>NC_064920.1:208653128-209903128 GCF_023897955.1 Schistocerca gregaria | reverse complement strand
TGTAACTAAACTTGTGGTTTTCAACGAGTCACTCACAAAACAGTTTTTGGTCATGTGCGATTAATGTTTGGTTTTTATCGAAAACGAAAAATGTTAAACAGGGGAAAATGTCACAACGATTTACAAAATCCTGTGGGATGGGACAAAACTAATCAGCGATCAATGCAGAAGTATTACCTTCGAAAGTATAGAAACCGAATAAACTTTAAAAATTACATAACTCCAGTAGCGCTCAGAAGTGTTAAATCTCTTATTTAATAGAACAGCAGGCAACGATTCTCAAAAATGTGAGAAAATAATATTGTAACCTCAGATTTCAGGAGGGGCAGAAACCCACATACCCCCCTTCCCCTCCCCCACTAGCCAATATCTCACCGCTTATGGACCCATACGATTCCCACACTTTCGATACGATACTGGTACATGAAAGTTTTCTATTTTTCAGGTCTTATTGAAACTTTCACTGCAACGTCCCACTCGCAAAGTGGCCACATGTCTGAATAGTCTCGCTTAATTCTTTTACCTCAAACTGAAAATGAAGTTACCTCTAAGCAAAAGTGAATTTAAGCGATTATATCAATTCATATGCACAAAATGACGTAACAAAGATTGAAAAATCGCGCTAACCTTAATGTAGGATACACATACCGAACATCCTTAAAATAACTATAAAAAATAGTAACACTAAAAGTATATTAACAAGAGAGATTCATTCAAAAATTCTTGATTCTTCGACAGGGATGGCGTACAGTTGATAATAAAAAGTTCCCATGTGCAGTGTGAACTCTGATTTTCTGCCTTACATCATAAACTCTCGCTTAAACACATTATCACAACATACAACACCTCGAGTGTCAAAGCACCAAGGTGGTGCAGATTATTGTGGCTCAGTGCTGGTAACTAGCCAGAAGTAGCTCGGGGACCATGTGCTGGAAATGACTGCAACATTGCCTGTATTGAATATTTGGCTCTCCACTGCAGCAGACTGAGTCACCTGGGCTGAACTCGTCGATGCAGCAGAGTGTGTGGCGAGCTACACAGGATACGTACTCGATCTCCTCTAGATGGTCTCATTGTTGATATGGCAGAGTAAGGTTTGATTTAACTGAAATTGTTGGACATGGTTTTTGCTGCACTAAATAGTTGAAGTAGTAAGAAGTTGTGTTCCATTGTGTTTAGAGTATTGAGATTGGAATAGCAAGCTGCTGTCCAGTAGAAAAACATGAAATACTAATTTGGTATCGACTTCTTCCTTCAGAGATGACAAGGGATATTACAGGACTCTTGACATACAGCCCGTGTTGAAACTGTAGTTAATACAGCTCTCAGTTTTTCTGATGAGAAGTCTGCATAAATAATTGTTACAGAACTGCCAGGTGAGATGCTACTGAATCATAAAACTCGTAAATACTGAGGAGAAAGATAACTCCTATGGTGTCACAGTGAACATATGATAATTCCAGTGGTTGTTGTTGTTGTCTTCAGTCCTGAGACTGGTTTGATGAAACTCTCCATGCTACTCTATCCTGTGCAAGCTTCTTCATCTCCCAGTACCTACTGCAACCTACATCCTTTTGAATCTGCTTAGTGTATTCAGCTCTTGGTCTCCCTCTACGATTTTTACCCTCTACGCTGCCATCCAATGCTAAATTTGTGATCCCTTGATGCCTCAAAACATGTCCTACCAACCGATCACTTCTTCTAGTCAAGTTGTGCCACAAACTTCTCTTCTCCCCACTCCTATTCGTACCTCCTCATTAGTTACGTGATCTATCCACCTTATCTTCAGCATTCTTCTGTAGCATCACATTTCGAAAGCTTCTATTCTCTTCTTGTTCAGACTAGTTATCGTCAATGTTTCACTTCCATACATGGCTACACTCCAAACAAATACTTTCAGAAACGACTTCCTGATACATAAATCTATATTCGATGTTAACAAATTTTTCTTCTTCAGAAACGCTTTACTTGCCATTGCCAGTCTACATTTTATATCCTCTCTATTTCGACCATCATCAGTTATTTTACTTCCTAAATAGCAAAACTCCTTTACTACTTTAAGTGTCTCATTTCTTAAACTAATTCCCTTAGCGTCACCAGATTTAATTTGACTGCATTACATTATCCTCGTTTTGCTTTTGTTAATGTTCATCTTATATCCTCCTTTCAAGACACTGTCCATTCCGTTCAACTGCTCTTCCAAGTCCTTTGCCGTCTCTGACAGAATTACAAAGTCATCGGCGAACCTCAAAGTTTTTACTTCTTCTCCATGAATTTTAATACCTACTCCGAATTTTTCTTTTGTTTCCTTTACTGCTTGATCAATATACAGGTTGAATAACATCAGGGAGAGGCTACAACCCTGTCTCACTCCTTTCCCAACCACTGCTTCCCTTTCATGCCCCTGGACAATTCCAGTATTGATCACAAAATAGAAACACGTTAAGACAGAACTTACTCCGTGCTACCTTTAGTACAGCTCCTCTGACATCACTGTCCTTGTGTCATTAGGGAGGGGGTGCCACCAACAGGCACCACATCTTTCCCTCCACCGTCTGGTCCCTGGGGAAGGATTCTCGTTTCACTTTCACTCATGTGCACACTTTCTGAGTTACTGCTGACACAGGTAGGCGCCGTGCTGTCAGGTGTGGGTACCGTTGTTGTTGGGGTGAGGAGGCTCCTCTGACAGGTGGCGAAGTGACCCTGGCACTCAGCTGGACCAATTCACTGAAGGCCTCTCAAAAGTGACATTGCATCAAGATATATAGATCAATCAATAGGTAAGTCAAACTTACTTTAATCCTTAGATTTACATTGTATATGAGCCACAGAAAATATAAGCCCCTATATATTATTAAAAATGAAGATGAAACTTTCTTTTCCTTGATACTTTTGAATAAAGACTTTATATCTCTATTATCTTTAATGTTTGAGAATATTGATAACGAAATTAAAACAGTGTTTAAGTATCTTGTGTTGCTATGTGATGTGGAGTGTAAGCTGCATGTTAGTTGTTAGACTCAATTACCATATTAGTGTCGGAGCCCTGTGCATAGACATGCAAACGAGATCAATACTATTTGCATTTTAGGTTAATATTCCCATTAATTATAGCATGTAATTAATCATGCTTCTTGGTCCATAACGACAATAACAACATCCACATCAGAAATGTGTTTCATGTAGATTAAATGCAAAGGCAGACACAAGTATAATAAAACTGATATGAAATTAAACAATGATACTCTAGTGATAGACCCACTCAGCAACATACAAAGTCGATGTGGAACTGGTTGCTCCTCCTTCTCATACAACCCAGCTCTCCCACTTACCCTTAAGTTTTCCTCTTCTATCATCTATCATATAGGCTCTAAATATAAATGCCAATGTCCTGACCGACTGACTGACTGACTTACGATCGCCCAGACAAAACCGCTACGGATAGAAACATGAAATTTGGCGAAGGTGTGGATTCAATTTTGTGTGCGTCATTTAAGAAGGGACTTTTCGAAATTCCATCCTTAACAGGCTGGAATACGAGATTAATAGTTTTTTAAAAGTCGCTGTTAAGGCAATTTTGATGCTAGATCTATGAAATTTGCTATTTGTTTTCTCAGTCAGAAATAAAGAAACACGTGTTTCAGCACTTTTCGAAATTTAACATTATGAGTGTGAAACAATGGGGCAAAACGTTTTTGGAAGTATGTCATAATTAAAGAACTACTAAATTATTTTTGAAGCTTCATCTATGAACACTTGTATTTGACTTCTCAGTTACAAATAAAGAATATTTGTTTCATTATTTTTGGAAATTGAGTCCCTAATGGGGTCTGAAAGATGTTGAGATTTTTATGAAAATATTTTATTGCGAAAGTATTTTAAAGCTAAATATATGAAAAATTAATTTGGATTCTCAGTAAGAAATAAATTAATATATGTTTCACTGTTTTTGAAAATTCAAGCCCTATGGGGGTGACGTGGGGAAGAAGGTTCTTAGGGAAACATTTCATCGTGCAATCATTTTTGAAGCTACATGTACGAAAATTTGTGTTTGGCTTCTCTGTTAGAAATAAAACATACGCATGCTGTTTTAGGAAATTCAACCCCTAAAGAGGTGAAATGGGGGTGTAAAGTTTTATGAAAATATTTAGTTGCAAAAGGCGTTTCAAAGCTAAATCTTTGGAAATTGGTGTTTGGTTTCTCTGTCAGAGATGAAAGAATTTGTGTTTCACTGTTTTTGGAAAATTAACCCATAAGGGGGTGAAATAATGTGTAACTGATTCTCTGACTCATCACCACTCAGCCCAAACCGCTAAGTACATAACTTGAAGTTTGAAGGGTGTGTGGAGCTTATAATGTAGACATAGTATAAGAAAAGATTGTCTGAAATTCCTCTTCAAAGGGGTGAAATAGGGGATGAAAGGCTTTTTGACAGTAGGTCCCTATTAAACGAATTTAGAAGCTACGACTACGATAACTGATATTTGGTTTCTCAGTCAGGAAATAAAAAGTACGTGTTTCAACATTTTTGGAAATTCAGCAACTAAGGAGTTAAATAGTGGGTGAAAAAAGTTTTGAAAATAACACATTCTGAAGCACAACTAAAGGATTTTTAACTCTACATCTGTGGCAAGGTGGTGGTTGACACCTCAATTAGAAATTTAAAAAAAATTATGTTTCAGTGTTTCTGGAAATTCAACCCCTAAGGAAGTGTAATAGGGGATGAAAATTTTAAAGAAAATATTTCCTTACATTAAAAAGAAGTTTTAAAGCTAAATTTATAAAAATTGGTATTTCACTCCTCGTTTAGATATAAAGGAATATTTGTTGGAAATCAAAGTTGCTATGGAAATATCTACACAAGTACGCAAAAGGCATTATGAGCAAAAAGTTTGGAGTTCAGGCACCGGAATAACTCTTTGGGCAGAAGAACATTTGGAAAAGACAATGCTTATATAATGTTAATTAGCGTGAAAAGCATTGAAAATGTAGCAATTTTTGAACAACATTAACATCTCTGCAGGCCATACAGTCAACGTGAGGGACGCAGTAGCCGCTAAGTGGTCCTAGTCTTATTCTGATTCCACAGTCTCTGTAACTTCAGAAATTTTCATTTCGTCAAGTAACAAGTTTCCCCAATGCAAAATTATCAGTCCCTGCAAAGAACGTTATTGGTAATCTGTTATGCATACTTGTTTTCCATGTACAGCAACTGGGGTGGGCTACTCATGATCGTTCAATGTCGTTTAGGTTCTTCATTTGAAACAACAACAAATTCGTCATTCGCCAACGACTGGCACCGTACGTGCTAATACCAATGACGACCTATGGGTGCAGAGAACTTCACGAGTCAGAGGGTGCCCTATCGCCTTGGCGATGGGCCCATATACAACCAATCGTCCACCGCTCAAAGCCGTGGACAATAAATACAACACAGCGAAAACAGACAGTAGAGGGCCCAAACGTAACATGGCGTGGCCAAACTCTCGAAATACAAAGAACCGAAACACTTTCGCTATTTCGGCTAGAAGATACTAACACAATAGTTGTAAGTATACTCACCAAATTGAGAAACAAAAATAAGCAGGATGTCCCCTCCAAAATAGACCAAGCAAAAATGAAACATAAAAAAATCTTTACACACATAATGAAAACGGTGTGACAAAGTTACAACAGGTAAAATCCTCATACCAAAAATATTTCATGAGGGATAAATCATACAATATAGAGTATTCTAGCTGAAAAAGAAGTATGTGAGTTAGGCAAAGCTAAACATATCAGACACATAGCACAATCTAAATTGATATGTATATATTCCAATAAGTTTATTGGGCTCCGTCCGATAGGTTGGGCGGGCCAATTCTGAATCGCGCTCCCGGCAGTGTACCACTGCTGTTGCTGTGATTTGGCCCTTTCTTTTCTATCGTGTGGTGAGGTCCAAGAACTTCTACTATTTCCACTTGATCGCTATCCGGTCCGCGTTCTCCATAATTTGAGTTTTACTGCCAGCGTTCGTTGTTATGCCTGTTCTTATTGTCATTTCCGAGACTGTTCCGGCTCTCATACTGCGCCACATTAAAGTGGCGCCAGTCGGTTCCACAGCCGCTGCCACCGTTATTACTTCCAATATTTTCACGTCTTTCAGAACTTCTGTTGTTTTGCGGTGGATACGCGTTGCTTGATTGCAATTCGTCTCGATTTTTAACTGTGGCACCTCGAAGGCGAAATCTAATTTTCTCAATATGCTTTTAAAAGCTTACGTATCGTTGCCACAATGCCAACCGAGACCTGTTGTTAACGACGTGGCAGTTTCATGAAGCAAAAATGGATAGTTTCCAGTGCATTACATTTTTCCCTAGAAACCGATTATTTTTTAATAAGAATTCAAATGGTTTCAAAGGGCTTCTGAAACCAGATGATTCTAAATCCTGACACAGCAGGATTTCCTGTTTGGTCCAGTCCTGCGTGTCTAATAGTTGCTCAAAAATACCTTCCTGAATTCTTTGTAGGCACGATAAGAAGATGCTATGCCAACTAAATTCAAGTTTATACCCTAGTGGCCAATCTGGAGGCAATGGCCAGTCAAATTGGGCGATGAAACTTTTGGAATGTAAAGAACTGTCAGAATCTTCATATTATGAAAGTTATGAACTTAAAGGAAGTGCTTGTGATAAAAGGATGACGTTGGTCCCCCTCCATACTCAAAATTCCGCACTTCTTCTCTTCTCTCCAGATCTGCGCTGCACCGTGTACTTGTCCTGCCTGTACTGCTAACTTCCCCTTCAATAGAAGACTCTGCACGACGCAGAGATGCAACAATTGTCTGTCACTTCTGCTTCAGTGCTTCAGCTAACGTGTTCTGCGTGTCGCACTTTAGCAGCAAGTAGAGCGTCGACCCTCGATACAGGTGATGCAATTTTTATCTTGTTCACTGAAGCCTCTGGCCCATGTCTGCGGTTACAGTGTACGTTGCCATAAACTCTTCATACAATAACGGCTACTTGATTGTGCATTCCCGTTACGTCATGGAGTATGTGCTTTTGTTGCACACTGATATCTTCCTGAACATCAGCTATCTGTTTCAAATCTGTTCTGTCCAGTTCCAAAGTTACTATTTTTCGCGAATTGTTCGCTATTTTGAGTTCGGTTTCCCTAGAGATGTGACGTCCCTGTTCTTCAGGACCTTCAGTATATATTCGGTACCTTTTTGCCATGCCGCTGTGCTTTGAGCGACTTTGACATATATCTACGCTACGGAAAGACGCTTTGGTGCCAGTATCGCATATAACATTGCCACACGAGCGTCTTTCTTCGCTTCTATGGCGATAGTTTTCGGTTCGGCCGTTACGCCTATCACTTCGTTCATATCTTCAGTCACCTTATTTATCATCTCTGGAATTGTCATTGTAAGTTTTTCCATTTCTTTCCTATCCATCTCCTTTTCCAATGCGTTTCCCATTCTTTTGTCGAGCCTCATATAAGCCGCAAAACATTTTTTAAAAACATGTCTTTTTGGGACTAAGGTCCCGTGTTGCGTTTAGGTGACGACCGTCGTTAATTACGCTCAGTAGAAACAGGAGGTGGTGAGACTGATCTATCTCCTACACGACGTGAAAATATTGTGTATGTACAAACGCGTTAACTTGCCTATGAAAAATGATACCGTCGTGAAAACTATTATCTACAGAACCGGCCTGCGGATTTCTGCGCGGAACTGTTTCACTGTGGATATTTCCACAAGTGCTGTGTCACTCCGGACAGAGATTAATCTCGTCCTGCAGTGTATCAAGTCTGCTTTCCCTCTGTGATTCCATCTTTTCCACAGGATTCTGGACGCACCTGCTCGTAGTTAACATAAAGAGAAAATCATAACCACTGATGTCTACCATGAATGCACACGCACACAAAATAATATCAGAACAGCCCTCCAAAATACATACCGCGCTGTAGGCAACGCAGTTGTGGCAATCACAGAGTGGTACAGAAACCAAAAACCACGTACTGGTAAAATAAGCTGGAATAAATCACAGTGTTGGTATATTTCCACCATCGATACATACTAATTATTCTAACTTTTGCTACAACAAAGTCCCTTGAAAACAAAGTCTGTCTATAATAAGAAAGGCTAGAAAAATGATTCATGACAATTCTCACATTACCAACACTGACTTTATCACCAAATTGGAATAAATTGTACACTGCTTGACTGTGGAACAGACAACACCAGTTCACAGTGCAAATAAGTGTCCATAACATAGAAGTTTAGGACACAATGCTTTCTGACAGCATCACAGACGAACCGACAGTTCGTGATCCTTGTTAAAGGTCGCCAGAAATTACAGAGGTCGGTCGTATTGTCAAATATTAGGTTACAGCAGCAGATAAATTAAACAAAGCCCTGCCACAAAGCGAACCAGTTAGCTGGCTCAAGATCGACATCTTCGATTGTTTCTGCATAGCAAGGTGCGATCTTGCCAACGGCTCCTCTGGTGGAAAGTGCAGTGCAGTGTCACAAATGACCTTGGTTGCTAGGCAAAAAGGAAAAAAGATCGAAAATGACTTCGAAGGGGATATTTTAGAATTAATACGCCAACCTAGTGTGTAACGAATTTACATTTCTTTTCCATAAAGGGGATATATCAGATAAAACACTGATTAAAAATAAGTAATAAACTAGATTGACAAAAATGTATATGAAGTTGGCAAGTCAGAGAAAAACGACTAGAAACGTCTAATCTTACCCACCAATAATTACAAACAGATAAAGCGAATAATAAATGTAACTACTATGACGCTAACGTAAACACCATCTGACACAAACGAGAGGCTGGAGTAAAACGACCAATCTGATGAAACGGAATCCTACAGAAAACCTGCAGCAAGTTAGTACTCCAGAGCTCCTATGTGCAAAAACGTCAACTTATCTCACCAAAAACTGTAGTCTGTTGCTGGCAGGCAACAGAAGCACAGCAGCGTCGGGTCACTGCGTGAGCGCCGGGAGATGAATCGGCACCAGTAGGCTCGGCTGCCACACAGCAAGAAGACACTCGGCGATTCGAACACGTGGAAGCCCTCACTAAGGCTGTCACCGCGTGAATTAAACTCCTGAGCACGACGGTCGCAGCTCGAATGTCCTGTTGGCGCAATACTTCTGTGTTGCCGGCAGGAGTGGCCGAGCGGTTCTAGGCGCTACAGTCTGGAACCTTGCGACCGCTACGGTCGCAGGTTCGAATGCTGCCTCGGGCATGCGTGTGTGCGATGTCCTTAGGTTAGCTGGGTTTAAGTCGTTCTAAGTTCTAGGGGACTGATGACCTCAAAAGTAAGTCCCATAGTGCTCAGAGCCACTTCTGTGTTCGCGCCAAAACCATAAAACTGTCCACTGCTCAAAGAGCGCGCTAAAGGCGACAGCAATGGCAAAATTTCTCCTCAAGACGCAAACACCTGCAAAACGTGCTGAGTGACGCTGACGTTAGTATGAGTCCATCCACTCGAAAATTACACTCCACGGAAACTAGCCCGAAACCTCACCCGATCAAGATGAAGTAAAAAGGTGGGTACTAGGCGTCTATACTCGGAGCCTCAGAGTCATGGGACGGTAAACAATGAAAGCCTCCAGCACCGTAGTTTCCCTAGCCACAGCAACAGCTGTTTAGCTGGTAAGTTCCAGGTAATGGCTTGCGACCAGAGCATCCGTTAGAAATCAGCCGGCCTCTACTGCGTTGGCTTGGCACCAGCCCTGACGAGTCCGTAGCTCGGCTGTTGTCCACAGTCTCCGAAGAGTCCAGAATTCTTCGAAAGCCGTCTGCACCTCCTCCCACTCCGGGTTTCACAACATGAACGCAGCCCGCAAACACCAACAGTGTGAGGGTCCGGCAACCGCCTCCCATCGTGGCTGGAAGCCACTTCTAGACATAGAATGAAGCCTCCAATGGCTGATCCATAGAATGTTTCCAAATATTGCTAACCTTGTGAGACCACTGTTGATTCAAATCACAGCAATGACCGATTGTCAGTAACTGTTACCAAGGTACATAAAGCTAAATGAGACAAAAGTAATATCGAACTCTCAATAAAGTTAATCAGATTGAAAGGAAGACTGTTAAATAATACGGAACCGTTTCAGACATGTGAAATAATATTCATTGGAAAAAAAACATTAACGTAAGACATCAAATATATTTATATGCAAACCCTAAAATATTGTATATCGTTCTGTGGTAAAACAAGTATCTTATAATTTCGTGCGTCCCTAAAAATCCTGCCCTCGTGGCACTAGCCCCATTCGACCCAACCACGGTATAACGAAGACAGATGAAATCTGACTTTGATCTCTAGCTAGCAAAATGAATTACACGGTTGTGCCACCATATAACAGAGAACAGCAGTCCCACTTTATCAGCAGCCGAATGTTTACGTGTGGCATTATCCACTGGTTGGCCACCGAGTGGCGTCATCTAAAGACCACTACCGGAAGCGACGCTCTGCCAGCGGTGGCCCTGTTGCACTTCTGCGCCACTGCTGGCTGTTGCCCGCCACTGAGCGCCACACAACTGCAGTGACGCTGGACGCCTGAATGCGCCCATTTAAACCAATGCTTTGCCAGGAAGCGCCACTCATGAGCGCTTCTCGCGTGTCAGTTGTTCCGTGTGAGATGGCCGTAGTCAACAGCTCACCGTGGAATAGTGATGGGATTGTACAATCTGCGTGTAGTCTTCGTCATATAAAAAGAAGTATTAGTACCAAAACGCAATGTCGGAGCGACAAATTTTAGTTCCTTCTACTCTAATTCAAGACGTCATATTGCAGAAGGAGTGGATGAGTGTGAATCTATTAAAATAAATGGTAGTGATTGCGATGGTGAATTGCTTATTCAATTGTCATTTAACCTCCGTCAGTCTTCAAACGAAAATTTATCATTTTCCCTCGATCCTTATGTCGTCATCCAAAACGAAGTGCTGAATGTGAGATTAAGGGCCAGCAAAAATGGGGGTGTAGATGTAATAGGTCGCATCTTGACTGTGGTCGTGGCAGAGCTTTTTGCAAATTATGTGGGATGCATTTAATAAATGATACCGTAGCTCCTCAAAAAATAGAGGAAATGTTCATTTCTGTAACTTTCAATGAATTTAGAAAAGCTACTGGAAGCAGGGGAAAGCTTGAAAAGCACGACAAGTCATAAAAGCATACAAGTGCGATTACACTTAGAAAAAAAGGAATGTAAAGGAATTAAATGCGCCAGTTCATACATAGATAATTAAAGAAAAAGAAAATGGAGAAAGTGTTAGATCACCAACAAGTGTCTTCTTTAATTCGAAGCTTTAAAACTTGTGTGTATAACAGCATATGAGGGGGTGCAATACTTAAAATTGCTCTCGACGTGCACATCCCACCGGACACCACTGCCGGGTGTTGGAGGTAAATGTTCTTCGGGGATGAAGAAGATTGGTGAGCGTCACACTCATTTCTTCTAGTTGATGACTGGTCTCTGGACATGTTGTGTAACGTACATGTACTCAAAGTGTCTTCACGTCTGTATCTGCCCCTACTGCGAACAAAATTACGTAACACACAGCACGTTTTTACAATATCTTCAGCAAATTGTACAGATTCGTTTGAGGGCCGATAAAAAATTATGCACTCCTCTATTTGCTCCAACGTCAATAAACAAAAGTCTGTGGTGGAACCTTCCTTAGTATGGAAGAAATCCTCCACACAACAACATGGAACCTCCAATTTGCAATATATCTTGAAAAGTGGGTTACATTGTAAAGTGAAGGTTTCACATAGGTAAACACATGTGCAGAGTCGTTGCATTGTAGTGATACTAGACAAACGTCATGAAACAATTTTCCGTGGTGCATTTTTTTTTTAATGGCAGACGAATGTAAAAGTGTTTCTAACCAAATGAACTGTCCTTCCTAGTTCATTATGTTACGCTGCCTTCGTCTTCTGATGTGAAGGAAGGATTTTATGTTTGGTTGAACTGAAGAATACTGTAGGTCATTTTATATACACAGCAATTGGTAGTGAACTAAACAAACGAAAACTTTAATAAGGCAAACTAGTAACATGATGTTTCGATGGTGCTGCTAATTTTAGTGGTTCTCTTACTGAGTCCCGCTCTCGGTTACCAGAGAAGAGGAAGCAGGAGTTGTCGTACCTTCACTGCAGAGCACATGTTTTGTGAATTGTTGCCATGAACTGTAGCAATAAATACCTTATAATAAAACGCATGTTACGTATTGTTAAAAATTTCATAAACTTTTTCATGCTCTTCCTAAACGAGAAAATTCAGTGGATGAACTTCAGTGTGCTGTAGAACAGTCTGTATTAAAAATACCCGAAGCTGTTGAGATCGACTGGCTGAGTACCTATCGCACAGTTAACGCTATCCGTGCGTGAACGACAGCGTATGGTACCAGTATCTTCCAGAAAGCCGTGCACAACAATTCGACTGTTCAGGGAGTCATATCTCGTATGGTGTCCCTCACAAATATAGGTCAAGTATTTTGGAAAACGCTTGACCTACCGACCATTCCTGTATATACAGGAAGAACGAACGTTTTATAGTTGTACTACAGAACAGTGCCAAATTTTAAACGTTACATACTACCTCTAGCCGAGGCAAATTCAGCAAATCGGTTGGATCCTTTGCATTAAGTGTGACGTAATGTGGGTTTCAGACGTCTTATGAAAGTACCATTCGTTAATGGATGGTTCCTGAGCAGGCCGCAACAGCAGTTTTAGCCTTTTTTGCACTTTGCTTCGCAATTACCTAAGTAACTAACCAGATCAAAAGGGCCAAAAATTTTTATCTTATATTCCTTTGTCATTTATCTAGGAATGTCACTTTCTGATTTTTAAAAACTTTTATCCGTTCTCAAGATATATCCGAATAGCCATAATTTTTGGGCATCTGAATTAACAGTTGTGTGGATGACCAGTTCTATAACTTCAATTCATGACAAACAGAGGAAATTTTTGCCATAAAGTCTTAAAATGAAGTTCTCGGAGAATTTTGAAACTTGTTTCGATTTCAATTCCTGTAAATGAAATGGTTCTGATTTACCGTATTTATGCATATAACATATGCACGTAATATTCAATCTGGGGTATAACTGCAGCATTAAGTGACAAGGGTTCTCGGGTCACGACAAAGATGCTGAAGTCAGTGAACTGTGTTCCTAGGCAGTATTTCTTCACGAATAAAGCTTTATGATGCGCCGTCTCTGTATAAACTGTCTTCACTGGAAACTATTCGATGGTGTGTCCTTGCGGCGTAAGCACCTTACAAAGAACTATTTTGTATTACTAAATTCTATATACTTGTAAATTAAAACCGTAATTTTGGTGTACTTCAGGTGTTGAGTACAATGTTATGCATTTTTATATAAAGTTGTGTAAAGTGAACTTGCGTTGGATGGGAGTCCTGCGCTCCCATTAAACTACAGGACGCATCTATTCTGTGGTGTGGCCATGATACACCGTACGTTTGTAGGATAGCTTTAAAACCTTTTGACTTTATTCCTGAAGTGGTGGTTTCAAATTTTTATTTTATTTTAACGCAGAACCCAGTTTTTTGTGTTTGGACGAAACGAACGGCGATTCCCATCTGCTTTTTGTTCAAAAATGGTTCAAATGGCTCTGAGCACTATGGGACTCAACTGCTGTGGTCATTAGTCCCCTAGAACTTAGAACTACTTAAACCTAACTAACCTAAAGACATCACTCACATCTATGCACGAGGCAGAATTCGAACCTGCGACCGTAGCAGTCGCACGGTTCCGGACTGCGCGCCTAGAACCGCGAGACCACCGCGGCCGGCTCTGCTTTTTGTGTTAATCTAGTATTACGTGTACTTATTTGTTGTTTATAAGTGTTAGCGTAAATAAATGTACAGAAATAAATTATCAAAATTGTACTTACTCATGGAATTGTTTTTATAAAAGCAGCACATTCTGCTATTGCAGGGAAAACAAGGGAATTAGAGGAAAAATTCTGCAGTCACAGCATAAACACACCGAATATGTTCCTCTGTAAAAGATTTAGGCACAAGATTGGGAGACCAGTTGTTCCGTCCTCATTTCGCCTTCCTCATCAAAACTTTTGGCATGTGAACATATTCGCGCTGTTTTGTGGTGAAAAATAGTACCAAACAAACTGAGATGGTGGCAGAGAGAGGAGATAGCGCCAGGGGAGAGATGGGGAGACAGTGACAGTCAGTGAGAGACAGTGCTGTAAAAGGGAATATCCACGCATTAAGGATTCCCTGTCTAGGGCCTGAAACCCCGAACAAACCCTCAACAAGAGCATGTGTGGAGAGGAGACATTGGTCGTTGAAGAGAAAGGCAGCCGACTGTAAGCGAGAAATAAAGACACAGCAGCAATGAGAGAGATAAAGAGTGGGACAAAGTCAATGACAACGAAGCAGAGAGTCAGTGAAAGTGACAGAGAAGCAGACAACTGCAAAGAAGAGCGAGAGCGTGTTGAAGACACTGATAGTCGGAGAAACAGACAGGACTAAGTGGCAGTGGGAGAAAAGAAAACGAGGAAGTGGGAGAAAGAGATACATAGACTGTGGCAAAGACAGGGAGATGCTGTCCATGATGGCTTAGCTACAAAGAGAGACTGGATAAAAGATTTTCGCATGGCAAAACTTTAAGGACTGAGGCAGCTCATTCCCCACTTTTCTGTCAGAGTCTTTTAAAGAGGAAGATATTCTCCTGTTTCGTGCTCTTTTCCGCTGGTATTCGTACACTCGAAGTCCATTATGATCCCATGTAAATCCGGCCGCTGTGGCCGAGCGGTTCTATGCGCTTCAGTTCGGAACCGCGCTGCTACTGCGGTCACAGGTTCGAATCCTGCCTCGGGCATGGATGTGTGCGATGTCCTGTGGTTAGTTAGGTTTAAGTAGTTCTAAGAATAGAGGACTGATGACCTCAGATGTTAAGTCCCATATTGTTTTTTTTTATCCCATGCAAACATGCACACAAGGACGGTGCAGATTTAGCAGGTTTGGCAGAAGGAATCTTATTAGAAATGATAACTTACAATTTGACTGTACATTTAGTAACTTTGGACGATACGTAAACGCCCACTCAAACTTGAGTACAGTTTGGGAAAAACAATCACTCAAAATTCCACAAATAGCTGTATTTAATTCTAGGCCTACGGAGCACTAATGAGTTTGTGAAGTGGCTCAATGAAAAGGCTGTGGAAGTGATAGAACTTAATGCAAAGTCTGAAAGTTTTTAAACACATCCTGTATTTAGAGATAATTGTTGCAAGGAACTGTGCTTGATATTCTGCGTTCTTTTAAGTCTCTTGCTCGTAATAAATCAGAAGATTGGTCTTCTGATGTAGTTTCTTCTATCATAAGTGCCAACACCGGCAATGAAGCACTGAGGACACTCAATGAACGTATGCTGTGCATTCCCATTTCCGCTACTATTGTAGAAAGGTCATTCATCTCAGTGTATAAGGTGATAGCAAAATTAAGAAATTGAATGAGTCAGGATATGCTTCAAGGTTGTGGGAAGGTGTCAACAGAAGGGACGAGGAACCCACATAAACTGTAATTAATGACATAGTCAACGGATACGCTGTAAAAAAAGCTGTTTGTTTTAAATGTAAATATTGCATACAACGATGTTGTTTTGTTGGTTCTCATAATTTTATTTTCTAAGACAAATAACAAAAGCTACACCTACTTCGAATTTATACAGGATTTTTTAATCAGAGATTAAGCGACGTTTTTGAACTTTAGTACAATTGCATTTTTTGAGTATGGTGCGACTAAAATTTAAGCCTATAATATTTTCGCCCTACCCTATCAAGCCTACTACCCCCTCCTCCCCCTCTCCTCCCCCTCCCGGAGGGAATCGGCTGTGTTCATCCCTGGCCGCCAGATACAGGTGTGTCAATTCAGCATTTCAGGAAATCCAGAACGTGAAATGTTTATTGACTAACAACAAGTGTAGACATTCCACGGAGGCATTACTCATGGAATCTCAGAACTGTTACGTTATTGACGCCCATAGGCGTCCACAAGAGGTGGTTATGTGCCCCTACTTGAAAACTAGGTAAAACCTATTTTATTCAATACAGAATTTTATCGAATTTCTGGCACAAATTTTCTGCGACTTTACAAAACTGCATATTTACCATTGCCGACCTTGACGCCAAAAACTGAAGCTTTATCAACAACTGTATTCGAGGCACGTTCGGAAAGTAAGTGTACTGTGACCATAACGGGCTGAGGTTTCTTGTTTCTTGAGAATTATCAACACTGAGTGGTAAGGGAGATTCCCTGAATAGAACGAGCATCGTATCGCAGCAACAAGGTAGTATGTAAACTCATGTTGTAGTGACCAGTTGTTTGAATGAGGTCGGTTAAGAAATCAGGCCAAGTACGAGCCACGTGGTTTGGTCCGCTTCGTTCATGCAGAAGTAACGACACCTACCAGAACTCTCTCATACAAGCCACTCACAGAAACAGTGGAACCCCGGAAACTGTGGGCAACATGGATTCAAAAACAGCTGACAGAGCATTACAAGAAAAACAGGGTGAATAGTTCTCACAAGTTTGTTGATCGACTGAGTTCTGTTGTGACTGGAGGTGAAATGTGGGTAGCTCATTACACTCCTGAGACGAAAATAATGCCTTCATAGTGGCACCACGCCAGTTCCACATCTGCCAAAATATTGAAAAGCACAGTTTCAACCAAACAAATCATGGCTTCAATATTTGCGGACTGGAAAGGCACGATTTTGGTTGAATTTCTGCCTCGGGGAGACCATCAACGCACAACCGCATTGTGAGACCCTAAAAGACTCAAACGTAGCGTACGATACAAACGACTGGTGGGGGGAGGGGGGGGGGGGAGGGATGCTGACGAGAGGAGTGTGCCTGCTGCACGACGACGTACGTCACCGCACACCCTCAGCCACCAAGGGGCTCTCGAACTAATTTGGTTCGGATGTTTGGTATCGTCCCCATATTCGCCTGTCTTGACGCCTTCATCTCTATGGAGGCACACATGAGTGGAATAAAATTTTCGCCTGATTAGCAGGTGCAGGAAGAGGTGCTGAAGCGCGGAAAGGAGGTGGCGGGAGAGTTCTTGAAGCAGGGCACGAAGAAATTTGTGTCACAGCTCACTCGCTACATGCGCTGAACGAGATGGCGAAAACAGTCAACAAGTGTATCAACAACAATCTACACTTCTATTGGCTTATATTGGATGTCATTTATGTTCATGGGAAATTTGCCCGATTCCACAATGCGGCTGCGGTTTCGCCGCTTTTCTGCAGTCACGATGGATGCGAACCTTTACAGAAGTGCCGATATAATGTGTCCAGTACTTCTCTGTTGCCTCCCCGTTCAGCCCTTTACCGTGCTGCAGAAACGAGCCGCTCCAACGGCCTGGCGCGTGGATCCTGTCCCCGGTTTCCAACATGTCGTAAACATGGTAGCAGTATACATGCCAGTCAGGAACCGATTACTGCACAGCGGAATCACAACAGTAATTTACCATTAGTCTGTGGGCAAGGACAACCCATTGAAGCTTGTTGATTCTACATCCAGATTTACACGTCAGAGGCACATATCTACAGTCGGGAGAAGGCAGTGAATGGACCCAGACAGATCTGCACAAAAAACAAGTACCATACCTGTGTTGGAAGAGGGGAAAAGGTTTTAAAGATCAGAAAAGAGTTATCCAAGATTGGGACTTTCTCGAAGTTAATGAGTGCATCGTAGCACCATTCCCAGTTACAGATACACGAATTTTGCATTGCATTTTGCATGGTAACACAATAATGTCAAAAGCCGGAGAGATGAGTCCTAAGCTGTTAACAGCTGAGTCAATATGAAGATGGTTTGGGAGGTTTCGCAAATTCATCTGGTCGTATATTGGCCTTAGGCTACATTTTACGTAACGAACTTTAAAATGTATCTTTCAACATGTATTTGTTCACTTAGGCTGCCTCCAAGTGGAGTCACTGAGAAATGCTTCCGCTGGCAAAGCATTCGTTTAAATGGAACGCGCAGCGCCAGCGCGCTTCTGTCGCGCCAAATGACGAACCACCGCTGCCTCTGGCGCAGAGGCGCCGTTGGGCGACCGGTGCCGGAACCCTGCTTCCAACAGCGGCCTTCACGTGACGCCACCAAGCGGCGCTGCTGACCTAGCAAGTAGCAGGGAACGCCGCATGTTAACTGATGGCTCGTGACGTATTGTCATTGCCTAATACGCTATCTGGTGAAACGATTGTGTGTGTCAAACAGTTGCCTACAGGTGAAAGTCAGTACAAAATATTTCATCTTTGAAAGTGAGAAACATCTATCGATATGCAGCATTGGATAGTGAGGGATATTCAGATAAAACTCAAAAACTGAAGTGTTCACCGGAAGTTGGAGGCTAATGTTCTTCAGAGAAGGAGAAGACTGCCGAGCATTAGATTTCTTCCCGTTTGAATTGGGTGTGTCGACATGTCTTCTAACACACAAGCACTTTAAATCTCTTGAGATTTTCATCTGTCTCAATCACGAACAAAACTCTGCAACACTGAACAAATTTTTATAATGTTTTCAGCAAATTCTGCAGATACGTTCGAAATCCGATCAACAATTCTGCACCCTTTAACAACAATGCTATATATAAATTCAACATACCTTCCAGCCGTACTTAGGCTGTATCTGAAAACTCTTTGGAAAGAAATTGGCAGTCCAAAGTGGCCGTGCGGTCCTAGGCGCTACAGCCCGGAGCCGAGTGACCGCTATGGTCGCAGGTTCGAATCTTGCCTCGGGCAAGGATGTGTGTGATGTCCTTAGCTTAGTTCCGTTTCATTAGTTCTAAGTTCTAGGCGACTGATGACCTCAGAAGTTAAGTCGCATAGTGCTCAGAGCCATTTGAACCATTTGAAAGAAATTGTTTCCGTGTTAACGCAGTAAGAAAAATGGCATACTATAAACTTAATCACCCGCAATTACAAGAGGAAACTTCACACATCTGCCTGCGTCGAGAAAATTTAGTTTCATTATTAGTTAACTTCTTATGAAGCAATGAACTCTCAAAGACAAATCAATCTGATAATCTTCTATTTGCTCTAACGTCACTGAACATAGGTCTGTAGTGGGAATTACACACGACTGGTAACAGCGTCGAGTAAATATTTTTCTTGTATTTGTAAATGGACCTCACGGTCAGCTGACTTTATGACACATTGTATTCCAGAATTCGAATCGAGAACAGCTGCCAACATGAGTAACGTACAAGCAAATATCCTCGTAGTAGTGAAACAACTTAAATCACTTAATAAAAGCAAGGCTTCTGGTCCAGACTGTACACCAATTAGTTTCCTTTCGGAGTATGCTGATACATTAGCTCCATACATAACAATCATATACAACTGTTCGCTCGACCACAGATCCGTACCTAAAGACTGGAAAGTGGCACAGGTCACACCAATATTCAAGAAAGGTAGTAGGAGTAATCCACTAATTACAGACCCATATCGTTAACGTCGATATGCAGCAGCATTTTAGAACATATATTGTGTTCCAACATTATAAATTACCCCGAAGAAAACGGTCTATTGACGCACAGTCAAAATGGGTTCAGAAAACATCGTTCCTGTGAAACACAGCTATCTCTTTATTCACATGAAGTGTTGAGTGCTATTGACAAGGGATGTCAGATCGATTCCGCATTTCTCGATTTCCGGAAGGCTTTTGACACTGCAGCACACAAGCGGCTCGTAGTGAAATTTCGTGCTTATGGAATATCGTCTCAGTTATGTGACTCGATTAGTGATTTCCCGTCAGAAAGATCACATTTCGTAGTAATTGATGGAAAGTGATCGAGTAAAACAGAAATGATATCTGGCGTTCTCCAAGGGAGTGTTATAGGCCCTTTGCTGTTCCTTATGTATATAAACGATTTTGGAAACAATCTGAGCTGCTTTCTTCGGTTGTTTACAGATAACGCTGTCGTTTATCGACCAACAAAGTCATCAGAAGATCAAAACAAACTGCAAAACGATTTAGAAAAAATATCTGAATGTTGCGAAAAGTGGCAGTTGACGGTAAATAACGAAAAATTTGAGGTCATCCACATGAGTGTTAAAACGAACTGGTTAATCTTTGGTTACACGATAAATCAGTCTAATCTAAAAGCTGTAAATTCAACTAAATACTTAGGTATTACAATTACGAAGAACTTAAATTGGAAGGAAAAAAACGGTTCAAATGGCTCTGAGCACTATGGGACTTAACATCTGTGGTCATCAGTCCCCTAGAACTTAGAACTACTTAAACCTAACTATCCTAAGGACATCACACACTTCCATGCCCGAGGCAGGATTGGAACCTGCGGTTCCGGACTGAGCGCCTTAACCGCGAGACCACTGCGTCCGGCTAAATTGGAAGGAACACAAAGAAAATGTTGTGGGGAAGGCTAATCAAAGACTGCGTTTTATTGGCTGGATACTTAGAAAATGTAACAGACCTACAAGGGGACTGCGTACACGACGATTGTCCGCCTTTTTTTAGAATACTGCTGCGCGGTGTGGGATCCTTACCTGATAGGACTGCAGGAGTACATGGAAAAAGTTCAAAGAAAGGCAGCACGTTTTGTATTTTCGCGAAATATGGGAGAGAGTGTCTCAGAAATGACACTGGATGTGGGCTGGACATCATTAAAAGAAAGGCGTTTTTCTTTGCCACGGAATCTTCTCACGAAATTCGTCACCAACTTCCTCCTCCGAATGCGAAAATATTTTGTTGACTCCGACCTACATAGGGAGGAACGATCACCACGATAAAATAAGAGAAATCAAGAGCTCCTGTGTAAAGATATAGGTGTTCATTTTAACCCGCACACTATACGAGATTGCAATAATGTACAGTTGTGAAGGTAGTTCGAAGAACCCTCTGGCAGGCAATTAAATGTGATTTGCAGAGTATTCATGTAGATGTAGATGTAGAGGTTTACCATTTGTAGCCGCCACACAGTTGGGTGAATTGGTTGCCTCTTTAGTAAAACTTTAACTGCACTTGCTTCAAGAAATAGTGACACAACGAGTTACTTTTAAATTACCTCTTTCTGATTTTCTCACTCGGTAAGAGGAGTAGAAGAGACGCATCCTGCTCACCAAACTCCATGACAGAACCGACATACGGCCGCGCGACTGCAGCGCCAGACGCTTCTGTTTCCAGTGGTGCCATATTAAGGATCGGAGCGCTTCTCGGTGGGTCCATGTGGAGGTGACCTTAGTTATGCCGGATGACATACAAGCAGAATGTAATTTCAGATCGTTGAGCAAGAAATACGGGATTCATATTTATAAAAAAAAGGTGTACTTTGCATTTACTATTGAAATATACTTAGCAACTAGGATTCAAAGTAATCTACATTAAAAATTCAAAGCGGATAAGTAATTATCTTCTGAGACAAAATAAGTTTTGTGTAGGCCTACGCCAGCCGGAGTGGCCGAGCGGTTCTAGGCGCTACACTCAGGAACCGCGCGACCGCTACGGTCTCAGGTTCGAATCCTGCCTCGGGCAGGTTGAAGCAGTTCTAAGTTCTAGGGGACTGATGACCTCAGAAGTTAAGACCCATAGTGCTAAGAGCCATTTGAACCTTTTTTTTTGTAGGCAACAATGCTATATATACATTTACTTCTTGGGGCCCGAAACTTTTCAACACTTTTCAATCAGTTGGATAAAAAATGACTTGAATTTTGCGTCCTCATGTAAAAATTTCCAAGGACGAACATGTCCACGGAAAAACTGTCATTAGTTACCTGTCCTCTAGCTCAGTTCCTGGATAAACTTTTGCATGAGGGAATGAAGGAGAGGAAGAGAGCCCTTTAAACATCCTTATCGGAGAAACATATACCGTAGGCAGTCATGACAGCCTGTTAAATTATCTGCCTTAAATTGTCTACAATTCCGAAATGAGCTACAGAACGATGTCAAGATGTAGTGGTGTCGCTTTGGCCAAGCTGGTAATATTTAGCAAACCAGTTAACTCCAGGCAATCATCGATATACTTCGCACGTAAAATTTTTAGTCCTATATCAGTTCTGATTTCGGCAGACTTAAACTGCCCTTGACTAATAAAACCTGGAAGTTTCAAGTGACGTAGATGTAACGTCGATCGGACATGCGGCGCTCCGGGTAGGAACGACAGGTAAAACGGCGAGGTTTTTAAAGTAACTATCGAACGGGAAAACTACAGGCACAGCAGTTTAATAATGTGTGATGCCACAACTAAACAGCAGGAAGACAGAAAACAACTGGTACACAGATAATGTGAAATTTTTCACAGAGCGTAAGAAGAAGTGGTTCTCGCCAAACTCACCCGCTTGGAAGGTTACGGCGTCCAGTGGGGCAGGTGTGCAGAGCTCGCTGCCGCGCCTGTCACGAGCCGTGGAAGCCTCACGGAGACTGCTGCCGGGCAACGGCCCCATTGTCGCAGTCTTTTGTGACAGGCGTGGGATTCGAAACAGATTCCTTTTGCTTTTCGCGTGAGTCCGCTCACACCATCATATTGACTGGTGTTGCTTTGTCTTCACTGATGAGTCTTTCTTTCAATTAAGCCTCGATGAACAGCGAAGACGGGTCTGGAGACGCGACACGGCCTGACAAGCTAGAATGAGGTCAGAGGTGGCATTTCTTTCCACGGCATGACCCCTTTGGTTGTCCTTCGCGGCATTCGTACAGCACTGCTTTACGCCGACGATATTCTACGCCTCGTTTTGTGGCCCTTCATGGCAAGTCCTCCTGGGATTTTATTTCATCAAGATAATGCCTACCTGCACATGGCGGGAGTTCCTACTGCTTGCCTTCGTGCTTCCCAACCTCTACCTTGGCAAGCAAGCCCTTCGAATTTCTCTTCAATTCAGAACATTTGGAGCATAATGGACAGGGCCCTCCAAGCAGTCTGGGATTTCGAGGATCTAACGCACTCAATGGCCAGAATCTGGCACGATATCCGTTAGGAGAACTTCCAACAACTCTTTCAATCAATGGCAAACCGAATAACAGGTTACACAGGGGCAAGAGGCGACCAATGCTATACTCATTTGCACAATTTGCAAAATCTTGTCTTGAATAAATCATCCAATTTCTTTTTTGATATTGTAGTCATCTAATTGTTCAAACATGTACATAACATCTACCGATTTTCCGATTTATGTTCCATTCGGATAATTCTTTTCGTGGTGTGTTTTTTCTCTTCTACTTCTTCTCCTTCGAGTGTATTTCTCCGTATTAGTGCTCTAATTTAGACATGTTTTTCTGTATTCATCCTTTGTGTTTAATGTGTAACACTGGAGGAAACGTTTATTTCGCCCATTAATGTCTAGAATATTACTAGTAACTGCTTGAAAATTACACTGTGACTGACCAGCAAATCCGAACTGAAAGAGCCTGGCGTCGAATAGAGACAGCAGTTGCTGCCCCGTTCTCATAGTCTTGGTAAGTTACTACACGGCCGCCTCAGCAGGTTTACAGTCTTCTGATTGGAAAAGGCCACAAAACACAGAGGTGAGAGTTCACTTCTTACTTGTCTTAACAGTGGCTTCTTCTTACCGTTTGAATGGAGATAAAAAAAAGTCAACTATAGGAGGCAGTTTTAGTGTCTTTTTTACGTTGGTCAGACAATGGTTCAAGAATCAAAATGCCTAGCGTCTGTAACTGCTGAAATTAGTTAAATGAAATTATATGAGATATAACATTCGCGTATTAATGGGAATATAACAATAATTTATAAATCTGAGTACATACTGCCGAAGAGGGACTTCGAAGTTCTTCAGCGCTACGAGCCCTGAGCGTCCTTATAGTGGCTCTGATCATTGCCAGATGTTTTCAGTGAGCGAGAGAACTCGAAAACGTGCTGATCGGCACTGCAGTCCAAGACCCTCTATATCGAAGTCAGGACAGTACAAGCAATATCTGCTTTTCATTATCCTGTTAGAGATTACTGCATGAAGACCTCGAACGTAGGGCACAGACACCAACCTTAATGCGTCATAAAAGCAACGCCTGCTGTCTGAATAACAAGTTATGTTAACTAGAAGTGATCGTGATGTATACCAGGTTGCATCCCATCCTATCACCCTAGATACTGATCCCACACGACGGTGACGAATACAGTTTAGCAATGTTCGTTCTTCTCGGAGACTCTACAAGGATTCTGCCCACCGTGATGGCGTACGCAAAATGATGACTCATCTGAAAAGACGAGGTGGTGCCTCTCCAGTATTCGGTGCTGTCTGTGGCGCACCTGTGTGGCGCTCCTTTCTCAGCTATTGCACCAAGCGAAGTCTACATCTACACCTACATTTATACTCCGAAAGCCACACAACGGTGTGTGGCGGAGTGCACTTTACGTGCCACTGTCATTACCTCCCTTTCCTGTTCCAGTCGCGCACGGTTCGCGGCGAGAACAACTGCCCAAAAGCCTCCGTGCGCGTTCGAATCTCTCTAATTTTACATTCGTGATCTCCTCGGGAGGTGTAAGTACGGGGAAGCAATATATTCGATACCTCATCCAGAAACGCACACTCTCGCAAACAGGACAGCAAGCTACACCGCAATGCAGAGCGCCTCTCTTGCAGAGTCTACCACATGAGTTTGCTAAACATCTCCGTAACGCTATCACGCTTACCAAATAACCCTGTGACCAAACGCGCTGCTCTTCTTTGGATCTTCTCTATCCCCTCTGTCAACCCGACCTGGTACGGATCCCACACTGATGAGCAATACTCAAGTATAGGTCGAACGAGTGTTTTGTAAGCCACCTCCTTTGTAGATGGACTACATTTTCTAAGGACTCTCCGAATGAATCTCAATCTGGCACCTGCCTTACCAACAATTAATTTTATATATTCATTCCACTTCAAATCGTTCCGCACGCATACTCCCAGATATTTTACAGAAATAACTGCTACCAGTATTTGTTCTGCTATCATATAATCAACCATAAAGGAACTTTCTTTTTATGTATTGGCAATACATTACATTTGTCCATGTTATGGGTCATTTGCCACTCCCTGCACCAAGTGCCTATCCATTGCAGATCTTCCTGCATTTCGCTGCAGTTTTCTAATGCTGCAACTTCTCTGTATACTATAGCATCATCCGCGAAAGGCACATGGAGCTTCCGACGCTATCTACTAGGTCATTTATATTTATTGTGAAAACCAATGGTTCCATAACACTCCCCTGTGGCACGCCAGAGGTTACTTTAACGTCTGTAGACGTCTCTTCATTAACAACAACATGCTGTGTTCTGTTTGCTAAAGACTCTTCAATCCAGCCACACAGCTGGTCTGATATTCCGTAGGCTCTTACTTTGTTTATCAGGCGACAGTGCGGAGCTGTATTGAACGCCTTCCGGAAGTCAAGGAAAATGGCATCTACGTGGGAGCCTGTATCTAATATTTTCTGGGTCTCATGAACAAATAAAGCGAGTTGGGTCTCACACGATCGCTGTCTCCGGAATCAATGTAGATTCCTACAGAGTAGATTCTGGGTTTCCAGAAATGACATGATACGAGAGCAAAAACATGTTCTAAAATTCTACAACAGATCGATGTCAGAGATATGGGTCTATAATTTTGCGCATCTGCTCAATGATCCTTCTTGAAGATTGGGACTACCTGTGCTCTTTTGCAACCATTTTGAACCTTTCGTTCATCTAGAGACTTGCGGTACACTGTTGTTAGAAGGCGGGCAAGCTCTTTTGCGTACTCTGTGTAGAATCGAATTACTCTCCGGTCAGGTGCAGTGTACTTTCCTCTGTTCAGTGATTGCAGTTGCTTTTCCATTCCTTGGACACTTATTTCGATGTCAGCCATTTGTTTCCGTTCGTGCGAGGATTTAGAGAAGGAACTGCGGCGCGGTCTTCCTCTGTGAAACAGCTTCAGAAAAAGGTGTTTAGTATTTCAGCTTTACGCGTGTCATCCTCTGTTTCAATGCCATCATCATCCCAGAGTGTTTGGATATGCTGTTTCGAGCCACTTACTGATTTAACTTGAGACTAGAACTTCCTAGGATTTTCTGTCAAGTCGGGACGACAGTGGTAGCCCTGCTGACAGGCCGTGACGCGCTAGACATCGTGTGCATACCTGTGTTGCTACAGTGAAACCCTTTTCCTGAATCAAGCTACTAGACATGGCTGTAGAATTCTGCATGACGGAGACAGCTCTGTCTGTCCTCTTGGGCACTAGTCGTGAACCCACAGATTTCATTTTCGCGTGATAGTCGTGGGATCCCCGCCAGCGTGAGCAGCAATACCGCAAAACGATGAACTGCAGTCGCGATGATCCACCATCTTCGAGCTGTTGAATTCCGTCAAGTGCTGGTAAACGTTTCTTCTTTCTACACTAGCATAAGCCAGTCTTCTCACAAACTACGGCGATTAATGATGATAAACACTCGGCATAATTTTTCTTTATGTAAGTAATGTATACCTTCCATGTCTGCCTGTGCTGAAATACTAATATTTGCGCTTCAATATGCGTAGCACACACCATGTTAGTTTGACGTATGTTGAATGCTGTCTTCAGGGGGTGCTATAATTTTTTAGTCCATCATTGAAATTGACACAGATAACTGTCACAGGCACAACGGCACTTTCCTTTCAGCAGCGTTTGACCTTTGCATTAATAGCGTATGTTCAAATGGTTCAAATGGCTCTGAGCGCTATGGGACTCAACATCTTAGGTCACAAGTCCCCTAGAACTTAGAACTACTTAAACCTAACTAACCTAAGGACATCACACACACCCATGCCCGAGGCAGGATTCGAACCTGCGACCGTAGCAGCATCGCGGTTCCGGACTGCAGCGGCAGAACCGCACGGCCATCATGGCCGGTAATAGCGTATGTATCTCAGACAGTAACTGTTGTATCTTGAAGTTTAATGCAGGCAGTGCGGTAACTGTTCGTTGTGTATTTGATATAGCCTTTCAATACATTTTACATTTTCGTATAATTTACAAGTTTACAGTAATATCCTTTAAGTGGAGTTAAAATAATTCTGTTGGTCGTATGATTTTTTTCTTCGTTTGTATCATTTAGAGGAGAAATGTGAACGTTCCGAAGGGATCCTTCAGTAAAAAAATTACTGGTTGTAATCAATTTTTTAAAATAATTATAAATATTATTTTTAGATAGTAAATCGAGTTTTTAGATAATTGTGTGCATGGTTTGGTACACTTTCTGTTCGCGGAAAAATATCAAGATATCGTAAGCAAATGTCTCCTATTTACTTGTGAATGAATCTTGGTGACTAAGCGACGTTGCATTTCTAATGAAATCTGTGTAGATTGGTTTTCCAACAGCGAAGATGTGATTCAAGCACCAGCTTGTAGTTAATCATTTATTTGGATGCGAAAGGCTGGATAAATGTTTGAATGAGTGCTCATAACAGGGAAATTGAGGTCTCAAGGCTGGATAAATCTTTTAATCAGTGCTCTCAACAGAGAAATTGAGGTCTCGAGCAGGCTTACCTTTGAAAGGAACCACTGCATTAAAAAGATTCATTCAATTTCCTCTAAAAACACCACAACCTAATCTTGCGTAACTGCTTTAGCTTGGTATGTGTACTCTTTATTTCGAATCCGGTGGTGTAAGTAATGTTTTACATCCGTTCATTAATAGTTTTAGGTATGAATCAGTGTGTGTCATTTAGCCGATACATAATTCGCAGCAACAAGTATCATCATCGAATATGTTACTACAAAAATCATATCCAGTTCCGATTCCACAAAACAAACACTCGTTAAGTCGACGTGTCACTTCTGCTTTAAGAGACGCTCGCTGTAGAGAACGCAGTAGAGCTATGGTTCGTGCACTTTGTCAGAGAAGCGGCACTTCCAGACAGTTTCCTTCTCCGTGCCACTCTGAATGCTCGGCGCAAGCTGTTCCTTGAACTACAAACGAAATCAGTGACGTACGCACTCAGCAGTTTTACGGCGTGCGGCGAGTGCCAGGCAGCCGGGCCGGTGATAAAAGTTCTACGAAACAATCGTTCTGCGTGTGCGAAGCTGAGGAGGTGCTCCTTTATGCGGTGCATTTATCACGTGTGAAACGACTTGACTCTAGGTTTGCCTTATCAGTGCAACTGCCACCTCTTTTCAGTATGGGTTAAGCCAGCGGTATTGCACAACCACCGCTTGAAAAGGAAAGAAATAACATCTTTCATAACTCTTTCGGTGTAAGTATTTTAATACGGCAGTAGATTCCTAGAAACTTCCTCTGGAAGTCGTTATTACTGTGTCAGTTGAGAGACGAGGTCACTTTCATGCAGCACTCTTAGATACCACACAGTTCATGGAGGATGAAATCGAATTCCGGACACCGTTCTTCGCTATTATGTTTACATGTCAGACCTGAATGTAATTGACTAACCCGATCAAATATAAGTTTCCGAGCGTCCATTATTTCACATGAATGGTGTCTGTATTCATTACAGATTTCGCTCTGCACGAAAAAGTGACGTGGTGGAAAATTCTGTAACATTTTTAATAAAAAAGAGAACGATTTCTTGATATCGTAATAAGAAGAGATATTTAAAGGCCTTTCCCACAACAGTTAATTAATTGGAACCCGTTTTATTAACTCTCCGAAGTTACGAACTTCGCGGAAAAAATGTGATGGAGATAGTTCTGATCCAATCTAGTGAAAACTTAGAATCGCTACAAAACTTACAAATGAGTAGAGACTCATTGCCTTTCTAGTGCACAGAAATAACGAAGGTTTTGCCACTAGCCATTGTGTGAGACCCTTTGCCAATAAAAATAGAGCTGATGTAGCAGCTTACAAACTAACCATCTACGCCGCATATTTGGTTGTTGCCAGTCAGTTGTAATTTTTCTTCGTAGCAAATATACCATTATTTATGTATCTTCTTCCGTCTAGTAAAGATGTGCTGTTCTTCAGTTAAATAAAAGAAGTGATTAGGCCTCTCATAAATCAATTACGGCCTCTTTCTCCCTCACTCCTTACGAAGTAACTTCGTTTCAGTCACCAACATTTTTAAATGCACCTGTGTTGCTAATGACTCAGGTGTTTAAGAAACAGTTATTCGTTCATACTAAAAAAAAACTTTTGGCTTAAAAGGAAATCCGGCAGCTAAAACCACATTTCTATAATCGGTATTGGAATGTTTACATGACCAGGCAGAATCGTTATACGAGAATCGGTTACAGGAATCATATTTGGGAATACGTAGTGATGGACAGTTCTGGAAACGGCCCGAATAACTACGAGAAACACACCGCATCAAGGATTTTTTTTTAAATTTTTATTACAGTACACATACTGCTGCTGTATCAGTGGGCGATTCACAGTTGATCTGAGCCGGCCGAAGTGACCGAGCGGTTCTAGGCGCTACAGTCTGGAACCGCGCGACCGCTTTGGTCGCAGGTTCGAATCATGCCTCGGGCATGAATGTGTGTGATGTCCTTAGGTTAGTTAGGTTTAAGTAGTTCTAAGTTCTAGGGGACTGATGACCTCAGAAGTTAATTCCCATAGTGCTCAGAGCCATTTGAACAGTTGATCTGATGATGACCTTACTCTATAGAAAAAATTATATTTTTGAGAATGTGACGGTTAAAAAATAAGTGTATTCTGTTGGACGTGCATTAGAAGGGTCACAGTATCGATGTAACAAAAAAAACTTGAAACTTGGAGGACTTGTTCGCCCTGAATAGTTTGTCGAACTTACCTTAGTCAGTAGCAGAAGCCTGTGTGGTGAGAACAAGCTCTGTCTTCCTTAAGCATAACATACAGTATGTACTTCGTACGCAGTAACCTGAAAGTAATAATGACCCAGCCGCAAAAGGTACGTGAGTGTGATAGGTCGAATCTGGAATAGCTTCACCACACACTTCCAAACAAACAAAAAAACAAACACTCTGGTAATTCAAACTGATATTAACTACGTAAATGTACCAAAATGTTACACGCGATGCTTTTTTGCTAAGTCAGTAAGATTAACGGTTCCCGTAGTCACTAGGTAAATTTTTCCGTTCATTACAAGTCATTCTGTATCTGTTTCAAGGATTTGTATCTACTATTGCGGTATCAGAGACTGAGGAGTCAAGATGAGGAAGTTACCACTGTGTTCACATTCATCATTATTTCCTCAAATCTGGCAGTTATGAGATTGCATTACAGACAGGGGTTTATCATGTTAAAAAAGGAAACAAATTCTCACAATGCGTAACAATGAATTTTTTATATTACCTTATAAATTTTCAGTTCCAGTATTGACCAGTGACGATGTTTGACAAAATGAAGAGATTGTACTAGTTGCCACAAATTTTACAGCCGAGACAACCTTCGGTCAATCATTAGCCAAGCTGGCTAAATTGGCTGCCTTTTCAGTGAACCTTAATTTAGTCTTCCTTCGCGAAATAGTGGCACCCAAGAATTGCTGTCATGTAACATCTTTTTGATTTTCTTCTTGAGTAAAGGACGTAAACGAGAGACATGCCGCCCAACAGACTCCATGACGGACCGAAACACTGAGGTACTGCAGCAGCGGGGGATTAAAGCGGCGACAAAGCAGCCGCTTCTCTTTCCAGTAGCGCCGCGTGAAGGCTCGATGTGCCGCTGAGAAGCGCTTCTCAGTGGTTCCTTGTGAAGGCGGCCTAAGGCATTCAATGAGCTCACGTGAGGGAACCAAGAAAACTGGTGGCACAGTTTCACCAAGGATTATGTCAAATCTCGAGGTACTAATACAAGTAACGCAAATGAAAGCATTACGAGAAAAGATATGAAATTATGAGATATCAGGTGTACAAACAACCCTCTTATTGTAAGATGGCAGCTGACGGAAAATGCAATACCTAGACTTCTACTCCTTGAGGATAAGCTTTGCCGGCCGTTGCGGCCGAGCGGTTCTAGGCGCTTCAGTCCGGAACCGCGCTGGTGCTAAGGTCGCAGGTTCGAATCCTGCCTCGGGCATGGATGTATACGATATCCTCAGGTTAGGTTTGATTCAAATTGCTCTGAGGACTATGGGACTTAACATCTGAAGTCATCAGTCCCCTAGAACCTAGAACTACTTAAACCTAACTAACCTAAGACATCACACACATCCATGCCCCAAGCAGGATTCGAACGTGCGACCGTAGCGGTCGCGCGGTTCCAGACTGAAGTGGCTAGTTATGCTCGGCCACATCGGCCGGCTTAATTAGGTTTAATTAGTTCTAAGTCTAGTGTACTGATGACCTCAGATGTTAAGTCACATAGTGCTCAGGGTCATTTGAACTTTCTGTTAAAATAAATAAAACAAAAACGCTGCCTCTCCAACATCAAAAGAAATTCTTCACCAGGGGTGTGACATGTCGTTTATTTCTCTGAGATACAGTCGGGATAATGAAAAATATGCTGCACTCTACCATCTTTAGCTGTACGTTTTTAGTGGACTCTGATTGTAGAAAAGAGGGAAGTCGGTTAGAAATGCATCTAGGCCTCGGATCTCTAATTTTTCTGCCTTAGGCGCGGTATATATTTCCTTATATCTTAAAATACTGTAATAGTTTGGATTGTCACCATATTAATTTTCTTCTCTTTCAGCATATGGTGGTTTTGTATTACTTAATGACTTAACAAACAGCTGATGTTGAGTATATAATTACTACAGATTTGCAGAAACTGAACATAGTTCCTTGAATCCTATGTAACGTAAATGTAGTAGGAAGTTCGTTAGGTTACAATTCTTTATTTTGTTATAGAGTCATGACTTGATAAAAGTTCGTGGGTTAGTAATGCCATCTGGCAGTTACCGATGACACTACGCCGTGGCAGAATAGTTAGTAATTTCAGTTGGAATAGCTGTGCACAGTGTATATAACAAGACGTGAACGATTCAGATGGTATAGGGTGGAACTCGATATAAAGGCGGTCGATTTTGTGCGGTATTAGTGTGTGCGTACATTCCTTTACTGCAAATTGGAAACTGACACTATTAGTGACAGTGGATGTTGTGTATATGAACCACAACTGTGACTCTGCCATACGGAAAAAAGTTAAAATGTGATGAAAAAGCAAAAATCGGTTCGTACACGGAAATGAGGCTCCCTAAACGTCAAATTACCAGCAAGATGAGCTATCGAAGTACAATGATTGATAGTTTCGTTAGATTTGACAGAACGGAAAATTTGGTGATAGTAGAAAATCATCTGAGGTATAGAACGAGCTACAATATCGCAAAGTTAGGGCCACAAAGCGTTATTCTTCTGAAATTGTCTCTGATTTACCGTTACCAGTAACTATCAGACGCGAATGGCAAACTTTGTGAGATGATAGACAACTTGCTTTCAAAAAACGACTCCAGAAAGCAACATTAACACCCAGACAGGAACGGGCTAGATTGGAGAAACATGTGTCGTCGACTTCAGAATGCGGTAAAGTGATCTTCTGTGGTAAGAAGAGGTTCGATTTAGATGGACAGGACGTATTTCAGTTATGCTGGGATAATATAAAGACAGGGCAGCAGGTAAGGACGAGGCGATATTTTGATGGTGCAAGTTTTATGATTTGGGCAGCCTTTTGTGCTACAGGTAAATCACGCATTCCTTCGCTGAACACTAAAATGAAACCTAACAATGATATGCAGGAAATAAAATCGGTTAGAGTGTATGAATACCTAGGTAACGAAAGTAGTATGTTTCTACAAGATGATGTATTTGCATATGATTCTCCTAGAACCAAAAGATGGTTAAAAAGATGAAGATATCGACGTTGCCCGGATTTGAACTCTGTGGAAAAACTTTGTAGAATACTCACAAGGCGTGCTTATCGCAATGGAACAAAAATTAAGGCTAAATGTGAGCTGAAAAGAGCGATAAGAGAGAAATGGGTGGTAATTTCACTGCAAGTACTACAAACTCTAAACAGGTCAGTGAAGAAGAGAATTTATGAAGTAATTAAATTGAACGGATGTTGGTCAAGTTATTAACAATGCAACAGCACACAAGGCAGTTTGTGTCTTCATTCCAATTTCGTTCTAGGAAATGCAAATGTTTTGTCGCTCGTGTTATGAAAGAAACTTTGTAGTCCAATCATGGACTGTTTACATATTATTTGCATCTATTACTGTCATAGAAAATTCGATACATGCATGCTATAAATATTGTATTATTACCTTCGTGGAACCTTGCCTTTACAGTGATTTTCTCTACTGTACTAAAACACAAGTTTGGCACACATGATCACTGGATACATATGATATATGAACAACGGAAATTATGTAAGCATGATGACCTTCCTCTTTGTGTAGTATTATAGCTTTATACCATTTACCAAGTATACTGTTGTATGTATTCATTTTTGTCACGATCTCTTATATTTTTCATCGTCTATATGACAACAATAGCGATGCAGCTCAACAGGGTGTGACGATGTATAGCGCCTTGTGGCTGACGCACTGAATTAAGTAACAATTTCTATTCGTATGTATCCTATTATGGAAATTTAAATGTCAACTGTATTTTGTTATTGTTCACCTCTTATTTGTAACTTACTGATTTTAGATCTGATGATGGCTCACCAGTGTGGTGAAACTACTTATCAATAATGAAATTTTTGTGATGTTTTATCCAAAAAATTTAATTCAGATGTTGCTTCAATTACTGCCTATAAATGGTTCTTGAAAGTAGTGGCTGTTCACGCAAGAGCGCAGAGGAGCCATTAACTGCCACAAAAGTTTTCGCGTTTGAAGTATTCTCGACCTCACAAAGAGTTTAAATTTAAATTCGCTACGGTATATTCATAATTTTTACTTATGGACCGTCTGACAGCAACTGAATAAAACACAATTTTAGTGCCACACGCGTTTCGCCTTTATTTTCTGCAAGGCATCATCAGTGGCCTGAAATATGTACATATGTTAGCTACTTTATTTACATTTTTGTCGTTGTGCCTATAGGTTATAAACAGTTCTGCTGGTTGGTATTTCCTATTAGGTTGTAATGTTTTGAACTGTACTTACAGGTTGCGTGGACAATTTCTTACATATTACGCTCTTGTTGCATTTTTGGTGTTGTTCTTCTTCTTATGAACGCCAATTTTCGGTTTTTTCCACATTCCACAGCAACATGCACTGAACGCTTGTTGTAATGCAATGTTTTGGTTTCTGTTGCCGAATGTCAAATGTTTTTGCCAAAGATCGAATGTTATTGCCAAACTTATGAGTCTAACTATTGAGGTATCTGTGGTCTGTTCGTGTATGCATTTGTGTGTGTGTGTGTGTGTGTGTGTGTGTGTGTGTGTGTGTGTGTGTGTGTGTGAGTGTTTTTTGGTGTGATATATCTTTTTTTGTGCTGTGTGTGTATGTGTGTATTTTGGTGTTATTATTTTTTTTACTGTGTGTGCGTGTGTGTGTGTGTGTGTGTGTGTGTGTGTGTGTGTGTGTGTGTCTCCCCAGATGGTGTGGGGAAGAGTATTTTTTATGTTATCATTTCCTTTATTAAGTGTAGTAGGGATCCTGTGCTGATGTGTGTTTGTTCATTTACCACATGTTTGTTTTCTGCTATGGCTTTCTGGATGTGGAAGTTTTCTTGCATTTGTATAAGATGTTTGTCATGGTTGTTTATTCTCATTATTTTCATTTCTTGTTCCATGTTTGTAGGATGATGTTTGTAGTGTTTTAAATGCTCTGCAAATGTGGAATAGTTTGTTTCATACTTCCAACAACTGATATGTTCTTTGTATCTCGTTTCAAAATTCCTGCATGTCATGCCTATGTATACTGCAACACAATTTTGACATTCAAGTTTACATATTCCTTATTGTTGGAATTTGTCCCTCTTGGTACCTGGCTGGCTTAGGTGTGGTTGAAGGGTTTGCCCAGGCTTATATGCTATTTTGAAGACATATCTCTTTAGGATGTGTGCAACTCTGTGTGATAGTTTATGTGTGTAGGTCATGGTGTACCATCTGGTTCTTTTCTGTGTGGTGTTGTCATTGTATGTGTTTGTTGAGTGTGTTTGTAAGTTTTCTGGTTGTGAGTTCTTTTGTATTGTGGAACTGTTGTGCTTGTTTTTTATTTGTGTTTTTATTTTTTGATTTAGCTTGTGTACCACGTGTGTGTCATACCCGTTGTTCATAGCTATTTGTATGATTGTACTCATTTTTTGTTCGTAGTTTCTCTTGCTGAGTGGGATTCTATTTAATCTATGTAACACGTGTCTTAGTACTGCAAGTTTCTGGCTGTGGGGGTGGTTGGATGTGGAATGTATTATTGTGTGTGTGGCTGCTGGTTTTCTAAAGATGTTAAATGTATGTTTACCATTTTCATTTTAATTGTAATGCCAAGAAAATTTATTTGATTTTCTTTTTCTTTTTCAAGTGTGAATTTTATATTCTGATGAACATTGTTTATTTCTGAATGGAGTTCATCTATTTTTTTCACTTGGCTCATCTACCAGACAAATAATGTCATCCATGTATCTGTACCAATATATGATTTTGAAACCTTCATTTGTGGTTATCTTATCAGATATCAGATTTTCTAGGTGACTGATGAAAATGTTTGCTAGTGTTCCTGATATTGGCGATCCCATGGGCAGTCCATCAGTTTGTAGATAATATTCTTTCTCATACTGAAAGTAGTTTTGTTCAGTTATCAGTAAGAGCATATCTGTTATTTCTTTTATTGTGTCTGTGGTGAGGTTGCTGTGGGATGAGAGATTTTGTTCTATGATTTCTATTGTTTCTGTGATAGGGATGGAGGTATGAAACAAACCACAAACCGTTACACATTTGCAGAACATTTAAGACACTACAACCATCATCCTACAAACATGGAACAAGAAATGAAAATAATGAGAATAAGCAACCATGACAAACATCTTATACAAATGCAAGAAAACTTCCACATCCAGAAAGCCATAGCAGAAAACAGACATGTGATAAATGAACAAACACACACCAGCACAGGCTCCCTGCTACACTTAATAAAGAAAATGATAACATAAAAAAAACTCTTCCCCACACTATCTGGAGACACACACATACACACCCACATACATAGTAAAAAAAATGAATAACACCAAAATACACACACACACACACACACACACACACACACAGCACCAAAAAATATATATCACACCAAAAATCACTCACACACACACACACACACACACACACACACACACACAAATGCATACACGAAAGACCACAGATACTTCAATAGTTACACTCATAAGTTTGGCAATAACATTCGACCTTTGGCTAAAACATTTGACAGTCGGCAACAGAAACCAAAACGTTGCATTACAACAAGCGTTCAGTGCATAGTAATGTGGAATATGGAAAAAAAGGCAAGTTGCCGTTCATAAGAAGAAGAAGAACACAAAATATGCAACAGGAGCGTAATATGCAAGGAATTGTCCACGCAACCTGTAAGTACAGTTCAAAACATTACAACCTAATACGAAATACCAACCACAAGGACTGTTTATAACCTATAGGCACAATGACATAAATGTAAATAAAATAGCTAACATATGTACATATTCCAGGCCACTGATGATGCCTTACAGAAAATAAAGGCGAAACGCGTATGGCACTAAAATTGTGTATTATTCAGTTGCTGTCAGACGGTCCATAAGTAAAAATTATCAATATACCGTAATATTATACGCAACTGAGGAAGACAGGACTATAAAAGTTAAATTCGCTAGTTCGTCTGCCCCTGTGACGGATAATTCAGTACGGTAGTTTATTTGAGTCAGCACACCGATTCCACAATCATTCGGAACCACATGTCACATAAATAGCAAGTTTCAACATTAATTAATATCAATAATATTCAGCAACCTAAATCTGTAACGTCACTGGTCCCTACAAGTAATAGGACTGTCGCATAGAGACAGTCAATTAAAAGATATCATTATCTGATTCGCAAAAATCGTTACATACTTCCTGTAATTGTCAGTTGCCTTACATTTTGTCGAATGATGGAGGTTGCACTTCGTGAACATGACGAATGCAGTGATCCTCCAGTCTGTATGGCCTATACATCTTTCTACACTGAAGAGCCAAAGAAACTGGTACGTCTGCCTTATATCGTGTAGGGCCCCGCGAACACTCAGAAGGGCCGCAACAGGACGTGGTATGGACTGAAATAATATCGGAAATAGTGTTGGAGGGAAAGGACACCATAAATCTGGCAGGGCTGTCCATAAATGTGTAAGAACAGCTCGTTGCAAGGCATCCCACATATGCTCAATAATGTTCATCTCTGGGACGTTCAGACTCAGAAGAGTGTTTCTGGAGCCACCCTGTAGCAATTCTGGACGTGTGATGTGTCGAATTGTCCTGCTGAAATTGCTCCGTCGGAATGCACAATGCACATGAATGGCTGCTGGTGATCAGACAGGGTACTTATGTACGTTTCATCTGTCACAGTCGTATCTAGACGTATCATGGATCCCATATCAATCGAACTGCACAAGCCCCACACCATTACAGACCCTCCACAGCTAGAACAGTCCCCTGCTTATATGCATGGTCCATGGATTCATGTTGTCTCCATACCCATATACGTCTATACAACAAATCGTTGAAGAAATTACTGTTACCATGGCTGAGAATTCTGGACCCGAAGTGCAGTCATCAAGCACTGCATGATCTGTGTCGCGAAAGATAAAGATTCCATTCGAAAAGTGGTGCGAACAATTGCGGAATGGGAGCCAGGCTGTCGTGGATGCAGATTGTCGTCATATTGCGCATAGCTTGTAACCCGAAACGTAAACGTAGTAGGCAGTTAACAAATTTTACCTCCCCACATGGAACTTAAAATGTGCTTCTTCCTATGGTGTATTCGTTATTTCTCTTCTGTATGTCCTTATAAATGTTTACACAAAGCTCCATCGTCCTACGATGACTCGTTTTTCTTGAGATCCTTCACAAGTAGCGAAGGTTCCATTACAACAACGATGCATTATACATGTTTTAGAAGCAATGTTAGATGAAATAAGTAATGTGGGATGTTTGTAAGGGAGAGTAATCGCATACATAATATTACTAACGACCTTCTGCATCTCCCTTTATAATACAGTGTTTTAAATCACTATATAAATTAAAATTTCTAACAAAATTACATACCGTACCCATAATTATTTTAAGAAAGGCACAGGAGCTTCATAAAGCTATTTTCTGGGAGAGACATGCCATATAACGGTACCAGTGATTAGAAACTGTATGTCATATAAGAATATTCGATGGAGACTGTGATCACGTAGGCTAAAAAGGACAATAAAGGTAGTCTACAGCGTACCACACTCACCACAAGGTAATGACAATTATCCCCAATTGCAATCTTAAATACTTTTAGTTTATAACTTTTTCCTACAGATTACTTTAAAATCAAACTCTAGCTTCCCGAGATAATTGGCAGAAGAACTATCCACAAATATTCGTGGACAACAGTCAACTACTAATAACACACTTTTCACTGAAGGTCGTTGGGAGCCTCCACACATACCTACAAAATGTTCGTGAGTTGCAGTAATAGGAATGGACCTTTCATGAGAGATGCCTGAACAATGCTTGTATGATGTCTCTAGAATTTATTATTTCATCTGTGCTATTTATAGTAAATTTGGGATACAAAATGTAATTAAAACAGCAGGTAATTTTGCAAACGAAACCTCTGTTAGACACAATGCTATCCAGGAACTATCTATGCCTTCAATGTGTGTTGGATGTCAAACCATCGAGATTTCTTAGTATCTGTGGCCAGAATATTTAATTTGGTATCTGACTGATGTACTTGTGCAAAATATTGAGAACTGTTTGCATCCGCATTCCAACCCACGATGCAGTACATAAAACATGAACACGAAATTGAAGACTGAGCCGCGATTACAGTAGCGCAAAACTGGACGCTATTGCAATCCATAACAAGGTAGTAGCATATTATGGAGTGACGTATCACTTAAAATTACAAGTTGTGAAGACAGCGAGCAATAGGATTCACAGTACTTGACGGAATCCACCAGTATACAGCAGCGATCTGATGCCCCAAGAAGAAATTATCTGCACTTATCGCCATAATTGGTTATCAGTTCATCTGGATGTATTTAATTCAAATCTCTATTGGCTATTAATCTGCTAAGACAAGCCTCGTGAAACGTGCTACGGGGGAATACAATAATTAATTTTTAACATTCAGAACATAGGGTCGATAAATAAAAAAACTTATAACAACAATATCTTCTTTTTTTTGTTCTATGTAGTGACAGTATATAATTAAGAAAAAGAGAGCAAGGTTTCGAAAACTGTAAACAAATAAAATATATATGTAATTAAATACCAGTGTAGTTGGCTAACCATCTGCGCCTCTGAAGGCCAAATACATACAAATTGGAAAGACAAAGTAGACTTGCTATATACACTATGCACAGCTATTCCAACTGAAATTACTAATTATTCTGCCACGGCTTAGTGTCATCGGTAACTGCCAGATGGCATTACTAACCCACGAACTTTTATCAAGTCATGACTCTATAACAAAATAAAGAATTGTAACCTAACGAACTTTCTACTACATTTACGTTACATAGGATTCAAGGAACTATGTACAGTTTCTGCAAATCTGTAGTAATTATATACTCAACATCAGCTGTTTGTTAAGTCATTAAGTAATACAAAACCACCATATGCTGAAAGAGAAGAAAATTAATATGGTGACAATCCAAACTATTACAGTATTTTAAGATATAAGGAAATATATACAGCGCCAAAGGCAGAAAAATCAGAAATCCGAGGCCTAGATGCATTTCTAACCGATTTCCCTCTTTTCTACGATCAGAGTCCTCTAAAAACTTACAGCTAAAGTTGGTAGAGTGCAGCATATTTTTCATTATCGTGTATTGACCTCCATTTCTATCCAACAGTGTGACTCACACGGACGTGCTAACGATTAACTGTTAGCAGGAGCCCCAGTACTTAACGGCAGTCACGAAGAATAGCGGTCGAGTTTACACTTGAACTGTGACGTATCACGTATTGTACGACAGCCAGTGAATATGCAGTAGTGTTTTGAGTGCTCTGCTGTGAATGTCGTAGCCAAGGGAACATTAAACCTTATCGTAGCGAGCTATTTAGTGAGCTTTTATTCCATCGCTGATGGTAGTGGTAAACGACACATTCTACATAGGCAAGCAGAAATAATTTTCAGGACGTATGCTTTCTTCGGTCACATAGCACGTGTAGCACCTTACCGCAACTGTCGCTTGGAACCGGCAACTCAGTTCCTCTGTGTGCCTCTGGGGGGCAGCCAGGACTTTGTCAAAGGGGGACGGGAGGTTCGATGTGTTAACGAGGAACCTGAAAAGTCTCAAGTTTCACATACATTCTGAAAACACATTGATCTTCTTTTTATTTTGCATACACAATTCGCTTTCGGAAGGCATTCACACAAATTGCATTAGGTCTATAAAATTTAAGGAAGAGAAGCTTTTATTTAAAAAGTATAGCACATATTCTCAACAATAAGATCCCAAATGAATAATTTAAATCTGTTTACTTGGCAATACGATAAATTCACTTTAAGAATCAAAATTCTCATATAATGTGTTGCCTCTGCTAGCGAAACACTGCTGTTTCATCGCAGAGCAGACGAATCTTAACGTTTGATTGAAAACTTATGAAATGAAATGGGTTCAAACCTCTCTCGCCGGTAGCTGTCCTTCTCGTTCAACGGTCTTGCATTTAAATTTACGGCCTATCTGAAACAAAAATCCCTCAGCACATCAAAGTATCCCAAGGTGCTATATTCTGCCTCAGATTTTATTAGAGTATCTTCCGTTTCATTAAAAGTCTTAAATTTCTTTAAGGGACCAAGAACTTCTTTTTAAATTACTATTTCAACAGTCACCTTGAAAAGACAGAAACCAAATTTAATGACGAACAAAACGTAATATAGAAATACCTTGAGCTACAGTTCTGGAATATTAACAGTAATTTGTACATTGATTGACATCTAATGTGTGCGATCTCATAAAAAAGAGTTTGTATTTATCCATGATAATATGAGGTACAGTCCATGACACTTATAAATATATGTACGATGCACAGCATACGTTGTCGTTCATATGACATTCACTTACAAATACGTTGGTGTTGTGGCAGTTGGATTCACTGTTCCAAGGACATTACGGATAAGAAATTTCATAATAGAATACCACTCTTCGAGTAAATCTTTAAGACAAAATATATCGCTGTTTTGTAAGTGAGCAATCTTTGTGCACATATCACAGTACAAAATGTCGATCGCTAGGCGCCTTCCAATATAAATATCGCTCGCCTACGCATACTGTGGACTTCTTACGCAAACCAGCATCAAAATAAAATACCATCTGCCCGATAAATAACTAGTTATCCCTAATTAAGATAATTACTGTTACAAAAACAATGAAATCATTTTTATATCGTTATTTCTACAATTTAAAAAAATTACAGTTTGAAGGTAATCGTACAACATTTCATTTATTATAGTATTAGACGATCGTAAATAGATTATGGTCGAAATGGGAGGATACGCAGGCCGCCGTAAGTTCGAACGAATTCAAACAGCCCACTGAAAAAAATATCTTCTAAACGACGAACAACAGAATTCACTGTTATCACATGTCATTTACACTCTCCATAAATCCCTTCTCACAGTGCCGTATAAGAAATTGTTATCATAAGTGAGTATGACTCCAGTGTCTTACTTAAATTCAAATACCACAATAACTATAGTCATTAACGAAATGATTGGCACGACAAACATGAAGCTGAAATACAATGCTACAAGTAATGGAAAACCATTTCTTATTCGAAATCTGTAAAACCGCCTGCGAAAAGTTGCAGGGCATAAGCCTCGATTCTGTCTCGAAGCACGTCGCTGACCGGCAGAAAGCGATCAAACGAATGAACTCTCCCAGCGCTTTGACGAAGACCAGGCCACCGTACCGCTGCTTATCCGGTAAGCAGCGTCCCAGAATGGCGTCGTGTGAAGGTCGGTATTGGAAACAATGTTCCGCCGACAGTAGTCCGTCACTGAGCACCAAAGAAGCGCTATGGCGCTGAACCTCTGAAGACGCCCGTTTAAGCCAATGCTTTGCCGACGGAAGTGTGACTGGAAATAGCTTATCAGTGGCTCCGTGTGAAGGCGGCCTTACGCTACTAGCTCTTGCATTACAGAAAGTCAGTGAACTCTCCTCCCTACATTTCTTCCAGAGCTGGATGCTGACAAAGGCTGGTTGTGTTTCACAATAAGGATTTGTTCTATTTATCTGTACCCTTGAACTGTGTTGGAAACGCGTGAGACTTTTTTTTTTTTTTTGCAGATACGTAAAGCAAAATGCTTTTTGTCAGCTACCTTAAATACGCTTCGACGACACAAGTCTAACTTCCTCTATCCATGTGAAGTAAATGGATTGTCTCATACTTTCAATTGGAGCTACCTCTGTTGTTTGCTACCATTTTTCCATTAGAGTACTTCACCTCTCAGTTACAATATTATTCAAATGTACAGAAAGTGAAACACGTTGATATTTAATAAGTAAAAATACCCAAACCATGCAGTCAATCTTCTATCAATTTTGTTAGAAATACTGAACAAATGAATAGTGAGTGAATGTTTCTTATGTAACCTGTAACAGACATGTCCTCATTCTTGTATATTTTCCATAGAATAATAATATTCCTACAGGTACCTACTATTTATCTGACACATACCAAAATATTACTGCAGAACACAATTTTTCGACTTTCAAATCAGGATGTTGCTGTGTTCTCATTTACTAATCTGACATGCCAAATACACACCAAATACACATCGATATCTGTGAATAATACAGTCAAGTGGTCTGTAGAAACAAATCATTAACCCGAAAGAGAACAACGTCTTTCTTTCAAGGAGGCACATTGATGTACTTTTCAACGAATTAACATTGGAATAGGAATTTCGATTTACGTTTTTAGGTTTTGCTGTAGACAGTTAGTTGAAATAGAAAAAAAAACATTGCCTTTATGCCCAGAAAGTTACGCTTATTGGTATTTTTTATGAAACAGCTGGTCTAGTATGTATATCAAGAGCTCTTGTGCCCAGTGTATTACGGTCTTCTAGAATCAGGAATGTAAGATGGAGTTACAGTAAGCGGAAATTCTAATAACACAGTAATGAAAAGAACGTTAATAGAACAACAAAATCAAATCATTTGGATCATAATGAAATACAGACACTAAGAATTTTGTAGAAATTGCTTCAAGTATGTTGATATTTTAACATTTCCATCAATACAAATATTAAGGAGCATTTTAACTGCACTGCGAGATCCTAAAGAACTGGAGGCCAATGAGACAGATCCTATTCATAAAGCCAGTCAGAAAAAAAGTGGTGTGCTTTCGACACATGTCGCCAAAGGGATGTCAATATTCTGGTATCAAATTGACAATAACCGCCAAGAAAATACAAAGTATCAACACTGATGCTTTCCATGGCCCTCTGAAAAATACATTTGATACAAAGGAATTCCGAACTGTGGCATAGTATACGAGTAAACAGTAAGCATCCCTGATGAATTCTTCTTGTGTTATCAGCCAAGTGGTGGCGTCGTCTTGTCGCAACGTTTCAATGAGTTTGGTACCCATCATCTTCTGGCGAAGACGATGGGTATGAAACTCATCGCAACTTTGCGACAAGACAACGCCACCACGGGGCTGATAACCCGAGAAGAATTCATCACTGGAACACGCCGAGAAAGACTGCACTGGCATAGTTAGCATGCTATGACCATCGAACCTTGTGCACCACTTTATGAGAAATTCGACTATTATTCTTGTATTACAACATTTATGTAAAACTAAGATTAATAATGTACGTTGCAGCTTTGTATTTTTAAACTGTTCGGTAGTTCTCTCATCATAGCTTACATTAACTACGTGAATATCATAATGTAAATCATTGTGTGTCGTAAACCTTTGTGTGACACAGATAAAATCATGAGCATACTTTGTAAGCTACTCCATAGCTTGCAGACAAAATCACTTGTCACACTTTGTGATTACAAAAATGTGTACAATGTAATTTATGGGACCAATAAACTCTCAATCACAGACAAACAAACATATCAGCGTCTTAACATCTTTATTGTTTTATATATTAAGTAACTGCCATTACTGCAGTTGGTTAATATGCCTCAACTTATAGTATTAGAGTTTAAAAATTATCATGTTATCATCTCTAGAAGTTACAATGAAAATATAAAATTCAGCTCTTTGAGAAGTCTTTTGTTCATTGTCCTTTAATGAAGTGTGTTCTTACACACATTATGCTCTTGTGTAGAAAAAACAGATTTTTCTGCCTACATCTGACCTGATTTAAAGTCACAGTGTATAATATCAGCTCTAACACAGGCATATTTATCTATACTTATGTGTTGTCATCCTTAGGGTAACGTTTTTTTTCTACTGCCACATGTCATTTATTATGTTACAGCTGCTTTACAAATGCTGCAATCGTTTTTGGTATGTGACTAAAACTGACTGACATTAGAACATTTAAATGATTTGTGAAGTAATATTGCTAAAGTATTGCAAAAAGAACATGTTTAAAATTATTTTTACAAGATTGTAGCCTCAGGATTACACATAAACCTCCTCAATGAACTTGCAGATAAATATTGTATCAAATGACTATTTTTGCTGTGGCCCTGTTACAAGGATTTATTTGTAATACCAAGTGCTGAGCTATATACCTCATAACATTTAAAGTTTGTAAGTGGCTGTGGCTTTGGCATTCACCGTGCTACATGAAGAATAAACAGTAATTCAGTAATTAAAGCAATAAACAAATATTACAGTGAAGGTGAGTCAGGGAGATTAAGTTTAGTTAGATCAATAAGGAGCCAAAATGCAAATTATATGGATAAGGATTTTAATAAAAGCAAAAATAATATACACTACAAATAGTAAAAAATAAGTAATAAGTAACAGTCATATAGAATAAATTAAATCTAAGAAATTGCAAAAATGGCATCTTGTCAATAAGCACCATAAAGTCCACATGTGTTTGTAGTTTCATGCAAACAACACTGTTTGTTTAGTAGCTTTGCCATAGAACAATATTGTCAATCATCTCGTCGACCCACCGTAAGTGATGTAATTTGGACTCGCAAGAGATCAGATATTTCTCAGAGAACTATAACGTATAAGGGAACACTGCTCCGACAATAAGAAAATTAAATGGAGGAAGGCACATCAAGAGTGATGCTTCAGTAACTCTGACGTTTCATTAGCACTCATTATCTGAACTGGTAACTCTACCTACGAATAGTCAAGAGATAGTGAATCAGTAAAGTTCTTATGTTTCTATTCTTACAGTTTTGGTACTAAGTACAGAACTGAATGGACCTGTATATGTACATGAAACACACATAGTCATACATGAAGAACATTCAGTGCAAGAAGGTGATTTAAAAGCCAGTTTTATACTTGATTTAGAATGTCTCAGGTGATACTATCAGGTTTGACAGGCTAAAATTTTAGTTAATGAAAAAAAAAAACACGGCACCGCATTCAGGCCCTGGTGGGCTATTAGACAACCGTCTCATTCTCGTTCGGTGGTGTCACTGGATGCCGTACGGAGGGGTGTGGAATCAACACACTGCTCTCCCCACCGCTGTCAGTTTTCTTGACCTCATAACTGCTGCTTCTGACGTAAGTAGCTCCTCAGCTGCCATCACGAGGTTTAGTTAGTCAAACCCAGACCCTCCACACAGCTGCCAGAAACGTTGACTGCTGAGCTATGGAGGTGGACAGCTGTAGCATAGCAAAACATACACATGAGTTTAACAGAAATTTAACCAACGGTGACTTTCTTTCACAACATACAAACACACAAATGCACAGACACACACAAACACACACACACACACACACACACACACACACACACACACACACACACACACACACACAGAGAGAGAGAGAGAGAGAGAGAGAGAGAGAGAGAGAGAGAGAGAGAGAGAGAGAGAGGAAGAGACAGGTAAAACCGCACTGCGTCTAAATGTAACATTCTGTACATTCAATAAGGTATAAGCTAAACAGACAAAAAAATTGGGCACCCGTAAAACCATCACTACAAACATCATTTAATACTGCATAATTTCGCCCCTGGACTTGATAATCTTCTATATTCTGTTAGGAAGCAAGTCCTCAAGGTTGCACAGTAATTTCACATCCAGGTTAAGCCACTCGCTTAGGATTTGAGAGCGCGTTTCCAGCAAATTGCGGGGGTGCTGAAGACATCGTTTTATGCACTGATCCAACACCGAGCGAGGTGGCGCAGTGGTTAGACACTGGACTCGCATTCGGGAGGACGATGGTCCAATTCCGTGTCCGGCCATCCTGATTTAGGTTTTCCGTGATTTCCCTAAATCACTCCAGGCAAATGCCGGGATGGTTCCTCTCAAAGGGCACAGCCGACTTCCTTTCCCATCCTTCCCTAATCCGATGAGACCGATGACCACACTGTCTGGTCTCCTTCCCCAAACCAACCAACCAACCACTGATCCAACATGTCCCGCAAACTTTCTATGGAGTTAAAATTAGGTGATTTTTCAGGTCAGTCGAAATGTGATAGGATGGCGGGGTGTTCAGAAAACCAATCATTTATTCTTCCAGCCCAATGGTCTTTGCTGTTGTCGTTTTTATGTTTCTGTGTGAGCAACTGCCCCTGCGAGGTGACAGACTCGAAATGTCCATCTATGCAAGTCCCGTCGCAGTTTTCTCACGGAAACATATGAGAATTGACCTCCATTCACTGCCTGTAGGAACACCTTTCGGATTTCGAAACGACTTTATTTACAAGCGACGAAACGCGTCTCTGGTCCCCTCTGTCAGGATCTTTCAGCGACCACAATTCTGACGTCGTATGTCGTGGCCACAGGCTACACCACCTTGAACAGTCTGCCACGATACATCGAGGAATCCAGCTATTTCACACACTGTATGGCTGTTGACATGGTCAAACACGATTGCCCCTTTTTGACAGTCATGTACTTACATTTATCAATGGCTCCGCACAATGTTCGCCTGAACCATAAATGTCTCACTAACTGCTAATGATTTATGCTCGCGTAGAGACAGTGCGAGAGTGGTTGAGCACGTGAGTCGATTGCTGGGCTAACCGTAAACATCTGAGGATTCTCCTTAGTGTGCGCACTCGGGTGGCTAATTTTTTTTGTCTGGTGGGCTTACATACCTTAAATGAGTTTCTATAATTTCGATCGATGACTGTAACAAGAGTTCATAATAAGGAATTGAATGAACTTAGTCTACAAACAACGTTTCTGAAATGAATGTTTCGAACGAATAATTTAGTTCCTGCAAGTACAGATATATTGACGCCGAAATTACTGCATTTACCTCCTGTATATCCCGCACCGCCACTCATTGTCTTGATCAGTCCTCAAGCTCGTCGCCAGCAGAGGACTCCTTCCCAGTTGAGTTGCTGCAGACCGTCCATTCGCCTGACGTCGGTCTGTTTGGAGACAGATTTGGAGAATCTTCCGATAGTATCCCTTCTAAATCCTCGTTGTTCCCTGATAAAGCTGTGGAGCTGTAGTGAGTGTCCTCGTCTGTTACGCCTTCCTCTGGAGGTGCACAAAGTGCAAAGTCCGGGAGCTCTCCCTCGTCGGAACCATCTTCTGCAGACTTTCTTACCAGAGAAAAGCCTCCTGTCCACTCGTCTGACCTGACGTTAACCCCAACGTGGGCCTCCCAGTCGCTGTCACTGCATGCCACGTCTTCGTCGCCAGTGTCGCTCTCCAGATGGAGCCCCTCGTCTTCGAGGTCGCCCACCGGGACGAACTCGTCTGCGCTGTCGCAGCCAGAGTCGCTGGCGCCGTTGAGGTCGCCCAGTAGCTGGTACTCCCCAGCCCTCCGTACCTCCCGGAGGTGGGCGGCCATCTCCAACACTCCTCGGCGCTCTCCCTCGTGCCCTACGCTGTGGCGCCGCGTCTGCTTACGGATCTGCTCACGTCTCCTCTCTTCCATTACGTTCTGTGAAAAGTAACATCATTAACAACCGACCACAAGAAGACTATCTACACTACTGGCCATTAAAATTGCTACACCAAGAAGAGATGCAGATGATAAACGGGTATTCATTGGACAAATATATTATACCAGAACTGACATGTGATTATATTTTCACACAATTTGTGTGCATTGATCCTGAGAAATCAGTACTCACAACAACCACCTCTGGCCGTAATAACGGCCTTGATACGTCTGGGCACTGAGTCAAACAGAGCTTGGATGGCGTGTACAGGTACAGCTGCCCATGCAGCTTCAACACGATACCACAGTTCATCAGGATAGTGACTGCCGTATTGTGACAAGCCAGTTGCTCGGCCACCATTCACCAGACGTTTACAGTTGGTGAGAGATCTGGAGAATGTGCTGGCCAGGGCAGCAGTCGAACATGTTCTGTATCCAGAAAGGCCTGTACAGGACCTGAAACATGCGGTTTTGCACTATCCTGCTGAAATGTAGTGTCTCGCAGGGATCGCATGATGGGTAGAGCCACGGGTCGTAACACATCTGAAATGTAACGTCCACTGTTCAAAGTGCCGTCAACGCGAACAAGAGGTGACCGAGACGTATAACCAATGACATCCCATAGCATTGCACCGGGTGATGCGCCAGTATGGCGATGACAAATACACGCTTCCAATGTGCGTTCACCGCGATGTCGCCAAAGTCAACAGAACCTGGATTCAACCGAAAAAATTCGGTTTTGCCATTCGTGCACCCAGGTTCGTCGTAGAGTACACCATCGCAGGCACTCCTGTCTGTGATGCGGCATCAAGGGTAACCGCAGCCAGGGGCTCCGAGCTGTTAGTCGATGATGCTGCAAACGTCGTCGAACTGTTCGTGCAGATAGTTGTTGTCTTCCCAACATCCCCATCTGTTGACTTAGGGATGAAGAAGTGGCTGCACGATCCGTTACAGCCATGCGGATAAGACGCCTGTCATCTCGATTGCTAGTGATAGGAGGCCGTTGGGATCAAGCACAGAGTTCCGTATTACCCTCCTGAACCCACCGATTCCATATTCTGCTAACAGTCATTGGATCTCGACCACCGCGAGCAACAATGTCGCGATACGATAAACCGCAATCGCGATAGGCTACAATCCGACCTTTATCAAAGTGGGAAACATGATGGCACCCATTTCTCCTCATTACACGGGGCATCACTCAACGTTTCACCAGACAACACCAGTCAAATGCTGTTTGTGTAAGACAAATCGGCTGGAAACTTTCCTCATGTCAGCACGTTGTAGGTGTCGTCACCGGCGCCGACCTTCTGTGAATGCTCTGGAAAGCTGATCATTTGCATGTCACAGCATCTTCTTACTGTCGGTTAAATTTCGCGTCTGTAGCACGTCATCTTCGTGGTGTAGCAATTTTAATGGCCAGTAGTGTACATACGTAGGGGTAAACATTAGTAGCATCTTAATGAAACTGCTATGATGTTTCAGTGGAATGCATCTGAAGTGGATATAGTAACAGGCAGTATTATACACAGCAAACTACAGAATACGAATTATAAGCAAAACTACACACGTAAAATGGGTGCTAAAGTCTAAACTACGTACACAACTCGACAGAGTGGGAATATAAATGAGAACGTATGAAGAACACTGAAAGACGTACAAAATATATACACCGATAGAAAAAAGGCGCGACGCCACTGAATAAATAATGTAAACGAATAAAAATCGGCAATAAATTTGTATAGGTAACATATTTAAGTGATCGCAGGTTAACGTAAGAGCGACACAAACCATTGCAAATGTGAAATGCTGATGTATTAATAACCGATGCAGCCGCTCAAATGTTGGATGGTAGCATGGAAACTTGGATAAATTATGTTTTACAGGTGCCGGTTGTAAGTTTATGGGATCATCAATTTCTATGCCTGTTTGCAGCTGACGCCGGAGTTGTCATCCGATTGTGTCCCGTAAGTGCTCGATTGGAGGCAGATCTCGTGACAGCACAGGCTCTGTTCGGCAAATTGGGCTACAACAGCAGTATGTGGGTGAGCGTTATCCTGCTAGAAAACACCGTCTGGAGTGGTGTTCATGAATGGCAGCACAACAGGTTGAATCGTCAGATTTAAATATAGATGTGCAGTCTGGGTGCGTGGGATAACTACGAGAGTGCTCCTGTTCTCATAACCAAACCCCAAACCTCACCTCACACAATGACTCCGGGTGTGGGTCCAGTGCGTCTAGCAAGCACACAGGTTAGGTGCGGGTCCTCACCTGGCCTCCTCCTAATCAGCACATTGCCATCACTGGCACCGAGGCAGAACCAGCTGTCGCCAGAGAACACGGCAGACTTCCATCCTGCACTCCAATATCTCTGGTGTGGGGTCAGTGGAATACACGCTACAGGTCGTCTGTTTCGCAGCTGTGCTTAAAGTAGCCAATTTTTGACAGTACTTTGCCTCGCCGTGGAACCAATTGCTGCTGCAGATGCGGTGCGCTGTGCTAAACCCTCACAATGAATGCGCTGGTCGTGCACCACCCTGCAGTCATTTAGTACAGTGGCTACATTTCTGCCAAATGTTTCTACAGTATCGAAGGAGGAACATCCATCTTTTCGTAGCCCTATTACACGATCTGGTTCAAACTCAGTGAAGTGCTGATGATGGCGTCTGTGTTGCCTTAAAGGTATTCTTGTTTAACATCAACTCACCACGCCCAATGTAAAAGACAACTGACGCTCACAACCGTTACAGCCGGCCGGTGTGGCCAAGCGGTTCTAGGCGAAACAGTCTGGAACCGCGCGACCGCTACAATCGCAGGTTCGAATCCTGCCTCGGGCACGGGTGTGTGTGATGTTCTTAGGTTAGTTGGGTTTAAGTAGTTCTAGGTTCTAGAGGACTGATGACCTTAGAAGTTAAGTCCCATAGTGCTCAGAGCCATTTAAACCATATTTGAACAACCGTTACAGCGTCTATTTAAACACTGAAGCAAACCGGTTTTGCGTCCTCATAGTGGCTCCACTAGCGCCGTTCTTTTACGACTGGCGTGAAATTTGAATAGACTTTCGTTTATGTTGAACAGCTCCTTCTTGGTGTTACGATTTTTTTTCCGTCAGTACATATGACTAATGAACGGACGAAAAACACTGACAGAAGTAGAAAACATGTAATGTAGACGTAATAACGGACTGGGACATATTGACTTCCCGCCAGAACCGTCGAGCTTACACCGAGTTCTTACTGAGAAAGACTACCGCGAGGATTTTATTGCATTGACACGCCGCAGAAATCTTCATAGACACAATTTACATGGGGAAATAGTGTGAAATTAAGCCGGTGTGCAATTAAATGAGACACAACAATCTCTAATCAATCTCTGTAAATTAGTATCGCACTCACATTTTTCTTGTACACATTTGAAGACATTCGAAGGTAGGTATCATGGACGATGAAATAACTGCACCAGCAGCCATCTTTTACATTTTTACTTTATTGAACTTCAGATCTATATGAAACTGTAGAAGTCTGAACGAAGAAAGTCAGATTTAAGCACTAAGCACTCCGTCTTCGGCCACAAGTGGCGCATCGGGGACCATTTGACTGCCGTGTCATTCTCAGCTGAGGATGCGAATAAGAGGGGCGTGTGGTCAGCACACCGCTTTCCCGATCATTATGATGCTTTTCTTTCACCGGAGCCGCTACTATTCGGTCAAGTAAAATTTGTAAATTTGTGGTAAGATGTTATGGAATAAACTGCTTAGGTCATCGGTCCCTAAGCTTAAACACTACTTAATCTAATTGAAGCTAACTTACGCTATGGACAACACACACCCATGCCCGTGGAATGACTCGGACCCCCGACTGGGGGAGCCGAGCAGACCTTTACAAAACACCTAAGACGGTGCGGCTACCCCGCGCGACTCGGTCAAGTAGCTCCTCAATTGGCATCACGAGGCTGAGTGCACCCCGAGAAATGGCAACAGAGGATGGCGGCCCGGGTGGTCACCCATCCAAGTGCCGACCACGCCCGACAACGCTTGCTTCCGTGATCTGAAGTGAACCAGTGCATGCACTGCGGGAACACCTTTGCCAAAGCTAGATATAGCTGCGAAATATTCCAATAAATTGTGAACTGCCAGCAGAAAAGCCGTTTCGTAGAGCGTAACAAGATGGCCACATAAGAATATTTTAAAACAAGAGGTAGGTAGGGCATCGATATTCATCAGGATGTTGATAAAGTACGTTGAAGGAAAGAGAAAATAACGAACAAACATTCCATTAATGTGTATGGGATCTCTGATGGTGATGAGAACATACAACATCTACATCTACATGACTACTCTGCAATTCACATTTAAGTGCTTGGCAGAGGGTTCATCGAACCACAATCATACTATATCTCTACTATTCCACTCCCGAACAGCGCGCGGGAAAAACGAACACCTAAACCTTTCTGTTCGAGCTCTGATTTCTCTTATTTTATTTTGATGATCATTCCTACCTATGTAGGTTGGGCTCAACAAAATACACTCCTGGAAATGGAAAAAAGAACACATGGACACCGGTGTGTCAGACCCACCATACTTGCTCCGGACACTGCGAGAGGGCTGTACAAGCAATGATCACAAGCACGGCACAGCGGACACACCAGGAACCGCGGTGTTGGCCGTCGAATGGCGCTAGCTGCGCAGCATTTGTGCACCGCCGCCGTCAGTGTCAGCCAGTTTGCCGTGGCATACGGAGCTCCATCGCAGTCTTTAACACTGGTAGCATGCCGCGACAGCGAGGACGTGAACCGTATGTGCAGTAGACGGACTTTGAGCGAGGGCGTATAGTGGGCATGCGGGAGGCCGGGTGGACGAACCGCGGAATTGCTCAACACGTGGGGCGTGAGGTCTCCACAGTACATCGATGTTGTCGTCAGTGGTCAGCGGAAGGTGCACGTGCCCGTCGACCTTGGACCGGACCGCAGCAACGCACGGATGCACGCCAAGACCGTATGATCCTACGCAATGCCGTAGGGGACCGCACCGCCACTTCCCAGCAAATTAGGGACACTGTTGCGCCTGCGGTATCGGCGAGGACCATTCTCAACCGTCTCCATGAAGCTGGGCTACGGTCCCGCACACCGTTAGGTCGTCTTCCGCTCACACCCCAACATCGTGCAGCCCGCCTCCAGTGGTGTCGCGACAGGCGTGAATGGAGGGACGAATGGAGACGTGTCGTCTTCAGCGATGTGAGTCGCTTCTGCTTTGGTGCCAATGATGGTCGTATGCGTGTTTGGCGCCGTGCAGGTGAGCGCCACAATCAGGACTGCATACGACCGAGGCACACAGGGCCAACACCCGGCATCATGGTGTGGGGAGCGATCTCCTACACTGGCCGTACACCTCTTGTGATCGTCGAGGGGACACTGAATAGAGCACGGTACATCCAAACCGCCATTGAACCCATCGTTCTACCATTCCTAGACCGGCAAGGGAACTTGCTGTTCCAACAGGACAATGCACTTCCGCATGTATCCCGTGCCACCCAACGTGCTCTTGAAGGTGTAAGTCAACTACCCTGGCCAGCAAGATCTCCGGATGTGTCCCCCATTGAGCATATTTGGGACTGGATGAAGCGTCGTCTCACGCGGTCTGCACTTCCAGAACGAACGCTGGTCCAACTGAGGTGCCAGGTGGAAATGGTATGGCAAGCCGTTCCACAGGACTACATCCAGCATCTCTACGATCGTCTCCATGGGAGAATAGCAGCCTGCATTGCTGCGAAAGGTGAATATACACTGTACTAGTGCCGACATTGTGCATGCTCTGTTGCCTGTGTCTATGTGCCTGTGGTTCTGTCAGTGTGATCATGTGATGTATCTGACCCCAGGAATGTGTCAATAAATTTTCCCCTTCCTGGGACAATGAATTCACGGTGTTCTTATTTCAATTTCCAGGAGTGTATTTTCGCATTCGGAAGAGAAAGTTGGTGACTGAAATTTCGTAAAAAGGTCTCGCCGAGACGAAAAACGTCTTTGCTGTAATGACTTCCATCCCAACTCGTGTATCATATCTGCCACACTCTCTCCCCTATTACGTGATAATACAAAAAGAGCTGCCATTTTTTGCACCCTTTCGATGTCCTCCGTCAATCCCACCTGGTAAAGATCCCACACCGCGCAGCAATATTCTAACAGAGGACGAACGAGTGTAGCGTAAGCTATCTCTTTAGTGGACTTGTTGCAGCTTCTAAGTGTCCTGCCAATGAAACGCTACCTTTGACTCGCCCTTCCCCACAATATTATCTATGTGGTCCTTCCAACTGAAGTTATTCGTAATTTTAACACCCAGGTACAGGTTGAATTGACAGCCTTGAGAATTGTACTATTTATCTAGTAATCGAATTCCAACGGATTTCTTTTGGAACTCATGTGGATCATCTCACATTTTTCGATATTTAGCGTCAACTGCCACCTGACACACCATACAGCAATCTTTTCTAAATCGCTTTGCAACTGATACTGGTCTTCGGATGACGTTACTAGACGGTAAATTACAGCATCATCTGCGAACAATCTAAGAGAACTGCTCAGATTGTCACCCAGGTCACTTATATAGATCAGGACGGTTCCCTGGGGAACACCTGATATCACTTCAGTTTTACTCGATGATTTGCCGTCTATTACTACGAACTGCGACCTTCCTGACAGGAATTCACGAATCCAGTCGCACAACTGAGACGATACCCCATAGGCCTGCAGCTTGATTAGAAGTCGCTTGTGAGGAACGGTGTCAAAAGCTTTCTGGAAATCTAGAAATACGGAATCAACTTGAGATCCCCTGTCGATAGCGGCCATTACTTCGTGCGAATAAAGAGCTAGCTGAGTTGCACAAGAGCGATGTTTTCTGAAGCCATGCTGATTACGTGTCAATAGATCGTTCCCTTCGAGGTGATTCATAATGTTTGAATACAGTATATGCTCCAAAACCCTACTGAAAACTGACGTCAATGATATAGGTCTGTAGTTAAATGGATTACTCCTACTACCCTTCTTAAACACTGGTGCGACCTGCGCAATTTTCCAATCTGTAGGTACAGATCTATCGGTGAGCGAGCGGTTGTATATGAGTGCTAAGTAGGGAGCTATAGTATGAGCGTAATCTGAAAGGAACCTAATCGGTATACAATCTGGACCTGAAGACTTGCCCGTATCAAGCGATTTGAGTTGCTTCGCAACCCCTAAGGTATCTCCTTCTAAGAAACTCATGCTAGCAGATGTCTGTGTTTCAAATTCTGGAATATTCCATTCGTCTTCCTTGGTGAAGGAATTTCGGAAAACTGCGTTCAATAACTCCGCTTTAGCGGCATAGTCGTCGATAACAGTATCAGCGGCACTGCGCACTGAGGGTATTGACTGCGTCTTGTCACTTGTGTACTTTACATACGACCAGAATTTCTTCGGATTTTCTACCAAATTTCGAGACAATGTTTCGTTGTGGAAGCTATTGAAGGCATCTCGCTTCGACGTCCGTGCCAAATTTCGCGCGTCTGTAAATTTTAACCCTTCTTTGGGATTTGGCGTTCTTCTGAACTTCGCATGCTTTTTCCGTTGCTTCTGCAACAGCGTTCGGACCTTTTTTTGTGTACCACGGGGGATCCGTTCCATCTCTTACCAATTTATGAGGTATGAATCTCTCAATTGCTGTTGCTACTATATCTTTGAATTTGAGCCACATCTCGTCTACATTTGCATAGTCAGTTCGGAAGGAATGGAAATTGTCTTTTAGGAAGGCTTCTAGTGACACTTTATCCGCTTTTTTAAATAAAATTATTTTGCGTTTGTTTCTGATGGATTTGGAAGAAACTGTATTGAACCTAGCTACAACGACCTTGTGATCACTAATCCCTGTATCAGTCATGATGCTCTCTATCAGCTCTGGATTGTTTGTGGCTAAGAGGTCAAGTGTGTTTTCGCAACCATTTACAATTCGCGTGGATTCGTGGACTAAATGCTCGAAATAATTTTCGGAGAAAGCATTTAGGACAATCTCGGAAGATGTTTTCTGCCTACCACCGGTTTTGAACAAGTATTTTTGCCAGCATACCGAGGGTAGGTTGAAGTCCGCACCAACTATGACCGTATGAGTGGGGTATTTATTTGTTACGAGACTCAAACTTTCTCTGAACTGTTCCGCAACTGTATAATCGGAGTCTGGGAGTCGGTAGAAGGAGCCAATTATTAACTTAATTCGGCTGTTAAGTATAACCTCCACCCATACCAATTCGCACGGAGTATCTACTTCGACTTCACTACAAGATAAACCACTACTGACAGACACAAGAACTCCACCACCAATTTTGCCTAATCTATCTTTCCTGAACACCATCTGAGACTTCGTAAAAATTTCTGCAGAACTTATTTCAGGCTTTAGCCAGCTTTCTGTGCCTATAACGATATCAACTTCTGTACTTTCTATTAGCGCTTGAAGCTCAGGGACTTTTCCAGCGCAACTACAACAATTTACAACTATAATTCCGACTGTTCCTTGATCCAAGCACGTCCTGTATTTGCCATGCACCCTTTGACATTGCAGCCCACCCCGTACTTTCCCGAGGCCTTCTAACCTAAAAAACCGCCCAGTCCACGCCACACAGCCTCCGCTACCCGTGTAGCCGCCAGCTGAGTGTAGTGAACTCCTGACCTATTCAGCGGAACCCGAAACCCTACCACCCTATGGCGCAAGTCAAGGAATCTGCAGCCAACACGGTCGCAAAACCGTCGGAGCCTCTGATTCAGACCCTCCACCCGGCTCCGCACCAAAGGTCCGCAGTCGGTTCTGTCGACGATGCTGCAGATGGTGAGCTCTGCCTTCATCTCGTAAGCAAGACCGGCAGCCTTCACCAAATCAGATTGCCGCTGGAATCCAGAGAGAATTCCCTCAGATCCAAAGCGACACACGTCATTAGTGCCGACATGTGCCACCACCTGCAGCTGGCTGCACCCTGTGCTCTTCATGGCATCTGGAAGGACCCTTTCCACATCAGGAATGACTCCTCCCGGAATGCACACGGAGTGCACACTGGATTTCTTCCCCTCCTTAGCCGTCGTATCCCTAAGGGGCTCCATTACGCGCCTAACATTGGAGCTCCCAACTACCAGTAAGCCCACCCTCTGCGATTGCCCGGACCTTGAAGGCTGAGAATGATTCTCTGAAACAGGGCAGGCAGCTGCATCTGGCTCAGCCAGAGACAGTGCCTCAAACCGATTTGTCAGACGCACCGGGGAGGCTTTCTGATCAGCCTCTGGGAACGCCTCTCGCTGCCTGCCACGCCTTGGAACAACCTCCCAATCAACCACAGGCGAGGGCTCAGCCCCACTGCGGGCAGCAACACATTACGTTAAAGTCGTGGAAGATTACAGAGCAAAACGATACACAGGAGACTACGACTTGGAGATCCACACTGGGTTATAAACAGACATTTAATCAGAAACTATCCATGACTACAGTTAACATTTTAGACGTAGTTCTGTTAGTAGTAATTTTCCTCTCAGCCCTCTGCTACCCCTGTCCGTCTTCCACTCCTTCTCATACGTATCCACAGTAGACAACTTCACATCATTTAATTTGTTTTCACAAACTAATAGGGTAATATTGCTCCACAACGTATTCTAGTGTATAAATTACATATTTATTAATAGCAGTAGCGTGTGACGAAAAGTTGAAATCACACCACAGCCAATAGCTATACAAATCAGGTGAAGCACATGACAGAATGCAATAACAATCTTCTAAATGGTTCAAATGGCTCTGAGCACTTTGGGACTTAACATCCGAGGTAAGCAGTCCCCTAGAACTTAGAACTACTTAAAGCTAACTAACCTAAGGACATCACACATATCCATTCCCGAGGCAGGATTCGAACCAGCTGCCATAGCTGTTGTGCGGTTTCAAACTGAAGCTCCTAGAGTCTCTTGGTCACACCGGCAGACCTAACAATCATTAACAGCTACTACGCTGAATAATTACATTTTATTTCGTCTGGTGTTTAAACATAACCACTGCGACGTTTTCGCTACTTTGTTAGATCCTAGGGTCCCAAACTAAAGTAAGCCATTATAGCACTATAGCACAGCCATTTGTGAGGCGTAAGTGCAAATGTGGAACTTCTTCAGCGATGCAGAAGACAAACATTTCGTGGTTAAATGAATAAGGTATTCATAATTAATGCTTTACGTACTTTTTAATCTCATCCAATTTTCAGCAAAATAAACGGTTATATCTTTCAGTTACTGTTAAGAGCTAAATTTAATAACATGTAATTCCCCAAAAACGTAGCTCATGACTGTCATTTAAATAGTGAGTTACTTGCCCCAAAGACAAAATTCACGTTAAACGTTATGATGAATTCCCTTTAAACATTACGATATGGATCGTGTCAACAGCACTAACATAGACCACTTGTATGCAATAAATGAAATACCGTATTTAAATGTTTACACTTTGCTCACTTACAGGGTTTTTTTATGACTGATTATCTGTAGTGAATAATTCTTGTATAGTATTGAAAGAGTTGTCACGGACAAACAACTTTAATTTACATTTGTTCTACGTGTCACGCATTTTATTTCCACGGATTGGAAGGAGTCTGAGCTCCGAAACAAGATGAACTGGAGCAGGAGACTAAAAACAATGTGACTGAACACATTGCATTATTATTATAAACATGCTGAGTGCACAATACTGATTGAAGGGGAAGAGTTCCAATTATAAAAAGAAGAACACATTGACTTTCCCCTAAGCAACGTACCTTAATAGACTACTGTTCGTTAATGGAATGAAGACTGATACAATAATAGTTAAAACACAGCTATACTTGTGAAATGCGGTCCGAAATTATACATATTGGAAACAGAAATCACCAACATACTGTGCTCTTTCGTAGCAAAAGACGTTTAGAAAAAATATTGCTTCTCAGCAAAAAAAATACTGTGCGATCAGAAGAACAGTGGCGTCAGCCAAGTTGTATAAGAGACAAGTAGCTCCTCCTTACCTTAACCAACTGTCACCTCACTGTGTCCTGAGCTACTGGAGACGTGCGACCTCCGCCGTGTCCACAACCAGACTGAGGCAAGTCTCGACGTGAGTGAAGGACGGAGACTGGGGTGGGGTACCGTCTCCCACTCTTCCCCTTATTCCCCTCCTATAACAACCTTTTTATCTTCGGATACTCAGCGTAGCTATCGAATTACCTCGTTTCTATGGTGCTTTATCATCGAAGCAGGAAAACAAACCTCGTAGTTTGAATACGAGAGCTACGATAACATTTGGTTCTCCTTTCATAAACTTCCGTTATGTTTCCGTGCGAATGGTTATGACCAGATTCGCGCAAGTGTTAGTACTTTTCAGTCATCCGCTCTGCCATTTCCTCATCGCTGCGCTATACGTCCCTGCTCTCTATTTGAAAACAGTTATTTCAGCACCTTTCTGCAGTCTGAAGCACGGCAGAATTGTTACCGTTAAGTCAGTCTAAATGTTTATATCGAACTTACATGTAGTATTACAGGCTACCAGCTTAATACAAAATCGTCACAGAAACTGACACAGCGATGTCAACTGCGGCATTTCGCAACATGCATGTAATTCTCTTCTGTACATGATTTGCACTCAGAGCTTTGGAACACAAAGTCTACTGTTTATATTATAGCAGTTAAAAGGAGGGCGTAATTCTTGTTTTATAACTGAAAAAAGTAATCGGCAGCAATATTCTTTTTAGAACAGAATTGCAGTTGACAACAAACTTTTACATCACCATTGTTTTCCAGTTACAGACTGCTAAAACCGCACATCAAACGTCATTCCAACACGGAAGAAACAGTCACATAAGGTAAAAAAAATTTTTTAAATCATTTACCATCTTCTCATCGCCCTGTTATTTTAGACTAAGTATACTAATGAACAGACTGTTGAATCCATGTTAACCCCAACATTCACTTCAGCTGAATTAGATAAGCTCCTTAATACTGATCTCGTGCTTGAACCTGACTTACCAGCACTGCATAACTTCTATCAATGTGCCAACACATCTTTCCTTGATTGGAATTCCGTACTTGGTTAATATCGAACTGTACGGGTCCACAGGTGACCTGCTCATGTTGAAGATGATGTGAGCACCTAAGGCGATTTTTGCAAAGGAAAGAGTTGGTTGAAAGATAATGAACTATGTGGAACACGTATGGGTGTGCCGACGTCGGCCTGTGAGACCATATGCCATTCATGACTCTCATAAGGATACTTTAATTTACATATCGGGAAAAAGGCCGACAAGGACGATGGGCCTATAGGAGACGATTCACGCCATTACTAGTTGGAGGGCGGGGCCAGAGAGAGCTTATGGTTGGAGGTGGAATGCTTCAGCGCTTGCCAACAGCCAACGATTGACATTTCTCTCACGCTCCCTATTGTACAGTCCAGAGACTTTTCCGGACGTTTAGAGTCGATGGTGAAGTCCCAGCATTAGTTTTGGCCTGTGCTCTGACAAAGAGACAGAGAGTTAAATGTTGTTGGTGTTGTCTTCAGTCCTGAGACTGGTTTGATGCAGCTCTCCATGCTGCTCTATCCTGTGCAAGCTTCTTCATCTCCCCGTACTTACTGCAACCTACATCCTTCTGAATTTGCTTAGTGTATTCATCTCTTGGTCTCCCTCTACAATTTTTACCCTCCACGCTGCCCTACAATGCTAAATTTGTGATCCCTTAATGCCTCAGAACATGTCCTACCAACCGGTCCCTTCTTCTTGCCAAGTTGTGCCACAAACTCCTGTTCTCCCCAATTCTATTCAATACCTCCTCATTAGTTATGTGATCTACCCATCAAATCTTCAGCATTATTCTGTAGCACCACACTTTGAAAGCTTCTATTCTCTTCGTGCCCAAACTATTTATCGTCCATGTTTTACTTCCATACATGGCTATACTCCATACAAATACTTTCGGAAACGACTTCCTCACACTTCATCATCCTCGGTGTTAACAAATTTCTCTTCTTCAGAAACGCTTTCCTTGCCATTGCCAGTCTGCATTTTATATCCTCTCTACTTCGGCCATCGTCAGTTATTTCGCTCCCCAAATAGCAAAATTCCTTTACTACTTTAAGTGTCTCATTTCCTAATCTAATTCCCTCAGCATCACCCGACTTAATTCGACTACATTCCATTATCCTCGTTTTGCTTTTGTGGATGTTCATCTTATATCCTTCTTTCAAGACACTGTCCATTCCGTTCAACAGCTCTTCCAAGTCCTTTGCTGTCTCTGACAGAATTACAATGTCATCGGGGTACCTCAACGTTTTTATTTCTTCTCCGTGGATTTTAATACCTACTCCGAACTTTTCTTTTGTTTCCTTTATTGCTTGCTCAATATACAGATTGAATAACGTCGGGGACAGGCTACATCCCTGTGTCACTCCCTTCCCAACCGCTGCTTCCCTTTCATGCCCCTGTAAAAAGGTCTCCAGTCATATTCGGACAGCTTTTGCGGTTATGAGTTCAGTGATATGGGGCACAGGACAGGAAATCAGTTAATTAAAAATTGGACTAATTTAATCCTTATGAACGATGGTTGGAACTTTAATAGTGAGAACTATTTATTTGCAGCTCTTGCAAGATCGACACGAGTTTAAAAGTTTTACTGACGTTCAAAGAAGTCACCAGCAATGTGTATAACCCGTTGTCAGCGATGTGGAAATCTTAGGATTTTATTACCAGTACCAGTTACGTTGACAGTCCGAGCGCCGCGGTCTATTTCCTGAAGAATTTGTAGTAGTTCTGAAGCGAATGCCTTGAAGTGTTTCCTTCAGTTTGCAAATCGAGTTGAACTCGGCAGGGCTTAAGTGAGGGGAATGCAGTAGGTGGTATAGCACTTAGCAGCCCCACCACTTAAACAAATCAGTAACAGCTTGCACTGTACGTGCTTGAATATTGTCCTGATAAATTATGTTCGGGTCCTGCAGAAAGTGTCATCACTTTTGTCTCTAAGCTGGTCGTAGGTTGTGTTCCAAAAATGAACAACATAGAGACAGAAGTGATAACACTTTCTGCAGGACCTGACCGTCGTTTTACAGGAGAATGCTCAAGAACGGACAGTGCTAGCTTTTACTGCTTTGTTTGACTGAGGGAGTTGCTAAGTGCTACACCACCTACTTCTGGCCCCTCACTTATATCCTGCCGAGTTCAACTCGATTTCCAAACTGAAGGAAACACTTCACTGTAATCGCTTCAGAACTGCTACAAATTCGTCTGGCTACAGACCTCGCCGCTCGAACTGTCAACACATCTGGCACTACTAAGAGTATCCTAAGACTTCCACATAGCTGGCAATGGGTTATACAGAATTCTGGGGACCACTTTGAAGGTCAGTAACACGTTGACACACGTATCTATTTTGTACGAGCTGTAAATAAACATTTCCCACTATTAAAGTTTCAACCCTGGTATATAATACATGTAGTTTTCTCCTGCCAACTGAAGCCGCCAATTGCTTGTCTAAGTTAACAAATATAAAACAGGGGGAAGGTAATGTTTTATGATGACCAATCATTTAATCCATAAAATACGTCATGACTTAAACCTGTAGAAGTTCCGGGATTGATAGTTGAAAATTCAATCCAAGGCAGTGGCGACGCATAATGAGGGATATTGACCTCACCCACAGCCAGAGAACTGGTACCATCCTAGACGACCAACCTGTGTGTTGGTCGGGCCGAACTGCCCTTCGGCAGAAAGCTGTAGCTACCATCTGCATTCCCACCTCAAGTTGCTTACTCTGTCGGAAGAAATACACTGCCTTGCAGCGTCTGAGTAAATAAAACTATTGAGAGACACTCTCTCAGATTCAGTTTGTTACAGTTCGTGGTAAGTATTACTTCGTGTCTAACAGCAGTGCAGGAGATGCGGCGTTTTTTGCGATACAAACGTTGTTTCAATCACTTTGGAAGACACCATGCACTCTAACGTTGACCCTTTGTTAAGTCATTTACTGTAGAACCCTCGTAGCAAATCCATCTTTGATTACGATGCAAATACGTTATTTGCAGACAAGAAATCTACATTATAGTTCCATCAGTGTTAGAGCAGTAACTTTTGTCACTCTGCCCCTGCCTGCGTACTCGCAATATGTGATCACTTATGCCTCATTACTTACGTTCGCGATTCCACATTCTGGAGATTCATCTCTGGTTTCCTGATCTATACTGTCTCCACTGTTGTCATTATTTCTTGTGTATTTCTATGCCTTTTCATGAATATTTGGCTTGACCCAGTGCAAGCCTGGGGACTACTATAACGTTCAAAATATGGACTAGGAAATCCACGCTTTTATTTGGGCAACTGCCTCACATTTCCGTATTGGGTCAAGAGTATAACTGATTTAACTACAGTTGTCTGACGGTTACTTATTTGTAGTCTGCCTCTGTTCACTTAATTAATTATTTTTTGACAGTGAAATTCGCTGCTGTAGAAGAAGTTGTCCAATGTCTACACTGCCCAGGGACCAGAAGCTTCACAGGTGAGATATCGTTATTCTGACTGTAGGGAAAACACTGGCGGACAGAACTCCTCGCTTCCTTAAATCTGTCAACAGACCACTGCAGCTACAGACTTGCACTGTGAAAAGATAGGTAAAAGATCCGTTGGTGCCCAACCCAAGATACAGCCCTGAACGTGAGTCACTTAATTTCAGAATGAGCCTCCCTGGTTCGTTTTCGATCATTGTCTGCAGCAACAAAATAGCCATGATAGAGCTTTTTTAAAGCCAAACTGGTGGTTTAGTGGAAAATGAAAGGAGAGAATGGACACTCAGTAAGGTACGGCTTCCCATTCCACCACTTACGAATAAACCAGGGCCTTTGCCAAGTCAGGCACCGTAGCATGTGGAAGGTCAACGCCCCTTGACGAGACGTTGTATCGCAATCCAGATGTTCATCCAGCTGAGGTCGTGCCTGGTGCTGACCTACCATCCTGTGCCAGCTCATGGACTGGCTGTGAGATGCACAATGCCACAGCCTCTCAGAATGCTGCTGTCTCTGATGCTGACGGCGAGCTGTCAACAATGACGAGTTGCGGTGCGCTGACGACATTAAACCAATGCACAGTAGTCGAAACCATCACCCACAGTTGAAGATCATCAAAATGCAAATATCACTTTGTAACTAGCTGTTGCTGCTAGCGAGATGCAAGGGTCGGGGACTAAGTTATCATACATCAACATCTTAATTACTCTATAAATGCAATACTATCAAAATATTTAGAAGATCAGAATGTTAGTTGATCAAAAACGTCAGAGGCACAAAAGTGGAAATTGGAGGCGCAAAATGTTGCCTTCTCAAAATATTTGGAAGAGCAGAATATCGATTTATCAAGATCGATGAGAAATGTGTTAAAGTGAGCCCTGAATTGAAAGCAAAGTGTGAGAAGCAAACAGAGGCAGTTCCTTTTCTATTGCCCTTCAGACCCACCGGTATGAAGCCTTTGGCCAATTTGATGTTGAGGGTCAAGCTTTTAAAATCTGGTGAGATTTATGACAGAGTTCTTTCAAAGAATAATGAGGCCTTGACAAACATTATCTATAACATGGATACACTGGCCGAGTTGATAGTAACTCTTGCTAGTCAAATTCATGGCCAGAAGCCCACACTTGAGGCAGGAGAAATGAACTCTTAATTTCTAGCCACACTGAGCTGTTGTATACTATCGAATCCAGAGATAACTCGTCTGAGGGAGAGTTAGAAGAATTAAGAGCAGGTTTAGATTCTAAAAACGCTGCAAGGCACGTAGAATTAGATAAGAAATCAACAAGTAAAATCAGCTGTGAGACTTTAAATGTGGCTGATGACCAGCAATGAAATCAAATCGGTGAGTCATCCGCTATCGGTAGAGCCATAGACAAGCTCCCTTGCCCGGGAAGTCAGATCGAGTGGCTCCTCCGAGGGCCAGGGCGGCTTGTCTGAAGTGGTGCCTCCACACTCACTTGCTGTGGAGGCCGCTGCCTCATGTGCGGAGCCGTTGCGATGTGTGACGATAGCGGCACCTTGAAACTTGGGTTTCCCTCATGTTATGGAGCCTCGACAGAAGGGGATACCATGGTTTCAGCAGGTACGTATACCCGAAATTCAGCCCATGACGATATATTAGGCTTTAGCATAATAGCTGAGTATCATTTTTGTCACCTGTCTATAACAATTGGTCCTTCTAACTAGGAATGGTTTAGAGAGATACGACGAAAAAAAAAAAAAAAAAAGAAAGACATGTTGCTTTAGTACAGAATTTCAGCAACTGGTTCGACACAATCTGCACTAGTCAGTAACAGCTCTTGAGTGTGTTTGATCAGAACCTAACGTAGGGAGCAAGTATATGGTGGCAGATTACAGCAGGGCACTTTTCTGACATTGCACAGTTGAGCTGAGAGTTCATCGTCCAGCACTAGGGCTGTGCGAGTCATCAAAGAGTCAGATGGCTTTTAAGGAAATACCCAGGATGCAGTCTGAGTAGTGGAATTGTCACTGAGTTTTTCTTGTGTGAGGCATCAGCAGTTCACAACCCGTAACTGAGAAAATCGTTCCTACGATATACCAGGAGCCGGCCACGGTGGCCGAGCGTTCTGGCTCTTCAATCCGGAAGCGCGCGACCGCTACGCTCGCAGGTTCGAATCCTGCCTTTGGCATGGATGTGTGTCATGTCCTTAAGTTAGTTAGGTTTAAGTAGTTCTAAGTTCTAGGGGAGTGATGACCTCAGATGTTAAGTCCCTTAGTGCTCAGAGCCATTTGAACCATTTGATATACCAGACTATGGTAGAATAGACACAGAGATAGCTGTTGACTGTTCTCATTATCAGTATACAACAGTCATTAGAAATACTCGTCACCTTTGACTGTTGGCTAGAGGAGGGAAATCCCCGAAATGGCTTTAGCGAAGGTCAAGGTCGTTCTCCTAACCACCCAGAAGCCTCAAATAGTCAGAGCCAAAACAGGTCACGACAGGCAAGTAATAAGTCAGGAGACAACCATAATAGTAATAATCGGTCAAGCAACCCAAACTATACGAGCGTCATATCAGTGCAATCTGTAAATTCACAAGGAACGAACGTATGTCTAATCACTGGAAGCATGCACCTTCATTAAACGTGCAGTAGAAAGCCAAACGTTGGCAATGGCTTTGATTAACAAAGTAAAACACATCTGAATTACTCCTACTGACAGTGGGTAGTCATCTGGGAAGGGAAATGAAGTGAAATCAGAAGTGTTTGGGACAGGGGTCTCCAAACTACGGCCCGCGGGCCGAAACCGGCCCTCGAGGTCCGGCAAACCGGCCTACGTTAGCTGGCCGGTCATCCCCGGTATACGGCCCGCCAAATACATGAGGTGGTACCTATACTGCCAACAATTGAGTTTCGAGGCCTATCGCGACGAATACACAGCGAGCTCTATCTTTACAAAGCAGAAGGTCATGGTTAAACTTGTGGTTATCCACAATAAACAGACGATTCTCCGTGCGATAGGGAAAAAAACTGTTAACAGACTAGTTTGGCGAAAACATTTTAAGTAAAAACTCCTTTGCATTCTATTCTATTCACAAGTCTGCTGCAAGTCTTTCAAAGGCGACTAGCCTTAGTAATCAATCATAATGGAAGATGCTTTTAAGCGAGGTTTCACTTTCTTTTGATTACTTTGAAAAAAATATACAGTCACCAATCAAAATTATGTAATTAAATAAAAATCGTAGTTCGTTTCAGTGCTAGCTATTCCCACAACCTTAGATTTTTGCGATTTCAACTTTCCTTTCGCCTTACATTACGGTGATCATGGAGTACTAGAGTGCTTTAATCCCACTACGTGGATCTTCGCCCTTATGACTTCGTGGAAGAGGCAATGTGGCCCACGGACTCAAAAGTTTGGAGACCCCTGGTTTAGGAGATCAACAATATCAGAAATTGAGTCTGCCTTGATGCAAAACACCTTGTTATTCGTTCATTTCTTTATTCTCCAAACGAAAGCATTAAAAAATTTCTTAGGGTTAATCGAATTCTAGAGACGCTTCGTAAGTGACTTTAATAAAGTGGCAAAACCACGACATGAATTGTTGAAAAAAGGTAGTAAGTATGAATGGGGAGCCAAACAAGAAGAGGTGCTCCAAGTGCTAAAACAGAAGCTTCTCATTCCTCTGTGTTACAGTATCCAGATCTTTCAAGAAAGGTTATAATCACCACTGATGCGAGACAAGACGCTGTTGGCTCAGTTCTTAGCCAAGGGGAAGTAGGTTAAGACCTTCCAGTAGCATATGCGTCCAGAACTTTGAACAAAGCAGAGTGGAAATTATAGCATAATTGAGAGAGAATTATTGGCCATAGTTTTGGACGTCAGGCAGTTCACACCACACGCTTTTGGTCATAAGATTATCATTTGCACAGATCATATACCACTGCAACCGGTTTGAAATATTGGCAGTTCGTCCTCGCCCTTAATGAAGTTCATATTGAAATTGCAAGGATATGATTATGAAACTGTATTCAAAAAAGACAAGAACAACTATACAGCGGATGCATTGTCGGGGATTATGGAAGTACGGTCAGCTAATACCAAAACAGGTACAAATTAAAGCGAGGAAATGGCAGTAGTCGAGGAACACGAACAACTGGAGATAAATGCCGAAGAAAAGCCGGAAATTTTGCAGTAATTCCATAACGCGCCCATGTGTGGTCATCAAGAGATCATAAGAATGTAAGGTCGAATTAGGGAATGCTGAATGTTGTCTGGTATTGAGGATTACATCATAAAGCGCGATAGTTGTCAAAAGTACAAAATAACACAAAATTAGACAAAAAAGGTCATTGCTTATAACACCGATAACACGAGGAGTTTTCGATTGGTGTGATATTGATATCGTCGGCCCACTGACGGAAACAGACAGAAATAATAGACAAATACTAACATTACTGGATACTCTAATAACGTTCTTTGTATTATAACCGATAAAAAAGTAGGATGCAGATACCATAGCTCGTGTACTGGCGGAAAGAATAATTCTAAGATTTCGGATACACACAGTAATACTAAGTGACAATTGTAGCAATCTTATGAGTGACACAATAAAGAGAATGTGCAGATGGTTAAGGTTTGCTAGGGTACAGATTTCTTGTTACCATGCCCAAAGGAACAGAACATCGGAAAGATTGCACCGAACTACAGCAGAATTCTTGAGAAACCATATCAACAGGACTGAGTTAATGTGGGACAAATGGTTTCCACTCGCCGTATTCGTGTACAATACCATGCCCAATAGAGCCACGAATTATACACCACAAGAGTTATTTTTCGATACAGCATGTGACATACTGGGTATATTGCAGAGAGATCTCACAGGTAATTATGTACTGTAATTAAAGGTAAAATGAGATAAAAGCACCAAAGTTCCAAGATAACAATAAACGGTGTAAGAGAAGTATTAGGAGTACTTTGACAGAGATCAGAACCCAAAAGATTTTAACCCTTTGTTTCCTGACATAAGAAAAAAATTTACTTTTTAACATTTTCTTTGCAGAATTTATGCTATTGTGGCCTCAAATGACGGTAGCATTTTTTGTAAAATTTTATTTTATTTTTCACAACTTTTTTCTCTCCTGGTACTCAGAAGTACGGTCAGACTCCATGGACAGAATCACAGCATGCGCAGAAAAATGCTCCAATTGTTATAACTTGTACTTTATTCCGCATAAATATTAAATATTTTTACATTAGAAAATTAATTAGTCGAAATATGAAATTTCTGTTTTTTTTTTTAATTTCGCATAAATTTATTGTAGAGGAACTTCGCAATACATAGTAACTTAGCTATACATTTTTGACAGTATATACATATCACATATTTAGTGATACCTCATGAAATTGTAGGAAACAGTTCATTTTCTCATTGCAGCACAAATACACTTTACATGTACTACATTGTGAATGTGGTCTCGACTGTATTTTATTTTTCGCACACATTTTGCATCGTCCTCTTTTACAACTGAACACTACAAAATAGTTTCCTCGGTTGCCAACACGTACATCCTACGGAACAGAAAAGTTATCCTTACTTCTCTTTGGGAGAGTTATTTCATCTTTACCAGAGTTTCTCTTTTTGAGATTTGGCACTTGCTGTTCATTCATTAGCTCTAGTGCCACAGCACGCCTGAATTCCAGTAGTGGCAGTGCCATATGTAGATCACTGAAAATGACGTAAGCATTGACAAAAGCAATATCTATTGCTCCCCAGAAGAGACGGTGCCACCATTTCCTTGATCGCTTGTCAAGACCATAAGTTGAACGTAATCTGTGTGCATGATCCACACCACCTATGTAGTTATTGTAATCACATACAGTAACTGGACATGGTATAATCATACTTTCTTGTCACTAGGCTCTGTTCAGTGCCATGGAAGTTTGACGCAAACTACACTACTTTATTTTCCTTCCAATGAAATACTGTTAGGTCTAAAGATGACTCTCTGTGATTTGATCTAGACATTTTTCTTTAGGTAAATTCCCTGGCAAACCTCTCCTGTTTGTTCTAATTGTTCCACAGGCAAATGTATTTACGGATTTCTGTGCGAGAAAAAGTGGACAGAACAACTAGTGAGAGGTAACGCATTGTTACTACAATAAAGTGTTCGCACAACCTGACGGTACTAATAAGTCCGCCTTATATTATCCAATTTATCTCATTCACTTCTAACGTAATGCTTCAAACTATTATAAAAAAACAAAGAAGGTAAGTATGTAGAATGGAAAACTCAACGGAAGTTTCAATAAATTGCGCACAAATTCAGGCAACACCATGGAAACAAACACATACAATCTTCTGTTTTCACAGCAGCGTGCGAAAAACAATTTCAAGCTCTGACTGCCAGAGAGGTCTATGTATTGCACAATAACATCTATAAAACAGTAGAGCAGAGTTACTGTTACATACCGACAGGCTCTCAGATCACGAAACTGCACCACGAGTCAAAACGTACTGGTACTTTTAAGTACCGTCAGGCAACAAAGGGTTAAAACTGGTGATCTGGTTTAACTGCACAATGGAAGATTTAGAATGGGCATTTATTCGATGTTACTTTACCTGGAAGAATATTTAACAGGAAATACTGCTTCCATAATCCTCTTTTAGTGATTTCAGACCAGAATTGTATCATCATGATTAGTTATTCCCCATAAACAATTTCACATCATCAGCATGTTACGCACCTACTATCATGAAACCATATTCTAAGCTCATAATGGCTTTTATAGAGAACTGTAGGTCTAAAAGATAGAGCTATCTGTTATTCTTGACCACTGATGTATACCGTTTGTGCTAAGATACAGATTTTCCAATGGTGGCACAGGAAGCAAAGAATGATAATTAGGAAGAAATGTTTTAGGTGAAGTAGCTGAAAAAGTAGAGTCCCGTGTAAAACACACACAGCCAATTTCAACGAGTGGAACGTGTTGCTGTATGTAACACAAGAACAGAAACCAAACTAACCGACAAGGAAAGAAAAAAGGGGCAGTTCAGAAATATGACTGCAGGCCATCTGACAGCAGAGTCTATGGGCAGATGACAGTGATGAGATGCTCATGAAACTAAATAAAGTGTGTTTCAGAGATTCATTAATTAACAGAAGACTAAATCTACTACATGAATGGGGATAGATAGTCGGGGAAAATTATATCATACACATGGGAACAAAATGTTTTTGTATTCAAAACTACCATCCAGTTTTATCATTGTCTATTTTTTACATGAATGTACATAAAATTTTGGAATACATTTTCAATTAAGTTTATGATCAAACTTTTCATTTATCGTTCACAAATATCCTATGATATTACATCCATTGTGGATGTGCTCTCTACAAAATACACATCAAATATTCAAATGTTACTCAAACTAGTCCTAAAATTGTTGAAGATGTTGGGAGTTACTGCATTCACTAGTGTTGGTGCCAGGTGAAAAAATTCACCTAATATCATTGCAAGGGGAGACATATAGAGGAAGCGTTTCAGAAACCCTTAACACTCGATTAAACGCACACAACACAGCTGTAAGTGAATTTGCTGTGTTGAAACGAAGAGCAGAAAGTGATTTTTTTGTCGAAGTAGTGCTCCTACGACTCTAGATACTTACTGGAATAAACGTGTAGTGTAAGCTGAAACTCACCTCAAGTTTCTACCTTCATTCATGGACTAGATACAGATTTGTAAAATCGGATGAATTTTTTTGAACCACCTTGTGTATTAAATGAAATAAACGTAAACTGTTCGTACCTGTTGCAGTAACTTGTTTCATAGAGTGAGGTAACAGTCTAAAATTGAACATTATATTGCAAACTAGCCACCAGTAATTCATGCACAAAAGTAACCCAAACAAAAATCAACAGCTGTGAGATTTATTGGTTTTGATCTCCGATTTATGTACAGAGTTTCCGCATACAAAATATATGGGTGATAATTGATCTGAAAGACGAAGAAGAAACATTAATAAATGAGAGAACCTCTTTCTTTGAATTAACATATTGAAGGTCCTCCCACACAGAAAGACAAAAGCAGTTATCAGCGAATTATAGGATGATGGACAGTAATGCCCGCATTTCCATCGAACTGTAGTACAACAGATTAAAAGAAAGTAAAGCAGATAAGGTTCGATCGCTATTACATTAGCAATATTAAGTTCAGGCAAGGTCAAATACGATGCAGTGCTTCCAATAATTGTCGAGAGACAAGACAGGCATTGCTGAGAATACAAATTCGTTGTTAAGTGAACATTACATCGTACTAAATAGTCCCTTGAAGCTTTATATCGCAGTGGCTTCACGTGTTTTTGTATGCGACAAGAGATAGTTTACTTCTATCTGGAGGTAACAGTGCTTCGTATGATACATGCTATTAGAGACTCGAGACAATTTGCCATCTTGTAGACATTAAGACCTTTTAACCAATAGAGAATGAGTGGGTATAGATTTAGATTCGCCGTTAGGCATTTGTTTGTGATCAGCCAGATATGCGGACTCGCACCAGCGACGTGTTGTGTGAAACGACAATCAGCTAAAGGTGGTGGAGAGCGTCTGGCATGGATCGTTGGTTCCTCCTGTGGCCTGCTGTGGATGATTGCAGTACTTCTTGTTGGAATAAACGGAACATACAACGTGATTAAAACAGTGCAGCAACCAGACTTCCCGCTCTTGATCTCTGTTACGACTGTACTTTCTTCTGTGCTCACATGTCTGGAGCCTGCTGCAATACTGACCACTTGTCTGTTCACTCGATACCGATATCTGCTAGAAGAAATAGATCTCCTGGATCTGGTAGACACATTACTTACCCGTTGCAAAAACTCTGATGGGATGCCTGAGTACATCAAAACTCGAAAGACAGCGACCTTGCTAATATGTCTCCTACCAGTTCTTGCAAGTGGGCCCATCGCGTGTATGATTGGTGGTGTTTTCAACTTCATTCCAGGGATGTGGAAGTTCCTTTCGCTGCAAGTATTTTCCATCTTTTGGCACGTCCAGTTCTTCAGCGCAGTGTTGGCAGTTCGCGACCGGCTGGGTGACGTGAACACGCAGTTGTTGAGGAGTGTACGCCCTCCAGTGGACAGCGAGGCGGACTTGGAAGCCGTGGTGACCCGTGCAGGACTTAAAGGGGCGCCTGTGGCGCTGGACGCTCAGCTGCGGCGGCTGCAGCGCGCCTGGCTGGCCCTGCACCGCAGCGCCCGCCTCTCTGGACAGCACTTTGGACTGGCGCTCCTCGTGAACGTCCTTGCCAGCTTCGTCTTGGCTGTAACACTGTTGTACCAAGCAATGTTGGTGCCAAGAAACATATTCTTGTCTCCCTCTGAAAAATGTTCCACCTTGTCGATTATTTCCTTGTGGATATTTGTCTTACTGAATCGGTTCCTTGTTACATGCTGGTTATGCTCCTCGACAGCAGATCGTGCTATCAGATCGGACCTCATAATGAACAGGATTAAAGTAATTTTGAGAACATGGGAGGCATTCGATGTTCTCTGCATGCCTATGGATAGACTCCATTTTTCTGCGTTTGGATTCTTCGATATCTCCTTGTCTCTCTTTGTGTCTTTCCTCAGTGCTGTAATGTGCTATTTCGTAATACTCCTGCAATTTTCACCATAAAACCACATATGCTGTATGCTCAGTATTAGGAACAAGATAAGTAGTTTTAAGAATATTAGTGATCCATAAATCCCCTAGTTGTTAATAGACTCACTGCAGAGCTAGATTTCAGAGCTGTATCAACTGAAACGATATTGTGTTCTAACACAACCTTAGGAAGCATTTTAAAAATATTTTGATACAATGAGGTCTCGTAATACAAACTGCTGAAAGAAGACTGAATATGATTACAGAAATCCAGAGTCTCGATATTAATTGCCATAGTCATGATTTGAATGTACATAGAGGTACTTCTATGTACCCCAGGGGCACAAAAGTCATAGGATACCTTGCAATATCGTGTCAGGCCTGTCTTCACCTGGTGTAGAGCAGAAATTTTGGCCTGGCATTGATTCAACATGTGGCTCGAAGAACCCAGCAGAAACACTGAGAAATGTTGCCTTAATGAACTTCCAAAATAACAAATGTGCAGCATTTTTTGCTCATACTGGTCTTTAAATTACGTCCCATAAATCTTCGACAGGAGACCAAATTACTCATTAGAACTGTCTACATAGTTCTTCAAACCAATCGTGAACAGTTGTGTCCCACTGACATTGCGGATTGTCATCGATAAAAATTCCATCGTCGTTCGGGGACGTTAAGTCAATGAATGGCTGCAGATGGACTCCAGGTAGCCAAACATAACCCAGTCCAGTCAATGATCGGTTCAGATGATCCAGAGGAGCCAGTCATGTCTATAGAAACACAGCCCACACCATTATGGAGTCACCATCAGCTTCCACAGTGCCTTGTTGACAACTTGGGTATATAGTTTCATGGGGTCTGTGTCACACCCAAACACTACAATCAGCTCTTACCAACTGCAATCAGGACTCATCTGACGGTGGTGAAATTTTCTGATCGTCTGGTGGCCCACCAATATGGTCAGGGGACATTGAGATGGGCTGCAGGCAATTTTTTTAGTCTGTTATCAAAGACACTGGAGTCTGTCGTCTTCTGGCATAGGCCATTCACGCCTAATATCACCAACAGTCGTAATGGAAAAGTTCATTGTATGTCCCACTTTCATTTCTGCACTTATTTGATACAGTGTTGATTTTCTGTTAACACTAACAACTCTACGCAAACAGTACTGCTCTTAGTCATTAAGGGAAGTCCGTTGGACACTGTGTAGCTCATTGTGAGAGGTAACGCCCGATATATGGTGTTTTCGGCATCTTCTTGTTATTGTGGGTCTTCGAGTGTTGAATGTACTTACGATTTCCGAAATTGAATGTCCCAATGCGTTTGGTTCCAATTAACATTATGCATTCAAATCTCTTGATTAATGTTGTATGACCATAATCACATTGTAAACCTTTCCTCATCATTCACTGGAGAACAACTGACAGCTCTACCAATGTACTGCCCTTTCATACCCTGCATACAACATACCAACAGTATCTGTATGTGCGAATATCGCTATCCTGTGACTTTTGTCACCTCCATGTAAAATCCGATATGTGAAGCGTGGTTATCAGGTTAGCTGCTGGTAATGGTTACTTGTTGGCAACCAGTATGTTATGCAGAATTCATCCCATAAGGGTGAAGCATCTAGTTCTATTGTTCGTGGTATTGTCAACTGTGTAACTTACAGTGCTAAGAGGATATGTTGGCTTCAGTGGGTATCTTCTTATTGCACACACTTTCTTACAAATTAATTATATATAATATAATATAATGAATGTGTAAAAACGTTGTGCAGTAAAACCATGCCAGTTTCGCTCAACACACCAGCTCACTACTTATATATCTAAATCCAAACCAACTTTCAGCACTTAAAAACATTACAGATAATTCCCAATACTATTTCCTTAAAATCCATAAAGAGATAATATTAATAAGACGAAATAATTATTTATTTGACAATAATAGACAATTTGATCTTAATATAATTAATATTATTTTAAAAATGTTTTGATTACTAATGATATTTCATGTTTTATTTATGAGGATTATAGGTGGGTAGCGATTTATCCACCTAGTATAATATTATCTTCTTCACAATAATAGAAATAAATTGAAAGAACGTTACTAAGATTTAAAAAAGTGAAAAATAGCCATCACATTCCCCTCTGCACAATTTGCCTGAGTTTCAGACATCCTGCCCATATATACACGGCACTACATGGGGACTAACTTCTGAATTAGCAGATGAATTGCACTTAATCTAGCCACTATTGAGTACATAGGCAAGGGTGTTGGTTCTTTTAGCCAAATGACAGCTCTCTCTACACATTATGCTATAATTATCTATGGTTACATCGACTTTCTTTGCTTAATGTATCTAGTAGAGTTTGGCTGGAGTAAATAATCTCGAATTTTATATATTTATATCATATTCTAGTGAAACAACTTGATTTGCATTAAGTAACTTTCAACAGTTTAATTTGGGTACAAATATATTATTTTCTTCTCATTGTTGAGTCTATACATATAACCAAATTAACACTGAAAAAGAACAATTTGTGTTCAAAATGAGGAATGTTCCTCTATTAATTTAAATACAACTTCCTTCAAAGTCATTTTTTGATTGATATGTGTGCCACTACACTTCAGACTCTATTAGAGACACCAAGATTAAAGGGCATGAAATTTGTGTGTCTTATAAATTCTTTATTTTTGCAGATATAAAATTGAGTTTGCAATCTTCGACAGGACATTCTTTCTGAAAAGCTACTACTGGCACTGTTTGACTATAATTTGTGTTGCATAATTATAGAAGCTATGGGTAAATTATTTTTTGTTAATTTCTCAGCCTAATATTAATAGATTTAAAAAATTCAAATGGATGCCACAATCTACGACTATCCAGAAAAAATATAATGAATAATATCGGTCTAGTAATTAAAAATTTCAGTATGTATTCTGTGTTGAGAATCTCATATCAATTTTTTCTGCCTGTACCGAGCAATATAGAGAAGCATGTTTTTAGAACCCACATATTTCAATGTTGTTTTTTGACTTGTAACAATATTTTTTCTATGTTTCATATTAATTATACATATGGGAAAATTTCTTGTGAAATAATGAGTATTTATATCAACATTTCCTTTGTGTTAAGCAGCTTGTTTAAAATGGAGAACAGTGTCACAAGATTTCAAATAATTTTCTGGTGTTTCTAAATTCTATGTTTTTAGAGGAAATATTTGGTTTCTTCCATTTTTCAAATATGGATTACACTACTTTACAACATCATATAGTGATGAATCAGCCAATGTTTTTTTTCGATTATTTTGAAACAAACCAAAAGTAGTAAAATATATACAAAATTTTATTGGTTTGTATCATTTTGTGAGATCTAGTTCAAAAATTTTCTTGCTAGTCAAATCAGCAAAGTCTTCAGTTTGTAGTTCGTAGAAAGATATTGAAATTTTAGGATTTTTCAATTTATTTTCATGTTTTTCAAACATATAACTCTGTTTATATTTAACAAATGATACACATATAACCATCGATTCTATTTCGATTAGAGTTCAACTCCACCATAATTATAGTAAGCCCATCTAAGAGGAGCATCCCCAGCACTGGAACTCATAGTAATGTTACAATAAAATCCCCTTCCGTAAAATTTCGTTACAGTCCCTAAAAGAACCACCAAGTGTATTCAGTGGATAATTTACTTCATTTTGCTTACTCTTTACTTGATCATTGATAAGGATATGTTCTTCCATACTTATTTTATCATTAAGAGATGAAGTTGAATACAACAGACTGATGATGAAGCGAAAGGATGCTCTATCCTATATGTCATACTATTTCTTTCCTTTAGGGATATAAAATCATATAGCTTTGTCACATAACGGTCAATTAATTACATTATCCATCATAAATTGGATAATCTGTACCATCAACTCCAATAATATTAAAGCCCTTCTACAACTGAACATATTATGATGCATCAATCCACCTCCTATATAGTTCTTATTATTTCTCATTCACTGGGAATGAGCAGAACTGACTAAACTCAATGTTGTTCATTAAACAAGGATAAATATTTATGATTTTATTTCTAAAACAACTCTCACACAAGCACCACTTAATTAAGTTAAGTTATCACATTCATCAGTTATATTTATTACTAATCCTGATATTATCAAAAATTGCAATTTATTTAGTACAATGTGGTTTATGAATTATTAGTCTACCAAACTGAGACTTAGACTCAAATGAAGTAATATTGTTACTTTCTGGATGGAAATGATTAGTATGTTTTATCAACATTCCATCAGGAAGATTAAAATTTATATTGAGTATTTTGAATGGAATAATTTTAGGAAAATTATTAGAACTGTTTTTATCACCGGGAATAATTTGGTTACTACATCCAAGCAATCTTCCAATAATGTTTTATACATCCATACACAGTTTAAATTTGCTCTCCATAATAATTCTATGTAAAATATCATCTGCTTTAATGTTTTTATTAAACGTTTTTGCATACACAAATTGTTCCAAGCTTTTCAAACTATTTTGGCTAACAGGAATTTGTATTACACATTTTTCACAGTTAACTTTTTTTTGGTGAAATATTTGTTGTTTGAAATGTTGCATGTAAAGCAACCAGTGGTACATTATTAAATCTGTCTTGCCCAGGTACAGGAAATCTGATTTTAAGAACGGATATCTGAATTAGGCGATTCACTTAACCTTAGTAATATGTTAATTAATTCATTGTAAAATATTATGAATCAAAACTAAGCATTCCAGAGAGAAAATCAAAAAAGAAAAACACTGAGATTTTATCAAATTCTAATCAATGTACAACAGTAGAAATAAGTGGTTGTGCAGAAACAACATTAATGATTCAGAATTATTTGTATTTCTATAACAGTTAATCTGGAGTAAGATAAATCACTTCTGTGTTTATTCAAAAAGCTTAAATCAACAGAAAACTCAAGAACTTATAAAAATTTAAAAAAGTTGAAGATAAAAATAGTGGAAAGATAACTAAATTTTTAAAAAGGATGATGATATTATTCTACCTTATTAATGCGAAGAAAATTCACTTATAGTATTCAATGATTTCATTCATCAAAAACAAGAATTAGCTACAGAGAGTTTTACTACAGGAAGGAAAAAGGAAAAGTTCGCTTTTATTTGCCTTAGATATACTAAAAAATACCAAAACAGTTATGAAAGAAAAATTAATTTTTTGTTTATTTTTAGACAAGCTGATACAAATTTATATCACATTTTTCACAAGTTTGTCGGTGGTAATTTAAGATTTGATGATTTTAAAGAAATATATGTAAATGTAGGAATGGTCATATTTATAGATTTTTACAATAGATATGACTAGGTAATCTGCTGAACGGAATTACAGATGTTATTTAAACAATTTTTGAATCTAATGTTATTTTATCCTTATTAAATGAGCACTTTAAAAGTTGATATTGCTTATCTTTTACACCATGATGATGGTATTTTAACCGAACATATAAATGATTTTCTCTGGGACACAAGATAAGATAATGAAAATTTCTGTTTCCTTCAAGAGCGAAGATGGTGCTAATCAAATACTTATTTCGTCCTTTTTTTATTTTTACAGCAGTTTATTGTCAGCTGTGAGCAAGTGTCAGGAAAGCTAAATCCCGGAATCAACACAGATAGTAAATAACAAAAAATTACAACAAAAACATGTTGGCGGCATCACAAATTCAGGCCCTGTAGCTACATAATCATAACAAAATTCTACAACTTCATGTTTTGGCAAACACCACCTACTAACGTCCAATAATCAACGTTCACTCGCCGCAATAATTCTGTAAGTGTATGATAATTCTGAACAAATCCCACAGTAATGGTTCAGGAAAGATCCTTGGAAAAGTCTGGGCACTACAAACGTTGCATGACCAAAACTAAGTTCCATTCAGAAATCTGTAGTGACTGTTAAACCAAATATCCTTCAAATGAGTCAACACTTCATTCAATGCAGATCATCAAACCAGCCTCCTATACAAATAAAACAGTCACTCAACTACCTTAGAGGGTGCCGAACAGGACAACTAGCCAGAAGAGAAGGACGAAATAGGATCTCGGTCTGGTTAATTAATCCCTACAGATCCATAACTATATCTACGTGGTTACTCTGCAATTCACAATAAAGTGCCTGGAAGCAGGTTCAATGAACCACCTGCAAGCACTCTCTATACTGTTCCACTCTCAAAAATTTTTCTGTGCGATCCCAAATTTCTTGTAATTTATCGTGATGATCATTTCTCCCCTTGTAGGTGGGTGCCAAGAACACTTAAATTTTTCTGTGCAAGCCCTAATTTTTCTTATTTTATCTTGATGACCATTTCTCCCCATTTAGGTGGGTGCCAACAGAATGTTTTCGCAATCGGAGGAGAAAACTGGTGATTGAAATTTTGTGAGAAGACCCTGCGCAATGATAAACGCCTGTTTTTTAATGACTGCAACTCCAATTCACGTATCATGTCTGTGGCACTATCTCACCCATTTCGCCATAATACAAAACGAGCTGCCCATCTTTGTACTTTTTCGATGTCATCTGTCAGTCCCACCTCATGTGGATCCCACGCCACACAGCAATACTCCAGAATAGGGCGGACAATTGTGGTGTAAGCAGCCTCTTTAATAAACCTATAGCACCTTCTAAGTGTTCTTCCAATGAACCGCAATGTTTGGTTTGCTCTACGCACAATTTTATCTATGTGATCGTTCCAGTTTAGGTTATTAGTAACTCTAATCCATAAGTATTTAGTTGAATTTACAGCTTTCAAATATGTGTGACTTATCACGTAATCGAAAGTTAGCGGATTTCTTTTAGTACTCATGTGAATATCTTCACACTTCAATTTTTCAGGGTTAATTGCTACTTTTAGCACTATACAGATATCTTCTCTAAATCATTTTACAATTCGTTTTCGTCATCTGATGACTTTAGAAGACGGTAAATGACAGAATCATCTGCAAACAATCTAAGACGGATACTCAGATTGTCTCCTATGTCATTAATACACATGAGGAATAATAGAGGGCCTATAACACTTCCTTGGGAAACGCTGGCTATTATTTCTGTTTTACTTGATAACTTTCCATCAATTACTAGGAACAGTGACATTTCTGACAGGAAATCACGAATCCAGTCGCACAACTCATTCGATATTCCACAGGCATGCAGTTTGGTTAGAAGACGCTTGTGAGGAACGGTGTCGAAGGTCTTCTGGAAATCTAAAAATATGTAATTAACTTGACATCCCCTGTCGATAGCACTCATTACTTCACGAGTATATCTAGCTACTTGTGTTTCCAAATAAAGATATTTTCTGAATCCGTGCTGGCTATGTGTCAATAAATCGTTTCCTTCAAGGTAGTTCATAATGTTCGAATTCAGTATATGTTCTGAAACCCTACTGCAAATCGACGTTAGTGATATGGGCCTGTAATTCAGCGAATTACTCCTACTTCCCATTTTGGGTATTGGTGTGACTTGAGCAATTTTCCAGTCTTCAGGTACGAATCTTTCTGTGAGAGAGCGCTTGTTTATAATTGCTAAGTATGGAGCTATTGTACCAGCACACTCAAAGAGGAATCTGACTGGTATGCAATCTGCACCGGAGGTCTCGGCTTCACTAAGTGATTTAAGCCACTTCGTTACACCGAGGAAATCTACTTCTATGTTTCTCATTTTGGCAGTTGTTCTTGATTGGAATTCAGGAATATTTACTTCGTCTTCTTTGGTAGTGGAGTGTCGGAAAACCATATTTAATGACTCTGCTTTAATGGCATTGCCATCAGTGGCTTCGCCGTTGTTATTACGCAGTGAAGGAATTGTGTACGTCTTGCCACTGGTGTGCTTTATATATGACCAGAATCTCTTTGGGTTTTCTGCCATATTTCGAGACAGACTTTCGTTGTGGAAATTATTAAAAAGCATCTCTCATTGAAGTAGGTGTTATATTTCGAACTTCTGCAAAACTCTGACACTCTTTGGGATTTTGCATTCTTTTATATTTGGGATGGTGATCTGACACATTTTGTGTATCATGGGGTTTCAGGACAATCAGTTAATGATTTATGTGGTATATATCATTCAATTTTAGTCAATAATATCTCTTAGAAATCGTTCCACAACTTCTCTACGCTTACATGTTCAGAACAGAAGGCGTGAAGACTTTCTCTTAAAGAGGCGTTAAGAGCATTTTATCAGCTTTTTAAAATGGATATACTCCGTGTATCTTTTTGATGGTTGAAGGTGTTAGGTATGCAGCCTAGCAGCAACCGTTGTCTTGTCGTCGCTAATCCCTGTATTCGTCACGATACTCACTATTTGTTCACGATTATTTGTTGCTAAGAGGTGAAGCATGCTTTCGCTACCATTTACGCTTGGAGTGGGCTCACGAACTAATTGTTCAAAATAATTTTCTGAGAATCATTCAGTAGAGTTTTGGATGATGCTTTATGCCTGCTGCCGGCGTTAAACATATAATTTTTCCAGAATATCGAGTGTAGATTGAAGTCACCACCGACCGTAATTGTATGAGTAGGATACCTGTTTGAAATGAGATTCACGTTTTCTTTGAACTGTTCAGCAACAATACCTTCTGAGTCGGGGTTCGGTAACTAGATCCAGTTAATAGTTTAGTCCTATTGTCAGGTATAACCTCTACCCATACTATTTCAGAGGGAACTATCTACTTCAATTTCACTAAAAGACAAATTAATTCAGACAGCAATAAATATTCCACAACCATCTGTACTTAATCTATCTTTCTGAACACTGTTACGGCGTTTGAAAAAATTTCGGCTGAACTTCTTTCTAGCTTTAGCCAACTTGTACCTATAACTATTTGAGCTTCACTGCTGTCTGTTAGGGCTTGGGCTCTCGTTCTTTCCCGATCGTTTCTACAACTACCTTTCTGTGTTTTACCTGCCCCCTTCGAGATGGACACTCTTTCTAGGATTCCCTGCGGTATTCTTTCCTTAAAAAACACCCAGTTCTTTCCACACAACCCCCACTACCCGTTCAGCTGCCTCCTGTGTGTAGTGGACTCTTAACCAATTACATGGAACCCAGAAACCCATCACCCAACGGCGCAAGTCAAGGAATCTACAGCCTACGCGGTCACAGAACCGCCTGAGCCTCTGATTCCTAAGGGTCCCCATTATGCACATAACGTTTGAGCTCCCTACTGCCAGCAAACACTCCCTCTGTGAATGCTCAGACATTGCGGGTCGAGAAGCTTCGTTTGGAACAGGGTTGACGACTGCATCCGGTTTAGAGGTGTTGTTAGCCAGATATAACGCCCTAAACCTGTTTGTTAAACGAATTGGGTATGCCCTATGGTGGGCTACTCGGGACGTCTTCCGCTGCCTGCCAGACTTTGGAATGTTCTGCTATTCGACCAAGAGTGAGGGCGCCGCCTTAGTGTTGACAGTAACTGGAGCGGTCACAGCAGTAGACCAATCGGGGGACATGTGGGACGTGCTCGACGTCCCTTGCATCTGTGCATCTGAACCCCGACAGTGATGCCCCTTGGCAGAAGCTGCAAGCTGTATGATGGAAGTCAATGCAGCCTGGAGCTGTGAGTGAAGGGTCGCCAACTCAACTCGCATCTGTACACAGCAATCACAGTTCCTATCCATTACTGTAATCGCTCCTGCTTGAAGCTCGTAAAAATATGTAACAAATGAATGGTGTACTTGCCTTATTAGCAGCAGGAACATGAGGTACTCTGTCTCTAATGGTCTGTCCAACACTAAAAGCTTTGTCAAAATATAGCTCTACAAGCACAATGCAGCGATAATCAAACATTTTATATACATCTAAACTCATTTCTATTATTCGACAATTTTAATCGGAATCTCCTCAAACGTATTTTGCCAGCATAAAAACTCGAGAAGTAATACTGTCCATAGTTGACTTTCCACACTTTGGAGCTAGTTCCCAACTTTATCTGGACACCCACATTTATATGGTCAGTACCTTTTCTGACCCTCGTGAGTACCCAAAACTCGACTGTAACCTTTCATAAGACCATGTTAAACATTTCTTAAACCATTAAAGCAAACAAATGCACAGCGCTACCAGCACTTTTGACTGATTATATGTTTTTAAGAATAGCCATCTTTTCATGTTCCAGTGTCCATCTGCCAAGTGCTGTAATACATCTAAACTCAAAATGCTGTTGGAGTTTAGGCAATCTGTAAGCGATTTTACAGTGGCGTCCATTCATTTTTACCTACAACATATATTTGAACAAAAATATGTAAGCAAGCATTGAAATTGACATATGAATAAAGATATGTTGTAATGACAGTGTACAGTCAGGTGCTGAATCAAAAATTTTGGGCGATTATATTACTGTGACACCAGGTACCATCAAATCTTTTGACCTGTGACAGATCATTCTCCTTCAGCCTAACATATTCCAAACCAGCTGGTAATTAAAATTTATTTAAACAGTATTTATTCCCATTCTACTTCAATTTAGACATTCAGTCCTTAGACACATTTTCTATATTGTAATTTTAAATATAAATCTAAAGTCAGTACCAACACATAAATAATAGTGTGAGGAGATAAGAATGCTTTTCTCTTTTTTAAAAAAGAAACGTTGTGCAGCATCAAATTCTGCACCGTTATTGATTGTTTCATTTTCATTACTCCACAAATTCTTGGAAGCACTCTTATGAAATTATCTTTCTACTGGGTCCAAGGATCACACGCAATTCTAACTACGAAAATAGAAGGATTAGCCCAAAGTCATTCCATTCTGCTGAGAGTTAGTTTAGCCTTCTGTAATATCCAGTGAGATTCCTGACAGTGACAAACTTTATCCTCCAACTACTAATCTTAGTCATTTATACTAAACATCATTTTCATTATATTACATGTCGCTATGACGCTTTAAATGGTAAACGGCGGGAAATTATGACTGCTACCCCTAGATCGAGAGGGAGAAAGAAAGGAAGAACTAGGAAAAGGAGAGCTCAGAGCTGGAAAGAAAAAGAAAATAGAACCCATGAGATTACATTCCTTCTCACCCGCACCCTAAAGAAAACCTCCACAGGTTGTACTGAGAGAAGAGATGGTCCTCAGATCCTACTGAACTGTGGACACCAGCTTCACAGCATTGGTACCGAAGAAGTAGTCCTGATCCCTCGCTATTACCAGATCCACTAAGGGCAGAATAACAAGCTAGAGTTCATCTTCCAGTTGTCATTCTCCACGTCACATGGCTATCCCATCAATTTAACTACTTAAAGGACAGATACTCAGTCCCTGCTTGCTGGAACAGGTTTTCAAACCGAAAAATTGCCAGATAAAGTGCATGCTAAATATTTCCCTTATCAGAGTTTGTGGAACTTTCTATTCACACAATTTATTTTACAATTTTAACGAACGTTCGCTATGTGCATGTGCTCTTTGTGCAGGCCAATGTTTTCAAGAAAGTTAAAACCATTATAATAGTTATAATACCACTTCCTTCGCTAATATATCCGCTTTCTTTTCCCTTCTGCTTTGTCGCTTCAGTAAATATACTCAACACATAATGAATCTCAGTAAAACTTAATCCTTCTGGTAGGCTACATACATTTATTTTCTGTGTTTTTTTGGTTATGTTAACAGAACTTCTGTCTAACTTCATGTTTCCGGTTTCCTTTTACTAACACTGCTATTCTTTTTCTTGTACTCCTAATGAGATAACAGTTTTCTCTGTTTTACTGTCCAAGGCATCATCTCAGTTAGAATTTTTGTGTCCGTATAATACTATTGTGATTAGCTCGTAAAAACTGGTAAAAAATTTTCGATCAAAAGTCGTAAAAACAAATGTGCTGCTTCATCTTGTGGAAAATAAAACACTTAATCCACAGTACGTAATGAGCAGTTGGCCACAAACAACAAATTCAATACGGTGACGTTAAGAGGTTCACTACAATAACTACTAGACACGTGTACTTATGAATGAAAGTATTTTTATTTCACCAGACAACTCATTACAGGATTTTGGCAACATTACCTTCGTGTGCTTCGAATGCTAAAACAGAAGTGAAACACTAGAGGATTAAGTCTCTGCTTCCGTGATTGCATCGTATTCGTCCCAAGGGACATAGCATCTCACTTGTTTCCGACAGGGTTCTGCAATATCCTATATATCTGCGGACACCGGGCAATCGAGTTTCAGTTAAAATGTCTCTCCTGAACGGGAATACGTGTAATGGATGTAAGGCTGCAGGTTGTAGACGCGTGGCTGACGATATATGAAAGTTTGGATCTGGCCGTGATTCGTTCTAGCATAGCCAAATGCTAAGGCGACCGCTCGAGATAAGCGGGGAATCCGGGTTCGAATTCCAGTCCGTCACAAATTTTGTTTTTTAGCATTCCGTTATACAGCTGATGGCTGTCCGTACTGGCAACTGCGAATATATTTCATGTATTTTATAGTGGCTGTAGTCTATGCAGTCATGTCCCTGCAGAGATGTATGCATGTGCAAAGGAACTTTGCATCGTGCTTCTGAAAGACACAGGCACTGCAATGTCGTACTCTTGGCATGACGTTGACTTTAAATATACTGGATGTGGCAAACTCTGGGAATATTTCACTTGGAATCCACAACTCTGTACGTGAATGGTGAATAGAAGCTCGGCTTGTGTCGGGTCTATACTATTGATTTAAAGTAAGGCTTATGATTTAATTACATTCGCACTTGCAGCCTTACGCCGTTTCAAAGCTGAGTGACGCATATACGGCACAAAGATCCAAGTATCTCTAGGGAGATGCGTGTGCATGCTTTAATTTCTGAAATGAAATCTATGACTTTCATCTAAGCGCCAAAACCAACACGTATAGTAACACCTATAATGTTTCTTCTGTTAACACTTAAGTAAGTTCGTCAAGTGTCTTCAGTTGTCCTGCAAAAATATGCTGAAAACCTTATATATATTAATGTTTTTATAACCTAAAAATACCTAGAGTATAATTAGGTAGAAGTATTATTGTTTATTGAGTCGTAATTGACGTCTTACAAACGCTTAGCACCACTACAAATGGTTTTCAAGTACTTCATACTGCGAGAGAATGTTCTTAATAACATCGTTGTGGACGGTTATAAGACGTGCGGAAAGGAGGTATTAACGTTGAGGGCAGACACATAAAGCCGCAGCCCATATACTAATCTAATGCCAGTGCTAGTCGACATACTATATTGCAGCATTAGGATTTTCATACGCCCACGATAATTGATGGTGGAGATTTTAGGTACTATTGTTTGTTCCAAAAATCCCTCAACTGTAAACAACACCAAACTGTGGTTCGATGATCTTAAGGAGAACTCATCCTGAAAAGTTCTACGAAGTTGAGTCACCGAGCCTCTCTCCACAGTTCAAGACATTACGGACACGAGAACTGCCACTGAAGTACGTTCTTCGTGATGCTGTGATATCTGTTACACGGTGTGACTCATTATTGTTTCTTACTGGAGAGACTGGTCATATGTACTAACAAACTATGGCCTACTTCGATCAACAATTTGTGGTGCTGCTGATCCTGTCCCGGGTATACGATGAGAAACAACAGTAGATGTATGATTACATAACAGTTCACTGCCTCTAGCCTCACGTAATTACTATTCACTTTGCCGTGTGTAAAAAATTCACCATTGCGTGCTTATTAAATGAACGTTCTGGCGCGATTATCTGAACACCTACCACAAATTCACGTGGGCTAGTAGAGTCTACTGCTATTGCTACCACCACTGCTACTGTAACTCCTGATGCGTGTGATACCTACTCATTATCTGTCGGTCTTCGTACAGCGAGATTAGTAGCGTAACGTCAGCGCTGCCACATTCGCCGAAAGCCGCGACACGGCGTAAGAAGGCTAAATCACGGGAAGACGTCATGCAGCTAACACAACTAACCGTCCAGTATAGATTTTGCTGTGTTCACTTATAGCTTTTCGTGATACTCTGTTCCAATCTACGTGGCTGTGATTTAAGTTTCTCTGTGGTATTTGATTTGAAGTATTACACATGACGACTGATCAACTACATCCTTTCAGGTGAACCTATTACGTTAAGTACTATATACTAACTCCATTTATTTCGTTTTTCTTGAACGTATTGTTCGTAAAGTTCCATTATCACTCGAAATTACATATTTTTAACGTATTTTCTCTTTGTTTCGAAGTGAGAGACATGCAACTGAGTGATTGTAAAAGTAGGATTATTTCGAAAATAAGCTTGTAAATGACGTCAAAGGTCAAGAATCAATTATTTTTCATTTTTATCCTCAATGTTCAGTTTTAAGAAATTCTACGGTTTTCCTATTTCAGATCTGAAATTATCATTGTCAAACTAACAGCAGTAGCGATAGAAAATTTCTCTAACACATGTCATAACCTTCTGTTACTCATTTCACACATTTTTCAGAATGTTTCTCTGGTTTAATGATATGAGATAAATTCAGATAATTAATATAACACAAGTGATATCAGTAAGCAGAGTTTTTTACTTAATTGTACTGATCGCGATGTTTTTCAATGGAATTACTATACTACAGCGATCTTCAGAATTTGAGACAAAAGTAAGTGAAAAAGGTATTTATATCTACTAAACAAGTGGGTAAAATACGAAGAGCAAGAAATTATGATGGTTCAAATGGCTATGAGCACTATGGGACTTAACATCTGACGACATCAGTCACCTAGACATGGAACTACTTAGACCTAACTAATCTAAGGACACCACACACATCCATGCCCGAGGCAGGATTCGAACCTGCGACTGTAGCGATCGCTCGGTTCCAGACTGTAGCACCTAGAACCGCAAGGCCACTCCGGCCGGCTAAGGATCATCAAAAAAGTCATTATCTATTAGGGTACTACTATCTTTATCCACCCATGTCGGTAAATTAATTACCGTGACCAAATTGTAGAACCCAAATAAAGTTTCTAGATAATTTTTACTATCAGAATCTTTCAGAAAATCGACATTGAAATCACTACAAACTATTAACTGCTTACTGTTGTGTGAAAGATAGCACAGTAAATAATCCAGATTCTTCTTAAATATTTCCCAGTGGAGATCTACACTCCTGGAAATGGAAAAAAGAACACATTGACACCGGTGTTTCAGACCCAACATACTTGCTCCGGACACTGCGAGAGGGCTGTACGAGCAATGATCACACGCACGGCACAGCGGACACACCAGGAACCGCGGTGTTGTCCGTCGAATGGCGCTAGCTGCGCAGCATTTGTGCACCGCCGCCGTCAGTGTCAGCCAGTTTGCCGTGGCATACGGAGCTCCATCGCAGTCTTTAACACTGGTATCATGCCGCGACAGCGTGGACGTGAACCGTATGTGCAGTTGACGGACTTTGAGCTAGGGCGTATAGTGGGCATGCGGGAGGCCGGGTGGAAGTACCGCCGAATTGCTCAACACGTGGGGCGTGAGGTCTCCACAGTACATCGATATTGTCGCCAGCGGTCGGCGGAAGGTGCACGTGCCCGTCGACCTGGGACCGGACGGCAGCGACGCACGGATGCACGCCAAGGCTGTAGGATCCTACGCAGTGCCGTAGGGGACCGCACCGCCACTTCCCAGCAAATTAGGGACACTGTTGCTCCTGGGGTATCGGCGAGGACCATTCGCAACCGTCTCCATGAAGCTGGGCTACGGTCCCGCACACCGTTAGGCCGTCTTCCGCTCACGCCCCAACATCGTGCAGCCCGCCTCCAGTGGTGTCGCGACAGGCGTGAATGGAGGGACGAATGGAGACGTGTCGTCTTCAGCGATGAGAGTCGCTTCTGCCTTGGTGCCAAGGATGGTCGTATGCGTGTTTGGCGCCGTGCAGGCGAGCGCCACAATCAGGACTGCATACGACCGAGGCACACAGGGCCAACACCCGGCATCATGGTGTGGGGAGCGATCTCCTACACTGGCCGTACACCTCTGGTGATCGTCGAGGGGACACTGAATAGTGCACGGTACATCCAAACCGTCATCGAACCCATCGTTCTACAATTCCTAGACCGGCAAGGGAACTTGCTGTTCCAACAGGACAATGCACGTCCGCATGTATCCCGTGCCACCCAACGTGCTCTAGAAGGTGTAAGTCAACTACCCTGGCCAGCAAGATCTCCGGATCTGTCCCCCATTGAGCATGTTTGGGACTGGATGAAGCGTCGTCTCACGCGGTCTGCACGTCCAGCACGAACGCTGGTCCAACTGAGGCGCCAGGTGGAAATGGCATGGCAAGCCGTTCCACATGACTACATCCAGCATCTCTACGATCGTCTCCATGGGAGAATAGCACCCTGCATTGCTGCGAAAGGTGGATATACACTGTACTAGTGCCCACATTGTGCATGCTCTGTTGCCTGTGTCTATGTGCCTGTGGTACTGTCAGTGTGATCATGTGATGTATCTGACCCTAGGAATGTGTCAATAAAGTTTCCCCTTCCTGGAACAATGAATTCACGGTGTTCTTATTTCAATTTCCAGGAGTGTATATACAGTTTCAGTATTAATACAGAAGTGCAGAGTTCTATGATGAGGACTGTGGAATGTGCTTGTCTCCACATTTTTAAACTTGTGTTCTGTCTTAATGTATGTAACAACTCCTCCATTCCCTATATTACTTCTGAATGAATAAGCTGCAGTAGTGTAATTCTTATATGTAACTTATGTAACCCTGCTGTTATATGGTTCTCAGATAGCCACATGTTATTTATCTGTTCACTGCTCTCTAAATTTTCCAAACAGTCAAGAAGTTCCTCTACATTACTACTGAGTCCTTTATTATTTTGGTGAAATAAGGTACCCTTATTTTTCTGCGCATTGTTAAGCTTTCTGTTGGGCTCCTCTGTTATTTTCACTTCTTTCAAAACAGGGTGAATGCATCCTGATTCTAACCTACTAAGGTGCCCCTCTGAGACCAGTAAACACATGGATCTTGCCATGTGTGGTGGTAGCCCCCAACACATTGTCCGCAAGAAGCTCAGCCAGCTACAACCTTTGACTCTCTTCTTTTAGTGTATGCCATGCCTAGTATGGCCCCATTTACCAATTGTAGTAAAAGGCACTGAACTCGTATTAGAATTCGTTCAGTCAGCAGTAGCCTGCTGAACTCAGTGTTCGCAAATCTCACAGAAGTACTTACACAGGATCTGCAGGATCTCCACAGAACTGAGATGTATGTGTGTGTGTGTATGTGTGTGTGTGTAGTTGCCACTCGTGTTTCATCCAGACCACCCCTAATGCAGTAACTACTATTCTTAGCCATACTGTCCCTGCTCCAGCAACTATAAGAATTGATCCTGCATGCCAAAACCTTTGCACTGATTACGTATGTCCTCTGTCAACCGACTAGCAATTGGCTTCACAAAAATTGTAATCTGATACCCCATCTCTAATTTGTGCTCAACCAACTGGCCTACAACCCTCTCATGCCTGCTATCTAGCAGCAAGCTTTTTTCTTCCTACTGTCTTTTGGTTTTGATCTAAAATAAATTTCTTTGTGGGAAGTTTGCTGCACCCTACTGTGGCCTACAACTAGAAGAGGCTCTTCCCACCTACTTGGGGTAACAAATCAAATTTATCGGACACTGTTAGCTGGAATGTACATGAAGTTGAAGAGCTGCCCTCCTTCCTCCCATTGCTTGTTAGCTTTACCCACTTCCCAAGACCTTTTCCCTTCTACCTACGTAGTCCAAATTTCGCTTGATCTAACTCAGCCTGAAAGACACAAATCTTTGCCTCCTGCTCAGTAGTTCTCTTGTCTATTTTGAAAAGCCTAAAGTTCCGTGTGAGAGCCTCATTTAGTTCCCCATTCAGTTCCCCACCACAGTCACCCCAGCGAAATTTTAGCCCACAGTCTACAAACACCACTCCCTTTTTGACTGTCCTGCGGCAAATCCATATTTATCACACTTTGCAACACAAATTAAAGGCTTAAAAATGGAATGAAATCACTTACCACATTTTACACTATACGAATTTTCGTTAGTTATGAGCAACAAAAATTAAGCTATAGCTTAGCGCTTCAGATGTGTAATATAACGTAAAAAGCTATTTATTTCCCCTTACAATAAGAACTTAGCACTCACTCGTCTGCAGAATCCATTCAATTCTCTTAATCACAATCATTCTGTGAGACAGTACGGAATAAAATTCATAGTCAGCAAATGCGAGATGTGGGTTACAACCACAAAGGAAGTAAGAGCATCTAGAGGAATGAAGACTGGAGGAGCACAATTGAAGAGGTGTGACAAAGGAAAATGACAGATATGAGAAAAAGATAAGTGCACGGGAAGACAGGCAGAAGTATTCCTATAAAGTGTTATGGACCTGATTTGGAACAAAGATGTCCCCCAAAAGAAGCAAAGAAATAATATGTAGAGGTTACTACTGACAAATGAATATGAAACACGGATGATGAGGAAAAGAGATGTAAGCAGATTACACACACGTGAAAAAGTTCCTTAAAAGTAGTGCAGGACTGAAAAGGACGGTAGCGGTTGAGCGGTTCCAGACTGTAGCGCCAAGAACCACTCGGCCACAACGGGTGGCCAGATTAGTACACATGTAATCTATGTTATACATTAATTTCCAAGACCGCAGTTCGGCGTCAATTTTTGAATGCATTAGATAGTTGTAAATTTTTTAAATAATACATTGTTTGGTGAGAGTGTTAATGCGCCTACTATAGTTTTGTATAAGCTGTAGTTAACAAAATAATTCCTTACTCGGCAAACTGCAGTGACTGTTCGTCTTATAAACTCGTCAGTCACTTTTAAATGGCAAGATGGTGTTGGAAAAAATAAGGCGACTTTGGTTGAAAAGTCACTATTTGAATACATCAGGTGTCTCACATTTGGTTCCGTAATTTTAACGAAATTGAATGCTTCTTTTTTTAACTACATTGACAGCAGTGCAGTATTTAAAAATAATTGTTTCTTATACACCCGACATTCGTGATTATACTATTCAGGCAGGAGACAAAAAACCAGGTATTCTGTCAGTAAATTTCGCTTTCATAGTTTTAATTTTTTGAGGATGATAGCAACCGACAATGGTACTCTGTGGACAATTCAATTTATACAGTTTTCTAAGTCATTCACACGCACACTATGCTCAAACAGACACTGGGCAACGTTAGTGAACACAGCTTTCGCATACAGTTTCCATCGAGTCAGCCTTTCTAACGCATTATACAATGCACTATCTCAGTGATAGAGGTTCATAATACTTGAACTATGTAAATATATGTAACTGTCTCCAGATATTAACTCAAGTGCTGCATCCCCATGCATTTCGTTGATGGACAGCTTCAAACCAAAGAGATGGATGTCTGGATAACACTCAGATGACATAGGCACACCGATATAGAGCATCACACAACATAACTCATCCCGAACAGTCTCTCTTTAAACTATTCTGTAGCAGCATGTTCAACGTTCTCAATTTTCATTGCTACATCACAGTCATTATCTGCTTGTATACCTATATTTACACATCTGGATTCACTGGCAGTTAAATGATATGCAGTGGCAAACAGAATTACAGCAGGACCACTTAGCTGAGGCTCGGAGTGGTGGCGGTATAGAAAACAGTTGTGAGTCCTGATCTAAAATATCAGGTAACCCACTACTTGTTGCTGCGTCTCTATGAACAGTGATGCAATGAATAGGTGTACGTGCTCAACTAGTGATGTTTCAGGGGGCTGTTGCACTGTTGAAAATAAGGAAAATTGCAAGGACTGTTGCACTGTTGAAAAGAAGGAATATCGCAATTTCATGAATATGCAACTTATTGTTTCCTTATTCTGTCTGGACGTGATGGCAGTAAATCTCTTTGGAAATAACAAGGTCCACTTCTCATAAATATCAGGTAGTCCATTCGTGTGCAGTAGCTAATGAGTGGCTGTGCAGTGAACAGGTGTATGCCCTGCTCCAACGTGAGGGCTACTGCCACATTAGAGGCTGTTGTGCTGATGAAAGAAAAAATTCCTAAGTTTTCGTTTAACTAGACACCACAATGAATAATGAGAGAGGTTATTGTATTAATACTTACATTCGAAAGTGACAGTCTTTGAAGTCTTTACATTCTGATTTATGAAGACAACTGATGATCTCTCGATGGTGTACAGAACACGAATGATGCACAGCTGCTCCTTGCAGAGTGGAGGGAAAGGCGAGGGTAGTTTTGTGTGGGAGGGGTTATGAACGAATGTACGACATTGAGCGAGGACGACATTGACCTACAGGGTGTCCAAAAAAGGACTCCCTGATTTCTAAATTAAATATCTCGAAAACAAAGATCGATAGAGGAATGCAGTAAAATGGTATGTTTATTGTGAAAGCCGTAAGACGTTTATACAGCAGTTTGAAATAATAGTTACAAAAGCTGCTAACAGATGGCACTGTAATCACCATACGTAATGCCTAGTATAAATAGAGATACGAAGCCCAGAGCGATCAGTTCCACTATTGAAACGTGAAAGGAGGTTAGCGTACCGAAGGAAGAGATTAAAACCATGTACTCCATTGAACAACGCATTTTTCTGGTGCTGGAGTACCACAGATTAGAAGAGAGACCTATGGCAACAATGCGAAGTTTTCAAGCACGATTCAATGTTCCAAAAGGACCCGATGCGGAAACCATTCGTAGGCTCTTCACAAAATTTCAACGAACAGGGAGCGTAACTGATGATCTAGTGGTGCATGTTGGCCGCAAGCTAACCGCAATTCCGCCTGAAAATATCGCCACAGTTTCTGGAATTATTCAGCGAAATCCAATGTCCTCCGTCCGAAGAACTGCATCTGAAACTGATTTGAAGCGTTCCAGCATGCAGAAAATACTGAGAAAGAGCCTACACATGTTTCCATTCAAAATTCAGACGCACCAGACCATACCCGTACGAGCTGTGCAACAAAGGGTTGCCTTTGCTAATCATATGCTCCCAATGATTGATAGTGAAGGATTTGATGTTGGCTGCATCTGGTTTACAGATGAAGCACACTTCCACCTGAATGGATACGTGAATAAGTAGAACTGGCAATTTGGGGTTACGAAAAGCCATATTGGTGTGAAGCGAAACCCCTGTATTCTTCTAAAGTTACTGAGTGGGCTGCAGTATGCAGCAGAGGCATTATTGGCCCTTTTCTTCATTCGAGAAACGGTCACTGGTGCACGTTACGTTGCAATTTTAGAACAATTTGTCGCCACACAGCAAGCGTTAGAGGATCGACCAGGTACTGAATGGTTTATGCAAGATGGAGCCCGACCACATCGGACCGAACAAGTGTTTCGCTTTCTTGAGGAATAATTCGGGAATTGATTCATTGTTTTGGAATATACCAAATTTACTAGTGCCGGCATGGATTTGCCTCCACATTCGCCGGATTTGACTCCCTGTGACTTTTTTTGTGGGGCACAGTGAAAGACATCGTCTACCCGGAGCATCCCGCCACGCTGGACGAGCTTGAATCGGCGATGTCTGTGGCATGTGAATCCATTTCGGTTGAGACATGTGATGGCGAATTTCACTCTTCATTTGCGCCACCTCTGTAGTGCCAATGGTGAACATTTTGAAAACATTGTGATGTGACTGTTTGCAAAGGTGGTTTTCATATGATTATTTCACTTATGTACGCTGATATGAGCTGTACAGCGTACAGCGCCATCTGTTAGCCGCTGTTGCAACTATTATTTCAAACTGCTGTATAAACTTCTTACAGCTTTCACAATAAACATACCGTTTACTGCAGTCCTGTATCGATCTTTGTTTTCGAGATATTGAATTTTGGAGTCAGGTAGCCCTTTCTGGACATCCTGTATGACCTTTGAGATATTCGCGCAATGCTCTCAGAGCAGAGGCCATTGGTCCTAGAGGATACTGATCCCATTCGTTGGAGGCCAGGAGAATATTGACCCTTTGAGGAGGTAACCTTGAGTCACAATCTTCGGTAGTAAAGCAGACTGGTGGCAGAGGAACATTGCTCCACTATCTGTCTTCCAGCGTATTTAATTCCTGTTACTGGCTTGAAGAATCATTCGACTGCAGTTTTCCCTAAGGATTTTCTTTCGCATCAGTGTACCTAAGAAACAATTCCGAGTAATCTAAGTAAGTCAGCTAAAATTAATTTGCTAAGTGATGGTAATGTTAAGAGAAACACTTTATGGCACCTCATTTAGTTTTGCAATCTGACAGGCCATACTATCCCGTTAATATTAAAACGAAAGCGGAAGGCAACATAAGTGGATGAACATCGATTTCACTTTCATGGAACCTACAGTAACTGACTCTGTAATACTGTAAGGCTACGGTTACCACTTTCTGAGAGAGAAGACAGGTAACTGTCAGAGCCGATTATGTTTAGTGTCTTTCGAACAGTATATACGGTTCAATAACTTACTTACTGCATACAATCATTCTTTTTATTGTTTTGTATCGGTGATTATTTCCTGTATGTCGACATGTAAACTGCAGCAGGAGAAAAGAGCGATGGATATGTTCTGTGCTTATGTAAATTATAACTGAAGTGATTAATAATCTGTAACGTGCATTACAAGCTCCTTTGATTAGTGTGTGCATTTCTTTTTTGTTGTAAAATGAATGGAAACACTTTCCGTGATACAATCTGTCCTCTCCTGCTTGTGAGTCAGATATTTGGCCTGGCTCCTGTGGCTGTTGTTGAAGAATCAAGTCTAGCACTAAGTTTCAAAAACCGTCTCCAAAATATTGCCTGTGTGGCTGCTACTTCCTTCTGGCTCACTGCCAACGTTGCAGCTGGTATATGGTACGGCTATTGTCAAGTTTTTGTTGATCCAGTACGTGATACACCACTGTTAATCTACTTAACATACGCACTTGCTTCTCTGTGTACTTTGTTGGATCCACTTGCAATACTAACCATTTGCCTCTTTACCAGTAAAAGATACCTGCGGGGGATAATTACTCTCTTGGAATTAGTGGACGTATTACTTTCTCTTTTCGACAGCTAATATAGACGAAAAAGCGTTGTCAAGACGAAACTAATGACGAAGCTGTTGTTGTACATCCTGGCAATGATGCTTTGTGGAGTAGCTACGTGCATCGTGGTCAACTTGTTCGAAGATCTACGTGCAGCAAACGTTTTCTTTTGTTTGAATTTCTTCACCAGCATCTGGCAAGTGCAGTTCTTTTGCATCGTACTGGCAGTGTGGGACCGCCTGGGTAGCGTGAACGTGCAGCTGCTGAGGAGTTTGCGCCCTCCAGTGGAGAGCGAGGCGGACGTGGAGGCTGTGCTGACGCGCGCTGGACTCGCGGGGGCACCGGTAGCTCTGGAGGCTCATGTGCGGCGGCTGCAGCGCGCCAGGCTGGCCCTGCACCGCAGCGCCCGCCTCTGCGGACAGCACTTCGGCGCCGCGCTGCTGCTGAACGTCGTTTGCAATTTTCTAGTAATAGTAAACAGTGAAATTACGTGAAAAGCAACCTGACATGGCAAAGAAATGCGTTGGACTGTTGAAGCCCTCTTTGTGGATGTTCTATGCTCTGGCTCGTTTGTTAATCATCTGCTGGGCATGCTCCAGCACGTCAGAACGAGCCTAGAGGTCAGAGCAGCTGATGTCTAAAGTTCAGGTTCTGCTGCGATCAGGAAAACCGTTGGAAGTACTCCAAGTTTCAATGGATAAACTAAAATTCCATGCATTCGGCTTTTTTTATCTGAACACTTCATTTTTCCTCTCGTTTCTTGGATCTGCTTTTGCCTATTTTGTGATAGTCATCGAACTTCCCAAATGAGACAAGAGCTTCAGGGTGCTAAAAAGGAACTAAGTGGTGGCAAACAAATCGCAATAAGTATTTTTAACGGAATAATCGACCAACGATAATAGATAGCAAATATACCCGTGATTAATTATATACTATACATCATTTATTTCAAACAGCTTCTAAAAGTGGTCTGTCCTTAAGTGTAGTATTTCTGTGTGATTATAAAGGATTTAATCAGAATAAGGGGTTGTGAGACATCAGTGGAGCTCAACTGATTGAAACTAGGGTTGTTAAACACCTGCAGGCTATGGAAGATTGTCATAAGCAAGTGTATACCACAGTAGTTCTCTAAATAGCTTTGGTCAGTTCAAATCACAGCCACGTTACTTGTACATTACATGTATTGCATACTTATCAAGTGTTACTTCACTTCCATTGCTTTGTTCATGTATGCTATAAGCGTCTTACCAGATTCCTGTAGAAATAGGAAGCGGTGAGCTGTCCAGAAACTGCGTGAGGATATAGAAAGCGCATCATAACCTACGGAACATTTTTGTTCCATATCGTTATACTGCTGTCTGTTAATTAAAAGCAAACAATATTGACAGTGAAACAGAAATTGCCAATGTTTAATTAAGGTTTTATTAGAAAACTGTTGATTTGTAACACAAGACACAGGGAAGTTGTAACAACCAAAAAGACAATACGAATTTATCACATTGAGCTAGAAAACGCAATTTCCTCGAAAAAAGTACAATAAAAAAACAAAAGGAAATGATATAAGACATCGTATTATAATCGTCGAGTTTATGTAAAACATGGTTCACTTGTTGCCAAATAACTTTCACACTTATCAACTATAACAAGAAACTGTTGCCTTTGATCATGATGAAGAAGGTACTGAATGCAAAATAACGACGATAATTATTAAGATTTTTGTGTTTGTTTTATGTAAATTGTATATCCATCAAAAGCAATTGCTTTGGTTACATAAAAGCGCAAAAAGCACGTGAGTAGATAATTTTTATCAATTATAAATGGAATTAGTATTTTGTAAGGATAAAAAGTACTGAGTGGACTAACATTGAGCAGGCTGCTGTGACCGAGCGGTCTAGGCGCTTCAGTCCGCAACCGCGCTGCTGCTATGGTAGCAGGTTCGAATCTTGACTTGGGAATGGATGTACGAGGTGTCCTTAGGTTAGTTAGGTTTATGTGGTTCTAAGTCTAGGGCCTGATGACCTCAGATGTGTCCGATAGTGCTTAGAGCCATTTCACTAACACTGAAAGATGTGTATTTCTAATTATGTGCAAAAGAAACAAACAAACAAACAAAAAACAAAAATAAGTCGTGGGCTCTCAGTCCCTCTGCAACACATTCATTTCTGTTTCTTTCCCTACCAACGCTACCAATACTAGCAGTAATCGTATCATTCACTGCGTCATTTTCTTACAGTACCAAGACTACTGAGCTGTAGTTTTGGTAGAACGCTACTCTATCTGAATCTAATAGCTTCATTTCAGTTAATTGCATATGCCTACAATTTTATCAACATACTTGTATACACGCATGTGGTCTAAGCTCTCGCGGTCTCTCGGCTTAAACCAAGAACCAGCTTCACTGGCAGTGATGGGCACGGTGGACAGCTGACAGCACTGATTCCTCACGGACAGCTTTTATTCGCTGCCTGTAGCCTCGCATGGAGTCAGCTGACGTGCAAATATACGAACTGAGTGCTACAATATGAATTCTCTTACATCCAAGTTTCATGTACTCTTACACCACCTTCTCCATTGAAAATGAGCAATCAGAGTGGATCATCTGAAGACAATAACTCTACCGTATTAATTTTAATATTGCGGCAAATGTGTGGCGCGCTCACACACCTGACTTGTTACACGTCATTCATAATAGGTGAAAAATAAACTACAAGGTCAAATCAAATAGAATATCACCTGTGGTAACCGTTAAAGGTTCAGGAGGCAACAAGGAATTTGACTACGTTAACTGAAAAAACAGAAAGTGATCAAACATAACAAATTAATTACGAGAGTTGTTGACAATATAATTTAAAGCTTAGAATAAGTAGTTCTTTGTATAGTTTATCTATTATCAGTCAGTACTGTCAGATGCATGGAATAAATTCAAATCCTCACTACGAATGCTCATAGGGGTGTACAGTTCGACTGTTCCACTAACACAGAAATTGAATGAACTCACTGTCTGCAATAAATTATTGTGAAATGCAGTATAAATGGGAGAAACGGAAAATTGCTTTCTGCCTATAAGGCACCTTGGTCCATTTCAGGTACGAGGAAAATGACACTCGACAATTCATCATTTTCTGCATTCAGTAGAAGGTTACTACCCTTTATATGTTTGGCAAATGGTGAATTATATCTGCAGCACATGAAAGTTAGGTCAGCTCCTCAGCTTAAAAAGTAAATGCCACCATCTGCACACCATTGCTGAATAGGTTGAGCTAAAGTTTACACTTTAGTGGGGCGGAGGCTATGAGCTTGAACACTAATAAAGAGATTCATCTTACAGTGGTATACTCTGTTGTTGTGAAATACTACATTTGATTGACAAACAAGTCTTTATTTCTTCTGTCATGCTCATATAGTTGTTTTTGAAAAAGATAAAAAATATCCTCTGTCTTGGGTCATTAAGGTGACAGTTCAAGTTAATTCATTTTCATCATGAAGCCATCAACATCACTTAGGTTCTAGTATTCCTGTGTATTCCCAGTTAACACCATAGTTATAGATGGTTTTAGTTTATTTAGCTGACAACAACGATAAATTTTATGTAGGATGAGTCAATACACTACTGAAATGATAACTTACCCAACTTTCAGTAGCATACCTGAAGCCATAAGTATCGTTTCGAGAGTGGCACCAACCATTAGTAATTCTAAACAATAGAGTATTTCGTTCTACATGTACATTCCGCATATTGATTTTTTTTTTGATTTTCTTATGGCTCATTGTAGTCCATTTGTAATTACTGTCGCAATGAACAATAAACTGCTTAACAACCACACCAATGAATACTGTGTTACTGGTAATCCTCTGTAGCATATTACATAATATTACTAAATGGTCAAAAGATTTTGTAGCATCAGAGTGTACATCTCTTCCTAGCTGCTCTAACTTGTCACGTACCTCAACAAAATTCCTGTAAGTTAATATACCAAATACACATCTAAAAAAACAATCCATCCGCATTTATGCCTATTGAGAATTTCGTAAATGAGGTTAAATAACTAAAATGATATCGATTTTCCTTTCATAGGCCGTAAATGATACTTGAACTTGCGTTTTAGTTGTAATCCTGTTATGATACTATGATATTTCTGGATCCCATACTGTATGATTGGTGTAAATTGGGTCACTACAATTCAGGAGTTAATTTACACTCTAAAATTTCTCACCTACCTCACTTGGATTATACTTCGAAATTAGTTTAAAATTACCAGTAGAAACTACAATACTTTTTTGTTGGATAAAAAGAACACCAGACTGACGTGGAATGATCTGACAGACAAACAAAGCTCAAAATAAAAACTAGTGATCAAAATATAACACGGGATCATTATCTATAAGCACAACACGACAGAGTCGAAAAAGTTCAATAAGTTTTGTAGAAGTAAAGAAAATGTTTAAGTTTAATTTAGTTTGTCAACTTATTTTTTACAGAATTGTTCAGTGAACACACTTGTTCAGTTTCCTGCAAGTGATTTACTCATGCTTAATATACAATTAATGATGACCTAGGTGTAGCAGATACCGTGTTCAAGTGTTGCTCACACTCACACTCTGCTTTTTCGGTAAGGATACTGGCTTGTCAGAATCGAACAGAGGATCTCGTTGTCGATAGCTCATTGGCTGGTCACCACATTGAGTTCTGCAGTGGTATCGGCTCCTTCTGATGACTGTCCAAGGGTCTATATTGCAGTTCGTCATCTCATGCAGTAGCTGGCCTGGTTAATTACATCCCCACGTGATTCATATGCACTAAGACCAAGCGAAATGGCAATTGAGCTGTTAATGCAATCAGGGAAACAATGTAGAGGGCTATATATGGTCCTTTCCAATATGATCTGAACTATGGACGTGAGATTTCATTAATACTGTGCTGCTGAAATAAACTTAGTCTCGAACACAATATTTTGGTGTAAATACTCCAAGTTAAGGCTGAGAGGCCTGCTAGAAGAACTGATGGTTTCCAGCACTTACATGCTTCCACACTTCATGTAGTTCACTGACTAAGTCTCTGATGTGTTCATTGCTGCTTACTCTTACTGATGTTGTGAAGTCAAATGCCGAGGTCATTCATATGCAGTAGGCGATTTCGTAAAATCTGAGCAGCAGTCTGAGCACGTATGGTAAGTATGCATCCGATGAATCGTGGTTATTGCCAACGTAGTGACTTTTCATTTTCGTTATGGTTCTTTCCACTAAATATGGTCTCTAATAATAGTAGAAGGTGACCAATATTTCCAAACCCAGTAGTTGACAAATACATTCGCCGTGATCTCAGCGCTTACTCTTGAAAATTGTGTACCTGCGGAAGTAACCCAAAGTTGACAAGACACAGTGAGTTCCGTCTTTTGTGTTTAGGAAAGTACCTACGATATTAGAACTCACTCGTATAAAATGTTCACTGATTTCCTAGAGTCCTCACAGAGACGCTTTGGTTCATTCATTTTCTTGTATGCATCACAAGTGTTCGCTTTCCCATTAGGCAGCCTACAGATTTTTACTACTCCTATGTTTCTCTGCTGCCGCTTTGTTCTGCCAAATGATTATCGAGACGTCCTTCTATTCTTCTAGCTTTTCAGGTACGAAAATATGGTTGCCTTTAACGGTGCTCTTGTAAAGTAGTCCATCAACAACATCGAATTTAGGACCGTGTAACCAGGATTTATATTCCAGGCCTGTCTCTTGGTCATTAATTAACTCCTCTTTAATTAACTCCTCTTCTCTGTCAGTTGCGACGCATACTCTGTCTTGCCTAATTAACCCATGCACGCTGATGTGTGGTTTTCTGGGTCAATGAACTACCATGAATTGGTACTCATTGAAACACAAGGCCCATCTAGCTAATCTGTTGTTTGGATCATTCAGGTTTATCAACCAATTCAGTTGGGCTTGATACATTGGTACCTCGAATACTCAGCCCACTAAGGCTTGTCGTTTGTAATTTAGGCCACTAAAAACACATAACTCATTTCTCTTGTCTGGTAATTTCATTTACTTGCATTCAGAAGGCCTGAGGCAAATGAAACTTTTTCCTCTTCTCTGTCGTTTTCTTGTGATAAGACTGTATGAACTGAAAAATTTCTACTGTGAGTAGCTAGGATAAAGGGTTTTGTTAAGTTTGGATAAGCCAACACGGGAGCCATAATCAAAGTTGTTTCTTGTGTCTCCTTTGCTTTTGAACATTCAGTAATCCAAGTAAAACCTACTCCTTAGTTGGCTACTTGAGACATTGGGCAAGAAATGTCGGCCTACTCTTGGATGAACCTACGGTAAAAACTTGGGTGGCCAATGGAGGCCTGCAGTTCTTTCTTATTCGTCAGTTGTGGGGAGTTCTTCACGGCTTCTAACAGTATTAAATTAGATTAAACTCTATCTGTAGTTATCCTATGTATTAAATATCCTACTTTAGGTACAACAAAATGACGTTTTAACATGGATAGGTGACGATCTGCATTCCACAGTCTCTCACCAGCAGCTCGTAGTATTTCAGCATCAAATTACATGTCTTGGCTGAAAATAACCTCATTAAGGTAAACCAGACATTGTGAGCACAGAACCCACCACTGTTGAAATGTTGCTTTTTCATTATGAGGACTAAAAGGAAGACAGTTACAGTTAGCCGAGATACGAAATAACACAGAATCTAATATATCTGTCTGAAATATTTTAGTGTCTCCGTGACCAAACTAGGATCACACATAGGGAAAACTGTTACAGTAAATAACCAAAAGAAATGCACAATGACACGAACAGAAGTTAAGCTTATATTCAAAGACAGCAATTACAATGATGTCATCGCAGTTTATGATGATCCCTTAGACAATACAAAAGGTGGAACATGTTCTTTATAGGGTGTGTAGTCACTATGGTCGGCAATGCATGATTTACAATATGCTGTCATGCTGGCTCAAAACTGGTAAGGAGTAATTGTGGTACGATGTTCCATTCCTCCAAGAGCACTGTTAACAGGATACATTACGAGTTCCTACTATTCGCCATATGAGGGAACGTAATTCTCACAGGAACATAATCCAACATGTTTGTTTTAGTGGTCCAACTGCTCAACTTTGCTCTGGTTCTGTATGGGACTTTGAGAGGTGCTTCCTGCACTGAGTAAATTTTTTTGGATGACAATGTACGACCGCCTCGAACTGCACATGTGGAGATCTCCTAGAATGAGATGAGATTTGCCAAATGGAATTGCCTGCTCATTCCACTCACTTAATTCTTATCGAGCAGTGTGAGATACGCGGGGAGAAGTATTACAAAACAAGCACCAACTACCATCCATTATTTGTAAACCGCGCTAGTGAAGGAACGGAACGCCTTTCTGCAAGAACTCCATACCAACCTTGTGACAAACATCGAGGTACGTTGCAGAGCATGCACTGTCATCTTAAGAACGATGCCCAATTAAGAAGCATGTCCAGCGATTTGTGATATCTAGGTTACTATCATAAATCATGTTGGCGTGAGTGTAATTATTGTCATTGAATAAAAGTATCATTTCTGTTCATTTCATGGCGTATTTCTCCTGTACTATACTGAAGAGGCTCTTTCTACCAATGGTCCAAGTGTAATAGACTTTATGTTTCTTGGAAGTGACACGTCATGCGAAAGTTACTTTCATCCTTAATTTTGACCCCTGTGTAATTTGCTTCACTGCGAATCTTTGAGAGGCGCTGAATCATAAACGAATAAACAATAAATAAAATAGCTTTCCTGGCCCTGTATAGCAGTGTTCTGGTACTACTGCTTTATCGTCCCAGCGGACTGGAATGCAGTGGTGGGTGAAAGAACAGGTGAAGATACAGTAGGAAAATTTGGATTAGGAACTAGAAATGAAAGAGGTGAAAGACTAACTAGTTTCTGTAAAGAAAATCCATTAGCAGTGGGTAACACATTATTTGAGCACAACAAAAGACGTTACACATACATATAAAATTTGAATATGGAAAGATATCAGCTGGACTACATCCTGATATAAGAAAGGTTTAGGAACTGTTTGAAGAATGCCAAAGCTTATCTAGGAATGGATATAAATTCAGACCACAACCTAATAGTGGGAGAAATACAAGTGAAGTTGAAAAAAGTCTGAATAGGTAAAGCAAAAGAAAGACAAAACATAGGAAGACTCAAAGAAGTAGCAAAGAAATCAGATTTGGAAAACATATTTATGGAAAAATGGAAAAGAGGTAGTGTTGATAAAACTGTTTATGACAAACGGATAAAAATGAGTGAAGGACTCATGGACACTGCCAAAAAAGTACTAGGAATTAGAGTACCCCAAGTACCAGGAAAGAATGGATAACAAACAGCCTGTTGGAAAAATTGGAAGAGCAGAGAAAGTGGAAAAATGTAGAAACTGAAGAAGGAAAAAAGAGGTACAGGAAACTCAATAATGAATTAAGAAGAGAAACTGAAGAAGCAAGTGAAAAATGGATGAAACAGAAATGCAAGCTAACAGAGGAAATAGAGAAAGAGGGAAAGTATGAAATGATGTATAGACTGGCTAGTAAGATAGTTTTGGAACGTAAAAGCAGGAGGAATAACATGGAAATAGAAAGAGCGGGTGGTACTCTAGCAGAAGAACCACAGGAGGTTTTGAACAGATGGCAAGAATACAGTGAATGTCTGTATAAGGGGGATGAAATACAAAACGAAATTAAGGTTGAAGAGGAGCAATATGTGCCGGAAGGTGGAAAGGGAATCACCACCTTGCAAGCAGAAGTAGAAAATGCGCTGAAGCCGATGAAAAATAGGAACGCATGTGGAATTGATGATTTGTCAGCAGAACTGGTAAAGGGTCTGGGAAACTAGGGCAGAAAAGAAATGGTCTATCTCTCTAACGAGATATATGACAAAGGGGAATGGCCTGAGGACTTCCTTGCACCAGTTATGATACCAATAGAGAAAAAGGGAAACACTAAGAAATGTGAAGAAAGTAGGATCACCAGTCTAATTTCTCATTCGGCTAAAGTTTAGCTGAGAGTGTTGTACAGAAGACTATATTGCAAGCTGGATAGAGTGGTCGCAGAGGAGCAGTTCGGATTTAGAAGAGGAAGAGGAAAAAGAGATGCTATTGGCCTGTTAGGAACTATAGGGGAAAGATATATAGAAATTGGTAGAGAAATCTTTGCTGTTTTTTATAGATTTAGAAAAGGTTTTTGACAGAGTTCGGTGGAATAAGCTGATGGATATAATGAAGAGTAAAGGAGTAGATTGGAAAGAGAGACGACTGATACAGAATCTATTTTCACATCAGAAAGTAAGGATATAGATTGGAAATGAAATGTCAGTAGGAAGCAGAATTGGATGGGGTGTTGGATAAGGCTGTTGCCTTTCCCCACTGGTGTTTAACACATACTTTGAAGAGATTATTGCGAAGGGCTTAGATGGGAAAAGAGGTATATGTATTTGTGGAAAGAGAATAGAATGTATAAGATTTGCTGATGACATGGTATTAGTGGCAGAAAGTGAGCGGACAGTGAATAACATGCCAAAAGATCTGAATGAAGCTTGTGTGGAATATGGTATGCAAATAAACACAGCAAAAACAAAGATTATGGTCATCACTACAAGACACACACTGTCCAGTATTAAAATAGATCATTTACCACTAACCAAGTAAGTACATTCAAATATCTTGGACGCACAATAACTGAAGACTTGAGAGGTCACCAGGAGGCATTCAACAGAAAGAGGAGACTATTATGTGGTAAATTAGATAGAGGTCTAAGGAAATGGTCTGTCAAATGTTTTGTCTGGAGTGTGGCACTTTATGTGGCAGAAATACGGACGCTGAGACGAGAGGACGAAGAAAGGTTAGAAGTATTTGAGATGTGGATGTGGAGGAGAATGAAGAGAATAAGCTGAATGAAATGGGTGAGTAATGAAAGAGTACTGGAAAGGGTTGATGAGAGAAGATGCCTGCTGAAAGTTGTAAGAGAAAGGAAAACGAACTGGCGGGGACATTCATTGAGAACGGAGTGCTTGCTAGAAGAAGTTCTGGAGGCATTGGTTTGTGGGATAAGACTGAGAGCAAGAAGGAGATAGGTGATAGACGACATAAAGGGAAGAGGAAATTATGCAGACCTGAAGAGGATTGCAGAGGACCGGACATTCTGGAGAACTACCATGCGAAAACCTGCCTTTTGGCAGAACACAGATGATGATAATGATGATGATGATGATGAGGTAGTACAATCTCATATCAACTTCATTATGATATCAATAATTGCACAAGGAACAGAAGACGAGGAATACAAAGTAATTTGACTAAATTTTGGGACAAACATCCAATAGTTAAGATGGATCACAAAACGTTCTTGCGTCGGGTTGTCAATTTACACTTTCGAATATTTATGACAGCAGTACTTCCTTGTAAGTGTTATGTCATAAGTACTTGTAAGGTATTTACCTTATGCATTTGATAGCCTGTAGGATGATAGTAAAAGGTCTGTACTTGTTAACAGCCTCACGTCTTTCAATATGACAGGCGAATCATGTCGTTTTTCTTTTCATTATTACTGTGTACGTATTTATTTGGTAGTCATTCTCTTCGTATAAAAGATGACTGATGTACTGAAGAGACTCAGTCTTCTTTTGACCATGTTTGGAGATCTGTCAAGTGGTTAAACATCCACGATTATTAAAGTAATGAAATACTGATGAAGTGAATATAAATATTAAGAAATCATCTGAGCTAATATGAAGAAATCACATGACTGTACCGGAAACTGACTCACTTTCCTTCTAAAATCCAACTAGTATCATGTTTACTGTATCCCCTTGGTCATTCCACTGCTAGTAACGTAATGTGTGATAAATTGTAGCACATCAATAGATTTTGAATAACATTAATTTTCGCTTTACTATTTACAGGCCCAAGAATTTCGTTTTATTAGTGTATTTACGTCAATGTGTGCTCATTATTACATTTTCCAAATGTGTTTTAGCACTGAACCGAATAAAATTCTACAAACTTCATTTATTCTACTTAATGTCAAATATTTAAGAGGTAATTCGTCTGCAATATTGGAGCTTACAACACACAGGCACCCAGAACGATGTTACTGAAACATCTTTTTCCAGTGTTATGAGCAGTAATGATAGGAAAGAACTTTATTCTCTTTGAGGACTATGATAATATCCTTGTACAAGTACCACATTAATACGTTAGACAATATGTGCTATATTTATTAGTGAAACTATCGATGTCTATTTGTTCTCCATTAATAAGGATACTAGCCGCCGAACGTGGCATTGCCTGGTTACTCATTTTGCTAATTTTCCGTTAGACACGAAAAAAAGTAGTATAAAGGGATACGCAAAATGTACAAATTTACAACGACAGTATCCAAATTAAGAGCCATGATCCCCAGCAGTTTTTGTGCACTGGAAGCAGCTGTTTCACGCATCTACAACTCGATTTAGTAAACATCTCTATGGCAAAGCCTTTTCATAGCTTTCTACAGAATGCTATCGATTTCGCCTACATCCGTTTGCCCTTCGCAGTTGAAAGGTGTTTAATACAGGTTTTTATCATATATCTCGGCTTTTTAGACGTCATATCTCCTGATCTGTGTTTCATAGAATGATATCACCTCTAGGTTCATGCTCTGGCAAATGTGAATACCGCCTAAAACGTGTTGTGAATGGAGTTAGTGGTACAGAATTAATGAATGTAAATATCATGCAAAATGCGGCAGCTCTCACGCCTCTCAGTTTTTTTGACTTCATACCTCCTGAAATATATGAAATATATTAGCCAAAACATTGTGACCGCCTGTTTAGTTGAATGTTGGTCCATTTTTCAAACGCAGAACAGCAGAGATTCTGCTTGTCAAGGGCTCTTCAGGTCCTTGATACGTTTCCAGAAGTATGTAGGAGCAGATGTTCACTCATTGCTAACTAAATTCCGGCAAGTTATGGGAAAGGCATTTGCTGGGTAAGACATCAACGTGAATTCACTATTATGCTCCTCAGACCAATGCAGCACGATTCTGGCCTTGTGTCACGTAGATGTCATCGCCATCAGAGAAGACTTCAAACTTGAATAGGTGCACGTTGTCCGCAATAATGTTGGCGTGCTTCACTGCTGTCATCATGTCTTCGAGTATTACCATAGGTTCCACAGAAGCCCAACCCAGTGTACCCAAAAGCGTAATTCAGCTCTCACCAGCTTGCCTTTGTGGTGTGGTGCAAGTTTCTAGGAGCAATTCGCCTAGGTGACGTCCTGTAAAGACTAGGTGTGGCAAGAAATGTGATTTATTCATCAGATATCACGTTTCTATTGATATACGGTGAAAACTCAGTGGTCCTGTTACCACTACAATCGTAACTGACGATGTCGTTGGGTCAACACAGGACCATGCAGGGAACGTATGATGTGGAGCGCTCTGTTCACCAATGGGCTTGTGCTCCAAAACAGTAGTATTTGCACCAACACTGTACTCTGACGTGAAATCCACCACAGATTGCTGCCTATCTTGGATTACACATTGGGCGGGCGATCTTTCGACCTCTACGTTTTGCGATGAGTCGTGGACGTCCAGTACCGTACGGCCTACACGTCATTCCGCCGGCCTTCGCCAGCACTATGACTTATTTCATTAGTTGCGTTTCTCCTCGTTCCAACATTTGTCAGTGACGTCCATTCTATCAGTAAATGAATTTGTTTTTTGACCTCATCTGCAGCACGTAACTATGTAAGTGAGTGCTACCAGTGGTATATTTCTGTTTAGGAATCCATATATAGGCTCGTTATTAACGGCTGGTGTTCCCGTTCAGAAACCTCGACAGTAATGCCACCAGACAGGCATCTGATAACAACCTTACACTATACGAAACTTAAAGTTTATGGCCTTCAACAAGCGTTTTATACAGTTCGTGATTTCATGAAAAAGGACGAGTTACATATGCACCCGAAGAACCCACACAAGAGAACAACCATGAAACCCAAATATATCAGGGAAAGTTCATCAGTGAGCCGATATGAAGATGACACTTTCGACATATACCCACATGGAAGAGCAAGCTGAATGACTTCCTTACACACCTTAGTTCAATACACATCAGATTTGCCATGGAAGTCGAAGTAGATGGACTGCTCCCCTTTCGGCATGTCCTAGTTAGAAGAAGAGGGACGCACTTTGGGTACAGCGTGTACCGCAAGAACACCCACACCGGCCTAAACATACATGCTTACAGCTGACACCACCTGGCTCAGAGGAATGGCATGCTCAAAACTTTTCTACGTAGCGCTTGCATTATCTCTGACAACGGAAGTATCAACGAAGAAACTGAACGTATTAGGGTGGTTTTCCAGATGAATGGTTACAAGGATTGGAAATTTCGGGGAGACGTAGGTCCTACACTCTTTTTCAATCAGCGGAACCAGAAAAGGAGTCTCAGGAGGACGCGTTTATTGCATTTATTCCTTTTTGTGGAGCGTTATCCGCCAAGATAGGGCGAATTCTTTGTAATCACAAAGAGAAGACGGGCTTCCACCCAACAGCCAAAACACAGGCATTACCTGGCAGTGTGAAAGAAGACCTTCACTACAGAAATACGGGTACTGTTAGGTACCTTGCCAGAGAGATAAGATCTGCTTAGGTCAGATGGTGCATACTGTTGAAGATCGTTGTCGAGAACATCAACGCTACACCATATTGTATAAGCCTAACAAGACGCCAGTCACAGAAATTGCCTGATGGCACTGCATGGGATGGACTATAACCACACCAAGGTTCTGACATTGACAGCCAAATTCCGGGACCGTGTCCGTGACTATTGAGATTCTAGTAAGGAAACCACTGATAAATCGTGGTAGATGGTATGTACTTCCCCGAGGCATGGGACCCCGCTATTTGAATGAAAAGGGAGAGGAACGAGATACTAGACAACGAACTGACTTCGGGGGCAGGTGGAGGAACAGCAGAGGTGCCGCCAGCGCTCACACCTGGGCGCGAACCTAGGACGTAACACTGGGCTTGCCGCAGAACTGGGGCTATGTATGGTGGGCACGGGAGGCCAGTGGTGCGGTGGATCAGAGGTAGAGGGGAAGGAGACAAGAGCGCGGCACAGCCCCCCCCTCCGCCCCCCACATCAGTCAGTTCATTAACGTACCTGATGATGGCAACGTGGTCGTTTGCCGAAATATTGTGCCCATGGGACACCAACTTCGTGGCCCTTTTAGAATGTCCTTCTCCTTGATTCCTAATGCATCAGTTGCTATGTACGTTATAATTTACTTAATACTATTTACTCCTCAATTATGTTGGTACTTCATGATTTCATTTCATATTTCTCATTTAGTGTCCACTGATAAAATATACTAATTTCTTTGTCTAAGTGCAGATTATAAATTCTTATGCCTGATAGTGCGTTTATGTGTCGCTTATTCTACTTTTTTTTTTAAAATAGTTCTATCAGTTCTTTCTTAATGGTGGTCTGATGAAACATCCAAGCTTGTGAAGACTTTTGGGTCCTCTATTCTCCTATTTATCTCGTAGCAACACAAATGATAGTTAAATGTTTGATACATGCAAAAGATTTTTGGCACAACTGGCATTATTACAGTTTATGAATAAAACATGAAGAGTACTGCTCCACAGAACGGATTAGGAAACGAGAGTTGTAAGTACTGAATGACTACCGTTGCATAAATTGCCATTTCTATAATAATCTGACGGGACAGCTAAGTGAATTGTCCTGCTGTTTATAGAGGTAGCCATGCACAGTTGGATCATCGTGTTTTAACTTCCCCCTATCCCCCCTTGAACCATGGACCTTGCCGTTGGTGGGGGGCGGGGGGTGGGGGGGGGTTGCGTGCCTCAGTGATAGAGATAGTCGTATCGTAGCTGTAACCACAATGGAAGGGTATCTAGGGTATCTGTTGAGAGGCCAGACAAACGTGTGGTTCTTGAAGAGGGCAGCAGCTTTTTCAGCAGGTACAGAGGCAACAGTCTGTACGATTGACTGATCTGACCTTGTAACATTAACGTAAACGGCCATGCTGTGCTGAACGGCTGAAAGCAGGGAGAAACTACAGCCATAATTACTCGCGAGGGCATGCAGCTTTAATGTATCGTTAAATAATGATGTCGTCCTCTTAGGTAAAATATTACAGAGGTAAAATAGTCCCCCATTCGGATCTCTGGGCAGGGAATGCTCAGGAGGACGTCGTTATCAGGAGAAAGAAATTGGCGTCCTACGGATCGAACTGTCGAATGTCAGATCCCTTAATCGGGCAGGTACGTTAAAAATTTAAAAACAGAAATGGATAGGTTAAAGACAGATATAGCGCGAATTTGTGAAGCTCGGTGTCAGGAATATATCGATAGGGGTAAAATTGATACTGCCTACAGGAAAATTAAAGGGACCTTTGGAGAAAAGAGAACCAGCTGCATGACTATCAAGCGCTTAGATGGAAATCCAGCTCTAACCGAAGAAGGGAAAGCAAAGAGGTGGAAGGAGTATATAGAGGGTCTATACAATAGCGATGTACTTGAGGACAGTGTTATGGAAATGTAAGAAGACGTAGATGAAGATGAAATGGGAGATATGACACTGTGTGAAGAGTTTGACAGAAAGGCCTTTGTCTAAACAAAACCCCGTGGGTAGACAACATTTTATTAGAACTACTGATAGCCTTGGGAGAGCCAGATCTGACGAAACTCTACCATCTGGTAGGCAAGATGAATGAGACAGGTGAAATACCCTCAGACTTTAAGAAGTACATAATAATTGCAGTCCCAAAGAAAGCAAGTGTTGACAGGTGTAAAAATTACGGAACTATCAGTTTAATAAGTCACGTCTACAAAATACTAACACGAATGCTTTACAGACGAATGGAAAAACTGGTAGAAGCCGACCTTGGAGAAGATCAGTTTAGATTCCGTAGAAATGTTGGAACACGTGAAGCAATACTGACCCTACGACTTACCTTAAAAGATAGATTAAGGAAAGGCAAACCTACGTTTCTAGCATTTGTTGACTTAGAGAAAGCTTTTGACAATGTTGACTGGATACTCTCTTTGAAGTTCTGAAGGTGGCAGAGGTCAAATAGAGGGAGCGAAAGGCATTTACAATTTGTGCAGAAAACAGATGGCAGTTACAATAGTCGAGGGACATGAAAGGGAAGCAGTGGTTGGGAAAGGAGTGAGACAGGGTTGTAGCATCTTCCCGATGCTATTCAATCTGTGTATTGGGCAAGCAACAAAGGAAACAAAAGAAAAAATTCGGAGTAGGAATTGAAATCCATGCAGAAGAAATAAAAATTCTGAGTTTTGCCAATGACACTGTAATTCTGCCGTAGACTGTGAAGGACCTGGAAGAGCAGTTGAACGGAATGGACAGTGTCTTGAAAGGAGGATATAAGTTGAACATCAACAGTAGCAAAACGAGGACAATGCAATGTCGTCGATTTACATCGGGTAATGCTGAGGGAATTAGGTTAGGAAATGAGACGTTTAAAGTACTAGATGAGTTTTGCTATTTGAGAAGCAAAATAACTGATGATGGTGGAAGTAGAGCGGATGTAAAATGTAGACTGGCAATGGCAAGGAATGCGTTTCTGAAGAAGAGAGATTTGTTGACATAGAGTATAGATTTCAGTGTAAGGAAGTCTTTTCTGAAAGTATTGGTGTGCAGTGTAGCCATTTATGGAAGTGGAACGTGGACAATAAATAGTTCAGACAAGATGAGAACAGGAGATTTCGAAATGTGGTGCTACAGAAGAATGCTGAAGATTAGATGGGTAGATCACATAACTAATGAGGAGGTACTGAATAAAATTGGGGAGAAAAGAAATTTGTGGTACAATTTTAGTAGAAGAAAGGAGCGGTTGGTAGGACATGTTCTGAGGAATCAAGGGATCACCAATTTAGTACAGGAAGGCAGCGTGGAGGGTAAACATCATAGATGGAGACCAAGAGCTGAATACACTAAGCAGATTCAGAAGGATGCAGGTTGCGATAGGTACTGGGATATGAAGAATCTTGCACATGATAGAGTAGCTTGGAGAGCTGCATCAAACCAGTCTCTGGACTGAAGACACAACAACAAGTTGTAACTGGAGTTTATCACACTATGTATGACAGTTTGGTGTTTCTAAAGTAAGGAGCCACTGAATATTAAAGTTTACGGAATGAATTTATCGAAATTATAGACGAGTTCCACAGTCGCATTCCTGTTATCAGACCAGAAGAGCTGATCTTACGAGCTGCTCACTGCTCAGCGTAACTCGCAATTTTCGTTAAATCCCACGTTAGACCAGTTCTAGAAAATTGGTAAGCACTGAAGAGAGTTCCATTATTTACGATACTACCGAACGTGGCGGAATCTCAGCCGAAACCGTGTATAATAGCTTCCGCTGCTACTATTCATACCAACCTACTCCACTTGTCCCATCTCCGTGGCTTCTGACGTCGCAAATCTGCACCAGAATGCGTATTACTTCCGCAATGCAAATTTTTTAAATAAATTTCTTCTCATCAAAGTTACAAGCAGAAATGCATGTGTTCTATCAAGGGAGAAAGGAACAAGATTGATTTGCAGATTCGAGATTAATTGATATATAAGATACACTGTCTCTAACGTTATTCATAATTGTAATAATATCTAGTATAATAAAAAATATGTAAATCATTAGATGAAAATGTAGGAGTAATGTCTCCATGATAGGATATTTGTCTTCTCTTTCAATTCGAACATTGAGGTTGGTTATATCGCTCAGTGTTCTCTCATAACATTCATATTCAGTTGTAAAATTATTACATATTGCAGCGTAAATTTGTTTATATTAGATCTTGCAGTTTCACTTCCAGAGCGCGCTCGCACCTCGCAAGTATAGCCGAGTGTGTTCAGCACAACCTGAGCTATTCTGGGCCGGCGTGTGAAAGAGACGGTTGTGTGCCAAGGACTGCACATGTGGGAAGCTGAGAGTACTGTATTTACAACAGAATCTATGTCTAAGTACTGCAGCTTATATGGGTGATTTTATAACTAGTGTTATTTTCGACTTTTTATTTTTCTACCAGAGCATTAGCTTTTATTGCTTGATTAAATAAGTACTTTAGATAGTGTTGGTCCGTCCGGCTAGCAGAGAGGACTAACGTGCTGCTTCCCGAGCGGGAAGGCGTGCCTGCCCAGGCACGAATCCGCCCCGCGGATTAGTGTCGAGGTCCGGTGTGCCGGCCAGCCTGTGCAGTGCTTTTAAGGCGGTTTTCCATCTGCCTCGGTGAATGCAGGCTGGTTCCCCTTATTCCGCCTGCAAACAGTGTCTCCACGTACACGTACACAATGATTACTCCACAACGCAAACATTGGGGTTACACTCGACTGGTAAGAGACGTTCCCGGGGGGTGGACTGCTGTGGCCTTTTGTGGGCTTGTAAACTACTGAGGGCTACAAGGGGCGTGACCTCTTCGTCGTTTCTAGGACCACAGTTTAAAACACGTACGCACGCGCGATATATAGTGCTAATATGATGAGCCGAACTAAACAAAATCTTTACGTCCAGGCCGGCTAATGTGGCCGAGCGGTTCTAGGCGCTTCAGTCTGGAACCGCGCGACCACTACGGTTGCAGGTTCGAATCCTGCCTCGGGCATGGATGTGTGTGATGTCCTTAGGTTAGCTAGGCTTAAGTAGTTCTAAGTTCTAGGGGACTGATGACCTCAGATGTTAAGTCCCATAGTGCTCAGAGCCATTTGAACCTTTACGTCCTGGCATTTAACATTAAGTTGTGATGTTTATAAATTTATACATATTTCGATTTTACAATATGTAATATATCTGGAACTATGGGTCATGATACAGTCAAACTTATGGAGCTACACAGATGAAATTCTCTTGAACGTGGACGATGGTGAAGCTTTGTCAATTTCATAACACCCAAGAATATTCACCACACATGTGTGAAACAAACCTTGAAAGAACTTAAGCGGTTTGCCTGTGGAGTGGATGTTATTGCTCTTGGGGTAACATTTCACAGAAGTCTTGTAAATTCCTCGATTAGACAAACAGGTCTTTGAGCTGCATGCTACACTGCACGGCTATCAGCTCAAGATTAAAGTAATGAACAGGCAAAAGCGAAAACAATCTAACATATAGAAATCTGTCTTCAATCTTACGACATCGGGGAATCTCTTTGGGCACTCATAATGAAATATTTCAGGTACTGAAACGTAGCCACTACTTTCTGGTCCACATACGCCTCACCAGGGTTACAGGAAACGTGCCATGTCATGAAATTGAAGTGGTTTTTTCCTGGAGGGTTACTTTTTGTTTGATAGCATCAGTCTTATCTGCCATATATACAAAATATTTCTCATCTTCCATTAAGACACATAACTAACTGAAATAATTGGTGAAGCCGGCTATTAAAGATTGTCTGCACTCCACTTACCTTTAACTCAGTATTTCCCTTAGTGGCTACTTTAAAGGCACATTTGCAGATTCTACATATACATCCATACTCCACAAGCCACCTAACGGTGTGTGTCAGAGGGTACTTTGAGTACCTCTATGGGTTCTCCATTCTACTCAAGTCTCGTATTGTTCATGGAAAGAAAGATTGTCGGTATCCTTCTGTGTGGGCTCTAATCTCTCTAATTTTATCGTCATGGTCTCTTCGCGAGATATACGTAGGAGGGAGCAATATACTGCTTGACTGCTCGGTGAGGATATGTTCTCGAAACTTCAACAAAAGCCCGTACCGAGCTACTGAGCGTCTCTCGTGCAGAGTCTTCCACTGGAGTTTATTTATCATGTCCATAACGCTTTTGCGATTACTAAATTATTCCTGTAACGAAGCGCGCTGCTCTCCGTTGGATCTTCTCTATCTCTTCTATCAACCCTTTCTGGTATGGATCCCACACTGGTCAGCAATATTCAAGCAGTGGGCGAACAAGTGTACTGTAACCTAATTCCTTTGTTTTCGGATTGCATTTCCTTAGGATTCTTCCAATGAATCTCAGTGTGGCACCTGCTTTACCGACGATCAACTTTATATGATCGTTCCATTTTAAATCACTCAGAATGCCTACTCCCAGACAATTTATGGAATTAACTGCTACCAATTGCTGACCTGCTATATTGTAGCTAAATGATAAAGTATTTTTCTTTCTATGTATTCGCAGCACATTACACTTGTCTACATTGAAATTCAATTGCCACTCCCTGCACCATGTGTCAATTCGTTGCAGATCGACCTGCATTTCAGTACAATTTTCCATTGTTTCAATTTCTCGATGTACTACAGCATCATCTGCAAAAAGCCTCAGTGAACTTCCGATGTTATCCACAAGGTCATTTATGTATATTGTGACCACGACACTCCTCTGCGGCACACCTCAAACCACTCTTATTTCGGAAGACTTCTCTCCATAGAGAATGGCATGCAGCGTCCTGTTAGTTAGGAACTCTTCAGTCCAATCACACAATTGGGCTGACAGTCTATATGCTCTTACTTTGTTGATTAAACAGTTGTGGGGAACAGTATCAAACTCCTTGCGGATGTCAGGAAACACGGCATCTACCTGAGAACCCATGTCAATGGCCCTCTGAGCCTCGTGGACGAATAGCGCGAGCTGAGTTTCACACTATCGTCTTTTTCTAAACCCGTGCTGATTCCTACAGAGAAGATTTCGAATCTCCATAAAAGTCATTATACTCGAACATAATAGGTGGATATACCTGCACATATAGCAAAAACGTAGGTATAAGAGCAGAATATAAATAAAGAATTACATAAGATATTAATTAGTGTAAGTGGTTAAAGAATTACGTAAGATGCTAATTAGTGTAAGCGGTTGTATCGATTCTGGCGTGCAACCGCTGAAACATTAGAATAATTGCGCAGTTCAGTTGTCTTGCCGAGAAGACGGTGCCGTTTTGTTCTGGAAGCCGTCCTGATTGAGCGCGTATCTGCCATCGCTGCAGATAATTATCTGGCACGCCGCCATATACTATGAGACGCAATCTCACTAGGCTTACTCATAGTAGAACACAGGAACAGAATTAATGCAAGTGTCAATGTGATTTAATTTAGTATAATATTTTGCGAATACAGTGATATTGTTTAATCTTGTGCTTCATTTATGTTGCAAACTATTGTTACAGTAATACGGAATCTTGGCTTGGCTAAAGGTTGAGTGTTACAAAGTATATCAAAGGTCCACTATTGTCAAGTGTGCAAAGTTTGTATCAACTGATCACATACTATTATAATTACTTATTATTATTTGTTTTTTCTCCGATATTCGCAAACTAGACAGAAAAAGCCATGGTAAATCAAACCTTCTTCAATTCAGCCAACCTTCACCGTCGTTCATCAGGAAACAAGTGCATCGTACTCTCTTTGTGGCCGGTGTTGTAATGACTCTCGAACAAGTTTTTTTGGATTTTATAACAGTGCGATGGCATATCAAGCACTTTGCATGGCACTTAAACCATCCGAAAAGCAACAATTCTCAGATGGCATTGAATAATGATGATACTCCACATGTTACTTTTTTTAGGCAAGAGCGTAAAAGCCATAGTATTTCCAATGTGGAATATAAATCTAATGTCACGAAAGTAGCATTGTTGTCAGCAAAGTGTTTGGTGTGTGACAATGCGACTGCTTCGGTCACCGCCTCCGGCTCCAGCCTCCATTTCCCCTCAGCATCACTCGCCGCTTCGGCCGGAGCGCTACGCAGCAGCGCAGCCAGACCACTTGGGCTAGCAGAGCGCTGATCGGCGAGGCCTAATAAGAGTACTTCTGCCTCGACTTTCTGATGGGCATCAGTATCTATCTTACCGCCCGCCCTGTTAGCCGTGCGGTATAAAGCACGGCTTTCTGGATTGAGAAGAGCGCCTGGTCCCCAGCACGAATCCGCCCGGCGGGCTTGTGTTGAGGTCTGTTGAGCCTGTGGATGGTTTTCAGGTGGTTTTCCATCTGGCCCTGCTAATGCTGGCTGGTTCCCCATATACCGCCTCAGCTACACTATGTCGGTGACTACTGTGCAAAGAAGTTCTCCACGTACGCGTATACCACCATTACTCTACCACGCAAACGTAGGGGTTACACTCGTCTGATGTAAGACGTTCCCTGGAGGGGGGGGGGGGGGGAGGGGGAGAGTCCACAGGGGTGCGAGCGGCACAATAACTCTGATAGAGCGGTTCACTGTGGGTGTGGGGTGGGGGAGGGGTGAAGTGGACTGCGGTAGTCGCCGTGGGGTTGCGGACCACTGCGGCTGGGGCGGGGACGGAGCCTCTCCGCCGTTTCTAGGCCCCCGGTTAACATGCAATACAATACAATTTATCTTCACATTACTTAATTATCAACCAATTACGTTACTTTGCGTTTCATGCAAGTAAGATACATGTTTTGCAGTTCTAAACAGATTTAAAGAACGTATCCATTTTCACTTCTTAGAACTAGCAAATGGAGCTGAATTCTGGCAAGCAAGGGTCACTGCAAGACGCTTTCGTTTTCCGCGTATTTTTTCGGGACTATGAATGTGTGGCCATCGAATAATGAAAAAAAGGTTCCAGTCAAAAATAGACAAAGAAGCGAAAACAGTAGGAACTTGAAACTTCCTGGCAAATTAAAACTGTGTGCCCGACCGAGACTCGAACTCGGGACCTTTGCCTTTCGCGGGCAGAAGTAAAGCTGTGAGTACCGGGCGTGAGTCGAGCTTCGGTAGCTCAGATGGTAGAGCACTTGCCCGCGAAAGGCAAAGGTCCCGACTTCGAGTCTCGGTCGGGCACACAGTTTTAATCTGCCAGGAAGTTTCATATCAGCGCACACTCCGCTGCAGAGTGAAAATCTCATTCTGGAAACATCCCCCAGGCTGTGGCTAAGCCATGTCTCCGCAATATCCTTTCTTTCAGGAGTGCTAGTTCTGCAAGTTTCGCAGGAGAACTTCTGTAAAGTTAGGAAGGTAGGAGACGGATACTGGCAGAAGTAAAGCTGTGAGTACCGGGCGTGAGTCGTGCTTCGGTAGCTCAGATGGTAGAGCACTTGCCCGCGAAATGCAAAGGTCCCGAGTTCGAGTCTCGGTCGGGCACACAGTTTTAATCTGCCAGGAAGTTTCATATCAGCGCATCGCTGCAGAGTGAAAATCTCATTCTAGTAGGAAACTTAAAGACCCACCTGTGGGATACACAAGGTCTCAATAGTGCAATGAACATTGGTTGAAGAGATTTTCTACAAGAATACGACACAGTAATCCTAAAAGAAAACTGGTAACACCCAGAATTTTAATGCATTCACCGTTAGGCACAACAAGGCGAAGGAAGGACTGTGGGAGGAATAGCTACCATAATAAAACCAGAACTAACACCAATTTGTACAACTAACAAACAGGAACATAGAATCCTTACAGAAACACAACAGAATACAATAATATCGCCAAAGTCCCAACCAAACAAAGCAGCTACTGATATTACACATGAAATAGGCCAGATGAACTACCAGAGCAGATGTGATAAACCACTAATCACTACCAGAGATTTAAACTATCCAAGTGATATACAAAACTACAACGAAAAAAGGTCAATGCAAAAGTTACACGGGGTAGGCTTTATATTATTAAATAGTCTCAATGAACCTACATATAATTTCTTCAACGGCAAAAACACAATAGACATTGCCTTCGTAAAGGGACTAATCTGCGTCGTTATAATTCGTCTCTGGACAGGAAAGCCCCACCACTTCTGAAATATGTTTCTCTGCCAATAAGCACCCAAAGAGAAAGAGAGGAAACTCAAGAAAGAAGACAAAAAAGCACCTTCAAGAATAAAGGGCTCCAGGAAAGTGAAAGTAAAATCAGACCATATAACATAAACTGAAACGCTAAGAGGCAAAACACAACTAGGGACACCAATACAAACGCTAGGCAAACTCTTTTTAATAAGTTGCCAAACCCATGAATAAAATAAGATCGAACCAGTCGTTCGGCACGGATTGCTACAGACAGAACATACTAGAAAGCATTCGCCAGCTAAGACTGGGCACAGAAAATCCTACACTACTCAAAATGTACGCCGAAAAGCGATGTATCGACAAGAAAAATTTAAAAGAAAAGAAGAGATCGGTAAGGAAAGAGTAGGAAAGAAACTAGTGGAATAAGACACATGAGGCCTATACGTTGCGCTACGCTGCCGTAAACAAGCCTAAACACACCACGTCGCTATGAACGACTGTAAGAAACACTTAGGCAGCCTATTTAACAGGAATTGACTAAAAGGCAAACCATACTGCTCGCACAGAGGCTGACCCCTCACCTGTGGTCAAGTGGGAGGTCGCCCCGGGGCGAGGTAGGAGGCGACAGACCTCCTAGGCGGCCGCACATAAGGCCTCCCCAGTTTGTCTGACAAACAAGTTCCCCATGCTGTCTGCGGCTGACACTGTGGCTGAGCCAGATGGGGTCGCTTGTCCTGTTTCAGGGGAAACGATTCAGCCTGCAAGATCCGGGCAATCGCAGAGGGTGGGATTATTGGTAGTTGGGAGCTCCAACGTTAAGTGCGTCATGAGGCCCCTTAGGAACTTGGCTGACAAGAAGGGTAAGGAAACCAATGTGCACTCCGTATACATACTGAGTGGAGTCATTCTGAATGTGGAAAGGCTCTTCCCGGATGCCATTAAGAGCACAGGGTGCAGCCAACTGCAGGTGGTTGCTCACGTCGGTACGAACTATGTGAGTCACTTTTGATCAGAAGAGATTCTCTGTGGTTTTGAATGGCTAACAGAAGTGGTAAAGGCTGCCAGTCTTGCTTGCAAGATGAAATCAAGCTGACCATTTGCAGCATAGTCGACAGGACCGATTGCTGACCTCTGGTATAGAGCCAAGTGGAGTGTCTGAATCAGAGGCTCAGACGGTTCTGCGACCGTGTAGGCTGCAGATTCCTTGACTTGTGCCAAAGGGTGGTTGGGTTTCAGGTTCGGCTGAATAGGTTACGTGTCCACTATACGCAGGAGGCAGCTACACGGGTAACAGAGGCTGGCGTGGACTGGGCGGTTTTTCAGGTTAGGGGGTCTCTGGAAAACACAAGATGGGCTTCAGTCACAAAGGGTGCAGGCTGAACACGGGAAGAACTGCAGATACAGTAACCATTAATATAATAGTTGTAAATTGTCGTAGCTTTGTTGGAAAAGTGCCAGAGCTCTAAGCGCTAATAGAAAGCAGTGATGCTCAAATCGCTATACGCACTGAGAATTGTCGAAAGCCGGATATAAGCCCAATCGAAATTTTTGCAAAAAACCGAACAATGTTCCGAAAGGATAGGCTAAAGACGGTTGGCGGTGGCGTGTTTGTTGCTGTCAGAAGTAGTTTAACTTGTCGCGAAATTGAATTGCGTACTTCCTGTGAGTTAGTATGGGCAGAGGTCATTGTTGGCAATCGGAATAAAATAATAATTGGATCCTTTTACCGACCTCCTATTTCAGATGATACAGCTGCTGAAAGGTTCAAAGAAAACTTGAGTTTGATTTCAAACACGTACCCGAATCATGAGATAATAGTGGGAGTTGACTTTAATTTACCCTCGATATGTTAGCCAAACTATATGTTTAATTCAGGAGGTACGCATAAAATATCATCCGAAACTGTGCTAAACGCCTTCTCTGAAAATAATTGTGAGCAGTTAGTTCATGAGCCCACGCGAATAGTAAATGGTTGTGAAAACACACTTAAACTCTTAGTAACAAATAATCCTGAGTTAATAATGAGCATCGAAACCGATTCATTGATTAGTGAACACAGGCTTGTCGTAGCGAGATTGAATATTGTAATCCCAAAATCGTCGAAAAATACGAGTAAAATATACCTATTCAAAAAAGCTGATAAAAATTAACTTGACGTCTTCCTGAGAGACAATCTCCACTCATTCCAAATTAATAATATAAGTGTAGACCAGATGTGGTTTAAATTCAAAGAAATTGTATCGGCAGCAATTGAGAGATTTATACAAAATAAATTAACAAACAGCGGAACTGATTCTCGTTGGTACACAAAACCGGTTAGAGCACTGATGCAGAAACACCGAAACAAAGATGACAAATTTAAACGGACGCAAAATCCCCAAGACTGGTGATATTTTACAGAAGCTCGAAATTGAGCACCGAATTCATTGCGAGATGCTTGTAACATTTTCCACAACGAAACTTCGTCTAGAAACCTGGCAAGAAATCCAAAGAGATTCTGGTCGTATGTTAGCGGCAGGAAACAATCAATGCCTTCTCTGCGCGATAGCAATGGAGATATTACCGACGACAGCGCTGCCAAAGCAGAGTTACTGAACACAGCCTTCCGAAATGCCTTCACAAAGGAAGACGAAGTAAATATTCCAGATTCAAAATTGAGAACAGCTGTCGACATGAGTAACGTTGAAGTAAGTATCCTCGGAGTAGTGAAGCAACTTAAATCACTTAATAAAAGCAAGTCTTCTGGCCCACACTGGATACCAATTAGATTCCTTTCGGAGTATGCTGATGCATTAGCTCCATACTTAGCAATCACATACAACCGTTCGCTCGACGAAAGATCGGTACCCAGACTGGAAAGCTGCACAGGTCACACCAGTATTCAAGAAACGCATTAGGAGTAATCCACTAAAATACAGGCCCATATCGTTAATGTCGATATGCAGCAGGATTTAAAAAAAAATATATTGTGTTCGAACATTATGAGTTACACCGTAGAAAGTGGGTCATGGGTTTAGAAAACATGGTTCTTGTGAAGCACAACTAGCTCTTTATTCGCATGAAGTGTTGTTGACAAGGGATATCAGATCGATTCCGTATTTGTGGATTTCCGGAAGTCTTTCGACACTGTACCACACAAGCGGCTTGTAGTGAAATTAAGTTCTTATGGAATATCATCTGAGTTATGTGACTGGATTTGCGAATTCCTCTCAGAGATGGCACAGTTCGTAGTAATTGACGGAATTTCATTGAGTAAGAGACAAATGATTTCTGGCGTTTCCCAAGGTAGTGTTACAGGCCCTTTACTGTTCCTTATCTATATAAACAATTTGGGAGACAATCTGAGCAGCCGTCTTCGGTTGTTTGCAGATGACGCTATCGTTTATTAAACGACTCATAAAGTCATCAGAAGAACAAAACGAACTGCAAAACGATTTATAAAAGATATCTTAATGGTGCGAAATGTGGCATTTGCCCCTAAATAACGAAAGGTGTGAGGTCATCCACATGAGTGCGAAAAGGAACTCGTTTAACTTCGGTTACACGATAATTCAGTCTAATCTACAAGCAGTAAATTCATCTAAATACCTAGCTATTACAATTACGAACAACTTACATGGGAAGGAACACAAATAAAATGATGTGGGGAAGACTAATCAAAGACTGCGTTTTATTGGCTGGACACTTAGAAAATGTAACAGACCTACAAGGGGAATGGCTACATTATGCTTGTCCGTCCTCTTTTCGAATACTGATGCGTGGTGTGGGATCCTCAGCGGATAGGACTGCCGGAGTACATCGAAAAAAGTTCAAAGAAAGGCAGCACGTTTTGTATTATGGTGAAATATGGGACAGGGTGTCACTGAAGTGATGCAGGATAAGGGCTGGACATCATTAAAGGAAAGGTGTTTTTCTTTGCGACGTAATCTTCTCACGAAATTCCAATCACCAGCTTTCTCCTCCGAATGCGAAAATATTTTATTGATACAGACCTACATAGGGAAGAACGATCACCACGATAAAATAAGGGAAATCAGATTGGCATAATAGAGCATTGTGAAGGTGGTTCGATGTGACCCTCTGGCAGGCACTCAAATGTGATTTGCAGATGTACATGTAGATGTAAATGACTACCAACAGGATGTGGCGATAACAATTTAGTTCTGATATCATTGTTTTCATGTCATTGTTCGGTAGTGACTTGAAAATCTACTAATCTAGTGTCTGGCGTTTTGTTTCCAAACTGTATTTGAAAGGAAACTTTTCGTAACCAACCTTTGTATGTGTACATAAAAGGCACCGTTCTGATTGACTCAGTCACTAACACCCACCCCATAAGGCTAATGACATAAACTCTAAATTTAGAGAGAACGTTGTACTCATACTGTAGGTGTAGTTTAAGAAGCGATTTAGGAAATAACACCCCAAAGGGGATGAAAGTTCGTTTGAAAAAGTCGTTATTAAGGAAAATTTTTAGCTAGGCCTACGAAAATTAACATTTGTTTACTGGGTCAGAAATAAAGAAATACATATTTCAGCATTTTAGGAAATTTAGCTCGTGTTCAGGTGAAATAGTGAGTGTAAGTTGTTTTGAAAAGAAATCATTATTAAGGAATTCCAAATAAAAAATTTGTATTTAACTGTTTTTAGAAATTCCACCCTTAAGTGGGTGGAATAGGGAATGAGGTATTTCCCGAAATATTTCATTATGGAAGAATTTCTAAAGCTAAATCTATGAAAAATTTTATTTGGATTTTCGCTTACAAATAAAAATATGTTTTACTGTTTTCGCAAATGCAACCCATATTGTGGTAAAATAGGGGATAAAAGTTTCGTGGAAATATTTCACTATGCAAGCATCTTTAAAGCTATATTGATTAAATTTTTGTTTTTGGTTTCTCTAAAATAAAGAAAAAATTCCATCTATTATTGGTCATTCAGTCCCTAATGGGGTGAAATACGAGTTGAAATATAAGGTCCTATGAAAATATTTGATTGTGAAAGCATGTTTAAAACTAAATCTATGAAATCTGGTTGGTTCAAATGGCTCTGAGTACTTAGGGACACAACTGCTGTGGTCATTAGTCCCCTAGAACTTAGAACTACTTAAACCTAACTAACCTAAGGACATCACACACATCAATGCCCGAGGCAGAATTCGAACCTGCGGCCGTAACAGTCGCACGGTTCTGGACTGCGCACCTAGAACCGCGAGACCACCGCTGCCGGCGTAATCTGTTATTTGGCTTGTCGGTTAGAAATGAAAAAAAAGTTCATGTTTCACTCTTTTTGGAATTTCGATCGCAAAAGGGGAGGAACAGGGTAAGACTGATTCACTTCCTTATCATCGTCCACCCCAAGGCCAGAAATTTGAAATTTTGACAGACGATACTGGGGATGAACGGATTTTTGAGAATAATTCATTGTTAAGGCAATCTTGCAGGTAGAATTATGAAAACTAACATTTGGTTTCTGAGTCAGTAATTGAAAAACATATGTTTCACCGTTCCCGAAAATTGAGTCACTAAGGAGGTCAAACAGTGGGTGAAAGCTTTTTGAAAATAAACTACAAACAAAGCATTTTTAAAGCTACATCTGTGAAAACTGGAATTTGACTTCTCATTTGGGAAAAAGGATAAACATGTTTTAGTGCTTTTTTTAAAAAATTCCATACCCTAAGAGAATGAAATACGGTACGAAATCTTTATGAGATTATTTAATTAGGAAACCATTTTCAAAGCTAAATCTATAAAAATTGGTATTTGGCTTCTATGGTTGAAGTAAAGAAATATTTATTTCACTGTTTCTGGAAATTCAACTCATGAATGAAAATTTTTAAGAATATATTTAGTCATGTTAAAATTTTTTAAGGCTAATTTATGAAAATATATTGGTATTTCGAGCTTATGGACGCTCAATGGCGAGATATCATGGTAAACTAGTGCTTTACTTCTCGGTTAGATACAAAGAGTATTTCTAGAAAAATATCGCCATCAGAATGCAAAGGGCATGATTAACACAAACCTTGGACTGTAGCTGCCAGAATCTCTTTTAGGCCAGAGTTACACTCGGAAACAATTGTGTTTCAATGGGCTTAATTTGGGTGATACATTTAGAAGTTGTCACAACTTATGAACAATATAGTAATTCAATTTAAAAAGTCTGTGGAGAATATAAATTCCCTGCGAGCAAAGCAGCTGTCACTGACCTAATAGTGACATTTATTGAAAACAGTGGGGTGTATACCTGTTCGAATTTTCCAGACATTTCACTTGCAATGTGTCTGAATCCGAAACAACTCTTATATGCAGACAGTTCGTCCAAATACTGGATAAAAATGTTTGGAAAACACTAGAAAAATGATCTTATTACACAATTTAATCTAGATCTACAACTGACAGAGTTAAGTGAAAAAGACCCTCAGGTAGAACGAGGGGCAGGAAATGTGTAACACACTTTAACGAAGGCCAAGAAGCCCAGTAATGTACAAAGTATTAGGAAGAAGAAAGTGCTGCTACTAGGCAGTAGCCATGGTGTGTAGGCCCTTAGTTCCAGGAAAGCTTAGAGGCAGCGTACCAGGCCACCAGTATCTTCAAGCAATATGCAGGGCCAAGACACGTGATAGACGACCTAGGTCTTCATGTAAGGACTTACAACAGAAGACCATATAGTGATAGTGGGTGCGGCGGGAAACAGTTTAGACAGGGACGGGGCATATGAAATAGGTGGTGACCTTGACAAGATAGGTTCCCTGACTCATGGCACCAACGTAAACTTAGTTGAGCTGATCTCGCGTCATGATGAGCCACAACTTGATGGAGCAGTGAGGTGAATCAATGTGTGGTTAGGAATGGCTCTGAGGACAGCCAGCTTTGCTCATGTTCCTCTGGTGCCCCGTCAGGATTATCAACAGATGGAGTTTCACTAAGCATGGCCTACACCTAAACAGGACTAGGAAGGGCAGATTGGTACAGCTGATTCATGAAAGTATAGGGGGTGGATCTCGGGCCACACATGGTCCAATACCTGTATCCGCAGGTACGAAAATTAGGTCGTTTTTAGGATAAATTCAGACAACAGGTTCCCATGCCTAAAGGGTATCTCCATATAAGCGGCGGCCCTAGCTCCTAGCAGCCAGTTGTCGACTCACCCCGAAAGATGTTCTCTGTAGTTGAGAATGAAACGTTAGGGACAAGAAGTTCTACAGATCGACCATGGCAATTTAGCGCGGAAGTGTTTACTGATGGAGTCCTAGATCTTTTACAGCTACTTTACATTTTTCCCTATTCATATTTGTGACTACATGGCCAGTTACTGATGAAGTAGTTGTGGTAACCCTTGTTGCACTATTGACCAATAGGGACATAGCAGAACTTTGAACGATGTTTATGAAGGTGTTGCTGGATTCATTTATCATGTTAGTTTTGATGTTAATGACCCCACACAGAATTATGTTGACCTTTGTACTTGAGACTTTATCAAGAACTTGTGTTAACTTATCGAAAAAATTGTCCACACTGCCACTGGGAGATCTATATGCACACAACATGATATATTTTCTTGGTGCTATCAAGCCCTGCTACTTCAATAGCTGATATTTCAAAGTGTTTCTTGGACTATCAGACCATCTCTGTCAAGTAACAACACTAAAGTCAGGCATCGAATCATTCTCTAAAGTACAAGTCTACAAACGACATCTATCAGAAATCAAAATAAAAGAGTTTTCAGAAGAACTAGAAAAAGAAAGCTGTGATGAGGTGTATAAGGAAACAAATGTGAATAGGAAATCCTTTAAATTCTCTGCATTGTTTAAATTGAATGATGAAAAGGCATTTCACAAAAGTATGCACATCTGTATCAACATTTCATAAAAACAGATGAATAACAGCAGGTATTACGAAGGCCTCCCAAACACTTAAACACCGCAGTTCCATGAAAAAGATTTGCAATGATCCAAAATTCATACATTTCTATCACAGATGCAAAAAGACCCATAGGAAGGTGCTGATTGCCGCAAAAGAGTCATTTAATCACAAAATAATATATAATGCAGAGAATATAAGGAAAGCAGTCTGGGATGTTATAAAAAAAGGAAACGTGGAGGGGCAAAGAAACGCAGAATAACATACTGCTAAGGGAGTGGGATAAAGTAATAAATGATTTACAACACTTAGCAAACTATGTTAACGAGCATTTTTCAGTTATTGCAGAGAAGTTACAGCAAAAATACCCCCAAACAAAAATAATACCTGTAAATAATGTTGCACTAAATACAATGATAAAACTTCCTACCACAGAGAATGAAGTTAGTAAAACAATTAAAAAACTAAAAAATAAAAAGTCGGTAAGCTTAGATGAAGTACCAATGCGTGTACTGAAACAATGAATAGGGGTTATACAAAGCCCCTTAACAAATATAATAAGTGAACCCTTCACACCAGGGACACTTCCAGAGCAGTTAAAACAGGCAATAGTTGTACCTTTGCTTAAGCCATTTCCCTGCAGTCAGCATTCTCAAAAATGATAGAAGCAATTATGAAAGACAGATTAATGAATTACATGAATAAATACAATTTTTTAAGCGAATCACAGTTTGGTTTCCAAAGTGGCAAATATATGGAGTCAGCCATTATAGAATTCACATAAGTTTTACTTGATGCCGTTGATAAAGATGAGTGTGTTGGAGGCATATTTCTGGATCTTTCTAAGGCGTTTGATGCAGTCGACCACAAGAGTCTATTAAATACACTCCTGGAAATGGAAAAAAGAACACATTGACACCGGTGTGTCAGACCCACCATACTTGCTCCGGACACTGCGAGAGGGCTGTACAAGCAATGATCACACGCACGGCACAGCGGACACACCAGGAACCACGGTGTTGGCCGTCGCAGCATTTGTGCACCGCCGCCGTCAGTGTCAGCCAGTTTGCCGTGGCATATGGACCTCCATCGCAGTCTTTAACACTGGTAGCATGCCGCGACAGCGTGGACGTGAACCGTATGTGCAGTTGAAGGACTTTGAGCGAGGGCGTATAGTGGGCATGCAGGAGGCCGGGTGGACGTACCGCCGAATTGCTCAACACGTGGGGCGTGAGGTCTCCACAGTACATCGATGTTGTCGCCAGTGGTCGGCGGAAGGTGCCCGTGCCCGTCGACCTGGGACCGGACCGCAGCGACGCACGGATGCACGCCAAGACCGTAGGATCCTACGCAGTGCCGTAGGGGACCGCACCGCCACTTCCCAGCAAATTAGGGACACTGTTGCTCCTGTGGTATCGGCGAGGACCATCCGCAACCGTCTCCATGAAGCTGGGCTACGGTCCCGCACACCGCTAGGCCGTCTTCCGATCACGCTCCAACATCGTGCAGCCCGCCTCCAGTGGTGTCGCGACAGGCGTGAATGGAGGGACGAATGGAGACGTGTCGTCTTCAGCGATGAGAGTCGCTTCTGCCTTGGTGCCAATGATGGTCGTATGCGTGTTTGGCGCCGTGCAGGTGAGCGCCACAATCAGGACTGCATATGACCGAGGCACACAGGGCCAACACCCGGCATCATGGTGTGGGGAGCGATCTCCTACACCGGCCGTACAAGTCTGGTGATCGTCGAGGGGACACTGAATAGTGCACGGTACATCCAAACCATCATCGAACCCATCGTTCTACCATTCCTAGACCGGCAAGGGAACTTGCTATTTCAACAGGACAATGCACGTCCGCATGTATCCCGTGGCACCCAACGTGCTCTAGAAGGTGTAAGTCAACTACCCTGGCCAGCAAGATCTCCGGATGTGTCCCCCATTGAGCATGTTTGGGACTGGATGAAGCGTCGTCTCACGCGGTCTGCACGTCCAGCACGAACGCTGGTCCAACTGAGGCGCCAGGTGGAAATGGCATGGCAAGCCGTTCCACAGGACTACATCCAGCTTCTCTACGATCGTCTCCATGGGAGAATAGCAGCCTGCATTGCTGCGAAAGGTGGATATACACTGTACTAGTGCCGACATTGTGCATGCTCGGTTGCCTGTGTCTATGTGCCAATGGTTTTGTCAGTGTGATCATGTGATGTATCTGACCCCAGGAATGTGTCAATAAAGTTTCCTCCTCCTGGGACAAAGAATTCACGGTGTTCTTATTTCAATTTCCAGGAGTGTAATATGCAAATCTCTCCTGGACATTCAATGATGTGTAATGTTTTGAAGTTACCAATGCTTAGTAGAAGGCTTGGACTATCGGACAATGATGTGGAAATTATGTTATTACTATAAATAAATTTCCAATGAGGCAGTAGTCATTAGAAAAAATCGTTTGGATTCAAATTGGGAGTGTGGCCCATGAGGTCATGAAGGAGACCTTTATCTCCAGAGCTAAGAATGTCCTTGCTCCCGCCACCAACACATAGAGGGATAAGGAATTGCAGGCATACTATGTAATTGGCATTGAGGACTAGGGTTTTGACCCTGGACGCATACTACAACTGATATTGAACTGGTGGAGACACAACACTCTACCTCATTTTCTCACTTGACTATTTTGTTTAGTTCACTCACTAGTTTCATCTCAACAAATACTTGCTCTGGTATGCTAGACAGAAGCTTATTCTGACTTTCATTACATTGGAGTCAGATTTTCAGAGAAGAGGCGTACTATAAATCCGGTCACATTACCAGTTATGGCATTGACGGTCAGCGAAATTGAGTAACACATACCTGAGGTTGATGCAACGACTTGCCACTCATTTACACATTGGTTAGCAATGTGATGAATGCAGCCACTTGCAATGACTCGATGCAAATTTCATGTCAGTTAACCACTCCCATTCTCTCTTTACGTTGTTGTCTACTGAGTGCATTTAAAACTTGAACGATTTTTTTTATTTCTTATGCAAGCATGGTAGTTTTAATTTGTCTTCTTTAATATTCTATGAGCTAGAGAAAATACTTATTCTGTCTTTTTGATTATTTTTGTCTTCTCAGAGTTTTCTACGAGTAAGACTATTATTTTCACTAATAATCCGGTATTGTGGACTAGCGGCTCTCAAAAATGGAAAGGCTGCTGCAGTTTTGCTACGTACTGAAGAATATATTTAATTTCATAAAATTTCTACTGACTATTTCTTATATGTAAATGTTCCATTTGTTACAGTATATTCATATTGCAGAAACAGCTGCAGTGTGACAAGAAGCCCGACACTGCCACGGCCATGCTCACAGTAGAAACCCTCTGGAGTTAATATGTTACTTACCTGTGAGAAGAGAAGGCCGCGACAGTTGGGAGAAAACTACAATCCAAATTCTTAGGCCTTTCATGAACGTATTTTATTAACCTATGTAGACATTTCATGCTACTTTCTTCATGGCTACATTTTCGCCACTTAGTACTTGGTTTCTTAACTAATAGATCAGCATCTGCCCTTGCTGAATCATCAGGTCTACACTTGTTGTCAGGTAGTATCATTCTTACGAGAAGTGTTATATTTGCGTAGATATCACAGTGTGTATGGAATTTTATTTTGTCATTTGCTTACGTTGAATTTGTGGGTATTATTTATATTTTTGGTTATTTATTCTATCGAATTTCGTTTTGTAGTATCATGAAGCTTTATTATTCTGTTTGTTTTATGCAATGTAATTACAAGCACAAATTGTGATGTCTCATGCAATGTCCAGTGTACTGTATAGTACGGAGTTCCAAGAACTGCTTGATTAACACACAGTTTTATGTTTCCTATTTAATTAGGTAAAATATTAATTCAAATCAATTACACATTTCGAGTTGATTATGGCAACTCATTGGTACCAGATAGTGTTTATGCAACTACTCCACTGGCATTGTTCAGGATTACAACACAGGCACACATGTAGTCGAGGAAGGAAATAAGTTCTATTCAGTAGAGTCATAGTTCACAATATTCACTATTTCATTCATTTCTATTCAGAAACGTTACTTATGGGAAATCATTTGCCTAGGATGTAAGGTTTTAGGAACTCTGATTTTCGTAGTCATATGAGCCATACGGAGGTAACGCAAGCAGCAAAGGAAACAAAAGAAAAATTCGGAGTTGGAATTAAAATCCATGGGGAATAAATAAAAACTTTGAAGTTCGTCAATGACATTGTAATTCTATTGGAGACAGCAAAGGACCTGGAAGAGCAGCTGAACGGTATGGACTGAGTCTTGAAAGAAGGATATAAGATGAACATCAACAAAGGAAAACAAGGACAATAGAATGTAGTCGAATTAAATCGGGTGATGCTGTGGGAATTACATTAGGAAATGAGACACTTGAAGTAGTAAAGGAGTTTTGCTATTTGGGGAGCAAAATAACTGATGATGGTGGAAGTAGAGATGATATAGAATGTAGACTGTCAATGGCAAGGAATGAGTTTCAGAAGAAGAGAATTTTGTTAACATCGAGTATAGATTTAAGTGTCAGGAAGGGGTTTCTGAAAGTATTTGTATGGAGTGTAGCTATGTATGGAAGTGAAACATGTACAATAAATAGTTTAGGTAGGAAGAGAATAGAACCTTTCGAAATGTGGTGCTACAGAAGAATGCTGAAGATTAGATGGGTAGATCACATAACTAATAAGCAGGTATTGAATAGAATTGGAGAGAAGAGAGATTTGTGGCACAACTTGGACTAGAAGAAGGGATCGGTTGGTAGGGCGTATTCTGAGGCATCAAGGGATCACCGATTTAGTATTGGAGGGCACCATGGAGGGTAAAAATCGTAGAGGGAGACCAAGAGATGAATACACTAAACAGATCCAGAAGACTGTAGGTTGCAGTAGGTACTGGGAGATGAAGAAGCTTGCACAGGATAGAGTAGCATTGAGAGCTGCATCAAACCATTCTCTTGACTGAAGACCACCACAACAACATAAAGGTAACGTTTCAATAGTAAAGTTACAGCAACAGCCAAACAGTCTGCTTTGTTGGCTAATTGCAGTCTAAGAATTTACGTAGTTTTCTGTGTGTACTATCACTCGTATTTCCTTGGTTTGTGCTACTTTGGAAAAATTCTTTGCGTTCTTTTCTTGATGTTTGGAGAACAGCAATTGTACGAACTAAAACATACTGCAGATTTTGCCTGTTTGTATTTGACATAATCAAGAATTTTATTAGTTTCTCTTTACCTGGTCATTTATTCCTTTTGTGGGCAGTGTATAGTTCAAAGCTTTTGTGTTGGATTTCACTCATGTTACGAATTGATATCGTGGCAGCCGAAACTCAAGCCACGTCACCCTCTGTCGGCACTTCAGTTGAGACTGATAAAGCCATTATTGTAAAACTGGCGATAGGGATAATTAGGAAACAGGAATAGTATTATAAGACACTGAAAGAGACGATAAAAAGTCATATAAAGAAGTTATTAAGTCACTAGATGAGTATAGTGTATCACAGGAAGTGTATAACAAACCACTGAAAGAGACGAGTAGGCGACTAAGTAAACATAATACGTCACAGGAAGCATTTGCTAGCTCAGTTTAAGAATGGGGTTCATGATAAGTTTCAGCAAATAAGGGATCGTAATGAGATCAGATCTCGTTAGTACGAAACAAAACAGCGTAAACAGAATAAAGAGCATCCGAAAATAGATAAAAAGTTAAATGACATGATTATCAATATTGAAGGAAATGAACATCGGAACAAAAAAAAATTGTTAGCTGATACAAAGAGCGTAACGCCGATTGACAAGACCTCACAAATAAAAAAAACAGAATAAGCAACCCGACGTTACTATTCGCGAAACAGGTGAACAAAATGAAGCATTCAAATTACAATGGCAACAGAGAGAGAACAACTTGTTGGAAAGGTGACGAACTTACTGTGAATGTGATAAATATATACAGTGTGGTCCACTGATAGTGACCGGAACAAATATCTCAGAAAATAAGCATCAAACGAAAAAAACTACAAAGAATGAAATTTGTCTAGCTTGAAGGGGGAAATCAGATAGCGCTATGGTTGGCTCACTAGATGGCAGTGACATTGGTGAAACGGATTTAGCGACGAAGCGTCACTCACTAACAGTGGTAACTTAAACCGACATAATAGGCACTATTGGGCAACGGAAATTCCACGATGGCTGCAACAAGTGGAACATCAGCGACCTTGGAAGGTTAATGTATGGCGCGGCATTATGGGAGGAAGGATAATTGGCCCCCATTTTATCGATTGCAATCTAAATGGTGCAGTGTATGCTGATTTCCTACGTAATGTTCTACCGATGTTACCACGAGTTGTTTCACTGCGTGACAGAATGGCGACGTACTTCCAACATGATGGATGTCCGGCACAAAGCTGGCGTGCGGTTGAAGCAGTATTGAATACCATATATCATGAGAGGTGGATTGATCGTCGAAGCACCATACCATGGCCCGCACGTTCACCGGATCTGACGTCCCCGGATTTCTTTCTGTGGGGAAACTTGAAGGATATTTGCAGCCGTGATCTACCGACAACGCCTGAGAACATGCGTCGGTGCATTGTCAATACATGTGCGAACATTACGGAAGGTGTACTACTCGCTGTTGAGAGGAATGTCGCTGCACGTATTGCCAAATACACTGAGGTTGACGGACATCATTTTGAGCATTTACTGCATTAATGGAGTGTTTACAGGTAATCACCCTGTGACAGCATGCTTTCTCAGAAATGATAAGTTCACAAAGGTATATTTATAACATTGGAACAACCGAAATAAAATGTTCAAACGTACCTACGTTCTGTATTTTAATTTAAAAAACCTACCTGTTACCAACCGTTCGTCCGAAATTTTGAGCCATACGTTTGTGACTATTACAGCGCCATCTATCAGAAACCGAAAAAAGTGGTCCCACTAAAACATTCATATTTCTTTATGTACTACACGAATACGTATTAAAAATGGGGGTTCCTATTTAAAAAGTTGATATACATTTGAACTATGGCAGCGCCATTTAGCGGGCCAGCCATAGCGCCATCTGGTTTCCCCCTTCAAGCTAGACAAGTTTCATTCTTTGTAGTTTTCTCGTTTAGTGCTTATTTCGTGAGATATTTGGCCTGGTAACGATAAATGGACCACCCCGTATACCAATAAAGACAGGCCTCACTTTTTATAAACTGAAGAATGCCAACCTTCGAAACTAATGTATTTACTGATGGATAAAAGAAAATCAACCAGCAACAGAAAGGATCAGCTCACACCTATCGAAAGAAAATTTACTCGAGGTAACAATGCTAATGATTTTGTCATTACCTTGTACACAGTTTAAATGAAAACAGAAACTTGTGGTGCATATGCGAATATTCTCGGAAATATAATATCTCTTGCACGAAAATAATTGAGGACAAAGAGCATTCGAATACACAGATGAATGCGGATTTAATTAAAGTGTGAGAACATTAAAAGGTTTCCTTTCCGAAATCTTCGCAAAAAAAACTTAACATGATCTGCTGAATAGTCGATGAACATTTTTCTTTTTTGTATATTTACACAATTTTGTATTCAGTTGCCTAATACTTTTTTTGTTATAGATGCATCTTCCTGTAATTTTCATGGGCTAATTTCAGCCACACATACTGCACTATAATGTAGACTATGGTGTTCCCTAGATAGTACTTTCCTATGTATTGAAATGTGTTTTTGTATTAAAAAAGGGATGTGTAGCTCCAAAGGAACTTGAAGTGAAAGACGTATTTTAAGAAATACTATTACAAAAGGGATGTGTAGCTCCACACAAACTTGAATTGAAAGTCGTATATAAGAAATACTACACGGGGATAAATAATTGAAGTAATTGATGAAAATGATTTTAAAGCAGTCAGAAGTAAGAGAAACAGTAACGAAGAAGATAGAAGAGCTACCCATCTTTTTATCTTGCAACATAAGAAATACAACATACTTTTCTATTTAGAAAGCAATTTTTTTGTGCCATGATTCATTTTAACTTTTAATGATATAAAATGACCTGATGTAAAGCTATTTGCCTGTGATAACATTCTTTTCAGCCTTTTGGGACCACCAATATTAAATGAAAAGTTCGACATGAAGTTCTAAGCCTGGAGAAGGATCAGATGGTAGGAAGTTAACTTTTATTCTACTAGTGTTCATGAAAAATTAATATTTGGTGGATAGTATGGACTTACGTTTTATATCTGTTTGTGACGTTGATAGTTTTGAAGGCGTCGAATAAAATCTGTATGTATTGATGGTATGTATTTAGGTTTTCTAGGTGCTTGTGAAGTGGTTCTAAAGAAGCAAGAAAAATTATAGCGAGAGTAACGGGAATATTCCAAAATTGATATCAGGATCAGGTTAGGTAAAGTTGAGTTTGAGTTACAGTTTTGTCAGACAGTCTCAGTCTTACAGAGCAGTGTTGCATTCGTGTCTGTACCACTTAATGTCTAGAATTTTATATAGCCAGTAACCTATGTAGAATTACAGGGCACTTTTAAGAAACGTTTTTGATTATTTATTTTTGCAAAATTCGCTTTTGTAATTTCATGAAGGATTCCTGCTGTGCTATTTTTTGTATGTTCAAAATGTGAACCACATACTGTGACGTCATATATTGTAGCTATCTAATTGTACTGCGTAATATCGAATTTAACAGGACAGCTTATTTAACACTCCATTTTACGTTTTCTAATTAATTTGGTAATATATTAATTCAGTTATAGTCATAAAGTTTGAGATAGCTTTGGGTACTCATTTTTGTCGAACAGCGTCTCTTCAATTACAAGACTTGCATCGTTCAGATTGAAACACAGACACACGCAAAGTTAAACACAGGAAACCAGTTCAGTCCAGTAGAATCATAGTTCATGAAATCCACATTATTATTTATGTTAATATACAGGCTATTACAACTATTCAGACAGAGAAAGCCTGTTGCGCAGGGCGTTCTATATGGTAAATTCTGGGAAACCACGTTTTCACCTCTATCTCGGCTCCTATGTGAGCTATGAGTCTATAAACATAACAGAGCTTATACTCTTGGAACTGGCTGTTTGTGTACCAAATTACGTTGAAATGGATTCAAGTTCTTGCGAGGAGACCCTTCAATGTACAGGATGAAAAAGGTATAAATGCAGATGTTTTCGTTTTTGACTGAATACGGTGTACTAAACAACATTACATAGATATTTACGTCATTTTTATACTAATAACTATAACTATTACAATCACATGTTTTTGGGTTGGGTAGAAAATCCAAGTACATGGGGCAAGAGCAAGCCAGTAATGCTTATTTCCATCTGCGCAGCAGGTCAGGTGTTGAATTGTGGGCACATGGATGTAAAATGGTTAGTTTACAGTGACAGGGATAGTCCACTTATTGGTGAAGTTATAACCGCACTCAACATATCAGTTAGTAAATTAATTGATTTGTTTGCAGGAGCACTGTTCGACACAGAGAAAAAAACAACCAACACAAAGAAGTGTGTACATTTTCAGGTACGACATGTATCTGTATCTCCTCCTATAGCTTTTATACTTGTTGTCTGCAAAATGTTTTCCATGCAATTTCTCATCACATTGGTTACGTCTACTTTTCATTCATGTTTATGCTAAGGTGATTGTACTTTACCTCTCAGAGATGAAATGGATATCTTTTTACTAATATGTGTGCATGTATTTGTATATACTATCATTTGTTCCTCCCCCAGTTTCTTTCTGTAAATTATCGCTAATGTTAATAATAATTCGCTTGTGGCGAACAATAGAAATAAATTCTTTTTTTTAGATATTTAAATACTGTCTAGTTATCAGTTATAATATGGTAATGAAATAATATTAATTATGTAAATTAATGCCATGGCCCAGTTAGGCACTATTTAATCTGCATAAAATGTTGTCAAGATTGAGAGGATTTTCTTGTTGGAACAAGAGAATATGAGTTACCGTGTAGGGAGCAGGACACACCCAAAGTATTGCAGACGCAATATGTGGAACATTTAAATTATTAGTGAGACACTTTGTTTTGATTGGACTTCAAATAATTTCGGAAGTGGTTCCACAGAGACACATGAGGTTGCACATGGCTAAGTTAAGATGTTAACCTGGTGTGGATGCTGCGTAATGGCAACCTTACATCTCATATTATTTTGGATATGGAGGTTACTGCTGTGTTAAAGACGAAGGTGAATCCGTTACGCTCGTGAATTTGAACTTTGTGGGAGGTAAAAGTTTAATAAGAGAGAACTGAACTGGATGTTAACTGGATACCGAACTGTATTGAACTGTGATTTGTTCTTGAGGACTGCATCAAGGAGAGACTAAGATCTTAAGCGATCGACTGAAGTGTAAATATACAGAAGGTGACCATTACGCATTTGACGCGTTGTGTGAGTGAAAAAGAAAAACTGTGCTTGCTCTGATATACTGAAGTTAGAATGGGCGTGTACTGTTGATTAGATTAACAGTGTTTTGCACTCCATCGATATCAAATTACCGTGTTGGTAGCCATCCGTAACACTCGAGAGTCTCAGCATTTCACAGACTGTCGATAGGTGGGATCCAAGCGCAAAACCCCACCACGTTGAATTTTAATATCCTGTGTACTATTAGAAAATCAAGATCGTACATTTTAGCTTGGAGTAGCAGCTGTTGAATATATTTTCGGCAGCATCAGCGACGCTGCTGTATCCCAGGGTATGTCTTCTACGACAACTGTCTCGACCAGGACGAAACTTAGTAGTAATAAGAAATTGCGATGCCGCATTTAGAAATTCCGTACGTCAACATTTATTTATGAGAATGAGCTGTACATTTACTAAAGTAAAGTCTAGTAAAAGAGTGACCAGGTTATTGTTTTAGAGGAAGAATTCATTCGTAACCAAACAGCAAAAAATAACTTTTCTACAGTAGAATGTTATATGAAGTAAACAGTCATCATGCGTTTAAGATTTTCGTGTCTTATTTGAATAACTTACTCAGTAGTTTGAGCCAGAACGTGTGTGTTTTGTGTGTGACAGTTAAGCTTGCCTCTAACACGTAAGATATGAATCTAACATTTTGGAAGCAAATCTGTTTAGTGAGGTACAACGACAATTTTGCCAGACGAGAAGTACTGTTCTTCGAGATTCATTTCTTTGTAACATAAGGATAGTTGGATCAGATTTCACTTACACTGTCAAAGAAATAAATATAGGACGAGATGTATAGCAAATATAGAACAAGACGTATAGCAACAAAATAAAACCAATAGGAACAAAACAGCAGAGATGTAGGACAAAGTACTGTAACTGAAGTGTTAGTATCTGCCTTACTATCACTCAAAGAGCTGTTTCAGCGTATTTACAATCAAAAATTATATATGTTTTTCACATAAGCCCACACAGATTAAAATTTTGCGTAGGTACTGTTCGACAGCTTTGATAAAGGTTACAGCGTCATGCAGTACACAACCGTACTTAATATCATTTTGAAAATTGATATCGGTCACCATATTATACTCCTTTGTCTATAAAAGACTGTGCATTCTATAACTGGAATAATTCATCAACATCTTGAAGTGCTTTACTTTTCTTTAATTTGTGATAAAACTAATCAGGTTCTTCAGTCGCCCAAGGTAAACTATAAACACTAGTGCTTTTCATGATTGCTTTTAACGCAATCTATACAGGAGAATGTGAGCGTCTTGGCTGGTTGTTGTAATTGTTGAAATTAACGTTAAATACGGCTTTTAATGCCAGGTGGTGGACGAAATCGTTCGTCAAAATAAAAATTAGTGCACCTGTGTACTGAGTTATTCAGTTCCTAACGAAGAGTAAAATTGTTCAAAATGAATTCACGGCACCACAGTTACATCTTCTGCTTTGGCATGTGAAACTCACACAGGTAAACGTACCTAAAGTACTGTGTATCGGTTAAGAGTGTCAGCGTACATATTTAAGGCGGCAACTTTTCATTTCACAAAAATAAGTTGACCCTACAAACAGTGCCTTGTCATTCTAATATATGGATGCCATTCAGATTTCAAGATTTGTGCTTTCTACACGTGGAAAATAATCGTTTCCAGATTATCATCAAGCGACTGGAGAACAATATTTTCTGTAATATAGACTTATGCTGAGGAGATCTGTTTAATTACAATAAAGTAGGCTATGGCAGCAGTTACGACTGATCCAAAGAAGTGTAGGTCAATGAGGAAAAAGCCACACACAGAGAAACGCAGCTTTTCCATTGGGACCTCGAAGACGTCAGTCGCAGTCCACGTTCGCAACAACAGCCGCACTCTTGCCAGTGCATGAACCGTCTTGACAGCTTGTTGTTCTGCAGAAGAACACGCCCAAGATGCTACTAGTAGGTGGCCTGTTACAAGTAGCAGGAAGAAAGCCAACTGCAGCTGTAAATTCAGTCTTACTTCTGATGGAAGGGGCGATGCTCCTACCACGGTGATGACGTACATCAGGCACACTATGACGACGGTGTCATAGAGGACGGCCAGCAGCAATGCGGGGCCAAAGTGCAGCGAGCAGAGGCGTCCCGTTCGATGCAGGACCATCCTGGCCTGCTGCAACGTACGCAGGACGTTCTCCGCTGACGCTGCAAGGGTTGGCGGCGCTGGTCGAGTGACCACCTCATCCAGGTCGTCCACGGAAGCGACCGGCGGCTGGACACTCCTCAGCATCAGCGCTCTGACCACTCCCAGACGGCTGCGCACCGTGAGTACTACTCCGAGGAACTGCGTGTGCCACAGCAGGGAGTAGCCTCCCAGGAAGAAGTAGATCATAGCTGACGTGTGCCCCAGAATTCCGGCCGAAGCGCCAGCTGCTGGCAGTGCTACGAAAAGTACAACTGTTCCCAATAAAAGCAGTGCCACAACCCGCGTTCTCTTGTAAACTTTTCCCATGTATTCACCATCAACGTGAGCCAGCAAAGAGTCCACACGTTCCAGATTTTGGGCGATCTCGGTCAGATACTGATTCCCAGTGAGTATAGAGCTGAATAGCATTATAGCAGGTTCCAGCCAAGTAAGCCACGTGATTGCAATGTGTAAGTGATAGGTCGCTGGCACATTATAATTTTTCGATGGCATGCACTTCTCATTATCAATACATTGCATACCAAGTATCACGACAGCAGCTAGCCAAGAAGTCGCTACAAGGATGTTGATAACTTTTCTGAGTTTGGTTTTGGGAGAGAGTTCGGCGGATATAGTGCTGTAACACGTTACTGGAGCCAGACCACATATTTGGTACGCTACATACAATGGTCTGATAGCGTGTCGAAAACGGTGTCCTGTTTTTGTGATGTTGCTAATAACCATGTCTTCCAGAAGAACTGTTGCAAGATGGCTGATAAGAAACAAAAAGTTTAGCCAAGTGGCGTCGCAGAAAATCACTACCTCGACATTACCAAGCAGCTTTGTTTCAGCAGTTAAAGACTGTGGCGGTTGAAGTTAATAAAACTTCCCAGGAGTTTCTTCTCGTGGAAGAGCGGAGCACAGTCGTCAAGAACAGAAACTATTCAGTATAATTTTGCAGGGTAAAGTCTACCATCCTGATGCTTGCATCAACGATGTCGCACTCTGCTAGCAACACTGTGTGGCGCTTCAATATGTTTCTCCTGACAGCGATCGAAAGACATTCGCGTCACTTAAAGATATTAAATATCAGTCAGCAGGGAATGTGCTTTTCACATCTACTTGCTACTGCATACTGTTTCCTTATTATGAGAAAACGACTCTAATATCTCTTCGCAGCATTTGTCAGTATTCTCGATAAAACACTGATAGACATCTTGCAGTTGCTGTTTGCTATGTGCGAGTTTTTAACGTTTCATAATACTATTTGTGGTAAAAGTAGTAGTAACGCCTTCTTATTTAAGAATTTGCTATTGACCCAGTTTTAGTAGAAGCAATGGGTTGCTAAGAGTTTTTGGAACCAAGGAGAATTTTTATCTTTCTTTCTTCGACATGTTGTTAGAAATTCAGGCGATCGATGAAGTGTGGAGCGAATGTATAGGATACTAAGAAACGGAGATGGTGTGTTTGCAGCAGAAGACAAGAAACTCGAATTCAACAAGACAGAAATGAAAAGCTCAACCTACGTAGTTAGGGCAAGACTCAGAATAAACGGTTGGTATAAACTTGTAAATTGATATTTCTAAAGGCAGCCAGACTCACCTCAAGACGTAACTTAAAATTTTAGGAAAAATCCCAGTTCACCCTGCACTGTACAGCCTGCAACCTCAAAATTTTCGTAGATGACGCAGTTGTCTATAGTAAAGTAATGCCTGAAATACCTCTACAAACATTCAGTAACTTATTAAAAAGATTTCAAAGTGGTGCGAGGATTAGCATCTTGCTTTCAGTGTTCAGACATAAAAAACAGAGCACTTAGCGAAACGAAAAAACCTAGTACCCTGTGGATGCAATATCAACGCGTTACCAACTGGAATCAGTTAAGTCAAATACCTGGCCGTAACAAATGTAGGGACATGAAATGGAACGATTACAAAGTATGAGTCGTAGGTGAAGCAGCAGGTGACAGACAGTGGTTCACTGGCAGGATATCCGCCCCCTACCCCCCTCCGCTCGAGAAGAGTGGAGTGATGTACCTTCGCTCATGGCATATACGATTTCAGACACCACGTGTCCAATCAGTTCATAGGCCTGCATAGCTCCATAGATAGCTCTGGTGAGCCACCGAAGAAACAGTATTATTTAAGAGACCACACACTAGAGCTCAACCAATTCTGTAATCTGTATATTGTTCCACATACTGTGTTCATTGCTATGTTCGATCCATTCTTTACTGTATTTTATGTTGCCTGTATGAGGTACTATGTTTCATAAATCACGTTTGTTATTGCTATAATTTTGTTGAATAAGATTAAGATGGGTATCCCACAGTGATCAACTAGATCATTTTGAAGTGCAAATTCCAAAAATGAAAAGAAAAGTGATACCACATTTACTTTACTGTGAAGAGCTTTCCACTGAATGAAGGTTGTGATATGTATCAAAAGTCTGTGGAAGAATTTTGATGCTTAACTCAAAGAAAATTTTCTATTTAGTTTATTTACACAAAGTTATACCATGCTGTATGCCTATTATAGTGGAAGATGAACAGCAATGAACTACTGATATTTGAGAAGTGGGAAGTAGAACAAGTATCAAATATGTATTTAGACTTGTTGTTGGGACAAAAAACTTAGTAGACGAAGATGGTTGTCAGATCAAAAAGAATATGAATACAGTGGGATGTTGAAAAAAATCAGTTGCTATTTAGTGTGTTTCTGGTTCAAGTATGTGATATGTTTCCATGAGTGAGATATGTAAAGTATATGTAAAGCATTATCCTACTCTGAGCGATGAAATGAAGTTTAACGTGCTATGGTGATGATATGAAGTTATAAAGAAATATTTTTGTGGGGTATGTGAGGTAGAGTGAAGTGATTTATAGTGTTTATATGAGGTATTAGGAAAAAGTTTGTGATGTATTCTATTATAATAATAAGGAATATGATGATGGTTGCTTGAGTACATGTTATGGACTTGATGATTCTTTGTTTTCTAATTTATATTGTTCTTGTTTGTGATAGTTTCCTGTATATGATTTTGAGAAATGATTAAGCTGAGTTAATGCTGTTTACTGAAGTAAAGTTTTGATCTATGATTACTGAAATGCTTGCTGTAGGTCTGGCACATCTATGGAATGTAAATTTTGTTCGAAAATATTATACTTATGACATAGTAATGAGAGGAATAACTGGAATGAAACAGGTGAAATAATGATTATAACGATGTAACTTACTATAAAGAATGAACTCCAAAGGATAAACCTTAGTAACTAAGTACAAAACTGAAATTTTATGAAAATGAGGAACTGTTTACCACAGGGAAAATACTAGTAACAATAGTTACAAAATAATTAATATGAACACCACAAGCCTGGCACTTACATATTGTAGAGCACTGTGAGATTATTCTAGATTTCAGTTTGGTGTACAAATATTTTTATGGTACATCCAATTGGTATAGGTTAAAGACTGAAATTAGTTATGTCAAATTTGAGATATGAAAGAGCAATTAATTTCCTAAAAATCTTGGGAGAAATCTGTGAAACAGGTGTATAAAAAGTGAACTGAACGTAAGTGGAGGTAAGTAAATTGGTGCTCAGGTCACATTTTTTTACTCTACTTCAAAGAACTTCCTGATTTACTGGACAGAACTGAGAATGGTAAAAACTGAAGAAGGTGATGACATATTTCATTGCAATGAGAAGCAGAAGGTTATATATTACTCATTTTTCCTCTGTTTTTCATGTGTACTCCTTTAGCCTGTAATACCCATTTATGAAGTATATAATTAACCCACTACTCAGCAAACCCCAATGTAGAATGTCACAACATACGTTCAGTATGTGGTATTCCTTAGTATACTTTTTTCCTATTATTTCTGTGTATCCTGCAGTGTGCTGAAAATAACTGTACATTGGGGGAAACTGAGGGTGGGGGTAACGCTGCCTGTGGCTGGTAAAATTTGTAAATATTGCACTAAAATGAAGATTATTGATTATTTCATTTAAAAATAAATATGACTTTTGTCCTCTAATTAAAGGAAAACCTTTTAGCTTATTAAAATAGGTTATTATAGTATTCTGTGTAAGAAATGAATGCTCATGTTATATAAAGGAGGTCTGAGAAAGTTTCATCATTTACATACACTTTCTTTAAATAATATCAAGAATCAACACCTATTTACATTCTCTCACTGTCAGGACCAAACAATGGGAAGGTCACACTGGAATATCATCAATTATGGAAATGAAGAATTGCTATTAACTGTAAACATGCCACTCTGAGTTGGAGAGAGGCACAACAGAATAATGACTGTCACATTCTAAACTTTCAGCGAAAATCTGACTTCCCATCAGAGTGGCCAGAGAGAGTGGTCCTTTGTATGTGAGGTGCTTGCTTGTGTGAATGTGGGTGTGTCTCTTTGTTCCCAAATGAAGGCTTTGGCCAAAACCTTATCATGTGTCTTCTTTATAATGACCAGCAATCTATTCTATTCATAATCGTTATTTCTGCCATGAACAATTTTTCCTTTTACTATGTGATATCGATCTACTGTACTAATTCTGAGGTAGATATTATTTTGAGAAACATATATCTGATACTGGTGGAAAGATGAAACTGGGAAAATGACCATGTTGAAGACAATTTAAGTACTAACACAAGTGTTGAACACAAATAAGGGTCACAAAGGAATTGAGGTAAAGAAAAGCATTACTGTGGATAACAAGTGAACTAAAGATGATGAGTATCTAAAGAATACTATTATACTTGCTACTAAAAGTTCCTGAAACAGTTCTTACTTGTGTCAGTGTGGATTTGCGGTCAAAGACTGAACAGCAATTTTGAACAAAGAAACTCATATTAAGTTTTATAACATTCTGCATGTGATTTATATTAACTTAGGTGATTGTAAGGGAACAGTAATCCTTTGAAAAGAATCTGAAGAAACAAAAAATTTCTTTAGTATAATGTCATGCAATTATGTAATGCAGGGTGAAACAAAATCAATCAATTGATTTAAAAAATCATAACCATTATGTTATTTGAGATATGTGTAAGTGAACAATATATTGTTGGAAAGAGCAAATGCGTGAGATTTATATGGGTCCAGCTATGTAGCAGAGTTGTGTGACCTCTTTAGTTCTAATAGAAATTGTGTCAGAACAACAGAAACATTTTATGTCCTATGTTTTGTGCAGTGTGTGTCAGTAATAGTTGTTCAGAATCAGTTTCATATTAGTGTGGTGTGCATCCTAGTACAGTTCAGAGCATTAGACAATGGCATGAATAATTCAGAGAAACAGGTTGTTTGAGTGAGACAAATTTTCAAGCAATCCCTGAGTGGTGTAACACTGACATCAAATCCGACCGCCATAGTTTCACAAGGAGTCTGTAGAAATCCACTCGCCGTGCAGCTGGACAACTCAATATGCTCGTGACGTCCATTTTGTGCGCATTGAATTTACATTTACCCATGGAACCATACAAAATTGAGTTACTGTAAGCTCTTCATGAAGGTGACAAACAACAACACATCGAGTTCTCTAATTTCGTTCTTGGCAAGATGGTGGATGACAGTTTTCTTGCATGCTTAGTGTTCAGTGATTGGTCAACATCCATTTAAATGGGAAGGTGAACCATCATAATGAGAGAATATGGGGTACATAACAACCACATGAAGCTTGTGTTTTGTGTAGTTTCGTGGGATAAGTTGTATGGTCCTTTTTTCTTTGCTGGGAACACTGTTACAGCAAGCACATATCTTGATGTGCTTCAGAACTTAGTTTTCCCACAGTTGAACACTCATTAGAACAACTTCATTTACCAACACATGGGGCACCGCCACACTGGCATCTGGAAGTGCAGACATTTTTAAATCAAAGGTTTACTAAACACTGGAGGGTCACACTTGAACAAATGATTCAGCCTTACATTACTGGCTTCCAAAGTCACTGGACCTCACTGTATGTGATTATTTCTTATGGGGATTTAAAAAAGATGGTGTTTTTGTGACTCCATTAGCAACAACAGTGAGTGAACTGAGACATTATATAACAGCAGTTGAGGAAGCTGTAACTCAAGACATGTTTCAAGCAATACGGGTACAATTTGAATACTGCACTGATGTCTGCCATGCATCTCAAGCAGGGTGTAATGAACACCTATGAAAATGTATGAAAAAACTTTAAATCTCCTATTCATCTAATAACAAAACTCATTGTGTGTGTTTATTAATTTCTGAAATATGGACATGTCAGATCAGATGATTCTCTTTGATACACCCTTTCTGTACCTTTTTTCTGTGTGTAGGCTACAGAGAGTCATGTTTACAAATTTCATGCAAGTGAGTTCTCTTGAAATTCAATGATTACAAAAATCATTCATTCATTAAAAAATATGACTCTATTTTGAATAAGGTTTCCTATGCATATTAGCCACTCTAAAAAGTTGTTTCATTTAAAAGTTCATCCAGATGTATTTTTATGAAAGTGTAGAGAAACTAATCTTTGTTATAATCGTTTCTTTGATATCACAGATTGATACCACCCTCACTGGCATTTCACAGTTGTCAATGGAAATGCACATTTCCTACAGACACCGATAGTGGACTTAGGGGCCCAGTGCATCTAATAATGCATGACCACTGAGCCATGCGTTCAACAGCTCCACACTGCATGATGCTGTCTGTTTCTTGCAATAGTGGGATATTTATTGCTGTCTGCTCTTATGTAAGGTTCGCTTGCAGAAAGCTTTAAGTCAAGTGAAACTTCTGATTACTGTATTTACATGCTTGTTAATCATTTCTGCTCCTGTCCAGCTTTGCTACAACAACAGCTGCTGCATCACTGTGTAGTCCATCTCTCTTCATCATTGTGTATGGAATAATAAAAAAATGTTCCTTGAATGCCTTATGCTGAACCACTGATTACAATGGGAATGATTTTGCTTGGGAACATGTCAGACCATAGTCTTTCTAAGATAACATACTCTTTTTTACTCAAGAAAGGTGAATTGAGGTATTAACAACTTCAAGAACCAGAAGTTTCAAGATGAGTATAATTATTTAAATTCTGTTTGCTAGATCAGCCAACATAAGAACCGACTATCTGCAACCTGTGTTTAAAAAACTGAATAGCATGCACTTCTAAGCCTATAACTGTATGCTAGATAATTATCATATAGTTCAATTAGACTGTGGGACTGCATATTTTAGAAGTCCCACTTCATTAAGTAGCTACCCAAGTAGACAATATTGCTAATTCATGCAGCCTTGATTGCACTTGGCTTGGAGGTAAGCTTGTTACAGTGGTGGTGGAGGATGAAATATTTTCACTGCTAACATTTGGCCAGCAAGGGGAGCAGTGATTGCAGAGAAAAGTTCCTGATCACGGTCTTATCAGTTTACTATCTCAAGATACAATTATTCTTTCCATAATGTTGTCAAACTCATTATACATGTGGCGTAAGATGAACTACAGCAGAGATAAATAAATGATGATCTTAAGGCATTACCATAACTTATTCTAAAACAAAAATAGCAAATATCTGTTACAGAAGGGGTTTTTGAAGGTAATTTCACATTATTACAAAATCACTTCTGCAGTCAATGGACTATAAACACTATTAGAGGCAGCAGCAGTAGTACAAGTATAGCAAGTATTAACTTTAATTATGTTCAAAAATAGTTCAAATGGCTCTGACCACTATGGGACTTAAAATCTGAGGTCATCAGTCCCCTAGACATAGAACTACTTAAACCTAACTAACCTAAGAACATCACACACATCCATGCCCAAGGCAGGATTCGAACCTGCGACCGTAGCGGTCGCGCGGTTCCAGACTGAAGCGCCTAGAACTGCTCGGTCACACTGGCCGGCTTTATTTGTTTGTAGTCAGTATTATGTACTCTATAGTCACTCAGATCATTTTAATACTATTTGTCGTATTAAAATGGCTAAAAAAAGTCACTCAGATCGTTTTAATACTATTTGTCGTATTAAAATTGTTATTTCTTAGTACACTATCCCGTGAAAAAGATACAGTATGTATGAAAACCTAGTCCGATGTTGGTTGGTTGGTTTGGAAGGTTTAAAGGGACCGGACTGCGACGGTCATCGGTCCCTTGTTCCAAAACTTAAAACACCCACACCGAGTAAAGATAACAATGGGAAAACCGACAGTCGACACAGGACAAGAAAGACGTAGACAGAGACCAGATAAAAGGAATTAAAAGCTCATAGAGTGTGACAGTGGTTGGCCGACGATAGAGACAAAAAAGGAAAATCCAACCACCGAGAAACACACTAAAAACTAAAATCGTAGGCCAAAGGCCAGAATCAATGCAAAAAGCACAAACATTTATTAGGGTAGTCAAAGCCCCTGCCCGAATAAAACTCAAAACTAAGCGTGCCATAGTAGTGTCATCCTTTAAAAGGGCAGGTAGCGTATCAGGCAGCGCAAACGTCTGCCTGAGCACAGTTAAAAGGCATCAGGCCAAGAAAATGTGAACCACTGTCAAAGCCGACCCACAGCGACATAAAGGCGGCTCTCATGCCGCAGTATATGGCTGTGTGTCAAGCCGGTGTGGCCAATGTGGAGCCGACAAAGGACAACTGAGTTCCTTTGAGTGGCTCGCATGGATGACCGCCACACACTCGTCGTCGCCTTGATAGGACGGAGTTTGTTTGTCGTGTCAGGTTGCGCCATTCAGTGCCCAAAGCGAGAGAACTGCGCGGCACACTGGTGGCCTGTTTGGCCAGGCAGTCCACATGTTCATTGCCGGGTATCCCAACATTGCCACAGTCTGGGGCCCAAGCAAAGACCACAGAACGGCCACAACGGGCAAGAGCATGGAGGGACTCCTGGACAGCCATCACCAGACGAGAGCGAGGGAAACACTTGTCGATAGCTCGTAAACTACTCAGGGAGTCGCTACAGATAACAAAGGACTCACCTGAGCAGGGGTGGGTGTACTCTAGGGCATGAAATATGCCGACCAGCTCAGCAGTGAAAACGCTGCAGCCAGCCGGCAATGAATGTTGTTTATAGTGTTCCCTTAGAGTCAGAGCATAAACGACACGACCAGCAACCATAGAACCGTCAGTGTAAACAACGCCAGAGCCTTGATACATGGCAAGGATGGAAAGAAAGCGGCGGCGGAAGGCCTCCGGAGGGGTTCAGTCCTTCGCGCCCTGTACCAATTCAAGCCGAAAGCAAGGGCGAGGCACACACCACAGGGTTGTACCCAGAGGTGCCGGGAAAGGAGGCGGAAGAGGAAAACACTAAGCCCGGAAAGAGGTTCACTGACGCGGACCGCGATCGTTCAAACCGACTGGGGCCAACGTTCTGGCAGATGAACGACCGTGGGAACTCATCTCAGCAGGATGGAACGACTCTTCTAGACATCATAGCCTCGATGTGAAGCCATTTTGGAATTTTCACTAATTCAATAAATTTCTTTGTTCGAGAAAATACGCAATTCAGTCACGGGGCTCCGTAAGTGTACTGTAACAGTAATTTCTGTGTGTATGCAATGCATACGGATTGTAGATTTTAGTGGTGCTCTCTCTTCCACTTCTGTATACAATATGCCTGACCTAAATTGGCCCTTTATCATTACAGGCCCTCACAGTGCAACACCATACTCACAACACCAATGTGCTTATACTGACAACCTCACTGTTCGTTTTACCTGATTTTGTAATCATTTAAATAAAACAACATGACCTTCCAGTGGAAGACATTTCGTCCCCCTTTTCCTTCTGTGAAATTTGTCAATAATCTTCTTTATCTTCTAATCAGCGAAATGCGGCGGAGTACGGCCACTAAACGATTCTCAAACCACGATTTCGTACCGTTAAGACAATTTCTTTAAACACTGACGTAGCTGAAGGAATTTAGTTTCTTCTGAAATCGTATTATGCAGCAACGTTCACAGATATCTCAAATAGGAAAAGCTCTTTATACATGTACTAAAGTTGTAAAACAAACTTCACACAGTTTGTGACAGGTTGAACTTTTCGTTTGATAGCACTGCGTAAGTATTTTGTCTAAGAGGCATCACAAGCAGTGTTCCTGTAGCTGCGGGAATCATTGGTTGAAAACGAGTTTAACACCAGTGGGTACAGTACCGATAAATATTCAATCAAAATGATTATCGACCTCAGTCTGAGTTCACCCACCAACTGAGGCGTATTTATAATATTGAAACTAGACTGTGTATCCTTGTCTTCCTTGAGTGGGCACTGGAGGGCGTTTATGCACACATATACAATACCATGAATACTTCGAACGCTACAGTAAACGTTGCTGTCATAAGCTAATTTTGTTTTTCTAATTATTCTGGGTCTTCAGTGTGCAGTATGTGATGTAGATACAGTCTTATACAAAGCATTTCAGATTCAAACACCTAGCAACTGCTAAGAGAAACCGATAATTAGTATTTGATTGTACTTAGTTAACAATCCGATTATGTGCTGGGTTCATATCTCCATCACAGAACTTCACATCATGTGCTTCATCTTTAAAGGCATGCACACTTTGTTACTTCTGTATGGAGGTATATCAGACATCTTTCGTGGTCAGTGAACAGGGACGAAAGGGTCTTGATTGGAATCTCAGTTTATTACAAAAACGGCCGTTTTTAATTTTGAAATTTAGATTTGGTTACTGATATTGGCAAAAATTTCGGCAATTCATGACACTTCATGGCTAATAAGCAATATGATATGATTAGATTGGCTTAGATTAGATTAATACTTGTTCCATATATCATGAATACGATTTTGTAACGATGTGGAAGAACGTGTCATTTTAATGAAACATTTCCTTACATATCATGTTTCAATTTCTTTACAACAGTTTTTTACTCTCTCTCTCATTCTTTTTTATTTCTCTCTCTCTCTCTCTCTCTCTCTCTCTCTCTCTCTCTCGCTCTCTCCCTCTGCCTCCCTTCTGTCTCTCTCTCCCTCACACACGCAAACATTCTTTAAAATTCTTGTGGCTGCAAACACACCCGATACTTAGTCTTTGCGCCGCCAAAACCTGAAGATTCACTTTCTTTTTTTTTATTAGTTTGTTGTGCTCGGTTACTGGTGGGTCACAAAAACGTCTGTGAATGAGTTTCTTAGTTTTGAGTACACTTACGAAAGAAATATAAAAACACCTATTGAGAGTTACTGATTTATGATGCTTCGTTTTCAGTCAGTACAGATTATTATTAGTACTTATGCTCCAGTCCCTAAACCGAGTTACAGAAACGCGAATCAGAGGCATTACGTATTCCAGGCCATAGCAGCTGCGTCTTTGAGACGCCAGCTATGCTCACTTCCTAGCCCGCTGTAGTATTTCATCGGATCGTCTTCTTCCTGCTGGTGCTGTAATTGAGATTTGGAAACACGGCAAGGTATGCTGGGAAACTATGTGATCGACGAGTTACTTCCTGTAGCGAACGGCAGTAAGCATCAAAGTTCACTTGGTTTTTTCCTGTCATTTCCATTAAATAATGTTAGTTATTATCGCTTGAAATGTAACAAATGAATGTAAATTTACGGCTTTAGGCCCAGGAAAGTCGTAGAACGTGGAAATCGCAACTAATCTCGCCCTTTAAATAGCTTTTTACGCGTTCTATCCCCTATTGGCCGCGTAAGAGGAATCCAAACTCCATACTTCTTCCGTAGCTCTGTGGTTACGTGCTAAACTGTGAAAAAGCATCTGTTATGGTTCGAGGTTCCATACTCGCTGACAAAAATGTTTTCATCCCTTCTGTGAAGCTGTACTACAGCTAACGCCTCTTTCTGCTGCTGACAAGCAAATTTTGGGCTTCTAGGAATACGTGATTGTAGTCAGATCAAACATCGATAAGCAAATCCCAAGAAAATACTTTTGGATCACAGCGCGATGATAAAAAACTTACAATGCTGTACTACAACTAACGCCTCTTTCTGCTGCTGACAAGCAAATTTTGGGTTTCTAGGAATACGTGAATTCATTTATGAAATGCCACATTTACATACCTCTTGAGTATGATATAGCATACCAATGAAGCACAGACGCATTCTAAATCTAAGTAAGTCGTGTTTTACTAATTCTTGGCAATAGAGGCACACCTCTGTACAGATACTCAGCTTTATTCAGACTTTCGTCGTATGGTTATTGTGGATAGTTTTATTTCATTTTTTATAATACAGGGCACTATTTTCGTAAGGTTTCTTTTAGTGTTGTTAAAACAATAGTAAATATGAGAGAGAAATTAATCGTCAATAACGTGTATATAAGCTCTCTGATGTTCTTTATGACAGACTGAGAATGCACATGCAGTTTATTGATTACATGCATGTAGAAAACTTGTTCTGAGTTAAAGCTGTCAAACAAGGTTTGAAGAAGAATAAAATGCGACTACCACACGACAACTAATGTAGAAAATACTTTCCTGACGTATTTTGCCAGGATGCGCTCTCTCCCCGTACATAAGACAAAAGTTTCGAGATGCATGTGCTGCCTGGCCGTCTGTTAAACCTGAAAAGAACGAAATGTCGCAGAAGGTAGCCCTTTTTCCACATGCGACTATTTAGGTTTGAGAAGTGAAGGGAATTATGTTCAAAGTTCCATTAGATCGATAACTTCAGCAGGCAGCAGAATAGCGTTTAAAAAAAAGGAGCAGTGAATATACTCGAACTCGCGACATCTTATCTACGGTGCACGACTCTTACCACTGCGGTACTAGCTGACACGTAGATACAGCATCAACAGAAGTCAATAACAATTCGTCCAGAAGTGCCGTTTCCAAAGTGCTGTGAGATAATGCATACTGTAACTACTGAGAGACAGACAGTTACAGCTTTTCTTTAGCACTCCACGACGTTTTCAACAAACAGATAGAGCAATAGAGTAGCTCAAGTGATAAGGAAGACTTCCTATTTAAATTTCTGAATCCTACACCGTTGGCAGTTCTGCGTAGGTGGGAGTTACGTGATTTCATTTCGGTGATTACAAAATAGAGTGGAATGTATGCACTGGGAAACTGAGGCAGGTAGTTCATGGCGATTCGGTAAATGAATTTACTGAACATGCTGCAAACCACTACCGGTGGTCTGTGTGTCAGAATTCTGATCTGGTGTGGCGCAACGGCTGTATGAGGAGATAATTTGGTGGTCCGTTCAGCTTATAATATGTTAATATGTTCATGTTCTGGGTTCGATTTCAACTTCTTCCGGCGTGATTTTTGATAGGGAGAGACACATTCTATTCTCTTCTGGCTACGCCAAGTGAGCAAAGTGTAATGGCATTGTGGTGTGAAATACACATTAATCATGATGTTCCTTCTCTACCAAGTAGACTTTAGGTTGAACCACAATAAAGTCAGGAGTGGTGACATGTAGAAACTCTATCACCAGTTACCTTTATTATACTAGTTATTTATTTCTAGTGACGAAACAAATGCTACGTAGGGTACAGGACGCTTATTCCATCTTTTATTTGAGTTTCTGTATGTCTATAAAATTAGTTGTGAACTGGGAAAGCAACTCAGACAGCCCTTAAAGCGGAATTTGATCCCTTCTTGACAATACAGCTCGACTACAATTTGTTGTTTGTTCAAGACAGCTGATTCTTCAACATCTCCACGTTTTGCTCTTGGATGGGTTCCTGGCCCTGCACTTAAGTTTTCATTACGTATTATCAAGCTCTAGCATGAGAACACCTATCTGTTGGTGGATATTAATTTTGATTTTAACGTCTTTTCATTAGTTGTCAACACTAACGATATCTGGCGTTTTTGACTCCCGGTGAGACACAGAACTATTTGCGAGATCACTGTTAAGTTCAAGGATGCTGGTGGAGAGAAATTCGGTAGGTGACGTCTGTTTGCGTGCAGTCAGAAACGATGTGTCTGGGGTTCGATTCCCAGTCAGCACTGAACTCTTTGTCATATTACTTCTAGTTCAAACATGCTCACATGTGGGTGCTGGTGTAACAAACCCATATTTTACGTTCGTTTTCTCTAGAACATAACAGCGATAGGTGCCGGGCTGGAGTCCTTGGAAGGGAAAAATTTATGTATCGTCTCGACATTTCAGTTAAAACATCTAGCGACTGCCGAGGAAATCCGATATGTCACAGTTGAGTGTGCTCCAATAACAATCTGATTAGGTTCTGAGTTCGAATCCCAGTGCAACACAAAGCTTTACCTCACGGCATTTCAAGTAAGTTACTTTTGAAAAAGTAATGTTTAACATAGCTCGTAGTTCGTTAACAGGGACAATAGATGCTGGGTAGTTATTCCCGTCCGTTAAAAGGTTTACGTTTTGTAATTTAAAGTTGCTATTTGCCAACTGTGCCTGTCTAAAATCGAGATATATTAGTGTCTGTATGGATAGTCAGGAATGACTGTTACTTCCCGTCAGTCACGAAATCTTTACTAAGTCTGCATGACCTGGGTTTGAATCCATATGCAGAACGAGACGGTGCGACGTGTCATTTGAAGTTCATACATATTCTGAACTACCGTCTCGTGAATAACTTAAATTTTTAATGTTATTTTGTGTAAAATAATAAGTATGGTCTGTTACATTGAAGGGGAAATCATAAACACGACGAACTTACTACGTGCATTACCTATTTGACGTAATAGTGAAAATGGTAACATTTAAGGCGTGCCATTTATTGTAATAAATGTGAGCTTACAAGCCTTAAGGACAGTCTTATCTGTGATAAGGTGTTACTGAAATTTGTAGTATCGTGGTATAACTTAACATTTTGATTTATTGCGATACAGACCAGTGTTTTCTAGTGGTGACTTGTTGGAACCATTTTCAATAGTCAAACGACTGTACTGAGGAGCGATTAGACGACGTGCTAGACAGCTGCGTTATGTGGGTTGCATGAGAATCAGGCGAAATGCAATTCAGGTCTTTCGGATACGTTTGAGTACGACTGTACAACAGGTTCAAGAAAAAATATCTTAGACTCCATAAGAAGATACAGAATATAAAAGTCAACAAAACATGCAAAAATGATTTAATTCGAAGTTATATTAATGTAAAGTTAAAAAACAGCTCTACAGTTGCACAAAAGTCGAAATCAATTGCAGAACGATATTGGTTAGTAAGTCTAATTAAGGTGCTATATTCGGAACAACAGTACCTAACATGATGCTCTATGAACTTTATCTAGATTTGGCGCAAAACATACGAAATCCCACAGTTCTCATGCCACTAACAGAAAAAACTGAACACAACACATAGACAGGAGTGAAACATTTACAAAACAATCATAAACACAAGATTATGAAACTAACAGTAAAAAAGACACAAAAATTCATTTACATTTTGGACGTGAAACCACAAGAACACCAGCACGCATTCCATTCACGCTTAGTTAACCTAACAGAGACAGAGCTACACGAAAAAGAAAAAATGCTCTTGGAAAAACGGTTGAAACACTGTAGCAATAGCGCAGTAAACAACCAATACACAGAAAATCTCCTAGTAGAAACTGAAAATATCAGCACACATGAAAAACAAAATAATTGTGAAATATACATATGATTGACAAAAGAACAAGTTAAAAAAGATATGAAAGGGATAATAAAACAAACACATCAGACACACCATAAGAACAACCGAACAAAAGCAGCCAACGTGAAAAGTCCAGTAAAAGTTAATAAACACCAGAAATGAGTACAATCATACAAATAGCTAGGAACAATGGGTGTGACACACATGTAGTGCGCAGGCTCAATCTAAAAATAAAAACACAAATACAAAACAAACACAACACTTCCAGAATACAAGAGAACTCACAAACATGAAAATTTATCTACTTTCAATCTTCGATAGTCCTCTATTCACAAGTTTTTTTGGTTTCACTTGACTGCGGAAAATTGCTTTTAATATACAAATAAGCAGATTAAGATTACTAACTTTTCAAACAATTGATTTACCAACCCGTGCTTCCAGCAACTGAAATCGTAACTGCATAAGTTGTCTAAATCTGTGATTGGAAATATAGTTATTTTATTTAATTCTCTCTCTTTGTAAGGAGACTGAGTTGGTCACCTGATAAGACTTTGCCATATGCTCTAAATGTCTCCAGGTTACAGCTTACCACATCCAAGGACTCTGATTCGATGAACAATTCCCCTTTTGGGAAACTAAATTTCCCCCAATCCATCAGACACAAACTGAAACCAAATTAAAAATGCGTATCTATACAGTGTACATGCAAATAAGAAACAACAGTTATGCAAATATGGAAGAAGAAGAACTAACCTAAATGCTGCTTTCGAATGCTGTTCTATTTTATCAATTTAAGAACTAAATTTTAATTTTCGCAGGCAAACTGTCATGACAAGTTATTTAAACACGTGCATTAAGATTGAAGGAACGTCATTTCAAACGCTGATGACTGTCAGTGCACTAGTAGTATTCACCCACGAAGGACCTTCAAGAGAGCAACAAAGTTACTCAAGGTTTAATTAACGCAAAAGGATGATTAGATTTTCATGGAGACGTATCGAACACCTTGCGTTATGCTATTGGGTTTGCATTTGCACTACACATTTACTCATACAGTCACTTAGTGATATGGTGGTGGGGGGAGTGCAGCCAGTCTGGTGAGTGAATGGGTGGCCAGAACGACACCATCCGAGGCAGGCTGGCTTGTCTGTACAGATGGTGGTGGGGAGGAGGTTGAGTGTGAGCAGTGGTACATTATGCAGTCAAATGGTTGCAGCTGGCTTCTCTTTGAGCCTCGTCCACAGCCAAAGTAAATGTAGCACCACACCAGCGCCACAGACTCTTAGGGCCCTGAAAAGCACCCACCTCACACCAAGCTGTTTTCACTCTAAACTTTTCATGGTAGCCCTCTGCTTCTATCACTGTAGTTTTTGTTGTATCCCGCGTGCTCGTCGAATATGGGGTGCCTAGGATACCTGCTTTCTCGGATCGTTAGACTACATTCAAGCAAATCGTATTAATTAATTTCATTTATAAATTTCAAAACTCTGAGAAGTTTACAATGATTTGTTGCAAGCAAAGGATGACGCGCAGCATAGGCAATCTCTTCAGTATACACGATTCATAATACGAGAGAAATAATACCGTTCGTTAAGTCGCTGCTGTACAAGCACTTATTATTGATTTCGCTGTCGAATTCGGCGAACTGCTACTCTCCAACTGGGCTGCGGCCAGGCGGCGCGGCGCTCGTGTCTACTTCGTATCGAGGACGCTGCCGTCGGGTTGTCGTCCTAGAGAGGGGTCGGTCGGCGTAAAATTGGCTGACGTCTTCTTCACAGCCGTCTCAGCTCTAACGTTCCCGCCTCGGGTGCCGGTGCTTGATTTTACATTGGAACAGTTTCACTACCACTTCCGCACTCTTGTCGGAGCTGCCAGGGACGAAAAATCTGTGGTGGCTCACCTGGAATCAGACCTCCCTCAGACTCCTGGCTTTTCATGTAAGTACCTTGATAAATTAAATAACACCTATGGAAGGCCATTGTGACCGAGCGGTTCTAGACGCTTCAGTCCGGGACCGCGCTGCTGCCAAGGTCGCAGGTTCGAATCCTGTTTTGGGCAGGGATGTGTGTGACGTCCTTAGGTTAGTTAGGTTTAAGTAGTTTTAAGTCTAGGCGACTGATGACCTCAGATGTTAAGTCTCATAGTGCTTAGAGCCACTTGAACCAATACCTACGGAACGGTAAACAAAGTCATCATGGGTTTCAGTTTTCACGGTTGCCTTTCTTTCTCACTGTGTCTTTCATAATTCTTGAGCATTTTCATCTCTTTCCGTTTTGTGTCATTCTTAAATGCAATTTCATAGAGCATACCGTTTCCTTTAACTACTTCTGCTACTTCTCAACTCTTAATGCTTAATTAATTGCTTTCCTGGGTTTTACCACTCTTGGTGATAAACAGACGAACACTGTTTAATTCCATTTTTTCAGTTTCTCTCCTTTTTCTCTTTCTGACACTAATGAATGAATTCCTCTTCATAGACTGTGCTATTTACGCAGGAGCTCTCAGATAGAACATCTCTCAGGGAATAAGGATTTCCTTTCTCTACAAGCTATCCTTTCTTATCATTGTGAGAGTCGATGGCTGAAATGAAAGAGAAACCAGATGCCATACACTGGGCTGTCGGTCTGTTTCAGAGTTTACTGTGAATTGTTCGTGCATGTTAATAACCAACATTCATATGTGAGTAAATGCCCTCATTGTGTTCGTAATTCTGTGGATTTCGCAAAACGTCTCGACAACTTCAAGCTGAAACACACACTTATTCAGGTGAGTTTTGATATTGATTCATTATTCACCAGGGTGCCTCGTCGAGAGTCAGTTAAGCTTATTGCACAGAAATTTGACGAGAACACGACCTACCTTTTCAGTCACGTTCTGACCTCCACGTATTTTCTCTTTAATAGAGAATACTTTGAACAAAAAGAAGGAGTCGCAATGAGGAGCCCGCTCTCGCCTGTAGTATCGAATTTCTGTATGGAGTTCTTCGAGGAGGAAGCTGGAGTCATCCAAATGGGAACCTACTGGTTTTCTCCGTCATGTGGATTACACGTTCGTCATCTAGCCCCATGGGAGGTACAAGCTTCTAGACTTCCTTACACACCTGAACTACATAGATTCGAACATCAAATTCACTATGGAGACCGAAGCAAAAGGAAGATTACCATTTCTGGACGTCATGGTCGAAAGAAAAACATCCTGGGCCACGGGATATACAGGAAGAAAACCCACACCCACCTGTATTTGCATGCGGTTAGCTGCCACCACCCTTAGCAGAGGAATGGGGTGCTAAGAACTCTGGTCCACAGGGCGCTCATCATCTCTCACGCAGAGAGTCTGGCCTGTGAGCTGGAACACCTCAAAACTATACTCCGGAAGAAGGGATACTCGAAATGGCTGATCAGACGCGTTCTCCACCCCACCTCTACAGTACAGCGTGTGGAGACGGAAAAACTCACGGAGGAAGAGATAGCCACTGCCTATATAAAGTATACTGGTACACTATTATAGGATTAATACTGAGGAATCACTGAGTAGGAACTGTCATTTGCCCGTCCAATAAAACACGAGCATTATTGGGAAGTGTCAAAGACGATCTCGGTTGGCGGAAGGCCGGCATATACCAGATTCCGTGTCAGTATGGGAAGACTTATGTTGGACAGGCAGTTCGCACCATCGAAGATCATTGCCGCAAACATCAGAAGCACACTCGACTTTGGTACCCCAACAATGCGGTGGTCGCACAGCACTGTTTGTCCGAAAATCACTAAATGGACAACCAACATACCAGGGTCTTGGCACAGACATCTAAATACTAGGACTGCGTCGTTAGAGAGGCTATCGAAATTCGTACCAGAGATGGACTCATCAACTGAGATTGCAGCTGTAACCTCAGCAAGGCAGGTTGTAGAATTTTAGAACATGTTTTTTGCTCGCGTATCATATCATTTCTGGAAACTCAGAATCTACTCTGTAGGAATCAACATGGATTCCGGAAACAGCGGTCGTGTGCGACCCAACTCGCTTTATTTGTTCATGAGACCCAGAAAATATTAGATACAGGCTCCCAGGTAGATGCCATTTTCCTTGGCTTCCGGAAGGCGTTCTATACAGTTCCGCTCTGTCGCCTGATAAACAAAGTAAGAGCCTACGGAATATCAGACCAGCTGTGTGGCTGGATTGAAGAGTTTTTAGCAAACAGAACACAGCATGTGGTTGTTAATGGAGAGACGGCTACAGACGTTAAAGTAACCTCTGGCGTGCCACAGGGGAGTGTTATGGGACCATTGCTTTTCACAATATATATAAATGACCTAGTAGATAGTGTCCGAAGTTCCATGCGACTTTTCGCGGATGATGCTGTAGCATAAAGAGAAGTTGCAGCATTAGAAAATTGCTGCGAAATGCAGGAAGATCAGCAGCGGGTAGGCACTTGGTGTAGGGAGCGGCAACCGATCCTTAACATAGACAAAAGTAATGTATTGCGGATACATAGAAAGAAGGATACTTTATTGTATGATTATATGATAGCGGAACAAACACTGGTAGCAGTTACTTCTGTAAAGTACCTGAGAGTGAGCGTACGGAACGATTTGAAGTGGAATGATCATATAAAATTAATTGTTGGTAAGGCGGGTGCCAGGTTGAGATTCATTGGGAGAGTCCTCAGAAAATGTAGGCCATCAACAAAGGAGGTGGCTTACAAAACACTCGATCGACCTATACTTGAGTATTGCTCATCAGTGTGGGATCCGTACCAGTTCGGGTTGACAGAGGAGATAGAGAAGATCCAAAGAAAAGCGGCGTGTTTCGTCGCAGGGTTATTTGGTAAGCGTGATAGCGTTAAGGAGATGTTCAGCGAACTCAAGTGGCAGACTCTGCAAGAGAGGCGGTCTGCATCGCGGTGTAGCTTGCTGTCCAGGTTTCGAGAGGGTGCGTTTCTGGATGAGGTATCGAATATATTGCTTCCCCCTACTTATACCTCCCGAGGAGATCACGAATGTAAAATTAGAGATTCGAGCGCTCACGGAGGCTTTCCGGCAGTCTTTCTTCCCGCGAACCATACGCGACTGGAACAGGAAAGGAAGGTAATGACAGTGGCACGTAAAGTGCCCACCGCCACACACCGTTGGGTGGCTTGCGGAGTATAAACGTAGATGTAGATGTAGAACCAGCACTGAGTCTAATTAGAAAGACGCTCAGCAAAGAAAAAGCGACCTGGTGACTAGGGCGTACGAGGCAATTAGAACGACGCCACCATAGACGCCGACGCCAAGGGGGAGAGGATTTAAGATGGCTGCCGTCCTCAGAAGCTCAGTTCGTCAGTGAACCTGACGATGGTGACATGTCTGATCGCCGAAATATTGTGCCTGTTGGACGCTATGGACTGGCAGTAAACCCGTAGACTGTTCGAGCAAGAAATACGCCTGAAGAATCACAACATTCTTCGCGTTTCTTCTTCCAAAGTCTGCTAGGATCATGCTGCTTTCTGTAAAGCTTCTTGGTTATTCCAAAATTATGCTTAATTTCCTCCCTCGCACTTTTTTAGCTCACCCATTCTGGTTCATTTATATACCCTTCCTTAAAATTTTAGTTCCTTATATTTGGAGTCTCCATTTTTCGAGCATGAAGCTATTTTTATGCAGTGAACAAACACAATCTTACTTCATTCTACTTAGTGCATATCAGCAATGTGTGTGTGGGCGCACGTTTGCTGTCTACTAGTTAAATGAATGAAGGTGACTTCAGTCACAAATCTGTCAAATTATCTGGTATGTATTTGGCTAGTATCTGAGGTGGGGGAGGAGTATTTCGTTAGTGCAGTGGTTACACCAAGTCACTCATGACAGTCAACGCAAGGGAGTCATCTGCTGTGAGAGGAAAAGTCCCCCTGCTGTTTCCTCCCTCCCTAAGCCACTCAGGGCAATTTGCCCATACTCCAGGTACTCTCTCTCTCTTCTCTCTCTTTCTCTTTCTCTCTCTCTCTCTCTATCTCTCTCTCCCTGTCGCCCTCCCCTATCTCTCTCTCTATCTCCCGACTTGCGGCCTCTAAGGAATTTTGACAACGCATCATTGACAGAGGCATTCGCTCTCTCTTTGCTGTTTGTTCATCCTAGTGAAACTGACAGTGATTGTACAGCAGTTTAAGAACTGAAATCGTAAACAAACAGAACTCAGTACGCACACTGTTCCCAAACCACAGGAAAATTAGGTAGACAGCTCACTCTGACAGCCTTATCACTGTGCAGAGTCATCTGGTTTTATCAAATTCAAATACCGTGCAATAACGTAAAATTATACACGTGTCTCATCAGAAAGAACATTGTGACTACCCAACTAATAGCCGGTACGTCCAAGTTTGGCATGGATAGCACCGACGACGCGTCGTGATATGATAGCAGTGAGGCCTTGATAAGTCGCTGATGGGACTTGTCATCATATCTGCACGCACAAGCGACCTAATTCCCGTAAATTCTGGGGAGAGGGGTCATGAGCTCTCACGCCACACTCGGTCACATCCCAGATATGTTCGATTATGATCTGGCGTGTTGGGCGGCCATTGCATCAACTGAAAGTCGCCACTGTGTTCTGCGAAACACTCTATCACACAACTGGCCTTGTGATATGACGCATTTTCTCGTCGAAAAATTCCACTGCCGTCAACAAACATGATAGTCATTAAGGGGTGTACATAATCTACAACCAGTGTATGACGCTCCTTGACCTCATGGTGCCTTGCACGAGCTCCAGAGGACCCATTAATGTTCCCCAGAGCAGAATGGAGCTGGCGCCAGGTTGTTCGAGCCTGCCTTACAGGTGTCGAGGACCCGTTCCCTGGGAAGACGATGGATTCGTGCCCTCCCATCGGGATGATGAAGAAGGTATCTAAATTCGTCAGACGATGCAACGCTTCGTCACTGCGCCAACGTCCAGTGTCGATGGTAATTTTCCCATTTCAGTCATAATTCTCGATGTTGTGGTGTCAACATAGGCACATGTATGGGTCGTCGGTTGCGAAGGCCCGTCATTAGGACTGTTTGGAACACGGAGTCTTCCGACAACACTTGTACTCTGTCCAGCATTAAAGTCTGATGTCAGTCTCTCCACAGCTCTCAGCCTTCAGTGGTTTACAAGACTGCTCAGCACATGACGTCCGACAACTGTGATAAGGACGCCTAGACGTGGCACCACTTTGGTTTCATCACGTGTTGACGACACTCATGACAGCAGTTCTCCAACATCTGAAAAGTCATAGAGTTTCCGAAATGCTCGTGCCGAGCCTCCAAGCCTTCACAATCTTGGTCAAACTGAAATAGATCACACGTTCCCCATTCTCCTCCACATTCTACACACGGACAGCACATTCACTGATACCATCTACACTGTGCGTGTGTCTGACTAGCAGTCATTCCTCGCCAGGTGATGATCCTACCGTCTGGACTTGTTTATATCGCTAGTAGGTCGGTGATCATAAAGTTTTGGCTCTTCAGTGTTTCTCAACACAAATATTAAAGGGTGCATTTAACTAATAAAGGCGTAATGTCTTCAGTGTTTTGTATGCCTTTTCGAAACCAGTACTAGAGTCTACAAATTCATACGAGTGGTCATTTGGGTTCTTCGTCACAGAATCACGGACATTGTAGAAAAGACAAAACTTGGATATTTTGCTCTCCACCTGATCTGCTCGAAGGTAGTTCTGGACCAGTACTTGGAGACTATCTTTGATTGAAAGTGTGGTCGTGCCATTATTTTCTCAAAGCTTTCTTTCTTCTGATTTTCCTCAACCCAATTGCTAATTTGGTTTCTTAGGGAAGAGGTTAGCTCGATATCTCTCTTACTGGAGTGATGAAGGGTCCACATAAGATCAACTTGGCTGGGGAATAACGAAAAATGTTGTAGATCAGATTACTAGTTGTTTTATTAGAACTGGCCAAAATACTCTGCTCATTTAGAGTGTTTCGTGCGCCAGTTAATTTCCGACAGCCTCGCTAGTTCTCTGAAACATCTTTCAGTCGGATTTACTACCCCATGACAGATACTCGTCCGATTTATCGTAACCTCATGCTGTCGCATTTCAGTGATCCAGGCCCCAAGAGGTGAACTGAGGATCATTGTTTGACTAGGCATTGATCTTCTGAAGGATTCAACGGTCAATTCATTGGCCTCTCTCAGGTCGCTACAAACAGCAAGTGGTACTAACTGTGTTATGGTTTCCAATTTTCCGTCATGACTTTGGTAATAAAAACCATCATCACAGGTGCGGCACTCTACTGCAACTTGCGTAAGGGTGCACGCTGCTAATGTTTACTTATGGCCGAGCGGGATTAGCTGGACGGTTTAAGGCAACGCAGTCATGGACTGTGCGGCTGGTACCGGCGGAAGTTCGAGTCCTCCCTCGGGCATGGGTGTGTGTGTTTGTCCTTAGGACAATTTAGGTTAAGTAGTGTGTCAGCTCAGGGACTGATGACCTTAGCAGTTAAGTCCTATAAGATTTCACACACATTTTTTTGTTTACTTATGCTTTAGTTCTCACGAATTTACAAAATATAGTGACGTGACGTTGCTGTAGTTTGGGTTACATGGCCGATAATTACTATTTCAGTTATTTCCTGACTTACTATTTGCCTGCTCAGACCTGTTTTGGCCCTGAATATTTGAGACTTGTCAGTGGTTAGGAGAACGACCTTGACATTCACTAAAGAAATTTCAGCGATTTCACTCTTCTTGCCAATAATACAAGATGAAGAGGATTTCTAAAGACTGTTGTACGCTGACAATGGGGAAAGATGCCTTCATGTCCATTCTGGCATCCTCTGGCATATCAATTGAATCATTTCCTTTGTGTCTGTAAGAGGGCCATGTGGTGAACTGCTGTTACCTCACAAGTGATGTAAGGTGGGTGTGTCATTTTGATTTTTGTAAGTTATCGATGTGCACGTGGGAGAGAGCAAGTTGGGTTACTGATAAACAGTCTTTGGTCTCCTTGTAGCACTGTCTTTGCCTCTGCGCAGTCTGATGCATTCTTAGTTGAAGTACAGTGGATGACGGACGTGTTCAGAAGTACTGTGTTGGCTTGTGATTTTGTCTATGAGACGAAGAAAGATGTACTGTAAGGGACGACAAGAATGAATACAGAATGTACATACTGAATGGCGTAAACAACAGAAATTTTAAGTAATATTAGTTCTTTTAAAGAGAAGAAGATTTACCTTAAGACTGCAGCACTACGCAGCTACTTCGTCGAAATGATTGTTGTCAGATAGTTAACTTTGTTCAATTCCTCGGAGCTGCGAGAGAAACCATTCCACTTCCCTGAGTCGTGCAGTAACATACCAACTGATTAAGGTGTTTGATTTTCATACAAATTCTCTGTTAACGTTACATATTTTTTAAATGATTACTCAGTTTGATAAGCACAGTGTTGCTTAGAACAATGCCATGTGCGAAGATCACGGGAAGTTTTACTCTTTTGAATACACACTTCATTCTAAAATCTTTATCTTGGATTATCATTTCATCTGCGCTATCAGAACAGAAATTTGGAAAGCACAAGTCCGAAAACAATTTATTGGACTCGCCAAAACGAAACAATAACAAAGTTTCCAAAAGAACAACACACTGGATCGACACAAATATAAGATAACAAATAACAACAGGAAAGACCCGACTCTTCACCGGGAGCGAACGCAATAAGCAATCATGCAGTAACAATAGATTCGTCGGCTATACCATGTCCATCTACAAGAGATCGACCAGCTAGAAGAGGCACATGGCCGTGGCTGCCGGGGTGGCAGCTCTGTATCCTTCCAAGCGGTGCGTCGAATTGCCTTTTCCCGGCAGTGGGCCTCCTTATAAAGCCCGTTGGCGTAGGTATCTGACGGAATTATTTGCGATCACGTGCCTGGCGTATGAAAATAGTTCCTAAGCTAACTGCGACCTCTTTTGCAGTTGTTCTACAGGCTCTGCGAACGGGTAGTTGTCGGTGGCGGCCGCTGGTGGTGACCTGATGTTATGTTGTGTTGTGGCCGCTGGTATGTATTTATTTTGACAACACAGAAGACATAGGTTTTCCTGCTGAATATACGCCCTGTGATGCAGGCATCCCGTGTTTCGTAGATGTAAAGTGGGATACCGGTGCACTAGGCGCTACGATGTATGAAGTGGGCGGCCGCAGCAATAGGGACAGTCATTCTCCCATCCTACTGTTTAGGGGAAAAAAATTTGGAAATTTGTGGTAAGGTCTTACAGGACCAAACTGCTGAGGTCATCGGTCCCTAAGCTTACATACTACTTAAATCGACTTAAACTAAAGTACGCTAAGGACAACACACACACGCCCATGCCCGAAAGAGGACTTGAACTTCCGACGGGGGGCCGTGACAAGGCGCCCTAGGCATCACGGCTACCCCACGCCAGCACTGTTTACGGAAGGTTTAACTTCATGCATTACCACAGTGCACCTTATCGTATGCAACAGTTCTGATATTGTTTGGAAATTTAATTTCAGAGTACAAATCTAGCTTACCCGCTGCCTGTTTGTTGTTTACCATTGTAGTTTCGAGAAATTAGCGAACTGTTGTCAAGATACGAGGTAAGTGGAATTTTTGATTGGGGGCAGATACATTTTTCACTTCTATTGTGCGTTTAAATGTAAAGAAATGTTCCTTTCAGACCAGTTACAGTTCAGTTCAAATTAAGTTCTGCTTAGTCAACTTGTAGCACCCGAGTTTAAATTGGATAGGAGTTTGTGGGTACATAGTTTTGGTAATATGTAGACTTTTCAAGAAGTGGAAGTTACATTCGGGCTGAATTTCACGTGAGAACACATAGTCGCGAATTCCCAAAGCAAAACTCTCTGAAAGTTCCGATACTCGGATTGGGCTTTGGCCCTGTTATTAAATATCATCTGACTCTCGTCTGACTCGCCCAGCACCAGTATTGGGGTAGAAACTCTCTGCTCAACTGTGCAAGTCAGAACATTGCCACACAGTAATCTGCCATCGAAGACTTGGTTCCTAACAGGCGCTGGCCAAACAAAGTCAGGAGGAACTAATGTAGACTGTGTCGAAATAGTAGCTGAATTTCCGTAGTAAATCAATCTGGCGTATTTTTTATGACACCCCACAAACTGTTCCCAGTTCGGAGGAGCAAACGGTCCAGTCAAGTGAGAAAAACGGAAGTCAGTTATTTAGCTGGATCGTAACATAACCTTATGGGGCGAATTTTGTGTATTCGAACCTGCTGGAGCCATCGTTGCCATCCCCATCGATGTGAAAGATAATACGTTGGTTCACAAGCTTGTAGCGTTTTTGGTTTACATTATGTTATTCCGGTTGTTATCGTTTTTTTTACCGATAGTCATATTTTGCTTGTAGTCCAGCGTTGCTATTTGAGTTTACTTACTGTCATTTCGTCGTTTGGAGATAGTGCGTTGAACTATGGACGGTAGAAAATGAGATGCCAAATTGAGCAATGGGAACATGTGTAACATGTTCTTCTGTTTGACTTCAATACAGGGTTAACAGCCGCAAGGTCCTCCAGAAACATTTGCGCCATGTATGGAGATAATATCATTGTACTGTTAAGTATACAGTAAAATAGTTTTCTCGCGTTAAGGAGGATTGTTTTTACGTTAGTGTCTTTCCACGTTCATAAAGACCTGTGGGTTTTGATGAAGGTCGTTTAAGCACATTAATCCACAGTGATTCATGTCATTGTACTCGAGAACTGGCAAATGTGACGAACTGTGATCATTGCACTATCGTGCGACGTTTTCATGCAGTGGGGAAGGTTACAGAATCGGGTGTATGCGAACCACATCACAAATATCAGCGGGTGACCAAATGTGCAACTCTGCTTGGTCATCATGAATCGGCTCGTGAACAGCACAGACGATTCCTATCCTGCATCGTTACTGGGGACGAGAAATGGTGTCTTTACGCCAACATAAGGAATCTCTAAGCCCAAGAGAAGCAGCATCTCCCAGTAAAAAGACCTGCCCGCGTCTACAAGAGATAATGTTGTACATATCACGGAACAGAGTCGATGGGATGTAATACGAATTGCTTCCACGAGGTGTAACCAGCACTGCTGATGTTTACTACCGACAACGGAGACGTCTTGAAGAACGACCAGGAAGACTACGTGAAGTGATGTTACTCCACGATAACACACGCCTGCATTCTGCCAGACTGAGAAAAAGCGCTGTACGTGAGTTGGGTTCGAAAGTAATTCCACATCCACCTTATTCGCCTGATCTTATGCCCTCAGATTTTCACCTTTTCTGCTGTCTATCGAACAGCCTTCAAGGAACTTCATTTCTGGATGAAAATGCTCTCCGAGCATGGTTCGACGAATTCTTCGGCTCAAAGCCACTTGACTTCTACAGTTGCGGAATCTAAAAGTCCAGCTTAGGCAGATCATTACAAAAACTAAACTGCTCCCGAAACAGGCCACGAAGGCCCAACGGTACCGGCCGGCCACCGTGACATCCTCAGCCTTAGGCGTCACTGGATGCGGATATGGAGTGGCATGGGGTCAGCATATCGCTCTCTTGGCCGTATGTCAGTTTCCGATACCGGAGTCGCTACTTCTCAATCAAGTTGCTCCTCAGTTTTCCTGACAAGGGCTGAGTGCACACCGCGTGCCCACAGCGCTCGGCAGACCGGATGGTCACCCATCCAAGTGCTAGCCCAGCCAGACAGCGCTTAACTTCAGTGATCTGACGGGAACCGATGTTACCACTGCGGCAAGGGCGTTGGCTCGTTGTAAATAGTGATGGAAAATATGTTATTGACGGTTAATGTCTTTATTATGTGTGTCTGTTGTGTTTCTTAAACTTACAGCAAAGCGCTACAAACTTATGCACCTAACATTTGGTCCACTCTCTGTGCCTCAGGGGCCAAATGAGATGCAAACTCAAGTTCAAACTCGCCTCTATTACCAAAGGTCACAGCGCTCCACGCGCGAAGGAGCGAACTCCACAAAAAGTACACTACTGGCCATTAAAACTACAACACCAAGAAGAAATGCCGATGATAAACGGGTATTCATTGGACAAACATATTCTACTAGAACTGACATGTGATTTCATTTTCACGTAATTTGGGTGCACAGATCCTGAGAAATCAGTACCCAGTACAACCACCTCTGGACGTAACAACGGCCTTGACACGCCTGAGCATTGAGTCAAACAGAGCTTGGATGGTGTGTACAGGTACAGCTGCCCATGTAGCTTCAACACGATACCACAGTTCATCAAGAGTAGTTACTGGCGTATTGTGACGAGCCAATTGCTCGGCCACCATTGACCAGACGTTTTCAGTTGGTGAGAGATCTGGAGAATGTGTTGGCCAGGGCAGCAGTCGAACATTTTCTGTATCCAGAAAGGGCCGTACAGGACCTGCAACATGCAGTCACTCATTATTCTGCTGATATGTAAGGTTTCGGAGGGACTGAATGAAGGGTGGAGCCACGGGTCGTAACACATCTGAATTGTAACGTCCAATGTTCTAAGTTCCGTCAATGCGAACAAGAGGCGACCGAGACGTGTAACCAATGACACCCCATACCATCACTTCGGGTGATACGCCAGTGTGGCGATGACGAATACGTGCTTCCACGCTTCCAATGTGCGTTCACCGCGATGTCGCCAAACACGGATGCGACCATCATGATGCTGTAAACAGAACCTGGATTCATCCGAAAAAATGACGTTTTGCCATTCGTGCACCCAGGTTCGTCGTTGAGTACACCATCGTATGCCCTCCTGCCGATGATACAGCGTCAAGGGTAACCGCAGCCATGGTCTCCGAGCAGATAGTCCATGCTGCTGCAAACGTCGTCGAACTGTTCGTGAAGATGGTTGTTGTCTTGCAAACGCCCCCATCTGTTGACTCAGGTACCGAGACGTGGCTGCACGATCCGTTACAGCCATGCGGATAAGATGCCTGTCATCTCGACTGTTGGTGATACGAGGTCGTTGGAATCCAGCACGGCGTTCCGTATTACCCTTCTGAACCCACCAATTCCATATTCTGCTAACAGTCATTGTATCTCGACCAATGCGAGCAGCAATGTCGCGATACCATAAACCGCAATCGCGATAAGCTACAATCCGACGTTTATCACTTTCGGAAACGTGATGGTACGCATTTCTCCTCTGTACACGAGGCATCAGAACAACCTTTCTCCAGGCAACGCCGGTCAACTGCTGTTTGTGTATGAGAAATCGGTTGGAAACGTTCCTCATGTCAGCACGTTGTAGGCGTCGCCACCGACGCCAACGTTGTGTAATAGCTCTGGAAAGCTTATATTTGCATATCACAGCACCTCCTTCCTGTCGGTTGCATTTCGCGTCCGTAGCACGTCAACTTCGTGGTGTAGCAATGTTAATAGCCAGTAGTGAAAATGTGGAGCCACCACTTCAGACAGGCCACCCTGGCGTCGAGAGGGCCACTTGCAGTGACCTCTCAGGCAAGGGAGTCTGTCTCTGCCTCCACCGACAGCGATTTGACTGCACCGATCTGATTTAATCGCGGGCTAGTTTTTCTCTAATTCTAAGTAGTGAGCAGTGTTCTTACCATCTTCACCTGCTTTGAACTTAGCTAAATGTCCGTCAATTGAGTTAACTCTGGTTTCGATAGTTCACAGTAGCTCAGTGAGGCCAGAAATTAGGGTTCATTTCTTCAGTCTGTTTTCTCAGTGACTCTAGTATGGTCCGATGCCCATGAATATGACTAGCAGGAGTTACTATTTACTCAACCACTGTATCCATGTTATAGCCAATGTTAGTCAAAGCCTCACTATTCTTTGAAAGAGCCCTGTCATGAATCTCACCTTGCTGTCAAAAGATAGATCCGTTACTCCACACTGCGCAAAACGTAGATCACAAAACGCTTTCTGTCGTCCCTATAACATTTTTACTGGAACTGAAGTGGGCGCACACTGCTGCTACCTAGCGGGAACCATGTAAAACTCGAGAGTTTGCTCTTTCCAACAGTACGTTGTTCACGCACATATCTCAAATAACGTAATAGTTTTGACTTTTCTTAAATAGGAATATCTGCCGCTGTGGCCGAGCGGTTCTAGTTGCATCAGTCTGGAACCGCGCTGCTGCTGCCGTAGCAGGTTCGAACCCTGCCTCGGATATGGAAGTGTGTGATGTCCTTAGGTTAGTTAGGTTTGAGTAGTTGTATGTTTAGGGGACGGATGACCTCAGATGTTAAGTCCCATAATGCTTTGAGCCAATTGAACCAATTTTTTAAATCGAATTGTTCTTTCTGATACACCCTAGATAATGAGTACACTTTGCGTTTCAACAGCGTTGAGTGTAACAGATAATGTTAACTAGGGCGTCTGTATTAGAAATACCATAGTTCACATTGCTGTATCAGTTTCAGTGACTACTTGGTTTTACACTGGTAGTCGGTAATACTAAATGTAATGTTCGAAATAAAGCAAACAGACTAGTTGGCCCGTATTTGGGAAACATTTCGATTGATTCAACGGTAACCGTTCTGCCAAGTTACAGACTGCTGTGAAGATATTAAAATATTAGTTTCCAAAGATAACTGAAGGGGTATACAGTGCACCGACCAGGAGGATGGCCGAATGACTAACTGGAAAGTACAAAAACATACGTAAATTTGATAATAACCATTAACGAGGAAAGGTAACGAAAGTTTATCAAAAGAGAATGAAATGTTATCGTTGCTCTCTTATTGAAAAGTCAATTTTTTTTTTTTTTTGCTTTCATGATAAAGCACCGTACAAATGAAGCAGTTCGGCAGCTACGTTGAGTATCCGAAGATAAGAATGTTAGTAGAGGAGGGGAATGAGCGGGAGGGGTGGGAGGTGCTACCCCCACCCCTGCCCCCGTCCTTCGCTCGCGTCGAGTCTTGCCTCACTCAGACTGTGGACACGGTGGATGTCGCACGACAGCAGCAGCTCAGATCGCAGAGTGGTGACACGTAGTTGAGGTAAGCAGGTGCTCCTTGTCACTCATACAGTCTGACTGACTGATATATTCTCCTGATAGTGTAGTACTTTTTGTTGAGAACCAGAATTTTTGGAAATACCTCCCAAACAGCACACTACGTTAGTGATTTCTAGTACCACTGTGTATACTTTCGTACCTAATTTCCCAAATATAATCGTGTTTTAGCTATTATCGCATCAGTTTTTCATTCCATGAACGAACAGTAGTTTACTGAAGTGCCTTGCTTAGGGGCAAGCCAATGTATCCTTCTTCTTATAAGTGGAACCCTTCCTCCTCCACTCAGTATTGTGTATTCTCCATTATTATATTGGTTATACAGTGTGTTCAGTTGCAATGTTCTTTTTTCTCCCGATAACTGATTTTGGAGCTGCATCTCCTTTCCACCCATACTGTTTTAAAATGTAGGTTGTGGATGTTTCTCCTTGACATCCGTCCGTTGGGCACAGGAATTCTTGAGTAGAAACAGTTATCACTAAAAAGCATGTAAATGGCCAACATGTAAATATGAACTTTAATTTATTTTGTAGCTGTATGTTGCATAAAAGTGTTCAGTGTTTGTTCTGTTGACGCAAATCACATCACAACTTTTAACGTGAACTTCATCTGTGCAGCAAGTAACTAACTAATTTACTAACTATTAAGGACTACGTTTCCTGGGCATTACATTTTACTCAATTTATCTGTAAACAGTAGAAGAGAAAAACATAGCAAAAAACTATTAATAATGAGTACCTCACTTATTCTGCCATGAAGTGTTCGTCTTCTACATCAGTGATAAACTTCCACGTTTGCATTTAACGTCTCACAAATGACTGTACTTCAGTACTCTAATGGCACATTTTAGTTAGACATTCTAGGAAGTAAGAAAGCAACAAAAGGGTCATGTTGGGATCGTTTACACACCAGATAAAATGCAATATAATTCTTCAGTGTGCTGTCTCTTAAATATTGTGAATTCATTCTTGCATGTATTGCTTATGATTTTAGACGGTTACTCGTAATTGTGTAACACAAATCTGTCGTCATATTCGACTTCTGTTGACAAGTATGTAATTTAGACATTTGAACACATTACGTAGCAATATTAGACGGTCAATTTTAGTTTGTGAAAAGAAAAGGAATGAGGTGCAACAGTCTATTGTGAAGAAGTGACATTGTGTGTTGCAAGAGGAGAAGTCGTAGGCGGAGAGGAGAAGGCGGGTATTACAACTAACATAGTTATTCCCAACGTAAAAATTACAGTTATGGATAGCCATTGACTAAATATCTGTTAATAACGCAGGCAGGATGGCTTCGTACGAACTCCAAGCCGTAATCTCGTACGTATCGTGTTGCTCTGTAGGTTTATACTACTGTAACGTATTGTGTTGTACGATCTCATCACTAACAGTACTCCCAGGCAATCTGATAGAATTTTTTTCGTTTTCTTCATACAATTTTGACGTAACCTCACCAACATTATTATGAATGTTGGTGCCCTAGATACTTTCTTGTAAATTTCTTTTTAAGTATCAATCTTATTACGAAATGGATTGACCAATGATACTTCACAATTTGTTCGAATATTTTGCACCTAAATCTGTCTTTCTTCATTCAAACTTTTGCGGGTGCACGATGCTCTGACGTTCATTAACGTCAATGTTGTAAAAGACGCCTGTCGGTGTAGTTAGTTGATCGTCCATTATCTCTACTTTCGTTTGTCTTTAAAAGTGTACAGGAAAAATGTCAACACGATAGTTATTTACAAATTGTGATTAGTGGTTGCTGTGACCCTTTTAATTGCGCTCCTGATTCGTTTCACGCCGTAAGTTCCATGTAAATTGTGTCTATATAGATTGCCTCGGCGTGTCAGTGCAATAAAATCTTCTTCGTGATTTTGTCGAGTAAGATCAAAGTGTATGAGCGATGTTTCTGGCGAGGAAACAGTGTACCTCAGTAGACTATTACGTCTAAATTATACGTTTTGTACTTGGCTGGTTCAAACGGGACTTAACATCTGCGGTCATCAGTCCCATAAAACTTAGAACTACTTAAACCTAACTAACCTAAGGACATCACACACATCCATGCCCGACTGTAGTGGTGGCGCGGTTCCAGACTGAAGCGCCTAGAACCGCTCGGCCACACTGGCCAGCTTTTGTACTTCTTTCATTGTTTTTTATATATTCATTAGTCATATTCACTGCCGGCAAAAATTGTTGCACACTTTTAGAGGTTTCTAGTTCACTTAAGATTTATTGTTGCTACAGTGCATATGGAGTACAGGAAATGGTTACATTTGCAGATCAGTAGCGCAAGCGGCTGCAAGGTACTAGGTATCGAACCATGCTGAAACACGCACATTAGTACGTGGTGTTGCCTCCCCGGGCGGCATTGAAGGCGCTGACTCTGGCATTCAGTCGGTTGTACAGATGGCGAACACTGACCTAAACGTGCTGGCTATGCAAGTTGCTGCCCATCTTGCAGAGCACGTAGAGTTTCACGGGCAGTATTTGGGCAAACATATTCTGTTGAAACAACACATCGCCTTCAAAACAGAAAAAAAGTTGTAACAACATTCTGCGTGTACCGAGCGCCGGTTAGCGTCCCTTCCAGAAACAACAAACATGAACGAGGGTTGTAGCTTATCGCTCCCCAAACCATGAGGTGTGGAGTGGGGTCAGTTTGTCTTGGACGAGTGCACTCTACCAGACATCGCTAGTCGGATCTACGCCGTGCACACTTATGCGTGCAGGCAGAACCTGTTTTCTTCACTGAAGATCACGGCGTGCCATTCCATCTTCAAAGCGATCCTCTGAAGGCACCAATCAAGCCATACATGCCAATTCTGTGCACTGAGTGGAAGACGGGCTACTTCAGTCAGGAACCACGCGGCTGCTACGGTCGCAGGAACGAATCCTGCCTCGGGCATGGATGTGTGTGATGTTTTTAGGTTATTTAGGTTTACGTAGGTCTAGGTCTAGAGGACTGATGACCTCAGATATTAAGTACAATAGTGCTCAGAGCCATTTGAACCATTTGGAGACGGGCTAGAGGTTTGCGCGCCTGCTCTCCCACTGCTGATAGCCGGTTCACAAATGTTCGTGTTGACACGTCTGGCTTCACAAGCCCTCTCATCTGAGCTTTGGTAGCTGACCGATCTGCCACTGCTCTAACAATACGACGAACCTGGCGGGCTGCTGTGCTTTCGTGGAAATCCAGAAACTCGCTTACAGATGTGAGAACGTTCACGTGGCCACTGATATCAGCGTCGTTCCACAGCTGACACAGAATGTCCAAATTGTGTAGTAGTTCTCCGACAGGACTATCCCCCTGCTCGGTAGGCCATAATTTGACTGTTTCAAACTCGCTCAGTGGCCAATAGGAATTACGAGTACCTCTCTGTGGCACAGTTGTCCTCTTGCTTCACACGTCTGCGCCACACTAAGCCTTCTGGTTGCGAGCATTCTGCTAGAGACAGATGACGCTCTGGTAACTGTGACACGACGCTATCTGTTGGCGGATGACCTTGAAACCATAATTACCACCTCTATTACCCTCCATGTTGCAAGTGCATCGGATCAAAATCGACGTCTTCATTCCAGGTGTACTAATTTCTTTTCCGGCAGTGTATGTCCCGCTCTGTCAACTTGCGCACATAGATAGTTAGCACTCCGACGTCAGGCCACGAGTTGCCTACCGGGACCATCCGACCGCCGTGTCATCCGCAGATGAGGATGCGGATAGAAGGGGCGTGGGGTCAGCACACCGCTCTCCCGGTCGTTATGATGGTATTCTTGACCGAAGCCGCTACTATTCGGTCGAGTACACATAGGTAGTTTCTACTGATTATTTGACTTGTGTAGTTTCACTTACAAAACGTAGCCGGCCGTGGTGGCCGAGCTGTTTTAGGCGCTACACTTTGGAATTGCGCGACCTCTACGGTTGCAGGTTCGAATCCTGCCTCGGGCATGGACATATGTGATGTCTCTAGGTTACTTAGGTTCTAGTAGTTCTAGGTTCTAGGGACTGATAATCTCAGAAGTTAAGTCCCATAGTGCTCAGAGCCATTTTATAATTCGTATTTTGTAGTTGGCTGTATTTAATACTGCGTGTTTTTGTATCAGGAGCATTCCACTGAAATATCATATCAGTTTCATTCAGCTAAGGTACTTCTAACTAAAGTGCACACGTCCACATGTAGGTAATCTTCTTTTGGTCAATTGGTAAGTCTGTCAGTTTTCACAGGAAGTAATGGAGGAGTGGACGAGGGAGCAGATCCGTAAGCAGACGCAGCCCGGCAGCGCACAGTTGGAGGGAGAGCGCCTGGGATTGCTGCAGATGGCCGCCCACCTCAGGGAGATACGGAGGGTTGGGGAGTACCAGCTACTGGACAACGACGACGGCGCCAGCGACTCTGGCTGCGACAGCGCAGACGAGTTCGTCGCGGTGGGAGACCTGGAAGCCCAGAGGCTCCATCAGGAGAGCGACACTGGTGACGAAGACGTGGACTGCAGCGACAGCGACTGGGAGGGCTCGGTTGGGTGGGACGGCTTGTCTGATGAGTGGACAGGAGGATTTTCTCCGGTAGGAAGCTCTGGAGAAGACGTTTCCGATGAGGGAGAGCTCTCGGGCGGTTCGCTTTGTGCATCTGAAGAGGAACTCGTAACAGATGATGAAACTCGGTATAGCTCCACAACTTTGTTAGGGGACGACCAAGATTTAGAAGGGGAGCTATCGGAAGATTCTCCAAGTCTGCCTCCAGACAGACAGATGTCAGGCGAGCGGGTGGACTGCAGCTGCTCGGCAGGGGACGGGTCTTCCGGTTGCGACGAACCAAGGGATGGATCCACTCAGTGAACGACCGTCCCGTACACATGTAAGTTAAATACTAGTCAGTAAATTAGGCGTCAGTATATCTGTATTTGCAGACCCTAAATTATTCGTTCGAAATATTAATTTCAGAAAACAGAATGAGTTTTTCACTCTGCAGCGGAGTGTGCGCTGATATAAAACTTCCTGGCAGATTAAAACTGTGCTAGGCCGAGACTCGAACTGAGGACCTTTGCCTTTCGCGGGCAAGTGCTCTACCAACGGAACTACCCAAGCACGACCCACGCTCCGTCCTCACAGCTTTACTTCTGCCAGTAGCTCGTCTCCTACCTTCCAAACTTTACAGGAGCTCTCCTACGAACCTAGCAAAACTAGCAATCCTGAAAGAAAGGTTATTGCGGAGACATGGCTTAGCCACAGCCTAGGGGATGTTTCTAGGATGAGATTTTCACTCTGCAGCGGAGTGTATGCTGATATGAAACTCGGTAGAGCACTTGCCCGGGAAAGGCAAAGGTCCCGAGTTCGAGTCTCGGCCTGGCACACAGTTTTAATCTGCCAGGAAGTTTCAATTTCAGAAACGTTGTCTATACACTATGTTCATAACCTTGCTTGTTATTGTACTCATTTTACAGTAGTCGATCTAAATTATGCAAGCTCAGTTAGTTATGTAAGCTTACCGGACAAAAGAACTACCTACCTAAGTGCACATAGACAGAGGAATCGTTATGCCTTTGAAGTTGGAATAGCGATCGAGCCACATGTTCAACAGGAGGCGCACTGCCTTTATGCAAGCATAAGCCAGCTGCAGTAGTTCTGACATTTATGTTTCGAGCAGATATTGTATAAAAACATGGGTAAATATAAGGTTCAAATGGCTCTGAGCACTATGCGACTTAACTACTGAGGTCATCAGCCGCCTAGAACGTAGAACTAATTAAACCTAAATAACCTAAGGACATCACACACAACCATGCCCGAGGCAGGATTCGAACCTGCGACCGTAGCGGTCGCTCGGTTCCAGACTGTAGCGCCGAGAACCGCGATAAAGTGCCTCAAGGGGCAGACGTGTGTGACCGTGCCCGTAGCTATGTGATGCGTGAATTTGCTGGATTTCTTGGCGTTTCGCGGCAGAACGTTGAACGTGGTTGCAAGCAATGGTGTGAGACATGTGACCACGTCAGGATTGTGCTCCCAAAAAGATGCTGACTGAGAGGGACTGGAGACCCGTTCCACGGCTTGTGAATCAAAATCGTTTCCAAGCCCCAAAACAATTCCGCAGGCAGTGATTGGAAGTCCATCGTCATCTGTTACCGGTATAAAATTGGGGTGACCTCGTAAGAGGCCGTTGCTCACATGGGCACGTAAACACAGCTAAGTTCATCGGGCTGGGAGAATATGTGATTCGTTTTCTGAACACCCCAGATCCTATTACATCTCGGCTGGCCTTCAAAATCACCTGGCCTGAACCCAGCAGAAAATCTGTGGGACTTGTTGGAGCAGCGGATAAAACTCTGACTTCAGCTTCCCCGAAATTCGGTGTAAATACGAGCTCAAATCCTTACCGAGTAGCTTAACCTGCCTGCGACGTTCCTGCACAACCTTGCGGACTCACTTCCTAGCCGAATCCAGGAGATTCTCAAGCCCGTGTTAAATAATGTTTGTCGTGATTGTTTTAACGATGCCTAATTTTTGTCCGATGACTTTATACATAATTGAATGTAGGGAATGTTATATTTAGACTGAGAGCAATCTTACCTACTTCTTTGTCCTGTTTATCTCTGGCAGACGAAAGCCACAATTTATTTCATTTCTGACACTCCAATAAGAATTTCATTACAGAGTATTTGTTTCGTTTTACTACAGCTGTCTGCCTTCACAGCTCAGTGTTCAGCTTTCTGGATGCTGTGTGGAGGGTCCAGGCTCGATGCACTAATCCTTGTGGTGCCAAATGAGGAGGTATTTACGTGAGAAGCAGCTGTCACAAGATCAAGAAAACCGACAACGATCGGGAGAGCGGTGTGTTGACCCCACACCTTTCGTACGGCATCCAGTGACTCCACTGGGCGAGGATGAGATTGTTGTCGGGCGGTCTCGATTAGGCTACCAGGGTCAGAACGCGGAACCCTGCACCCTTGAATTTATAGCAGGGCTAGTCGAATAGACATTACACCTCTATTAACAGTGTATTTACTTTTTTCAAATGATACAAACGTCATTAATTCAGCTTATAGCCTGTCAAGCTTGATAGTAAACTTCGTACATTCTCATTCAAATATAAAACTGCCTTTAAAATTAATTACCTTCTTGTGCTGAATGAATAACTATGTATGTTTTACATAAATATAAAGGTCCCTTCAATCCGTTACTATGCTTTCTTGCAGGTCGAAGTTATAAAATTTGCAGTTGGGCGACCAGTCGACTTACAGTATTTTGCTATTGGGAAGTTACGAAGCAAATAATGTTGTTACAAGCAACTGCAAATACATGTGGACTATAGGTGGTTATTGACAAGAAGCATTTGTTGCAATTTCTTAAATTTCATTTACTCTACATAACTATTAGTTACTTTTTACTATTTGTATTTTATTTTTACTTTCATTAAAAATCTTACCCACATAATTTGTAATTTGCCTCTTTATTTGCCTAACTAAACTTTTCTCCCTGTCTCACCTTCATTATGGTATGGTTTTATTGCTTTATTTACTGAGTAACTGTTAATTCTTCAAATAATACTTGAATGACAAACATTTGACTATAGCTGTTAGATAATAAGGACTTAAAAATGTTCCCAAGGTACCAGTGTAACAGTGCTTAGTATTATAACTGAATCCTTGTAACACAAACACTGCTGAAATGATCATTTGACGTAATATGTATCTGCAGGTTCATTGAGGAGGATTAAGTATAATCATAAGTTGAAAACCTTGTAAAACTAATTAATAAACTTTGTTCTGTTTGCTAGCACCTTAGCAAAACTATTTCACAAATCACTTAATTGTTCTAATGAGAGTCAATGTTAGTTACCTATCGAAAAGGAACATAAGTCAACAATTATACTTTCAAGATTCATAAAGCAGCTATTGTATAGTAAATGAGGTGTGGCTTTAGAATGCAACATAAAAACTTTTGCCACTGTTACCTTATGGCTGACAACACATAAATAAAAAACTATCCGTGTGTAAGAGCTGAGATTCTACATTGTTTCCTAAATTAGAAAAGATGTAGGAAGGAAAATACGTTTTTTTCTCTGAAGAAATGCATAATGTACTAGCAAAGAACATACTTCCTCAAAAGACCATAAGCAAAAATTTTCTCAGTGAAGTAAATGTGATATTTTCATATACAATGTTCTAGAGATGATCAGAAGGCAGTTTTCTAACTCTAGTGCCATAAGGTGAAGATCATTAACCAATTTTAGTAATGGCTGTTACTTGCTAAGCAAAACAACAAAGATTTTAAGATGCAGTTACGTTTCTTTGTCTATGAATGAGATTATATTGATCCCATAAATTACACTGTGTACATTTATGTAATCAGAAAAATGAAGATTAATTACGCCTGTAAGGTAGACAAGATGTGCAAACAGTAGTTTACGAAGTATGCATATTATTTTACATGTAACTCACAAAGTTTTACAACACACAGTGATTTATGCGACCTATGATAAGAGAATTGCCAAACAGTTCAAAAATATGTTGTTACATCATACATTAATAATCTTAACTGGATATGAATGATATTCTAATTTTTATTAATATGATATATAAAAATTCATTGCTCACAGGATGCTTACTGTTTTCCCACATACTATGCCATTCTTCTGAATTCTTTCTTTATGAAATATTTGTTCAGAGTTGCAGGGAAAGCATCTGTTTCGCGGCTCTGTGCTGTTCTTGGCAGTTCCTGTATAATTTAATACCAGAATATCGACAAAAGTTTTGCGACCTGTGTCGAAAGCACATAAACTGCTACATGTTTTGTTTTTTGTATATGAGCTGTCTCATTGTTATCCAGTTTTCAGGATCGTGTAATGCATTCAAAATGCTCCTTAATATATTTAATGATGGAAAAGTTAAAATGTTAAAATACTTAAAGCAATTTTTACGAATTTCTTACTATGGCTTTCCCACTATGATCCAAATGGATTGATTTTGTTGTGGCATTAACATTCTTTTCATTAGTGTGTTTCCCCACACTGTAGCGCAATATTACATTCCAGAGTGAAAAAGACGGCAATATACCGTACACAAGATCTATTGATATAATACTAAGCCAGCTTTTCATCAAAAATATCAATGAGCTTGACTTAAAGTTAGTATTTTCTTCTATGTAAACTAACTGTCTATGATAATACCTGAACATTAAACCGAGATACCTGTTCGAATCTTGCTTCATCGAAAAGTACATCAATGCGCCTCCCTTTCTTGAAAGAAAGATATACTTTTTTCAGATTAATGATTATTTTGTTTTTGAAAAACAGCTTCACTGTATTATTGACAGATGCACAGCTGTAGTTGGCATACTGGATCAGTAAATGTGAATACAGCAAAATACTGAAAGAAAAGTTAAAAATTGTGTTCTACAATAATACTCTGTAATGTGTCAGGTAAATAGTTGGTATTTATAGCAATATCATTATATGGAAGATACATAAAGGATGAGTACAAACAAGTCTATCAGATGTTGCATAAAGAATATTTACTGAAGGTTCACTGCGTAGTTTCGGTACTGTCACTTATTAAGTATGAATGTGTTTCACTTTCTATATATTCGAATAGTACTGTAACTGAGAAGTGAAGTATTCTAAGGGAAATATGGTAGCAAACAACAGATGTAGTTAGAAATAAAAGGATGAGAAAATGCATGTAATTCACACGGATTGAAGCAAGTTAATTTGGGCCCTCAAAGGATATTTAAAATACCTGACAAAAATATTTTAACCATACATATATGCAAAAAAAATCTTATACGAGTACATATGCAACACAGATGTAGAGTACTGATGAATAGTACAAATCCTTATTATAAAAAACAACCAGCTCTTTTCAGCACCCAGCTGTGGAATAAATGTAAGGAAGAGAATCCACTGAATTCTCGCAATGCAAGAGGTAGCAGCTAAAGACCGCTTTCCACGAAGTTACCAAGCAGCGCTTTCCAGTGACGCTTCCGCTGACAAAGCGTTGGTACCTTCAGACGTGCAGTGCCACCGCGCTTCTTTGTCGCTCAGTGACGGACTGCTGTCGGCAGAACATCGTTTACAACAGGGACCTTCACACGACGCCACTCTGTAACGATGCTTACCTGCCAAGCAGCAGGCAGGGATCTCGCAGGATGCGGTGGCAGATGCACAGTGACTACTTTTTGCCCAAAGTGGTGGTCCAGTTCATTCGTCTGTTCTGAAGAGAAGGCAGACCTCGTTTGCCCATTTTCAGCCTGAAATCGATGCTCTGAGATGAGAGAATCGAGAAGCAGGTCAACAATATTTCTCACACGATTTTACAGAAACTCTTTGGTAAAGAAAAGGTCGTTTTCCTGTCCCTTATAGCTTTATATGTCACCTTCATAATGAGAAGCCCGTCATTTGGCTAACAGCCATATTTATTGTCATATCGGCATTAAAGTAAGACACTGCTCCAAAAACGAAAGAGTTTGCAATGAAAAATAGGGATTGCTTTGATTTCGCGTTTGGTGCGTATTACATAGGATGTTGCTATCTATGAAATTTAGCTATAATGTTGAAGTTTTTTTAGAGGTGAATGGAGATCTCTTCTGTGTCGCATCTCTAAAATTTGATCTCGTGTAGCACTCTCATTTGCGATTACGCGGGCTAGCGATAAAGCCACAATGAAATACCCACGCCATTCCCCATATTTCATAAACGGTTTGAGATGTCGAAATGAGATTTTGGCAAATGATAGCATACGAAGAAGAGAGTATTTTTCCTCATCGTTATTATGCAACACTTCGTTATCTACCGTGTTATACTACTAAGTGCACTCTTTATAGATGAAAGAATGTAATTTTTATGGTCCATCGACAGCGACGAAACGAGAAATGCTGTTGGGTTTCGGAATAACAAAGGTAAAGATATTACACGTTTATTTTTATACTGAAGGAGTACTTCTTCATAAGCTATTTTTGACCTTGCTTTTCCTCAGTTCGTCACTTAGTAGGCTTAATAAGCCACTGTTGCAGAATTTTCTCGGATTTGCATCTGCACAATATGTTAGCAAGGTGACACCGCGTAAACTCTGCTGTGTTTTGGCAAAAGAACCACAATTTAACGCGGCAAGAAGAGAAATGTAGGTTTTATTCTAAATTCGACACTCATGACGTTTCTCTGAGAGTTGTAAATAGTAACCAGGAAGACGAAAGTAAATCGATGTTGTTTTTTTTGCATTTTCAGTGGAATTCTTTTTTAGAGACTAACCAAAGAGTTGACGGTAGGTCGTTTTGAATTATCACCACACAAGTGTGATTTCGGAGAGGCTCCACATTAATATTTACACAATACACGAGGTTGGCTTCAGTTTAGAACAGCACTCCCCCTTCAGCGTTTGATATTTCCTCTACAGCGCCTGCCCACAACCCTCACCGTTATTGCTCACCCCACACATTCCCTGCCAACTGCCCATCTACCGGCCACTTTATTCTATAACGCACACTATAACGCCGCACGTTAACAGTCGGCTGTAGTCCGATTCACTAACGGTGGGCGTTCGCCCATGTCGAGGCACAGATGGCGATTGCACTTTTGCTGATTCCAACCCACAGTCGCGGTAAGCAGGTACACATTCTTTGTGCTCAAAGAAAGCGTGTATCCTGGTAGATATCTCTGGTTTGCTTGTGTAGAATTTGTCGATTAACATCACCATCAGCGGTGACAGCTCACGACAAATGGAATAAAACTCACTAAATAACACGGTACAAAAACGTTTAACGTTACCATTGGTTACGATATCATAGCAGAGCACTCAGGACACTACTGAATATTCATTGGCTGTCAGACAATACATGACGTAGATCCACATAACAAGCCTACATTCGACCGCTATCGCTCGTTTCTCCCGTAAGCATTGGGGCTCCTGCTCACTGTGATTTGGCAGCCATACTGTTGGCTACAAATGGAAGTCAATACAGAAGATCTGCGAAGCTGAAGAACATCCATTGACAGGCTTAGGAAAATTCAGATACACCGTATAAAATTAAAGTTTTCGATGAACGTTGGAGGAAACCGCTCTTCAGGGAAGACGTCGATCAGTGAACGTCTTGTGTTCTTCCCGCTTGTGATGAGTCTGTTAACATGTTATGTAAGACACATGTACTCAAAGTGCCTTCAAATATATATCTTTCTCTACCACAAAGTTTTTATAATATTTTCAACTAATTCTAGATAAACAGTCGAAGCCTGATCAAAAATCTGAACTCTTTAGCAAGACCGCCAAAAATACATTCAACATATATTCTCGCACTACAGAGACGGTATCTAAAAACTCTTCGAAAAGAAATTGCCTCCATACTAAGGCAGTAATTGAGGTGACATACCGAAACCTTAATCACAAACAATTAGAAGATGAAAGTAAACACAGTCTTCATACAACTGGCTGCTTCGTGTAAATTTAGTTTCGTTGTCAATTTATTCTTATGAAGCAATCAATTCTGAAACGCGGATCAATATGGCGAGCTTCTGTTTGCTGTAACGTCAATGAACATGAGTCTGTGGTGGGAATCACACACGTCCAGCAACAGTACCGAGAAAATGTTTTTGTTGTCGTAATAAAGGAGCCTTCATAACACGTATATGCTTACAATTTGTAATCGCCACACAATAGGTTAAATTGCCTACCGATTTAGTGAACCTTTCGCTATTCTTACTTTGAAAAACTTTTGAATTACCTCTGTTTGATTTTTTTAGTCAGTAAAAGTGGAAAAAGAGAGGCATCCTGCTCATCAGACTCGGTGGCGGGAAGGAAACACGGCGGCTCGGCAGCAGCGGCAGATCAAAGCGACGACAAAGGAGCCGCTTCTGTTTCCAGCAGTGCCGTGTTGAGGCTCGGTGCGCCTCTGGGAAGCGTTTCTCGGCGGCTCCCTGTGAAGGTGGCCGAAGGAATGCCGTGAACCCAGAAAACTGGTGACACAGGACTCTGTAAAATTTCGAGGTGCTAGGAGCAGCCGGCCTTAGTGGCCATGCGGTTCTAGGCGCTGCAGTCTGGAACTGCGAGACGCTACGGTCGCAGGTTCGAATCCTGCCTCGGGCATGGATGTGTGTGATGTCATTAGGTTACTTAGGTTTAACTAGTTCCAAGTTCTAGGGGACTGATGACCTCAGCAGTTAAGTCCCGCAGTGCTCAGAGCCATTTGAACCATTTTTTGCTAGTAGCAACACATAACATAAATGAAAGCATTGTGAGAACAGAGATGGGAAGAAGTGAATATCAGGTTTACAAAGAACCTTACCACAGTAAAATGCCAGCTGGCGGAAACTGCAATACCTGAACTGTTACTCCTTGAGGATAAGCTTTCTAATTGGATTCATCTAATCAGATGAAAACAAAGCAAAAATTCCGTCCCTCCCTTCTTGACCAGTGATGTGACACGTCGTTTATTTCTCTGAGATACAGTCTGGATAATGAAGAAAATGCTTTAGCTAAAAGCTTTAGTGGACCGAATGTTTTCAGGATTAAACATAACTGTACAGAACTAGGAAATATGACAACGGCTGGATGAAGTAACTTGTTGAATATGTCAGTACAACGTCCCGGGAATTGTTTGAAATTCAAATAATCGAAATTATGTGCCAGCGGCGCGCGTTGTATAATGACAGATGCTTAACAAAATTTTTGCCGTTGTTATTACATGTCGTGGAAGGTACTCCATCCACCAAGATTTGAAATAATGTACCGAAAGCGAATATTGTCATCAGGTCTATTACCATATATCCACCATCCATTTGGCACGATACGCCAGTGCTATTCTCCTGTCATTTGGGAAGTCTATTTGTTTTGACCATATCAGTGTTGATGAGACTACACAAGTATACGGTAGACGTCGTTCAGTCGTTTTTAAAATTTGCGTGTTGGTAATTTTCGAAAGAAAGTTGTTACATAATTATACATAATGTAGAAAAGAGGGAAATCGGGTAGAAATGCATCTAGGTCTCGAATTTCTAATTTTTCTATCTTTGGCGCTGTACATACTTCCCTATATCTTGAACTACTGTACTACTTTCGACTGTGACCATATTAATTTTGTTCTCTTTTAGAATAATTTGGTTTTATATTACTGAAAGAACAACTTGTGTTCGATTTATCATTCCTACAGACTTACAAAAACTGAAATAGTTCCTTGAGTCTTACATAACGTAAATGTAGTAGAAATTTTGCTGGCTTACAATTCTTTTTTTATTATGGAGTCATGAGTGTGTAAAAATTCGTAGGTTAGTCGAAGCATCTGGCATTAGCGTTTTAGTGTAGCGATGACACAACACAGTGGCCAGTTCTCTGACAGACGTGATACGGTTACTTCCTTGTTCCTATTAGGACTGGCTCGCGTTATGTGCACCACACATGGACTACATCGCTGTTACCCTGTCAATCAGCTTGTACCTTAGTGGAAATCATTATAAAGGCAAGGATATTTGCAAGAAAATTAGCCTTGTCTGTTGGCATTATTGGGTTGGTTCAAAATGGCTCTGAGCACTATGGGACTTAGCATCTGAGGTCATCAGTCCCCTAGAACTTAGAACTAGTTAAACCTAACTAAATGGTTCAAATGGCTCTGAGCACTATGCGACTTAATTTCTGAGGTCATCAGTCATTTAGAACTTAGAACTAATTAAACCTAACTAACCTAAGGACATCACACACATCCATGCCCGATGCAGGATTCGAACCTTCGACCGTAGCGGTCGCGCGGCTCTAGACTGAAGCGCCTAGAACCGCTCGGCCACTCTGGCTGGCTGGGGAAGAAGATCAGACAGCGAGGTCATCGGTCTCATCGGATTAGGGAAGGACGGGGAACGAAGTCGGACGTGCCCTTTCAAAGGAACCATCCCGTAATGTGCCTGGAGCGATTTAGGAAAATCAGGATGGCAGGACGCGGGAATGAACCGTCGTCCTCCCGAATGCGAGTCCAGTGTGCTAACCACTACGCCACCTCGCTCGGTAGGAATAACTGTGCGCCGTGTATATGCAGTAGTATGAAATCCTATATGTCCACACATGCAGTCAAATGGTATAGCGTTTAATGTCAGTAGTGCAGTATACAGTATAACAAGACAACGATTCAGGTAGTATAGAGTGGAATTCGGTATACAGGAGGATGGTTTTGTGTAGTATTAGTGTGCACGTACTTTCCTTGCTTACAAATAGGAGACAGACACTATTAGTGACAATGGATGTTGTGTACGTAAATTGGGATTGTGACTATACAATGTGGAAAACAGTTTTCAAGTGATGAAAAAGCAAAAATCGGTGGACAGAAGGATATGACACTCTATAATCATCAAATTACCAAGGGGATGAACTTTCGAAATGCAGTGATTGATAATTTAGTTAGATTGGACGGAACGGAAAATATGGACATAATGGAAAATCATCTGAGTTGTAGACGGGGTTACATTTGTGCAAAGTAGGGGCCACAAACCGTTATTCTTCTGAAACTGTTGCTGATTTACAGTTACCAGTAAGTGCCAGACGTGTACGACAAATTTTGTGACGTGACAGACATCTTTTATGGAAGAAAAGACTATAGAAACCAGCATTAACCTCCAAACATAAAGAAGCTAGATTGGAACTGACTGAAAATATGAGTCGACTATTTCAGAATGGGATACAGTTATCTTCAGTGATGATAAGAAGTTTCCTTTGATGGACTGAATGGATTTCAGTATTATTAGAATAATCTGAGGAGAGAGTTGCAGGTAAGAGTGACAAGTAATTTTGGTGGTGGAAGTGTTAAAGGTAAATTACTTGGCTGAGCACTAGAATGAATTCTACGTACACTGATATCCTGAAAGCAGAATCGATTGGAGTGTATGAGGACATAGGTGACGAAAGTTTAACTCCTCAACAAGATGATGTATTTCTGTATAATTCTGACACAACCCAAAAGTGGTTTAACGCTGATGATATCGAAGTAGCCCGGATCTGAAGCTTTGGAATATCTTTATGGAATATTTGTGAGGCGTCTTTATCATAATGGAAGGCAAATTGAAGCTGTACGTGAACTGAAAACAGCGATGCGAGAAAAATGGGCGGCAATTTCATTGCAAGAACTACTAAACCCTAACTAATTTCTGAAGTAATTAGGAAGATCTGAGGTTGGAAAAATTATTGACAATGCAATAGCACAACAGGACAGAGAGAGCCTTTATACCAGTTTCCATTTAGGAAATTCATATGCCTTGTTTTGTTAGCAGCGTTATGAAAGAAACTTTGTGATTCAGTCATGATTGTTAATATTTTATATACATCTACTACTTCCATAGTAAATTCGGTATCTGCACCCTTCAGATATTGTAGTATTACTTTCGTGGAACCTTGCCTTTATAATTATTTCCTCTACTGTATTAAAACAAAAGTATCACAATATGACCGCTGGATACATATGATACATGAACAACGTAAATTATGTAAGCATGACGACCTTCCACTGTGTGTAAGATTATAGCTCTGAACCAGTTACCAAATATACTTTCGTGTGTATTTATTGTTGTCACGATCCCTTATACTTTTCAATGTCTATCTGACAACAATAGCGATTCAGCTTAACAGATTATGACGGTGTGTAACGCCTGGTGATTGACACATTGAATTATATACTAATTTTTAACGGTATGTATCGTATAATGGAAGTTTAAATATCAATTGTATTTTGTTATTGTTCACCTCTCATTTGCAACTTTCTTTATATTAGATCTGAAGATGGTTCATCACCGTGCTGAAACTAGTTACCAGTAAAGGAATTTTTGTGATTCTGGCGCAGGATTTTTCACCACAAATTTTAAAATGCAGATGTTGCTCCAATTACTGCCTATAAAAGCTTTCAAAACAATGGCGGTTCTTCCTGTGGGGCAGATGAGATATTAACTGACACAAAAGTTTTCGTGTTTGAAGATATTCTTGGGCGCACAAACATCTTAAATTTAAATTCGGTCATTTATCTCCACTTGTGATGGATAATTCTGTATCGTAGTTTATTTGAGTGACAAAAACGATTTCCACCATCATTCCCACCCACACGCCATAGAAATAGCTAGTTCCAACATTAATTAATACCCACAATATTTTGTAACTTAAATCAGTAATGTCAACACAAGTAATTACATTCCTAAAACAGAAATAACAACAGAAGATCGTTTACAGACAGTCAATTGAAAGACGTCATTATCTGACTCGCAAACAATCGTTACATGTTACCATAATTGACAATTGTCTTACATTCTGTGGAATGCTGGAGCACTTTGTGAACAGGACGAATGCAGTGACCATTTAAGTCCAGGAATGTTTGTGGTCTTCGAAATTTCGTAGCTCAGTCCGATATTGCGCTGAGTTATCGCATTTCCAAGGCTACTACTTTTAAAAAACTCAAAATAATTTACTTTCCTATTTGCTGGAGTTGTTACCATGACCGAACAAAAAAGAAATTTCTCACTCTGTTTTTGTATTAGTTGTCACAGATGGTACAACTGATACGTCAACAATTTAATACTTATTCCTCGCTAACAAATACGTTTCGTTTTACACTAAACAAGTGTAGAAGTTTTTGAATTTCCTCTCTACTTCTGGAGATAGAACAATGCTTTGAGAGAAGCATATAAAGAAACTTTTCTGTATATTAAGGACCCCTAAGCTAAAGTTGTTTGTCGAGTTTACGAAGATTCAGATATTATATGAATCGTCGTCATTCAGTATCCTGAAATAAAATTCTAGACGTGCTCATGCTGTTCATTGTCGTGCATTTGAGATGAATCTCAGTTAGATCCAAGCAGTGAGTCAGAATATAGTACTCAGTGCTGGCGTTAGACTATTTTTATCTCAGAAAGGTTTTTAGTTTCTTTTTGTAGTTCTTCTGATCTAAGATCGATACTGGCTGAAATAGTTACGTTTGTCAGAGATCTCAAACGCCATTTATTAGTTGATACGAATTTATACCACTACCTTTATTCAATAAAAAATCACACACAGGAAAAGTGTGTGAATACTATGTGGGCGTATGGCAGGATGTAATTGGTACTACCCGTTCTTAGTTATTCGCTCACATTAGCTGTAGTGAAACCTCTGCATAGTGAATCCAAACGTAGAAATCTACCTGGCTGGAAACTCATAACAAGTTAAAGGATCACATGATACGAGAAAAATGTCAGTAAGTAGATACACATTCACCAAAATAGCGGGAAGGTAATTATTCGAAATAAAATGCTATTGATATACTTACCAAAACTACGCAAGAAATGAATCGCCGTCGCAGGGGATTTTGGGCGAATTAACGTTGTTTGTCTGAATCCGTAACTTCGACAAATGGCGCAAGGCAAGTAATTCTATTAGAAAATATAAAAACTCGAATACAGAAAAATAGCGAGAACAAACCGACACAGAACATACTTTTAGTTTGGACGAAGACTGCCGTGCAGTTTTACGTATCCTATGTGACTTCACATGGAAATAAAAGGCCAACCTAAGAGTTTTTTAGTAAGAAGAAGGTATAAACCTTAATTTGGTGTCGTAATGAAGAATTCTGTGTTACGCTCTATAACAGAATCCCAAAGATGAACGCTGTAACTTCACTATATTCCTACTGAATAGTTATCACTGCAACAAAATCGAAAGTCTGTTACTGCTGTCTAGATTTTATTTGATAGTAAAAATTGAAAAGTAAAGACAATAAGTGATATTTAGCTTTGTGTGTGGGTCCGCAATCGTCGTATGTTAATCGGCTGGAATCTCATTTACTACACATCTGTGAATGGTGAATAGCAGACTATCAAATAGGCAAAAGGACAAAAACCTGTTAGAATCCTTGGATAACACAAGAGATATATAATCTAAATGACGAATGGAGAAAATATAAATTTTCAACTTATGGTGCAAGCCAAAGAGAATACAGACATCTAAACAATGAGATTGCCAGGAAATACAAAATAGCATGCAGGATCGGCTAGTCGAGGAATGAACGATGTACAAATAGGCATAAATAGAGGAAAGATAGATGCTGTCTGTAGGGAAATTATAGAGAATAGAGAAGCAGCTGCATGACTAACTAGAGCTCATATAGCAAACCAGTGCTAAGAAACGAAGGGAAATCTGAAAAGTGGCTTGAATACACCAAAGAACTATGCGAGAGAAACGTACTTGAAGGTAACAAAGAGGAGAGGAAATAGATGGTTCAAATGGCTCTGAGTACTATGGGACTTAACTTCTGAGGTCATCAGTCCCCTAGAACTTAGAACTACTTAAATCTAACGAACATAAGGACATCACACACATCCATGCCCGAGGCACGATTCGAACCTACGACCGTAGCGGTCGCGTGGTTCCAGACTGTAGCGCCTTTAACCGCTCGGCCACTCCGGCCGGCGGACGTAGATGAAAATGAGTTGGTAGATGTGGTACTGCAAGAAGAATTTGAAACAGTACTGAAAAATATAAGGCAAAACAAGGGCCCACGAGTGGATGATAGTCCCTCAATATTTTTGAGATCCTTTGAAAAGCCAGCCATGACAAAACTATTCCACCTGCCGTGCAAGCCATATGAGAGAGGCGAAACAACCTGAGGCTGCAAGGGGAATGCAATAATTTGAATTCTAAAGAAAGTGTTGGTACGTGTTACTGTTACCGAACTGACAAATGTTAAATAGTCATCCTTGCAAATTATTGGCACGAATGGAAAAATTGGTAGAGGTTGTAGAAGCCGACTATGAAGATTATCAGATGCGACTCAGAGGAATCGAAGGAATACACTATTCAGCACAGACCCGACGAAGCTAAGTTACAGAAAGACAAACCTACTTTTATTGCATTTGTAAATATATGGAAAGCTTCTTACAATTTGGAATATACACTTTGAAATTCTTACGGCAGCATATATAAAATATCAACAACGAAAGGTTAGTTAAACTCGTACAGAAACAAGGCTGCCTTTATAAGACTCTAAAGACCCGAAGGAGAAGCAGTCGCTGAGAAGGGATTGAAACGGGTTGTAGACTTATCCCGATGTTGTTCGACATTTACATTCAGCAATCAGTAGGTGAAACCAGTGAGAGATCTGGAGACGAAACTAAAGCCCAAGAAGAAGAAATTTAAACTTTTATACTTGCTGATGACATTTTAATTACATTCCTGGAAATTGAAATAAGAACACCGTGAATTCATTGTCCCAGAAAGGGGAAACTTTATTGACACATTCCTGGGATCAGATACATCACATGATCACACTGACAGAACCACAGGCACATAGACACAGGCAACAGAGCATGCACAATGTCGGCACTAGTACAGTGTATATCCACCTTTCGCAGCAATGCAGGCTGCTATTCTCCCATGGAGACGATCGTACAGATGCTGGATGTAGTCCTGTGGAACGGCTTGCCATGCCATTTCCACCTGGCGCCTCAGCTGGACCAGCCTTCGTGCTGGACGTGCAGACCGCGTGAGACGACGCTTCATCCAGTCCCAAACATGCTCAATGGGGGACAGATCCGGAGATCTTGCTGGCCAGGGTAGTTGACTTACACCTTCTAGAGCACGTTGGGTGGCACGGGATACATGCGGACGTGCATTTTCCTGTTGGAACAGCAAGTTCCCTTGCCGGTGTAGGAATGGTAGAACGATGGGTTCGATGACGGTTTGGATGTACCGTGCACTATTCAGTGTCCCCTCGATGATCACCAGAGGTGTACGGCCAGTGTAGGAGATCGCTCCCCACACCATGATGCCGGGTGTTGGCCCTGTGTGCCTCGGTCGTATGCAGTTCTGATTGTGGCGCTCACCAGCACGGCGCCAAACACTCATACGACCATCATTGGCACCAAGGCAGAAGCGACTCTCACCGCTGAAGACGACACGTCTCCATTCGTCCCTCCATTCACGCCTGTCGCGACACCACTGGTGGCGGGCTGCACGATGTTGGGGCGAGAGCGGAAGACGGCCTAACGGTGTGCGGGACCGTAGCCCAGCTTCATGGAGACGGTTGCGAATGGTCCTCGCCGATACCCCTGGAGCCACAGTGTCCCTAATTTGCTGGGAAGTGGCGGTGCGGTCCCCTACGGCACTGCGTAGGATCCTACGGTCTTGGCGTGCTTCCGTGCGTCGCTGCGGTCCGGTCTCATGTCGACGGGCACGTGCACCTTCCGCCGACCGCTGGCGACAACATCGATGTACTGTGGAGACCTGACGCCCCACGTGTTGAGCAATTCGGCGGTACGTCCACCCGGCCTCCCGCATGCCCACTATACGCCCTCGCTCAAAGTCCATCAGCTGCACATACGGTTCACGTCCACGCTGTCGCGGCATGCTAGCAGTGTTAAAGACTGCGATGGAGCTCCGTATGCCACGGCAAACTGGCTGGCACTGACGGCGGCGGTGCACAAATGCTGCGCAGCTAGCGCCATTCGACGGCCAACACCGCGGTTCCTGGTGTGTCCGCTGTGCCGTGCGTGTGATCATTGCTTGTACAGCCCTCTCGCAGTGTCCGGAGCAAGTATGGTGGGTCTGACACACCGGTGTCAATGTGTTCTTTTTTCCATTTCCAGGAGTGTATATCAGAGTCAGCAAAGAACTTTTAAGAGTAACTGCATGGAATAAAAAGTGTCTAGGGCGTCACTAGGCACGTAATCGGCCTGGAATCTTATTGACTGGAGCAGAATTTTCTTGAGTGGTGAGACTCGCTTCAAACTGAGCCCTGATAACCGACGAAGACGTGTCGGGAAACTCCCCATACACCCTAACTGCCGCTCTCCATACGGGCCGACAACCAGGACTGATGGTGTGGGGTGCTGCTTCCGTTCGTTCGTAGCAGGACGCCTTCGGTTGTCATCTGCGGCAGTCTTACAGCACATCGGTGCGTCGACTACACTACTGGCCATTAAAATTGCTACACCAAGAAGAACTGCAGATGATAAACGGGTATTCATTGCACAAATATATTATACTAGAACTGACATGTAATTACATTTTCACGCAATTTGGGTGCATAGATCCTGAGAAATCAGTACCAAGTACAACCACCTCTGGCCGTAATAACGGCCTTGATACGCCTGGGCATTGAGTCAAACATAAATTGGATGGCGTGTACAGGTACAGCTGCCCATGCAGCTTCAACACGATACCAGAGTTCATTAAGAGTAGTGACTGGGGCATTGTGAAGAGACAGTTGCTCGGCCACCATTGACCAACGTCTTTAATTGGTGAGAGATCTAGAGAATGTGCTGGTTAGGTCAGCAGTCGAACATTTTCTGTATCCAGAAAGGCCCGTACAGGACCTGCAACATGCGGTCGTGCACTGTCCTGCTGAAATGCTGGGTTTCGCAGGGATCGAAAGAAGGGTACATCCACTGGTCGTAACACATCTGAAATGTAACGTCCACTGTTCAAAGTGCAGTCAGTGCGAACAAGAGATGACCGAGACATGTAACCAGTGGCACCCCATACCATCACGCCAGGTGATACGGCAGTGTGGCGATGAAGAGTACACGCTTCCAATGTGCGTTCACTGCGAAGTCGCCAAACACTGATGCGACCATCATGATGCTGTAAACAGAACCTGGATTCATTCGAAGAAATGACGTTTTGTCATTCGTGCACCCAGGTTCGTCGTTGAGTACACCATCGCAGGCGCTCCTGTCTGTGATGCAGCGTCAAGGGTAACCGCAGCCATGGTCTCATAGCTGATAGTCCATGCTGCTGCAAACATCGTGAACTGTTCGTGCAGATGGCTGTTGTCTTGCAAACGTACTCATCTGTTGATGCCAGGGGTCGAGATGTGTCTGGACTATCCGTTACAGCCATGTGGATAAGGTGCCTGTCATCTCGACTGCTAGTGATACTAGGCCGTTCGGATCCAGCACGGCGTTCCGTATTATCCTGCTGAACCCACCGATTCCATATTCCACTAACAGTCATTGGATCTCGACCAACGCGAGCAACAATGTCGCGATACGATAACCCGCAATCGCGATAGGCTACAATACGACCTTTATCAAAGTCGTAAACGTGATAGTACCAATTTCTCCTCTTTACAACAACGTTTCACCAGGAAACGCCGGTCAACTGCTGTTTGTGTATGAAAAATCGGTTGGAAACTTTCCTCGTGTCAGCATGTTTTAGGTCTCGCTACCGGCGCCAACCTTGTGTGAGTGTTCTGCAAAGCTAATCATTTGCATATTACAGCATCTTCTTCCTGTCGGTTAAATTTCGAGTCTGTAGTGCGTCATCTTCGTGGTGTAGCAACTTTAATGGCCAGTAGTGTATATTCTGTGCCCCATTTCGTTCCCTTCATGGCAAGCCATCATTTCAGCAAAGTAATGCTCTCCTGCACTTGGTGAGAGTCTCTACTTCTTGTATTGGTGCTTTCCAAATCTTGCCGTGGCCAGCAAGGTCGCCAGATCTCTCCCCAGTTGAGAACGTTTGAAGCATTATGAAACGGGTCCTTCAACCATCTCGTGATTCTGACGATCTAACGCTCCAGTGAGACAGAGGTTGGTACGACATCCTCCAAGAGGACGTCCATCAACTGTGTCAATCAGTGCTTAGCAGAATAACTGGCTACATAAGGACCAGAGGTGGACCAATGCGTTGTTGACAAGCTCAATTCGTGAAGCTCTTTCTCATGAATAAACTATCCAATTTTTCTGAAATCGTAATCATTTATTTGACTGCACATTTGCGTTACATCTACCAATTTCCGTCCCATTCGGGTAATTCCTTCATGGTGCATCGCTTTTCTTTGTCTTTCACTGTATAAGTCTTGGGGCATGTGTGATGCAAAAGGATGATCTGCAAATATCCACAGTGAGGATGTATATAAATTATACATGCCTGAAATGCTTTCATACGTAAGTATGAGGTTTTTAGTGTAGTTGTGCAGCTCTTCTGATTTGTCCTGATTTTTATTTTATGTCTAATAATTAGTGCATTGTAGTTAGGTGTAGTTGGAGATGCAGCCGATGTCCAATTAATACACTACCCTATTGACCATATATAAGATCTAGAATGGTTGGATAAAGTTTCCAGTCATTCTCTACTTGATTTTACTGTATCAACGACAGTGTGTGGTAGGTGACACGATGGGTGATATGAGTGTGTAGTAGATATTGAGAATCTAAGATGTGTTACAGAGGCTGGATTTAATTGTACTTCCACTGTCCACAGGTTTAGCCAAAGTAATGAAAATGGAAATGAGCCTTTGGCGTCATTGGCCGGAAGGCCCCTTGCGGGGCAGGTCCGACCGCCTTGGTGCAGGTCTTATTACATTCGACGCCACATTGGGCGACCTGAGCGCAGGATGGGCATGAAATGATGATGAAGACAGCACAAGACCCAGTCTCTAAGCGGAGAAAATCCCCGATCCAGCCAGGAATCGAACCAGGGCCCATAGGACGGCAACCCATCACGCTGGCAACTCAGCTATCGGGGCGGACAGCCAAAGTAATAAGAAGTGGTGAGAAAGCCACTGTGTATTATTGCAGTATCAGCTGTAGGCTGGTGACCGCATTCTGCTAACGCGAGGGCCAGAGAAACATACACGTAAGGAGATTGCAAGACACTGCGGTTAACTACCAGAAAACTGCTCCTTGCAGTGCTAATAGCTGTAGCAGGCAGTTTCGTGTCACCACACAAGGGGAAATCTCTTGTTATGGGGGACGTACTACATACCAGGTGTTAGTGAAACAGCCGGCCGTGATGGCCGAGCGGTTCTAGGCGCAACAGTCTGGAACCGCGGGACCGCTACGGTCGCAGGTTCGAATCCTGCCTCGGGCATGGATGTGTGTGACGTCCTTAGGTTAGTTAGGTTTAAGTAGTTCTAAGTTCTAGGGGACTGATGACCTCAGATGTTAAGTCCCATAGTGCACAGAGCCATTTTTTAGTGAAACAAACGTGGCTCAGCACGATATAAATGTGTCTGAATTTTGAAGCAGAGACACTGCTTTTTCTGTAGCTCAGCAGCACCACCATTACGCTGGACAACAGGATGATTCGGCATACAGTAGCAGCCACTGGTTTAGGACTGGGTTGCGCGTGTCGCCTCTGATATTGAGTTGCTCAAGGGACTTCGTACCACAGCACCGTATATCTGCCGTCCGCTCATGCTGTTTGCTGTACTGAGTTACCCACAGGTCTTAGTGAATCAGCGGCAGCTACACTCTAACACCTGCCAGGATACAGGGGGCCGAGTCCCGTGCACAGCAAAATTCTCTTGCCGCCACGGTGAACATATGTGGCGCCGAGAGGCTGCTCCAAGCACCATCGCCAGCGGAGAAGAAGTGAGCTGATAACGCCACAGCCGTGGCCTACAGATGCCATTGTCCGTCCACAGATCTGCTCTCAGCAATGAAGAGTGTCTATGCAGCGTCCTCTCACCAGGGTGGAAGCTGTCATCCACAGTTCAGCACTAAGTAGGGTCAACAGAGTGAGGGCTGTTCGGCTTCAATGAGCCATGAAAAAACACACACCGACGTCGGATAAAAGGTTCTTTTCTGTCAGCAGTGTTCCCAATGCGCCCTCTAGTATGTGGCCTCTACAACTCACATCAATGAATGAACTGCGTTCTTCACAATTATTGCTTCTGGGATAGGGCTTGACAAAAGTTAAGGAACATGGAGTAGAACAGATGTTATGGGCTGTATACTAGAACTAAATGAGTAAGACGGATGCGGAATGTACTGAGATGAACAGGGGGAGGGGTAGCTGCAGATCAAGACACTAGTTAGCTGAGTGGTAAGTTTCAGTGAGGTGTAGGATTCACAGATTTACAGATTATTTATAACTAACCTTTCACTACTTGAGCCAGTATAGACGGAAAACGGTTTACCTTATGCATACCCCACATTATATGAATGAAGTTACGATTATGCGCTGCAGTATTTGCGCTGTTAGTAGTATTAGTGTCATGATTTCTTCTGCGCCAGAACTGGTACATCGAAATAATCCTGAAACGAGAACATGAGTGTGCATTACGGATGCAGGGAGACAATATTGGCGTAGGCTAGGTGAGCAGGGTCTTAATCGTCAAACTGCTTCATCAAAAGCCGTTACTCGTAAAACTGTCTTATCAAAGGACCTTACTCGTAAAACTGTTTTATCAAAACCGCAGTAGTGGTGCTGTTCTTCGAGAGTATCGATGCATTAAAGAAATACGAAGAGGTACTCTTTCTGCACCTGAACTGAAAAACATGATTCCGAAGTTCGAATTTACTGACGGTTTGGGAACTGTTCCTGGGGAAGGCCGATTGCCAACTGCAAATAAATTGTGGAAAAATCCTGGACGCAGTGTGAAATCTTCGAGCAGTGCACGAGTTGTGTCTCGAAAGATGAACATTCCATTCGAAAAGTGTTGAGAATAACTGTGAAATTCTATCCATGTGGTCGTGGATGCAGATGGTCGTCATACTGTGCAAAGTTTCAAGCATAAAACGTAAACGCGAAATTTACCCGACAGGAAAAAGATGCTGTGATATGCAGAAGATTAGCTTTGCAGAGCATTCACACAAGGTTTGCGCCGGTGGCGACACCTACAACATGCTGACGTGAGGAAAGTTTACAACCGGTTTCTCATACACAAACAGCAGCTGACTGGCGTAGCCTGGTGATGTGTTGTGATACCTCGTGTAAGGAGAAGGAATGCGTACCATCAATTTTCCGACTTTGATGAAGGTCGTATTGTAGCCTATCGCGATTGCGGTTTATCGTATCGCGACATTGTTGCTCGCGTTTGTCGAGATCCAATGACTGTTAGCAGAATATGAAATCGGTGGGTTCAGGAGGATAATACGGAACGCCGTGCTGGATCCCAACGGCTTCGTATCACTAGCAGTCGAGATGAGAGGCATCTTATCCGCATGGTTGTAACGGATCGTGCAGCCACGTCTCGATCCCTGAGTCAACAAATGGCGACGTTTGCAAGACAACAACCATCTGCACGAACAGTTCGACGACGTTTGCAGCAGCATGGACAATCAGCTCGTAGACCTTGTCTGCGGTTACCCTTGATGCTGCATCACAGACAGGAGCGCCTGCGATGGTGTACTCAACGACGAACCTGGGTGCACGAATGACAAAACGTCATTTTTTCGGATGAATCCAGGTTCTGTTTACAGCATCATGATGGTCACATCCGTGTTTGACGACATCGCAGTGAACGCACATTGGAAGCGTGTACTCGTCACCGCCACACCGCCGTATCACCCGGCGTGATGGTATGGGGTGCCACTGGTTACATATCTCGGTCACCTCTTGTTCGCATTGACGGCACTTTGAACAGTGGACGTTACATTTCAGATGTTATCGACCCGTGGCTCTACCCTTCATTCGGTACCTGTGAAACCCTACATATCAGCAGGATAATGCACGACAGCCTGTTGCAGTTCCTGTACGGGCCTTTCTGGACACAGAGAATGTTCGACTGCTGCCCTGGCAAGCACTGAAAACGTTGGTCAATGGTGGTCGAGCAGCTGGCTCGTCACAATACGCCAGTCACTACTCTTGAAGAACTGTGGTATCGTGTTGACGCTGAATGGGCAACTGTACCTGTACACACCATACGCGCCATCCAAGCTCTGTTTGACTCCAATGACCATGCGTATCAAGGCCATTATTAGGGCCAGAGGTAATTGTTCTGGGTACTGATTTCTCAGGATCTATGCACCCAAATTGCGTGAAAATGTAATCACATGTCAGTTCTAGTACAATATATTTGTTCAATGAATACCCGTTTATCATGTGCATTTCTTCTTGGTGTAACAATTTTAATGGCCAGCAGTGTATAATTATCACCATGCTGCATTATAAAAGCATTGCTAACTTTACTAACTAATGTAGGATATATGTAAGGGAGAGTAAGGGACAGTAATCACTCACAGAATATTTCTATTTTCCTTTTTTATCTCTCTTTATAATACCTATAGTATTTTCAGTCACTACATAAGCAAATTTTTCTAACAAAATTACGGCCGCACCGATAACTATTTTAAGAAAGAGGTAGGAGCTTCGTAAAAGCTATGTTCTGGGAAAGGTGTGCCTTACAGCTGTACCAGTGATTAAAAGCTGTACGCCGTACAACAATTTTCAGTAGGCTATGTTCACTAGGCTTATCTTTACAGCAAAAGCAATACACAGTGTATCACACTCACCACAGGTTTCAGGCCATAACCCCTAGTTGCAATCCTAAACAACTTTTCCTACAGATTATCTGAGAATCAAACTCTAGCTTTCCAAGGTGGCTGACCGAAGAACTATCCAGAAATAATGAGGAACAACCGTTAACTACAAACAACATACTTTTCACTGAAGATCGTAGTGAGCCCCCACACATTCGTAAGAAATGTTCGTGAGTTGCAGTAATCGAAATAGATGTTTTATGAGAGATAAGTGAGGAATGGTTGTACAATGTCCATTGAATTTACTATTTCATCTGTGATATTTGTAGGAAATTTGGGATACAACATGCAATTAAAACTGCATATAATTATTTAAATGAAAACTCTGTTAAACCTAATGCTATCCTGTGTCCATGCATGTCCTATATGTGTTTTAGATGTCGAACCATCCAGATTTCTTAGTAGCTGTGGCCACGTAATTTAATCTTGCATCTGACTACTGCACTCCAGCATACTTCTGCATTCCATCATACTCTGTAGTGCATAAAACCGAAGCATGAAATTGAAGGCTGAGACGTGATTACAGTAGCGCAAAACACGATCGATTTAGAATTTTGAACAATGTGGTAGCATCTTATTGATCTCAGTCTCACTTAAAATTACAAAATACGAGAATAGCGTGCCATAAGAGTTACATTACTTCCTCTAGTACACAGGTGAACATCAACCAATGGATGCTACAACAAGAAATCATCTGCATTTATTATCATTAATGGTTATTGGTTCCTATATTTAATCCAAATCTGTATTGGCCGTTAATCTGCCGAGTGTTTCTACTGCCGCCGACATACATTGCCCCTAAGGATCACGAAGATAATATAAGAGAAATTACGGCTCATACTGAGGCATAGAGATATCCGTTTTTCCCTCGCTCTGTTTGGCAGTGGAACAGGAGAGGAAATGACAAGTAGTTGTACAGGGTACCCTCCGATAAGCGCCGTACTATGGCTTGCGGAGTGTGAGCTTTTAGATGTAGATGTAGACGTAAAGGCTACGGAAATGTCGCACTTGGTGCGTTACACTTAAGTCTGTAACATTGACAGTCCCCAGTCAGTAGGTAAAATTTTCTGGTATGTGGCAAATAATTCTGTATCAGGTACTAGGTTGTTTACCGCCTGTTGCAGTAATTCATTCGACAGACTGTTTTAGAAGTCAAGACGCGGAATTAACCACTCTGCTCACGTTCATCGATATTTCGTTAAAACATTCTGCTATGGGCTTGCGTTACAGAAAAGGGCTTATCATGTTAAGAATACTAACAGCTTCCATGACATACCTAACAAGCATCCCATTTCAGTATTGAGCAAACAGAACGTTTAACGAATAAAGCTGCATATGTGACAGGTGAGAAGGCGTTTGATTAGTCATTCGCCTAGTTTTTACTTAGCCTCCCGCTGCACAGCTGGTAGGCCAAGTACATTGTTATTCAATTTGCTTACAAATTACATACAAATGCCTTTGATCAGTTTCCATTCAGTTTTAGACACAGTGTTCTCTCTTACTTAACTGTATAATGTCCTAACAGCCTCATACACAGAATGTTAATAATTAACCATCGTATTCACCGCCGTACGTTTTACTAGGTTCTAGCAGCCCGCCTGTGAATTGTTTCGATCTCTTATTTCAATCCAAACTGGTACGGAACCTAAGCAGTCTTCAAGAATAGGTCGCACTAGCGTCTTATATGCGGTTTCCTTTACAGGTGAACCACTCTTTCCCAAAATTCTCCCAATAAACCGAAGTCGGCCATTCGCCTTCCCCACCATATTTCTCACACGATCATTCCCCCTCATATCGCTCTGCAACGTTAGGCTCTGATATTTAAATGACGTAACTGTTGCGAGCCTGACACTAGTAATACTCTCTCCGAACATTACAGGTCTGATCTTCCTACTCATCCGCATTAACTTAAGTTTTTCCACATTTAGGGCTAAATGCCATTCATCACACCAACTGGAAATTTTTTTCTAAGTCGTCTTATATCTTCCTACTTTCACTCAATTTCGACACCTTACCGTAAACCGCGGCATCATCAGCAAAGAACCGCACATTGCTTCCCAGCTTGTCAGCCAGTGCAGTCAATGACTTTTTATGTTATCGGTTTGTTTGTTTGGAAATGTGTGATGGAGTAATTATTGATGCATCTCAGGCGCTACATTCATCCCAACGCCCTCAAGAATCCATTACGGATGTGTTATTTGTAATTCCAGTGTAACTGCTAATGAAGGACATACTGTATGTATTGCATAAGGAAGGAAAAAAAAATGGCTCTGAGCTCTATGGGACTTAACTGCTGTGGTCATCAGTCCCGTAGAACTTAGAACTACTTAAACCTAACTAACCTAAGGACATCACATACATCCATGCATGAGGCAGGATTCGAACTTGCGACCGTAGCGGTTGCGCGGTTCCAGACTGTAGCGCCTAGAACCGCTCGACCACCACTGCCGGCAAGGCGATTGTTGTTCTTCCCACACATGCTTCCTCTACCGACCATGGTAACTTCAATAAACAGTGCAGGCAAAAGGAGGCCTCTAAACTGAACGTTCCTTATTAGGACCTCAGTATCATGATGTTTCAGACACATTTCGAACAAAATAGACTTTCCATTCAAACATCACAATCTCAAAATTATAAGTATTTCTATAGTGTAAGGTCATCATAAAATCAACGGTGAATTGCCCACTGCTAGGATGCCATTTTTTGTTGTGTAAAAACTTAAAAGGTCTTGATGTAGTACTTTTCTGGTGGTTCGGACTGTTTTCTGCACTATCCATTACTACGTACTCCCAAATACAGTTTCTGTAACCTATAATACCGATTCGGGCACGTAAACCTTCCAATACTGATTCTGGAGATCTACATCTACATCTACATGGTTAATCTGCAATTCGCATTTAAGTGCCTGGCAGAGGGTTCATCGAACGATTTTCATACTACTTCTCTACCATTTCACTCTCGAATGGCGCGTGGGAAAAGGTACACCTACACATTTCCGTTCGAGCTCTGATTTCTCATTTTATTATGATAATCATTTCTCCCTGCGGAGGTGGGTGTCAACAAAACATTTTCGCAATCGGAAGAGAAAGTTGGTGATTGAAATTTCGTAAATAGGTCTCGCCGCAAAGAAAAACGCCTTTGTTCCAGTAACTGCCACTAACGTAACATATCAGTGACACTCTCAAACCTACTGTGCGATAACACGAAACGAGCTACACTCCTTTGCACTTTTTCGATGTATTCCGTCAGTGCTACCTGGTAAGGATCCCATACCGCGCAGCAGTATTTCAGCAGAGGATGGTCAAGTGTAATGTAAGCTGTCCTTGCGGTTCTAGCTGCCGAATTTCCTTTCAAGCTACTGATTTGAGTTGCAATATTAGCGTAACAGATTTTTTTTTAAACTTGGGTTGTTAGCTTCATAAATGGTTTTATAGGAGTTGGCGAATGTGAACGAAATGATTTCTTATGGAGTCAGTGAAAAAGAGCAAGTATTTGACTGAGCAGAAAGCTAATCCCTTCTTTTACCTAACCGAAGAAAAGCACGTCCTCACTAAAAGGAAGGAGACACATAAATGATTATATATGTGCTGAAAGAGAAAAATTCAGCTGATTGGCAACAACCGTATTTCTGCATAACAACTTAATTTGCTGACTGCTACATCCACTCTCTCTTTTAGAGGCAAAAGGTCTCGTACACCATGTGTAGTGGCAAAACATTCGTTAATTCTGTGCGCTGGAAAGTTAATGACTTTCAACTCATTTAAAAGTTCTCTAGCCATACCAAGTTTTCACAACACTGGAGCGGAAGAATCTCCATCAGTGATCACTTGGCACATTGTCCCTCGACGTTCGTAATTTTGAAGGGTTAATAAAACGGTTTCGAACAAATTAATGGTCGTGGGTAAAGTCTTTAAATATTTCTTCTTATACAATCTCCTCTTCCTTACGACTTCACGAAATCACTTTCTTCCTTTACTAAAAACGTTACAGATTTTCCGTCAACTTCACTTTTTCGTGCAGAACGAAATGCGATACTTACTTAATTACAGACACCATTCATGTAAAAACTGGCGCTTGGAAAACCAGTATTTAATCGGGCTAGTCAATTAGACTCAGGACTAACGTGTATACGTGACAGCGAAAAACTGTTTCCTGAATTCGATTTTCATCTTCCAGGAATAGTGTGATACGTAGAGCGCTGTTCGAAAATGTCCTCGTCTCTCAATTGAGACTCTAGTAACCACTTTCAGAGGAAGTATCTAGGAATCTACTGGCGTGAACAAATACTTACTGCGAAATAATTATGGAAGATTACTTCTTTTTTGTATAAGACGTGGTTGAGTCAGTTCGCTGACTAAACTTATACTGAAAAGAGCTGACAGTTGCTTTGATAAAGCAAACCTAGAGACAAGCCGTTTCACAAGTGATAAATGCACCGCATAATGGGCCACATCCTCAGCTTCGCATACGCAAAAGCGTTGTTTCGTAGAACTGTTATCATTGGCTCGGCGGTCTGGCACTCGTAGGACGCCGTATAACTGCTGAGAGCCCACTTTAGTGATTTCGGTTGGGGTTCGAGGAACGGCTTCCGTTGAGCATTCTGAGTGCCACGGAGAAGGAAGCAGTTCTGAAGAACGAAGTGCTGGTTCTCTGAAAGAGTTCAAGAACCATAGCTGCATTTTAGTCACTACGCCGAGCGCCTATGAAGAAAGGAGTGACACATGGAGTAAATGAAGTTCACCGATTTGTCGCTACAGTTAGCAACGAGTGGACGGAAAACACTATCTGCAATACCTGATTCAAAACTAACGACTCCTCATGCCAAGCTTAAGTAGTTACGCAGCATTTAACTTTGCACGCACTGATGTTCCCAGTAGTAATACAAAACGTGAAAATAGTACTAGGATAAAAGAAATCCTACGAAGACCGGAAGTGATTAACACTGAAAAAGAAATAAAACACATACAGGGGTACACAGGTGTTCTACAGCCTGCCACAGTGTTTCGCTTTATTTCAGTGGAATTTAAGGCTGAATGAACGACTTTTCTGTTGCAGAACTCAATCTACTCCATGAAGAGTATCTTCACAGGAACTCTTAATAATCCCTTCTAGTTAATATTAACGGCGTAATGCTAACATTTTTCGTACATTATATTACACTGCACTTAGATGAAATGTGTATTTACCACATATGTTCATGGTACCTATGTAATCAAAGAACCAGCAGTGCTCATTAGGCTCAAAATAAGCTTTGGGTTGTGGCGCTTTTAAGGTACAGCGAATGAAACCTTTTAAAAACAAGTTTCCTAGTTAACTTAATTTCTGTCTGTTGTGAGCACTGATTCTCAGATCTATCTCACCTCTCTTGTCCCTTTCCACCCCAAGGAATGTTTAAGTACATGCTATTGCTTGAACCATCTCCTCGCCATTACATAAATAATCTTCATAGATTTTGTTAGGATTGCAAGACCGTTTAATCAATAATATTTCTTCAGAAAATACAGGACACATATTCTTCACAAGAAGTTGATATTTCCCCCAAAAAATACAGCAAAGTTATTATAAAATTATTTAAAAACTTTTGTTGAATTCGCGTATTTACATTACTGAAGAATCCCTCCGAAGAGCCCATTTTTCTCATGTATAAACCACAAACAAAATAAATATCACACAGAGAGCGTATTTATTTTAATTGTATTTAAAAAATAATACTGTAACCTTACAAATTATACGACAGTAAAAAGTGTAGATTTGAAAAGCTATGCCCAAAACACAACAGTCACCACACTGCTGACATTAAACGTCTAGATACAACCGTTACATTCTAAGATACATCTGGTGTCAACATAATTAAAAGATGCTAAAGAGATGGTTTCGTTTTGTCTGCGCCAGTTGAAATGCTGGCCTTATTAACGTGACGTGCAAACTTCAGTATTTCCGAGCAACGGCACATAGCAGGTACACATTATGTACAGAAAAGAAGATTACGCATAAGGTTGCTCATCCATAAACCGTATTTGAATGTTTGGTAGTTTTTGAGAAAACTGGGTTATGTCACGTATAAGGACAAACGTCTACCAGCATTTGACATAATTCAGCAGCATCAAGAAAGTAGCTTATCGAGACGGCGGTTCATTGTTCGGCGATACTGTTGCACATGTCGGTGGGGATTCCACGACTGTCATGAGAATATGAAATCTATCGGTTCAGCAGGACCATACTCAGTGTCATGCACGATCTCAGACGCCCCACATGATTAGTGACTAGTAACAGAGTGAACAAGCATGGTTCAGTGAGTTACGAAGAGTCGTATAGCCTGAGTCAGGAGAATGGCTTCATTGCAGCAACACAGGTATCCACATAGACACTACTACAACGTCTGGCGAGCCACGGACTGTCAGCGCGGCTACCATTATGACTTCGCCTGCTGCAGCAGCTGTGAGAGGAACGCCACATTTTTGAGCCACAGACGGCACAGCACACAGAAGAGGCACCACGTCTTCTTTTCAGAAGAGTCCCCGTTCTGGGTCCATCATCACGGTGGGCATTACCCTTGTAGGGTCTCCGAGTAGAGCGAACATTGCCAGACTGCATTCGTCATAGTCATTTAGCCCAGTATCTAGCATGGTGGTATGGGAGGCCAACTGGTGTACATCAAGATCACTTCTGGTTCACGCAACCGGTAATTTGGACATCAGGAGTTGCCTTTATGACGGATTAAATGGTTCAAATGGCTCTGAGCAATATGGGACTTCTGAGGTCATCAGTCACATAGACTTAGAACTACTTAAACCTAACTAACCTAAAGACATCACACACATCCATGCCCGAGCCAGGATTCGACCCTGCGACCGTAGCGGTCACGCTGTTCCAGACTATAGCGCCTAGAACTGCTCGGCCACTCCGGTCAGCTATGACGGATTAAGGTCGGTTGCTGTCCTCTGTATGTTCGATACTCCCATGCAGTTACCTTTAACAGGATAACACAGAACCATATGCCGCGCGGGGTAGCCCTGCGGTCTGGGGCGTCTTGTCACGGTTCACGCGGCTCACACCGCCGGAGGTTCGAGTCCTCCCTCGGCTATGGGTGTGTGTGTTGTCCTTAGCTTAAGTCAGTTTAAGTTAGATTAAGTAGTTCGTGAGCCTAGGGATCGATGACCTGAACAGTTTGGTCCCATAGCCCTTACCACAAATTTCCAATTTTCCCAAAACCATACGTTGCTTGTACCGTTCTGACCTTCATCGACATGGACAGCGTTGTACTGCGGCTTTGGTCAGTATGTTTTCCAGTTCTCTCACTTACTGAAAAAGTCTGACAATGGGCAGTGCCGTTTTAAGGAAGCTCAGGCCCTGTAGAGAACTTCGAAGCCCCTCTTCGGCGATATGTATTCCTCTTTATAAATTATTGTATTAATTCCGTATAATATGCAAATATTATGTCTCATATAATTTCAGCTTCCTAATTTAAGCAGCTATAGACACTACGCTCTTCGATTTTTGAACTATTGTCCGACAACGTAAAAAAATCGTTCGTCAATGTATTAAGACTGACTTATATAGTTGACTCTTTTCATTGTAAGCAGAAACAACTGTTAAGGCAAGTAAGTAATGAACTCTCATCACTGTGTTTTGTGTCCTTTCCTAATCATAAGAGTGTAAACCTGCTGAGGCTGCCTTGCAGTAACTTACCAAGACTGTCAGAACGTGGAGGTGAGTGCTGTCTCCATTCGACGTCAGGATGTTGCAGTTCGGTTCAGCTGGCCAGTCACAGTGTCGTTTTCACTGCTCTAGGTATTGCTGGGATAGATAAACGGTTCCTACCTCGTCACCCTTTACACACCCACGATGAATATAGAAAAACGTGCCCACATTAGATAATACGCAGATATACAGTCAAAAAATAGAAAAAAGAAAAAGACACATCACGAAAAGACTTACCCCAATGGAACGTAAACCGGGGAATCGGCAGATGTTATGTACATATACAAACAAACAAATAGTTGTAATTTCAGAGAAACTAGATGATTTATTCAAGAGAAACAGATTCACAAATCAAGCACGTCAACAAAGCGTTGATAAACGTCTGGCTCTTATGCAAGCAATTACTAACTTTTAAATTCATTGTCACAGTTGTTCCATGTCCTCCTGACACATATTGTGCAATATCCTGGCCAACTGGCGCATTAGATAGCAAAACTCCCAGGCTGGTAGGAGGGCCCTGCCCCTAATGATCCAAATGGTCCCAATTGAGGAGAGATTCGAAGATCTACCTGGCCAAGGAAGGGTTTGGTAAACACGAAGACAAGCAGTAGATACTCTCCGCATGTGCTCTCGGTGAAATACAGGCCCAGCATGGCTTGCCATGAAGGGCAACAAACCGAGACGTAAAATATCGCCGGTGTAATGCTCTGGTGTAAGGGTGTCTCTGATGACAACCAAAGGGGCCTTGTTACGAAAAGAAAGGCACCCCAGACCACACTCTGGGTTGTCGGGTCGCGTATGGGCGACAGTCAGTTAGGAACCCTTCCTCTGCCTGGAGCCTCTACAGACACATCTTCGTAGGTCACCGAGGCTCAGTTCAAGGAGGGACTCATGAGTGAAGACAATTCAACACCAGTCAATAAGATTTCAGACCAAAGTCATGTGTGGAGACGCCCCGGACTTTTAGAATAAGTATGAGCGGACACACGTAAAAAGCAAAGGAACCGATTTCAACTCCAACTACCGCCGAAAGATTTAAATGATCTCATTGTAATCGTATTCCAAATATTCAGCATAGAATTTATGATACACAGCATATTCCCGTTGTAATGGTTCTCTATTTACGTAACCATTACGGCACTCCAACCCCAGTTCTCGATACCAGTAATATCGTACTACTTTTCTGCGAGGTAACAGGCATATTTTTGTGACAATATTCACATTTGGTTTTATTAATGTATAGGTACTCCGATGTATCGACTTTTTTACAGTGTCCACATTATTTCCATTCTGATGATATCATCCACAGCCACAAACTTTGTTGTTGCCCGATAAAGCGAGCATATGCTGCGTGAGCAACATTATTAATCTGATTTCTAATCTACTTTGCAAGTGGTGGTATTGTTAGACCGTAAGTGATGAAGAGAACCACAAAATCCTCTCACATTATTTGCGGTTGGGTTGTCGCTATTACAAGTGCAAAAAGTTTATTTAATGAGCCTTTTTAAGACTTGTTTCCATCCTAAAACAAAAGTAAAATTTTTAGACCACTACCTACTGATGATGTGCATACCCTAATACAGAGTAAATGACGTGGGTGTTATTTACAACCTCTGTCATCAAGTTAAATGCCTAAGATAATTACTGTTGGAGGTTTTAACCATTACTAGAATAGCTGCCAAGCTAAACCGACCGATTCCAAATCTTTCAAATGAAGAGTGTCTGCAAAGTGGCTCTAAATTATTACAGCTCACCTTATGAATTAAAGTCAATTGTAATTTAAATTTAATATTTATACCTCTGGATAAAACAAGACCTGGCAGCACACTCATAGAACCATGGCACGCACTAAAACACGGAGACATACAACTTAGAAAAGCCTAATCTCCGTTGAGGTACATGGTGGAGGTGTGAAACCTACTACTGTGACTTTGGCAGGAAATAATCAGCGCACTGGTGTATCTCAACATGCTAAACATTAAAACATGGATGGTAATTTCACAGAAGTGAATGCAGGAAGATCTGCAGCGGATAGGCACTTGGTGCAGGGAGTGACAACTGACCGTTAACATAGACAAATGTAACGTATTGCGAATACATAAAAAGAAGATCCTTTATTGTATGATTATATGATAGCGGAACAAACACTGGTAGCAGTTACTTCTGTACAATATCTGGAAGTATGCGTGCGGAACGATTTGAAGTGGAAAAATCACATAAAATTAATTGTTGGTAAGGCTGGTTCCAGGTTGAGATTCATGGGGAGGGTCCTTAGAAAATGAAGTCCATCAACAAAGGAGGTGGCTTAGAAAGCCCTCGTTTGACCTATACTTGAGTATTGCTCATCAGTGTGGGATCCGTACCAGGTCGGGTTGACAGAGGAGATAGAGAAGATTCAAAGAAGAGCGGCGCGTTTCGTCACAGGGTTATTTGGTAACTGTGATAGCGTTACGGAGATGTTTAGCAATCTCAAGTGGCAGACTCTGCAAGAAAGGCGCTCTGTATCGCGGTGTAGCTTGCAGGTTTCGAGAGGGTGTGTTTCTGGATGAGGTATCGAATATATTGCTTCTCCCTACTTATACCTCCCGAGGAGGGCACGAATGTAAAATTAGAGAGATTCGAGCGTGCACGGAGATTTTCCGGCAGTCATTCTTCCCGCGAACCATACGCGACTGGAACAGAAAAGGGAGGTAATGACAGTGGCACGTAAAGTGCCCACCGCCACACACTGTTGGGTGGCTTGCGGAGCATAAATGTAGATGTAGAAATACTTTGTACTATGGTGTGCTTACTGTGGCCGAACTTCAGATGAGTAGCTTACTTGACTTTCGGAATATACTGTCTTGCTTCACTTAGCAGCGGTCTAAATTTTTTGATGCAAAGGTGTACCAACAAAGGACTTCGAAGCGAAATTTGTTTACAATGCAAAAGGAATAATATCAGTCGAACAAATTGTGGGGCAAGTTCGTAACATTATATAGCATCCAAAGTAAGCGGAGCAATACACGGACGTGGCAGAAGTCATGGACCTTCATTTCCCGGCCAACTCGAAGTAGCACAGAATCGTAAAATAAGAAACAAGCAAGCCTTGTGGCCTTTACATCCTTCACAATTGCGAAACTGTTGCTCGAGCAGAATTTTGGGTACGCACTGACTTCTCGATTATGTCACATAGTTTTCCGTGCATTATGTCGGGCGATCTGGGAAAGAAAAACATTCGCTTGAATTGTCCAGAATGTTCTTCAAAGCAAAAGCGAACGATTATGGGCCGGTGACAAACCGCACATCCATAAAAATTCCATCGTGGTTAGGAGTATTAAGTCTATGAATGGCTGCAAATGGCCTCGAAGTAGCCGAACATAACCATTTCCAGTCAATGATGGGTTCAGCTGGACTAGAGGACCCAGTCCGTTACACGTAAACACAACCAACACCATTGTGGAGCCTCCATCAGTTTGCACAGTGCCTTATTGACAACATGGGTCTGTTGCTTCGTGGAGCCTGCGCCCCACTGGAACCCTACCATTAGCTCTTACCAACTGCATCTGGACTTGTCCGACCACGCCACGGTTCTCCACTAGTTTAGGGTGCAACCAATTTGGTCACGAGCCCAGGATTGACGCTGCAGTCAATGTCGTGCTGTTAACATAGGCACTCACGTCCGTCCTCTGCTGACATATCCCATTACCGCCAAATTTCTCTCACAGTACTGACTGATACGTTCGTCGTAAGTTCGACGTTGATTTCTGCGGTTATTTCACGCAGTGTAACTTGTCTGTTGGTACTGGCAACTCTACGCAAATTCCACTACTTTCGATGGTTAAGAGATCTCCACCGGGCAGTGTTTTGTCCGTGGTGATAGTTAACACCTGAAATTTGGTATTCTCGGCGAACACTTGGCACTGTCGATCACGGGATACTGAATTCCCTAAAGAATTACGAAACGGAATGTCCCATGCGTCTATCCAATTACGATTCCGTGTTCAGAGTGCTTTAATTCCCATAGTGGAGACATAATCACGTCGGAAACGTTATCAAATAAATCATGTGAGCACAAACTACTGCTCCGCCGGTTCGCTACCCATTTATACCTTGGGTACGCATACTACCGCCATCCGTATATGTGGATATCGCTATCCCACGACTTTTGTCATCTCAGTGTATATGTATACAAGACTCTTGTACCACGCGGTCTACGTAAAATGTGACTTTATAACGCAGTATTAGGATGACTTCACTCTTCAAATGTCCGAGAAAAGAATATCTTTACATCAGTGATATATCTACATCTACATCTACACCTGCATGGGTACTCTGCAAATCACATTTAAGTGCCTGGCAGAGGGTTCATCGAACCACATTCACAATTCTGTATTATTCCAATCTCGTATTGCGCGAGAAAAGAATGAACAGCTATATATTTCCGTACGAGCACTGATTTCCCTTATTTTATTGTGGTAATCGTTCCTCCCTATGTAGGACGCTGTCAACAAAATTTTTTCGCGTTCAGAGGCTGAAGTTGGTGATTGGAACTTCGTAAGAAGATTCCCTCGCAAAGAAAAACGCCTTTCTTTTAATGTTGACCAGCCCAAATCCTGTATCATTTCTGTGACACTCTCTCCCAAATTTCGCATAATACAAAACGTGCTGCTTTTCTTTGAACTTTTTCGATGTACTCCGTCAGTCCTATCTGGTAAGGATCCCACACCGCGCTGCAGTATTCTAAAAGAGAACGGACAAGCTTAGTGTAGGCAATCTCATTAGTAGGTCTGTTACATTTTCTAGGTGTCCTGCCAATAAAACGCAGTCTTCTGTTAGCCTTCCCCGCAGTATTATGTATGTGTTCCTTACAATTTAAATTGTTCGTAATTATAATACTTAGGAATTTAGTTGAATTTACGGCCTTTAGATTCTACTGATTTATCATGTAACCGTATCTCCAGCGCTTTAAGAATACTGTACATTCATGGGTGCTTAATCCTAAACCATACCATCGTTTTCACTTCAAAACTACTAACTGTTATTTTTACGGTTCATGTTATCCGACACAGAGGTCGATTAGCATGGAATGACGCAGCAGTGTCTGTCATCCAAGCTTTTATCGACTCGATATACAGGGCGCTTACTGCTGTTGTTGCTGTCGGAGGAGGTGTCTTCGTACGATAAATTTTGCAAATCACTTACAACTTTAATCACTTATGGTTTCCGAAACACTTACACTCATAATAAGTAAATATTTTTATCTTCTATTCTTCCTGCTGTTGCAATTTTAATGGTGAGCAGTGTAGTTAGCGTCAGCTTCAAATAATGGTACATATGATGTTAGGAATCCCATTTGACGTTGTTTTAAAAATCGTGATCTTTTCGACATTTTGTTTTTGTTGCTGTTGTGGTCTTTAGTCTGAAGACGGATCCGATGCAACTCTCCACGCTAGTCTATGCTGCGCAAGTACCTTCATCTCTGAAGTACTGCTGCAACTAACGTCCATTTGAAGCTGCTTGCTCTATGCATCTGTTGGCCCCCCTCTGCGATTTTTACATCCCTCACTTAACTCCATTACCAATCTGAATCTTTCTTGATGACTCTGGACATGTCTTGTCAACCGATCCTTTCTTTAAGTTATTTTGTACCACAACTTTCTTTTCTCTCCATTTCGATTTCGTACGTACTCGTTAGATCTTCGCGTATAATCTGCTGCGTCCTTCCGGAGCACCATATGTTAGGAGCTTCTGTTCTTTTCTTGTTGCGACACGTTATCGCCCACGTTTCTCTTCCGTAGAGGTTTTGTCGTTACTGACAGTAATAATGCGCTCTCGGCTGGAGACAGAAGACTGCGACAGTGGGGCCGTTGCCCGGCAACAGTCTCCACGAGGCCTGCGCGGGCTCTGCAGATCAGCTTCACTGGACGTTGTAACCTTCCCACAGGGTGAGTTTTGTTACTATCCTTAAACCAGTAGTTTTCTCTCTTCCTGCTGTTTCGTTGTATCTTCATATATTATTAAACTCCGCGAGCCTATATACTTCCCGTTTGGAACTTACTTTCAAACCTCGATGTTTTCCCAGTCTTTCCTATTTATCCGATCTACGTGGCAAGCACGTGGCTAGGAACATACAGGTTGTTTCATCCACAGACAGTTTATGTCTGTCAAAATCAGAACTGATGTATAACTAGAAATCCTACGTGCGAAATACACTCCTGGAAATTGAAATAAGAACACCGTGAATTCATTGTCCCAGGAAGGGGAAACTTTATTGACACATTCCTGGGGTCAGATACATCACATGATCACACTGACAGAACCACAGGCACATAGACACAGGCAACAGAGCATGCACAATGTCGGCACTAGTACAGTGTATATCCAGCTTCCGCAGCAACGCAGGCTGCTATTCTCCCATGGAGACTATCGTAGAGATGCTGGATGTAGTCCTGTGGAACGGCTTGCCATGCCAATTCCACCTGGCGCCTCAGTTGGACCAGCCTTCGTGCTGGACGTGCAGACCGCGTGAGACGACGCTTCATCCAGTTCCAAACATGCTCAATGGGGGACAGATCCGGAGATCTTGCGGGCCAGGGTAGTTGACTTACACCTTCTAGAGCACGTTGGGTGGCACGGGATACATGCGGACGTGCATTGTCCTGTTGGAACAGCAAGTGCCCTTGCCGGTCTAGGAATGGTAGAACGATGGGTTCGATGACGGTTTGGATGTACCGTGCACTATTCAGTGTCCCCTCGACGATCACCACAGGTGTACGGCCAGTGTAGGAGATCGCTCCCCACACCATGATGCCGGGTGTTGGCCCTGTGTGCCTCGGTCGTATGCAGTCCTGATTGTGGCGCTCACCTGCACGGCGCCAAACACGCATACGACCATCATTGGCACCAAGGCAGAAGCGACTCTCATCGCTGAAGACGACACGTCTCCATTCGTCCCTCCATTCACGCCTGTCGCGACACCGCTGGAGGCGGGCTGCACGATGTTGGGGCGTGAGCGGAAGACGGCCTAACGGTGTGCGGGACCGTAGCCCAGGTACATGGAGACGGTTGCGAATGGTCCTCGCCGATACCCCAGGAGCAACAGTGTCCCTAATTTGCTGGGAAGTGGCGGTGCGGTCCCCTACGGCACTGCGTAGGATCCTACGGTCTTGGCGTGCATCCGTGCGTCGCTGCGGTCCGGTCCCAGGTCGACGGGCACGTGCACCTTCCGTCGACCACTGGCGACAACATCGATGTACTGTGGAGACCTCACGCCCCACGTGTTGAGCAATTCGGCGGTACGTCCACCCGGCCCCCCGCATGCCCACTATAAGCCCTCGCTCAAAGTCCGTCAACTACACATACGGTTCACGTCCACGCTGTCGCGGCGTGCTACCAGTGTTAAAGACTGCGATGGAGCTCCGTATGCCACGGCAAACTGGCTGACACTGACGGCGGCGGTGCACAAATGCTGCGCAACTAGCGCCATTCGACGGCCAACACCACGGTTCCTGGTGTGTCCGCTGTGCCGTGCGTGTGATCATTGCTTTACAGCCCTCTCGCAGTGTGCGGAGCAAGTATGGTGGGTCTGACACACCGTTGTCAATGTGTTCTTTTTTCCATTTCCAGGAGTGTATATCGATGATTGCCTGGAGTTCACTGATTTGCTAAATATTATTCGCCTGCCAAAGCAACGCCACTACATCGTGACGACATCCCACTCTAGCTCGTTTTGGAATGGTACAAAATTTTCTTGATGAAATAATTTAAACGGTTGTCATGAGTACCTATGTACGTGTTCGTCCAGCTAGGATGTTTAAAGGACTCTCCTGCCCACCTTCATTCCATTATACAAGAGTTTTCCCAGGAACTGAGCTAGAGGGGATATAACTAATGTCAGTTATTCCGTGAGCTTGGTCGTACGTGTAAAGTTTTTACAGAAGGAGCAAGATTTAAAACTGTCATTCTTTATCCAACTGATTGATAAGTTTTAAAACGATTAGTGCCTCAAGAAGTAAATGGGACAAGACGTAGGGCGAGAGAAAACAAATTGTTTTTCAAAATATCGACAGTTATCTCTTTGTATTTTTAAAATAGATTACTTTGATTCCGGGATGGTAGACACATTTCATTGGTACCTACAAACTACAACTCTTTTTATAGATATGAATGCCACATTTCTTACTCTCACATGCGAGTTTAGTACATGCCGTAAGGCTTTTCAAGTTATTGGCGTTAGGTCTGGGCTCTATGTTATGCTTCAGACCTTTGTTTATGAGAGCAAGTTCATTATTTGTGAAACTGATATTAGTTGAGTTCACTGTTGTTTCATGAAACTGATGTTGGCTGTAATGTGAATTTCTAGAGGGAAGGTTACCTTTCTTTATTTTCAAAGCATCTAGTTCTTACTTATGCCTACAAAATATTTTCTGCCGTTGTTTTTCTGTGATATTCTCTATGTGTTGTAAGATGTGGGGGAACTGAAGGCTGGAGAGTCAATTTCCAAGTTGCAAGTGTAGCATGTAAAGCTGCTTGTTGAGAAGTTCTTTCTTTTTATACAGCATTTTGATCTTTGTCTTGAGCTCTATGATTTCACATTTTACTTTAACTATTCTGGTGGTATTGGTTTTAGAATTAATCTTCACTTTTATGTAGTTTGGTGTTATCTGTGCTGACAGACATTTCTTGTTATATTTTATGTTGAGGTTGGTCTTTCTTAGGTTTCTTTTCCATCTTTTAAAAACGTGATTGTTTCTCAGTACTTACCGAGGTAAGCTTAAAGCTATTTTGTCAAAAACTGACATATTGAGCACATGGCCGTGTACAAAATGTAGGTTGCTCTTACGCAGAAGATTACAGCAACCAGTCAATTTTTACAATGCTATTTATTTATTTAAACAGCACCGTTATCGGTTTCGAATCGATGGATTCATCTTCAGACGGCTAGTTCACGTTTTACATTACATTTCGCGTTTTGTTTCCCCACCGGACCAGCGTTCCATGGGACGGCGATGCGCTACAACCAAAAGAAGATGTGAAACAACGCATTTTTAATTGTAATTGTGTCTCACGACTATTTTAAGCGATGTAAACAAATTATTATTATTAAACTTCCATGTTTCGGTTACTTAAAATGAGGAATCCGCGCCGTTACATTCCAGTGCAGGTTACAATACCCAAAACTGTATAATGCACTTTTTTCTATATATATATATATATATATATATATATATATATATATATATATATATATATATAAATTTAACACACCACTCACACATTTAGAAATTTCGTCACATGAAGGTATGAAGTTAAGCATACAAAGATGGCAATATTACAACCAAAATGACGTCAAAGACCTCAACACTCAGAGATATTTCATAATGTACAAGTATGTGAGAGTAGAGGTTTACAAATTGCTAATGAAACGTCACTTATTATTTACGAAATTACAATGAAATACAAACCTCTTGCTGATTACAGGCGTTGATAAATATCAACAGGGGCAGTTGAAAATGTGTGCCCCGATCGGAACTCAAACCTGGGATCTCCTGCCTACATGGTAGACGCTGTATCTGCCTGAGCCACTGAGGACACAGAGGATAGTGCGACTGCATTGACTTGTCTCTGGCACACTCCCTGTGAGACCCACACTTTCAGCTACTGTTCACGCACTACATATGTAGTGCCCCTGCCCATGCCAGAGATAAGTCCCTGCAGTTGCACTATCTTCTGTGTCCTCAGTGGCTCATAACTTTGCTGATGTGTAACTATGGATGCTTGATAGATGTGGATGAATTCCCATTGTGCTATATGTGTGATGTGTTTTGCCTCGTCTAATTCAAGTACTTCTTTATCAGCTGATATGTTTCCCATCGTGTACAAACTCTCGTTATTGATACGTAGATGAGAGGATATGTAACAAAAATGTCTAATGAACTTACGTCCGGGGAAGTGTGATTCCATGCGAGAGACCATTTATTTAATCATACTTTGTTAGAGAGACTGCAGTCTAACAGTGTAGAATGGAATCACTGTTACAGTATGCATGGTTTCGTCCTAGATACTGGTACAGTTTCTCATACGTTTTGCCTTAGTGCCCTCTCCAGCCATATTAATTGGTAATGTTGTGTCCGATTCACTTCTCTTGCTGAGTCACCTTGGAGTGGATGTGATACAGCGTTATACACAGTGGTTCCATATTCGAATCCAGAGCTTGCCGACATGGTGTTTACTCACGGAAACGCAAACGGCAACGGGGGCGGGCAGCAAGGTTATATCAGGAGGTCTATCCCCACCAACAATACTCACTGCATTCAGTGTTTACAACAGTGTTTCGTCTTTTCTCTGGGACAGTGTCGTTAGAAAGCAGGAAGTCATGAAGGATGTCCCCGAAATGTACTGACACCAGACTTGGAGGACTTAAAGGCGACTGCTTTGTCAGTACCGGGCAGTTGGCCTACCAGCACAGGTGAAGCGAGACTACAGTGTTACCAACCTTATCACTCATAGCGTCGTGTGTAGGGCTTACTAGCGGCAGACTTCCCACATCTGCTACAGTTCTGTCACTGGTATCTTCACCAGGCAACCACGATTCCGGGATTTGTGAAATCTATCCTATTCACAGAGGAGGCCACCTTTACACCTCCAACCTTCATAACTGTCATCTGCCGGATAGTTCGCAAAACCCCCATGGTACGGTGACAGCGAATCATCAGCATCGATGCAGCTGGAATGTGCAGGCCTGGATAATTGGCGACCACATTTTGTGATCAGTCTTCCTTCCATGTCGGCGTTACTTGCAGGTGACTCTGCCTCCCCTGCTGATAGAAGTGCCACTGATGATTCGAAGGGTTATGTGGCTGATACATCACGGTGCTTCTCCCTTAACGCCCGGGCGCGTCGCAATCCTGTCTTCACTGATGTTTGGATCGGACAAGGGATCCAGTTGGACGGCCTGCTTGTTCACTGGATATCAACCAAAGCGACTTCTGACTATCAGGCCGTCTAAAAAGTATCTCGTATGCAGTGCACTTTCCAGATGTAGAGACACTGGAGCAGCGTGTGATACTGTTTGGATGCAACCTGGCCGATGTGAACGTGCCAAACACAACATACTATGTCGCGTACACGCATGTGTTAAGGCACATGGAAACGACTTTCAACATGTACTGTAAGTGCGGTTGCATGGTACAGAGCATATTAGACCGTAGTCTCTGTAACAATGTTGTTGTTGTTGTGGTCTTCAGTCCAGAGACTGGTTTGATGCAGCTCTCCATGCTACTCTATCCTGTGCAAGCTTCTTCATCTCCCAGTACCTACTGCATCCTTCTGAATCTGGTTAGTGTATTCATCTCTTGGTCTCCCTCTACGATTTTTATCCTCAACGCATTCATTTATGGACATATGTTCATTAGACCTTTCTTGTACCCTGTCCTCTCATCGATCAATCCCTGGAGTTTGCGTACTGCGCAAAACATCACTCTGTATGTTTGTATGAACTATCATTCATGAGATATTACTGGTATGAGAATTTTGCCTGATGTAACTTTGTCGAATCTTTTTCACTGTGTGTGCAAAGATTTTTTTATGTTTCATTTTTTCTTGGTCTGTTTTGGAGGGGACATCCAGCTTATTTTTGTATCCTAGTTTGGTAAGTATACTTACAACTGTTGTGATCGTATCTTCTCACCGAAAGAGTGGAAGTGTTTTGGTCGTTGTTATTTCAATAGTTTGGGAACACCATGGCATGTTTGTGATCTCTCCTGCCTTTTTTCGCTGTGCTGTTTTTTTACCGTCAACGCCTTCGAGCGTTGGACGACGATCGATTGTGTGTGGGCCCATCGGCAAGGCGATAGGGCACCGTCTGGTTACTGACGTTTCAGACGGCTTCACTACATCCATACAGCATCATTGGTATTAACACGTAGAGGGCAAGTCATTTGCAAATGGCGACTTTGTTGTTGTTTCTCACGAAGAACGTAAACGATACCGAATGATCATGAGTCACTGACCCCATCGGTTGTACACAGAAAGCTGTTATACGTAACAGATTACAAATGAAGTTCTTTGCAGCGATTGATTCATTTTGTGTTGGGGAAAACTTGAGACCTGTCATAATGAAATTTTCTCACGTTGCCGATGTTGAGGAATGAGGATAAGACTAGGACCATTATATGTAACTGGCTTAGCGCCTGTTGCTTCCCTCGCATGAACTGTGTGCATGCAGAAAATTTTTGTTTTGGTTTAACAGAATTTTGGTGTTGTTCAAGCACCTTCTAAGCTTTTCGCTAATTAGGGCCATATAAGCAAGGTATTCTCCGATTGCAGTCCTAACCAAAAAGCGATTCTGGTGACTGGAGTCCACAGTTTTTGTTAATGATATCTATTGCCTTCTTGTGGAGATATTTTCATAGCAACCTTCATACCCTAACAATATTTCTTTATATCTAACCGAAGATTGAAATACCAAGTTCTGTAAATTTAGCTTTAAATTTTTCTTATTGCAACGAAATATTTTTTTAAAAATTTTCAATCCCTATTGCACTTCCTTAGGGGTTGAATTTCCAGAAGCACTGAAACATGTTATTTTTATTTCTAACTGTGAAGTCAATACCAACTGTAACAGACGAAGTCTTCAAAATCCTTTAGTAGTTCTTAAGCACTTATTTATTTTCAAAAAAATCTCTCACCAACTGTTTTAGCCCCAAAGTTGTTGAAGTTCCAAAAATATTTAAATATTTACTTTTTACTGTCTGATGGAGAACCAAATAGCAGCTTTCGTAGTTGTAGCAACATACAATAAAAAAAGGTTTCGCTCCATTTTCACCTCCTTTGCAGAGCACCTTCAGACAATGCTTTCCTAAGCGACCCACAGCCTCTCCAAACTTCTAGTTACTATCCTTAGCGGTTTGGGCTGGGTGACGATGAGTTAGTGAATCAGTGTGACCATATTTCACCCCCTTCGGGTTGAATTTCCCAATGCAGTGAAACATAGTTTTTCATCTCTGACTGAGAAGCCGAACCTCAATTTCAGAGTCTTAGCTTTAAAAAAGCTTTTACTATGGAATACTTTTATAAAACGTTTCAGCGCCTATTTCGCTGAATTTCCAAAAACAGTAACATAGTTGTCTTTTATTTGTGACAAAGAGCCTAAATCAAAATTTTCGCACATGTAGCTTCAAAAATGCATGCACAATGTAATATATCCATAAAAACTTTCATTCACTCTTTCACCACCATAGTGGTGGCATTTCCAAAAACAGTGAAACTTATATTATTTTATTTCTTACTGAGAACCCAAATTTAAAATGTAATAGATTTATCTTTAAAATACTTTCATAATAAAATATTTTCATAAAAAATCTCATCCCCTACTAGACTTTGTGAGGGGCTCAATTTCCAAAAACAGTATTCTTTTATTCGTAACTGAGACTTAAGACACTAACATTCATTCAAGTGACGTTAAAATACTTCAGTTGTAGTTCCATAACGATATATATTTTAAAAAAAGGTTTCGTACATTATTTCACTCCCACAGGGTTAAATTTCCAAAAATGCTGAAACACATATTTCTTTACTTCTGGCTGAGAGTCCAAATACCAATTTTCGTAGGTCTAGCATCGAAATTCCCTTAATAGCGACATTTAAAAAAAACCACTTCATCTACTATTTCATCCTTTACGGTTGGAATTTCGAAAAATCATTACTTAAACGATGCTTGTAGTATAAGATCCACACCTTCGCCAAACTACATGTTTTTGTAATTAGCTGTTTTGGCTGGGCGATGTTGACCAGTCAGTCAGTCTGTCAGGACATTGCATTTTATATGTAGAGATTATATGAGAGATGATGGAAGATGAAACCTTTAAGATCACCAGGAGAGCTGGTTTGTATTAGAAGGATGAATAATCCATTCCGCATCGACTCGTTGCTATCTTTGCGCGTAATTTGCATGAAAGACATTTCTTGCATGGCTGTTGTTATTTTTATGGTTAAAGGAGCATGATTAATTACTTTCCATGATATGCTGTAATTAATGGGCTTAAGAAGCGAAAATGCACATGGTATAGATCTAATTTGTATGTGTACACACAGGGATCAGGATACTATTCTGGTGAGTGGGTCTAACAACTAACAAGTAGTTTACACTGCATGTCACTGTCGTGAGCACAGCTAGCAGTGAGTAGGACACAGCAGGGAGCATGTGGAGCAGAGCGTGGCGTGGTGTGGGTCGGTCGAGCTAAGTCGAAAAGTCACTTCGCCAGCTGTCAGAGGAGCCTGTTCTCCCAATGTTGGGGGCACACCACGCCTGACAGTGAGGCGCCTACCAGCGTGGGGACTAACCCAGCAAGTGTGCAGACAAGTGAAAGTGGAACGAGAATCCCTCCACAGGGACCAGACTCTGTGGAGAGGAACACGTGGTGCCTGCTGGTGCCCCTTCCCCCTCCCCACTCACACAAGCACAGCGTTGTCGGAGGAGTGGTACTACAGGTAGCAGAGAGTACGTTCTGCCTTGATATGTTGCTGTTTTTAATAAACATCGTAGGAGATATCTTTCTTCTCAGTATTTCCGAGTTGTATGGCTCAGTAGAATGGGCTCCCTCACAGAGCAGTCCTGTAACAATTATTTGTGTAAACTTCCCACCAGGCCAACTGAGTGCTCCACATAATTATAGTCTGAGTGCATGCTGTATGTCAACAGTCCTTTGAAATCGCTAGGGTCGATCAGGAAAATAACATGTCTAAAATTCCAGAGTCCATGATCTCTGTAGACATAAGTCGAAACCATATTAGTATTTCCTACTTTTCTATTGGATGGCAGCTTGCAATTCAAATCTCAATTCTCATTTTTCTCTGTTTATTGCAGAAGAAAGCAATGTCCAATAATTTGAGTTCAATCAAACCTTTCTCTGCCATATTAACAAGGAGACCATGTACAGGAAACTCAGTTTGTGTTCTGTATAAATCGCCACTCCCTCTATTGCATCGACGAGACCATCCCAGCTCACTCAGTCGGCAGTGGAGAGCCATTTATTCAATGGAGGCCTGGCTGGTTTGTCATCCGGTATTCCTGTTTAAGCGATGTTACAGTCATTCCCAGCACTTGGTCCTCGAGCTACTTAGGCCCAGACCACCAGCACTCGACCCTAGTGATCTGCACCACCTTTTTGTTTCAATTTCACACTCAAAGTGTTGTATGTTGTGTTCTTTCCTATTATGTTTTTTTATTGTTTGTAAAGACGTTCCGAATATCTATTTTGTTCACTTACATGCACACAATTTCTGTTTTATGTGGTTATGTGACACTTGTTCTGGAAATCAATTTTTTTTAACATTGATCATACTTGCAAACATGTAACATAATTCACATAATACTACAGCTTCATGAATACCCATTTTTGTATCTATTATGTTAGAATGTTTACTATTCCAGTGTTAACTGTTTCATTGTCAAACAATTTAGTTTTTTCAGTGTCGTAAAGTTAGAAGACAGGAGATCTAGGCCTCTTGCAAAACGTATACAAAATGTATCGTAAGGTGCTAGGAGTGAATGTTTTGGTAGCTGGGTACTAATTTTCTATGATTATTGTCTCTGGAAGAGTGTCATGTTCCCGTGGTCCAAATGCGCGTACAAGAAGAGCGACTGGCTATCTTCACTTTATTTGCAGCATATTAAGTGTGAGTGACAGAGAGTGTACTTCTCCCTCAGTATACTTGAGTGTTGAGAATGGTATATTGATAAGTTTACTTTTAGCTGGCAAGTATCCTTATTCCTACATTGTCATTCAATTGTTCCCGTGGATATTTTCCATTAAAATGCCTACTTTTCCATGTTTTACTGTCTGACAAGTACATAAGCCACTCCCTAAGGATTAACTAAAATCGAATTTGCAGGTTGTGAAAGGGATCTATTTCAATTAACAGTCTTCCTTCCACTTAGAGTGTTAGGAGCTTGATATTACTTTTGTATTTCTTAGTATTGTGGACCTCGGTATCGGTAACTGGCCATCGGTCATACTGTGATTTCAGTCAATAGTGGCATCACAAGGTAAACATAAGCGTCATCCTGGAAGACCTCCACTGACAGATGAAGTGGTTAAAGAGACTGCTAATTATAAGTGGGATATCCGGTTTCAAGTCCTAGTCAAGCACAAGCTTTCGTACGTTAGTATTAGGTACTATATCTTTTCCTAATACTGCTAATATCAATAAATTCGTAGTCAGCGAAGTTATTTAGAAGCATTTTCTACAGCAGTGAAATCTCAATAGCGTCTGTTCTTTCAAACATGCCTGTAACCACTGTAATTAATAACTTTCATACGAAGCCTATACCAAAACCAAGGCTCGTTTGGTCATAAAAAAATAAGCTAATGAGAAAAGATTGTTACTGACAGTAATATTTTACTACATAGTTACTTTCCTTTTCCACATAATCGCCGTCGACGTCTATACACTTTCTGTAACTCGGTGCAGCTTATTCAGCTCATTGGCATAGAAGTCTAACGCTTGGGAATTGGACCGGCCGGTAACACCAGTCTTGAGTTCATCGTCGTTTTGAAATGATTGTCCACCCAGCAACTTCTTCAATTGAAAAAGGAGGAAATAGTCGCTTGTTGCAAGGTCGGGACAGTACGGAGGGTGCTCGAAAGTTCTCAACGAAAATCTTTAATGTTCGTCTTGAATTTGACAGCATTGTGAGGGCGTGCATGGTCATGGAGGAGGATTATGCCAGACGAGTTACCCGCGACGTAAATTTTGGATTGACCCTCTTAGTTTGGTTAGCGTTTCACAGCGTACATCAGGTGTAATTGCTAACCCAAGTTCCACGAAATAAATCAGAAGGACGTCTTTTAGTCCCAGAAATAAGGTAGCAATAATTTTTCGATTCGAGAATGCAGTTATCTTAAAAGGTTTTGGTTTGGTTAAACGTGAATGGCGCCAGTGCGCTCACTGCTGTTCTGAATCTGCGTTGGTGTACTACATCCACGTCTCGTCGCCCGTAACAATGTCGGAAAACAATTCGTCGCCCTCTCGTCTATAGTGCTTCCAAAACTGTCTTGCACTAGCCATTCTTTACTCTTTGTGCTGATCAGTGAGCATTTTTTAAACCTATCTCGCATACAGTCTGTGATGTACACGCTGTTCAGTGACTCCCCTGTAAAATGAGGCTAGAGAAACATTTTGGAATTCATTAGTTAGCCAACTAATCGTTAATCGCCGATAACTTCGAAGTTTCTGGTTCACTTGGTCAATGATGTCGTCAGTCAGAATACTGGGCCTATCGTCCGCTGTTCATTGTGCAAATCTGGGCGGGCATATTGAACCTCCGGACACCATTTTGCAAAGTTTTTGTTAGTCATAATTTCAGGTGCATACTGTAGCCATAACTCATGATGGATTTCAGCAGCTGGAGGTCCTTTTGCCAACGAAAATATAATCGCACCTCGCACTTCGCAACTGGCGGCACTTACTATTGCCTCGATTATCGTGAATTCTTCTCACCGACTGGCAAACAACCATCGAATCAAACCAACACTGCAGTAGTTTCCTAAGGGGCCGGAAGACTGCTCTGCATTCAGGCCATTTATCTGTTAGATACTGGTCACCGGACCTTAGTTTTGGAAGACGCCTCATGTAAGTAACACTAAAGCACCTTATGGTCGTACTATGATACTGAAATGAGATATGTCAATAAACAATGAAAAATAAATCATTGAAATTGAGAAAGTGCTCCTCGATAAATAATGTGCTAAGTTAAATTTAATAGCAAGGTACGTGTAGATAAGTGGTGGTGGTTAGTGTTTAACGTCCCGTCGACAACGAGGTCATTAGAGACGGAGCGCAAGCTCGGGTTAGGGAAGGATTTGGAAAGAAATCGGCCGTGCCCTTTCAAAGGAACCATCCCGGCATTTGCCTGAAACGATTTAGGGAAATCACGGAAAACCTAACTCAGGATGGCCGGAGACGGGATTGAACCGTCGTCCTCCCGAATGCGAGTCCAGTGTGGTAACCACTGCGCCACCTCGCTCGGTCGTGTTGATAGTATTAAACTTTTATAGTATAAATTATCTGTCATGGTTTGAGCCACTTCTTTGCTTTAGAGACACCTAAAAGGTATTAGACACCTTTGACAATTCATACGTTCGTATTATTGCAATGAGAAATAGTGTTAACCAATTTCTGTGTAACTGTTATGAAGAAAAGACTTTATCTCCAAACATTGCTATAAACAACGAGTATTCATCACTCGCAGGTTATATGACTTCAAAGCTACAATGTATCTTACACCTTACTAAACATCTAAGACGTTACTAAGCGGATGAAAATTTAGTGAAAACTGAGCAGACTTTGTTATCGACATTTTTCGGTCTCACGTAAGCTATGAAAATTGTGTTTCCTGCGATAAATGTTACATTGAAGTTTGAAGAAGTTTGGAAGTTTAGGACTAGTTGTTTTAATTACTGCTGTGACAAAATATTCCAAAAATTTTTCAGGTGTTTCGTTCTGAACAATATACAAGATAATGCCTCATTCCAAAAATAGGAAAATTAAGTATGCACACACTACAACTAATTCGAAGATGAAAATTAAGAAGGAAAAAATACGGAGCCTAATTTTGATTTGACAGTTTAAAGTTTTAAGGTAAATAACAAAACCCTGATACGGGCTGGAACAAAAGTAGAGAAATTAATGGCATCACATAACAGCTGAAACAGAAATTAGAACATATCCAGCGAATCTGAAAAGTAGAAAGTATACATCTTATAATGAAAATAAATGAAGAAAGCAGAATATGGAGCACACTGAAACAGAGATATATTTGCTATAATATTGAATTTTGTGTATTAAGTGGTTTACTGTGTTGATGGAGATAGTGGACTGCTTCACTGCAAAAACATTTTTATCGTGAGAATAATGTTTTAAACGATAGGTACTAAATACAATAGTGTGGAATTTAAATAACGATGGACGCCCAGCCTTTCAATTTGATGTAAAAGAATTAAATGAGAGTATTCAGACAAATGGCTATGTGTGGGACATGGCAGTTTAAAATTGGAATAAGAACCAAAGGATTGAAACCTTTCAAGTACCAGTATTATACTGAAAATGTAGGAGGCATAGGCGTCAGTGAGTGTTGAGGGTGGGAAGGAAATAGGGAAAAAAGAGGGGTATTAACCCCTTCGGAGCCACAACCTTATTTTTCCACATTTCTAACAGTGTTTCCTGCAATTCTATTAAATATAATTTTACATTATTAGACAATTTAAAGACATTACACGGAATAAATACAAAAACACAGCGGTTCTATCGTAAGTTTAGATAAATTATTTTAGTTTCGGGTCTTAAATTTATTTACACATGAAAAGAAACGTATCAAACTGTCATCTTTGGAGAAGGCCGGGGTGGCCGAGCGCTTCTAGGCGCTTCAGTCTGGAACTGCGGTACCGCTACGGTCTCAATTTCGACTCCTGCCTCGGGCATGGATGTGTGTGACGTCCTTAGGTTAGATAGGTGTAAGTAGTTCTACGTTCTACGGGACTTACGATCCCAGAAGTTAAGTCCCATGGTGCTCAGAGCCATTTTGTCATCTTAGGAAAGTTGGAGAAGAGCAGAAATTATTAGAAAAAAAGTTAAGACAAGCAGAAAATTTCTTAACTTGTATTGCTCCAAATGTGTGTAGGGAAAAAGAAACTAAATTCTTTCCGAAAAGGCCCTGAAGGCCCAACTGAACCGACAGGCCGCCATGTCATCCTCATTCCACAGACATCATTGGATGTGGATATGGAGGAGCATGTGGTCAGCTCGCCGCTCTCACGGCTGGATGTCAGTTACTGAGACCGGACAAGTGCGCGAGTGCATTTGAGTTACTACTTTCTATACTGCAGCAAGAAGTATAATCTAGTTATCACGACGTGCACAAGGATGAGGCTCCCTAAAGTAAGCAGGAGCAATGGCGTTTTAACGAAGAGGCTGCAAGCCCAAGTGGGCTGAACGGCTGCCGCCGGCTGTCCTGTATTGCAGGAGCAGAGGGCGCCTGTAGTCTGGATCTACTGGACGAGTGGTTCAACGGGCACGCACCACTGGGTGTGCCAGATCCCGTCCGACCGCTATAAGCGCCTGACGAAAAACTGGAATTCCATTGCCAACAGTGACGCATGTAGGATGGTATCAATAACGATACCAAACCTGTTATTTATCCCAGCAGTGGTTCTCGTCATATAGGCATATACAAACAGACAATCTTTACTACTTCAGAGAACCAACCTTCATGCGAAATCAAGGAGAAAGGTTAGAGCTAAACTTTATACTGTAGCTTATGTGGCGTAGATAATACGTGCAGTATAATTCAAAGCACTTCGTGACAGAGTATCTCCAAAGCTAGAACTTCGCTTCGTCTAATATGATAAAAGCTATTACAGTTTTTCTCAACGTCCCCATGACATACTTTTCCTCTCAGAATTGTAGCTGCACATTAAAATACTTCATGGGCAGCCACATCAAGGGGTAGACGGTATCGTCTTTGTCCAGCACCCAGTGGTAAGCCACCTCTTATAATGTGTAGCATATTGCCACCCTAATTAATAATACATGGTCAATCCACATTAATGTGACCACCGCTTATGTTCGACGTCAGCTTGCCATAACCACTTACAGACGATGTGCCGCAGGACGAAGAGTGGAGGGTATATAAAGCGTGTTTGGAGGAACGGGGAAAAGAGTGCAGTTGTCATCGAAATGCAGAAATAGAGTGATTTATCTGACATCCAAAAGTGCGGGATAATTTACTTTCGGGCCAAAGGTTTAACATTTCCGAAATGGTTAAGCCCATAGACTGTTCGTTTGCAATTCTAGTTAAAATAAACAGTGCGCAGCAAAATGGCCCCATTCTACACTGGCGACCAAGTAACAGTGACTCTACGCGTCTGCTCTCTATGAAATACAGGCCCAGCATGGCTTGCCATGAAGGGCAACAAACCGAGACGCAAAATATCGTCGGCGTAATGCTGTGGCGTAGAGGTGTCGCTGATGACAACCAAAGGGGCCTTGTTATGAAAAGAAAGGCACCCCAGACCACACTCTGGGTTGTCGGGTCGTGTAGTGGCGACACTCAGGTAGGAATCCTCCCGCTGCCTGGAGCCTCTCCAGACACATACTCGTAGGTCATCGAGGCTCTGTTCGAAGATGGACACATCACTGAAGACAATTCAACACCAGTCAATATGATTCCAGACCAAAGTCATGTGTGGAGACGCCACGGACTCTTAACGTAACTATGAGCGGACACACGTGAAAAGCAAAGGAACCGATTTCGATTCCAACTCCTGCCGAAAGATTTAAATAATCTCATTGTAATCGTATTCGAAATATTCAGCATAGCACTTATGATAAACAGCATGTTCCCGTGAGTGATGAAGAGAACCACAAAACCTTCTCACATTATTTGTGGTTGGGTTGTCGCTGTTACAAGTGCAAAAAGTTTATTTAATGAGCCTTTTTAAGACTTCTTTCCATCCTAAAACAGAATTAAAATTTTAGACCACTGCCTACTGATGATGTGCATACCCTAATACAGAGTAAGTGACCTGCGTGTTATTTACAACCTTTGTCATCAAATTAAATGCCTAAGATAATTACTATTGTAGGTTTTAACCATCACTAGAACAGCTGCCAAGCTTAACCGAAAGTTTCCAAAATTTCAAATGCAGAATGTCTTGAAAGTGGCTCTAAATTATTACAGCTCACGTTATTAATTTAAGTTAAACGTAATTTAAAACTAATGTATATACCTCTGGAGAAAACAAGATTTCGCAGCACACTCATACGACTAAGAAACGAACTAAAATACTGCGACATACAACTTGGAAAAGCCTAAACTCCTTTGAGGTACGTGGTGTAGGTGTAAAACCTAATACTGTGACTTTGGCAGGAAGGAATCAGCGCACTGGTGTATCTGAACGAGCTAAACATTAAAACGTGAATAGGAATTTCACAGAAATGCTTTGTACTATGGTATACTTACTGTGGTTGAACTTAACATTATTGGAACGAATGTAAACCAGGATCGTACGAAAAGCAGTATTAGAGTCTTATTGTCACTAACGTTAATATAACGGAATATACTGTCTTGCTTCACTTTACGGCCTAAATTTTTTGGTGCAAAGGTGTACCAACAAACGACTTCGAAGCGAAATTTGTTTACAATACAACACGAATAATATCATTCGAATAAATTGCGGGGCAAGTTCGTATCATTGCATAGCATCCTAAGTAAGCGAAGCAATACACGGACATGGCAGAAGCCATGGACCTCATTTTGTCGGTAGTAGTGCCGCAACTCGAAGTAGCATCGACTCAGAAAATGAGAAACCACGAAGAAATATTAAGCCATGCTTCCGTTCAGCCTCCACAACTGCGAAACTGGCTGCAAATGGTCTCGAAGTAGCCGAACATAACCACATCCAGTAAATCATCGGTTTAAATGGACTACATGACCCAGTCTGTTACACGTAAACACAGCCCACTCCATTGTGGAGCCTCCAAAAACTGCATCGGAACTTACCCGACCACCCCACGGTTTTCCACTCGTTTAGGGTACAACCGATTAGGTCACGAGACCAGGAGAGGCGCTGCAGGCTATGTCATGCTGTTAACAAAGGCTCTCGCGTCCGTCGTCTGCTGAAACAGCTCATTACCGCCAAATTTCTGATACGTTCGTCGTACGTTCGACGTTGATTTATGCGGTTATTTCACGCAGTGTTGCTTTTCTGTTAGCACTGGCAAATTCCGCTACTCTCGGTGGTGGTTAAGTGATATCCGTGGGCAACTGTTTGGCGAGAGTAAACGCCTGAAGTTTGGTATTCTCAGCGCACTGTTGATACTGGCGATGACAGAATGCTGAATTCCCTAAAGATTTCCGAAACTAAATGTCCCATGCGTCCATCTCCAATTACCACTCCGCGTTCAGAGTCTGTTAATTCCCATAGTGGAGACATAATCACGTCGGAAACGTTATCAAATGAATCATGTAAGTACAAACTACAGCTCCACCTGTTCACTACCGTTTATACCTTGGGTACGCATCCTGCCGCCATCCGTATGTGTGGATGTCGCTATCCCACGACTTTTGTCATCTCAGTGTGTATGTATACCAGACCCTTGTACCACGCGGTATACGTAAAATGTGATTTTATAGCGCAGTATTACGATGACTTCACTCTTCAAATGTTGAAGAAAAGAATATCTTTACATCAGTGATATATCTGCATCTACATCTACACCTGCATGGGTACTCTGCAAATCACATTTAAGTGCCTGGCAGACGGTTCATCGAACCACCTTCACAATTCTGTATTATTCCAATCTCGTATTGCGCGAGGAAGGAATGAACACCTATATCTTTCCGTACGAGCTCTGATTTCCCTTATTTTATTGTAGTGATCGTTCCTCCCTATGTAGAACGCTGGCAACAAATCATTTTCGCATTCGGAGGAGAAAGTGGTGACTTTAATTTCGTGAGAAGATTCCGTCGCAATGAAAAATGCCTTTCTTTTAATGATGACCGGCCGAAACCCTGTATCATTTGTGTGACACTCTCTCCCAAATTTCGCATAATACAAAACGTGCTGCTTTTCTTTGAACTTTTTCGATGTACTCCGTCAGTCCTATCTGATAAGGATCCCACACCGCGCAGCAGTATTCTAAAAGAGGACGGACAAGCGTAGTATAGGCAGTCTCCTTAGTAGATCTGTTACACCTTCTAATCGTTCTGCCAGTAAAACGCAGTCTTTGGTTAGCCTTCCCACAACATTTTCTATGTGTTCCTTCCAATTTAAGTCGTTCGTAATTGTAATACCTAGGTGTTTAGTTGAATTTACAGCTTTTAGATTAGACTGATTTATCGTGTAACCGTATCTCCAGCGCTTTAAGAATACTTTACAATCATGCATGCTTAATCCTAATTTTCACTTCACTTCAAAACTGCTAACTATTAGTCTTACGATTCATGATATCTGACGCAGAGGTCAGGTAGCATCGAAGCTTAATTCGACTCGATATCCAGAGCGCTTAGGGCTGTTGTTGCTGTCGGAGGCGGTGGCTTTGTACGCTAAACTTCACAAATCACTTACAACTTTAATCACTTATGGTTCCTGCAATACTTACACTCATAATAAGTAACTATTTTTACTTGCTATTCTGCCTGCAGTAGCAATTTTAATGGCGAGCAGTGTAGTTTACGTCAGCTTCAAATACTGGCACAAACGCTGTTAGGAATCCCATTTGCATGTTGTTTTAAAAACCGTGATTACTTCGACATTTGGTTTTTGTTACTGTTGTGGTCTTCTATGCTGTGCACGCAGCTTCAACTATGAATAACTGCTACAACTAACGTCCATTTGAAGCTGCTTACTCTATGCATCCGTTGGCCTCCCTCTGCAATTTTTACGTACCTCACATTACCAGTCTGACTCTTTCTTGATGACTTTGGACATGTCCTGTCAACCGATCCTTTCTTCAAATTAATTTGTACCACAACTTTCTTTTCTTTTCGTTTTGATTCCGTACCTACTCATTAGATCTTCCCGTCCAATCTACAGTCTCCTTCCGGGGCACCATATTTTAGGAGCTTCTGTTCTTTTCATGTTTCAACACGTTATCGCCCACGTTTCTCTTCCGTAGAAGTTTTGTCGTTACTTACAGTAATAATGCGCTCTCGGCTGGAGACAGAAGACTGCGACAGTGGGGCCGTTGCCAGGCAACAGTCTCCACGAGGCCTGCGCGTCACAAGACAGGCGCGTCCGCGGTCTCTGCGGATCAGCTTCACTGGTCGCTGTAACCTTCCCACCGGGTGAGTTTGACAGGAGCCACTGCGAGAAATTTGTTACTATCCTTCCTGCTGTTTCGTTGCATCATCATATGTTATTAAACTCTGCGTGCCTACAGATTTCTCATTTGGAACTTACTTTCAAACCTCGGCGTTTTCCCAGTCTTTCACATCTGTCCGATCTACGTGACAATCACGTGGCTCGAAACATACAGGTTGTTTTAGTCACCGGCAGTTTAAGTCTGCCAAAATCAGAACTGGTGTATAACTAAAAATCCTATGTGCGAAATATATCGATGATTGCCTCGAGTTCACTGATTTGCTAAATATTACCCACCCGCGAAATTTACACCACTACATCATGATGACATCCTATTCCAGCTCGTTTTTGAATGGCACACAATTTTCTTTATGAGATAATTTAAACGGTTGCCATGACTGCCTATGTCCGTGATCATCCAGCTAGGATTTTTAAAGGGCTCTCTTGCTCCGCCTGATTCCACTATGCAAGACTTTATCCAGGACCTGAGGTAGAGGGGAGGGTAACTAATGTCAGCTTTTCCGTGAACTTGGTCGTCCGTGGAACTTTTTGCCTGAAGGAGCAAGATTGAAAACTGTCATTTCTTATCCAACTGATTGATGATTTTTAAAACGTTTCGTGCCCCAAGAAGTAAATGTTATAAGACGTAGGCAGATAGAAAACAAGTTGTTTCTCAAAAGATCGACCCTTATCTGCTTTGTATTTTTAAAACAGATTACTTTGATTCCTGGGTGGTTGGCATATTTCATTGGCACATGCGAAGTACATGTATTTTTATAAGTATAAATGCCACAATTCTTACTCAACGATCTGAAATTACATCCTGCTTCTATGTAGACCGACATAACTAAAGCTGCCTTCACAGGAAGCCACCAGAAAGCAGTTAACTGCGGCGCACACAGCCTTAATACGCTAATGACCTGCCACTGCTGTCGCGACTCCGTGTTTCGGTTCCATCATGGAGTCTGATGAGCAGCATGCCTCTCTTTTACTCCCCTTACTCAATAATAAAATCAATAATACTAATTTAAAAGTTTGTCCTTGTGTCTCTGTTTCTTAAAGGAGGAGTAGTTAAAGGTATTCTAAAAGGGCAGCCAATTTACCCAACTGTGTGGCTGTTACACATAGCGACTGACAGTGGGTTCGCTTATTACGACAGCAAAAACATTTTCTCGATACTGCTGCTGGCCGTGTGTGGTTCCCATCACAGATTTACATTCATTGACGTTAGAGCAGATACAAGATCGTCATATTGACATGTGTTTAAGAATGTACCGCTTCGTAAAAACTTAACTGACATTGAAACTAAATTTCCACGTCGCAGGCAGTTGTGTGAAGGCTGTGATTACTTCTCTCTTGTAACTGTTGGTTATTAAGTTTTCGGTATGTAATCTTTGTCACTGCGCTAATATAGAGACAATTCTTTTCCAAAGAGTTTTCAGATGCAGTCTCTGTAGGGCTAGAAGATATGTTGAATATATTTTTATAATTCATACTAAAGAGTGCAGGTTTTTAGATCGGCTTTCGAATGTATCTCCAGAATTTACCGAAGATATTATAAAAACTTGCTATGTGTTACACAGTTTTGTTAGTGATCGAGATAGATACAGTTCGGAAGACATTTTCAGTGCTTGTGTATCACACGACAGGTCAACAGATCCAACACAAGCGGGGAGAAATGTGAGTGGCGCTCACCAGTCGCCCCCTTCTCTGGAGAATATTAGCCTCCAGCGTTTGGTGAAAAATTTTAATTTTTTACATTTTATGTGGATATTCCCGACTCTCTGTGTTGCACACCAATGGATTTTCTTCTGTCTACATCGACTGTCATCTCTAGCCGACAGTATGACCTACACGACCTTGTTATAACAGAGGTAGGGAAACCCAACATGTGATGAGCCAATATTTAACACGTAGCGTTAGCTGCTGCTTGCCCGGTGAGAGGCGCCACATAGTGGCACCACGTTAAGGCCGCTGTTGGGAGAAGCGTTACGCCAGCGGTGGCCCTGTTTCGCTTCTGCGCCACTGGCGGGGTAGTTCGTCACTCAGCGCGACAGAAGTCCACTGGAGCTGCACGTATGAAGGCGTCCATTTACACGAATGCTTTGCCAGCGGAAGTGCTTCTCAGCGGCTCCACGTGGAGGCAGCCTAATTTGAACAAATGTATGTTGAAAGATACATTTTAAAGTTGGTTAAGTGAAATGCAGCCTAAGGCCAGATGAATTTGTGAAACCTCACAAACCGTTCTCATTGTGACTCACCTCTTAGCAGCTTGAGACACATCTCTCAAGTTTACCACGTTATTCTGCAACCATTCAAAACGCAATGCAAAATTCGTACATCTGTGACTAGGTGTGGTACTATGAAGCAGCCCTTAACATCGAGGAGGTCCCAATCCTGAAGAATGCATTTTCTGACCTTTGAACACCTTCTTCCCTCTCTTTCAACATAGAAATGGTAGTTTTTTGTGCAACATTGTTTGGGTCTATTGATTGTCTTCTTCCGACTGTAGTGCACACGTGGTTCTAGCGTGGCTCTCCTTGCCCACAGACAAATGGTAAATTACTGTTGTTATTCCGCTGTGCAGTAAGGCGGTCCTTAGGAGAATCGGGAATGGATGAATAGCAACAATTTTGCTGCCATGTTTGTCACATGCAGGGATGTGGCGACAGTATGCGCGCGCCAGGCTGTTGGACCGGCTACTGTCTGCAGCACGGTAAAGGATTGGACGAATGGCAACAGAAAAGTAGTGGAGAAATTATAGCGGCACTACTCTGTAAAGGATCGCATCCATCTCGACTGCATAAAAGTGCCAAAAGCGTAGCCATATTACGTAAACGGAATAATTTCACATGAATCTAAGTGATAACCAATACACGAGACATGTGCAGAAAGTAATATTTTTGTGTTTATTTTAGATATAGTGTACTTTAAAAAATTACCTGATTTTGTTGATACACTTGTTGACTGTTTTCACACATAACAGCCATCTCGTTCAGTGCATGTACTGAGCTGTGGCACAAGGTTGCACAAGGTTGCACAAGGTTCTGCATGGCCTCCTTGAAGAACTCTCCCACCACCTCCTTTCCCCACTTGAAAACCTCTTTCTGCACCCGCTCGTCTGTTGAAAACGTAATTCCACTCATATGTGCCTCCATGGAGTTGAAAGCATCAAGTAAGGGTAATATGTGGGTGGGGGTGGGGCTGGGGAGGGGGTGGGGGGTGGGAAGGGTGTGGGTTTGGGGGGTGGGGAGAGGGTGGGAGAGGGTGTTCGAAACATCTCAACCAAATGAGTCTGAGAACGCCATGGTGGCTGAGGCTGTGCCATTACGTGTGTCGTCCTGCAGCAAGTACCCTCCTCTCGTCAGTACGCCCCCACTCTTTGTACTCAATACTCCTTTTGAAGTTTTTAGGGCCTCACGGTACCGTTGTGTGTTGATGGTCCCCCAGAGGCAGAAATTCTACAAAAATGATGCCTCTACAGTCCCCAGACACCGCACCCATGATTTTTTGCCTGTGTAAGACGTGTATATTTCTATTGTCTATTGTCAAACAACAATTTATGAAAGATGTTTATATTTTAATAATAGGATTAAACAGGAATAATTAATATCTGTCATGTTGAAAATTATTGTGGTAACAAGGGATGGCTGCACGAAGTGTTATTGGCAAGAGAGACCGCACATTGATATAATTTTAAAAAGGGCGGGAGAGAAAAAATGGTTCAAATGGCTCTGAGCACTATGGAACTTTACATCTGTGGTCATCAGTCCCCTAGAACTAAGAACTACTTAAACCTAACTAACCTAAGGGCAGCACACAACACCCAGTCATCACGAGGCAGAGAAAATCCCTGATCCCGCCGGGAATCGAAGGCAGAGAAAATTCCTGACCCCACCGGGAATCGAACCCGGGAACCTGGGCGTGGGAAGCGAAAACGCTACTGCACGACCACGAGCTGCGAGGGAGTGAGAGACAGCGTATGGATACATTTTGAGAAAAGAGCGGGAAATACCGCGCATAGATACATTTTGTAATGGTAGCAGGGATTGTCTACACCAGAAAGCATTGTTGACGGATGAGACCGCACTTTAGCGTTCGTAGGAAGTCAGTAGTAAGCGAGAAGTGAAGCGAGTCGGTAGCAGGTCTCAAGCGAGAGATTGAGAGGAGCGGTGTGCGTGCCAGCCACTAGCTATGATTTACTAGAGATTATAAACAGATGTACAGAGACATCAGAAAACTATCATCGTAAGAGGAACTAATATTACTGACTTATTTTTTTGAGAAACTGAAGACTACTGAAGGTATGTTTGCGCAATGCTAGATGCAAGATTATTGTAACAAGTAAGTCCCATTTGAAGGTTAAAAATAATTTCATTCAGAATATAATTAATTTTGGCCAGCAATATTGCAATATTGATTATAATCCATCACAAAAACCATCAAAGAAAAACTTTGCATAATTTTATTTTGTCAAGAAAAAGTTTAACTATGAATTACTTAACTTCAGTCAAATTAATTAAAGAATAATGTCAGCTTTGGTAATAAATACAGCCACTTATTATGATAGCCCACCAGCAGCTAATAAAGTATAGTAAAACAGAGTATGTTTATTCATCTCGTAGTTCGATGTAGCAGTCATGTGGCGACTCAGTAAAAGCAAAAAAGGTTTTGGGTTATTTCATATAACAACTGAGGGCCACGACGACGACACATTCTATGTTTCGTATAAATAATAAGAAAATCACTTTCAATAAGCAGCAATTAAATTTGCATGCGACGATTGAGAAAGAGAATACATTTCAAAGGGAAGATTTCATTTGTTATTATTTAGCAAGAGATAGAAATTCTAAGGGAAGGTTTCATAGGTTATTGTAGAAGGAAAGGTTGCGTAACAAAAGAGATATAGAGGAGACGGGAAGGTTTCACCTGAAATTATGCTTTTCAATTTTTGACAGATGTGGAATCGGTGTGGTCCCACTATGAAGGCTCTGTGTTAGTCTCAGGAGTGTAATGGGCCACCGACATTTCACCTCCAGTCACAACAGAACTCAGATGATCATCACCTTCCAGTTCAAGACGCTCAAGAAACTTGTGGGCACTATTGACCCGGTTTTTCATGTAATGCTCTATAAGTTGTTTTGGAATCCATGTTGCACACAGTTTCTGCTATCCCACTATTTCTGTGACTGTCTTGTATGAGAGAGTTCTGGAAGCTGTGGTAACACCGCAGAAGTGTCAACCACGGTCATTCGGCAGTCTTCACAAACAGCACCTTCGATTTTCAAAAAAAAAAAAAATGGTTCAAATGGCTCTGAAGACTATGGGACTTAACTTCCAAGGTCATCACTCCCCTAGAACTTAGAACTACTTAAACCTAACTAACCTATGGACATCACACACATCCATGCCCCAGGCAGGACTCGAACCTGCGTTCGTAGCGTCCTCGATTTTCTGCACCAACTCACCACTAAAAGTGGAAAGTTATGAACGTTTGTTCTGCCTCCACTAAAGACACTAGACCACTTAAACACACTCGTTCTGTTCACAATACCTTCATTGTAAACCATTCCAATTTGGTAACATATTTCGGTACGTGTCGTTACTTTTGCAAGAATGAAGCGGATCACATGACGTGGCTGGTAGTTGGAGGGATTTCTAAATTGACATCTTTCATAAAATCGGTAAGTACAATGTGAATTTAAATTCTGCTTTCGTGCTGCGATGCTCGCTCTGTTAAGGTGATCCCCCTCTACCAGTCAGTATTAATAACTCTCAAATAACAGGAAACATCAACCCATTATGAAACTACAATAAAATTCTTATCATTTTCTGCTTACAGGGGTTGATATATATCAACGTGGACAGTTGAAATTTGTGCCCCGACTGAGACTCAAATCCTGGATCTCCTGCGTACAGCCGGCTACGGAGGCCGAGCGGTTCTAGGCGCTTCAGTCAGGAACAGCGTGACTGCTACGGTCGCAGGTTCGAATCCTGCCTCAGGCATGGATATGTGTGATCCCGTTAGGGTAGTTAGGTTTAAGTAGTTCTACGTTCTAGGGGACTGATGACCTCAGCTGTTGAGTCCCATAGTGCTCAGAGCCATTTGAACCATTTTTTCCTGCGTGCGTAGCAGATGCTGTATCAGACTGAGGTACCGAGGACACAGCGGATAAAGCGACTACAGGGACTTATCACCGGCATATCCCCGTGAGACCCAGTTTTCCAACTTACTGTCCACACACTGCGTTGGTAGTGCCCCTGCCCATTATACTCATTAGTCTTGGCAGTCAATCTACCCGTTCCAATAAGAGTTTGAGCAATGTGAGTGAATCTGCACTGAACAAGGTCATTGATCAATAAGCCTTATCTATATGAAGGTGGTGCCTGTTCTTTATTTTTTTAATATTTTTATTTTTTGTTTAGGGCGCTCAACTACTAAGGTCATTAGCGGCAAGTCACAAACGTTAGTGCACTAATAGTGTAGAAAAACGCAAGGGGGCAACATCAGAAAGGACTTACGAAGACGCAGGGAAACAAAATAAAAAAGTTTGTTTTTTTGGACAAGTCCGTCAGTGAAATGAAACGAAGTACACGAGCAGCTGCTCGAGCGTCATCAGCTGAAAGTTTCTGTAAGGTAGACGTCAGACACAGGAGAACACGAGAGTGAATGAAACGGGGACAGGACAATAAAACATGGCGAACCGTCAATGGATGACCACAGGGGCACTGCGAGGCGGGGTTATCGGACCACAGGAGTGGTGGCTAGATCGGCAATGCCCAATCCGTAACCTGGCCAAAATGACCTCCTCTCGCCGGGAAGGGCGTGAGGAGGTCGTCCAAGCCGTCGGGATTGGTTTGATGGCCCTAAGCTTATTTTCATGGAGAGGGGACCAAGCCACATGCCACAATGATGAAACGCGCCGACAAAGAACCCCACTAGCATCAGTTGATGGGACACAAAAGGAAGCTGTCCGAAGCCGGAGGACAGCAGCCTTGGCCGCAGCATCAGCAGTTTCGTTCCCAGGTACACCAACGTGGCCAGGAATAAAAAAAAAAAAAAAAAAAAAAAAACTACATGAACGCCGGTATCAGCTAGCGACTGAAGGTACTGTTGAATTCGTTGCACGAGAGGATGGTCCGAATATTGGTCACGGAGACACTGAATGGCGCTCAAAGAATCAGAGCAGATGGCATAGGGGAATGACGATGGCGGCGGATATACTGATCAGCCTGCTAGAGACCAAAAAGCTCAGCTGTAAAGCTTGAACAGTGGTCAAGGAGCCGGTATTGAAAGGTATCATCTCCAACGACAAAGGCACAACCGACGCCAGCAGTAGTCTTGGAGCCATCTGTGTAAATAAAGACGTTATTAGCGAGCCTCGAACGAAGTTCGGCAAACCCCGAGCGGTATATTGAATCCGCGGTCCTTTCCTTTGGGAGCAAGCTGAGTTCAAGGTGAACGCGAACCTGAGCCTGGAGCCACGGTGGCGTTGGACTCTCACCCACTCTAAAAGTTCATATGAGCAAATCATGTGATTATAATGTGGAGCCTGAATTACATTGTGAGATGTGCAGGAAGAGGTTCTGAAAGGCAGCAGTAGGGGCGTGGAGCCATGCCGATTTCAGTGCAGTGGGCAACTGCACTAGGTCTCTTGGTTGAGGATCCATGACGCGAACAGCCCATTCGAGATGGTCCCACAATTCTCGGTTGGTTTTAAATCCAGCGAGTTTGTTGCCCAGGGGAGTATGGTAAAATCACCCTGGTGCTCCTGGAACCATGCCGTGAGCTGTGTGACATGTTGAATGGTCCTACTGGAAGATGAAATAGTACCAAAGAAAAATAAATGGCATTCAGGGATGAACATGGTCCCCAAGGGTAGATGCAAACTTGTGCTTATCCATTGTCAAGGTCAAAATGACGAGGTCATAGAGGGTTGTTGTTGTTGTGGTCTTCGGTCCTGAGACTAGATTGATACAACTCTCCATCGTACTCTATCCTGTGCAAAATTCTTCATCTCCCAGTAACTACTGCAAATTACATCCTTCTGAATCTCCTTAGTGTATTCATCTCTTGGTCTCCCTCTACGATTTTTACCCTCCATGCTGCCCTCCAATACTAAATTGGTGATCCCTTGATGTCTCAGAACATGTCCTACCAACCGATCCCTTCTTCTAGTCAGGTTGTGCCACAAACTTCTCTTCTCCCCAATCTTATTCAATACCTCATCATTAGTAATGTGATCTACCCATCTAATGTTCAGCGTTCTTCTGTAGCGCCATATTTCGAAAGCTTCTATTCTCTTCTTGTCCAAACTAGTTATCGTCCGTGTTTCACTTCCATTCATGGCTACGCTCCATACAAGTACTTTCAGAAACGACTTCCTGACACTCTATACTTGATGTTCACAAATTTCTCTTCTTCAGGAACGCTTTCCTTGTCATTGCCAGTCTACATTTGATATCCCCTCTACTTCGACCATCGTCAGTTATGTTGCTTATGTTGCACCCCAAATAGCAAAACTCCTTCCTAATCTAATTCCCTCAGCACCACCCGACTTAATTCGACTACATTCATTCTCCTCGTTTTTCTTTTGTTGTTGTTCATCTTATACCCTCCTTTTAAGACACTATCCATTCCGTTAAACTGCTCTTCCAAGTCCTTTGATGTCTCTGACAGAATTGCAATGTCATCGGCGATCCTCAAAGCTTTTATTACTTCTCCATGGATTTTAATACCTACTCCGAATTTTTCTTTTGTTTCCTTCACTGCTTGCTCAATATACAGATTGAATAACATCGGCGATAGGCTGCAACCCTGTCTCACTCCCTTCCCAACCACTGCTTCCCTTTCATGTCCCTCGACTCTTATAACTGCCATCTGCTTTCTGTACAAATTGTAAATAGCCCTTCGCTCCCTGTATTTTACCCCCGCCACCTTCAGAATTTGAAAGACAGTATTCCAGTCAACTTTGTCAAAAGCTTTCTGTAAGTCTACAAACGCTAGAAACGTAGGTTTGCCTTTCCGTAGGGTCAGTATTGCCTCACGTGTTCCAATATTTCTACGGAATCCAAACAGATTTTTCCCGAGGTCAGCTTGTACTAGTTTTTTCATTCGTCTTCAAAGAATTCGCGTTAGTATTTTGCAGCCGTGTCTTATTAAACTGAAATTTCGGTAATTTTCGGATCTGTCAATACCTGCTTTCTTTGCGATTGGAACTATTATATTCTTCTTGAGGTCTGAGGGTATTTCGCCTGTCAGTATCTATCTTACCCCTGGTGAGATAAGCTTCTACATCCTTAGAGTTGTCCTCTAGCCATCCCTGCTTAGCCATTTTGCACTTCCTGTCGATCTCATTTTTGAGATGTTTGTATTCCTATTTGCCTGCTTCATTTACTGCATTTTTGTACAGGGAATGCCACAAAAATTCCCAAGACCATAACGCTTCCTCCTCTGACCTGGATCCTTCCGACGATTGTTGTCTGTTGACCGTCTGTCTACTAGAGCATAAAACGTGATTCATCTGAAAGCCCACTTTCCTTTACTCCCAGCACGTCTACTAGCCATACTGGCGTGAAAATTCCAGCGTTCATTACAGATGAACAACAGTCATCACACATACGTGAATCAGTTGCCACCTGAGGAGGTCCATATGCAGGAAAATTCACTGAACTGTTGATGAGGAAACGTCGTTGGCAGTCCTGTGACTCATACGGGAGGTTCGTTGCTCTACAGTTGTACATCTACTGGCCAGTACACGTCTCTGCTGCTGCCCATCACTACTGCCATCTATGGCCCACGGTGCACCACATTTGACTGATAGCCAGCTTAGAATGGGACCATTTTGCCGCGCACTGTTTATTTTAACTAGAATTTAGCCATTTTGGAAATGTTTACATCCATGGGCCGACAGTAAATTATCCCGCACTTTTGGATGTAAGATAAATCACTCTATTTCTGCATTTCGATGACAACTGCACTCTTTTCCCATTTCCTCCAAAAACGCTTTATATACCCTCCACTGTTAGTCCTGCCGCATATCGTCTGTAAGTGCTTATGGCAAGCTGACGTCGAACATAAGCGGTGGTCACCTTAATGTGGATTGACCATGTATTATGAATTAGGGTGGCAGTATGCTACACATTATAAGAGGTGGCTAACCACTGGGTGCTGGACAAAGACCATACTGTCTGCTCCTTGATGTGGCTTCTCATGAAGTATTTTAATGTGGAGCTGCAATTTTGAGAGAAAAAATATGTCATGGGGACGTTGAGAAAAACTGTAATAGCTTTTATCATATTAGACGAAGCGAAGTTCTACCTTTAGAGATACTCTGTCACGAAGTGATTTGAATTATACTATACGTGTTATCTGCGCCACATTAATGTGTGGAGTTCAGCTCCAACCTTTCTCTGTGACTTGGACGAAGGATGGTTTTCTGAAGTAGTACAGCTTAATCCATTAAATTTCGGGCATTCCGGCCAACCTCAGAGTGAGTCAAAAGACTGTCTACAAGATACCAGAAAATGCACATCTAGTACAGCTTGTCTGTTTGTATATGCCTATATGACGAGAACCACTGCTGGGATAAATAACAGGTGTGGTATCGTTATTGATACCATCCTACAAACGTCACAGTTGGCAATGGAATTCCAGTTTTCCGTCGGGCGCTTATAGCGGTCGGGCGGGATCTGGCACACCCAGTGGTGCGTTCCCGTTGAACCACTCCTCCAGCAGCTCCAGACTACGGGCGCCCTCTGCTGCTGCAACACAGGACAGCCGGCGGCAGCCGTTCAGTACACTTGCGCTTGGAGCCTCTTCGATAAAACGCCATTGCTCTTGCTTACTTTAGGGAGCCTCGTCCTTGTGCACGTCGTGATAGCTAGACTATACTTCTTGCTGCATTATAGAAAGTAGTAACTCACATACACTCGTACTCTAGTCCGGTCTCGGAAACTGACATCCGGCAGGGAGAGCGGTGTGCTGACCACATGTTCCTCCATATCCGCATCCAGTGACGCCTGTGGAGCTGAGGATGACACGCCAGCCGGTCAGTACCGTTGGGCCTTCAGGGTCTGTTCGGAAGGAGTTTAGTTTTTTTTCCTCATGCACTTGGAGAAATACAACTTAAGAAATTTTCTGCTTCTTGTGTTAACTTCTCTAATAATTCCTGCACTTGTCCAAATTTCCTAAGATGACATTTTGAAAAGTTTCTTTTCGTGTATAAATAAATGTAAGTCCCGAAACTAAAATAATTAATGCGAACTTACGGAAGAACCGCTGTATATTTGTATTAATTCCGTGTATTGTCTTTAAAGTGTCTTATAATGAACAATTGTAATTAATTCTTAAATGTGAGAGAGGATACAGATAATAAAATTAGGAGAAGAGAGCAATAGTATGTTTTAGTTGGCAAATAATGCATCAGACGCAGCACAAGCGGCGTCAACTACACTCCTGGAAATGGAAAAAAGAACACATTGACACCGGTGTGTCAGACCCACCATACTTGCTCCGGACACTGCGAGAGGGCTGTACAAACAATGGTCACACGCACGGCACAGTGGACACACCAGGAACCGCGATGTTGGCCGTCGAATGGCGCTAGCTGCGCAGCATTTGTGCACCGCCGCCGTCAGTGTCAGCCAGTTTGCCGTGGCATACGGAGCTCCATCGCAGTCTTTAACACTGGTAGCATGCCGCGACAGCGTGGACGTGAACCGTATGTGCAGTTGACGGACTTTGAGCGAGGGCGTATAGTGAGCATGCGGGAGGCCGGGTCGGGTGGACGTACCGCCGAATTGCTCAACGCGTGGGGCGTGAGGTCTCCACAGTACATCGATGTTGTCGCCAGTGGTCGGCGGAAGGTGCACGTGCCCGTCGACCTGCGACCGGACCGCAGCGACGCACGGATGCACGCCAAGACCGTAGGATCCTACGCAGTGCCGTAGGGGACCGCACCGCCACTTCCCAGCAAATTAGGGACACTGTTGCTCCTGGGGTATCGGCGAGGACCATTCGCAACCGTCTCCATGAAGCTGGGCTACGGTCCCGCACACCGTTAGGCCGTCTTCCGCTCACGCCCCAACATCATGCAGCCCGCCTCCAGTGGTGCCGCGACAGGCGTGAATGGAGGGACAAATGGAGACGTGTCGTCTTCAGCGATGAGAGTCGCTTCTGCCTTGGTGCCAATGATGGTCGTATGCGTGTTTGGCGCCGTGCAGGTGAGCGCCACAATCAGGACTGCATGCGACCGAGGCACACAGGGCCAACACCCGGCATCATGGTGTGGGGAGCGATCTCCTACACTGGCCGTACACCTGTGGTGATCGTCGAGGGGACACTGAATAGTGCACGGTACATCCAAACCGTCATCGAACCCATCGTTCTACCATTCCTAGACCGGCAAGGGAACTTGCTGTTCCAACAGGACAATGCACGTCCGCATGTATCCCGTGCCACCCAACGTGCTCTAGAAGGTGTAAGTCAACTACCCTGGCCAGCAAGATCTCCGGATCTGTCCCCCATTGAGCATGTTTGGGACTGGATGAAGTGTCGTCTCACGCGGTCTGCTCGTCCAGCACGAACGCTGGTGCACCTGAGGCGCCAGGTGGAAATGGCATGGTAAGCCGTTCCACAGGACTACATCCAGCATCTCTACGATCGTCTCCATGGGAGGATAGCAGCCTGCATTGCTGCGAAAGGTGGATATACACTGTACTAGTGCCGACATTGTGCATGCTCTGTTGCCTGTATCTATGTGCCTGTGGTTCTGTCAGTGTGATCATGTGATGTATCTGACCCCAGGAATGTGTCAATAAAGTTTCCCCTTCCTGGGACAATGAATTCACGGTGTTCTTATTTCAATTTCCAGGACTGTATCAAATTTTACGCGATCAGCTGCTCCGGAAAGGATCGCTGCCAAGTCTCTCGAAGATTTTTCCACGCGTGAGGCTTCCAGAACAGGAAGCGACTGAGGAAAAATGACGGTACAGTTGCCGTCAGTTGTCTACTTGTATATAAACGGAATCGGCGTGTGGCTCACTCTCTCTCGATCTCTCTCTCTCTCTCGCCTGGGGCCCGCTCCCTATTGATATTCCCGCTCTTGTCGATCACTCTCTCTGAATGATCGCTGTCTCGAATGATTTTCTAACAGGCAACTGTACTTGAAAGATATTTTCAAGGTGCGTGAAGTATTTATCTATGTAAGGTATAAACAGGATGTGAATAATTGTTATTATTTATCAATGTTTCGTTGCAACAACATTAAACTTGCGTGCCAACTTTCCTGTGTTTCAGCTACGAGAACTGCGAGACTGCCGACATACCGTTTGCTGGCGGCTGCCGAACATTATTGATGTTCGAATTTTTAGCAGCCGCTCCTGCGACCCTGAGATCTGTTAAGCCGATCTGTAAACTCAGTTTCTGGACAGCACTTGTATGTTTAACGTCTAATAATAACCATCGGAGTACGTCCAACAAATGATGTGAGCCGTCAGTCCATTCCACGGTATCAAAGCAGGTTAGACATAATCTTGAGTTATTAATTTTCTCTCTCTTAGTGATAAATTTATCTGTGCCATGTGATAATTTAAACTTCCCATTTCTTTCTTACTTACTGCTGCTTTAATTAACGGGACTCTAGTTAAATTCCACTTACCAAAATTTCTTTTAAAGAAAAAAGTTCAAATGTGTGTGAAATCTTATCGGGCTAAACACCTAAGGTCATCAGTCCCTAAGCTTACCCACTACTTAACGTAAATCATTCTCAGGACAAACACACACACACCCGTGGCCGTGGGAGGACTCGAACCTCTGCCGGGACCAGCCGCACAGTCCGTGACTGCAGCGCCTTGACCGCTCGGCTAATCCCGCGTGGCTTTATTTTTCAATTACCACCAAAGAGTGCCACACCAAACACTGAAAAGTTTATTTTTTAAAATAATCATAGAAGTTTCCATGCCATTTTGTACCCCACCAGTTATTACCATTGTGTGAAAAGTAGCACACAACGATAAGTTATGCACCTGAATTGGAGGTATTGTTGGGCTAGCAACAACAGTGTTTTGACATAATTATTTTCAGCTTCTTTATTTTGATCACTAGTGAGCATTCTAACCAAGTCAGACTTAGTGATTAGTACTCCACCTTCTTTCAGTTTTGCTTCAGAAATGATTGCCTTTTTTTCCAATTGTTAGGCTTACGATCACATTGTAATTGCGAAGTAACTGGTGTAGAGATGGGGAGTTACATTTTTCAAGTTTATCAGTGGACGACACTGAAGCAATAAGGTCTACAGACATATTCTTTTGTGTTTTATTGAAACTCACGAAGGCTTTCGGACTCTTGGTTACATCACCAGGTGCAAATAGATTTAATATAATGACGACTTCTACTATCAAGTAAGATACGGTGTTCTGAAAAATCCGAGAGGTAAATTAAAGTTTTAATGCTAGCAAATGTTGGTTTATCCATTCTGTAACAACACATCTCGAGGCGTACGCTTGCTTATCGTACATACTCCCAGGATCTGAAATTTATCATGTGATTCAATAAAACACAAAGAAATTGTCACTGAAGGCCATTTTTATACATATCTCCAGCGTATCGTATGCAGTCACATCCGTAAATGCGACATATGGCTAAAACTAAACGAAATTTCATGATTATTCGATAATTTCATTGTTAATTATCCTGGACAACAGTGGTACTTTACATTGTTTGGACACCACTCGAAGTACTGCTATCTTGTGAGTAGATCATCGACCGATAGCTAAAGGTTTCGATGTAATCGATGCAGTGATACGCCTGTCACCAATTTTTAGTGTAGTACACCATTTTCGTATTTTGGCCTGTTACCTTGGGAAGTGGATAAGGATTTGCAGTAACGCAGGTCTCATGCAGTAGCTACTGATTCGAGTTTAACCGTAAGAAATTCAATCATTAACATTTTCACACGGAAGGTTCAAGCACATTCTCGACACATGCGTTTAAGAGTGAAGTTAAATTCTACATAACCCCAAAATACTACCCAAAATATTTATCTTCGGTACCATTAAAAGAACTGAAAACATTAGCTATTCATATGTACAAATTCCCATTAGTCAGAGTGGAAAGTGGCAAGTGACGTAGTGATAGGACAAAGGGGCATTGTGCACTTCCAATAATGATTGTAAAATACTGCTAACCTTCAGAGGTTCGGAGATAAGGTGCTGTAAGGAAAAATGTTCTTCGTTCTTCATCAACGATGCAGCCCGTAAGCATGTTACCGCATTAGTGAAATAATTCTATGTATTTGAAAATGACGATCACATTAACTCATCATTGACGCCTCTGCCTGCACGTCAGCAATCGTCAACGCTTCTTCAATATGCACATTGTTCTCTCTGTGGAGCGGAATCGTCTGGAAATTGAGCTCTTTGCTAATAGCCTACACCCCACCTCGTTCCCAAGCATTATGTCCCAGACACAAGCTAATGAAAAACATATCACTTATTAACTGTTTCGTTTTTTGTGTGATGACTTCAAAAAGTTTTCTACCTTCATGTTTTGCCCACTGTTGTATATCAAAAATCTTGTGAGAATACTTAACACCGTTCAGTAACAGCTTCGACATCGTTACGTATGCCCTAAATTGTTGACTCAATTTAATTTTTAAACTGTGGTGTGTTACAGCCTCACAGAGCTCATACGGTTCTTCGTGGTGTTATCCCATTTTCATTACACAATCGGTAACGTACAATTCATATTTCACTGCAGGTCTAAAACTTTATTTGTGATCAGATAGTCTGCCTTATTCCATAACGGAGACTTCATTTAAGCAGATAAAAGTTAAGAAATAGATCTCTAGGTGACCTTGTAATTTGTAGTCTGTGTACTTTTCGCTTCCAAACGTCAGTTTATAATCTTCAGAAAGGTTATGAGGAAGTAGCCTGGAAAATCTCTGAACTGGCACGTTTCTACCGAGATTGCCCAGTATAGCACAGCGGATAACGTTAATGCGTTACTTGATTTTGATCTCCACTTGGATGATCTCTGGGCTCCACAGAATTAATATATTTCATGGTACGCTACATGAACACGTAATCAATGAGCTATGGAGTATTAGAGCAGTTAATATCAGCGTAGAGCAAATCGAAGTTAATCTCAGCTGGAAGAGTATGTGCTGTATTTGAAGAGTTGCGGTCATTTACACGAAGTCTCCTTGACTGACAAGAGAGGACATCGAGAGGACATATCGTCATTCGCTCGTTGACAACGTGGAATGCCACGTTATGTTTTCCATACTGCCGTTATCTCTTCAGTGTTTAGCAAGCTTGCTGGTGGGACGGATCAAGAGTAAGGAGTTGTTAGCGGTGTGCTTAACCAGAGGCAACTATTTTTTTAGGGTGACTGTGTATGAATGATACATCTTACCAACACGAAATTTGCAATGAATAAATACAGCTTCGAGAACGCGAACAGATCGCTCCGTTTGGTGTGCCAAACGTATGGTCTCAGTCCACTTAAGAGTCTTGATAGAAACGGAACAATGCGGGGAATTTTTGATACCATGGTATCTTTAGTGTGGCTTTTGTGCATCGTACGAGTGGGTATGTGCTGTACATTAAGTCAGACTTGCATAATGAGTTGTTCAGTCACCCTACCAACACTGGAATTTCCTGTATACCTACTCTCGTCATTACTACGGATAGAATCAGCGATTTTCTTACTTAGTCAATGTAGAAAAACTTATTAGCGGCCATAATGTCGTTATGGCTTCAGCGTCAGTGGAAATTGCGCAAAAAAAAAGAAACAGCGTAGACTTTTCCACTTTGGGAAGGCAAATGAAAGTGTCATTAATGAATATGTTCATAGTCAGCTCAAACCATTCACCGTGGGACACAAAGGTATTGGACATCTTTGGTTGGAATTTAAACGGATTGTCCACCACGTGCCAGAGACGTACGTGCATACCAAACATATAAGAGAAGGAAATGATCCACTTTGGTACAAATAACATATTAGGAAGTTGCTGAGAAAGCAGAAAACTTTGTACAGTCGTTCCAAACGTAGTCACTGCCACGTCAAAAGGTCAATGACAGATTCTTTTAACGTATTTGAAAGCAGTATTTTGTCTACAGATTCTAAAAATAACCTCAAAAATTTTTGGTCTTACGTAAAATCTATGAATGCTAGAAATAAATCAATACCTTCTCTTGCTGACATTACGGGTAATGTAACGTATGATGACAAACAGAAGGCCGAAATTCTAAACCTAGGTTTCAAAAACTCGTTTATGGTAGAGGACTGCAGCAACATTCCCCCTTTCAATTAGCGAACAAATACAAGGATGGCTGACATAGTGTTTAGTGTATCTGGGATTGTAAAACTATTAAGATCCTCAGACGCCAGGAAGGCATCTCGCCCAGACGGTATCCCCGTAAGATTATATGTTCACTATGCTACAAATATAGCACCATTCTAATCCATCATCTATCAGAGATCACTGGAACAGCGGAAAGTTCCACCGGACTGGAAGAAGGTCCAAGTCAAAGCAGTCTATAAAAAAGTTAGAAAATCGGATGCACATAATTAACGGCCAGTTTCACAGACATCGATTAGTTGTAGAAACATGGAACATATTTTGTGTTCAGACATAATGACCTTTCTAGACTCTTAAGAAGCTCATCTGCAGCAACCAGAACGGTTTTAGGAAACAGCGGTTATTCGAGACACAGCTGGCCCTCTTTGTGCATGATAAAAACAGGCTAGATAGCGGCTCCCAGGTTGATGCCATATTTCTCGACTTTCGAAAGGCGTTCGATTCAGTTCCGCATTCTCGCGTGCTCCAATAAGTGCGCAAGTGCGCGCTTAGGGTCTATCAGATAATATATGCGGTTGGATAGAAAGTTTTCTAACAGACAGAATGCAGTATGTCGTCCTGAATGGGGTGACTTCAACAGAAACAAGCGTAACCTCAGGTGTGCCCCAGGGCAGCGTAATAGATCCGTTGCTTTTTACAATTTACATAAACGATCTGGTTGATGTTATTGACAGCGGCATTAGACTGCTTGCCGATGATTCTGTAGTCTACAGGAAAGTAATGAACAAATCAATGTGGATTTGCAGAAAATAAATGCGTGGTGTAATGAGTGGCAGTTATGTCTCAATATCAGCAAGTGTAACATACTGCGTATTACAAGGCGAAAATCCCCATTAATTTACGAGTACAAAAGAAATTCCCAGTCTGTGGAAGCGGTAACATCTGTCAAGTACCCTGGCGTGACAATTCGAAATGATCTCAAATGGAATGATCAGATTACACAAGTAACGGACAAGGCGACCTCTATATAGCGGTTTTTTGGTGGAATCCTGAAGCGATGCTTCAGCAAAGGAAATTGATTACAATACGTCAGTTCATCCAGTCTTAGAGTATTGTTCTTCTGTATGGGACCCTTACCAGTTGGGTCCCATTCAAGAGATTGAAAAGGTTCAAAGAAGAGCGGCAACATTCGTGACTGCTACATTTATCGATCGCGAGGGCGTTACAAATCTCAAACAAAGTTTGAAGTCGGATACACTTGCAGATAGACGACGCACAAAACAGAATGGCTGCTTACTAAATTCCAAAATCCGAACTTCGTCGAGGATTTAGAGCATATATTATTACCACCAACTTTCAAATCGCGAAATGATTACCATTCAAAGAGAAAGGAAATTAGAGCTCGTACTGAGGCGTTCGGACAGTCGTTTTTCCGTCGTGCTATCTTCGAGTGGAACAGAGAAAAGAGGGTGGGAGGGGGGGGGGGGAAGGTGGGGTGTAAATATGACATTGGCCCGGATTGTGCCCTCCGCCACACACCGCTTGGTGGCTAGCGGAGTATATAGTAGGTGTAGTTGCGTGTCTTATTACAGGAAAACAACATATACGAGAAATTATTCGTTTCATTGTCACTGTAGAGACAATACTATCATATAATAGGACGACTTGTCTCAAAACGAAATTTGTCGCTACTACTTTTCTGTCGTTGTTTACGTCGTTTATTGCTTTTGTTGGGGTATACAGTGCAGTTGGCTGGTTTGGTGGCTGAGGTAAAAGCACGCTCTTTCTTTTTAGAACTCTTTTTGTACTCTTTAAAGTACGTAGGTCACTTGAAGTGTACTGCCAGGTTCGTCTTTCACGATGCTAAAAGGTACAAAATGAAGCAAAGTCAAAACATCTACTGAGTAACATGAGTATGCAATTAAAGTTAATTACATTCTTATCGACTGATTTCGTTAGAAGATATTACATAAATATTTCCTGTGCGTTTTATTACAATTTCACATTCTATGGGGATTAAGAATACCACATGCAGGCTTCAACTCCCCCTGCAGCCTAAACACTATTGATGAAAATATCTTGCATCAACAAAGATCTACATCATTACTCACGAATCAAACATCACTCCTCTACTACCGCCAGGGCCCTTGGCTTTGCAAGTGTATCACGGAAAGGAATGATTAATTCTTTCGTGGACGTGGGACACACTTTAGGCACATTTTTGGCATATGATCCTTTGTCCACTTCGTATTCGATGATTATTAATGCACTCACTATTGTAGGAATACAGTATGTTCTCCTGCATCACTGGCCCTGGACAACATCTGTAGGGAACCGGGTGTTTCTATCACTGAAGCTGGTGAACAAGTGTTGTCTGTGCATTGGGTCTTGCAGAATACACTACAGGAAATTGAAACACTCGCTGTTGAAGCTACACAACAAAATATTAAACTATAGATGTATTTTATATGTTTACTCAAATGATAGTAATTCTTCACATTAATGTAACTCTATTTCGAATATGGTGGTAGTTATCTTGAATTTCTGTGTATATTACAGTGAACCTGGTTATGCTTTCAAACCTCATTCACAGCTGAACACTAAAATTGTCCTTAAATGCTTATTTTCAGTATTTCTGAGCAGATGAAATTTCGGCCGCATGTACATCAGAGAACACTGTATAACGTGAACATTAGAAATGTTTTTAGCGTAAATATATCGGGTGATCAAAAAGTCAGTACAAATTTGAAAACTTAATAAACCACGGAATAATGTATATAGAGAGGTAAAAATTGACACACATGCTTGGAATGACATGGGGTTTTATTAGAATAAAATAAAGAAGTTCACAAAATGTCCGAAAGGTCGCACTGGACAGCAAAACGTCAGTGACTGCGCATGACAATCGTGTATAAAAGGAGCTGTAATGAGAAAAAGAATCAGGGGCGCCAGCAGTTGCAGCGTGTTGACGTTACTTGAAAAGGCTCTTTTAGTGAAGCTGTTTTATCAGAGTAGGGAATGTGCTAGTTCAGTGTTACGATCCTATGGCCATGGGAAGGGGATTAGAACGGGTAAAGGCCCGTTCACAAATGCAGCTGTTCGAACACACGGGTTGTTTAGACGATGGACCCCGTAGTGGCCGACCGAACACAAGGCGTAATGCTGCTGAGACAGTTCAGGAAGAAATAAAGACTGTAGCGGGTTCGTCTATGCACGGGGAAGTCAGCGCTCGTGCAGTCACTGGTCTCACCGCCATTCTATACACTAATGTTTGGTTGGCACTGAGGCGTACCCTCCGATGCTATCCGTACAAAATCCATCGGCATCATGAACTGTTATCTGGCAATTTAGTGAAGCGGAGGGCATTTGCGGTGTGGATGTTTCAAAAGATGGCGGAAGATGACGATTAGTTGAGTAACGTGTTGTGGACCTACGAAGCTCATTTCACGTTCCGAGGGTCTGTCAACGCCCACAACTGCATAATTTGGGCTACCGAAAATCCTAGAACTGTCGTGGAAACTCCATTTCACGACGAGAAAGTCACGGTATGGGTTGGATTCACCACATCTACCGTTATCTGGCCCTTTTTCTTCGAGGAAATGCATAATTCTGGTTTTGTAAGTGCTACCGTGACGGATGAGAGGTACGCCGATATGTTACAGAATCGCATCATCCCCAGCCTGGCTGATAAACACCTTCTGGAACGTACGATGTTCATGCAGCATGGTGCTCCACGCCATATTACTAGACGCGTGAAAGATCTCTTGCACACGTGGTTTGGTGATGATCGTGTTCTCAGCCGCCACTTTCATCATGCTTGGCCTCCCAGGTCCCCAGACCACAGTCCGTGCGATTATTGGCTTTGGGGTTACCTGAAGTCGCAAGTGTATCGTGATTGACCGACATCTCTAGGGATGCTGAAAGACAACATCCGACGCCAATGCCTCACCATAAATCCGGACATGCTTTACGGTGCTGTTCACAACATTATTCCTCGACTACAGCTATTGCTGAGGATTTATGGTGGACATATTGAGCATTTCGTGTAAAGAACATCATCTTTGCTTTGTCTTACTTTGTTATGCTAATGATTGGTATTCTGATCAGATGAAGCGCCATCTGTCGGATGTCATTCCAAGCATGTGTGTCAATTTGTACCTCTCTATCTGCATTATTCCGTGATTTATTCAGTTTGCAAATTTATAGAGGTTCTTTGATCACCCAGTACTATAAAGCGGCAAATAAAAAGCACAGGTACCAGTCAGTGCAAAGAAATCTTGTACATTTGAATTCTCGTACCGTTAACTATCAAAAGATGTGTTAAATTCTCTTATATGAATTTATTTCACAATTCACTCATACCCTATAATAAAGATATCCTGAATGTTGATATGAAGCAGTATGTTTAGTTACTTAAATATCTTCATGGTCTATGGATCACTTGTATGTTATATAGTAATGATGTAGAATGAGTCGTTAACATACACTTTATACATTCGTTTGTTAGTATGTCTATGTGCTGACCATTTAAATGTATTTTGTTTTGTTTCTCTTTATAGAGATATGTGTCAGTAATTAATTCTTAATCATCGCTCTTTACACTTTAAAAAAAATTGAAATTCCTCTTCGTAGTAGAAGAATCTGACAAAGAGAAACATTTTCATTTCTCAGATTTTTCTTTGCTGCCGGTCAGACGTTTCATATCGCTTGGAAAGCGATTAAAAATTCAGATTGCAGCATTGTACATAGCTTTTTGTGCTAAAGACAACATCAGTGTGTTGTAATTAATGTCATTTTTTCCTGTTGTGTTATAATTATGCACATCATTGTTCTGTTTGAATTGCAGTGGATTATTTATTGCAGACTATTTGAGGCAATAAATATACTATGAGGCACCAAGCACCGTTAAAATCCCTAACTCATTAAACAGGTGTCTGCAAGAGGATTGTTGGTGAACACCAGTTATTTTTCTTACAACACGTTTCGAGGCAACGAAAAATTTCTTTCTTGAAGATGAATTACTCCAGAACATTATTACATATGAAATTATTGATTCAAAATAAGCAAAATATGTCATGTGATTAATTTGTCTCTGCCTAAAATTCGCAATGATTCTAATAGCAAATGCGACAGAAAGAAATTCCTTGAAGGGTTCTAAAATGTAGTTATTCTTGTTTAAATTCTCATCAATATGGACACCTAAAAACTTTGAAGTTTACAACCCAGTCATTATTTCTTCACCCTGTGTTACACATATGATTTGTGCAATGCCTCTAGGTATGCAGGTTGTTGTATCTTTTTGAATGTGAGAATGGGGTCACTCAATGATACTTGTAAGAACATTTTTTGCAATTTCATCTGTTTCTATATACATGCTTTGACTGATTACAGTACTAGTGGCATCTGAAAAAATAGCTAATTCTGTCTGTTGTGCATTAGACAGAAGGGGGTTTTCGTACCTGAGGAACACTCGGGATATAAGACTCAGCCTTGTGGAACCTCATAAATGACTTCTTAAAAGTGAGAAGAATCTTCCATTTTCATGTTGCTGATTAGATACAATATTGGCCACTTGTACCATCAATTCCATAAAATCTCAGTTTACCCAGGAGTACGTTGTGGCTCACAAAGTTAAATGCCTTATGTAAGTCACAGACAATACCAACCAGTGTTGTTCTGTAATTTAATTCTCGTAGTATTTGTTGACTGTATATGTTAATGTTATTTTCAGTGAAGAAACTCGTCTAAAATCGAAACTGTGGTTTACTGAAGATGTTATTGCTCTTCATAAGGGGTACTATTGTACATTTTCTAAGACATTCTTTGTCATACACAACTTGAAACAGGTCACGTCGACCAAATCAAATGTAAGAACTCATAGCGACGTATATTAGGAGGCAGCAAGATCCCTTGGCTTTTGGTTTTGCAGTAGTTGACAACCATTTCTAGACGCAAGTAAGTGAAAAAAGACAGCGCGTTTTTGTTATCAAGTAACGTCTTCATCAATTACTTTAGTTTTTACGTAATCTGCGAGTAATTGCTGATGTTTGATATAAAAATGGAAAGGATTCCATAGACAGGGAAAGAACCTGCTCTTGGGCAACTTTTCTATAATGACGAAAAGGCATTAAATGATCTTCAAGCACATGTCTTCCAGCAGCGGTATGAAGAAAATGACAGTAATAATGGCGCCGATAATCGAATTATCCGATAACTTCACACTTCACAATGGATTTTCTCGAATTAAGCAATTTGATGACTTAGCGAAAATTTCAGAATGGCTTCACATCGAGGCTATGTATGATGCCGATAAGAGTCTCAACATCCTGCTGGCATGAGAATAGCGTAATCTGCGTGTCAGAAGTATGCTTCTACTTAACTATTTAACAGACTCGCATTTTTTCCACCTTGACTAATTTTGTAAGCTAAGCATTGCACGTTCCTGGGGCGGGCAAATGTGGCCACAATGGTCTGGTGGAACGGACTATCACAGGTTGGGCTCAAACATTTACTTTTAAGACGCACAAACACATATACTTTACCTGTTTTAACATCAAGAGAAAGACGTTATAATCCAGAATCCACTTTAACATCACGTTCCTTCATTAACAACAGGGCAGAACTGGTTTACGTTGGGAAATGACGTTTGGCAGAAGTCATGGTAAACAGAAATACTGTCGTCAATAAAGTAACTTACATCAGAAAATTTTATTTTCCCAAGACTACAAACTTCTCTCGGTCTCCTCCAAAGGTAAGTATGTGGGTTCGAATCCTGACCCAGTACAAAAATATTCATAATTTCATTTCAAGCCCTATCACGTGCACACCGGCCTGCTAGCGAAAGTTAACGTTCATTTTTAATGTCTGTTCATGTGTTGTCAACAATCGCAATAGGTGTCGTTATTTCTGGTCAAACACGCACACATCTTACTGTTGGTGAGTAAGAAATTGATACTTAAGCTATATTCGTGGTTGATAAAGAAGGACGGAAAGTGTGCGGTTCGGTTGTCGCTCAGGCACAAAAATTTTGTATCGTTATTTTACATTCAAACACCTAGCAGCTGGTAAGAAAAACCGATACTTGACATTAGATTTTACTTAGTTAACAATCCGATTACATGTTGGGTTTGTATCTCCGTCACAGAACTTCACATCATGTGCTTCATCTTTAAATGGATGCACACTTTGTTATTTCAGATTGGAGGTATATCAGGCAACTTTCGTCGTTAGTTAACCCTTTGTGCATCACATTTAGAAAAAAATTGGGGATGTTTTTTGTGATGAATATTTACTGTATATGTTGCATATATGCCATATTCATTGCAAAAGCTCTTTTGAAGGTATTGGTTAACAAATAATATAATGATCCCAAATGGCATCATTAGAAATTACATAATAATTACTCAACAAAATGCATACATAACTTGTAAACTTACTGTATTTCCTTCCCTTGCCCTTGAGGAACTACATAAAGTTGGTACCATAACCAAGAATTTCAGTTTACACAGAATAAAACTAAACACAACAGTTATTGTTCACTCATAAATGCAGTAGCACAACTCACGACACTTCTCTGTTCTGCACTTCAAACAAACGGCGAGTCATGAAAGGAAACGCCACTGTGACCTGTTGGCCAAATTGGAACTATGTGAAGCGATACCAAGATTTTTAAAAAAGAGGTGGAGCCCCTCCACGCCCACACCGGCATGATGGCCAACACAAAAGGTCTACTGCCATCTCTGCATAAGGGTTAGTATTCACTAAAGTGAGGTGTCGTAGGATGTGGGTACTGCGATGTTTGCGTACGTCTGGTTAGGATTAACCATTAATACGCGCTCATCTGGAGATAAATTGGTCGAAATCTGACGAAGGGTAGCGGTTTTAAGGGCAGAGGAAAAAAAGTGCCAGGGCAAGAGCGAAGGGAAGAAAACCTCTGCGATAGTTAGGTCGGGTGGTAAGAGCAGTAGCGGTTGTCTTGCTGCCTGCGATAGGTTGTGCAAGGATAGGCTTTGTTAGTAGTGGGTATCATGCTTGTCGATACATTGGCGTTGTGCGTTGTGCTGCTCGGCGGCTGGCTCTGGGTGCTGGTACGGAGTCCTCGTTCATCGTCAGCAACCTGCAACAGTTAGGTTTGTTATCGATCTTGTGTCCGATAGGTCATATACCGGAGACACAGTGTGAGGGAATGTTGGCAGCTTGTTTGTGCGCCTGTGGGCGAGCTCGTCGGTGTCCCTGCTGTGGCCTGTTGGTCGGCTCTAGTAGCAGCTGGTAGTTGCCAGTCAGTGTTGCTGATGTGCAGGGGCTTACCGACAGTTTGTCACTGTTTGCGTATGTTAATTTACCACAGGTGGCTATGCCCTAGCTAGCAGTGTCTTTGGCCGCTTGTGTTTCCACCTGTAATGCCAAGACGTATCACTGAAGCGAAGCATTGTGAAGCTCAAAAAAGCCAGGAGTACTTAAAGATGCCATTTGGAATCGCACACGCAGAGAGGGTTAACAGGGACGAAAGGGTCTTGATAGGAGTCTCAGTTTATTACAAAAACTGTCGTCTTTTATTTTCAGTTTTATTTTTCCGTACTGATATTGGCGAAAATTTCGGTAATTCATAAATCTTCAAGGCTAGTCAACAATATGTTATGATTAAATTAGATTTGATTAGATTACATTAATACTTGTTCCATAGGTCATGAATACAACATTTCCTAATTATGTGTAACGTGTCATTGTAATGAAAAATTTCTTTACATACTATGATTCAATTTCCTTACAATAATTTTTTACTCTCGGTCTCATTCTTTTTTATTTTTATCTCTCTCCCTCTCCCTCTCTCTCTCTCTCTCTCTCTCTCTCTCTCTCTCTCTCACACACACACACACACACACACACATTCTTTTATATTTTTATTTATTTGTTGTGCTCGACTATCGGCGAGGCACAAAAACGTCCGTGAATGAGCTTCTTAGTTCTGAGGGCACTTACTAAAGAACTATAAAAATATCTATGAGAGTTACTGATTTTTGATGCTTAGTTTGCAGTCAGTCCTGATTATTATAAGTAACTACACTCCAGTCCCTAAACCTAGTTACAGAATTGCGAATCAGACACATTGCGTATTCCAGGCCGTAGCAGCTGCGTCTTTGAGACACCAACTATGGTCACTTCCCAGCCTGCTTTAGGATCATATTGCTCGTCTTCTTCCTCCTGGAACCGTAACTGAGATTTGGCAACAAGGCAACGTATGTTTGGCAACTCTGTGATCGACGAGTTACTTCCTGGTGTCCACGGAAATAAGCCTCAAAGTTCACTTAATTTATCCTGTAATTTCCATTGAATAATCTGAATTATTATCACTTGATGTGTGACAAAAGATTGTAAATTTACGGTTTTCAGCCCAGGTAAGTCGTTGCACGTGGAAATCGCAACTAATATCGTCCTTTAAATGGCGGTTTACGAGTTCTAGCCACTTTTGGCCTCGTAAGAGAACACTAAGGCTCATACCTTTTTACTAGCTCTGTGGTAATGTGCTCAAATGAAGAAAAGCTATTTTACGGTTCGCGGTTTCAGTTTCGGTGACTGTAAAGTTTTTATCCCTTCTCTGAAAGAGTTACTAGCAGTCATATGAAACATCGACAAGGAAATCGCAAGAAAATATTTTCAGCTCATAGTGCAATAATGGAAAACTTACAATGCTGCACAACAGGTAACGCCTCTTTCCGCTTTTGACAAGCAAATTTTGGGTTTCTAGGAATACATAACTTTATTTATGAAATGCCACATCTGTATACCTCTTGAGTATGACACAGCATACAAATTAAACACAGACCCAATCGAAATCTAAGTGAGTAGTATTTTACTAATTCGTGCCGATAGAGGCTAGCTTGTGTACAGATACTCAGTTTTATTAAAACAGACTTTCATCGTAAGGTTATCATGGGTAGTTTTATTTCATTTCTTATAATACAGTTCACAAATTTCGTAAGGTTTCTTTTCGTGTTGTTAAAACAACATAGAGAGAAATTAATCATCAACGACATATGCAAATTTTCTGATCTTCTCTATAACAATCTGGCAATGCTCATGTAGTTTACTGATTACATACATGTAGAAAACTTGTTCTGAGATAAAGCTGTCAAACAAGATTTGAAGAAAAATAAAATGCCACTATATCACCGCAGCTAATGGAAAAATGCTTTCCCAACGTATTTTGGCACGATGCACTCTCCCCATATATAACACAAAAGTTTCGAGATATATCTGCTGCCTGGCCGTCTACTAAACCTGAAAAGAAGAAAATGTCGTAGAAGTTATCCCGTTTTCCACATGCATTTTGGGTTGAGAAGTTCAGGGAATTATGTTCAAATTTCCATTAGATTGATAACGTCAGCAGACAGCAGAATTGCCTTTTAAAAATTCAACAGTGAATGTACTCTAACACGAGACGTCTAATCTATACTGTACGATGGTTACCGTTACGCTAATGGATGACACGTAGCTACAATAACTCCAGAAGTCAACAACAGTTCCTCCAGAACTTCGGCATTCCAAGTGCTGTGAGAGAATGCATATGGCCGGATCTAGACTTCAGAGAAACAGACAGCGACAGCTTTTCATTTGCACTGCTTGACGTTTTCAACAAACAGATAGCGCAATACAGTAGCCTAAATGGAAAGGAACACTTCCTATTTAAATTTCTGCATCCTACACCGTTGGCAGTTCTGTGTAGGTGGCAGTTACGTGATTTTATTTCGGTGACCATTCTTATGTTAGTTATTTATTTCTAGAGACTATACGAACGCTATGTATAGTCACAGAACGCTTATTCCGTCTTTTATTTGAGCTTCCGTATGTCGATAAAATTGATTATGAAGTGGGAAGGCAACGCCCTTAACGCGGAATTTGATCCCTTCGTGACAATACAGCTGGACTACAACTTGTTATTTGTTCAAACCTGCAGATTCCTCAACACCACATATTGCCCGTGATTGGGCTCGAATCCTGACCCGGCACTAAAGTTTTCATTATGTATTATGAAGCTCTAGTGTGAGAACACCTATCTGATGGTGGATAATAAATCTGATTTTTAATGTATTTTCATTTGGTATCAAAATTAACGTTATGTGACGTTTTTGACTCCCAGTGAGACACAGAATTATTTGCGAGATCACTGTAAGTTCAAGGATGTTATTCCGAGGTGCTGGTGGAGAAAAATTCTGTAGCTGACGTCTCTTTGTGTATAGTAAACAACGATATGTGTGGGGTTCGATTCCCAGTCAGTACTCAACTCTTCGTCATATTATTTCTAATTCAAACATGCTCACATGTCGCTGCTGGTGTAAAAACCGATATTTAACGTTCGTTTTCTCTAGAATATAACGGCGATAGGTGCAGGGTTGGAGTACTGGGTATGAAAAAATTAAAGTCTCGCCTCTTCATTTTAGTTCAAATATCTAGCTACTGCCGAGAAAATCCGATATGTCACAGTTGATTGTGCTTCTATATCAATCCGATCAGGTTCTGGGTCGAATCCCTGTCCAACACAAAACTTTACCTCACGTCAATTCAAGTTAGTTACTTGTGAAGAAGAAATACCGATTTAACATCCCTCGTAGTTCGTTAACAGGGACAATAGATGCTAGGTAGGAATTCACGTCCGTTAAAAATGCTTACTTTATGTAGTTTAAAGTAGATATTTGGTAACTGACACTGTCTAAAATCGAGGTATATCACTCTCTGTATGCCTAGTCAGGAATGACTGTTGTTTCCGTCAGTCACGAAATCTTTACTTAGTCTGCATGGCCTGGGTTTGAATCGATATGCAGAACAAGACGGTTCATCGTGTCATTTCAAGTTCATACATATTCTCTACTAGCTGTTCGTGCATAACTTAAAATTTTAATGTTGTTTTTGTTAAATAATAAGTACGGTAAGTTACTTTGAAGAGGAAATCAAGAATACGACGAACTTACTACGTGCATTACCTATCTGACGTAATAACGAGGGTGGTAATGTTTCAGGTATGTGAGTTATTGTAATAAATGTGAGCTAACTAGCCTGAAGGTCAGTCTTATCTGTGAAAATGTGCTCCCTGATATTTGTAGTATCGTGCTATTACTTTACATCTTGAGTTATTGCGATACAGAGAAGTGTTTTCTAGTGGCGACTTGAAAATATTTTCAGCAGTCAAACGACTGTACCAAGGAGGGATTAGAGGACGTGCTAGACAGATAGGTTATGCGGGTTGCATGAGAAGCAGGTGAATTGCAGTTCAGGTCGTTCGGATAATTTCGAGCTCGACTGTACATAAAATCAATACATGATTTTCAGCGTGCTATGAGCAGTCCGCCTAGTAAAATGACTGCGACTAACGAGTTAAAAAGCATGGAATACTAATCTCGAGCAGCTGCTCACTTGTCACACTTTTCTGTATTTATTGCTATGTGACGCTCGAAATGGTGTAAAGAACGTCACTGGACAGTGCGTGAGTGATCTGCAGTGACGAATCACTATTTATCGTGTGTCATTCCGATGGGAGGGTTTGTATTTGGCGACTTCCAGTGTAACGTTACCTGTCACTGCCAACAGCGAAATGTGGAGGAAGTGGTGTTATGGAACGGTGTTAGTTTTTGTGGTAAATGCTGGTTAGTGGACAACGATACAAAAAAAAATGGACTAGCCTGTCCATAAGACGTGAACACAATGAAACACTATTGGGGTAAGGTAGAACGTTGAGTTTGCTCCAGATCACAGCGTCCAACATGACTACCTTTTCTCTTGAGGGAGAATGGGATTCCATTCCACCACAAATATTCATAAACATTGAAAGTGTCTTGAAGCCATCATAAAATCAAAGGGTGGACACAACAAATATTAGTGTCCTGTAACAGGTGAGGATACGTTAGCTTGGGGACACTACTGCCTGAAAAATGCGAAAATATTTAATCTCTGGCAGATTTAAATATATATGTGAGATATTTAACTGATAAGAATTACAATGGACTTGAATACCTGAACCTAAGGTCAGCACTGCTTGAAAGATGTAAATACATTCAGTGTGATTTTACTGCTGAAGTTTTAAGAATTTAACTGATATGAATCACTCATCATGATCTGAGTGAAACAAAGCGATGTTGTTCGAGACAAGAAGTGTCGATGACATGCCTCACGCAGGCCGCCCAAGGGCTATTACTGTAGTGGATGACCGCTCTCTACGGATTATAGCTCGGAGGAACCCTGACAGCAACGCCACTCTGTTGAATAATGTTTTTGGTGCAGCCACAGGACGTGCTGTTACGACTCAAACTGTGTGCAATAGGCAGCATGATGCCCAACTTCACTCCCGACTTCCAGGGTAACCACGACACCACGAGGCGCTACACTCTGGAACCGATCGACTGCTACGATCGCAGGTTTGAATCCTGCCTCGGGCATGAATGTGTGTGCTGTCATTAGGTTAGTTGGGTTTAATTAGTTCTAAGTTCTAGGCGACTGATGACCTCAGAAGTTAAGTCACATAGTGCTCAGAGCCATTTGAACCATTTTGAACGACACCATGCAGCGCAGTACAGATGGCCCAACAACATGCCGAATGGACCGCTCAGGATTGGCATCACATTCTCTTCACCGATGAGTGTCGCATTTGCCTTCAGGCAATAGTCGGAGACGTGTTTGGAGGCAATCCGGTCAGGCTCAATGCCCTAGACGCACTGTCCAGCAACTGCAGCAAGTGGTGGTTCCCTGCTGTTTTGGGGTGTTTCTATGTGGGGCCAACCTACGCCACTGGTGATCATGGAAGGCGCCGTAACTGCTGTATGACACGTAATGCCACCCTGTGCAACCAAATCGGCAGCATGTTGGCGAGGTATTCGTCTTCATGGGCGACAATTCGCGCCTCCATCGTGCACATCTTGTGAATGACTTCCTTCAGGATAACGACATTGCTCGACTAGAGTGGTCAGTATATTCTCCAGACATAAACCCTATCGAAAATGCCTGGGATAGATAGTAAAGGCCTGTTTATAGATGACGTGACGTACGAACTACTCTGATGGTTCTACATCTAATCGCCGCCGAGGAGTGAGACAATCTGGACCAATAGTGCCTTGAAGATCTTGAGGATTGTATGCCACGACGAATACAGTCATGCATCAATGCAAGAGGACATGCTACAAGGTATTAGAGGTGCCGGTGTGTACAGCAATCTGGACCACCACCTCTGAAGGTCTCGTTGTATAGTGGTACAACATGCAATGTGTGGTTTTCATGAGCAATGAAAAGGGTGGAAATGCTGATTATATTGACCTCTACTCCAATTTTCTGTATAGTTTCCGGAACTCTTCGAACATAGGTGATGCAAAACTTCTTTTAATGTGTGCATGATACCGTTAAATGTGGTTTGTAGCCTGAATTTAGTGATTGTGTGAAAATATATAAACTTCATCATGGCGACATTATACATAGTAGGTTATCGCGTATAGTGTCTGTAATTCTATTACAGCAGGATTGACTTTAACTGTAGCAGTCAACGATCGAATTTTTCCTTGGAATATAAACTTCTTTACAATAAAACTAATAGCAAACAAGGCATTGCCCAGGTATTTGTTTATAACAGTGAGAACACACCAATACAACGCAGCATCTAGTCTTGAACTTAACGTTTATGATGTCATATGTCCTGAACTATATGTTGTATGGTACTTTCAGCGGAAAATGTGGATACTTCGTATCAAGAAGTTTTGCAAATGGAATTAGTAGCAACGAAGTAATTAATTAAAACATCGAGCACGATGCTGCTGTTTTTCACAAATCTCACTGTTCATGAAATCATATCTTCTGCACTGTGTGCTGTAAAATTATATAATATTGTATGTACATTCTGAGAATTAGCTGTCGTACAATTATATAATTTTTCAGTTACATTCGTCCTATATGTGCTTACTTTCCCCAAATGTGTCATGAATACAGCTGGTGGTGAAGTAATACATTATAATGTCATGCCTTACATGGTCCTTTTATTGAAAGAACTGCAGAAAAGTAGTAACCTATATTTGTTTTTCCTTTAGTTAACTTCTAGGTTTATCAGTGAGAAAATGTTTCTTATAGATTTGTAATTAAATTTGTTGCTTGCTCTGATTATCAAATACTGGGTGAATAAAGTCTGGGAATTTACGCATCAATGGCAGCACATCTTTCTCACGCCCACACCACCCCAGTCGCTTTGATAGGTAGGTCGTTCTTACACCCACAACGATTGTTGCTCGATATTAAGGTGTATGTTTACCAAGTTTGGTTGAAATTGGACCAGTGCTTTAGGAGAAAATGTGGAACACACATACACCCACACACATAGATACATGTACTTTTATAGTATGTATTGGTTTATAACTAGAGTATTATTGTTTGATTTTTTCCATTCCCTTCTGTAATATACTATATTGCTGATGCCTCATATAATCTATCATTAGAGGGAGAGAGATAAACATACTGATGAGGCAGTATAAAACACAGAGAAATGAATTTGCTGACAATGAAATATATATGGAAATACTATGGTTAATATGTGAGCTGTTACTAAGATGGTACAATATTTGACATGCACATTTTTATAGTCAATTAGAGAAACAGAAAGCAGAGTGCGAGAGGGAGTGAAAGAGAGAGATAAAATATCGATGTGGAACATAATGCTGTCTTTGATTATGGAATTTTTTGGCAACATTGAATACTTTTGAACATAATGCAAAAACATTCAGATACGTTTGAGCATGCAGGCTATACACCGAGAGGTTGTTTCGTTTTAATGGCTCACTGTCAACCAGTGAGGTCTGATTGACTTTTTTATTTTATTGGCTGCTCAAAGAAATCTTGCAGTTTTTTAAACTTTCACACAGTCATCATCTTGCATTTTCTGAATTTCCGCTCATTACTGTCTTGTTTGCGATGACATACGCAGCAGATAATTCACTATGCTTATTAAGTGACCGCCATTTGGCATTGTCATATCAGTGGTATTGCATAGTTCTATACTGCATTACAGTGAAAAGTGTACCAGAGTCGGCACAGTCATACTACTTATTTGTCTACAAATTTCAAGGAAAATAATACAAATAATAAAGTGGATAACTTACTCTTACTGGTTCATTGCTGTCTTATTAAAGACAGTCTAACTCTTCTTCCTAATTGAGGTTAATGGTTGACTAACCCCCTCCCCCCCCCCCCCCATCGTAATTCAACATCAGTTGAACTCAGGTACAGATGTTAATGAATTGTTGTTAAAATGCAGCTGATTTAGAACTGCTGTGCATACAATGATCAGTCAAAGAAGGAGGCGCAATTTGAACTCGGAGTTATTATAACAAAACAGGTCGACTGAAGAAACAGGTAAATGATAAATAGGTATCTCTTCCACTGACTCAAACCGTAAATTACATTTAAAGCTTTGAGTGACGTCAATGTTGACAAGAGAGTGACAACTAATTCTCTTAAGTGAAATAGCGTCCGTTCGATCGTTACTCCATTAAAAAGAATGTCCACTTCCAAAAGTTACGCAGTACTCCAGTTGCGCTGATATGAGCTTTAGAGGTGGTATTCTGTACCTAGTGATGTTACATTAAACTGTTATAACGTTGTACGAGTATTTTAAACATTTTGCAGCCAAATTATGTACAGTTCTAGAATGTGGCACTAGAAAACTCAGAGAGAGCGGCACCAGATTTTAGTGATAGGCTACAAACTGTATAGGCAGGGCTGCTGCTTTCCTGCTACATTGCTACGATAAAGTAAGAAACGTTTGATGTTAACTGTTGAGTGAAAGCACCTCTGAAGAAAATGTCTGACATCTGCGTTATTACGAAAGACGGGGACTTCAGACATGCCATCAACCACTGTATGTAGCGAGCCAAATCTGTGGCGTAGCTCCACTTACGTCTCATAGCACAGTATCTGCAGAACGTCTCTCCAAAACACAACACAGAAAGATAATTAGTTTCATTTTATCAGCATTGTGGCTAGTCGTGATTGCAGGACTTGGCACACTAAGCAGCTACAGAGAAAAATGTGTACATCCCATGTTACGTGAACTGCCAGCAACCTACCACTTGCTAAGATTAATAATGTATCTCAATTGGCTGGAACCAGTTACAATGTTGTTTACTTCGTTAATGACGGGGAACAGATATCTAAATGAAATAGTTGATTACTTGGCCTCAGTGGATTTTTTACTGTTGCGGCATGATGACCTCTGCATGAGAGGAATACATGGTCGAACACAGATCCTGGTACTTGTTTTCCTGGGAATTATTCTGCTTGTTGCTGTCGTTCCTATAATGTGCAGTGTAGTTGGACTGCTTGAGCCCCCACATGCTGCGGCCTTCTATGGGCAGACAGCCTACTCCTTGCTGTGGCACACACAGTTCCTCGGAGTAGTGTTGACAGTGAGACACAGGCTGGGTGTCATCAGAGCGCTGATGTTGAGGGTTGTCGAGCCACCGATCGCCTGTGACGCCGACCTGGATGTGACATTGACACGAGCAGTGCCACCGATATTATCAGCGTCAGCCGGTGACAGCTTGCGGAAGCTACAGCGGGCCAGGATGCTGCTGCATAGAACGGCGCTTCTGTGTTCACGCCACTTTGGATTCGGTTTGCTGTTGTCCATCATGTACAACGGTGTCATTATAGTCTTTCTGATGTACGAGATCACAGTGGTAAACGAAAAGATTGAACCTTCGACAGACATTAAGGTTGTGACACTTTCGTATTTGTGTTTCCTTCTGGCACTGGCTTTTAGCCATTTGCTCATGCTGTGCTGGGCGTGTTCTTCTACAGTAGAACGATCTGCCGAGACAGAACACACACTGGTGATGGTGCGGCTGTTGTTGAAAAGGTGCAGTGCAATGGACGTATTCGATCTCCCTTTGGAAAAACTGAGATTTTCTGTGTGTGGGTGTTTTGATTTATACTTTCATAGCTTAGGATCCGTCGTAGCCGCTTTCTTAGCGTACTTAGTCGTCCATAAACAGTTCTCACCATCATAAGTGCTTTTTTTTCCAATCCAGGGAGGTAGTATTGCACATTCAAGGCGCCTGACCTTATCTCAAGATTTAGTGTAAATCAACTTTCAAAATTTAGCTGCACCAGTTATGAAGTGTAAATTATTTTGCCATATTTGCACATTTTAAACAGGATACTTACGCACATAATTGTTCAAAAGTATTTCTTTATTCTGTAGAAAAATCCAACCAAAATTGTTGCAGCTGTCTCAGTATTCTTCATAATTCATTTGAATTGCTAATTTTTACTGTCATGCGGATTTGCTTAATATTTCTGTGCTTTATTTCTTCGATGAAGATGTAATTAAATTGCAGATCCAGCTGAGCAATGCATCCATGTGTAATAACTAGGAAAATTGCAAAGTATACAAAATTAACCACCTTGTTTTCGCAATGCCAATATTTATTTTCTCATCATAGGCCTCATACTAATATGACAGTACTGCCTGAAAATTTGCGGAACGTTTAACAAAAAGGAAATTATAATCTTCAAATTATGAGATCAATAATCCATTGGCAGAATAAAATTATGTCAGCTGCATTGAATGCCTTTTTGTGTGAGTTACTACTATCGATGTTCACAATATGATATAGCTTACATTTCGTTAGGAAGTTGACATTTCTGTTATTCTCTAATAATTGGAAGCTATATGAACTAACAACATACCTATCTGTACACAGAAATCCTTAATATAGAGAAATAATGAAATATTCGACTTTCCATGTGCCAGTTAATACTATGTTTGATTGGGTTATAGCTCTGTTCTGCTCACAAATTCATTTATAATAATGTTGGAGTCTCATTGCTTTTAGACTGACTGAAATTGAAACATAATCTGTAGTATAAGTTATCAATGCTACAGAAAAGTGTATTTTCTAATAAAGTTAGGAAACAAAGCTTGAGCTGTTGGAATAGTACAGTTCCAAGTAACTGCTGAATAATGAAGTGTAGACAATGACATCATATTTATATTTCTGGCCTTTCCTACTGTTATCCAATGGCTGTTCATAAAATAATTGAATCCTATAGACATACAGTAACCCAAATTTTTTCTGGAAAATATTAGACAAGCTTCTGAATGCAGTGGCTTTTGAGAAACAAGCTATCATCAACACTGCTTGTGGCACTACTAGAATAATAATCGCATAGTGAGCCTTGTGATTATGGATTCTTGTCTAGCAGTATGGTCTTCATTTGACATCAGCCATCTTCATCTCCAGACTTGTTTCTGCATTTATTCAGCCGAATAATCATCACAGGAACTGATATTATTAGTGACAATAGGTTACTAACTACGAATTTCTATGAAAAGTGATTAATAGAGGCTCTGTTCCCTAGTTAACAAATTAGAAGCCCACAGATAAATTTTTAACTGTCATTGTTAATAGGCATGAACGTTTAAACTGCATTTCATTATTTAAAAACTACTTAAATTTCTTTCTCATGGATATCAAGTTTGCAGGTGATCCCATAATTTGTATAATGGAACTTATCATTGCACACCTGAGTATGGCCTACATTCCCTCTGCTGACAATTTTTCAGTGAATTGGAGAAAAATCTGCGCATACTAAGCTATGTAAGATATTATTTTCTGTATGTATCTTTCTCTCAATTGAAATATAAGTGATTAACACCTTTCAGTACTACAAATACGTGCAACAGCTGTGTTTCTGCAGCATGTCTATGAAAATTTCAGTAGATTCATGCAAATTAATTACGTAATAAAAGACATTACCAAGTAAAAATGACTGTGAGAAATTTGCAATAGATTTAGTTGCGTAAAGTGCATTATGTTTGTATAGATCCTTTTGTAACTTAGACTCTTTCATCTATAGTTCAGTAAATGACACTGATATAAAATTAAAAATATTAAACAAAAGAAATAAATGAAAAGTTTAGTATCATCTGCAAAAGTATACTCTGTTCCATTTTCAGTACTTTCTATCATTGGATTTGCTACATTAGTTCACATCATTAAACTTCATTTTCTCTCAATCACTATTTCATTATCAAGTGATAACTTTAAAAAAAGTATATCGTTGTCTCACAATACATGTGAAACCACCAGTAAGCATGTTAAGTTACTTTATATATTAACTTTTTCTTTGCTAACTGATTACTTATACAGAATTATTTTCCTTCCACTTTTATTAACAAATTCGAATATATTGAACAATTTCGTAATATTGGCAACTGTTTCTATAGTTTTTATTGTGGAGTGCCTTTCTTATCTCTGTAGTAATCGCGTGAATTTATGTTACAGTATTGGTTTTGTAAGTGAAATCTGTCATTCAAGATTGTTTTCAATTTTGTTTTATCAATGATGAGACTTTAAAGGATACATACTTTAGTAATACCATAGGATTCAGTTAATTACTCAATTACTCACTTGACTGCGCTGCATTTGTTACGCTATCCACACATAAGCCATTTTAACGAAAACAAACAAAAGTAAACTTACACTGCTGCAAAATGAAGAGATGTAATGATCATATGGCACAGATGACCAGGAGTCCCCGACAGAGGAAGATCAGCCACCGAGTTGCAAGCCCTTTCAGTTAATGCAAGACTGAGAGTCTTGCACGGCATGATGATGAAATGATCATGAGGACAAAACGACACCAATTCCCTGAGCAGAGAACATCTCCACACCATCTGAAAATAGAACTTGGGCCCAGTACATGGCAATCAGACCACGCAGCTAAGGGGATGTTCTTGTATTGCTGTAAAAATGAATAATAAGTGCAGTTTGTGAACCATACACTGCAATACTTGTACAAAAGATTAATTATAAATAAATAATCCAATATCACCAAAATTAGTTTCTGATACATGTACTATTTCAGTCTGCATTGTCCAAGCAATTGAAATAATCTTCCTTCAAACGATCAGGGCAGTTCCACCTATCACACCTAATACAATAACTCCTGGTCGCTTTTCCCTGTGACCTGCCACACTCGTAACATCTTCCACTTTGGGGGCGGCGGGTTAATAATAATAAATAAGAGATATTGTGCGCCGTCTTCTACAAGCTCCTGAAAACTATTTTCGTGGTCAACCAGAAAGCAATGGAGAACCTACTGACCATAGTTTCCGGTCTGCAAGTTCACATTCTTCTTTTATGCCCTGGAAGAAGCGTTTCTACTCTCTATTAGCTCAGTGCGATCAGGAACTATGATCATTAATGAAAGCTGTATGCTCCAACTGACTGATATATTTGATAAACTTTCACATGCACAACGTAGTAATATTCCTGATAATAATAATAATAATAATAATAATAATAATGTCTCAATCATAAACAGCACTATGAGCAGTTCAGATGCGAACTTAAAGATAAGTTCTCAACAAATGGTCTTTCTCCCTCACTTCTAATAATCTAAGTTAACTGCTCGCCACAGTAGTGAAAAATAATCTCACCACTTGCCACATGGTTCTGTTAACATCACGGGCGCCACACGAACAGATACTTCCGTGAGATCTACTGTCCTCGCGAGTTCACTTCCTGTCTGTGCCAAAAACATTAGTTTATTCGCATCCTGGCTGTGACGTCACCCGAGCCAGCGCGTACGCCGGCGCTTGACCGACGCGGACCATATGGTAGCTGAGTGCGAAGTGAAGTGAAGTCACTGCCTCTCAGGCTGTATTTGTATATGTGCGCACTGAACGGCCGAAAGACACATCTGCCACCATCCGTTCTATCCCAAGCAGCAGCATTTAAAAGGTCGCTTTCTCGGACATATATCTTTTTACAACACTGTTGTGTAATGATTTAGAATCTTCGTAATTTTTGTATAACTAGTATGACGTTGCCTCTAATCAAAGAAAAAGGTTTAGCTCACCTCCTTTTAAACTTTGGCGTCTAGAACTTTTAGAACGGAACTGACATTAAAACATAACCTTTGAACCACAGCATTAAAGAACCTTGTATTGGGTGTTATTTACATGAAAGTGTTGAAACATTTTATGGCTCTGTTATTTGATGGATTCATCAGGTACTGTATTCAACACTTTTAATCATTAATACAAATGATATACTACAGATAAGGACGTTTTTGCTCCAAATTTAGTTCTCTGTGAATTACTCAAACACTATTAGAGGTAACTCAATGGGGTTACACAGTTAAGGTTTTTATATCAAACTGACGCCTCATACGAATTTTCGTTTTTATAAGTATAATATTTAGTGCCTTCTATTTTTTTTTAAATCTCCAATTTTGATCAAACTATTATTCTTATCAACTTGAAACTTGTAGCACTGGATTTTGACATACATTTCCACATTCTGACCAATTTGTGGCTTTTTTTGCTTTATTTTTTAGCACCACATGTTTTTTTTATTTTGAACCATCTATGTAGGTAAATATATTAATCTGACCTCTCTATGATCTGACAATTTAAATATTAATATACTGAACCATATATTGACAAAGTTTGAAAAGAAATCTTATTTAAATTTCAGTTTCATCCTTCGATTATGACGCGATACTTGCATGATACTCACAGGCGCATTATGATGATGTGGCTCCAGTAGCCGTGAACTGCGGCAAGTTCCAGCTCACTCGCTCTCCTCTTTATCTTTTCAATGGTATAGCGCTTGCTTTTGTGGAAAAAAATTATTTTTGAACAAAATTAAATACTAAAAACAATGGATATTACTACAGCTAATGTCTTTTAAATGAAATTGATTTTAGCGGAATTCTCTAACAATACACTCTGGAGAAAAACTGACATAAGGGTATCTTACATATCATGTACATAAATTACATAGAAACACGAAACAAAAGTTAGGATTATTACAAGAAAACTTTTTTGTATAACTTTTTTCAGTCATTTCCTGAAAAGAAAATGAAAATTTGTCATTTTCCGATAGTCACTTGTTTAGTCACAGTCGTATGCGCCACTGTGAGCGTCCATACGATACTTTCACTAAACCATTAGAGCTAAGGGCTGGGAAATTACTTCTCCATTATATTTTACTATAAAAATGAAAAGGTTCACTGTAGATCATGTCGTCCTCTCTTCCTTCTCTCCTACAGCCCTTTAGGCCGCCTTTTATGAAACCTCCATATCTATGAGAAACAGATAACTTGTCTTAAGTTTACGTTTTCAACTTACATCTAAGGGAACACAAATCTCATTTTGTATTCTATTTTCATTCCATAGTTCAAATAAATAATTGAGAAGTTACCATACAGAATTTATTTTCTGTCTTTATTTATTTTAGATGTAGAAAATCGTTATTAATTTTTTTCGAAATGACTTTTGGCAATACATTACATCATTAAATCGTAGCACTACGTTTAATTATTAAGTGTGGATAACAAACTTTGTAGTTCCCTTTTCTTTTACATTAAACTGTAGCTATTATGCACTGAAGATCAATTTATGTACTTAAATAGGGACATTTTGGTTTAGGTTGCAGTGTATTTTGTTACTTTACATGTTGCTTTAACTTATAAAGTTGAGTAATATTTGTAAGTTTTTCTTTCATTTAGCTCAATTATCATAAAAATTAGTATGCTAAAAAATTCATTTTTTCGACTGCACATCATTAGAAAGCAGTTTTTATTACAACATAGCAATACTTTACAATCTGCATTTCGCTTATTTGAATTCTTTTTTTGTCTGTATTTAACTGCTGATTAGCGATCTGCCTTAAGAAAGTTTATGCATTTCTCGAAACTTTTTACGAGACATGTGAGAATCACTCATCGATTTCCCATCTTTTAACCATGTACATGGGCCCACTTACTTCATTTCTCCTGTTTCTCCCAGTTTTCAGTTATACACACATTTTGACGCTTCTTTCTTCAAATTCTCTTCATCAGCCTACTAACCTCGTTATTTACCTATATCTTTGGTGTGGTCCTTACACCACTTCCACACATCTCCTGTCATTAGTATCGAAACGCTTTAGCTTGCCTCTAGGGGCACCATATTATTACCCTTTCTTACTTTCAGACGACCTTGTTCCCAAATAAAATTTCTTAATTTTTACAGCTTCTTTTGTATCAGATATTAGGAATTTCCAGCTTCAATAACTTCTCTTAATGAAATGTGTTCCATATTTCGTAGTTACTAACACTTTATACGGAACTTATTTATTACTTATTCACTTCATCCATTAACTTTGTAACTTTGGTGCTCAAAAGTTACCCATTGTCATTTTGACATTTAGAATTTATTATTGCAAACTAACTGTCACATTTTACTTGTAAGTCATCATTTGGGTAGAGTCATTTTCGGAAATCATTCTTTTTCACTAGAAAGACATTACAAACTAAAAGCTTATATACAACATGAATACATATGTTCCTTAGTTACTATGATAATACAGAAGAAGGAAATGAAACTTGAAAGGCAAATAATGTGTCATCTAGCTGGGAAAGCACTGTACGTCAAACCGTGTATGCATCAAAGAGTAGCAGATTCCCTACAGAAAGTAGTTACTGTCGGTTTTAAATTTCTTCAGATCTACAATGTTTTGAAGACCTTGTTCTTTCTTACTTTTTGGGTATTCGAAGCGGCATGTGTTTGCATGAGGCTTACTTATTATCCAGAATGGTCTTTGACACCCATGCATAAACTAATTTGATTCTCCAGAAATTCTCTTAGATTTTTCTATAGTTTTGACTGACAATAGTTCACCAATGCTAAAACTAGTGGGGGAAGCGTTTCTTCATGTATTCTTTTTCTGTCCAAGGCTATTTTATCTGAAATATGAGTTATTGGCCATAGCTTTACTTCTGTCTCTTCTAGTATATAGTTGTTTCCCGCATTAGCATTTTGCACCTTACTACCAAATTCAGTATCTTCCTGTGAGTATCCCTTATTTCTAGTTACTCTAATACACATTGGCAAGTCAATACAGCTAAACTGTTCCTTGACCTCATTATTATTGCTGCCCCACTCATATATCATTTCGTCTTGAAAGCCTTGCAAAACTGGCCCGACTTCCTCTACCGCAACTTTAGTCTTCAGATTACCTTTATCGTTGACGATATAAGCCTTTATTTCATCTTCGTCCCTATCAGATTCGAACCCGTTAATTTCTTCATGCCTATTACTTATAACGAGTTGTTTCTCTTCATTGACTTATTTTTGTAAAGTGTCCTAAATACTGTCAACCATGTTATGAGAGTGGTTCAACACATCACTGGTGCGGTCTGTTCCTATTTTATCATCCCTGTTATCTGTTTGCATGTGCTGACTGACTGTGATTTGTGTTCCTGTTGCTGGCTTTGTTACTGTTTCGGCCTTGCGAGCACCAGTTTCATCAAAGACAGGATTTAGTTTCCCACACGTGGCCTGTTATGTTCATTCTATATAGAATCTGATAGGGTAGCATTTGACTCTCCGTCTTGTCTCAACGGCACATTATTTACATTTTTGGTTTCATCATAATAATTATTGCCAAAGCGTGATGGCTGTCTACCCCTTCTTCCTCTACCACGATAGTCAGATCTTGTATTCTGAACTTCCATACTTCTAACATTCACGCTCCCACTGTCATTATTTCTGTTGTTTACGAGATGGTTAGAAGACCTATTATTACTCTGCATCTGCTCCTTAGTGGCAGCCACTCTTTCTTACTCGCTCTAAATATCCAGTGAACCTATCCACATTATCTCTAGGTTCGGAAATGTTTCTCTTCTGCCAGTACCAAGGCAGCTTACCTTCTAGCCCCATGATAATCATTTCAGGTTTCCTCTTTCCTGCTAGATGTCACAGGCGTGAAGCTCACTTTATAGAGAACTCTTTTACTAAGACCTGGAGAAAACTGTTTACAAATCCAAAACTCTCTTAAAACATCGTTTTGTTTGTTGTGTGACCAGTAGTCGTTCAGAAATGCAGTTCTATAATTTAGAAACAGTTTTTCCTCATTCGTCAGCTGACCATCGCAAAGCATCTCCTAAGAAATGATATCTTATGAAAGAGATTTTCTCTCGCTCTGACCATGCATTAGGCAAAACATCCTCAAAATCATTCCCGAACTCTAATGGTTGAATTTGTTTGTCTGCATCAGAAAGTAAAAACTGACGACATCCCGATGAAAGCGGCGTCAATTAAAGCAAACATGCTGAATAGTGGTATCATAGGTACTACCAGAGGTTAATCAATTCTATTAATACTAGTATTTAGTCCTTCAGCTAGTAATTCTACTGTTTCTACCTTGTTAGAAAATTTTTTCCGATATCTTCACAAAATTTCACTCAATCGTATTTCACTTTCTTAATATCTTTTTGACAAGCATTCACTTCTTCAAATCGATAAGAGCAAAGTTTGGATTCGTTGCCTATTCCGATAACCTCCCTTCGATAACTTCATCTCCTTCTTTAAAATCTTGCCGAACACCGCTAATTTCGCTTTTGAAAACACTATGCAATTTATTTAGCTGTTGCACTACTTTGACTTGCAAATCATGGTGGTTAACATCAATTCTATAATTTAAACTATTCCTTTTTGAGGACATTTTATCCTTTAATGCTTTATTACTTTTCTCCAGTTCTTTATAACTAGACTCAATCTTATTTAAATGTATGAATTTGGATTTCAGCTTGCTGTTGTTTATGATACAATGCATGTTTAGCAAACAGTACTGCCATCCAGTGTGGTGCCTCTTCATTACCACTAGGATTTTCCACCCATTTTAAAGGAGTTTATAGCATTCCGTGACATTGTTGAATTTTAGACATATTGAGGTAAGTTTCATGACCTGAAAGCTACTAATTCTTCCTTTTCCTTTTAGACCTCAACTTCAATTACCTCGTCGTCTGAAAATGGTTCTAACTTTGCAAAACCACTGAAATTCAATTCATATTCTACTTTTGAAAAATCACACTCCGATGTTTAATTTATTACGGAACCATCCTCATTAATATCAGTTTCTGATTCTAAGGATTCATCGTCGGAGAGTGAGTCCATCTTCACATTATTCTCACCAATATTTTCAATTTTTAATAGTGTATTTGCAGCAACCAAGAAATCCTTTAAATATTCTCAACTCAAATGCTTGACCTCGTCGAATGATGGCGGCGCGGTATACCAGCAAACGTGATGCGACGCGTCGCGATGTAATGCAGGCAGCGGCAGCAGCTGTGAGGTTAGGATGGCCATGGCGCTAGCTTCAGAGTTGTGGGGATGGGCCCAAGTGAGGGTCCTTGTTTCGCCAATTTTTTTTTTTTCCTTTCATGCCCCTTGCGGCCTGTTTATAGTGTCTTCCATTCCACGGAGTGAAAGTCCACGCCTCCTGATCGCCTTAGGAACTTATGGTGCTTTTCATCTCCTTTGTATTTGCGGCTTTATAAATTCTCACACATATTTGTGTACGAAAGTAGATTTTTTCTACTGCTTTATCTTCATTCTTATTGAAGTTATAAATGCTAAATCCATATACTGCAGCTGTATACTTTGTAGACTGTCCAATACTTCAAAGGCTAGTCCCTTTAATTTCCACCCAAATCATAATTTCAGAGAGGTGCTCAACCAGGCACTCGCTAGCATTTGTCATGTAAAATGTTATGATTTCAGGCTTTGTATCTCTGTTGATAACATCGTCATGGTTCTTTGTAGAAAGTACGAGGATAACTTTATTCTTCTTGGGACTATAAAACACAAGAGTTTTGCCCTTTGGAAGATCGAAAGTTGAAGATTTATTTGTTCCATGTTTATTTGGAAGAAACCCCGAAGATACTTAGCTTTTATTTCGACGAAGTGTCACCATGTAAGTGAGACTCTTACCTTTGACACTGTAAATAAGAGAATATGACGAAAACCTGTTATCGGAGGCCACATTTCTCTTAGTGCATGAACTGTGTCGTTGCCTCTGTTACTGTTTCTTCCTTCGTTTACTCCTGTTTGGAGTTTCCGCGCTTTCAAAGAGGGCGTTGAGAAGCCTGTGCGAGCGCGCTGCTAGCGCACACTCTGCGAGGAGGCGCTGTGTGCCGTGCCGGGGGCAGACGAAGCAGTTAAGACCAGTGTTTGGTGCGGGACGCTCGGTCCCTCTATGCTAACTCTGGATGGGCTCGAAAACCCGGGGCGTGAGAACACAAGAGGCCGTAAATCTGAGGACAACGTTAGGTTTTCGTTCATGGGTTGGGGAAGTTACGAAGTCCGTCTGCGGCTGCCAAAAACCTCCAGAAGATGGTGTCGTCACTGAAAGTAAGATTTTTCGTCTAGTTAGTGCAACGGTCGTCGTCTGACAGGGCCAATCTGCCGTTGTTGTGAGAGCTATTAATAACTGAGTGGCAACGTCTCTCTGCTTTGAGTTTGTGATCGGAAATTGCCTTGCGTGTGTGTTACTGCCCCCTTGCATGAACGTCCTTTTAAACGCCATCCTGACTTGCGGCGGTGCGTAAGGAAACTAAAAAAAAAAAAGAAAAAAATTTTTTGGCGGTGGACATTCTGCAACCCGTTGTTTTCCCATGGACGGCGTAAAATGTTAAATAACCTTGTACTGTCTGGCGGATAGATAGAGCCAATTAATTTTATAGATGTCTGAAATGCGAGATTATGTTAATGTTCGCCAATATCTGTTGTGTTTTAGTATGTAGGCATATTTAACTTTAGTCGTTGTTATTGTGTATATATTCTTGTGTTAAGGAGTTTAGCCCCCGTGTCATTTAAGTGCTCTGTTTAATTATATTTAAGGTAGTGCTAGAGATTCTATTTCACTCAGTCTGATATGTTGACTTGCTCTCCTCAGCTCCGACGTCCCGTATTAATACTACGGCGGTAGTTCTGCCGGAATCTCATTTGTAGGTTGGGAGAATAGTTTATCGATTGACCCCCTAGGAAGGGTACATCAGTGCACTCAAGTGGCTATACTATTCTTATTTCATACTCAGTCTGTCTATTGTTTTGTTATATAAGGTCCGTTGGGCAGTGAACCAACACAGGTTCCTAAATTTACTGTACGTTGTCTCAGCAACACCTAAAATATTCGTCACAACTATACGTTTGCTCGATTTACTCTTGATTAACCCAATCGCTGGTTCCCAAGCCTTGCGCCCTCGCAATCTGTTCCACCGCGATACCGTGGCGCGGGGCGCGGACGGCGGAGGGAGCGCGCCTCGGGCGGAGGGTATTTAAATCGGCCGCCGCCGCGACCTAACCCACTTCTTCCTGAGCAGCCATAGCGTACGGATCTCCGTGCCGGCACGTTGACAGGAGCTCAGTCCGTCAGTTCACCTGATGATGGCGACATGTTTGATCGCCGAAATATTGTGCCCGTTGGACACTATAGACAGGCAGTACACCCGTGCATATTTTGATTATCAAATACGCCGGGAGAAACTCAAGAATCACACTGATAATCCTCTTGAAACGCTTACACGAAGTTTCTGTTGAATACCTATTCCCATCACTTCCCACTGGAGCAAGACCACATATGGTGTTTACAAGAAAGAGAAGTCTGACTGCCCTTCGAAAGCTATAATCACGAATGATAAATCCCGGAGGAATGTCTGTAAGCAATGCAACATAAAATATTCAGATTCACACCGAGATACCTCAGGTTACAAGTTTTTTCGTCTAACAGCTAAGATGGTCTTGCATCCGTTGCTGAAATTCAAGGTATTGCAAATGGAGAAATCTCACAGAGACAACAAGTAACGATTCAATGATAATTGTCAGTTGTCGAACTTTATCTCACCTATCAGAAAGGACGCATATACATGTCTGAGTCCTTCCGACCAGTAACAGGCTATTGCATTGCTGTCAACCATTGGAGTGAATTTTCGAACAGGCAATCCCGTTAATGAAATGTCGATCGAAGTTTATTAATTTCGTGATACCACAGCCACTCACAGAATGAGTGATCAGTAGATTCCTGGAAGTCAAGTACACGCAGCGAACAGCAAACGTGTGTTCCATTTAATGTAGTTTTCACATAGGAAACTATCCCCAGGTCAATTTAATTTATGAATGTCTCACAATAACGGAGTACACATCCCAGTGCTGTAATGTTCATGCGTAAAAAACAAAGCTTCGGTGACTACTGTACCGGTATTTATTTTCTTAAGGAACTCATTTTTCGATTAAAAGTTCAGTTTCTGCCGGAACACTTGGCTAAAGTGCAGGAATGGATCAGAACGGATTGTACAGCTACCCCAACCAACAAGTAAAGGTACAGAGCAACGGGTTTCACTAAGCTGCATCGGACAATGTCGAAAATTTTCTGACGCGTACTAGTGATTTTTAACACTTGTAACTGTCGAATTATGATCCTGACTTTTCTTTAAGACTATATACTTTCTTTGTAGAGCACTGAAAGGACCTTCGAAGACATCTTCATCGAGATAAAACGTGTGGGACTGGACAGAATACGGGACGGTTATAATTTAAGTGCAACTACTCACGGAGATATTTACCGTATGGCAGCGAATCTTGGTAGAACTGCTAATGCAACACCAATTAACGATAGATAAAAATTAGTTCCGGATTTGGCCACCAAGTGCAAATCTGCCGCTTTACGCTGTTTGTATAACGGTACAACACCCACTCTGTCATTTGACGCGAGTGAAGAGCATGGCTGTCGAGAAGAGAGAACGAACTCTGTTGTTGAAATTATTTCATGTGAACGTTGGCAGTTACAGTGCTACATTCAAAGAGTCTGACGAACGAACACCCTGAAGAAAGGCCCGATGCCATTAAATACTTACGGAAGATGATAATGGAATTCGAAAACACGTGTAAGGTTATTGTGGCTCTGGAACAAGAAGGTATCCTATTATGGAGGAAATTACTGAAGAGTTTGCTGCAACTGACCATGTAACACTTACTATGGGTAGTGATAGCGTTGATGCATTGACACAAGAATTGTCCACCCCTTGGTCAACAAACAGGAGTGAAGGTTTTGCGGGTCTATATTATATTGGTATCCGTACGAGATCCAGACGCTGCAGTCACTGAACGCTCATGACCTGACCCAACGTTCTGATTTTGCTCTCCGTTTTCTAATACCGTCAGAAATTGACAAGAGCTTGAGAAATACTTTATAGAGTCACGAGGCACATTTTACGCTATAAGGTGCAGTGGAAACACAGAACTGGCGAAACTGGGGTACTGTTAAGCCGCGTATTGTGCACGAAGAGCCATTGCATTTGCCATATATGACTGTGTAGTGTGGATTCAAAGTCACCTCTATTGTAGGTCCATTCTTCTTTCAATAGAATACACCAAGGGTCAGTCACATGTGCCGTGACGTCAGCACGTTATCGAAACCTCCTTGTACGGTATGTGACTCCTTCATTGGAAGAGCGTAGCTGTGCGGAAACCACTGTTTCCACGTAATATGGATCATAATAAAATCAACATTATGCATTTCTGACGTGTTTGGCCTCTGTTGCCCTCGCCCCTTTCTTAATCCCCATCATATGGAAATATTTCTATACGGTTCTTGCATTCACTGCGCCAGATTTGCATTTATTGGCCATGATGGAACTAACTTGCTTCCATCGAAAATCGATTCTGCATTAACGCATTAGCATGTGTACCAAGTTTCACCACCATGATGTAATTACAGCTCAGATTTGACCTCTGCGAGCATATGCACTTTAACTATAACCACCTGTTACTTTAAAAAAAATGCTGAGATTCGACGTCCCGCCATCGCGACAATTATCATGTTCTGTCAAATGCAACTAACTCAGGAATGCCTAGCGTGTTTATTGTTATCACTGTCTTACGAAGTGCAGAAAATGTTGGACTTCCGTCCTGATACATGCTGTAAAACGATACTGCGCTGACAATCCATCACTGTGCAGGCTGGAACGAAGATGGCAGAAAGGTAGGCAGCCAGGATAGTTACTTGACACCGTAAAATAGGATGGCGTTCAATAAGTAATGCAACACTTTCTTCTATAAGCAAGCTGTTTTTATGTTGTTGTTGTTGTTGTTGTCTTCAGTCCTGAGACTGGTTTGATGCAGCTCTCTATGCTACTCTATCCTGTCAAACGTTCTTCATCTCCCAGTACCTAATGCAACCTACATCCTTCTGAATCTGCTTAGTGTATTCATCTCTTGGTCTTCCTCTACGATTTTTACCCTCCACGATGCCCTCCAATACTAAATTGATGATGCCTTGATGCCTCAGAACATGTCCTACCAACCGATCCCTTCTTCTGGTCAAGTTGTGCCACAAACGTCTCTTCTCCCCAATCCTATTCAATACTTCCTCATTATTTATGTGATCTACCCATCTAATCTTCAGCATTATTCTGTAGCACCACATTTCGAAAGCTTCTATTCTCTCCTTGTCCAAACTATTTATCGTCCATGTTTCACTCCCATACATGGCTACACTCCATACAAATACTTTCAGAAATGACTTCCTGACACTTAAACCTATACTCGATGTTAACAAATTTCTCTTCTTCAGAAACGCTTTCCTTGCCATTGCCAGTCTACATTTTATATCCTCTCTACTTCGACCGTCATCAGTTATTTTGCTCCCCAAATAGCCGAACTCCTTTACTACTTTAAGTGTCTCATTTCCTAATCTAATTCCCTCAGCATCACCCGACTTAAATCGACTACATTCCATTATCCGTGTTTAGCTTTTGTTGAAGTTCATCTTATATCCTCATTTCGAGACCCTATCCATTCCGTTCAACTGCTCTTCCAAGTCGTTTGCTGTCTCTAACAGAATTACAATGTCATCGGCGAACCTCAAAGTTTTTATTTCTTCTCCATGTATTTTAATACCTACTCCGATTTTTTCTTTTGTTTCGTTTACTGCTTGCTCAGTATACAGATTGAATAACATCGGGTAGAGGCTACAACCCATTCTTTCTCCCTTCCCAACCACTGCTTCCCTTTCATGTCCCTCGTTTCTTATAACTGCCATGTGGTTTCTGTACAAATTGTAAATAGCCTTTCGCTCCCTGTATTTTACCGCTGCCACCTATAGAATTTGAAAGAGAGTATTGCAGTCAACTTTGTGAAATGCTAGGAATGTAGGCTTGCCTTTCCTTAATCTAGCTTCTAGGACAAGTCGTAAGGTCAGTATTGCCTCACTTGTTCCAGTATTTCTACAAAATCCAAACTGGTCTTCCCCGAGGTCGGCTTCTACAAGTTTTTCCATTAGTCTATTGAGAATTCATGTTAGTATTTTGCAGCTGTGGCTTATTAAACTGATTATTCGGTAATTTTCACATCTGCTTTCTTTGGGATTTGAATTATTATATTCTTCTTGAAGTCTGAGGGTATTTCGCCTGTTTTACACATCTTGCTCACCAGATGGTAGAGTTTTGTCAGGACTGACTATCCCAAGGCCGTTAGTAGTTCCATTGGAATGTTGTCTACTCCAGGGGCTTTGTTTCGACTCAGGTCTCTCAGTGCTCTGTCAAACTCTACACGCAGTATCGTATCTCCCATTTCATCTTCGTGTACATCCTCTTCCATTTCCATAATATTGTCCTCAAGTACATCGCCTTGTATAGGCCCTCTATATACTCATTCAACCTTTCTGCTTTCCTTCTTTGCGTAAAAGTGGGTTTCCATCTGAGCTCTTCATGTTCATACAAGTGGTTCTCTTATCTCCAAAGGTCTCCTTAATTTTCCTGTATGCAGTATCTATCTCACCCCTAGTGACATAGCCTCTACATCCCTACATTTGTCCTCTAGACATTTTGCACTTCCTGTCGATCTCATTTGTGAGGCGTTTGTATCCCTTTTTGCCTGCTTCATTTATTGCATTGTTATATTTTCTCCTTTCATCAGTTAAATTCAATATTTCTTCTTTCACCCAAGGATTTCTACTAGGCCTCGTCTTTTTACCTACTTGATCCTCTGCTGCCTTCACTACTTCATCCCTCAAAGCTACCCATTCTTCTTCTACTGTTATTTCTTTCCCCCATTCCTGTCAATTTTTCCCCTATGCTCTTCCTGAAACTCTGTACAACCTCTGGTTCTTTCAGTTTACCCAGGTCCCATATCCTTAAATTACCACCTCTTTGCAGTTTCTTCAGTTTTAATCTACAAGCTATAACAAATAGATTGTGGTCATTATTCACATCTGCCCCTGGAAATGTTTTACAATTTTAAACCTGGTTCCTAAATCTCTGTCTTGCCATTATATAATCTATCTGATAACTTTTAGTATCTCCAGGGTTCTTAAATGTATACAATCTTCTTTCATGATTCTTAAACCAAGTGTTAGCTATGATTAAGTTGTACTCTGTGCAAAATTCTACCAGGCGATTTCCTCTTTCCTTTGTTAGCCCCAATCCATATCCACCCACTACGTTTCCTTCTCTCCCTTTTCCTACACTCGAATTCCAGTCACCCATGACTATTTAATTTTCATCTCCCTTCACTATCTGAATAATTTCTTTTATTTCTTTATACATTTCTTCAATTTCTTCGTCATCTGCAGAGCTAGTTGGCATATAAACTTGTACTACTGTAGTAGGCGTGGGCTTCTTATCTTTCTTGGCCACAATAATGCGTTCACTATACTGTTTGTAGTAGCTTACCCGCATTCCTATTTTCCTATTCATTATTAAACCTAGTCCTGCATTATCCCTATTTGATTTTGTGTTTATAACCCTGTAGTCACGTGTCCAGAAGTCTTGTTGTTCCCACCGAACTTCACAAATTCCCACTATATCTAACTTTAACCTATTCATTTCCCTTTTTATACTTTCTAACCTACCTGCCCAATTAAGGGATCTGACATTCCACGCTCCGATCTGTAGAACGCAAGTTTTTTTTTTCTCCTGATAACGACATCCTCTTGAGTAATCCCCGCTCTGAGATCCGAATGGGGGACTATTTTACCTCTGGAATATTTTACCCAAGAGGACGACATCATCATTTAATCATACAGTAAAGCTGCATGCCCTCGGGAAAATTTACGGTCGTAATTTCCCCTTGCTTTCAGCCGTTCGCAGTACCAGCACAGCAAGGCCGTTTTGGTTATTGTTACAAGGCCAGATCAGTCAATCATCCAGACTGTTGCCCTTGAAACTACTGAAAAGGCTGCTGTCCCTCTTCAGGAACCACACGTTTGTCTGGCCTCTTAACAGATACCCCTCCGTTGTGGTTGTACCTACGGTACGGCTATCTGTATCGCTGAGGCACGCAAGCTTCCCCACCAATGGAGAGGTCCATGGTTCAAGGTGGCGGGGGGTGGGCTGTTTTTATACTGAACTCTAATTGACTATATTATTCCCCTCTCCTTTAACTACGGAACTCTGCCCTTCAACATAGCCTCCGATCAAAGCGATGGTATTATGCCAATGTAAATGGAGCACCTGTATGTCCACAAGGTACCAAACTACAGGTCGATGTCGGAGCAAATGTCTTGATGCATCAACAACATCTCCACTATCTACGTACTACTTCCCGTGGAGTGCATCCTTCATTGGGTCGAACAGGTCGATGTCGGAATATACGAGGTCCTTGCTGAAGGGTGGATGAGGAAGAACAGTGGGGAGAACATTTGTAAGCTTCTCTATGGTGTGCAGGCTTGTGCGAGGCCTTCCGTTGTCATCGAGAAGATGACGATCGTTTTCCTTTTTATGGCGACGAACACGCTGAAGTGTCCGCAAGTTTCAACACAGCTCTGTGCCAGCGGTCGGCACGAGGGAGATGGGACAGATTTGCGCAACCTTGTTGCGATGATGACAGACGCCTCTCCCAACGACCCGCCGTGCTTTTACTCACTGCCAGGTCTCCGTAGACACTGCTCAAGTGCCTATGAACATCTGCGATGCTCTGGTCGTCCTCTAAAAGAAACTCAGTGGCAGTTCTCTGCTTGGAACAAACCTCCGTTACAGACGCCATTTTGGAGGATATGTGTAATGCCGCCACCAATGGGAACTTCATAGAAATATAATGGCCGAAACGGGGCATATTGCACGACGTCACACAACAAAAATTGCATTTTTTCAATCGAAATCGACCGAGAAAACATGTGTTCCATTACTTATTGAACGCCCGTTGTAACTATCAAAATTAACCTGGTAAAAATCATCCTTTTTTTGCATCTTAAGTGATAGCTATGACGCAACTAAGGAATCCGCCATAGGAGACGTAGGAGAGCAATGAGCGAAGTGATAACGGATCGTAATCCTGCAGGCGAGAGTGAGAAGCGTCTCTGTTCCATCCATCAGCTGCCCATGTCGGAGTTTGGACGCGATCTTTTTCTACGCTCCTATTGGTCAGGGAATTCGACAGGGTTGTTGCCGAGGCGTCCAGTCCATCCACGAGCGGTACTCAGCGTTGGAAAGCTGGCAAGCCTAGCATCACGCGCTGGGATATTCTTTTACAGTACTCTTAAATATTTAACAATGTACCAGGAACCATGTCCAGCTTTGTTTACGAATGTCAAGTAAAACCGCATGATACATCCAAGGCGAAACATTATTCCATTCCGTTCATCTGTAGAGATCACCCCAAGCAAGAACTTCAGGCTATGTTAGATCAAGTTATCACTGAAGCAGGCGTTAGTCAGTGTATTAAACCTCTTCACGTTGTTAACAAGAAAGATGGCTCACTTCGCCTTGGGTTGGATTCACAAAATCATTATTACTAAAACCGATCGTCCGCAAACGCTGATAGAGCTCTTGCAAACATTTCACGGAACGTCGGTCTGTTCTATTCTGGACCTAAATAACTGGATTCTGGAAAATTCAACTGGATCTTAATTGCAGAAAATACACTGCTTTCTTATGTTTTGATAACTGCTACCAATTTCGTAAATTGCATTTTCGTTTAACAGTTTGCTCATCTGCTTTCATCCGTGCGATGGATACTATTCTTCCAAATGAATTAAAAGACAGAATCACTGCATACATTGACATCCTAATTGCAGAACATTCGTGATCGGAACATAATTCTGTTCTTCGGATGCTACTGCAAACTTTTCTTGCAGAATGTTTTACCGTAAACCTTAGTAAATCTCACTTCGGCAAGACTTATATTAAATTTCTAGGTCACGTATTTTCGGCTGACGGCATTACACCAGATCCCGACAAACTACAAGCCATCCGTCACATTTCAATTCCCTCTGCCAAAAAACAACTTCGCAGCTTCCTCAGTTTGATAATTATTTTCCGCCCTTTCATACACCACTCTGCACTAGATACCCCACATTGTGTCACCTTACTGGTAAAAATACTATCTGGTCGTGGGACGACCAAGCACAGTCAGAGTTTCTCAATTTGAAAAATGCTTTACTTAACGCTCAATATCTATCAAATCCTGGCCCGACAGAATTTTTCGATTGCTACAGACAGTTCCAAGACTGCTCATGGTGTCCATGTACTTCAGGAAATAGAAGAAAATTTTACAAGTATTATGAAGAACATCGCGTTTGCTAGGCGCAGCCTCAGTTCGGCTTAAAGAAATTATTCTGTCACCGAATTCGAAATGTTACGTGTTGTTTGGGCTTTCACTAAATTTCGTCACTCTGTATACGGCAGACACAAAACAGTATACACAGATCACAGACCAATTCAGTTTCTTTCATCAGCTACATTCACACATGACCGACTTAGTCGTTGGAGACTTTATTTGCTGGAATTTGATTTTACGATTGTCCACATCCAAGGAACACAGATGCTGCTCCTCGCTCACTGTGCAGTAATCAGCAAGAAATCACCGCCAAATTTTGCCACACTAATTTCAACCTTCTGTATAATAAACTGGTAGCTTTTGAAAATTTTATTTCAGCATCGTTAAAAACATCGCCAGGGAGCAGAGCAAAGACGATGTCAGGAAAGTGGTCAAACTTCTGTGGCGTGGCATGAGCCAGACAATAATCAGAAATTGCTACACTGTGCACAATAATACTCTGTTTCGCGGCGCTCGCTCTGACGCCGATAACTGGACACCCTGTATACCTTAAGAACTTGTCAATAAGTTAATCTGATGTACACACTTGAGTAACGCCCATTATAGTGCTCGCAAGTCCTTTTGGTATTACGAAATAACTGTTATTTCGCAAACAAGAAAAAGCGTATTTGACGAGTTTGGAGACGTTAAAAATTTGTCAGCAAGCTAAATCTTCTTCAATATCTCACAGTGCAGCTCTGTACCTCATTGCACCCAAGAAATTAAGACATATGGCTGCTGTTGACCAATTTGGACTCATTGCAAGACCTAATAAAGTTTTCTGTTATACTTTATTTGCTGTAGAATCAACTTCGAAATTTGTATCTTTCATTCCTTTAGGAAAAGCCATTGCTGCAACTGTTTCTGACACTTTTACTAAAGATTTTTTCAAGTAGGACATGTTCAGAAGGTAATCTCCGAAAGTGGACCGCAATTTCAATCAGTAATATGGAAAGGCACACCCATTTTTACTTCCAGATACCATACTTCTTCCAACCCATGAGAGCCCATCATGAAAGAGATTGGAAAACTGTTGTTTGGACTCTGATACTCACTCTAACTGCCATCTAGTGGCAGCTTCAAACTGGACAGGTCAGACTGTCCAGTATAGTGTGCTCCCTGTCGGAAGAATTTGCAACCTACGTGCAGAAGTGGATCGCCCAGGTCCTTTGTGCGCGCAGTAGGATTAGCCGTTGTAATGGCCGAGCAGGTAGCAGCGAGACGCCGTAGCGGGCGGGCGTGTATGTCTTCCAGCTAAGCCAGGAGCCGCAGTTGGCACGCTGCCTGGGCAAGTTGTAAAGTTTAATGTAATAAACACTTATAATAGACAACTTGTTCTATCTAGTTATTGTGAGTGGAAACATGGGGAGGTCAGTGAGTCCTCTTGCACTATACATTCACACTCCAAATGCCACCACGGGAGGAAGAGCCCGCGGGCACAACTGCCGTATCTACTTTCTCAAAAGACACACTGATTGGGACAAGCACATTTCAGAATTTCAGGAAGTCACCAGTTCAATACCGAATGACTGCACCATGCTTTCGTCGCATGTTGTGTTGCAAAATGTAGAACCACTTAATAAAATTCGTGAAATTGAGTCTTTTCCTACTAAAAGAAGATTACGACACCATGAAATATAATCTGCTATTTTTTATGATACTACGCTGAAATTTATGCTATTGTTTGTTAATTATTGTTACATTTTTGTGTTACATTAGTCACTCTTTGTATTTTAGAATATGCCATGTTTCATTTATGCTCAGTCTTGTGCTCTAATTTCGCTATACATCTCTAGTACTTGATCATGGCACTGTTTTACTTGCCTTCACCTACGTAGATTTAAGGAATCAATGTACTCTTTAACTCATGTCCATAACATGTACTCATCCATTTTGTATATATTCCAGAACCAATGTACCAAACTCTCATTGTATTCAAATGAGGCATTATACTCATAAATAGAAAAACATGAAAGTGGAGGAAATGCAGTACATAAAAAGCACGACATAAGCAACTTATAGGGAACTAAACACCAATGACACTTCTAACATTGTTTCCTGGCAGGCCTTTTATAAACATTTTCCTCTTAGTGTACTAGGTAACTTAGGCAGATTGCCTTTAAAGATTTAGGATGAAGGATTTTTTTCCTCTGCATTTTGTGTTAGATATAAGAGTATTATTGAAATAGTGAATGAGTGTTCACGCTGTGAGTTGTTCCACTTTTTCTGGAATGATTATGGACTATTGATGTTTAATAACTGTTCATGCCATGAGCTGCACTCCCATTATATGAATTATATTGATATATTTATGACTTTTCTTAATGATATTCTATGCTGTTAGTATATTTTTTTGTATGTTGTGTCATTTCTAGGAAAATCTGGCTTGCTTTGTGCCACATAATTGGAGGTGTCTGTGGGAGGCTGTCACAGAAGCTTTACACCTAAAATATATTTATCACCATTCTTTATGAGATTGGTTATGATACTCCCTTCTTATCTTAGCACACATGATTGCCTTTTTTGTTTCCAAGTTAATAATTACATTTACAGCTTCCACTATTTCATCCATTTACCATCATCTTAGTATATTTATCTCTTGATTTCATCGAGTATATTACGTTTATCTAGTCACTAAGGTATATTGGTCTTTCTACTTCTGTCTTTGTGCTTGCATGTACCATAATCATACATTTTCTTTGCTCTGGCCATAGCAGATCTTTACTCAAGGCGAATAACGATTGACTTTTAATCATTTTATTTACAGATAAAGTTTACTGTCCTTATCAAACATTCTCATATCCTTCCATGTAGATATGCCCATTGTTAGAGATATAGGTCATTTAATAGATAGTTTTATGAAACCCTGAGGGTGCTACACAACCTATAAATATTGTGTCTTTACTCACATGATCATACTTTGATTCTATGATCGTATTTGTCTTACATGTATTCATACAGGCCATACAGGGCCATACTTTTACAAATACTGCTATTTATACATTTTGTTCTTGTAAAAACCATCTTGACTTATGTATTCTTATTATGAATTATTCATTGGCCTCTGACTGCCATTTGAAGTTATAGATAAATGACATTTTTTGATACTTTCCCAGCACTGATGTTTGGCTATGTAAAACGAGGCCACCTTGAGCCACAAATATGTTTTCTCTCACATATTTGCTAATAACATCAGCAATTATTTCATGTAAAACCAGAACACTGAACATCAAATGACATTTTTGTCACCTTCTTAGTTATTAAGGTCAGTAATTATTTCTTTGTGAAACTTGGGCACTTTGAGCCGCAAATGTGTCTGTAACATTTGATAGCTACTAAGATCAGCATTTATATATGTAGAAAGAAGTCTTGGAGTAGCTGATTGAATTTTTTCTATTCAATTGTTTTAGTTATTAAGAATTGCATGTATTATAACTACAAGGCCACCTGGAGCCATTCAGCTCTTAATTGTCCTGTTACATTTCTTATGTAATTACAGCACAGCAATGTATGTACAAGGCCACTGAGAGCCACAGTATAATGTTATGTTCTGTGTAATGTTAGGTTATTCTGCGTCTAATTGGCAGCCTGATACCACACTTATTGATGTTATCTTATTCAGAGTTCACCTCCAATTTAGACGATTCACTCTGATGTAAAGCATCGTTGCTTCATCCAGTCTGTAATTTCATTAGGATACTGAACTTTTCCGATCAAATAAATTACTCGGAGTTGACGTAGGTGGAAATGGTCATGTTGGAACACCCACATTATGTAATTTATTAGGTTTTGTATGATTTACCGCCAAACAGTTAATTGTTATGAATATATGACCATGTAGTTAATGGATGAAAAGCCATCGGTTTTTCTCCTGTGGTTTTGGGGGTATTTGAAGAGTGCGGCTGTTCTCAGATGGAATAGTTGATGATTGAAAGTTTTTCTATTATTAAAGACCACAAAGGCTGTGATGTACAACCCATATGTATTTTCTATTAACACACAAATTCTGATGTAACTGGTACCTTCAACTCATATGTTTAATTATGGTTATATCTTTTATTGCTAGCTAACTTTAATTACTTCGTCATATGTGGTGATGATGGTTAAAATTCACAACAATCCTCACTGCAATCCATGGTTGTTTATATCATTCGTGGATCAGTATTGATGAGGGTCAACCACACAATGATAAGGGGATATGCTAATTTGTCATGCTCCAGTGGATTTACAATTCACCCCTCATGCGACACATACGCCATTGACACCCTACTCAGCTTGACCACCATTTTTGCCCGTCGTTCCAGTACTGCTTCTACTCGACACTAATCTCTCTGCCCCCTGTATTGTTCGACCATCGTGTCCTTTCTGCTATCAACCTGGGTGTCAGATACTGATATCTAAGTTTGTGTGATCACAGACCATTGCAAGCCTGCCCCAAAAACCTTCTTTGTAGACACAGGTGAAAAAGAACAATAGATAAAAATTATGACACAGCATATAAATGAAGATGAGGAGCATTAGATTCTGGTTAACATATTGAAAGTTACAATGTATCACAGATAATACTCTATTGACTCTGGTAGCAAACTACCCCTACAAAAACATCATTCAGCATCAATCTATCTTAACTAACATAGCATGGCGAATATTTTAACAAACTTTGTCTGCCATTCAGTTACGAAAAATCATCACTTTCAAAGATTTGTATAGGCTTTTAATTACATATTTCTTACTGGTTAATCTTTTATAACTTGCTACAGCAAAGAAAAGAAACAAAACTAGTCAAATGCAAGCTACCTCTTTTGTATACCATCCTTTCAGCAGGGTTCCTGCAATCCATGCTACTATCACTCGAACTTATAACTCACATGGCCAAAAAACACGAAAATTAAGGAATAAATCCACAATCTATTCAATTGAGTCTTTAACACAAGCGAAATTGTATATGAGAACAAAATATAGCATTTATACCTTGATTTATGCAATTATTTTACAATTTCTCATGCCTCTACAGATGGATGCAATAATCTTCAATGCTCCATTATTGCACTAAATATATCATATATAACTATTTGCATTTATATATCAAATATGGTTGTCCAATGAAAAATTTTAAAATACTGATCATTTCACTTTGCCAAACATTTATACTTCCGTATGTGAATTGTTATCACTAATGCTCAGATGAAAGGTACAATATTTCCTGCTATATTGACATTAATCCAAATCTGCTGTATAGATAATTATTATTCATTACACAGTGCCAGAATTCTGTTCCTAAAGCTTGATCTAAGTATAATGATAATTGACTCTGAAGGTTAATTGGATACATGAATTAATCATTACTCATGAATTATATTTTCTGTTTTATCAGCATACTGTGAATCAACATTTAACCTACAAATACCTACATACAGATGTTGCTTGTGTGCAAAATGACATACTTCAAACATCTCATATTCAGTACACTTCATTACACATAACTCCCTCACCTTAACAGCAATGCAACTTCAACTTACTATATATATATATATATATATATATATATATATATATATATATATATATATATATATATATATATATATATCTTCCACCTACATCAACCCTCGATATTCGCCGCAATAACTATATAAAAATACTACTCCAGGCTCCTTGGCCTTTCGTACATCATATTTCGCATCATTTATTCTAACAATCATCTCATCATGTATTTGTTTCTTCATGTGCCTTCCTATGTACAAGCTGAAACATTACTTCGATTCTCTTACAATTGCTTGAACTCTTCATGCCACATAAAACCACTCTATAACATTACACAAACTCTTGTTTGACTTAACTTCCCACCACATTTTATCAACATTGGCTTTCTGATCTGGTTCTGATATTACTATTTCTGGCACTATTACTTTTGCATTGTACTGACACTAAACTGATTTATTACTTATTGATTCTTTGACATCTCACACTCTACATAAACATTAATTACTTGTCCTGGTTATAAGTCAACTATAAATTGGCTACATGGTTCCTGACTGAAAAATTTGGATGATCACTACCTATTCTAACTACTACACGCTAACTTTCTTAACGTAAGAGAATGAAGGTAGAGGAGTGAAACTTGAAATAAGAAATAAGGTTGCACCCAGCTGGGAGCGTTCCAGTTGCCACTTGGTATACCAGCAATAGAGTTGCTAGCTCCCTACACATCCTCTGATTCTAACCATGGGTAACTTAGGTTCTTTGGAAATTGGCTTCTTTTCTTCCATTAAGTCTTTTCTTGAGTTGCATCCCTCATTGTGTCTAATAAGATTAACGTTGCTCCTAGACTGGGCCATATCCAGAGCACTGTTTAGTTTACCAGGCCTCTTTTTTCTTCAGTTCGTACCTCATGACCCCTTCGCCTATTTTCTCCCCTCTCATAATTCCTTTCATCATCTTTCTTATAATTGTAGTAAAACTGTGGACCATTGCCATGGTTCATATGTCCATTAACCCTACCTCTGTTATTTGGTGGGCCATTAAATTGACGTTGATGATAATTATTTCCACCTTGGTTCTGATCATGCAACTGGTTGTTTTCCTGTGCACGAATAGTTTCTAATTACTCCAATACTTCCAATAAAGTATCTTTATCTTTAATCAGGCTTTTGCACAAGTTTTATTGCATCCTGCAGCTTAACCTCCTTTTAATGGCTGATGTCTTTATGTCGTTGTTCAGTGGCTGCTCTAATGTTTCATTCAATTTCCATAGATGCTCGGCAAATACTCACAAGGTACCTTTCCATATATTAAGGGACTTTCGATGCAGTAAATCTTCAAGCATTGCACACTAGTGACATTTGAACCAGTATTTCTTTAAAACATCTTTCTCAGATTGACTGTAGCTGGCAAAATCTTCTTCCTTCCTAACTCCCCAGCTGAAATCTTCGCCCCCCCCCCCCCCCAATACGGTCTATTGCAAACTGAATTTTATTTGTATCTCATAATTGTGCTCCGACATGGAGTGCACACTGATAGGAATCTAGAAGAGAACTGGGCCTGACTCTAGCTCGCAGCACTCTTATTTATAAAGCCGCTGTGCGGATCGCCGAAGGTGCAGATGACAACATTTGCCTTCCTGACTAGCCGCTGGAGCAATCATTCGCTGAAGGCCAATGAAGCTCCCAGTTTGGTGCAATCAGCACACAGGTAAGTATCTGTAATGAAACTCTGATGTGGTTTGACTAAATACTTTTGGCACGAGCAATATTTTAGTTGCACTGCACGAAATATATGAGCTCTGAATTTGCTCTTTGTAGTGACGCTACAGCTATAGTTTTATAGCTACATTTTGGAAACTTCTCATGTCTTTGTTATTATAGTGTCTCTCCATTCTACCTAAATCGAAACATCCTATCTTTACCTTAGTTAATCTACCTTCCTTCCATACTTTTAGGACACAAAAACAGAAATAATCATCAATTTAAACCATAGTACTAACCTACTGGGCATTAAAATTGCTACACCAAGAAGAAAAACAGATGATAAACGGGTATTCTATGGACAAATATCTTATACTAGAACTGACATGTGATTACTTTTTCGCGTAATTTGGGTGCATAGATCCTGAGAAATCAATACCCGGAACATCCACCTCTGGTCGTAATAACAGCTTTGATCCGCCTGGGCATTGAGTCAAACAGAGCTTGGATGGCGTGTACAGCTACAGTTGCCATGCAGATTTAACACTATACCACAGTTCATCAAGAGTAGTGACTGGCGTATTGCTACGAGCCTGTTGTTCGCCACCATTGACAGGCCCGTACAGGACCTGTAACATGCGGCGGTCGTGCATTATCCTGCTGATATGTAGGGTTTAGTAGGGATGCAATGAAGGGTGCCCTTAAGGCACAAGGTAATGTGGCGCATTCAGCCGATAACTAAGTTCAGGAATTGGTACTGTAATGTTTGGTCAAATAAATTAAGTTATATGTGTTCGAGTCTGTCTGACAGCAACTCATTTTGGCCCCTTTCCACAGTTCCAACTACCTGTCTTGGCCTGGGGGTTTAGCAGGGCGTGTCAGTATATGCGACTATGTATACCTAATGCAATCTATACAATGCAGCCCATCCGAAAAGCCATCGTATTTTCCATGTTTCCAAGGTCCAAAGTATAATATAAACTAGTTTGTATTGCTGTATATAAATTAGGACCAAATTTTATCACCAGAGCCCTTAGGAGATGCAGAAAATCTGCTTAAGTGGCTGCATAAATTACATTTACTTTTGCATGTATACTAACACCTACTACTCCAATAGTGGAAATATCTGAGCCAGATATGTTTCTCTACTGCAACAGAACAAACAAATTACATTGTTTGACCCTGTATTACAGAACGTTTACTTTTCGTAAGGTATGTGGAGTAACATAGTTTGTAAGAGGAATCACAATTCGTCCATGTCGCTAAATATAGTGGTATTGTGCCGAACAATGTTCGAGATTGAGACAAATTGTTTTACTGCTGCGTTAATGCAACACGTCCACATCACTGTCGTCTAATACATTTAGACAGTCGTCCACAGGGTCAAACACTAAACAGTCCTTTCAGTAGTAATAAATCACAACTTACAAATATATTTCCTCACAAATTTTTCCCATAAAGGATTTTGATCCTTATATGTTAGTGAAATGACGTACAATGCTCCCCTGCAAATTTTCCCACAATACCCCTCCTGCTACAGAAGTGCCACTCTCATGTAGCGGAAATTGTAGTTCCATTATGACACCATGTCTCTAGAATGTTTCCTATATTAAAGTACACATATGAGATGTCATCTGTCTTTTTTATCTAGTGCTTCCACTTTCTGCCAATAACTCCGATTACTTGTATTGTATATTGCGTTTTCTTCCTAGGCGTATCTGTAAATAACTGTAGGCAGTGAATTATAACTGATAACTGTAGTTATGCTACCCTGTGGTACACATCGAGTATCCAGTGCTTACATTACAGTCCTGTAGCTTCTGCCACAAATTGCGATTCCCCCTTTGTATAACGCTTTTTCCAAGCGTATCTAAGAATTAGTGTAGGCACTAATTATATTTTTGTGTAATAGAGTCTGATGTGCAGTACACAAAAGATGTAGCTACTCGGTTAGCAGACCACTTGTGGAGAGTACAAAAGAGTTTCTTAGGCTAGGCGGTAGTCGAGGTGCACTGATGAACACTCGCCAGTAGATTCACTGCAACAAAAGTCTAACGGCTTTCAGAATAAAGACACTTCACCTGTCAGAATTTTATCAGGAAACTTTCGAAATATTCGTAATAAAGTTGTTGTATTTACTGCCCTCCAAGGAAGTTCTCGCGTTCAAATTGTTCTTGGGGCTGAGAACTGGAAAGCACTGAGATACTTAGCGACTTGTGGACTGTATATCGGAAAGACACATTAGATGCCATAGAAGGTGGAGTTTTCATTGCAGTTGACAAAAACGTATTGCCTCTAATGAGGTCGAAGTTGAGTGTGACAGTTAAGTCGTCTGGTTGCGTATAACAGACGTAGGCGCCCGCCCGATTCCGCTGTGGCAGTTCTAGAGCCGTTCAAAGGAAGTCTATGGTCAATAGTGCGTAAATCTCAAATAACGCAATACTAGTGGCAAACGACTTTGATCTGCTGAATATAGAATGGGATGTATGTGGATTGATTGCGGGGGGTGCGGACAGAAAGACATGCAGTATACTTCGAACACGTTTTCTGAATATTGTCTTGAGCATCTCGCTCGGCAGCCAATACACAATGGAAATATCTTAGTTCTTGTAGCTGCAAGTAGACCGAACCTTACTGACAAGGTAAGTACAGAAACGGGGATTAGCTATCATGATGTCATTATAGCAGTGTGATTAGGAAAGTTAATAAGTCAAAAAGACTGGAGACTGTTTCTGCTAGACAGAGCAGATAAGCATTTATTAACATCTTACTTATACAGTGAACTGGGATAATTTACTACCAGTAAGACGATTGTGCCGGCCGCTGTGGCCGAGCGGTTCCAGGCGCTTCAGTCTGGAACCATGCTACTGCTACGGTTGCAGGTTCTAAGTCTAGGGGACTGATGACCTCAGATGTTACACAACTAGCCTATAAAATTGCTACACCAAGAAGAAATGCGGGTATTCATTAGACAAATGTATTATCCTAGAACTGACATGTGATTACGTTTTCACGCAATTTGGGTGCATAGATCCAGAGAAATCAGTACCCAGAACAACCACCCCTGGCCGTAATCACGGCTTTGATACGCCTGGGCATTGAGTCAAACAGAGCTTGGATGGCTTCAAATGGCTCTAAGGACTATGGGAAATAACATCTGTCATCAGTCCCCTAGAACTTAGAACAACTTAGACCAAAGTAACTGAAGGACATCGCACACGTCCATGCCCGAGGCAGGAACTTGGATGGCATGTACAGGCACAGTTGCCCATGTAGCTTCAACAAGATACCACAGTCTATCAAGAGTAGTAACTGACATATTGTAACCAGCCAGTTGCTCGGGCACCATTTACCAGACGTTTTCAATTGGTGAGACATCTGGAGAATGTGCTGGCCAGAGCAGTAGTCGAACATTTTCTGTATCCAGAAAGTCCCGTACAGGACCTGCAATATGCGGTCGTGCATTATCCTGTTGAAATGTGGGGTTTCTTAGCAATCGAATAAAGGTTAGAGCCACGGGTCGTAACACATCTGAAATGTAACGTGCACTGTCCAAAGTGCCGTCAATGCCAACAAGAGGTGACCGAGGCGTGTAACCAATGGCACCCCATCCCATCACGAAAGGTGATATGCCACTATGGCGATGACGAATACACGCTTCCAATGTGCGTTCAACGCGATGTCGCCTAACACAGATGCGACCATGATGATGCTGTAACAGAACCTGCATTAATCCGAAAAAATGTCATTTTGCCATTCGGGCACCCAGGTTCGTCGTTGAGTAAACCACCGCAGGCGCCCCTGTCTGTGATGCAGCGTCAAGGGTAGCCGCAGCCATAGTCTCCGAGCTGATAGTCCATACTGCTGCAAACGTCGTCGAACTGTTGGTGCAGATGGTTATTGTCTTGCAAACATCCCCATCTTTTGACTCAGGGATCGACACGTGGCTGCACAATCTGTTACAGCCATGCGGATAAGATGCCTGTCATGTCGACTGCTAGTGGTAAGAGGCTGTTGGGATCCTACACGGCGTTCCGTATTACCCTCCTGAACCCACCGATTCCATATTCTGCTAACAGTCATTGGATCTCGACCAACTCGAGCGGCAATGTCGCAATACGATAAACCGCAATCGCCATAGGCTACAATCCGACCATTATCAAAGTCGGAAATGTGATGGTACACAATTCTCCTCCTTGCACGAGGCATCAGAACAACGTTTCACCAGGCAACGCCGGTCAACTGCTGTTTGTGTATGAGAAATAGGTTGGAAACTTTCCTCGTGTCAGCACGTTGTAGATGTCGCTACCGTCGCCAAGTTTGTGTGAATGCTCTGAAATGCTAATCATTAGCATATCACAGCATCTTCTTCCTGTCGGTTAAATGAGGCGTCTTTAGCTCGTCATCTTCGTGGTGTAGCAATTTTAATTGCCAGAAGTGTAAGTCCAATAGCGCTTAGAGCCATTTGAACTATTTTTTAATATGGATGAGGAGAAGTTATGGGTAAAGTTCAAGCAGATTGTAAATCTCGGTTTGGAGAGTTACGAGCCTAGTAAGTGGATAAAGGATAGAAAAGATCCACCAGGCTTTAATAACGAAATTCCTAAAATTCTGAGGAAGCAGAGGCTGTTACACAGTAGGTTCAAAATGGGACGCACAGACAACGACAAGCGAAGGTTAGCGGTGATTCGTGCATCTGAGCCACCCAAGCACGTCCTCACTGCCCTATCTCTGCCAGTACCTCGTCTCCTACCTTCCAAACTTTACAGAAGCTCTCCTGCGAACCTTGCAGAACTCGCAGGAGAGCTTCTGTAAAGTTTAGAAGGTACCGGCAGAGACAGGGCTGTGAGGATGGGGCGTGGGTCGTGCTTGGGTAGCTCAGATGATTGAGCACTTGTCTGCGAAAGGCAAAGGTCCCGAGTTCGAGTCTCGGTCTGACACACAGTTTTAATCTGCCACGAAGTTTCTAGGCAAGGGGTACTCATCATACTGATTTTGACAGTTAATAACTTAATAACCCAGCAATCCTTGATACTCACCTATCCGCCGCCTTCGTCTCATCCTGACTGTCTTTAGAGAACCACTCTACAGCAGACATCAGGACGAAAGCCTAACATTTAAGACCCTAGGTAGAATAATCCTAATAATAAACACGAGAACCGTTCCTGAGTTAGGTTGCATCTGGTGAAACATGACGGTTGTCGCAATGGCAGGAAGCTGGATCGCAACGTTGTTCTCCTGTTGGCTCCGGGTGCTTATAATTAGAATGCAGCTACTCACGGAGATCAGATGTTCGCTACGTATGGCAGTGAATCTTAGTAGATACACCAATGCGCTAATGAAGAATCGATTTACTCTGAAAAAAATTAGTTCCAAATTCGGCCACCAGAGGAAATTCAGCGCTATGTGTGGAAATGTTTCCATGGGTAATGAATTAAGAACTGGTTGCGGAAAGAAAGGTCTAACACGTGAGAAAGGTCTAACACGTGAGGAATGTCTAACATGTTGCTTTTATTACTAACCGTCTTACACGAAAACAGTGGTTACAACTCAGCCGTTCTTTTCCATAGGAGGAATCACATGCTGTACAAGGAGATTTCGATTACGTGCACATGTCACGGTACATGTGACTGGCCCTCTGGGTATGTCCTCTTCAGAGAAGAATGCACCGACCGCCACACTGGTTGTGAATCCACACCACACAGCCACACAGTGCGTGTGCTACGGCTCTTCGTGCACAACATGTGGTTTAACTGTACCACAAATTCGGCAGTTATGTGTATCCAGTCCACCCTGTAGTGTAAAGTGTGCTTCGAGACTTCATTAACTATTGCCTGGCCACATGTCATCAAGTTCTATCCGTGCCAGGAACCGAAGAGCAGTTTCAAGACGTTCCTACGAACCACTAGGTTTCAGTACTGCACCGTCTGGATACTGTACGGGTATCAGTGTAATAAAGACATTAAAACTTGGCGTGCTGTTGACTGTAGGATGGACAATTCTCGTGGCACTGCAAGAACACCGCACTACGTGGGGTACGTGCGGCGTGATAACTTGCTGCAGCGGTAACCTCGGCAATAACTTCCAGAGGAATAGGACGCCTTCCTATTTCAAGTCCCACACCAAGATTACCTTTCTTTTGGAATTTCATCATCTTCTTTAAGGTTTAATGAACTCGGGCCTCTCTTCAAACCTTTCTGTCGGCGACACACTTTCAGTGCAGCACTGTAACTGCTGCCGTACACATAAAACTGTTTCACTAACAGCGAACAGCTTCTCTTGTCGATAGCCACACTGTTCACTCACATTACGGCGCGTCAAATGACAGCGTGGATGTCGTATTGTCATACAAACGGAATACAGTGAGAGATTTTCACATGCTGGCTATATTTGTAATAATTCTTTTTTAGCGTAAATTGATTCCACATTAAGGCTTTAGTATCTACAAAGTTTCTTGGCCGTAGGATAATTACTGGCCACACTGGACTTTCCTCAGAACCTGCAATTTAATTGTAACCGTTTGGCTTCTGCGTTATGTCTCAACTTGTGTGTAGCTTGACAGCCTGTTTCGATCCATTCCTGCACGTCAACCATGCGTTCTGGCAGAAAATGTGCTTTTAATCGGAAAGAGTGTTCATTAAGAAAATAAATTTTGGTAGAGTAGTCACAGAAGCTTTGTTTATTTTACGGATGAACATTACAGCACAGGGATGACTACTTCGTTACTGCAACACATTCATAAATTATACCTTCCTGGGATAATTTCCTAAGTGAAAATTACATTAATTGGAACACAAATATGCTGTTCACTGCTTGTGTTCGACTTTCGGGAACCTATTGATGACTCATGCCATGTGTGGGTGCTTCATCACGAAATGAATAAACTTCGCCCGGTGTTTCATTAACGGTATTGCCGGTGCGAAAATTCAGTCCAATGTCTGACGTTAGTGCGATAGTCTGTTACTATCTGGAAGGACTCGACCATATATATATCGTCGTAGCTGCAACACGTAAAAACCTGTAACATGAGATTTCTCAGTGGGAATCTGAATGTTATATAATTTGTCACTTACAGACATTCCTTCCTGATTTAGCAATGCGTGAATACAGCTTTCGAAAGGCAGTCAGACCAATTTTTTTTTGTGTGCACGATATGTGGTCTTGCTCCAGTGAGAAGTGATGGCGAGCGTTATTCAGCAGAAAATTTATGCGAGCGTTTCGAGAGGATCATCAGTGTTTCTGCCACTCCGTTGTGGTTCGCTATTATTGCTGTAGCTGGCGTGTGGTACGTGTACATCCACATCGCTGCTGACATTCCTTGGAAATGGCCGTTGCTGATCTATATTTCATATCCGACGTCTTTATTGTTCATATTGTTAGAACCACCTTCGATGCTAAGCGTAAGTCTCTTTGCAGCTAACCGAAAGTTGGAGGAGGTGCTAGAGCTTCTAGAACTTGTGGACATATTGCTTACTGGTTGTGAAAACGCATATGGCAGACGAACATACAAAAAAACACGATTAATCGCTAACTTGATGTTGGGTGTTCTAGTACTTCTAGTATCTGTACCAGCGATTTGCGTAGCATTCAATATATTCGATGGATTACCAGGGAGACACATTTTCGTTGGACAGCAGGGATTCTCCATATTATGGCAGATGGAGTTCGTTGGTATTGTCCTGGCAGTCAGAGATCGGATGGGCAGTGTGAATGCTCTGCTGCTGAGGAGCGTGCGCCCGCCGTTGGACTGCGAGGCATAGCTGGAGGATGCGGTGGTGCGTGCAGACCTTCCGGGGGCTCCAGTGGCCGTGGAGGGGGAGCTACGGCGTCTGCAGCGCGCCCGGCTGTCGCTGCACTGCTGCGCCCGCCTCTGCGGAGAACACTTCGGACCCGCGCTGCTTCTCACCGTTGCTGGTGACTTCGTCCTCACCATCAACTACTCCTACGCCCTACTGGAGACGCTGCACACTGACCTAGTCTGGAAGCAGAAATTTGTCCAGATCTTCCTGTTGACGCTGTGGGTGGTCATCTTCGTGTGCCGCTTCCTGACCATTTGCTGGGCGTGTTCTTCAGCTGCAGAGCGTTCTGCCGGAGCGGCACTACTCATGAGCAGAGTTCTGTTATTCCTGAGATCGTGGGAGGCTGTGGACATCCTCTATGTGCCGATGGACAGGATGAGTTTCAAGGCATCGTCCTTTCTTGACATCAATGTGTCTCTCTTTGCCTCATTTCTTGGTGCTAGTGTTGCTTACTTTGCAATAGTTCTGCTGTTTTATCAAGTATGATGTAGGACACGGACTGTTTAAAAAGAATCTGCGTTATATTCACATTTCTACTGAATTCAGTCGATGATTTGTCGCAGCAACAGCTCTACCCGTAGAAAGGTGATTTTATCGAGAGACCAAGAAACGGATTTCTATGGCTCTTAACAAATCTGAATACTGGGGCCACCTAAAATAATAATATTCTGGGATAATTTCCAGAAATGTTATTTTTTAAACTGGACTTTAGAAAGATATATTTTATCATAATATCTGCGATGTAGATTGTCGTACAGTTATGTTACTTTCAAAAGCTATGTTGTCTGAACTCCTACATCACTATTATGTAGCATGTGGTTGATTTCATATCTATATTGTATTGTGACATATCCTGAGACACAGAATGTATAGCTGACTTCATGTAATTTCAACAAGAAATAACGCTCCTGGTAATGGGTTTTCACAACGATATTCTCACAACTTAGTAAAGCTTTTAGCTTAAATCCTACGTTTTAGAATATTTTGTATTAGACTACCGTGTGTAAGCATATGCCCACTAACTTATCTCCCACTAGGGGCATCCATGAAGGGACAAAGTTTTAAAATTTTATTTTCGAAGTATCCGATTCATTTAGTTTGAGAATGTATAATGGCTGAAAAGGTAAATCTGATACGAGCTAGAGGAAACATCTTCTTTCTCAAACGATCGGTAATTATCGACTCATTGTTTTCGGATGCTCTACTTTTACACCGAAATACCACTCATATTACATTAGTATAAGTTAATTTGGCTGACATACTTTTTACGTTATTAATATGAAAATGAATATCCTTATTTTGAGTCAACGGTCCAAAATAACATACATCCTGTAATTAAACTTGTGGTTTTCAGCGAGTCATTCACAAAACAGTTTTTGTTCATGTGCGATTAATGCTTGGTTTTCATCGAAAACGAAAAATGTTAAACAGGGGAGAATGTCAGAACGATTTACAAAATCCTGTGGGATAGGACAAAACTAATCAGCGAACAATGCAAAAGTACTACCTTCGAAGGTATAGAAACCGAAGTAAACTTTAAAAATTACTTAACTCCAGTTGCGCTCCGAAGTGTTAAATCTCTTATTTAATAGAACAGCAGGCAATGGTTCTCAAAAATGTGAGAAAATAATATTGTAACCTCAGATTCCAGGAGGGGCAGATACCCACATACCCCCCTCCCCCTCCCCAACTAGCCAATATCTCACCGCTTATGGACCCATACGATTCCCACACTTTCGATACGATACCGGTACATGAAAGTTTTCTATTTTTCAGGTCTTATTGAAACTTTCACTGCACGTCCCACTCACAAAGTGGCCACATGTCTGAATAGTCTCGTTTAATTCTTTTACCTCAAACTGAAAATGGCGTTAACTGTAAGCAAAAATGAATTTAAGCGATTAAATGAATTAATATGCACAAAATGGTGTAACAAAGATTGAAATATCGCGCTAACCTTAGTTATCATGTTGATAAATGTAGGATATACATACCGAACGTCCTTAAACAAAACTAAAAAATTAGTAACACTAAAAGTACATTAACAGAAAAGATTCATTCAAAAGTTGTTGATTCTTTGACAGTGATGGCCTACAGTTGATAATAAACCATTCCCATGTGCAGTGTGAACTCTGATTTTCTGCCTTACATCATTAACCCTCGCATAAACACATTATCACAACATACAACACCTCGAGTGTCAAAGCACCAAGGTGGTGCAGATTATTGGGGCCCAATGCTGGTAACTAGCCTGAAGTAGCTCGGGGACCATGTGCTGGAAATGACTGAAGCACTGCCTGTATTGAATATTTGGCTCTCCACTGCAGCAGACTGAGTCATCTGGGCTGAACTCGTCGATGTAACAGTGTGTGTGGCGAGCTACACAGGACACGTACTCGATCTCCTCTAGATGATCTCATTGTTGATATGGCAGAGTAAGGTTTCATTCAACTGAAATTGTTGGACATGGTTTCTGCTGCACTAAGTAGTTGAAGTTGTAAGAAGTTGTCTTCCATTGTGTTTAGAGCAGAATGAGTATTGAGATTGGAATAGCAAGCTTCTGTCCAGTAGAAAAACATGAAATACTAATTTGGTATCGACTTCTTTCTTCAGAGATCACAAGAGATATTACAGGACTCTTGCCATACAGCCCGTGTTGAAACTGTAGTTACATACAGAACTCAGTTGTTCTGATGAGAAGTCTGCACAAATAATTGTTACAGAACTGCCAGGTGAGATTCTACTGAATCTTAAAACTCGGAAATACTGAGGAAAAAGATATCTCCTATGGTGTCACAGTGAACATATGGTAATTCCACTTTTGGTTACATAATAGAAACACGTTAAGACAGAACGTACTCTCTGCCACCTGTAGTACCGCACCTCTGACCTCGCTGTCCTTGTGTCAGCAGTAAGGGGGTGCCACCTAAAGGCACCACATCTTTCCCTCCACCGTCTGGTCAGTTGGGAAGGATTCTCGTTTCACTTTCACTCATGTGCACACATTCTGAGTTACTGCTCACAGAGGTAGGCCTCGTGCTGTCAGGTGTGTGTACCCTTGTTGTTGGGGTGAGGAGGCTCCACTGACAGATGGCGAAGTGACCCTGGCACTCAGCTGGACCGACACACGTCACGTCACGGCCGGCTGCACTTGCTCCGTGGTGTGTCCCAACAACTGCTGGCTGTGTTCGCCACAGTCATGGCCGCAGTTGAACTGCCACACTGCATACGACGCGTGTGGTCAGCTGTCTCCATGAGACACACAATCAGTGCATCTGCACACACGTTTTCGTACCAATTGAATGAAGGCTTCACAAAAGTGACATTGAATCAAGATATACAGAAACAATCAATAGATAAGTGAAACTTACTTTAATCCTTACATTTACATTGTAAATGAGCCATAGAAAATATAAGCCTCTATATATTATTCAAAATGAAGATAAAACTTTCTTTCCCTTGATACTTTTGCATATTGAGTTTATACCTCTGTTATCTTTAATGTTTAAGAATATTGATAACGAAATTAAAACAGTGTTTAAGTATCTTGTGTTGCTATGTGATATGGAGTGTAAGCTGCATGCTAGTTGTTAGACTCAATTACCATATTAGTGTCGGAGCCTTGTGCATAGACATGCAAATGACATCTATACTATTTGCATTTTAGGTTAATATTCCCATTAATTATGGCATGTCCCGTTAAGTAAATAATCATGCTTCTTGGTCCATAAACATAATATCAACATGCACATCAGAAATGTGTTTCATGCAGATTACATGCAAAGGCAGACACAAGTATAATAAAATTGATATGAAATTAAACAATGATACTCTAGTGATAGACCCACTCAGCAACATACAAAGTCCTTCTCATACAACCCAGCTCTCCCAGTTACCCTTAAGTTTTCCTCTTCTATCATCTATCATATAGGCTCTAAATATAAATGCCAATGTCCTGACCGACTGACTGACTGACTTACGATCGCCCAGACAAAACCGCTACGGATAGAAACATGAAATTTGGCGAAGGTGTGGATTCAATTTTGTGTGCGTCATTTAAGAAGGGACTTTTCGAAATTCCATCCTTAACAGGCTGGAATACGAGATTAATAGTTTTTTAAAAGTCGCTGTTAAGGCAATTTTGATGCTAGATCTATGAAATTTGCTATTTGTTTTCTCAGTCAGAAATAAAGAAACACGTGTTTCACCACTTTTCGAAATTTAACATTATGAGTGTGAAACAATGGGGCAAAACGTTTTTGGAAGTATGTCATAATTAAAGAACTACTAAATTATTTTTGAAGCTTCATCTATGAACACTTGTATTTGACTTCTCAGTTACAAATAAAGAATATTTGTTTCATTATTTTTGGAAATTGAGTCCCTAATGGGGTCTGAAAGATGTTGAGATTTTTATGAAAATATTTTATTGCGAAAGTATTTTAAAGCTAAATATATGAAAAATTAATTTGGATTCTCAGTAAGAAATAAATTAATATATGTTTCACTGTTTTGAAAATTCAAGCCCTATGGGGGTGACGTGGGGAAGAAGGTTCTTAGGGAAACATTTCATCGTGCAATCATTTTTGAAGTTACATGTAAGAAAATTTGTGTTTGGCTTCTCTGTTAGAAATAAAACATACGCATGCCACTGTTTTAGGAAATTCAACCCCTAAAGAGGTGAAATGGGGGTGTAAAGTTTTATGAAAATATTTAGTAGCAAAAGGCATTTCAAAGCTAAATCTTTGGAAATTGGTGTTTGGTTTCTCTGTCAGAGATGAAAGAATTTGTGTTTCACTGTTTTTGCAAAGCTAACCCCTAAGGAGGTGAAATAATGTGTAACTGATTCTCTGACTCATCACCACTCAGCCCAAACCGCTAAGTACATAAGTTGAAGTTTGGAGGGTGTGTGGAGCTTATAATGCAGACATAGTATAAGAAAAGATTTTCTGAAATTCCTCTCCAAAGGAGGTGAAATAGGGGATGAAAGGCTTTTTGACAGTATGTCCCTATTAAAGGAATTTAGAAGCTACTACTACGATAACTGATATTTGGTTTCTCAGTCAGGAAATAAAAAGTACGTGTTTCAACATTTTTGGAAATTCAGCAACTAAGGAGTTAAATAATGGGTGAAAAAAGTTTTGAAAATAACAGATTCTGAAGCACAACTAAAGGATTATAAACTCTACATCTGTGGCAAGGTGGTGGTTGACACCTCAATTAGAAATTTAAAAAAAATCGTGTTTCAGTGTTTCTGGAAACTCAACCCCTAAGGAAGTGTAGTAGGGGATGAAAATTAAAAAAAAAATTTCCTTACATTAAAAAGAAGTTTTAAAGCTAAATTTAAAAAAATTGTTATTTCACTCCTCGTTTAGATATAAAGGAATATTTGTTGGAAATCAAAGTTGCTATGGAAATATCTACTCAAGAAAGCAAAAGGCATTATTAGCAAAAAGTTTGGAGTTCAGGCACCAGAATAACTCTTTGGGCAGAAGAACATTTGGAAAAAACCATGCTTATATAATGTTAATTAGCGTGAAAAGAATTGAAAATGTAGCAATTTTTGAACAACATTAACATCTCTGCAGGCCATACAGTCAACGTGAGGGACGCAGTGGGCGCTAAGTGGTCCTAGTCTTATTCTGATTCCTCAGTCTCTGCAACTTCAGAAATTTTCATTTCGACAAGTGGCAAGTTTCCCCAATGCAAAATGATCAGTCCCTGCAAAGAACGTTATTGGTAATCTGTTATGCATAGTTGCTTTCCATGTACAGCAACTGGTGTGAGCTACTCATGATCGTTCAATGTTGTTTACGTTCTTCATTTGAAACAACAACAACTTCGTCATTCGCCAATGACTTGCACCGTACGTGCTAATACCAATGACGCCCTATGGGTGCAGAGAACTTCACGAGTCAGAGGGTGCCCTATCGCCTTGGCGATGGGCCCATATACAATCAATCGTCCACCGCTCAAAGCCGTGGACGATAAATACAACACAGTGAAAACAGACAGTAGAGGGCCCAAACGTAACATGGCGTGGTCAAACTCTCGAAATACAAAGAACCGAAACACTTTCGCTATTTCGGCGAGAAGATACTATCACAATAGTTATAAGTATACTCACCAAATTGAGAAACAAAAATAAGCAGGATCTCCCCTCCAAAATAGACCAAGCAAAAATGGAACATAGAAAAATCTTTACACACATAATGAAAACGGTATGACAAAGTTACGACAGGTAAAATCCTCATACCAAAAATATTTCATGAGGGATAATTCACACAACATAGAGTGTTCTAGCTGAAAAAGAAGTATGTGAGTTACGCAAAGCTAAACATATCAGACACATAGCACAATGTAAATTGATATGTATATATTCCAATAAGTTTTTTGGGCTCCGTCCAATAGGTTGGGCGGGCCAATTCTGAACCGCGCCCCCGGCAGGGTACCACTGCTGTTGCTGTGATTTGGCCCTTTCTTTTCTATCGTGTGGTGTGGTCCACGAACTTCTACTATTTCCACTTGATCGCTATCCGGTCCGCGTTCTGCATAATTTGAGTTTTACTGCCAGCGTTCGTTGTTATGCCTGTTCTTATCGTCACTTCCGAGACTGTTGCGGCCACATAAAACTGTCGGCAGTCGTTTCCACAGCCATTGCCACCGTTATCGCGTCCGATATTTTCACGTCTTTCAAAACTTCTGTTGTTTTGCGGTGGATACGCGTTGCTTGATTGCAATTCGTCTCGATTTTTACTGTGGCACCTCGTAGGCGAAATCTAATTTTCTCCGAATGCTTTTAAACGCTTGCGTATCGTTGCCACAGTGCCAACCGAGACCTGTTGTTAACGACGTGGTAGTTTCATGAAGGAAAAACGGATAGTTTCCAGTGCATTACATGTTTCCCTAGAGACTGATTATTTTTAATAAGAATTCAAATAGTTTCAAAGGGCTTCTGAAACCAGATGATTCTAAATCCTGACACAGAAGGATTTCCTGTTTGGCCCAGTCTTGCGTCTCTAATAGTTGCTCAAAAATACCTTCCTGAATTCTTCGTAGGCACGATAAGAAGATGCTATGCCAACTAAATTCAAGTTTATACCATAGTGGCCAATCTGGAGGCAATGGCCAGTCAAATTGGGCGATGAAACTTTTGGAATGTAAAGAACTGTCAGAATCTTCATATTATGAAAGTTATGACCGTAAAGGAAGTGCTTGTGATAAAAGGATGACTTTGGTCCCCCTCCATACTCAAAATTCCGCACTTCTTCCTTCTCTCCACATCTCCGCTGCACCGTGTACTTGTCCTGCCTATACAGCTAACTTCCCCTTCAATAGAAGATTCTGCACGACGCAGAGATGCAACAATTGTCTTTCACTTCTGCTTCAGTGCTTCAGCTAACGTGCTCTGCGTGTCGCACTTTAGCAGCAGGCAGAGCGTCGACCCTCGATACAGGTGATGCAATTTTTATCTTGTTCACTGAAGCCTCTGGCCCATGTCTGCGGTTACAGTGTACGTTGCCATAAACTCTTCATACAATAACGGCTACTTGATTGTGCATTCCCGTTACCTCATGGAGTATGTGCTTTCATTGCAGATGATGTCTTCCTGAACATCAGCTATCTGTTTCAAATCTGTTCTGTCCCGTTCCAAAGTTACTATCCTTCGCGAATTCTTCGCTATTTTGAGTTCGGTTTCCCTAGCAATGTGACATCCCTGTTCTTCTAGCATATTCAGTACCTTTTTGCAATGCCGCTGTGCTTTGAGCCACTTTGACACATTTCTACGCTACTGAAAGACGCTTTTGTGACAGTATCGCATATAACATTGCCACACGAGCGTCTTTCTTCGCTTCTATGGCGATAGTTTTCGGTTCGGCCGTTTCGCCTATCACTTCGTTCAAATCTTCAGTCACCTTATTTATCGTCTCTGGAATTGTCATTGTAAGTTTTTCCATTTCTTACCTATCCATCTCCTTTGCAAATGCGTTTCCCATTCTTTTGTCGAGCCTCATCTAAGCCCCAAAACATTTTTTAAAAACATGTCTTTTTGGGACTAAGGTCCCGTGTTGCGTTTAGATGACGACCGTCGTTAATTACGCTCAGTAGAAACAGGAGGTGGTGAGACTGATCTATCTCCTACACGACGTGAAAATATTGTGTATGTACAAACGCGTTAACGTGCCTATGAAAAATGATACCATCGTGAAAACTATTATCTACAGAACCGGCCTGCGGATTTCTGCGTGGAACTGTTACACTGGGGATATTTCCACAACTGCTGTGTCACTCCGGACAGAGTTGAATCTCGTCCTGCAATGTATCAAGTCTGCTTTCCCTCTGTGATTCCATTTTTTCCACAGGATTCTGGACGCAACTATCACGCTTAACTTTTGATCTGCTCGTAATTAACATAAAGAGAAAATTATAACCACTGAAGTCTACCATGAATGCACACGCACACAAAATAATATCAGAACAACCCTCCAAAATACATACCGCGCTGTAGCCAGCGGAGCTGTGGCAATCACAGAGTGGTGCCGAAACCAAAAACCACGTACTGGTAAAGTAAGCTGGAATAAATCACAGTGTTGGTATGTTTCTGCCATCGGTACACACTAATTATTCTAACTTCTGCTTCAACAAAGTCTCTTGAAATCAGAGCCTGTCTATAATAAGAAATGCTGGAAAAATGATTCATCAAAATTCTCACATTACTGACACTGACTTTTGCACCAAATGGGAATAAACTGTACACTGCTTCACTGTGGAACAGACAGTACCAGTTCACAGTGCAAATAAGTGTCCATAACATAGTAGTTTAGGACACAATGCTTTCTGACTGCACCACAGACGAACCGACAGTTCGTGATCCTTGTTAAGCGTCGCCAGAAATTAAAGAGGTCGGTCGTATTGTCAAATATTACGTTACAGCAGCAGCTAAATTAAACAAAGCCCTGCCACAAAGAGAACCAGTTAGCTGGCTCAAGATCGACATCTTCGATTATTTCTGCAAAGCAAGGTGCGAACTTGCCAACGGCTCCTCTAGTGGAAAGTGCAGTGCACTGTCTCAAATGACCTTGGTTGCTAGGCAAAAAGGAAAAAAGATCGAAAATGACTTCGAAGGGAATAATTTAGAATTAATAAGCCAACCTTGTGTGTAATGAATTTACATTTCTCTTCCATAAAGGATAAAACACTGATTAAAAATAAGTAATAAACTAGATTGACGAAAATGTATATTAAGTTGGCAAGTCAGAGAAAAACGACTAGAAACGACTAATCTTACCCACCAATAATTACAAACTGATAAAGCGAAAAATAAATGTAACTGCTATGACGCTAGCGTAAACACCATCTGACACAAACTAGAAGTTGGAGTAAAACGACCAATCTGATGAAAAGGAATCCTACAGAAAACCTGCAGCAAGTTAGTACTCCACAGCTCCTATGTGCAAAAACGTCAACTTATCTCACCAAAAACTGTAGTCTGGAGCTGGCAGGCAACAGAAGCACAGCAGCGTCGGGTAACTGCGTGAGAGCCCGGAGATGAATCGGCACCAGTAGGCTTGGCTGCCACACAGCAAGAAGACACTCGGCGATTCGAACACGTGGAAGCCCTCACTACGGCTGTCACCGCGTGAATTAAACTCCTGAGCACGACGGTCGCAGCTCGAATGTCCTGTTGGCGTAATACTTCTGTGTTGCCGGCAGGAGTGGCCGAGCGGTTCTAGGCGCTACAGTCTGGAACCGCGCGACTACTACGGTCGCAGGTTCGAATGCTGCCTCGGGCATGCATGTGTGTGATGTCCTTAGGTTAGCTAGGTTTAAGTAGTTCTAAGTTCTAGGGGACTGATGACCTCAGAAGTTAAGTCCCATAGTGCTCAGAGCCACCTCTGTGTTCGCGCCAAAACCATAAAAAAGTCCACTGCTCAAAGAGCGCGCTAAAGGCGACAGCAATGGTAAAATTTCTCCTCAAGACGCAAACTCCTGTAAACAGGTCTCTAATACACTGGGCCGAATAGCATCTCTGCTCGCTGCAACTGCAGGAAAAGGTGCTGAGTGACGCTGAAGTTACAAGGAGTCCTTCCACTCGAAAATTACACTCCACGAAAACTAGCCCGAAACCTCACTCAATAAAGATGAAGTAAAAAGGTGGGTACTAGGCGTCTATACTCGGAGCCTCAGAGTAATGGGACGGTAAAAATCGAAAGCCTCTAGCACCGTAGTTTCCCTAGCCACAACCACAGCTGTTTAGCTGGTGAGTTCCAGGTAATGGCTTGCTACCAGAGCATCCGTTAGAAATCAGCCGGCCTCTACTGCGTCGGCTTGGCACCAGCCCTGACGAGTCCGTACCTCGGCTGTTGTCCACAGTCACCGAAGAGTCCAGAATTTTTCGAAAGCCGCCTGCGCCTCCTCCCACTCCGGGTTTCACAACATGAACACAGCCCGCAAACACCAACAGTGTGAGGGTCCGGCAACCGCCTCCCATCGTGGCTGGAAGCCACTTCTAGACATAGAATGAAGCCTCCAATGGCTGATCCATGGAATGTTTCCAAATAATGCTAACCTTGTGAGACCACTGTTGATTCAAATCACAGCAATGACCGATTGTCAGTAACTGTTACCAAGGCACATAACGCTAAATGAGACAAAAATAATATCAAACTCTCAATAGAGTTAATCAGATTGAAAGGAAGACTGTTAAATAATACAGAACCGTTTCAGACATGTGAAATAATAATCACTGGAAAAAAAACATTGAAGTAAGACATCAAATGTTTTTATATGCAAACCCTAAAATATTGTATATTGTTTTGTGGTAAAACTAGCATCTCACAATTTCGTGCGTCCCTAAAAATCCTACCCTCGTGGCACTAGCCCCATTCGACCCAACCACGGTATAACGAAGACAGATGAAATCTGACATTTATCTCTAGCTAGCAAAATGACGCACACGGTTGTGCCACCATATAACAGAGAACAGCAGTCCCACTATATCAACAGCCGAATGTTTACGTGTGGCATTATCCACTGGTTGCCCACCGAGTGGCGTCATCTAAAGACCACTACCGGAAGCGACGCTCTGCCAGCGGTGGCCCTGTTGCACTTCTGCGCCATTGCTGGCTGTGGCCCGCCACTGAGCGCCACACAACTGCAGTGACGCTGGACGCCTGAATGCGCCCATTTAAACCAATGCTTTGCCAGGAAGCGCCACTCATGAGCGCTTCTCGAGTGTCAGTTGTTCCGTGTGAAGTGGCCGTAGTTAACAGCTCACCGTGGAATAGTGATGCGATTCCACAATCTGCATGCAGTCTTCGTCATATAAAAAGAAGTATTAGTACCAAAACACAATGTCAGAGCGACACATTTTAGTTCCTTCTGCTCTAATTCAAGACGTCATATTGCAGAAGGAGTGGATGAGTGTGAATCTATTAAAATAAATGGTAGTGATTGCGATGGTGAATTGCTTATTCAATTGTCATTTAACCTCCGTCAGTCTTCAAACGAAAATTTACTGTTTTCCATCGATCCTTATGTCGTCATCGAAAACGAAGTGTTGAATGTGAGATTAAGTGCCAGCAAAAATGGGGGTGTAGATGTAATAGGTCGCATCTTGACTGTGGTCGTGGGAGAGCTTTTTGCAAATTATGTGGAATGCATTTAATAAGTGATACCGTAGCCCACCCAAAAATAGAGGAAGTGTTCATTTCTGAAACTTTCACTGAATTTAGAAAAGCTACTGGAAGCAGGGGAAAACGTGAAAAGCACGACAAGTCATAAAAGCATACAAGTGCGATTACACTTTAAAAAAAAAGGAATGTAAAGGAATTAAATGCACCACTTCATACATAGATAATTAAAGAAAATGAAAATGGAGAAAGTGTTAGATCGCCAACATGTGCCTTCTTTAATTCGAAGTTTTAAAACTTGAATATATAACAACATATGAGGGGGTGCAATACTTAAAATTGCTCTCGACGTGCAGATCTCACCGGACACCACTGCCGGGTGTTGGAGGTAAATGTTCTTCGGGGATGAAGAAGATTGGTGAGCGTCACACTCATTTCTTCTAGTTGATGACTGGTCTCTGGACATGTGTAACCTACATGTACTCAAAGTGTCTTCACGTCTGTATCTGCCCCCACGGTGAACGAAATTACGTAACACACAGCACGTTTTTACAATATCTTCAGCAAATTATACAGATTCGTTTGAAGGCCGATAAAAAATTATGTACTCTTCTATTTGCTCCAACGTCAATAAACAAAAGTATGTGGTAGGATCTTCCTTAGTATGGAAGAAATCCTCCACACAACAACATGGAACCTCCAATTTGCAATATATCTTGAAAAGTGGGTTACATTGTAAAGTGAAGGTTTCACATAGGTAAACACATGTGCAGAGTCGTTGCATTGTAGTGATATTAGACAAACGTCATGAAACAATTTTCCGTGATGCATGCTTTTTTTAATGGCAGACGAATGTAAAAGTGTTTCTAACCAAATGAACTGTTCTTCCTAGTTCGTTATGTTACTCTGCCTTCGTCTTCTGATGTGAAGGAAGGATTTTATGTTTGGTTGAACTGTAGAATACTGTAGGTGATTCTATACATACAGCAATTGGTAGTGAACTAAACAAACGAAAACTTTAATACGACAAACTAGTAACATGTTGTTTCGATGGTGCTGCTAACTTTAGTGGTTCTCTTACTGAGTCCCGCTCTCGGTTACCAGAGAAGAGGAAGCAGGAGTTGTCGTACCTTCACTGCAGAGCACATGTTTTGTGAATTGTTGCCATGAACTGTAGGAATAAATACCTTATCATAAAACGCATGTTACGTATTGTTAAAAATTTCACAAACTTTTTCATGTTCTTCCTAAACGAGAAAATTCAGTGGATGAAATTCAGTGTGCTGTAGAACAGTCTGTATTAAAAATACCCGAAGCTGTTGAGATCGACTGGCTGAGAACCTATCGCACAGTTAACGCTATCAGTGCGTGAACGACAGCGTATGATACCAATATCTTCCAGAAAGCCGTGCACAACAATGCGATTGTCCAGGGGGTCATATCTCGGATGCTGTCCCTCACAAATATAGGTCAAGTATTTTGGAAAACGCTTGACCTACCGACCATTCCTGTATATACAGGAAGAACGAACGTTTTATAGTTGTACTACAGAACAGTGCCAAATTTTAAACGTTACATACTACCTCTATCCGAGGCAAATTCAGCAAATCGGTTGGATCCTTTGCATTAAGTGTGACGTAATGAGGGTTTCAGACGTCTTATGAAAGTACCATTTGTTAATGGATGGATCCTGAGCAGGCCGAAACACCAGTTTTAGCCTTTTTTGCACTTGGCTTCGCAATTACCTAAGTAACTAACCAGAGCAAAAGGGCCAAAAATTTGAATCTTATATTCCTTTGTCATTTATCTAGGAATGTCACTTTCTGATTTTTAGAAACTTTTATCCGTTATCAAGATATATCCGAATAATCATAATTTTTGGGCATCTGAATTAACAGTTGCGTGGATGACCAGTTCTATAACTTCAATTCATGACATACAGTGTAAATTTTTGCCATATTCTTAAAATTAAGTTCTCGGAGAATTCTGAAACTTATTTCGATTTCAATTCCTGTAAATGAAATGGTTCTGATTTACCGTATTTATGCATATAAGATAGGCACGTAATATTCAATCTGGGGTGTAACTGTAGCATTAAGTGACAAGGGTTCTCGGGTCACGACAAAGATGCTGAAGTCAGTGAACTGTGTTCCTAGGCAGTATTTCTTCACGAATAAAGCTTTATGATGCGCCGTCTCTGTATAAACTGTCTTCACTGGAAACTATTCGATGGTGTCTCCTTGCGGCGTAAGCACCTTGCAAAGAACTATTTTGTAATACCTAATTCTATATACTTGTAAATTAAAACGGTAATTTTGGTGTACTTCAGGTGCTGAGTAAAATGTTATGCATTTTTATATAAAGTTGTGTAAAGTGAACTTGCGTTGGATGGGAGTCCTGCGCTCCCATTAAACTACAGCAAGCATCTATTCTGTGGTGTGGCCATGATACACCGTACGTTTGTAGGATCGCTTTAAAACCTTTTGATTTTATTCCTGAAGTGGTGGTTTCAATTTTTTTTTATTTTAACGCAGAGCCCAGTTTTTTGTGTTTGGACGAAACGAACGGCGATTCCCATCTGCTTTTTGTTCAAAAATGGTTCAAATGACTCTGAGCACTATGGGACTCAACTGCTGTGGTCATTAGTCGCCTAGAACTTTGAACTATTTAAACCTAACTAACCTAAGGACATCAGTCACATCCATGCCCGAGGCAGGATTCGAACCTGCGACCGTAACAGTCGCACGGTTCCGGACTGCGCGCCTAGAACCGCGAGACCACCGCGGCCGGCTCTGCTTTTTGTGTTAATCTAGTATTACGTGTACTTATTTGTTGTTTATAAGTGTTGGCGTAAATAAATGTATATAAATAAATTATCAAAATTGTACTAACTCATGGAATTGTTTTTATAAAAGCAGCACATCCTGCTATTGCAGGGAAAACAAAATAATTAGAGGAAAAATTCTGCAGTCAAAGCATAAACACACCGAATATGTTCCTCTGTAAAAGATTTAGGCAGAAGATTGGGAGACCAGTTGTTCCGCCCTCATTTCGCCTTCCTCATCAAAACTTTTGGCATGTGAACATATTCGCGCTGTTTTGTGGTGAAAAATAGTACCAAACAAACTGAGATGGTGGCAGAGAGAGGAGATAGCGCCAGGGGAGAGATGGGGAGACAGTGACAGTCAGTGAGAGACAGTGCAGTAAAAGGGAATATCCACGCATTAAGGATTCCCTGTCTAGGGCCTGAAACCCCGAACAAACCCTCAACAAGAGCATGTGTGGAGAGGAGACATTTGTGGTTGAAGAGAAAGGCAGCCGACTGTAAGCGAGAAATAAAGACACAGCAGCAATGAGAGAGATGAATAGCGGGACGAAGTCAATGACAACGAAGCAGAGAGTCAGTGAAAGTGACAGGGAAGCAGACAATTGCAAAGAAGAGCGAGAGCGTGTTGAAGACACTGATAGTCGGAGAAACAGACAGGACTAAGTGGCAGTGGGAGAAAAAAAAACGACGAAGTGGGAGAAAGAGATACATAGACTGTGGCGAAGACAGGGAGATGCTGTCCATGATGGCTTAGCTACAAAGAGAGACTGGATAAAAGATTTTCGCATGTCAAAACTTTAAGGACTGAGGCAGCTGATTCCCCACTTTTCTGTCAGAGTCTTTTAAAGAGGAAGATATTCTCCTGTTTCGTGCTCTTTTCCGCTGGTATTCGTACACTCTTAGTCCATTATGATCCAATGTAAAGCCGGCCGCTGTGGCCGAGCGGTTCTAGGTGCTTCAGTCAGGAACCGCGCTGCTACTGCGGTCGCAGGTTCGAATCCTGCCTCGGGCATGGATGTGTGTGATGTCCTGTGGTTAGTTAGGTTTAAGTAGTTCTAAGTATAGGAGACTGATGACGTCACATGTTAAGTCCCATAGTGCTTTTTTTTATCCCATGTAAACATGCACAGAAGGACGGTGTGGATTTAGCAGGTTTGGAAGAAGAAATCTTGTTAGAAATGAAAACTTACAATTTGACTACATTTAGTAACTTTGGACGATACGTAAACGCCCACTGAAACTTGAGTATAGTTTGGGAAAAGCAATCACTCAAAATTCCACAAATAGCTGTATTTATTTCTAGGCCAATGCAGCCTTAATGAGTTTGTGAAGTGGCTCAATGAAAAGGCTGTGGAAGTGATAGAACTTAATGCAAAGTCTGAAAGTTTTTAAACACATCCTATATTGAGATAATTGTTGCAAGTAACTGTGGTTGATATTCTGCGTTCTTTTAAGTCTCTTGCTCGTAATAAATCAGAAGATTGGTCTTCTGATGTAGTTTCTTCTATCATAAGTGCCAACATCGGCAATGAAGCACTGATGACACTGAATGAACGTATGCTGTGCATTCCCATTTCCACTACTATTGTAGAAACGTCATTCATCACAGTGTATAAGGTGATTGCAAAATTAAGAAACTGGATGAGTCAGGATATGCTTCAAGCTTGTGGGAAGGTGTCAACAGAAGGAACGAGGAACCCACAGATTTAGTCAACGGATACGCTGTAAAAAAAAAAAAAAATAAATAAATAAATAAAAACTGTTTTAAATGTAAATTATTGCATTCAACGATGTTGTTTTGTTGGTTCTCATGATTTTATTCTCTAAGACAAATAACAAAAGTTACACCTACTTAGAATTTATACAGAATTTTTTAATCAGAGATGGAAGTTTTTAAACATTAGTACAATTGCATTTTTTTAATATGGTGCGGCTAAAATTTAAGCCTATAACATTTCCGCTCTACCCTATGAAGCCTAATATCCCCCTCCTCCCCCCCCCCCTCCCCCTCCCGGAGGGAATCGGCTGTGTTCACCCCTGGCCGCCAGATACAGGTGTATCAATTCAGCACTTCACGAAATCAAGAACGTGAAATGCATATTGATTAACAACAAGTGTAGACTTTCCACGGAGGCATTACTCATGGAATCTCAGAACTGTTACGTTATTGACGCTCATGGGCGTCCACAAGAGGTGGTTATGGGCCCCTACTTGAAAACTAGGTAAAACCTATTTTATTCAATACAGAATTTTATCGAATTTCTGGTACAAATTTTCTGCGACTTTACAAAACTGCATATTTACCATTGCCGACCCCGACGGCAAAGCCTGAAGCTTTATCAACAACTGTATTCGAGTCACGTTCGGAAAGTAACGGGCTGAGGTTTCTTGTTTCTTGAGAATTATCAACACTTCGTGGTAAGGGAGATTCCCTGACTAGAGCGAGCATCGTATCGCAGCAACAAGGTAGTATGTAAACTCATGTTGTAGTGACCAGTTGTTTGAAAGATGTCGGTTAAGAAATCAGGCCAAGTACGAGCCACGTGGTTTGGTTCGCTTCGTTCATGCAGAAGTAACGACACCTACCAGAACTCTCTCATACAAGCCACTCACAGAAACAGTGGAACCCCGGATACTGTGGGCAACATGGATTCAAAAACAGCTGACAGAGCATTACAAGAAAAACAGGGTGAATAGTTCTCACGAGTTTCTTGAGCTACTGAGTTCTCTTGTGAGTGAAGGTGAAATGTGGGTGGCTCATTACAGTCCTGAGACAAAAAATAAAGCCTTCGTAGTGGCACTACGCTAATTCTACATCTGCCAAAATATTGAAAAGCACAGTTTGAACCAAACAAATCATGGCTTAAATAATAAAAATATCCACGGGTGTACTGCCGGTCTGTAGTGTCCAACGGGCACAATATTTCGGCGATCAAACATGTCGCCACCATCAGGTGAACTGACGGACTGAGCTCCTGTGAACGTGCCGGCACGGAGATCCGTACGCTATGGCTGCTCAGAGGGAACTAGGTTCGGTCGCGGCGGCGGCCGATTTAAATACCCTCCGCCCGCAGTGCGCTCCCTCCGCCGTCAGCGCCCCGCGCCACGGTAGCGCGGTGGAACAGATTGCGACGGCGTCTGAGATGACGTCGGTGTGATGGCTCTATCCACCGTGGTCGTCACAACTATGCGTTTGCTCGATTTGCTCTTGATTAACCCAATCGCTGGTTCCCAAGCCTTGCTAAGATTATAGCCACAGTCACGGTTTATGAGGTCGTCATTGGTGCGAATTTCAATGGCCTCTCTAACAACGCTGTCCCAGTATCTCGACGTCTGTACCAGAATCCTCGTGCGGTCATACTCCATAGCGTGATTTTCCGACAAACAATGTTCAGCGACCGCCGAATTGCTCGGATACATCAGTCGAGTGTGCCTCTGGTGTTCACGGCATCGATCCTCGACGGTACGCATCTTCTGACCAATATACGACTTGCCACATTGACACGGAATCTGGTAGACGCCGGCCTTCCTCAAACCGAGGTCATCTTTGGGGCTCCCCACCAGTGCACGAGTTTTATTCGGAGGACAGAACACAGTTCCGACCCGGTGTTTCTTCAGAATGCGGGCGATTTTCCATGAGAGTGCGCCTGTGTATGGAATAAAAGCAGTGCCTACCTCCTCCCTCGTTACTTAAATGTCTGCGGACTGAAAAGGCACGATTTTGGTTGAATTTCTGCTTCGGGGAGACCATCAACGCACAACCGTACTGTGAGACCCTAAAAGACTCAAATAGTATCGTACGATGTACGATACATACGGGGGGGGGGGGGGGGGTAGGGGATGCTGACGGGCTAACGGGAAGAGTGTGCCTGCTGCACGACGACGTACGTCATGGTACACCCTCAGCCACCAAGGGGCTCTCGAACTAATTTGGTTCGGATGTTTGGTATCGTCCCCATATTCGCCTGTCTTGACGCCTTCATCTCTATGGAGGCACACATGAGTGGAATAAAATTTTCGCCTGATTAGCAGGTGCAGGAAGAGGTGCTGAAGCGTGGAAAGGAGGTGGCGGGAGAGTTCTTGAAGCACGGCACGAAGAAATTTGTGTCACAGCTCACTCGCTACATGCACTGAACGAGATGGCGAAAACAGTCAACAAGTGTATCAACAACAATCTACATATTTTTCAGATACACTTATATTGGTTTATATTGGATGTCATTTATGTTCATGGGAAATTTGACCGATTTCACAATGCGGCTGCGGTTTCGCCGCTTTTCTGCACTCACGATGGATGCGAACCTTTACATAAGAGTGCCAATATAATGTGTCCAGTACTTCTCTGTTGCCTCCCCGTTCAGCCCTTTACCGTGCTGCAGAAACGAGCCACTCTAACGGCCTCGCGCGTGGATCCTGTCCCCGTTTCCCAACATGTCGTAAAGATGGTAGCAGTATACATGCCAGTCAGGAACCGATTACTGCACAGCGGAATCACAACAGTAATTTACCATTTGTCTGTGGGCAAGGACAACCCATTGTAACTTGTTGATTCTACATCCAGTTTTACAAGTCAGAGGCACATATGTACAGTCGGGAGAAGACAGTAAATGGACCCAGACAGATCTGCACAAAAAACAACTACCATATCTGTGTTGGAAGAGGGGAAAAGGTATTTAAAGATCAGAAAAGTGTTATCCAGGATTGGGACCTTCTCAAACTTAATGAGTGCATCGTAGCACCATTGCCAGTTACAGATACATGAATTTGGCATTGCATTCTGCATGGCATCACAATAATGTCAAAAACTGGAGAGATGAGTACTAAGCTGTTAACAGCTGAGTCAATATGAAGATGGTTTGGGAGGTTTGGCAAATTCATCTGGTCGTATATTGGCCTCAGGCTACATTTTACCTAACGAACTTTAAAATGTATCTTTCAACATGTATTTGTTCAACTTAGGCTGCCTCCAAGTGGAGTCACTGAGAAATGCTTCCGCTGGCAAAGCATTCGTTTAAATGGAACGCGCAGCGCCAGCGCGCTTCTGTCGCGCCAAATGACGAACCACCGCTGCCGCTGGCGCACAAGCGCCGTTGGGCGACCGGTGCCGGAACCCTGCTTCCAACAGCGGCCTTCACGTGACGCCACCAAGTGGCGCTGCTGACCTAGCAAGTAGCAGGGAACGCCGCATGTTAACTGATGGCTCGTGACGTATTGTCATTGCCTAATACAGCTACCTGGTAGTACGATTGTGTGTGTCAAACAGTTGCCTAGAGGTGAAAGTCAATACAAAATATTTCATCTTTGAAGCTGAAAAACATATATCGATATGCAGCATTGGATGGTGAGGGATATTCAGATAAAACTCAAAAACTGAAGTGTTCACCGGAAGTTGGAGGCTAATGTGCTTCAGAGAAGGAGAAGACTGGCGAGCATTACATTTCTCCCCGTTTGTATTGGGTGTGTCGACATGTCTTATAACACACAAGCACTTTAAATCTCTTGACATCTGCATCTGTCTCGATCACGAACAAAACTCTGCAACACTGAACAAGTTTCTATAATATTTTCAGCAAATTTTGCAGATACTTTCGAAAGCCGATCAACAGTTCTGCACCCTTTAGCAACAATGCTATATATAAATTCAACATATCTTCCAGCCGTACTTAGACTGTATCTGAAAACTCTTTGGAAAGAAATTGGCCGGCCGGAGTGGCCGTGCGGTTCTAGGCGCTACAGCCCGGAGCCGAGTGACCGCTACGGTCACAGGTTCGAATCCTGCCTCGGGCATGGATGTGTGTGATGTCCTTAGCTCAGTTACGTTTAATTAGTTCTAAGTTCTAGGCGACTGATGACCTCAGAAGTTAAGTCGCATAGTGCTCAGAGCCATTTGAACCATTTGAAAGAAATTGTCTCCGTGTTAACGCAGTAAGAAAAATGACATACTGTAAGTTTAATCACCCGCAATTGCAAGAGGAAACTTCACACATCTGCCTGATTCGAGAAAATTTAGTTTCATTGTTAGTTAACTCCTTATGAAGCAATGAATTCTCAAAGACAAATCAATCTGATAATCTTCTATTTGCTGTAACGTCACTTAACATAGGTATGTAGTGGGAATTACACACGACTGGTAACAGCGTCGAGTAAATGTTTTTCTTGTATTTGTAAATAGAACTCACAGTCAGTTGACTTGATGACACATTATATTCCAGAATTCGAATCGAGAACAGCTGCCAACATGAGTAAAGTATAAGTAAATATCCTCGGAGTAGTGAAACAACTTAAATCACCTAGTAAAATCAAGTCTTCTGGTCCAGACTGTAAACCAATTAGTTTCCTTTCGGAGTATGCTGATACATTAGCTCCATACTTAACAATCATATACAACCGTTCGCTCGACGACAGATCCGTACCTAAAGACTGGAAAGTTGCACAGGTCACACCAATATTCAAGAAATATAGTAGGAGTAATCCACTAAATTACAGACCCATATCGTTAACGTCGATATGCAGCAGCATTTTAGAACATACATTGTGTTCGAACACTATAAATTACCTCGAAGAAAACGGTCTATTGACGCACAGTCAACATGGGTTCAGAAAACATCGTTCCTGTGAAACACAACTATCTCTTTATTCACATGAAGAGTTGAGTGTTATTGACAAGGGATGTCAGATCGATTCCGCATTTCTCGATTTCTGGAAGGCTTTTCGCACTGCAGCACACTAGCGGCTCGTAGTGAAATTGCGAGCTTATGGAATATCGTCTCAGTTATGTGACTCGATTAGTGATTTCCCGTCATAAAGGTCACATTTCGTAGTAATTCATGGAAAGTGATCGAGTAAAACAGAAGTGATTTCTGGCGTTCTCCAAGGTAGTGTTATAGGCCCTTTGCTGTTCCTTATGTATATAAACGATTTTGGAAACAATCTGAGCTGCTTTCTTCGGTTGTTTGCAGATAACGCTGTCGTTTATCGACCAATAAAGTCATCAGAATATCAAAACAAACTGCAAAACGATATAGAAAAAATATCTGAATGGTGCGAAAAGTGGCAGTTGACCGTAAATAACGAAAAATGTGAGGTCATCCACATGAGTGCTAAAAGGAACTGTTTAACCTTCGGTTACACGATAAATCAGTCTAATCTAAAAGCCGTAAATTCAACTAAATACCTAGGTATTACAATTACGAACAACTTCAGTTGGAAGGACTGCGTTTTATTGGCAGGACACTTAGAAAATGTAAAAGACGTACTAAGGAGACTGCCTACACTACGCTTGTCCGTCCTCTTTTAGAATACTGCTGCGCGGTGTGGGATCCTTACCTGATAGGACTGCCGGAGCACATCGAAAAAGTTCAAAGAAAGGTAGCACGTCTTGTATTTTCGCGAAATATGGGAGAGAGTGTCACAGAAATGACACAGGATGTGACATCATTAAAAGAAAGGCGTTTTTCTTTGCCATGGAATCTTCTCACGAAATTCCAGTCACCAACTTTCTCCTCCGAATGCGTAAATGTTTTGTTGACACCGACCTACATAGGGAGGAACGATCACCACGATATAATAAGAGAAATCAAGAGCTCCTGTGAAAAGATATAGGTGTTCATTCTTTCCGCACGCTATACGAGATTGCAATAATGTACAATTGTGAAGGTGGTTCGAAGAACCCTCAGTCAGGCACTTAAATGTGATTTGCAGAGTATTCATGTAGATGTAGATGTAGATGTAGAGGTTTACCATTTGTAGCCGCCACACAGTTGGGTGAATTGGTTGCCTTTTTAGTAAAACTTTAACTGCACTTCCTTCAAGAAATAATGACACAACGACTTACTTCTAAATTACCTCTTTCTGATTTTCTCACTCGGTAAGAGGAGTAGAAGAGATGCATCCTGCTCGTCAAACTCCATGACAGAAGCGACATACGGCGGCGCGACAGCAGTGCTAGATCAGAGGAGCCGCTTCCGTCTCCAGTGGTGCCATATTAAGGATCGGAGCGCCACATAGAAGCGCTTCTCGGTGGGTCCATGTGGAGGTGGCCTTAGTTATGCCGGTAGACACACAAGCGGAATGTAATTTCAGATCGTTCAGCAAGAAATACGGGATTCATATTTATAAAAAAAAGGTGTACTTTGCATTTACTATTGAAATATACTTAGCAACTAGGATTCAAAGTAATCTACATTATAAATTCAAAGCTGATAACTAATTATCTTTTGAGATAAAATAAGTTTTGTGTAGGCCTACGCCAGCCGGAGTGGCCGAGCGGTTCTAGACGCTACAGTCAAGAACCGCGAGACCGCTACGGTCGCAGGTTCGAATCCTGCCTCGGGCATGGATGTGTGTGATGCCCTTAGGTTAGTTAGGTTGAAGCAGTTCTAAGTTATAGGGGACTGATGGCCTCAGAAGTTAAGTCCCATAGTGCTAAGAGCCATTTGAACCATTTTTTTTTTTTTTTTTTTTTTAGGCAACAATGCTATATATACATTTACTTCTTGGGGCCCGAAACTTTTCAACACTTTTCAATCAGTTGGATAAATAATGACTTGAATTTTGCGACCTCATGTAAAAATTTCCAAGGACGCACATGTCCACGGAAAAACTGTCATTAGTTACCTCTCCTCTAGCTCAGTTCCTGGACAAACTTTTGAATGAGGGAATGAAGGAGAGGAAGAGAGCCCTTTAAACATCCTTATTGGAGAAATATATACAGTAGGCAGTCATGACAGCCGGTTAAATTATCTGCCTTAAATTGACTACCATTCCGAAATGAGCTACAAAACGATGTCAAGATGTAGTGGTGTCGCTTTGGCCAAGCTGGTAATATTTAGTAAACCAGTGAACTCCAGGCAATCATCGATATACTTCGCACGTAAAATTTTTAGTCCTATACCAGTTCTGATTTCGGCAGACTTAAACTGCCCTTGGCTAATAAAACCTGGAAATTTCAACTGACGTAGATGTAACGTCGATCGGACATGCGGCGCTCCAGATAGGAACGACAGGTAAAACGGTGAGGTTTTTAAAGTAACTAACGAACGGGAAAACTACAGGCACAGCAGTTTAGTAATATGTGATGCCACAACTAAACAGCAGGAAGACAGAAAACAACTGATACAGAGATATTGTGAAATTTTTCACAGAGCGTAAGAAGAAGTGGTTCTCGCCAAACTCACCCGCTTGGAAGGTTACGGCGTCCAGTGGGGCAGGTGTGCAGAGCTCGCTGCCGCGCCTGTCACGAGCCGTGGAAGCCTCGCGGAGACTGCTGCCGGGCAACGGCCCCATTGTCGCAGTCTTTTGTGACAGGCGTGGGATTCGAAACAGATTCCTTTTGCTTTTCGCGTGTGTCCGCTCACACCATCATATTGACTGCTGTTGCTTTGTCTTCACTGATTAGTCTTTCTTCGAAATGAGCCTCGATGAACAGCGAAGACGGATCTGGAGACGCGACAGGGCCAGACAAGCTAGAATGAGGTCAGAGGTGGCATATCTTTCCACGGTATGACCCCTTTGGTTGTCATTCGCGACATTCGTACAACACTGCTTTACGCCGACGCTATTCTACGCCTCGTTTTGTTGCCCTTCAGGGCAAGTCCTCTTGGATTTTATTTCATCTAGATAATGCCTACCTGCACATGGCGAGAGTTTCTACCGTTTATCTTTGTGCTTGCCAACCCCTACCTTGGCAAGCAACCCTTCGCATTTCTCTTCAATTGAGAACATTTGGAGCATTATAGACTGGGGTCTCCAAGCAGCTTGGGATCTCGAGGATTGAACGCACCGATTGGCCTGCATCTGGCACGATATCCGTTAGGAGGACGTCCAACAACTCTTTCAATCAATGCCAAATCGAATAGTTGGTTACTTAAGGGCAAGACGTGACCAATGCTACATTGACTTGCACAATTTGTAAAGCCGTTTATCTCGAAGAATTACCCAGTTTCTTTTTTGTGATTGTAATCACAAAGTTGTTTGAACATGTACATAAAATCTACTGAATTTCCGGATTTCCGTCCCATTCGGATAATTCTTTTCGTGGTACGTTTTTTTCCCTTCTACTTCTTCCTAGAGTGCTTTTCTGCGTATTAGTGCTCTAATGTAGACATGTATTTCTCTATTCATACTCTGGGTTTAAAGCCTAACATTGGAGGAAACGTTTATCTCGCCTACCAATATCTAGAAGAGTACTAGTAACCACTTGAAAACCGCGCTGTGACTGACCAGCAGATCCCAACTGGAACAACCTGACGTCGGATAGAGACAGCACTCGCTTCCCCGTTCTGGTAATCTTGATAAATTACTGCACGCCCGCCTCCGCATGTTTACTGTCTTCTGATTGGAAAAGGACACAAAACACAGGGATGAGAGTTCACCACTTACTTGCCTTAATAGTTGCTTCTTCTTACCATTTGGATGGAGATAAAAAAAGTCAACTATAACAGGCAGTTTTAGTGTCTGAACGAATGATTTTTTACGTTGGTGAGACAATGGTTCAAGAATCATAATGCGTAGCGTTTGTAGCTGCTTAAATTACCGTAATGAAACTGTATGAGACATAAAATTTCCTTATTAATGGAGATAAAACAATAATTTGCAAATCTGAATACATATTGCCGAAGAGGGACTTCAAAGCTCTTTAGTGCTACGGGCACTGACCGCCCTCAAAATGGCTCTGCCCATTGCTAGATTTTTCAGTGAGTGAGAGATCTGGAAAACGTGTTTACCGTAGCTGCAGTCCAAGACCGTCTATATCGAGGCCAGGAAAGTACAAGCAACATCTGGCTTTTCATTATCCTGTTAGAGATAACCACATGCAGACCTCGAACGTAGGACACAGACACCATCCTTAACTAGTCATAAAAACAACGCCAGCTGTCCGAATCACAGGTTATGTGAACCAGAATTGATCGTGATGCATACCAGTTAGCATCCCATACTATCACGCTAGGTACTGGTCCTACCCGACGGTGCCGAAAGCTGTAAGGCAATGTTCGTTCTCCTCGGAGAGTCGACAATGGTTATGCCCACCATGATGACGTAAGCAAAATGAGGACTCTTCTGAAAAGCGGACGTGGTGTCTGTCCTGCGCCCAGTGCTGTCTGTGGCGCACAGTGTGGCGCTCCTCTCTCAGTTGCTGCACCAAGCGCAGTCACGGCAGTGGTCGCCGTGAAGTCATTTCATGGCGCACTTGACGTCGTAGTACTGTCCGTGTCGATACCTGCATTGCTGCAATGAAACCCTTTTCCTGAATCAAGCTACGAGATATGGCTGTACGATTATGCATGAGCGAGACAGCTGTACCTTTCCTGTTGGGCACCAGCTGTCAGGGGAGCATGGCGTTGAGTACGGCCCTCCTGAGCCCACACATTTCATTTTCGCATGATAGTCGTGGGATCCCCACCTGCATCAGCAGCAATGCCGCAGAACGGTGAACTGCAGTCGCGGTAAGCCACCATCTTGGATCTGTTGAATTCCGTCAAGTGCTGGTAGACGTCTCTTCTTTCTACACGTAGGATAAGCCAGTCTTCTCATAAACTACGGGTATTCAAATGCGATTTATGGATGAGATACGCTCTGCATAATCTTTCTTTATGTACGTAATGAATACCTGTCATGTCTGTTTGTGCTGAAATACTAATATTTGCGCATTAATACGTATTACACACAGCATGTTAATTTGACGTGTGTTGAATACTGTCTATATGGTCCCAGCATTGCAATTGACACAGATAACTGTCGCAATTATAAGAGTCGAGGGACATGAGAGGGAAGCAGTGGTTGGGAAGGGAGTGAGACAGGGTTGTACCCTCTCCCCGATTGTATTCAATCTGTATATTGAGCCAGCAGTAAAGGAAAGAAAAGAAAAATTCGAAGTAGGTATTAAAATCCAGGGAGAAGAAATAAAACTTTGAGGTTCGCCGATGACATTGTAATTTTGTCAGAGACAGCAAAGGACTTGGAAGAGCACTTGAACTGAATGGACAGTGTCTTGAAAGGAGGGTATAAGATGAACATCAACAAAAGCAAAAGGAGGATAATGGAATGTAGTCAAATTAAATCGGGTGCTGCAGGATTTAGATTAGCAAATGATACACTTAAAATAGTAAAGAAGTTTTGCTATTTCGGGAGAAAAATAACTGTTGATTGTCGAAGTAGAGAGGATATAAAATGTAGACTGGCAATGGCAAGGAAAGCGTTTCTGAAGAACAGAAATTTGTAACATCGAGGACATCGTTTTTGAAAGTATTTGTATGGTGTGTAGCCATGTTTGGGCGTGAAACATGGACAATAAATAGTTTGGACAAGAAGTGAATAGAAGCTTTCGAAATGTGGAGCTACAGAAGAATGCTGAAGATTAGATGCGTAGTTCACATAACTAATTAGGAGGTACTGAACGGAATCGGGGAGAAGAGGAGTTTGTGGCACAACTTGACTAGAAGAAGGAATCGGTTGAAGGACATGTTCTGAGGCATCAATGGATCTCCAATTTAGTATTGGAGGGCAGCGTGGAGGGTAAAAAGCGTAGAGGGAAACCAAGAGATGAATACACTTAACAGATTCAGAAGGATGTGTGTTGCAGTAGCTACTGGGAGATGAAGAAGCTTGCACAGGATCAAGTAGCATGGAGAGCTGCATCAAACCAGTATCAGGAGTGAAGACAACAACAACAACAACAACAAACAACTGTCACAGACACAACTACGGCACTTTCCTTTCAGCAGCGTCTGACATTTGCATGTATGGCGTATATATCTCAGACAGTAACAGTTGTATCCTGATGTTTAATGCAGGCAGTGAAGTAACTGTTCGCTGTGTTCTGTATATAGCCTTTCAACTCTACAGTTTACATTGTCGTATAATTTATAAGTTTACAGTAACATTACGATTTTTCCTTTATTTGTGTCTTTTAGAGGAGAAATGTGGACGTTACGGAGGGATCCTTCAGCAACAAAAATCACTTACTGTAACCAAAATTTTTAAAGAATAATAAATTTAATTTTTAAATAGTAAATCGATTTTTTAAATAATTGTGTGCATGCTTTGGTAAACTTTCTTTTCGCCGGAAAATATCAAGATATGGTAAGCAAATGTTTCCTATTTACTTGTGAATTAATCTTGGTGAGTAAGCGACGTTGCATTTCTAATAGAATCTGTGTAGATTGGTTTTCCAACAGCGAAGATGTGATTCAAGCAACAGCTTGTAGTTAATCATTCATTCGGATCCGAAAGGCTGGATAAATCTTTGAATCAGCGCTCACAACAGTGAAATTGAGATCTCGAGGCTAGATAAATCTTTGAATCAGCGCTCACAACAGAGAAATTGAGGTCTCGAGCAGGCTTGCCTTCGAAAGGAACCACTACTTTAAAAAGTTTCATTCAATTTCCTCTTAAAGCACCACAACCTAATCTTGCGTAACTGCTTTAGCTTGGTATGTGGACTCTTTATTTCGTATACCGTAGTGTAGGTAATGTTTTCCATCCGTTCATTAATAATCTTAGTCATAATTCAGTGTGTGCTATTTAGCCGATACTTAATTCGTAGCAACAAATATCGTCTTCGAATATGTCACTAGAAACATGATATCCAGTTTCGACTCCACATAACAAACACTCGTCAAGTCAACGTGTCACTTCTGCTGTAAGAGACGCTAGCTATAGAGAACGAAGTAGAGTTATGGTTCGTGCACTCTGTCAGAGAAGCGGCCCTTCGTTTTCTTCTCCGTGCCACTCTGAATCCTCGACGGAAGCTGTTCTTCGAACCACAAACGGAATCAGTGAAGTACCCACACAGCAGTTTTACGGCGTGCGGCGAGTGCCAGGCAGCCGGTCCAGTGATAACAGTTCTACGAAACAATCGTTCTGCGTGTGCGAAGCTGAGGAGGTGCTCCTTTATGCGGTACATTTATCACGTGTAAAACGACTTGACTGTACGTTTGCCTTATCGGTGCTGCTGCCAGCTCTTTTCAGTATGAGTTAAGGCAACGGTATTGCAGAACCACCGCTTGAAAAGGAAAGAAATAACATCTTTCATAACTCTTTCGGTGTGAGTATTTTTATACGCCAGTAGATTCCTAGAAACTTCCTCTGGAAGTGGTTATTACAGTGTCAGCTCAGAGACGAGGTCACATTCATGCGGCACTCTTATACAGGGTGTTACAAAAGGTACGGCCAAACTTTCAGGAAACATTCCTCACACACAAAGAAAGAAAATATGTTATGTGGACATGTGTCCGGAAACGCTTACTTTCCATTTTAGAGCTCATTTTATTACTTCTCTTCAAATAACATTAATCATGGAATGGAAACACACAGCAACAGAACGTACCAGCGTGACTTCAAACACTTTGTTACAGGAAATGTTCAAAATATCCTCCGTCAGCGAGGATACATGCATCCACCCTCCGTCGCACGGAATCCCTGATGCGCTGATGCAACCCTGGAGAATGGCGTCTTGTATCACAGCCGTCCACAATACGAGCACGAAGAGTCTCTACATTTGGTACCAGGGTTGCGTAGACAAGAGCTTTCAAATGCCCCCATGAATGAAAGTCAAGAGGGTTGAGGTCAGGAGACAGTGGAGGCCATGGAATTGGTCCGCCTCTACCAATCCATCGGTCACCGAATCTGTTGTTGATAAGCGTACGAACACTTAGACTGAAATGTGCAGGAGCTCCATCGTGCATGAAGCACATGTTGTGTCGTACTTGTAAAGGCACATGTTCCAGCAGCACAGGTAGAGTATTTCGTATGAAATCATGATAACGTGCTCCATTGAGTGTAGGTGGAAGAACATGGGGCCCAATCAAGACATCACCAACAATGCCTGCCCAAACGTTCACACAAAATCTGTGTTGATGACGTGATTGCACAATTGCGTGCGGATTCTCGTCAGCCCACACATGCTGATTATGAAAATTTACAATTTGATCACGTTGGAATGAAGACTCATCCGTAAAGAGGACGTTGGCACTGAAATGAGGACTGAAACATTGCTGGATGAACCATTCGCAGAAGTGTACCCGTGGAGGTCAATCAGCTACTGATAGTGCCTGCACACGCTGTACATGGTACGCAAACAACTGGTACTCCCGTAGCACTCTCCATACAGTGACGTGGTCAGCGTTACCTTGTACTGCAGTAACTTCTCTGAAGCTCACATTAGGGTTATCGTCAACTGCACGAAGAAGTGCCTCGTCCATTGCAGGTGTTCTCGTCGTTGTAGGTCTTCCCCAGTCGCGAGTTATAGACTGGAATGTTTCGTGCTCCCTACGACGCTGATCAGTTGCTTCGAACGTCTTCCTGTCGGGACACCTTCGTTCCGGAAATCTGTCTCGATGCAAACATACCGCCCCACGGCTATTGCCCCGTGCTAATCCATACATCAAATGCGCATCTGCCAACTCCGCATTTGTAAACATTGCACTGACTGCAAAACCATGTTCGTGATGAACACTAACCTGTTGATGCTACTTACTGATGTGCTTGATGCTAGTACTGTAGAACGAGTCGCATGTCAACACAAGCACCGAATCAACATTATCTTCCTTCAATTGGGCCAACTGAATCGAGGAAGTACAGTACAGACTGATGAAACTAGAATGAGCTCTAACATGGAAATTAAGCTTTTCCGGACACATGTCCACATAACATCTTTTCTTTACTTGTGTGTGAGGAATGTTTCCTGAAAGTTTGGCCGTACCTTTTTGTAACATCCTGTATACCACACACAATTCATGGAAGATGAAAATCGAATTCCGAACACTGTTCTTCGCTATCATGTATACATGTCAGACCTGAATCTAATTGACTAGCCTGATGAAATACAGATTTTCCTAGCGCCCTTTATTCTACATCAATGATGTCTGTATTCATATCAGATTTCGACGATTTCTTCATATCCTAATAAGAAGGAGATTGTAAGAGAAGAGATGTTTAAAGATCTTTCCGACGACAGTTAATTGATTCAAAACCGTTTTTCAACTCTCCCAAATTACGAAAGTTGCGAGAAAAAGTTCAAAGTGACCACTGATGAACATAGTCCGCTCCAACGTTGTGAAAACTAGGAATCGCTAGAAAACTTCCCAATGCGTAGAAACACATTGCCTTTCTCGTGCACAGAATTAACGAACGTTTTGCCGCTAGCCATTGTGTGAGACCCTTTGCCAATAAAAAGAGAGCGGATGTAGCAGTCTACAAATTAACAATCTACGCAGCATATTTGGTTCTTGCCAGTCAGATGTAATTTTTCCTTGTAGCAAAGGGAGACGAAAATTTAATAGTCATGGGTGACTGGAATTCGGTAGTAGGAAAAGGGAGAGAAGGAAACATAGTAGGTGAATATGGACTGGGGCAAAGAAATGAAAGAGGAAGCCGCCTGGTAGAATTTTGCACAGAGCACAACTTAATCATAGGTAACACTTGGTTCAAGAATCATAAAAGAAGGCTGTATACATGGAAGAAGCCTGGAGATACTGACAGGATTCAGATAGATTATATAATGGAAAGACAGAGATTTAGGAACCAGGTTTTAAACTGTAAGACATTTCCAGGGGCAGATGTGGAGTCTGACCACAATCTATTGGTTATGAACTGTAGATTAAAACTGAAGAAACTGCAAAAAGGTGGAAATTTAAGGAGATGGGACCTGGATAAACCGAGTAAACCAGCGGTTGTACAGAGTTTCAGGGAGAGCATAAGGGAACAATTCACAGGAACGGGGAAAGAAATACGGTAGAAGAAGAATGGGTAGCTTTGAGGGGTGAATTAGTGAAGGCAGCAAAGGATCAAGTAGGTAAAAAGGCGGGGGCTAGTCGAAATCCTTGGGTAACAGAAGAAATATTGAATATAATTGATGAAAGGATAAAATAAAATAAAATGCAGTAAATGAAGCAGGCAAAAAGGAATACAGACGTCTCAAAAATGAGATGGACAGGAAGTGCAAAATGGCTAAGCAGGGATGACTAGAGGACAAATGTAAGGATGTAGAGGCTTATCTCACTAGGGGTAAGATAGATACTGCCTACAGGAAAATTAAAGAGACCTTTGTAGATAAGACAATTAATTGTATGAACATCAAGAGCTCAGATGGAAACCCAGTTCTAAGCAAAGAAGGAAAAGCAGAAAGGTGGAAGGAGTATATAGAGGGTCTATACAAGGGCGATGTACTTTAGGACAATATTATGGAAATGGAAGAGGATGTAGATGAAGATGAAATGGGAGATACGATACTGCGTGAAGAGTTTGACAGAGCACTGAAAGACCTGAGTCGAAACAAGGCCCCCGGAGTAGACAACATTCAATTGGAACTACTGACAGCCTTGGGAGAGCCAGTCCTGACAAAACTCTACCATCTGGTGAGCAAGATGTATGAGACAGGCGAAATACCCTCAGACTTCAAGAAGAATATAATATTTCCAATCCCAAAGAAAGCAGGTGTTGACAGATGTGAAAATTACCGAACTATCAGTTTAATAAGTCACAGCTGCAAAACGCTAAGGCGAATTCTTTACACACGAATAGAAAAACTAGTAGAATCCGACCTCGGGGAAGATCAGTTTGGATTCCGTAGAAATGTTGGAACACGTGAGGCAATACTGACCCTACGACTTATCTTAGAAGCTAGATTAAGGAAGGGCTAACCTACGTTTCTAGCATTTGTAGACTTAGAGAGAGCTTTTTACATTGTTGACTAGAATACTCTCTTTCAAATTCTGAAGGTGGCAGGGGTAAAATACAGGGAGCGAAAGGCTATTTACAATTTGTACAGAAACCAGATGGCAATTATAAGAGTCGAGGGACATGAAAGGGAAGCAGTGGTTGGGAAGGGAGTGAGACAGGGATTTAGCCTCTCCCCGATGTTGTTCAATCTGTATATTGGGCAAGCAGTGAAGGAAACAAAAGAAAAATTCGGAGTAGGTATTAAAATCCATGGAGAAGAAATAAAAACTTTGAGGTTCGCCGATGATATTGTAATTCTGTCAGAGACAGCAAAGGACTTGGAAGAGCAGTTGAACGGAATTGATAGTGACTTTAAAGGAGGATATAAGATGAAAATCAACAAAAGCAAAACTAGGATAGTGGAATGTAGTCGAATTAAGTCGGGTGATGTTGAGGGTATTAGATTAGGAAATGAGACACTTAAAGTAGTAAATGAGTTTTGCTATTTGGGGAGCAAAATAACTGATGAGGGTCGAAGTAGAGAGGATATAAAATGTAGACTGGCAATTGCAAGGAAACCTTTTCGGTAGAAGAGAAATTTGTTGACATCGAGTATAGATTTAAGTGTCAGGAAGACATTTCTGAAAGTATTTGTATGGAGTGTAGCCATGTATGGAAGTGAAACATGGACGATAAATAGTTTGGACAAGAAGAGAATAGAAGCTTTCGAAATGTGGTGCTACAGAATCATGCTGAAAATTAGATGCGTAGATCACGTAACTAATGAGGAAGTGCTGAATAGGATTGGGGAGAAGAGAAGTTTGTGGCACAACTTGACCAGAAGAAGGGATCGGTTGGTAGGACATGTTCTGAGGCGTCAAGGGATCAACAATTTAGTATTGGAGGGCAGCGTGGAGGATAAAAATCGGAGAGGGAGACCAAGAGATGACTACACTACGCAGATTCAGAAGGATGAAGGTTGCAGTGTGTACTGGGAGATGAAGAGGCTTGCACAGGATAGAGTAGCATGGAGAGCTGCATCAAACCAGTCTCAGGACAGAAGACCACAACAACAACAGCAAATTTACCATCATATATTTATCTCCATCTGTCTAGTAAAGATATGCTCTTCTTCAGTTAAATGAAAGAAGTAATTAGCTATCTGATAAGTCAATTACTCCTCTTTCTGCCTCACTCCATACGAAGTAACTTCGTTTACAGTCACCAACTTTTTTAAATGCAGCTATGTAGCTAATGACTCAAGTGTTTCAGAAACAATTATTCGTACATACTCAAAAAAAAACTAATGGCTTAAAAGGAAATCCGGCAGCTAGATCCGCGTTTCTAGAATCGGTATTGGAATGTTTACATGACCAGGCAGAATCGTTATACGAGAATCGGTTACAGGAATCATGTTTGGGAGTGCCTAGTTTAGGACAGTCCTGGAAACGGCTGGAATAACTACGAGAAACACACCACATCAAGGTGTTTTTCTTTATTTTTTATTAAACTACACATACTGCTGCTGTCTCAGTGGGTTGATTCACAGTTCATTTGAGCCGCTTGTAGTGGGCGAGCTGTTCTAGGCGCTACAGTGTGGATCCGCGCAACCGCTACGGTCGCAGGCTCGAATGCTGCCTAGGGCATGGATGTGTGTGATGTCCTTAGGTCATTTGGGTTTACGTAGTTCTAACTTATAGGGGACTTATGACCTCAGATGTTAAGTCCCATAGTGCTCAGAGCCATTTGAACAGTTGATCTGATAATAACGTTACTCTATAGAAAAATGTATATTTTTGAGAATGTGACGGTTCAAAAAGAAATGTATTTTGATGGACGTGCATTCGAAGGATCATAGTATCGATGTAATAGGAAAAACGTGGAACTTAGTGGAATTGTTCAACCTGTATAGTTTGTCGAAGTTACCTTGGTCAGTAGCAGAAGCATGTATGGTGAGAACAAGATCTGTCTTCCTTAAGCATAACATACAGTATTTACTTCGTACACAGTAACCTAAAAGTAACAATGACCCAGTCGTAAAAGATACGTGAGTGCGATAGGTGGAATGTAGGGCTCAAGACGCATCGGGAATTGCTTCACCGCACACTTCCAAACAAACAAACAAACCAACAAACAAACTGGTAATTCAAACTGCCATTCATTACGTAAAATCAACCAAAGTGTTACACGCGATGCTTTATTGTTAAGTCAGTAAGATTAACGGTGCCCCTAGTCAGTAGATAATTTTTTTCTGTTACATTACAAGTAATTCTGCATCTGTTTCAATGATTTGTATCTACTATTGCGATAATTAATCGCAGAGACTGAGGAGTCAAGATCAGGAACTGACCACTCTGTTGACATTCATCATTATTTCCTCAAATCTTGCAGTTATGGGCTTGCGTTACAGACAGGGATTTATCGTGTAAAAAAGCAAACAATTTCGTACAACATGCCTAACAATGCATTTTTATTTTATATTAGCAGTTTCCAAACGTAGTGTTGACCAATGCGGACGTTTGACAAAATGACGAGACTATACTAGTTTCTACAAATTACACAGCCGAGACAACCTTCGGTCAATCATTTGCAAAGTTTGTAGACGGCCATAAGTCAGTTTTGTTTTTTCTAATTGTATTTGTTTAGCCTCCAGAGCCTCAGATGGTTAGCCAACTACATTTTTATTTAATTACATATATGTTTCATTTGTTTACAGCGAGTTTTCGAACATTTCTCTCTCTTTCTTAACTGTATACTGTCACTAAACAGATCACAGGGATGAAAATATTATTATTGTAAGTTTTTTCTTTATCAGCCTTATATTCAAAATGTCAAAAATTAATAATCGTATTCCCCGGTAGCATGTTTCATGAGACTCATCTTTGCAGATTAATAGCAAATAGAGATTTTGATTAAATACATGAACCGATAACCATTTATGAAGATAAGTGCAGATGATTTCTTCTGGTGGCATCAGATCGCTGCTCCATACTTGGGGATTTCATCAAGTAATGCGACTCCTGTTGCTCGCTATCTACACGCATTGTAATTTTAAGTGATACGTCACTCCATAACGTGCTACTGCATTGTTCTAGATTTCTGTAGCGTCCTGTTTTGCGGCAATGTAACCACGGCTCAGCCTTCAATATCCTTTTCTTGTTTTATGTATTGCAGCTTGGGTTGGAATATGGGTGCAAACAGTCCTCGATATTTTGAACCAGTACATCAGTGAGATACAAAATGAAATTATGTGGCAATGGATACTAAGAAATCTCGATGGGTTGACATCCAACACACGTTGAACATATAGATAGTTCCTGGATAGCATTGTGTCAAACAGAGGTTTCATTTGCAAAATTACCTGCTGTTTCAGTTACATTTTGTATCCCAAATTTACTCTAAAAAATACAGATGAAATAATTAATTCGACGGACTTCGTAAAACCATTCCTCACGCATCTCTTATCAAACGTCCATTTCTATTACTCCAACTCACGAACATTTCGAAGGAATGTGTAGAGTCTAGCAACAAGCTTCAGCGAATAGTGTGTTACTAGTAGTTGACGGTTGTTCCCAAGTATTTGTGGATAGCTCTTCTGCAAATTATCTTGGACGGCTAGAGTTTTATTTTAAGGTAACCTGTAGCAAAAAGTTATAAACTGGAAGTATTTAAGATTACAATTGAGGATAATGGACATTAACTTATGGTGAGTGTGATAGACTGTAGATTACTTTTATTGGCCTTTATAGCCTACGTGATGAAAGTCTCCATTGAAAATTCTTGTATGACATACAGTTTTTAATCGTTCGTACAGTTACATGGCATGTTTTTCCCAGAAAATAGCTTTTATGAAGCTTACGTGAATCTCTTAAAATAATTATTGGTACGGTATGTAATTTTGTTAGGAATTTTAACTTATATTCTAACATTCATGGTGGTGTCTGTTTATTCTATATCGTGTCTCCGTACCACTTTCTCGCAACGGCGTTCTGAGAGTGATTTTTAGGGAAGTGACTAGTTTGAACCTGGGACCTGTAGCTGGTAAGGAGACGCCAGACCATACATGTCATGTAGAGTTCAGAAGAGTTCAGTGAAACTGGCGATGATATAAACAAATATTTAATGGTTTCAGCGTCAGCTCCACTGCACTCCCTGTAAAAGAATCTTAATACTAACTAAATTTAGTGGAAGGGGTTCAAGGCTTTCCTATTTTTAGTTATCTGGTAAAATAACGTCGAAAAAGCAGTTAAGTTTACCATTGGAAATTTTAGTGTACTCACAAAACATTGTTTATAAATTGCACTATTGATAAAAGGAGATGTTTTAATAAAGAATGGTGAAAACCAACTGCGTTCGAGAAAAATGTGAACGAATATTCCCTGAATGGGTTTCCAAGTTCTACAATCGATCGAAGGGTGACCTATGCCATATCACATTTATAATCTAGGTTTAAATTAAGTTTCACAAAGGAGCAAACTATCAAAATGGTCTACAGTGACCCTCAATTATCTTTAATTACTTATCTAACTTGTCGTAAATTACAGTGGCTGATGTGGCTTCTCAATAACTATATAACAGAAAAATCATCGCGTTTCAGATTTTTACTTCAAGTGGCAATTGTGATCACCATGAGCTTTAATTTAGTATTAAGCAATAAGGGGGTGTAACAGATGAGACTTCTGAAGTTCTGAGTAAAGCCTTATGCGCTCAAAAACGCGGCATCGCGTGCGTTCATTACTTTGTCGGTGTTTAGGCAGCGTCAGGGTGGCCGGCAGCACAGGTCCGCTCACCTCGCCATCCCCGAAGCAACTCCGTAACTTCTCCTTACCACCATTTACCGAAGTTGGTTTAAAAAAATACTATCTGGCTGTGTTTTCATCTGACCAATCAGGATCTCAATGTTAACCTTAAGCTCCGCCTACAAAAATTCTATCCAATGAGAAACGTTATACTTTTCGTGGTGGGGCAATGTTTTTAAAGTTTGCAACGTAACACAGACGCGAAAAAGTCTCACGCTAAAACTTGCAGCTGGTGTGGTCCTTTTAGTGTTATCATAAGTTCTATACTGTTCTTCTGGAGGGCTCTAGCTTTTAACATGTGCTGAGAGGTGGTCCTAGCCGTTAGCTGGCGACGTGGGTGTCCGTCCCTTATCGTAGGGCCATACAGCTTAACACGGTTCTGCTCTCGGCTTCTGTTCTCGTTTCTCCCCTCGGTACTGCGTCTGTCACACGGTAGGAAGGTATGACATGCATTTGGGCATTGTTGTGTTAGTCTGTGGTGTTCCACTTGCTCACTCGTTACTCGTATTATTTTGGTTAATTTAATGTCACAATTTATTCGTAGCTATGTGACATACTACTGGATTTGCTTAACATGTCAGGGTTTTCATGGAAGGTGTTGGATTTGCCTGACACCTTACAATATAGTGAGTGGAAATACTGTATTATAAAGGGAGATACAGAAGGTCGATAGTAATATTGTGTATGCGATTACAGACATCCCACATTACTTATTTATTCTACCGTTGCTTCTAAAACTTGTGTAATGCATCGTGCTTCTAATTAAACCTTCGCTACTTGTGATGGCTCCCAAGAAAAACGAGTCATCGTAGGACGGTGGAACATTGCGTAAACATTTCTAAGGACATACAGAAGAGAAATAACGAATACACCATAGGAAGAAGCACATTTTAAGCTCCATGTGGGAAGGTAACATTCGTTAACTGCTCACTACAGGTTGCAAACGATGCGCAGTCTGACGACAATCTGCATCCACGACAGCCTGGCTGCCATTCCACAATTGTTCGCCCTACTTTTCGAATGGAATCTTAAGATTACGTGACACAATTCATGCACTGCTTGATGATTGCAGTTTGGGTCCACGATTCTCAGCCATGGTAACAGTAATTTTTTCAACAATTTGTTGGATAGACGTATACGGGTATGGAGACAACATCATGAATCCATGGACCATGCATATCAGCAGGAGACTGTTCAAGCTGTGGAGGCTCTGTGATGGTGTGGAGCTTGTGCAGTTCGATTGATATGGGATACATTATACGTCTAGATACGAGTGTGACAGGTGAAACGTACGCAGGTAACCTGTCTAATCACCAGCAGCCATTCAGGTGCATTGTGCATTCCGACGGAGCAATTCCAGCAGCACAATGCGACACACCACACGTCTCCAGATTCACTCTTCTCTGTTTGAACACATCCTCTGCCCACCAAACGTCCGAGGCATGAACATTATTGAGCATATGTGGGATGCCTTGCAACGTGCTGTCCAGTAGATATGTCCGCCCCCTCTTATTCTTACAGATGTATGGACAGCCGCGCTTGATTTATGCTGTCGTTTCCCTCCAGCACTATTTTAGACATTATTTCAGTCCACACCACTTCTTGTTGCGGTCCTTCTGCGTGCTCCTCGCGCGCGCCCTACACGGTATTAGGCAGGAGTAGCCGTTTCTTTGGCTCTTCAGAGTAGATAGATGTATACATACTGGTAAGATAGATATCGTCTGTAGTAAATTTAAGGGGATAGAGAAGAAGCTGTATAGATATAAATAGTTCAGATCGCAAGCCAGTGTTAAGAAAGGAAAGAAAAACTGAAAGAAGGAATGAATATATCGAAGGGCTACGCAAGAGAAATGTACTTGAAGGTAACATCATACACAGCGAAGAGGAAGTAGATGAAAGTGAGTCGGAAGATGTGATACTGCAGGAAGAGTTTGAACGAGTACGAAAGAACATAACTCGAAACAATGACACTGGAGTGGGTGACATTCTATTAACATTTTTGAGATCATTGGAAGAGGCAGCCCCGAAAAAACTATTCCACCTGGTGTGCAAGATATATCAAAAAGGCAAAACAGCACGAGGCTGCAAGAGAAACATAGTAATTCAAATTCCAAAGAATCAAAGCGTTGGCACCTGTGTATATTACCAAATTGTCAGTTTAATTGGTTAAGCTAGCAAAATATTGGGACGAATTGTTTACAGACAAATTGAAAAACTGGCACCCATTCTTTACAATTTTAAACGAGACTCGTCCAACAAGGTAACGTGTTTCCAGTCACCAACAGTCCAATGTCGGTGTTGGCGGCCCAGATGAGGCGTAAAGCTTTGTGTAGCGCTGTCATCAAGGGTACACGAGTGGGCCTTGGGCTCCGAAAGCCCATATGGATGAGCTTTCATTGAATGATTCGCACGCCGACACGTGTTGAATCTGCAGCAATCTGCAGAAGGATTGCACTTCTGTCACATTGAATGATTCTCTTTAGTCGTCGTTGGTCCCGTTCTTGCAGGAATTTTTTCCGGCCGCAGTTTTACCTGATTCCTGATATTCACTGCACGCTCGTGAAATGGTCTTACGGGAAAATTCCCGCTTCATCGGTACGTTGGAGATGCTGTGTCCCATCGCTCGTGCACCGACGACACCACTTTCAAGTTCATCTAAATATTGATAACCTGCCATTGTAGCAGCAGTAACTGATCAACAATTGCGTCAGACACTTGTATTATATAGGCGTAGCCGACCGCAGCGCGGTATTCTGCCTTTTTACATATCTCTCTATTTGAACACACATGACTGTACCAGTTTCTTTGGCGCTTCAGTGTATAACGTTGCGTTTCTCGTCTAGCTATTCCTTCTTGCCGTTTTGCATTTCCTGTCAGTCTCATTATTTAGATATATGTATTCTCTATTGCTTGCTTCGTTTGTTGAAGTTTCATATTTTCTCCTTCCGTCAATTAGATCCGATATCTCTTGCGTTATCCAGGGTTTCTCGAAAACTTTCGTCTTTTTGCTGTTTGATCGTCTGTTCCATTCACCGTTTATTCCTTACCGACCTGCAGCAAACAATATTTCACTTGATTAGGTCATCACGAATTCGGATCCGTGCGTAGAGCACAATACCATTCAGTATCCTCACTTTTCAATTTTAATTTTCAAATAAAATTCAGATGACAGTTACAGATCTTTTATTTTGATGAAGTGGTCGGAATATATCGAAGTTACAGTGTTCACCTTTGGAATTCTGTTATTGAGCGTAACACAGAATTGTTGATTGCTTCACGAAATTAATGGTTATAAGTTCCTCTTATTAAAAAAACTGTTAGATCAACATTTTATTTGCACGTGAAGCCATATGGGGTAAGTAAAATTGCTCTGTGTTCTTCGGTCCTAACTAAACGAATCTCTTTCGTCGGTTTGTACTCGCTGTTTTGCTGCATTCAAGTTCTCATATTTTCCAATAGAACGAGTTTCCAACCGCAAATTTCAAAGTTATTGAGTGTGGCAACTGATGTAATTAGTCCAAAATCTGCTGAGAGGTGAACTTATTTTTCTGCGTAGATTTGGTAATTGTATTTTGTTCCCGCAAAATGTGTATCTGATTACTGACATTTTTCTCACTTCGTGCGATCCATTAACTTCTTGTCAGCTTCCAGCCTTGTACATTTCTTCATTTGGATTCGTAATCCGGAGGTTTCACTGCAGTTAGTCTGGCTAAAAGCGAGTGGCAGTAGGTCATGCTTCCTCATCTACATAGAACATGCTGACATAGGCCTACATAGTATTCACTCCATTTTTTTCTATGTATGTTATTTATTGGGTGAACTTGAAAGTATACATTGGTGTCAATTAATAAATAGCATTCGTAAAGGTAGAGTTTAATTTGAGGTCTGCGACAAACAAAATTATTTAAACCACTGTCGCTGTCAGGTACAAGTACTATAAAAAATCTAAGTCTTACTGAGGCAAACAAGTGTCAAATTCACACTGCGTACTGTAATGTCACACACTGATTGGACAAAATTGAGATTCATCTCAAGGGAACAGAAGTGAATAGAATGAGCAGGTCTAAAGTTTTCTTTCAGAATAATCTGCAAACCTGCATGATGACCATTCGTATAACATCTGCATCTTCCCAACTAGGACATACTGTTACCCTCAGGTGTCATCAATATACAGCAAAGGTTCTTTATATGATTGTGGTAAAGTAACTATAGGATCTCCAGAAGTAGAGAGGAAATACAAAACCCTTTCCACCACTATACTGTAAAATAAAACGTATTTGGTAACGAGGACTAAGTATTAAATTTTGAAGTATCCGTCTGTTGTAGCTGATACAAAAAGAGGGCAGTAATTCCTTTTTTGCTCGGTCATGACCAAATCTCCAGCAAAGAAGAAAGTAGATTATTTTGAGTATGATAAAAACACTAGCCTTGGAAACGCGGTAAATCAGTGCAATATCAGGCTGAGCTATGAAATTTATACAACCGCAAAAATTCTTAGAACTGGAGGATCACTGCATTCGTCATGTTCAAGAAGTGCAACCTCCAACATTCGACAAAATGTAAGGCAACTGACAATTATAGGAAGAATGTAACGATTTTTTGGGAATCAGATAATTATATCCTTTAACTGATTGTCTCCAAGCGACAATCCTATTACTTGTAGGGACCAGTGACATTACAGATTTGAGTTACTGAATATTATTGATTTTAATTAATGTTCAAACTTGCTATTTATGTGATATGTGGGGCAGAATGATTGTGGAATCGGTTTGGTGACTCAAATAAACTAACGTACTGAATTATTCGTCACAGGGGCAGATGAACCAGCGAATTTAAATTTAAACTCCTTGTGTGCTCGAGAACATCTTCAAAATCGAAAACTTTTGTGTAACTTGATGGCTCCTCTGCGCTCCTGCGCGAACAGCCACTACTTTCAAGAACCATTTATAGGCGGTAATTGAAGCAACATACGAATTTAAAATTTTTTGATAAAAATCCTATGTCAATATCACAAAAATTCCTTTATTGATAGGTAGTTTCACCACACTGGTGAGCCATCATCAGATCTAAAATACAGAAAGTTGGAGATAAGAGGTAAACAATAACAAAATACAGTTGACATTTAATTTTACATAACACGATACATACGAATAGAAATTGTTACTTAATTCAGTGCGTCACCCACCAGGCGTTATGCAGCGTCACAATCTGTTGAGCTAAATCGCTATTGTTGTCATATAGACGATGAAGAATATAAGAGATCGTGACAAAAATGCATACATGCAAAAGTATACTTGGTAAACTGTATAAAGCTGTAATACTGTAAGGTCGTCATGCTTACATAATTACGTTGTTCATATATCACATGTATACAGTGATCATGTTGCCACACTTGTGTTGTACTACAGTAGCGAAAATGAGTATAAAGGCTGGGTTCCACGAAGGTAATAATACAATATCTGAAGCATATATGTATCACATTTTCTATGAAAGTAATAGATGCAAATAACATGTAAACAATCCATGATGGGATTACGAAGTTTCTTTCGTAACATGAGTAACAAAACCAGGCATTTACATTTCCTAGAAGGAAACTGGTATGAAGACACTCACTGTCTTGTGTGCTCTTGCATTGTTAATAACTTATCCAACCTCCGTTCGTCGTAATTACTTCAAAAATTCTCTTCATCACTTACCTGTTTAGGGTTAGTAGTAGTACTTGCAGTGAAATTGCCACCCATTTCTCTCTTATAGTTCTTTTCAGCTCACATATGCCCTTAATTTGTCTTCCATTGTGATATGCAAGCCTTGTGAGTTACCACAAAGTTTTTCCACAGAGTTCAAATCCGGACAATGTCGATATCTTAAACTTTTTAACCATATTTTGGCTCTAGGAGAATCATACGCAAATACATCACCTTGTTGAAACATACTACTTTCGACACCTAGGTCCTCATACACTCTAATCGATTCTGTTTCCAGCATATCATTGATAGTGTTCATTTTAGTGTTCAGCGAAGGAATGTGTGATTTACCTGAAGAACAGGAGGCTGCCCAAATCATTATACTTGCACCATCAAAATGTTTCCTCGTTATTACCTGCTGCTCTGTCTTTATGTTATTCCAGTAACACTGAAATACATCCTGTCCATCTAAATCGAATTTCTTCTTACCATAGAATATTAGTTTACCGCATTCTGAAGCCGACGACACATGTTTCTCAGTCAACTCCAATCTAGCCTGTTTAAGTTTGGGTGTCAATGCTGCTTTCTGCAGTCGTTTCTTGAAAGCAAGATGTCTGCCATGTCACAAAATTTGTCGTTCACGTCTGATAGTTAGTGGTAACTGTAAATCAGCGACAGTTTCAGGAGAATAATGGTTTGTGACCCTGACTTTACTCAAAAGTAACCCATTCTATACCTCAGATAATTTTCTACTATGCCCAAATTCTCCGTTCTGTCAAATCTAACGAAATTATCAGTCATTGTACTTAGATAGTTCATCTTGCTTGCAGTTAGACGTAACTATGTTCCGCGTGGTTTATATGAACAATATCCACTGTCACTAATAGTGTCAGTTTCCTGAAGTAACGTACACATACACTAATACCGCACAAAACCGACCGCCTTTATATCGCGTTCCACCTGAATCGTTCCCGTTTTGCCTGCATATACACTGTGCACAACCATTCCAACCGAAAATACAAATTTTTCTGCCACGGCGTAGTATCATCGCTAACTGCCAGATGCCGTTATTAACCCACGAATTTTGATCAAGTCATGACTTTATAACAAAATAAAGAATTGTAACCTAACAAATTTTCTACTACACTTACGTTACATAGGATGCAAGGACCTATGTTCAGATTGAGCAAATCTGTAGTAATGATGTACTCAACACAAGCTGTTTGTTAAGTAATTAAGTAACACCAACCACCGTATACTCAAAGAGAAGCAAATTAATATGGTCACAAACGAAATCAGTACAGTATATTAAGATATAGGGAAATACGTACAGCGCCAAAGACAGAAAAATTAGAAATCCGAGGCCTAGATGCACTTCTAACCGAATTCCCTCTTCTCTACAATCAGAGCCCACTAAAAACTTGTCGCTAAAGATGATAGAGTGCAGCATATTTTTCATTGTCCGGAATGTATCTCAGAGAACTAAACGACATGTCACACCACTGGTGAAGAATAATTTTTAATGATGGAGGGGCAGCGTTTTTGAATTATTTATTTTAACAGAAAGTTCAAATGTCTCTGACTACTACGGGACTTAACATCTGAGCTCACCAGTCCCATAGACTTAGAACAAGATAAACCTAACTAATCTAAGGACAGCACAGACGTCCATACCCTAGGCAGGGTTCGAACCTGCGACCGTAGCATGAGCGCGGTTCCGCACTGATGCGCCTAGAACCGACGGTCACAACGGCCGGAAAAGCGTATCCTCATGGAGTAACAGTTTAGGTATTGCATTATCCGTCAGCTGCCATGTTACTTTAAGGGGGTTGTTTGTACACCAGATATCTCATCATCTCATGTATTTTCTAGTAATGCTTTCATTTCCATTATTTGTTGCTATTAGTACCTCGAGATTTGACATAATCCTTGGTGAAACTCTGCCACCAGTTTTCTTGGTTCACTCACGTGAGCTCATTGAATGCCTTAGGCCGCCTCCACGCGGAACCACGGAGAAGCGCTTCTCAGCGGCGCATCGAGCCTTCACGCGGCGCTACTGGAAAGAGAAGCGGCTGCTTTGTCGCCTCTTTGATCTCCCGCTGCTCCCGTGCGTCAGTGTTTCCTCCAGTGGAGCATGATGAACGGCATGCCTCTCTTTTACTTCCCTTACTCAAGAAGAAAATCAGGAAGAGGTTATATGAAAGCAATTCATGGCTGCCACTACTTCGCGAAGGAAGAGTAGATAAAGGTTCACTAAAAAGGCAGCCAATTTAGCAAATGTGTGGCGGCTACAAATTGTATACATATAAGCGTCATCAAGGCAGCTGATGGTGGGTCGCTTTATTACAATAGGGAAAAAAAAATTCTCAATGTTCTTGCTAGCCATGTGTGATTGCCAACACAGCCTTATACTCATTGACACTGGAGCTAATGGAATATAGCTAGATTGCTCTGTGTTAAAAATTGATTGCTTGCTATGCAAGTAAATAACAATGGAAGTACGTTACCTCAAAGCAGGAAGCCGTATGAAGGCCATGATTACTTCCCTCTGGTAATTGCTGGAGACCATGATTTCCGTATGTCATTTTTCTTACTACGTTAAAAATAAGGTAGTTTCTTTCCAAAGAGTTCTTCGATACAATCTTTGTAGTGTCAGAATCTGTGTTGAATGTACTTTTAGCATTCGTCCTAAAGAGTGCACAATCTTTGAACGGCCTTCAAGCGTATCTCCAGAATCTGCTGAAGATATTGTAAAAACTTGCTGTGTGTTGCGCAGTTTCGTTCATGATCGCGATAGATACAGTTCCGGAGACGCGTTACGTACTTGTGTGTTGAGACATGTCAACAGGTCCAACACAAGATGGGGTAAATGTGAGTGACGCTTACCAGTCGTCTCCTTCTCTGAACAACATTGGCCTCCAACGTTCGGCGAACACTTTAATTTTTTTCCTTTTTATCTGACTTTCCCTCACTCTTGAATGCTGCAAATCGATGGATGTTCCTCAGATTCACCGATGAAATTTCTGTATTCACTTCAGTTTCCACCCAACAGTATGACCCACACGGCCGTGCTACGGAATAGCAGTTAGCAGGAGTCCCAATACTGAGGGCAGTCACAACCGATACCGGTCGGGTTTAGACTTGATCTGCGCTCCTTGTCACGTGTTATACGACAGCCAGTGAACGTTTGAGTAGTGTTCCGAGAGCTCTGCTGCGAATGCCGTAGCCAAGTGAACATTAAACCTTATCTTAGCGAGCTATTTAGTGCGCTTTTATTGCCATTTGTTGTGACCTGTCATCGATGATGGTGGTGATAAACGAAAAATTCTACATAGACTAGCAGAAATAATTTTCAGGATACATGATTTCTTCAGGCACAAAGCATGTGTACCTCCTTACCGCAACTGGCAACTGTCGGTGGAACCGACAACAACGCAGTTACTGTCTGTGACTGAGGGACGTAGCCAGGATTTTGTCAAAGGGGGACGGGAGGTCCGATTTGTTAAAGAGAACAATGAATAAATCCCATGTTATGCATATAACCTAAAAACACAATTTTTTCATGTTATATCCACAATTCGCTTTCTGAAGGCTTTCATACAAATTTTGTTAGGTCAATAAAATTTAAGCATGAGAAGCTTTTATTTAAAAAGTATAACATATATTCTCAATAGTGAGATCCCACATGAGTAATTTAAATCTCTTTATTTGGCAATATAACAAATTCACTTTACGAATTAGAATTCTCATATAATGTATTACCTCTTAACTAACTAAACACAGCTCAGTGTTTTATGACAGAACAGAGGATCTTAGCGTCATATGCGTTCAAATCTCTTTCGACGGTAGCTATCTTTCTCGTACTACATGAAACGTCCCATTGGAAAAATTATATATGACTGTGCTCCAACTGACACACAATGTTTTTAGCGCAACGAAATCTGACTTTCAGTAATCCCTACAAAAGAATGGTCCTGACTAACAATAACCTATGCCTTTCATGAATTCTTACCTCACAAAAATCTTTGTTACTCGAACTACTGCAATACAGCGAGCGCCAATACTGCGAGCTAAGTAAAAGATTCTAACTACTGAAGGCACTAACTACTGATAGGCATAGTTAGTAAATGAAAGACTTTGATAGAGAACAAACAATGTAGATACCTTAATAGTGTTCAAAAGTCATTATATATCAGTTCATGACATCCGGTTTTACAAATTTACTTTCTCTGTCCATATCATCCGCTCTCAAAACTCCGCCATTTCACTCCCGACATCCACTACTGCTGGCGGCTCAACTCCAACTGCGCAACGCTACGCGCTATTCACATCCAGCTGCCCCATACTACAATGGTAGACAACAATGCAAACTAGCCATAGACTGCACAGCACAACCAGTGATTTTCATACAGATCGCTACGTGGTGGTGGCGTTACCAATACCAAAACCTAAACAGCCTACTTACATAGCCCCCTTGCTCCCCACAAAAAAGTTTACAAATTGTTTGCGCGTTGGCCAATACATATTTGTTAAAATTTTTTCACAATTACAATAACAAAGAAATCAAATGCACAGACGTATTGATACAACGTTGATCAAAAGCTAAAATTTTTTCACTGTCAATAAATACAGTCCTGATCGTTCATAGCATTAAAATAGCAGTGTTCTTCTCAGTGTCCGAGCAGTAAAAGAAAAAGCACATGGAAGTCGTTGATTTCCATGCACCCATGCAGTCTTGAAGAAGTAATGTTTTCCTTCCAACGGAAAGACAGTACTGACTCTTGACATGCAGACAGGTAATGGACCACAACAGAGCAAACCCACAACAGAGTCAGTCGAAGTTTTGAAGAAGATTGGTAGGTAGGTCATCACAGAGTAGACCCACTGTAGTCCTGATCGAGATTATGGTATTGGTGGGCCACCAGAGGTGCAGATTCACGGCAGTCCGTGTAGAAATAATGGTATTGGTGGGCCATCAAAGATGCAGACCCACTATAGTCCTATCAGAGACGGCCAGCAGCAATCTGTTGCGACTGTGCAGGTGCACACTCATCATCGAAGAGTATTGTGGATAATATAGGAAGTCCATAAACACCACTTGTGCACACACAGAGTTTCTGGAATTGTCGTTAGAACCAGCAGTGCTGTTAACCAGTCCCTTGCTGTATTATTAACACATGTGCAAACACTAACAGTCCCAACTTACCACATATTGTCCATATATTATGACCAACAGAAATGTTTGCAATGAATTGAATACTTACAAGTTACTTAATTTGGTGAACTGGTGTCAATTACAATTTTATAACATAGAGAATACAATAACAAAGGTACAAAATACATCATTAACAAAAATAACAATACAGATAACATTTGTAGTAGTACAGGCTTTACAAAAGAACAGAAATAAACAGATACATCAGTGTTAGAGGAATTATGACATAAGTAAATATATAAAATAATGAGAATAGTTTTCCAAACATTAATTTCACACTTGGGCATTAAAACAGAACAGAATACATAACGTCTAAACATCTTTACAAAGCAAATAACATATTATTAGAAAAATTCTACAACATAACTCGTATCAGCTAAACACATGAAGACAGGAAAAACACAGATACACAAGAGTACACAGACACATAGTGGAATAATACAAAAGGAAAGGACAGGGTTTGTTTTACTGCAGTATTTTGCAAACAAAACTTTCTTTACTTCTTGGAGATCTCCCTTTATTCATCATTATTCCCAAAAAGTCCTTTCTATGCCCGCTTTCGGTATTCTGTTCATATTTCTTTCTAAATAATTATTCCTCAGTTACAATACTCATTTGGACCCAAATCTTTTTCATATAACTTCTAAGTGCGTTCTTTCCCTATTCTCCATAGTTAGTTTCTTATAGAGCCAACCCTCTCTTAAGCTAACTTAAATCTACTGAGCTCAGGTATATATACTAAGGGACGAGCCAATGCAGCAGCACAAAACAATTAACACAAACAGCAATGACAAAAAATGCAAATTGGCATAGCAAGCAGGAATAAATATAAATTAGCAAAGCAAATGCAACATTACAACTAATATAAGGCACTGTGCAGCAAACAAGAAAAATAAATCAGTAGTAAAACTGGCTCAACAGAGTAATACAAAGTGAAATTCAGTATCACTATGCCTGGCAAACAGCAGCAGCAAATACCATAACTTACATATAAATGTGACAAAGCTCAAGCAGAAAAAATAGTACACTAAAGACAACAATGCAGATAAGGGAAACATCTATTCACATCTTAGATCCTATGTCATTAAAGTGGTGCAGCACAACAAGTTATTCTACCAATAATTATCTATTAGATCTGTTGACAGAAAGTATTCACATTAGCAAATGCATTTCATTTTATTTTCTAAAACCAATGCTGCAACACAGCAGGAAATCAGATATCAAATGAAATAAGCAACTATGTACAAAGTAAAGGATATAAATATTATTCAATAGTCATGTGGCATTTCATAAGTTATTAAAAATTCTCTCAATTCTCGTAGAAAGACACTTGTCATGATCAGGTGTGCAAATGTAAGAATATTTCCCATCAATTCATAAGCATTTCAGTAAGTAGCACAAAGTACAATATGTTTCCAAGTAATGAGAGTGTCGTATTTGCGATGCTTTCTACAAAGAATTGTCAACATCGAGGTTAATGGTCTCCTTTTTTCATCACCTGTGCCTCTGAAAGGCACACACTAATGGATTTTTTTTTTAGGTGATTGTCGCTCAGATGGGCCTCTACAGCACATTACGTCAAGTTCATCTACCTTCTTTACTGAAATATTTACGGCAGCAGTTTCTGCTACAGTGACAGTCTCATATAAAAAAAAATTCAAAGGTTAGAAATTTTCATTGGAAGTGTGTAGAAACAAAATCTCATAAATAACAGTGGCGAAAAGGTTTTTTAGCATTGTGCTAACTAACATTCACATATGTACACACATTTCATAATTCTTTAAGTACGATTCTTGGTTTCCAACATCCTTTTTCACAACTCAGAGTCCCTAACCACTATTTACTATTCCTTACCTTATTACACATATACATATTCGTCGACACTTCTTCAGTGTTTCACCATAATAAATACGTAGCATAATCAAAATCATCATATAGCATCAGCTTATTGATCATAAACATACCTCAACTGCGTAATACACATTGTCATCGTAATAATAAGATCATAAAAACTGAGTCAAATATCAAAAACGTCGTAAATTTCTGCAATAATTTCAAAACCTAAAAAAATTCTCTGCTCATTTCACTAGTGTCATCCACCTCAATCATACTTTAAAAATCGTAATCCCATACCAAATATATCATTAAAAGTTCTCATAGTATCAGAATGGTTCCAAAGAAAAATATGAACAGTTCACAAAGTACAGACAAAATACGATTTCATAAGTGTGAAGTTATCCAACTGTGTAATTACGTAAACATGTGTCACTGACATAGTAAATAAATGTTTGTTTCTCTGTTAAATAATCAGATAGCTGTGTAATTCAGTGTTAGAGAAATATGGAACTGATGTGTAAAGTTGTATAAGCAAATACTATATTACCTAGGGCTCCTTGTGCTTACCAAACACATGGTACAAACAATAAGGGTTTACCCCATGAGGATTAATGTAATTATACCCTCAGGTGTTACAGATTATAGCAATGGAATTAAATGCATCACGGAAAACCTTTGTATCATTGTAATTCAAAAATCTTAAAAAATAAATGTTTTAAGTACAAAATTAATCAATGAAATACGTATACTGTAGCGCTAAACTGTGCGTCTTGTAAGATAAACTCTGTCATTACTTAATGGTACAAATGTGCCAAGTGTAGTAATTATCGTCGTCTGTAACCAAAGTTCTGTAGAAGTCAATGTACTTACCTCATAATAAACAAAAGTGAAATGCTATGTGTAGAGATATCATAGTTATTACGTACAGTACCGTGATCAAGAAAGTACTATGCTGTAATGTATTGTTGTGCTACGAAAAATGCTGTATCATTGTAGCTATACCACAAAAGTTAGTACTAAAACATGTTTTACTTTCCAAAAGAAATCAGAGTAACTGTGCAGATATATGAAACAGGTACACAGAAAAAACAACAATGTAAATTGTGTCATACATTAGTATAATGTGAAGCCTTAAAATAAACTAACCACTGTGTCATCTGGTATCTCTCAGAAAGTACTTTAAATAAAGAATGTCTTTTCAAGTAAACCAAAATGTTGCATTAATATCTCATTAGCAGTATATGTTCTAAGTATGTAAGTCTTATAGTCGTTACATAATGGTCGAACTAACAAGCAAAAATGTACACACGTAGAGACACTGTGTCCTCTCTTCACTATAACAATGCATTTGTGTGCTGTATGCAGTCTGTGGCTTGTATGCATTGTTGTATGTCATTGTAGTGTTGGACAGCTGGATGTGAACAACACGTAGCATTATGCAGTTGGAGGTGAGCCACCAGCAGTGGTGGATGTGGTGAGTGAAATGGCGGAGTTTTGAGAGTGGATGATCTGGACAGAGACAGTAAATTGATAAGACTGGATGTCATGAACTGATATATATATATATATATATATATATATATATATATATATATATAATGACTTTTGAACGCTATTAAGGTAAATACATTGTTTGTTCTCTATCAAAATCTTTCATTTGCTAACTGTGCCTATCAGTAGTTAGTGCCTTCAGTAGTTAGAATCTTTTTTTAGCTCGCATTATTGGTGCTCGCTGTATTGCAGTATTTCGAGTAACGATGATTTTTGTGAGGTAAGAATTCATTAAAGGTACAGGTTATTGTAAGTCAGGACCATTCTGTTTTAGGGATTACTGAAATTCAGATTGTGTGTCAGTTTAAGCATAGTCATTTATAATTTTTCCAAGGGGACATTTCATTCAGTCTTGCATTTAAATTTACTACTTATCTGAAATCAAAGTCCTTCAGCTTATCGAAGCATCCCAAGCTGCTCAGTTCTGTCGCAGATTTTATTAGATTATCTTACATTTTATTCAAATTCTGGAGTTTCTTTAAGGGATCAAGAACTTCTTTTAAAGTTATTATTTCAACAGTCAGCTTGAAAGGACAGAAACCAAAATTATTGATGAACAAGACGTAATATAGAAATATCATAGCAACAGTTGTGGGTTATTCACAGTAATTCGTGCATTGATGTCAGCTAGACTTCTAATGTGTGCAATTTCATAAAAGAGTTTGTTTTTATCCACGATAATATGAGTGTACAGTCCATGATGCTAATAAATATATGTACGATGCACAACATACATTGTCGTTCATATGACATTCACTTACAAATACGCTGGTGTTGTGGCAGTTGGTCTCACTGTTCCAAGGACATTACGGATAAGAAATTTCACAGTAGACTGCCAGTCTTCGAGTAAATCTTTAAGACATAACATATCGCTGTTTTGTATGTGGGCCATCTTTGTGCAAGGATCATATTACAAAATGTCGAACGCTAGCCGACTTCCAATATAAATATTGCTCGCCTACGCATACTGTGGAAATCTTACGCAAACAAGCATCAAAATTAAATACCATCTGCCCGATAAATAACTACTTATCCCTAATTAAGGTCATTACTGTTAGAAAAACAATTAAATTATTTCTATATCATTATTTCTACAACTTAAAAATATCACGGTTTGAAGGTAATCGTAGAACATTTCATTTATTATAGTATTAGACGATCGTAAATAGATTATGGTTGAAAGGGGAGAGTACGCACGCCGCAGTAGGTTCGGACGAATTCAAACAGCCCACTGAAAAAAATCTTTTCTATCGACAAACTTCAAAATGCACTGTTATCACATGCCATTTCTGCTCCCCATATATCTCTTCTCACCTCACCGTATCAGAAATGGTTATCATAAGTAATACCACAATAACCATAACCATTAACGGGTAACCATTAACGAAATGATTGGCACGACAATCATGAAGTTGAAATACAATTTAAAACAATTATTTTATCGAAATCTGTAAAATCGCCTGAGAAAGGTTGCACGGCATGCGCCTCGATTCTGTCTCGCAGCGCGTCGCTGAGCGGTACAAAGCGATCAAACGAATGAACTCTCCCAGTGCTTTGACGAAAACCAGGCCACCGTATCCGCCGCTTGACCGGTAAGCAGCGTCCCAGAATGGCGTCGTGTGAAGGTCGGTATTGGAAACAATGCTCCGAAGACAGTAGTCTGTCACTGAACACCAGAGAAGCGCGGTGGCAATGAACCTCTGAAGGTGCCCATTTAAGCCAATGCTTTGCCAGCGGAAGCGTCACTGGGAAGTGCTTCTCAGTGGCTCCGTGTTAAGGCGGCCTCACGCTACTATCTCTTGCATTACAGGAATTCAGTGACCTCTCTTCTCCACATTTATTCCAGAGCTGGATGCTGAAAAAGGATGCAAAAGGGCTAGTTGTGTTTCACAATAAGGATTTGTTCTATTTATCAGCACCATCGATCTGTGTTGGAGATGTGTGAGATCTTTTTTGCATATAAGTAAAGCAAACTATCTTTTATTAGCGACTTTAAATACGCTTCGAGGACACAAATCTAACTTGCTCTATTCGTATGAATTACATGCATTGTCTCATACTTTCAATTGGAGCTACCTCTGTTGTTTGCTACCATTTTTCCATTTGAGTACTTCATCTCTCAGTTACAGTATTATTGAAATGCACAGAAAGTGAATCACGTTGATATTTAATAAGTGAAGATACCCAAACCATGTAGTCAACCTCCTAACAGTCTTGTAGACATCGAAATACTGAACAACTGAATAGTGACTGAATGTTTCTTATGTAGCCTGTGACAGACATGTCCTCATTGTTGTATATTTTCCATAGAACAGTAATATTGCTACAAGTATCACCTATTTATCTGACACATACCAGAATATTGCTACAGAACACAATTTTTACACTTTTATTTCAGTATGTTGCTGTGTTCTCATTTATTGATCTGACTTTCCAAATACACATCCATATATGTCAATAATACAGTTGAGTGGTATGTGGAAAACAAACTAATAATTAATCTGAAAAAGAACTACGTCTCTCTTTCAAAAAAAAAAAAAGGAGGCACATGGATGCACTTTTCGACAAAACAAGATTGGAACAGGAATTTTGGTTTAATTTTTTAGGTTTTACTATAGACTGTTAGTTGAAATAGAAAAAAACACATTTACTTTATGCCCAGAAAGATACGGTCATTGATATTTTGGATGAAACAGCTGGTCTAGTATGTATATCAAGTGCTCTTGTGCCCAGTGTGTGACGGTGTCCTTGGATCAGGAATGTAAAATGGAGTTACAGTAAGGGCAAATTATAATAACACAGTAATGAAAAGAACATTAATACAACAACAAAATCAAACCATTTGGACCATAATGAAAAAAAAAACACTAAGAATTTTGTAGAAATTGCATCAAGGATGTTGATATTTTAACTTTTCCATCATTACATGTACTAAGGAGCATTTTAACTGCACTGCGCGATTCTGGTATCAAATTTACAATAACTGCCAAGAAAATACCAAATATCAACACTGATACTTTCCCTGGACCTCTGAAAAATACACTTGATACAAAGGAATTCCAAACTGTGGCACAGTATACGAGCAAAGAGTAAGCATCCCTTCTGGCGAAGATGATGAGTATGAAACTCATCGGAACGTTGCGATAAGACGACGCCACCACTCGGCTGATAACCCGAGAACAATTCATCAGTGGAAAGACTGCAGCGGCAAAGTAAGCATGCCATGACCATCGAACCTTGTGTACCAAATTAAGAGAAATTCGACTATTATTCTTGAATTATATCATTTATGGAAAACTAAGATTAATAATGTGTGTTGTAGCATTATATTTTTAAACTATTTGGTAGTTCACTCATCATAGCTTACGTTACCTACGTGGGTATCATAATGTAAATCATTGTGTGCTGTAAACCCTTGTGTGTCACAGATAAAATTATAAGCACACTTTGTAAGTTTCTCTCTAGCTTAGAGGCAAAATGACTTGTCACATTTTGTGATTACAAAAATGTATACAGTGTAATTTATGGGACCAATAAACTCTCAATCATAGACAGAGATACATATCACCGTCTTAACATCTTTGTTGCTTTACTTAGCAAGTAATTGCCAATACTGCAGTTGGTTAATATGCCTCACCTTATAGTATTAGAGTTTAAAAATTATCATGGGATCATCTCTAGAAAATTACAATGAAAATATCACATTCATCTCCTTGAGGAGATGGCTGGGTGTTGTGTGATGTCCTTAGGTTAGTGAGGTTTAAGTAGTTCTAAGTTCTACGGGACTGATGACCATAGATGTTAAGTTCCATAGTGCTCAGAGCCATTACTCATTCCTTGAGAAGTCTTTTGCTCATTGTCTTTTAATGAAGTGTGTTCTTACACATATTACGCGCTTGTGTAGAAAAAACAGATTTTTCTGCCAACATCTTTCCTGATTTATAGTCATAGTGTACAATATCAGCTCTAACACAGGCTTTGTTATCTATAATTATGTGTTCTCATCCTTAGGGTAACAGTGGTAGACGTCTTTCTATTCTACTGCCACATCTCATTTATTGTGTTACAGCTGCTTTGCAAATGCTGCAAACATTTTTGGTATGTGACTAAAACTGACTGTCATTAGAACATTTAAGTGATTTGTGAAGTAATATTGCTAAAGTGTTGCAAACAGTAAATGTAAAAAATTATTTTTACAAGATTGTAGCCTCAGGATTACACATAAACCTCCTCAATGAACTTTCAGGTAAATATTGTGTCAAATGACTATTTTAGCTGCGTCCCTGTTACAAGGATTTATTTGTAATACCCCCCCATGAACCATGGACCTTGCCGTTGGTGGGGAGGCTTGCGTGCCTCAGCGATACAGATGGCCGTACCGTAGGTGCAACCACAACGGAGGGGTATCTGTTGAGAGGCCAGACAAACGTGTGGTTCCTGAAGAGGGGCAGCAGCCTTTTCAGTAGTTGCAGGGGCAACAGTCTGGATGATTGACTGATCTGGCCTTGCAACATTAACCAAAACGGCCTTGCTGTGCTGGTACTGCGAACGGCTGAAAGCAAGGGGAAACTACAGCCGTAATTTTTCCCGAGGACATGCAGCTTTACTGTATGATTAAATGATGATGGCATCCTCTTGGGTAAAACATTCCGGAGGTAAAATAGTCCCCCATTCGGATTTCCGGGCGGGGACTACTCAGGAGGATGTCGTTATCAGGAGAAAGAAAACTGGCGTTCTACGGATCGGAGCGTGGAATGTCAGATCCCTTAATCGAGCAGGTAGGTTAGAAAATTTAAAAAGGGAAATGAATAGGTTAAAGTTAGATATAGTGGGAATTAGTGAAGTTCGGTGGCAGGAGGAACAAGACTTCTGGTCAGGTGACTACAGGGTTATAAACACAAAATCAAATAGGGGTAATGCAGGAGTAGGTTTAATAATGAATAGGAAAATAGGAATGCGGGTAAGCTACTACAAACAGCGTAGTGAACGCATTATTGTGGCCAAGATAGATACGAAGCCCACACCTACTACAGTAGTACAAGTTTATATGCCAACTAGCTCTGCAGATGATGAAGAAATTGAAGAAATGTACGATGAAATAAAAGAAATTATTCAGATAGTGAAGGGAGACGAAAATTTAATAGTCATGGGTGACTGGAATTCGAGTGTAGGAAAAGGGAGAGAAGGAAACATAGTAGGTGAATATGGATTGGGGCTAAGAAATGAAAGAGGAAGCCGCCTAGTAGAATTTTGCACGGAGCACAACTTAATCATAGCTAACACTTGGTTTAAGAATCATGAAAGAAGGTTGTATACGTGGAAGAACCATGGAGATACTAAAAGGTATCAGATAGATTATGTAATGGTAAGACAGAGATTTAGGAACCAGGTTTTAAGTTGTAAGACATTTCCAGGGGCAGATGTGGACTCTGACCACAATCTATTGGTTATGACCTGTAGATTAAAACTGAAGAAACTGCAAAAATGTGGGAAATTAAGGAGATGGGACCTGGATAAACTGAAAGAACCAGAGGTTGTACAGAGTTTCAGAGAGAGCATAAGGGAACAATTGACTGGAATAGGGGAAAGAAGTACAGTAGAAGAAGAATGGGTAGCTCTGAGGGATGTAGTAGTGAAGGCAGCAGAGGATAAAGTAGGTACAAAGACGAGGGCTGCTAGAAATCCTTGGGTAACAGAAGAAATATTGAATTTAATTGATGAAAGGAGAAAATATAAAAATGCAGTAAATGAAGCAGGCAAAAAGGAATACAAACGTCTCGAAAATGCGATCGACAGGAAGTGCAAAGTGGCTAAACAGGGATGGCTAGAGGACAAATGTAAGGATGTAGAAGCTTATCTCACTAGGGGTAAGATAGATACTGCCTACAGGAAAATTAAAGAGACCTTTGGAGAGAAGAGAACCACGTGTATGAATATCAAGAGCTCAGATGGCAGCCCAGTTCTAAGCAAAGAAGAGAAGGCAGAAAGGTGGAAGGAGTATATAGAAGGTTTATACAAGGGCGATGTACTTGAGGACAATATTATGGAAATAGAAGAGGATGTAGATGAAGACGAAATGGGAGATACGATACTGCGTGAAGAGTTTGACAGAGCACTGAAAGACCTGAGTCGAAACAAGGCCCCCGGAGTAGACAACATTCCATTAGAACTACTGACGGCCTTGGGAGAGCCAGTCATGACAAAACTCTACCAGCTGGTGAGCAAGCTGTATGAGACAGGCGAAATACCCTCAGACTTCAAGAAGAATATAATAATTCCAATCCCAAAGAAAGCAGGTGCTGACAGATGTGAAAATTACCGAACTATCAGTTTAATAAGCCACGGCTGCAAAATACTAACGCGAATTCTTTATAGACGAATGGAAAAACTGGTAGATGCAGACCTCGGGGAGGATCAGTTTGGATTCCGTCGAAATGTTGGAACACGTGAGGCAATACTGACCTTACGACTTATCTTAGAAGAAAGATTAAGAAAAGGCAAACCTACGTTTCTAGCATTTGTAGACTTAGAGAAAGCTTTTGACAATGTTGACTGGAATACTCTTTTTCAAATTCTAAAGGTGGCAGGTGTAAAATACAGGGAGCGAAAGGCTATTTATAATTTGTACAGAAACCAGATGGCAGTAATAAGAGTCGAGGGGCATGAAAGGGAAGCAGTGGTTGGGAAAGGAGTGAGACAGGGTTGTAGCCTCTCCCCGATGTTATTCAATCTGTATATTGAGCAAGCAGTAAAGGAAACAAAAGAAAAATTTGGAGTAGGTATTAAAATTCATGGAGACGAAGTAAAAACTTTGAGGTTCGCCGATGACATTGTAATTCTGTCAGAGACGGCAAAGGACTTGGAAGAGCAGTTGAACGGAATGGACAGTGTCTTGAAAGGAGGATATAAGATGAACATTAACAAAAGCAAAACGAGGATAATGGAATGTAGTCAAATTAAATCGGGTGGTGCTGAGGGAATTAGATTAGGAAATGAGACACTTAAAGTAGTAAAGGAGTTTTGCTATTTAGGAAGTAAAATAACTGATGATGGTCGAAGTAGAGAGGATATAAAATGTAGACTGGCAATGGCAAGGAAAGCGTTTCTGAAGAAGAGAAATTTGTTAACATCGAATATAGATTTATGTATCAGGAAGTCGTTTCTGAAAGTATTTGTTTGGAGTGTAGCCATGTATGGAAGTGAAACATGGACGATAACTAGTTTGGACAAGAAGAGAATAGAAGCTTTCGAAATGTGGTGCTACAGAAGAATACTGAAGATAAGGTGGATAGATCACGTAACTAATGAGGAGGTATTGAATAGGATTGGGGAGAAGAGAAGTTTGTGGCACAACTTGACTAGAAGAAGGGATCGGTTGGTAGGACATGTTTTGAGGCATCAAGGGATCACAAATTTAGCATTGGAGGGCAGCGTGGAGGGTAAAAATCGTAGAGGGAGACCGAGAGATGAGTACACTAAGCAGATTCAGAAGGATGTAGGCTGCAGTAGGTACTGGGAGATGAAGCAGCTTGCACAGGATAGAGTAGCATGGAGAGCTGCATCAAACCAGTCTCAGGACTGATGACAACAACAACAACACCAAGTTCTGAGGAAAATACCTCATAACATTTAAAATGTGTAAGCGGCTGTGGCTAAATGTTTGGCATTCAGCGTGCTACATGAAGAAAATCAGTAATTAAAGCAATAAAAACATATTACAGTGAAGATGAGCCAGGGAGGTAACTTTAGTTTGATCAATAAGGAGCCAAAATACATATTATGTGGATAAGGATTTGAATGAAAGCAAAAATAACATACAGCACAAATAGTAAAAAATAAGTAATAAGTATCAGTCATATAGAGTAAATGAAATGTAAGAAATTGCAACAATGGCATCTTGTCAATAAGTGCCATAAAGTCCACATGTGTTTGTAGTTCCATGCAACAACATAGTTGGTTTTGTAGCTTCCCCATAGAACAGTCATCTCGTCGACCCACCGCAAGTGCTGTAACTTGGACCCGCAAAAGAGCAGATATTTCTAAGAGAAGTACAACATATAAGGGAACACTGTTCCGACAATAAGAAAATTAACTGGAGGAACGCACTTCAAGATTAATGCTTTAATAACTCTCATGTTTCATGAGCACTCATTATCTGAACTTGTAACTGTACCTACGAATAATCGACAGATAGTGATCCAGTGAAGTTCTAATGTGTTTATGCTTACAGTTTCCGTACTAAGTACAGTACTGAATGGACCTGCATATCTACATGAAACATACATAGTCATACATGAGGCACGTTCAGCGCAAAAAGGTGATTTTAAAGTCAGTTTTATTCTGGACTTAGAACGTATCAGGTGATACTATCAAGTTTGACAGGCTAAAATTTGAATTAATGAAATAAAAACATGGCACCGCATTCAGTCCCTGGTAGGCTAATCAGCACCGCCCCACAACCGTCTCATTCTGGTTCGGTGGTGTCACTCGATGCCATCACGAGGTTTAGTGAGTCAAACCCGGACCCTCCACACAGCTGCCAGAAACGTTGACTGCTGAGCTCTGAAGGTGAACAGCTGTAGCATAGCAAAACAAACACACGAGTTTAACAGAAATTAAACAAACGATGACTTTCTTCCACAATAGACACACAGGAGAGAGAGAGAGAGACAGGTAAAACGGCACTGCGTGTAAATGTTACATTCTCTACATTCAATTAAGTATAAGCTCAACAGACAAAAATTAGGCACCTGTAAAACCATCACTACAAACATCATTTAATACTGCATAGTTCCGCCCCTGGACTTGATAATCGTCTATATTCTGTTAGGAAGCAAGTTCTCAAGGTTGCACAGGAATTTCACATCCAGGTTAAGCCTCTCGGTTAGGATTTGATCTCGCGTTTCCACCAAATTGCGGGGATGCCGAAGACATCGTTTCATCCACTGTACCAATATGTCCCGCAAACTTTCTATGTGGTTAAAATTAGGTGATTTTGCAGGTCAGCCGAGATGTGATAGGATGGGGGAGTGTTCAGAAAACCACATATTATTCTAGCCCAATGATCTTTACTGTTGTCGTTTTTATGTTTCTGTGTGAGCAACGGCCTCTTGCAAGGTGACCGACACGAGATGTCCAATGCATGCCGTTCCCGTTGCAGTTTTCTCTCGGAAAAAGATGAGAATTGACCTCCATTCACTGACTGCAGAATTACTTCGGGTTTGGATACAATTTGATTTACAAGCCACGGAACACGTGTCTGGTCCCCTCAGTCAGGATCGTCCTGCAACCATAATACTGGCCTCGTGTGTCGTAGCCACAGTCACTACACCACTGCTTGTAGTCACCTTGAACAGTCTGCAACGAAACAACAAGAAATCCAGCTATTTCGCACACTCTATGGCTATTGGCATGGTCAAACACGATTGCCCCTTTTGGGAACTCTATTATGACTTCATCAATAAACATAAATGTCTCACTGCTAATGATTTATACTCGCTTAGCGGCAGTGCGAGTGTAGTTGAGCACGTGACTCGATTGCTACGCCAACCGGAAACGCCTGAGGATTCTCCTTAGCGTGCGGACTCTGGTGGCTAACTGTTTTGTCTGGTGAGCTTGTATACCTTAAGTGAGCTTTTATATTCGATCGCTGACTGTAACAAGAGTACTTGATAAGGAAAGGAATGAACGTAGCCTACAGACAACGTTTCTGAAATGAATGTTTCGAACGAATAATTAAGTTCTTTCAAATACAAATATACTGAGAGCGAAATTACTGCATTTACCTCCTGTATATCCCGCACCACCACTCAGTGGCTTGATCAGTCCTCAAGCTCGTCGCCAGCAGAGGACTCCTTCCCAGTTGAGTTGCTGCAATCCGTCCACTCGCCTAGCGTCTGTCTGTCTGGAGAAGGAGAATCTTCCGATAGTTTCCCTTCTAATTCCTTGTCGTCCCCTGATAAAGCTGTACATCTGTAGTGAGTCTCCTTCTCTGTTACGCGTTCCTCTGGAGGTGCACAAAATGCAAAGTCCGGGAGCTCTCCCTCATCGGAACCATCTTCTGCAGACTTTCTTACCAGAGAAAAGCCTCCTGTCCACTCGGCTGACCTGACATGAATCTCAACGTGGGCCTCCCAGTCACTGTCGCTGCAGTCCACGTCTTCGTCGCCAGTGTCGCTCTCCAGATGGAGCCTCTGGGCTTCCAGGTAGCCCACTGGGTCGAACTCGTCTGCGCTGTCGCAGCCAGAGTCGCTGGCGCCGTCGTGGTCGTCCAGCAGCTGGTACTCCCCAGCCCTCCGTACCTCCCTGAGGTGGGCGGCCATCTGCAGCAATCCCAGGCGCTCTCCCTCCTGCTCTGCTCTGTGGCGCCGGGTCTGCTTACGGATCTGCTCACGTCTCCACTCTTCCATTACGTTCTATGAAAAGTAACATAATTAACAACTGACCAAAAGAAGACTATCTACACTACTGGCTACACCAAGAAGAGATGCAGATGATAAACGGGTATTCATTGGACAAATATATTATACTAGAACTGACATGTGATTACATTTTCCCGCAATTTGGGTGCATAGATCCTGAGAAATCAGTACCCAGAACAACCAACTCTGGCCGTAATAACGGCTTCGACACGACTAGGCATTGAGTCAAACACAGCTTTGATGTCGTGTACAGGCAGAGCTGCCCATGCAGCTTCAACACGATACCACAGTTCCTCAAGAATAGTGACTGGTATATTGTGACGACCCAGTTGTTCGGCCACCATTGACCAGACGTTTTCAATTGGTGAGAGTTCTGGAGAATGTGCTGGCCAGGGCAGCAGTCGAACATTTTCTGTATCCAGAAAGGTCCGTACAGGACCTGGAACATGCGGTCGTGCATTATCCTGCAGAAATGTGGGGTTCCGCAGGGATCGAATGAAGGGAAGAGCCACGGGGCGTAACACAGCTGAAATGTTACGTCCACTGTTCAAAGTGCCATCAGTGCGAACAAGAGGTGACCGAGACGTGTAACGAATGGCACCCCATACCATCACGACGGGTGATACGCCAGTATGGCGATGACGAATACAGCCTCCGAATGTGAGTTCATCGCGATGTCGCCGAACACGAATGAAACCATCATGATGCTGTAAACAGAACCTGGATTCATCCGAAAAATGACGTTTCGACGTTGAGTACACCATCGCAGACGCTCCTGCCTGTGATGTAGCGTCAAGGGTAACTGCAGCCACGGTCTCCGAGCTGACAGTCCATGCTGCTGCAAATTTCGTCAGACTGTTGGTGTAGATGGTTGTGGTGTTGCAAACGTCCCCATCTGTTGACTCAGGGATCGAGACATGGCTGCACAATCCGTTACAGCCATGCGGATAAGCTGCCAGTCACCTCGACTGCTAGTGATACGAGGCCGTTGGGATCCAGCACAGTGTTCCGTATTACCCTAATGAACCCACCGATTCCATATTCTGCTAACAGTCTTTGGGCCTCGACCAACGCGAGCAACAATGTCGCGAAACGATAAACCGCAATCGCGATAGGCTACAATCCGACCTTTATCAAAGTCGGAAAAGTGATGGCACGCATTTATCCTCCTTACACGAGGCATCACAACAACGTTTGACCAGGCAACACCAGTCAATTGCTGTTTGTGTATGAGAAGTCGGTTGGAGACTTTTCTCATTTCAGCACGTTGTAGGTGTCGCCACCGGCGCCAACCTGGTGTGAATTCTCTGAGAAGCTAATATTGGCATATCACAGCATCTTCGTCATGATGGTTAAATTTCGCGTCTGTAGCACGTCATCTTCGTGGTGTAGCAATTTTAATTGCCAGTAGTGTAGATGAGTAGGGGTCCACATTAGTAGCATCTTAATGAAACTCCTATGATGTTTCAGTGGAATGCTTCTGAAGTGGATATAGTAACAGGCAGTATTATACGCAGCCAACTACAGAATACGAATTATAAGTAAAACTACACACGTCAAATGGGTGCTAAACACTAACTACGTTCACAACTCGACAGACTGGGAATATACATGAGAACGTATGAAGAACACTGAAAGACGTACATAATATATACATCAACAGAAAAAAATCACGACGCCACTAAATAAATAATGTAAAGGAATACAAAACGGGAATAAATTTGTATAGCTATTTAAGTGATTAATATCGCAAGATCGCAGGTTAATGTAAGATCGAGACAAGCCATTGCAAATGTGAAATGCTGATATGTTAATAACCGATGCAGCTGCTAGAATGCCTGTTGCACTTATTCAGCCAGTAGAGGGATGGTTAATGCTGTTTGCAGCTGATGCTGGAGTTGTCATCTGATTATGTCCCGTATGTGCTCGATTGAAGTCACATCTGGTGATCGCACAGGCCCTGTAGAGGAAATTGTGTTGCAACAGCATTATGTGTATGAGCGTTATCTTGCTGGAAAAGACCACTTGGAATGCTGCACAACAGGTCGAATCGTCAGATTTACATACAGATGTGCAGTCAAGGTGCGTAGGATAATCACGAGAGGGGTCTTGTTCTCATAACGAAATCTCACCCCGCACAATAACTCCAGGTGTGGGTCCAGTGTGACTAGCAAGCACACAGGTTAGGTGCGGGTCCTCACCTGGCCTCCTTCTAATCAACACATTGCCATCACTGGCACCGAGGCAGACCCAGCTTTCTCCAGAAAACACGGCAGACTTCCACCCTCCACTCCAAGAGCGCTAGTGTGGGGTCAGTGGAGTACATAATACAGGTCGTCTCTTTCGGAGATGTGCTTAAAGTAGCCAGTTTCTAAGAGTACTTTGTGTCGCTGTGGGGCCAATTGCTGCAGCAGATACAGTTCGATGCTCTAGAGCCCCACACAGAATACAATGGTAGTCCGTCCACAGGTGGCCTGGTCATGTTGAAGAGGATGTGAGCACCTAAAGCGATTTTTGCAATGAAAGAGTTGGTCGAAAGACAATAAATTATATGGAACACACATGCGTGCGCCGAGGTCGGCCTGTTAGACCATATGCCTTTCATGACGCTCTAAGGAAACGTTAATTTAAATATACGAAAAAAGACCGAGAAAGACGATAGACCCATAGGAGAGGATTCACATCATTACTAGTTGGAGAGCGGGGCCAGAGAGAGCTTAAGGTTGGAGCTGAAATGCTTCAGAGGTGGCCGACAACCAACTATTGACATTTCTCTCACGCTCCCTATTGTACGGTCCAGAGACTTTTCCGGACGTTTAGAAGCGATGGGGAAGTCCCAGTATCTGTCCTGGCCAGTGCTCTTACATAGAGACAGAGAGATAAGTAAAATTGTAAAAAGGACTCCAGTCATATTCGAACAGCTTTTGCGGTTATGAGTTCACTGAATTGAGGAACAGGGCACGAAATCAATTAATTAAAAAGTTGACGAATTTAACCCTTATTAACGATGGTTGAAATTTAAAAAGTGACAACTGTTTATTTGCAGCTCTTTCAAAATAGATACGTGTTTAAAAGTTTTACTGACCTTCAAAGTGGTCACCAACGTTGTGTATAATCCGTTGTCAGTGATGTGTAAACTACTCTTAACAGTAACAGTTACTTTGACAGCTCGAGAGGCGTGGTCTATTGCCTGACGAATTTGTAGTAGTTCTGAGGCGAATGCCGTGAAGTGTTACCTTCAGTTTGGAAATCGAGTTGAACTCGCCAGGGCTGAAATGAGGAGAGTGCAGTAGGTCGTATAGGACTTAGCAGCCCCAACAGCTAAACAAATCAGTAACAGCTTGCACTGTACGTGACTGAGCATTGTCCTGCTAAATTAAAGTCGGGTTCTGCAGAAATTGTATCCACATCTGTCTCTAAGATGGTCGTAGGTTGTGTTCCAAAAATGAACAGCATAGTGATAGAAGTGATAATACTTTCTGCAGGACCTGACCATCGCTTTGCAGGACAACGCTCAAGCACGTAAAGTGCAACCTTTTACTGATTTGTTTGACTGATGGGGCTGCGAAGTGCTACACCACCTATTGCACTCCCCTCACTTAAGCCCTGCCGAATTCAACTCTATGTCAAAACTGAAGGAAACACTTCACGGCATTTGCTTCAGAACTGCTACAACTTCGTCTGGCAATAGACCTCGCCGCTCGAACTGCCAACACAACTGGCACTGCTAAGAGCATCCTAAGACTGCCACATGGCTGGCAATGGGTTATACAGAATGCTGGGGACCACTTTGAAAGTCAGTAACACGTTGACACACGCATCTATTTTGTACGAGCTGTAAATAAACATTTCCCACTAGTAAAGTTTCAACCTTCGTATATAATACAAGTAAGTTTCTCCTACAAAATGAAACCGCCAATTGCTTGCGTAAGTTGACAAATATAAAATAGGGGACGGATAATTTTTTATCACCAATCATTTAAGCCATAAAATACGTCATGACTTAAACCTGTAGAAGTTCCCGGACTGTTAGTTACAAATTCAATCCAAGGCAGTGAGGACGCATAGGGATATAGACCCCACCCACCGTCCTAGACGACTAACCTATGTGTGGGTCGGGTCGAACTACCCTTTGGCAGAAAGCTGTAGCTACCATCTGCATTACCACCTCAAGACAAGTTTGCTTACTCTGTGGGAGGAAATACACTGCCTTGCAGCGTCTGAGGAAATAAAACTATTTAGAGACACTCTCTCAGATTCAGTTTGTTGCAGTTCGTGTAGGTATCACTTCGTGTCCAGCAGCAGTACAGGACATGCGGCATTTTTTGCGATACAGACGTTGTTTCCATCACTTTGGAAGTAACCATGCACTCTAACGTTCACCTTTTGTTACGGCATTTACGGTAGAACTCTCGTAGCAAATCCATGTTTGATTAAGATGCAAATACGTGATTTGCAGACAAGAAATCTACGTTATAGTTCCATCAGTGTTAGAGCGGTAAGTTTTGTCACACTGCCCCTGCCTGCGTATTCGCAATATGTGATCATCCATGCCTCATTACTTTGAGTTCGCGATTCCAAATTCTGGAGTTTGACCTCTGATCCATACTCTCCACTGTTTTCATTATTTCTCGTGTATTTCTATGCCTTTTCATGAATATTTGGCTTAACCCAGAGCAAGCCTGGGGACTACCATACCGTCCAAAATATGGACTAGGAAATCAACGCTTGTCTTCGGGCGACTGCCTCACATTTCCATGTTGGGTCAAGAGTACAACTGTTTTAACAACAATTGTCTGTCTGTTACTTATCTGTAGTCTGCCTCCGTTCACTTAATTAATTAAGTTATTTTTCTCGACATTAAAATTCCCCGCTGTAAGGGAAGCTGTCCGGTGTCTCCACTGTCCAGTGACCAAAAGCTTCACAGGTGAGATCACTTTATTTTTACTGTAAGGAAAACACTAGCAGACAGAACTCCTCGCCTCATTCAATCTGCCAACGGACCACTGCAGCTACAGACTTGCTCTGTGAAAAGATGGTTGAAAGATCCGTTGGTGGCCAACCCACGATACAGCCCTGAACGTGAGTCACTAAATTTCAGAATGAGCCTTCCTGGTTTATTTTTGATCGTTACCTGCAGTAACAAAAGAGCCATGATAGAGCATTTTTAAAACCAACCTGGTGGTTCAGTGGAGAATGAAAGGAGAGACTGGACACTCAACCACTTACAAATAAACCAGTGCCTTGGCTAGTAAGGCACAGTAGCCACTGGAAGGTTCAACGCGTGGTGTCACAATCCACGTGTTCATCCAGCTGTGGTCGCGCCTCGTGCTAACCTTCTATCCAGTGCCAGCTCATCGCCTGGTTGTGAGATGCACAATGCCACCGGCGCTCAGAATGCTGCTGTCTCTGATGCTTACGGCGAGCTGTCAACACTGACGAGTTGCGGTGCAATGACGACATGAAATCAATGCCCAGACGTCGAAACCATCATACACAGCTGAAGATCATCAAAATGCAAATATCACTTTGTAACTAGCTGTTGTTGCTAACGAGATGCACGTGATGTCTTGTCACAGTCAGTTGATGATAGAGATACAAGCACTGGGGGCTAAATTATCATACATCAACATCTTAATTACTTTATAAATGGAGTACTATCAAAATATTTAGAAGCACAGAATGTTATTTTATCAAAAACGTAAGAGGCACAGAAGTCGAAATTGGAGGCCCAAAATGTGGCCTTTGCACAATATTTGGAAGCGCAAAATATCGATTTATCAAGATCGATGAGAAATGTGTTAAACTGAGCTCTGAAATGAAAACGAAGTGTGAAAAGCAAACAGAGGCAGTTACTTCTCTATTGCCCTTCAGACCCACGGGGATGAAGCCTTTGACCAATTTGATGCTGAGGATCTAGCTTTTAAAAGCAGGTGAGATTTATGACAGAGTTCTTTCAAAGAATAGTAAGGCCTTGACAAACATTATCTATAACATGGATACACTGGTCGAGTTGATAGTAACTCTTGCTAGTCGAATTCATGGCCAGAAGCCCACTCGTGAGTCACTACCGGCAGGAGAAATAAACTCTCTCTATTTCTAGCCACACTAAGCTGTTGTATACTATCGAATCCAGAGATGACTCGACTGAAGGACAGTTAGAAGAATTCAGAGCAGGTTTAGATTGTAGAAACGCTGCAAGGCACGTAGAATTAGAGAAGAAACCAACAAATAAAATCAGCTGTGAGACTTTCAATGTGGCTGATGACCAGCAATGAAATCAAATGGGCGAGTCATCCGCTGTCGGTAGAGCCATTGACAGGCTCCCTCGCCCAGGAAGTCTGTTCGAGTGGCACCTCCAAGAGCCAGGGCGGCTTGTCTTAAGTAGTGCCTCCACACTTACTTGCTGTGGAGGTCGCTGCCTCGTGTGCGGAGCCGTTGCGATGTGTGACAATAGAGGCACCTTTGAACTTGGGTTTCCCTCATGTTGTGGAGCCTTCGACACAGGGGGCTACGATGGTTCCAGCAGATACGTACACCCAAAATTCGGCCCATTACGATATATTACGCTTTAGCATAAGAGCTATCGTTATTGTCACCTGCCTATAGCGTTTGGTCCTCCTAACTGGGAACGGTTTAGTGAGATGCGGCGAGATAAAAAAGAAACGTTATTTTAGTACAGAATTTCAGCATCTGGTTCGACACAATCTGAACCAGTCATTAACAACTGTTGAGTGTGTTTCACCAGCACCTGACTTAGGGAGCAAGTGGTGGCAGATTACAGCAGAGCACTTTTCTGAACTTGCACAGTTAAGCTGAGTGTTTCTCGCCCAGTACTAATCATCAAAGAGTGAGACGGTTTTTAAGGAAATACCCAGGGTGCAGTCTCAGTAGTGGAACAGTCAGTGAGCTTCTCTTGTGTGAGGTATCAGTAGATCACCATCTGTAACGGAGGAAATAATTCCTACGATATAACATACAATGCTAGAATAGACATAGAGATAGCTGTTGACTGTTCTCATTATCAGCATACAACAGTCTTTAGAAATACTCGTCACCTTGGACTGTTGGCTAGAGGAGGCAAATCCCCGAAATTGCTTTAGCGGAGGTCGTTCTCCTAACCACCCAGAAGCCTCAAATAGTCAGAGCCAAAACAGGTCTGCAAGGGCAAGTAATCAGTCAGGAGACCACCAGAATAGTAATAATCGGTGAAGCAACCAAAACTACAGGACCATCATATCAGTGCAATCTGCAAATTCACAGCGAATGTATGTCTAACCACTGGCAGCATGCACCTTCAGTAAACGTGCAGTAGCATGCCCAACTTTGGCAATAGCTTTGATTACCAAAGTAGTGCTAGAAAACTGTACACCACAGCTGAATTACTCCTACTGACAGTGGGTAGTCATCTGGGAAGGGAAATGAAGTGAAATCAGAATCGATTAGGAGGTCAACAATATCAGAAACTGAGTCCGCCTTAATGCAAAACACCTTGTTATTCGTTCATTTCTTTAATCCCAAACGAAAGCATTAAAAAGATTCTTAGGGTTTTGTAAGGTGTCAGGCAAATCCAACACCTTACATGAAAACCCTGACATGATAAGCAAATCCAGTAGTATGTCACATAGCTCCGAATAAATCGTGACATTAAATTAACCAAAGTAATACGAGTAACGAGTGAGCAAATGGAATACCACAGACTAACACAAGAATGCCTAAATGCATGTCGTACCTTCCCACCTTGAGGCAGACGCAGTTCCGAGGGGAGAAACGAGGACAGAAGCCGAGAGCAGAACCTTGTTAAGCTAGATAAGGGAGGGGATGGGCACCCACGCTGCGAGCCTACCTGTACGACTATACAACCCGCACGTTTTAGCGTGAGGCTTTTACGCGTCTCAGGTACGTCAAGGATCACCCCCAGCCCATGTTAAAAGCTAGAGCCCTCCAGAAAAGCAGTACAGATCTTACGATAACACAAAAAGGGCCACTACCACCCGCAAGTTTTAGCGTGAGACTTTTTCGCGTGTCTGTTACATTAGGATCACTCCCCAGCTCATGTTAAAAGATAGAGCCCTCCAGAAGAGCAGTATAGATCTTACGATAACGCTAAAAGGTCCACACTAGCTGCAGGTTTTAGCGTGAAACTTTTTAGCGTCTCTGTTACGTTGCAAACTTTAAAAACATTGCCCCACCACGAAAAGTATAACGTTTCTTATTGGATAGACAGAATTTTTGTAGGCGGAGCTTAAGGTTAACATTGAGACCGTGATTGGTCAGTTGAAAACATAGCCAGATAGTTTTTTTAAACTAACTTCGGTAAATTGTAGTAAGGAGAAGTTAGAGGAGAGTGAGTTCCGGGACGGCGAGCTGGATGGCTGCTGCGCCGGCCGCTGCCGCCCTGACGCTGCCTAAACACCGACAAGGTAATGAACGCACGCGATGCCGCATTTTTGAGCGCATAAGGCTTCACTCAGAACTGCAGAAGTCTCATCTGTTACACCCCCTTTTTTGCGTAATACTAGTGTCGATCGTTAATTAAAACTCATGGTGTTCACATTTGCCACTTGAAGTAGAAATCTTAAACGCGATAATTTTTCTGTTATATAGTTATTGAGAAGCCACATCAACCACTGTAATTTACGACAAGTTAAATAAGTAATTAAAGATAATTGAGGGTCACTGTAGAGCATTTTGATAGTTTTCTCTTTTGTGAAACTTAATTTAAACCTAGATTATAGATGTGATATGGAATAGGTCATCCTTCGATCGATTGTAGAACTTGGAAACCCATTTAGGGAATATTCGTTCACATTTTTGTTGAACGCAGTTGGTTTTTACCATCCTGTATTAGAACATTTCCTTTTATCAATAGTGCAATTTATAAAGGATGTTTTGTGAGTAGAATAAAATTTCCAATGGTAAACTTAACTGCTTTTTCGACGTTATTTTACCAGCTAACTAAAAATAGGAAAGCCTTGAACCCTTTCCACTAAATTTAGTTAGTATTAAGATTCTTTTACAGGGAGTGCAGTGGAGCTGACGCTGAGATCATTTAGTACTTGGTTATATCATCGCTAGTCTCACTGAACTCTTGTGAATTCTACATGTCATGTGTGGTCTGGCGTCTCCTTACCAGCAGCAGGTCCCAGGTTCAAACTAGTTAATTCCCTAAAAACACGCTCAGAGCGTCGTTGCGCGAAAGTGGTAGGGAGACACGATATAGTACAAACAGACACCACCATGAATGTTTAGAGTTTGTCGAATACTAGAGACGCTTCCTAAGTGACTTTTATAAACTGGCAGAACCACTACATGAGTTGTTTTAAAAAGGTATGAAGTATGAATGGGGCGCCAAGCAAGACAAAGTGTTCCAAGTGATAAAACAGAAGCTTCTCAGTCCCCTGTGTTACAGTATCCAGATAGTTCAAGAAAGTTTATTATCACCACTGACGCGAGACAAGACGCTATTGGCTTAGTTCTTAGCCAAGGGGAAGTAGGTAAAGACCTTCCAGTACATTATGCGTCCAGAAGTTTGAACAAAGAAGAGTGGAAATTATAGCATAATTGAGAGAGAATTATTGGCCATAGTTTGGGACGTGAAGCATTTCAGACCATACGCTTTTGGTCGTAAGATTATGATTTGTACAGATCATATACCACTGAAATCCATTTGAAATATTGGCAGTTCGTCCTCGCACTTAATGAAGTTCATATTGAAATTGCAAGGATATGATTATGAAATTGTATACAAAAAAAGACAAGAACAACTATACAGCGTATGCATTGTCGGGGATTATCGAAGTACAGTCAGCTAATACCAAAACAGGTACAAATTAAAGTGAGGAAATGGCGGTAGTCGAGGAACACGAACAGATGGAGATAAATCCCGAAGAAAAGGCGGAAATTTTGAAGGAATTTCATAATGCGCCCATATGTGGTCATCCAGAGATCATAAGAATGTAAGATCGAATTTGGGAATCATGAATGTTGTCTGGTATTGAGGATTACATCATAAAACGCGATAGTTGTCCAAAATACAAAATAACTCAAAATAAGACAAAAAAGGTCATTGGTTATAACATCGATACCACGAGGAGTTTTCGATTGATGGGATATTGATATCGTCGGCCCACTGACGGAAACAGACAGAAATAATAGACATATACTAACATTACAGGATACTCCAATAACGTTCGTTGTATCATAACCGATAAAAAAGTTGGATGCAGATACCATAGCTCGTTTCCTGGCGGAAAGAATAATTCTAAGATTTGGGATACAAACAGTAATACTACGTGACAATCGTACCAATCTCATGAGTGACACAATAAAGAGAATGTGCACATTGTTAAGGTTTGCTAGGGTACAGATTTTCTGTTACCATGCCCAAAGGGACAGAATATCGGGAAGATTGCACTGAACTACAGCAGAATTCTTGAGGAACCATATCAACAGGGCTCTGTTAAAGTGGAACAAATGGTTTCCACTCGCGGTATTGGTGTACAATACCAATCCCTATAGAGCCACGAATTATGCACCACAAGAGTTATTTTTCGATACAGCATGTGACATACTGGGTATACTGCAGAGAGATCTCACAGGTGACTATGTACTGGAATTAAAGATAAAATGAGATAAAAGCGCCAATGTGCCAGAGATAACAATAAACGGTTCAAGAGAAGCATTAGGAGTACTTTGACAGAGACCAGAACCCAAAAGATTTTAAAACTGGTAATCAGGTTTTACTGCACAATGAAAGTTTTAGAAGGGGCATTTATTCCGTGTTACTTTATCTGGAAGAATATATAACAGGAAATACTGCTTCCATAATCCTCTTTGCGTGATTTCAGACCAGCATTGTATCATCATGATCAGTTAATCCCCATAAACAATTTCACATCACCCCTACTACCATGAAGCCATATTCTAAGCACGTAATGGCTTTTATAGAGAACTGTAGGTACTGTAGGTCTAAAAGATAGAGCTATCTGTTATTCTTGACCACTGATGTATACCGTTTGTGCTAAGATACAGATTTTCCAATGGTGCCACAGGAAGCAAAGAATGATAATTAGGAAGAAATGTTTTAGGTAAACTAGCTGAAAAAGTAGAGTCCCATGTAAAACACACACAACAATCTTCAAGGAGTGGAACGTGTTGGTGTGCGTAACACAAGAACAGAAACCAAACTAAACGATAAGGAAAGAAAAAAGGGGCAGTTCAGAAATATGACTGCAGGCCATCTGACAGCAGAGTCTATGGGCAGACGACTTAATGATGAGATGCTCATGAAACTGTATAAAGTGTTTTTCAGAGATTCGTTCATTAACAGAAGACTATATCCTCTACACGAATGCTGATAGGTGGTCGGGGAAAACTGTAACATACACATGGGAACAAAATGTTTTTGTATTCAAAACTACCAACCAGTTTTAACATTGCTATTTTTTACATATATGTACATAAAATGTTAGTATACATTTTCAATTAAGTTTACAATCAAACTTTTCATTTATCTTTCACAAATATCCTATGATATTAAATCCATTGTGCATGTGTTCTCTACAAAATACACATCAAACATTCAAATGTTACTCAAACTAGTCCTAAAATATTTGAGGATGTCGGGAGTTAATTCACTGTTGTAGCTACCAGGTGAAAAAATTCACCTAACTTCATTCCAAGGGGAGACATATAGAGGAAGCGTTTGAGAAACATTTAAAACTCGTTGAAACGCACACAACAAAGCTGTAAGTGGATTTCCTGTGTTGACACGAAGAGATGCTCATGAAACTAAATAAAGCGTGTTTCAGAGATGCGTTCATTAACAGAAGACTATATCCTCTACACGAATGGGGATAGATAGTCAGGGAAAACTATAACATACACATGGGAACAAAATGTTTTTGTGTTGAAAACTACCATCCAATTTCATCATTGTCTACTTTTTACATGCATGTACATAAAACGAAGAGTGGAAAGTGATTTTTTGTCGAATTAGTGCCCCTACGACTCTAAATACGTAGGGGAATTATCGTCTAGTGTAAGCTGAAACTCACCTCAAATTTCTATCTTCATTCTTGGATAAGATACAGATTTGTCAAATCGGATGAATGTTTTTGAAGCACCTTGCGTATTAAATGAAATAAATATGAACTATTCGTATCTGTTGTAGTAACTAGCTACAGGTAACAGTCTAAAATTGAACATTATATTGAAAAATAGCCACCAGTAATTCATGCACAAAAGTAATGAAAAATAATTAACACCTGTGAGTTTTAAAGGTTTTGATCTCCGATTTATGTACAGAGTTTCCGCATACAATATATATGGGTGATAATGGATCTAAAAGGCGAAGGAGAAATGGTAATAAATGAGAGAACCACTTTCTTTCAATTAACAGAATAACGGTCCTCCCACGCTTAAAGACAAAAGCAGTTATCTGCGAATTATAGGATGATGTGAAGTAACGCCTGCATTTCCATCGAACTGTAGTACAATAGACTAAAAGAATGTAAAGCAGACAAGTTTCGATCGCTGTTACATTAGCAATATTAAGTTCAGGCAAGGTCAAATACGCAGCAGTGCATCCAATAACTGTCGAGAGACAAGACAGGCATAGCTGAGAATTCAAATTCGTTGTTAAGTGAACATTACATTGTACTAAATAGTCCCTTGAAGCTTTATATCGCAGTGGCTTGACGTGTTTTTGTATGCGACAAGAGATAGTTTACTTCTATCTGGAGGTAACAGTGCCTCGTATGATACATGCTATTAGAGACTCGAGACAATGTACAATCTTCTAGACTTTAAAACCTTTTAACCAATAGAGAATGAGTGGGTATACATTTAGATTCGCCGTTAGGCATTTGTTTGTGATCAGCCAGATATGCGGACTCGCACCAGCGACGCGCTCTGTGAAACGACAAGAAGCTAAAGGTGGTGGAGAGCGTCTGGCATGGATCGTTGGTTCCTCCTGTAGCCTGCTGTGGCTGCTTGCAGTACTTCTTGTTGGAATAAACGGAACACACAACGTGATTAAAACGGTGCAGCAACCAGACTTCCCCCTCTTGATCTCTGTTACGACTGTACTTTCTTCTGTGCTCACATGTCTGGAACCTGCTGCAATACTGAGCACTTGTCTGTTCACTGGATACCGATATCTGCTAGAAGAAATAGATCTCCTGGAACTGGTAGACACATTACTTACCCGTTGCAAAAACTCCGATGGGATGACTGAGTACATCAAAACTCGAAAGACAGCAACCTTGATAATATGTCTCCTACCAGTTCTGGCAAGTGGGCCCATCGCGTGTATGATTGGTGGTGTTTTCAACTTCATTCCAGGGATGTGGAAGTTCCTTTCGCTGCAAGTATTTTCCATCTTTTGGCACGTCCAGTTCTTGAGCACCGTGTTGGCAGTTCGCGACCGGCTGGGTGACGTGAACGCGCAGTTGCTGAGAAGTGTACGCCCTCCAGTGGACAGCGAGGCGGACTTGGAAGCCGTGGTGACCCGTGCAGGACTTAAAGGGGCGCCTGTGGCGCTGGACGCTCAGCTGCGGCGGCTGCAGCGCGCCAGGCTGGCCCTGCACCGCAGCGCCCGCCTCTCTGGACAGCACTTTGGACCAGCGCTCCTCGTGAACGTCCTTGCCAGCTTCGTCTTGGCTGTAACACTGTTGTACCAAGCGATGTTGGTGCCAAGTAACATATTCTTGTCTCCCTCTGAAAAAAGTTCCACCTTGTCGATTATTTCCTTGTGGATATTTGTCTTACTGAATCGGTTCCTTGTTACATGCTGGTTATGCTCCTCGACAGCAGATCGTGCTATCAGATCGGACCTCATAATGAACAGGATTAAAGTATTTTTGAGAACTTGGGAGGCATTGGATGTTCTCTGCATGCCTATGGATAGACTCCATTTTTCTGCTTTTGGATTCTTTGATATCTCCTTGTCTCTCTTTGTGTCTTTCGTCAGTGCTGTCATGTGCTATTTCGTAATACTCCTGCAATTTTCACCATAAAACCACATATGCTGTATGCTCAGTATTAGGAACAAGATAAGTAGTTTTAAGAATATTAGTGATCCATAAATCCCCTAGTTGGTTAATAGACTCTTTGCAGAGCTATATTTCAGAGCTGCATCAACTGAAACGATATTGTGTTCTAACACAAGCTTAGGAAGCATTTTAAAAATATTTTGATACAATGAGGTCTCGTAGTACAGACTGCTGAAAGAAGACTGAATATGATTACAGAAATCCAGAGACTCGATATTAATTGCCATAGTCATGATTTGAACGTACATAGAGGTACTTCTATGTACCCCGGGGGCACAAAAGTCATGGGATACCTTGCAATATCGTGTCACGTCTGCTTCACCTGAAGTAGATCAGAAATTTTGCCCTGGCATTGATTCAACATGTCGCTGGAAGAACCCAGCAGAAATACTGAGAAATGCTGCCTTCCTGAACTTCCAAAATAACAAATGTGCAGCATTTTGTGCTCATACTGATCTCTAAATTACGTCCCATAAATCTTCGACAGGAGACCAAATTACTCATTAGAACTGTCTACACAGTTCTTCTAACCAATCGTGAAAAATTGTGCCCCACTGACATAGCCGATTGTCATCCATAAGAATTCCATCGTTGTTCGGGGACGTAAAGTCAATGAATGGCTGCAGATGGACTCCAGGTAGCCAAACGTAACCCTTTCCAGTCAATGATCGGTTCAGATGAATCAGAGGAGCCAGTCATTTCTATAGAAACACATCCCACACCATTATGCAGTCGCCACCAGCTTGCACAGTGCCTTGTTGATAACTTGGGTCTATAGCTTCATGCGATCTGTGTCACACCCTAACACTACCATTAGCTCTTACCAACTACAATCAGGACTCATCTGATGGTGCTGAAATTTTCTGGTCACCTGGTGCCCCACCAATGTGGTCAGGAGACGTGGACATGCGCTGCAGGCAATTTTTTGTGCTGTTATCAAAGACACTGGAGTCTGTCGTCTTCTGCCATAGGCCATTCACTCCTAATTTCACCAACAGTCGTAATGGAAAAGTTGATTGTATGTCCCCTTTTCATTTCTGCACTTATTTGATCCAGTGTTGACTTTCTGTTAACACTAACAACTCTACACAAACATTACTGCTCTTAGTCATTAAGGGAAGTCCGTTGGCCACTGCATAGCCCATTGTGAGAGGTAATGCCCGATATATGGTGTTTTCAGCATCTTCTTGTTATTGTGGATCTTCGAGTATTGAATGTCCTTACGATTTCCGAAATGGAATGTCCCATGCGTTTGGTTTCAATTTACATTATGTATTCAAATCCGTTAATTATTGTTGTATGCCCATAATCACATTGCAAACCTTTCCTCTTCATTCACCTGAGAACAACTGACAGCTCTACCAACGTACTGCCCTTTCATACCCTGCATACACCATACCAACAGTATCTGTATGTGCGCCTATCGCTATCCTGTGACTTTTGCCACCTCCATGTAAAATCCGATATGTGAAGCGTGGTTATCAGGTTAGCTGCTGGTAGTGGTTACTTGTCGGCAACCAGTACGTTATGCAGAATTCATCCCATAAGGGTGAAGCATCAAGTTTTATTGTTGGTGTTATTGTCAACTATGTAAATTACAGTGGTAAGAGGATACGTTGACTTTAGTGGGTATCTTCTTATTGCACACACTTTCTCTCAAATTAATTATATATAATATAATATAATGAATGTGTAAAAATGTTGTGCAGTAAAAACATGCCAGTTTCGCTCAACACACCCACTCACTACTTATATATCTAAATCCAAACCAACTTTCAGCACTTTAAAACATTACTGATCATTCCTAATACTATTTCCCTAAAATCCATAAAGAGATAATATTAATAAGACGAAATAATTTTTTATTTGACAATAACAGACAGTTTGACCTTAATATAATTAATATTATTTTGAAATTATTTTGATTACTAATGATATTTCATGTGTTATTTATGAGGATTCTAGGTGGGTAGAGATTTATCCACCTAGTATAATATTATCTTCTTCAAAGTAATTGACAGAAATTGAAAGAACGTTACTAAGTTTTAACAAAGTGAAAAATAGCTATCACACTCCCCACCACACAATTTGCCTGAGTTTCAGACGCTCTGCCCATACGTACACGGCAACACATAGGGACTAACTTATGAATTAACAGATGAATTGCACTTAATATAGCCACTATTAAGTACATAGGCAAGGGTGTTGGTTATTTTAGCCAAATCACAGCTCCCTCTACACGTTATGCTATGATTATCTATGGTAACATGGACTCTCTTTGGGCAATGTATCTAGTAGAGTTTGGCTGAAGTAAATAATCTCGAATATATATATAATATTCTAGTGAAACAAATTGATTTGCATTAAGTCACTTTCAACAGTTTAATTTTGGTACAAATATATTATTTTCTCCTCGTTGTTGTGTCTATACATGTAATCAAATTAACACTGAAAAAGAACAATTTGTGTTCAAAATGAGGAATGCTCCTTTATTAATTTAATTACAATTTCCTTCAAAGTCATTTGTTGATTGATATGTGTGCCAGTACACTTCAGACTCTTTTAGAGACACCAAGGTTAATGTGCATGAAATTTGTGTTTTTTATAAATTCTTTATTTTTACAGATAAAAAATTGAGATTGCAATCTTCGACAGGACATTCTCCCTGAAAAGCTACTACTGGCACTGTTTGAATATAATTTGGGTTGCATAATTATAGAGTCTATGGATAAATTATTTTTTGTTAATTTTCCAGCCAAATATTAATCGATTTAAAAAATTCAAAAGGATGCCATAATCTATGACTATCCAGAAAAAATATAATGAATAAAAAAGGATATCATCTAGTAATTAAAAATTTCAATATGTATTCTGTGTTGAGAATCTCATATCAAATTTTTCTTCCTGTACATAGCTATATAGAGAAGCATGTTCTTAGCACCCTCAAACTTCAATGTTGTTCTTTGACTTGTAACAATATTTTTTCTATGTTTCATATTAATTATACATATGGGATAATTTCTTCTGAAATTATGAGGATTTACATCAACATTTCCTTTCTGTTAAGCAGCTTGTTTAAAATGGAGAACAGTGTCACAAGGTTTCAAATAATTTTCTGGTGTTTCTAAATTCCATGTTTTTTGTGGAAATATTTGATTTCTTCCGTTTTTCAAATATGGATTAAACAACTTGACGTGATCATATAGTGATGAATCAGCCAATTTTTTTGATTATTTTGAAACAAATCAAAAGTAGTAAAATAAATAAAAAAATTTATTGATTTGTATCATTTTGTGAGATCTAGTTCAAAAATTTTCTTGCTAGTCAAATCAGCAAGTTCTTCAGTTTGTAGTACATAGAAAGATATTGAAATTTTAGGATTTTTCAATTTATTTTCATGTTTTTCAAACTCATATCACTGTTCATATATAACAATAGATACACAAATAACCATCAATTCTATTTCAGTTTGACTTCAACTCCACCATAACTGTAGTAAGCCCATCTCAGAGGAGCATCCCCAGCACTGGAACTCCAAGTAAAAGTTACAATAAAATCCCCTTCCATAAAATTTCGTCACAGTCCCTAAAAGAATCACCAAGCGTATTCAGTGGATACTTTACTTCATTTTGTATACTCTTTACCTGATCATTGATAAGGATATGTTCTTCCATACTTATTTTATCATTAAGAGAGGAAGTTGAATACAACAGACTGATGGTGAAGTAAAAGGATGCTCTATTCTATATGTCATACCATTTCTTTCCTTTATGGATATAAAATCATATACCTTTGTCACACAACGATCAATTAATTTCTTATTACATTAACCATGATAAGTTGGATAATCTGTACCATTAGCTCCAATAATATTGAAGCTTTTCTACAACTGAGCATATTACGATGCAGCCATCCACCTCCTATATTTATGTTAATTACTGCATCCTTGTTACACATATTTATTTTTTATTATTTCTCATTCACTGGTAATGAGCAGAACTGACAAAGTTCAATGTTGTTCATTAAACAAGGATAAATATTTATTATTTCATTTTTAAAACAACTCTTACACAAGCTCCACTGAATTAAGCTAAGTTATCACATTCATCAGTTATAGTTATTTCTAATTGCTGTATATTATCAGAAATTGCAATATATTTAGTACAATGTTGTTTGTGAATTATTAGTCTACGAAACTGAGACTTAGACTGAAATGAAGTAATAATATTACTTTCTGGATGAAAATGATTAGTCTGTTTTATAAACATATCATCAGGCAGATTAAAATTTATATTGAGTATTTTGAATGGAATAATTTTAGGAAAATTTTTAGCAACCTTGAATAATTAATTTTGCTCTCCATAATAATTCTGTTTAAAATAACATCTGCTTTAATGTTTTTATTAGACTTTTCTGTATGCACAAATTGTTCCAAGCTTTTCAAACTATTTTGGCGAACAGGAGTTTCTATTACACATATTTCACAGTTAACTTTTTTTTGGTGAAATATTTGTTGTTTGAAATGTTGCATGTAAAGCAACCAGTGGTACATTATTAAATCTGTCTTGTACAGGTACAGAAAATCTGTTTTTAAGAACAGATATCTGAATTAGGCGATTCATTTAATCTTAGTAATATTTTATTTAATTCATTGAAAAAGATTATGAACCAAAACTAAGAATTTCAGAGAGAAAATCAAAAAAGAAACACTATGATTTTATCAAATTCGATTCATTTTACAATAGTGGAATTAAGTGGTTGTGCAGAAACAACATTAATGATTCAGAATTATTTGTAGTTCAAAAATAGTTAATCTGGAGTAAGATAAATCACTTGTGTGTTTATTCTAAAAGCTTAAATCAACAGAAAACTCAAGAACTTAAAAAGATTTTAAAGAAGTTGAAGATTAAAATAGTGAGAATATAACTAAATTGTTTGAAAAGAATGATGAAATTATTCCACCTTATTAATGCCAAGAAAATTCACTTGTAGTATTCAATGATTTCATTCATGAAAAACAAGAATTCGCTACAAAAAGTTTTACTAGAGGAAGGAAAAAGGAATAGTTCGCTTTCATTTGCGTCAGATATACTAAAAAATATCAAAACAGTTATGAATGAAAAATCTAATTTTCTGTTTATTTTTAAACAAGCTGATACAAATTTATATCACATTTTCCACAAGTTTGTCGGTGGTAATTTAAGATTTGATGATCTGAAAGAAATATATACAAATGTAGGAATGATCAAATTTGGAGATTTTTACAATGGATAGACTAGGAAATCTGCTGAACGGAAATACAGATGTTATTTAAACAATTTTTTAACCTAATGTTATTTTATCGTTATTAAATGAGCACTTTAAAACTTGATATCGGTTATCTTTTAGATCATGATGATGGTATTTTAATCGAACATATAAATGATTTTCTTTGGGTTACAAGATAAAATAATGAAAAATTCATTTTACTTCAAATGCAAAGATGGTGCTAATCAAATACTTACTTCGTCCTTTTTTATTTTTACAGCAGTTTATCGTCAGCTGTGAGCTAGTGCCAGGAAAGCTAAACCTCGGAATCAACACAGATAGTAAGTAACAAAAAAGTTACAACAAAAACATGTTGGTGGCATCACAAATTAAGGCCCTGTAGCTACACAATCATAACAAAATTCTACATCTTCATGTTTTGGCAAACACCACCTACTAACGTTCCCATAATCAACTTTCACTCGCCACAATAATTCTGTAAGTGTACGATAATTCTACACAAATCTCACACTAATGGTTCAGGAAAGATCCTTGGAAAAGTCTGGGCACTACACACGTTGCATGAGCGGAACTAAGCTCCATTCTGAAACCTGTAATGACTGTTAAACCAAATATCCTACAAGCGAGTCAACACTTCGTTCAATGCAGATCATCAAAACAACCTCCAATACAAATAAAACAGTCGCTCAATTACCTTGGAGGGTGCCGAACAGGACAACTAGCCAGAACAGAAAGACGAAATAGGATCTCGGTCAGGTCAACTAAACATTACAGATCCATAACTATATCTACGTGATTACTCTGCAATTCACAATAAAGAGCCTGGAAGCAGGTTCAGTGAACCACCTGGAAGCACTCTCTATACTGCTCCACTCTCAAACGGCGCGGGAAAAACGAGCACTTAAATTTTTCTGTGCGATCCCAAATTTCTTGTATTTTATCGTGATGATCATGTCTCCCCATGTAGGTGGGTTCCAAGAACACATAAATTTTTATGTGCAAGCCCGAATTTTTCTTATTTTGTCTTGATGACCATTTCGCCCCATTTAGGTGGGTGCGAACTGAATGTTTTCGCAATCGGAGGAGAAAACTGGTGATTGAAATTTCGTGAGAAGACCCTGCACAACGATAAACGCCTGTGTTTTAATGACTGCAACTCCAATTCACGTATCATGTCCGTGGCACTAGCTCAACCATTTCGCCAAAATACAAAACGAGCTGCCCATCGTTGTACTTTTTCGATGTCGTCCGCCAGTCCCATCTGATGTGGATCCCACACCGCACAGCAATACTCCAGAATAGGGCAAACAATTGTGGTGTAAGCAGCCTCTTTAATAGACCCATAACACCTTCTAAGTGTTCTGCCAATGAACCGCAATGTTTGGTTTGCTCTACCCACAATATTAACTAATATATCCGCATTCTTTTCCCTTCTGCTTTGTCGCTTCAGTAAATATACTCAACACTTAATGAATCTCAGTAAAACTTAATTCTTCTGATAGGCAACATACTTTTTTTTCTGTGTTTTTTGGCTATGTTAACAGAACTTCTGTCTAACTCCATGTTTCCGGTTTTCTTTCACTAACACTGCTATTCTTTTTCTTGTACTTCAAATGAGATAACAGTTTTCTCTGTTTTACTGTCCAAGGCATCATCTCAGTTTGAATTTTTTGTCCATATAATACTATTGTGATTAGCTCGTAAAAACTGGTAAAGAATTTTCGATCAAACGTCGTAAAAACAAATGTGCTGCTTCATCTAGTGCAGAAGAAAACATTTAGTCGACAATACGTAATGAGCAATTGGCCACTTTTTAACAAATTCAACACGGTGACGTAAAGAGGTTCACTACAATAACCGATAGACACGTGTACTTGTGAATGAAAGTATTTTTATTTCGCAAGACTACTCAGTACAGAATTTTGGCAACATTGCCTTCGTGCGCATCGAATGCTAAAACAGAAGTGAAACACTAGAGGATTAAGTCTCTGCTTCCTTGATTGCATCGTATTCGTCCCAAGGGACATAGCATCGTACTTGTGTCCGACAGGGTTCTGCATTGTTGTACTTACCTGCGGACACCGGGCAAGCGAGTTTCAGTTAAAACGTCTCTCCTGAAGGGGCATACGTGTAATGGATGTAAGGGTGCTGGTTGTAGGCGCGTGGCTGACGATATATGAATGTTTGGATCTGGCCGTGATTCGTTCTAGAGCAGCCAAATGTTAAGGCGACCGCTGGAGATAAGTGGGAAATCCGGGTTCGAATTCCAGTCCGTCACAAATTTTGTTTTTCAGCATTCCGTTATACAGCTGATGGCTGTCCGTACTGGCAACTGCGAATATATTTCATGTATTTTATAGTGGCTGTAGTCAGTGCAGTCATGTTCTTTCAGAGATGTATGCATGTGCAAAGGAACTCTGCGCCGTGCTTCTGAACGACACATGCACTGCAAAGTCGTACTCTGTGTATGGCGTTGACTTTACATATACTGGATGTGGCGAACTCTGGGAATATTTCACTTGGAATCCACAACTCTGTACGTGAATGGTGAATAGAAGCTCGGCTTGTGTCGGGTTTATACTACTCATTTAAAGTAAGGCTTCAGATTTAATTACATACGCACTTGCAGCCTTACGCCGTTTCAAAGCTGAGTGACGCATTCACGGTACGAAGATCCGGTATCTCTAAGCAGTTGCGTGTGCATGCTTTAATTTCTGAAATGAAATCAATGACTTTCATCTAAGCGCTAAAACCAACACGTATGGTAACACCTATAATGTATTCTTCTGTTAACACTTAAATAAGTTCGTCTAGTGTCTTCAGTTGTCCTGCAAAAACGTGCTGAGAAGTTTGTATATATTAATGTTTTTACAGCCTACAAATACCTAGAATATAATTAGGTATCAATATTATTGTTTATTGAATTGTAATTGTCGTCTTACAAACGCTTAGCCCCACTACAAATGGTTTTCAAGTACTTCATACTTCGGGAGAAAGTTCTTAATAACATCATTGTGAACGGTTATAAGACGTGCTGAAAAGAGGTATTAACGTTGAGGGCAGACACATAAAACGTCAGCCCATATACTAATGTAATGCCAGTGACATCCTATATTGCAGCATTAGGATTTTCATCAACCCACACAAACTGATTGCGAAGATTTTAGGTTTTATTTCTTCCAAAAATCCTTCGACTGTAAACAACTCTGACTGTCGTTCGATGATCTTAACGAGCAGTCATCGTAAAAAGTTCTGCCAGGTTGAGTCATCGAACGACAGTACACAGTTGAAGACATAATGGGCACGTAAACTGCCGCTGAAGTACTGCTCCACGTGATACTATGAAATGATTTACACCCTGCAACTTATTAGTGGTCATAGGAGAGACTGGTCATGTGTCCTAACAAACTATGGTCTAACTCGATCATCCATTCGTGGTGTTGCGGATCCTGTCCGGGAACACTGTGAGAAACAACAGAAAATGTACGATTACATAACAGTTCACTGTCTCTAGCCTCACTAAATTACTATTCGCTTCGCTGTACTTAAGAAATTCACGATTGCATGCTCATTAAATGAATGATCTGGTGTGGCTATCGGAACACCTACCAAGGAATTTACATGCACCATTGGGGTCTACTACTATTTCTACCACTACTGCTACTGTAAATCCTGCTGCTTTTGATACCCACTCTTCACATGTCGATCTTCGGACAGCGAGATCAGTAGCGTAAAGTCACCGCTGTCACCGTCACCGAAAGCCGCGACCCGGCGTAAGAAGGCTAATTCACGGGCAGACGTCATAAAGCTGACGCAACTCACCGTCTAGTGGAGAACTTCAGTACCGATTTACTTGTGTTCACTTATAGCTTTCCGTGATACCCTGTTCCAGTCTACCTGGCTGTGATATAAGATCGTCTGTGGTATTTTGTTTGAAGTATTACACATGACGACTGAGCAACTACATTTTTTCACGTGAATCAGTTAGGATAAGTACCACACACTAGCTCCATTTATTTCGATTTTCTTGAACATATTGTTCGTAAAGTTCCATTATCACTCGAAAATATTCATTTTTAACATATATTTACTGTGTCAACAACTGTCTTTGTTTTGGAGGGAGAGACATGCAACTGAGTGTTTGTAAAAGAAGAATAATTTCCAAAATAAGCTTGTAAATGACATCAAAGTTCAGCAAACATCCCTTATTTATTTTTGTCCTTAATGTTCAGTATTAAGAAATTCTAGGGTTTTCCTGTTTCTGATAAGAAATTGTCATTGTCAAACTAACAGTAGTGGCTGTAGAAAATTTCTCTAACACATTTCATAATCTCTTTCTCCTGTAACTCATTTTGCGCAATGTTTGTCGGATTTAATGATTTGAGATAAATTCAGATAATTAATATACCCAAGTGATATCAGTAAGCATCGTTTATTACTTAATTGTGTTGATTGCGTAGTTTTTTAACAGAATTACTATACAACAGCGACCTTCAAAATGTAGGGCAGAAGTAAAAGAAAAAGGATTACTATCTACTCATTAAGTGGGTAAAATACCAAGAGACAGAAATTGTGTTACAAACACTGTATATCACTGATTCTGCTGCCCTGTAACACGTCATACCCGTGTAAAAATAAGTTCCTGTACATTATTAAGCTGGTATATCCTAAGAATCATCACCTGTATTTTCTCTGGTGTTTCGGCAGACATCTGCAATTTCGTTTTAGCTACGTGCAGCTGGTAATAGCTATTAATAGCGAATACTCCGTTCAAGAACCACAAGAGCACGGGTCCAGTGGAGCTCAGGTAATGCTCCACGACGGCTGGCAGTATCCGACACTGGTTGCAGACTACGTACAACCCCTTCATGACGATCATGTTTCCCGAGGGCAATAGCATTTTTCAGCATGATAATGCGCCATGTCACAAGGCCAGGAGTATGATGGAGTGGTTCGATACATACAGTGGTGGTCTCCCCCCCCCCCCCCTCCAAGCTCAACTCCCTGCAGCGACCGACCAACATCTCATTCCTTCCATGACGCGACGCGTCGCCGCTGTTATTCGTTGCAAAGGTGAACATACCGGCTATTATGTAGGTGGTGGTCGCAATGTTCTGGCTGATCACTGAGTTTACCGCTTGAAGCATGCTTGGCAACTAGGACTCTTTTTATTTTTACATGATATGAAGTATTACAGTGCAGTATAATAAGAGTGACATCATGTTTATGTTATAATTTCTGTCTCTAGATTTTTGAATCTCTTAATGTAGTACAGCGCAATGCATTTTTCTTCTCCTTCTGTTGTAGATTCTGAAGATGGTTACTGTAGAGCGAAAAAGTGTTCAAAGATCTTTGTAATCAAAGCAATCAAATAAAAATTGTGTACATTATAAGATCGCTCTCTTAGCTATCCTTTTCCGTCAAGATCAGTAACCACATTAGTGTTATGAAAAGACGTACATAATATGGGTACACTTTAATGACATAGTTATATGGCTAAAAAGAAAAAGCCTTAAGTGGTTTACTGTCATTGGTTTCGGATATGACAAATTTGTCTATCTCATATAAAATTATTGGGGCATCACAAGCCTTCATACTCAGTGCGTTAAATAAAAATTACTAATATCGGATCTTGAATTCGTTTGGGATATCATTCTGTGATGGCGCAAGTGGTTCACCGAAAACCAGTAACGAACTCTCCCCATGTTCCATGATCACGACTGTATTAAGTTAGACATGGTCTTCCTCTGCTCTACTGATATCAGACATATTGCTCAGAGTTTCATTAAATTTATATCCAGAGCAGCTATTGTTACTAAAATTCCGTTCATGACACTAATCCTACCCGTTATCTAAGCCAATGTTGCATGATTGCTACACTTTCGTTATTTCTTCATCCATTTTCAAAAAAGGAATGGATTTCTTCGTGCTCCTAAATGATATTTTACTGTTTTCCTGTTTACAGTAACTTACCAATGAAGTTTAGCACTTAATTAACGAAGAACTCATAATTGCTGTTTGGGGATGAATCCTTATATTCTGAACCAAATGGACACCTCCTACCGGATTGGATCCCTAGTCATGCCATTGGCGCTTAATTTGGTATTTCCGCCAAGCGCGGGTGTCGAAGAGATGTTGGCAGTGCCCAGTCACGTTTCAGGGATTCTGCTCCACGACTGATTTGGGCGGAGATTCGTGTCACTAGAGCTCAACAAAGGCCGTCGGCGGCTGGCGGCTAGTCACACCGTATTCATATTTTCCATTACAGACCACACTGCATGTGTACGATAACGCTGCTACTTGTTTGGATTTACTCCCATATTTACATTGATTATTTTCATCGACAAATACTTTTTCGTTTCGGCTTTGATTTTTTCGCTGCAACTTTCTGCATAGGATGGCGTGATTCTTATCAATTCCTTCTGTGGTCACATCTTAGTTTGTTCAACATACACAGTTCTCATTTCTTCGAAACTGCAAAATAGAAATTTGTGCAGTAACGTGTTTACAATATAGCACTAAATATACGAACACACAGAACTTTCGCTACGCTTATGGCAACAAAGACTTGTAGCAACAACATACCAACCGCTTTCTTCAGCTCCATATTTTGCCTGTATTGACAGGGCCAGTGACAGTTGGGTAGTTTATCTCTGGTATCTTGTGTCTCACTGTAAGACAAATCACATTTCTACACCTGTGTATCAAAGTATTCTTTTGTCATCTTTTAGCAGCAAATTATACGAAGTGCTGGAAACGTACCTATCTGTTTGAGAAGTAATACGCTTAAATTCGATTGTTTGCTGACCAAAGGTTAGGGTCACCAAACTCACTCTGTAACAGCAACATTAAAGCTAAATAAACGGAGAAACGAACAGAATAATCGTCTGCATCTAGGTCATAGGCTTTGAAGGTCCTTTGCTGCAGTGCGATATCGCTAGTTGGCAAATGCAGCAGGTCATTCCTGTGGCCTCCCCTGACTCTTGCGAATGGCAGCTCAGCTTGCCTATATACAAGAGGGAATAGGGCTTCGTCTACACTAGGAGTAATGATCAAAACTTTTCGTAATGCTTCTGAAAGTCATAATGAATTTTCACTCTGCAACAGAGCGTCTGGTTACTTGAAACTTCTTCTCAAATTGAAGCCGACCTTTGCCTGACCGGGCAGGTTATCACCTACTGAGCCACCCGAGCACTTTGGCAAAGCACTTGAGCGCTAAAGGCAAAAATCCCACCAGGTTCGAGTCCCCATTCGGAACACAGATTTAACAGACCTTGAAGGTTTCTTCTAAATTTGTTGAGGTCGAGGCCTACGACGTTACCAATTTCCTACGGAGGCATCTGTTGCCCAGTATCTGTTGAAAATAAAATTAGGAAAATTGTGACAGAAAGCATCTCTTGACATAAGAGTGCCATTTGCTGTTACAATAAATGGCCAACAAAATTCCTGCCTTCTGTTTCTCAGACTGATTGATTTAACAGGGATAAATGCGAAAAGAAATTTCTTGAAGTCGTTTGGAGATCGCGAAGCCACGCAGCGGCTGGAAAATCTCATTTGTGTAGGAAGCGCGTCGTGAGCCCAATAGAGAGGAAGCCATGTTTTACAAGAGTTGGCTGTGTAAAATACCGAGTAACAGAGCCTTCGCAATCCATGAGGTTATACTGGGAGATCGATCGTTAACGCATCCGCTCTCGCTGTGTGCGGCCGACCTGCGACTAAGCCTGCCGTGTCCGCTATGTGTGTGACAGGAGGTTCCCAGTAAATACACTGAGTGAAAAAAATCTTAAAACTTAAAAGAAATTAATACAGAATAGTGAAAAATTGCTATACGTTTGTCTAGGTCACATATTTTAGAGACTGACATTACAGTAGCACAGGTTAATGTAAGTGTGAGATATTCCATTGCAAATGTGAAATACAGGAACATTAATAACTGGTTTAACCACCAGGATGTTGAATGCAAGTATGCAAACGCGCATGCATTGTCTAGTGCAGGAGCCGGATGTCAAATTGCAGGATGGAGTTCCAAGTCAGTTGCAACTGATCGGTCAGCACAGGGACAGATAATGATGTTTGTGGGTGATGCTTAAGTTGTCTTCCGATGCTATCCCATATGTACCCGATTGGAGACAGATCTGGTGATGAAACAGGCCAATACAAGATGCTGACACTCTGTAAGGCATTTCGATTACAACATTGGTATATGGGCAAGCATTATCCTGTAGGAAAACATCCTGAAACGCTGTTCATGAATGGCTGCACAACAGATAGAATCGCCAGACTCATGTGCAAATTAGCAGTCAGGATGCGTTGGATAACCACGAGAAGGCTCGTGCCGTAGTACGAAATCTCATCCCACATCATTACTCCAGTTGTAGATCCACGGTATAATAGTGAGAAGAAATATTATAATTATCTGAAAACCGTATCACTGACAGTAGTTTCCAATAACTAAGCTGATACAAGCACTCGTGTCCACGTTTGCAGTTGCTACTTACTTATAGACAACGGCATAATTTGCGAACATTACTAAAGAACCACCCATGCTTTCTGATAGATCATTTGTATACATTATAAACAGCCACAGAACTATCACGCTTCCAAATGGTTCTCTACAAATTACCTTTAGATTTATTGACTTTCTTCTATCCGCAAGGAAGTCGTCCAGCTGCGTATGTGGTCCAATACTCTATAAGGTCCCATTTTTTTTACTATAGCGGAATGCAAGACGCTGTCAAATCTCTTCCTGAAGACGAGGAACACTGCACCAACCTGAGCGCAATTTCCTGTGATTTCGTGGATCTCATTGATGAACAGTGCGAACTGAGTTTAACAAGATGTCTGCTTTCTGAATCTATTTTGATTTTTCTATGGGTAATTTTCGTTCTCGAAATCAGACATATTTATGCAGGATAAAACATGTTCCATAATTTTGTATGTCAGCTTTTTTTTATTCTGTCTGCAAGTAGTGCTGATAGATCTCTGTGTGCTCTGCTCAGAAACCTCAGGCTGTCTTTCCATGCACCGTGGCTCGATGACGATGGTGCAGTGAACAAGTGTATGGTCCTCGTCGACGTACCAGCCAGTGCCGCATTAGGTGTGTTATGGTGCTAATGAAAACAACGAATCGTCAGTATTCTCGAAATTACACACATACGCAGTCAATAATGAGAGGGAGGAGAGGATTACACTCGATTGTGACAGTCTTCTAATTCTTTTTATTCTGGCTGTGGGCGGTGGATGATATCTGACACTTCATCACGCTGTCACAGTGGAGTAAACCCCATGAGTGGCACTAAATTAGCCTAGGGAGAGGGGAGGGAAGGGTGAGGGAGGGGCCAAGGGCCTGGAAAGGACGTTGACTAAGAAGGACATTGACCAGTGACCTTGAATATAAGTCACACAACTGCTTCAGAGTAGAAGACATGGACTGTGGAGGACGTTGTCCACTGTCCTTGGAGATGAGCTGGTCATTGACACTTTGGGAGATCTGTGGAATGATCCACTTGGGAATAAAAGGAAAATGGTAAGTATTTGCGAAAACATATACAATAATAATAAATAGGGAGAGGAATGGGTTAATAATGCTCAGAAATATCCGGTAGTCAATCTTTACACTGTGGCTTAATGAGCGACGGTGCGGCAGAAAGGTGTGCATGTTCTGCTCCAACGTACCACCTAGTGCTACATCAATTACAGCAAATAGGCGCATGTCATCGTCTAGATATTCACCTACGACCTGTTGCACTGTTAAAAGAAGGAAACACTACAAACTTTCTGTACTGACGTAGGGATCTGGTAAAATAAAAAAATAGCTGACACAATCAACATTGCGCAAAGGAAGCGAAACCAACACACATTATGAATCTCACCTGCAAAAATGAAGAACTGGCAGAAACAGCAACACTGGTATACCCCACAGCTAAAAAAATAAAAATACTGTTAAAAACTAACTACAGTTTGTCCAGTGAGACTGGGTTCACAATCTTGACATAGAATGCCAATGAAACACATGACTCAACCTTTAACCACTGAAATTTCAGTTAGGAAGGAACTTATCAAAGACAACAACTATAGACACTAAAATGAAAATTCATTTAATCTAATAACATCCATGGTACAGTAAATGAACTCAGAAGATCAATCAATAGAATAACTAGCAGAAACTCGACTGTGATGTGGTTGAAGCGGATCAATAATACAAGTCTACAAAATAAAAATAAACATTTACTATTAAATTATTCCATTAATGTTAAAAAATTGTAAAATCTTAGAAACATAATCATCTTCGCTAACAATGGCAAGAGTATTCCCTTTATCCACCTTGATTGCAATAGATTTATTAGTTATTAATTTCTGGCTGATTTGTTTTACAAGTTTTAATTCATTATTATGTTTATTTTTATCTTTTTCATTAGTAATTACATTCTTAGTCTTACGTGCAATATCACATATTTCAGACCTACTAAATTGTGCATGTTTTGCAGCAACATTTACATCAGCAATCACACATTTAATATTTGCATTGCTCAATTGTGGAGCTAAATTACATTTTAGGCCTTTGTTTAAAATTGTTGTCTCAGCAGGAGTAAAAGAAATTTTGGTTAGGTTGGTTACTCTTCGATAATAGTTATGTACATTTGGTGAAACATCTTGTGAACATACATTTTAGTGACTAACAAGGGCTGCAATTTTCTTATTATGAATAGTTTCTCACACTGCATTAATTTTGTCGTCTGTAAAGTTAAGTAGCTGTGAAAATATCAGTGGTGACAACTGACTGCTAATTTTTAAGTGTAAATTGTACATTTCAAGATTTAATGCATCTTTTTCTTTATATGCATCTTTAATTTCAGACCTAATCCACAGAATGCTTCTATTCTGTCGTAAGAACTTTTCTGTATTTGATGTGGTATTAAAACTAATTTTTACATAATTAGGAATCGCGTTATTCATTAGACATTGTTTGTTAAAAGATATTTTGGAATTAAGTTTCATAATTTTATTGCATAACCCCCTAACATCTTGTAATCTCCCAATACCTGACTTGGCAATAAATGAATTACTTTTGAATGCATTACGGGAAAAGTAGTGATCAATGTCTTATAAATATTTACTATTAAAAAAAGTCTTGATCACGATTTATTTATCAAGGTGACCGGTTTCGACCACTACTGTGGTCATCTTCAGACCTACAAGTTGTATACAAAGCTCTAATTAGAGGGCCTACATACATTAAAGAAAATACATAAAGTTATAAAGCTATGAAACGTTGAATTACCATTGAGTAGGAACCTCTCTCTGTTGGAGAATCACTACTGGAGAAACCAGTTTAGTGTATATTTTTAATTTTTAATTCTTGACAATGTTCTTTTAACTAAGAAATTTTAAATTCTAATTCGACTTATAACTCATTGGTTAGTAATGACATCATGCAGTCAGAAGTGGTTTCTCCAGTAGTGATTCTCCAACAGAAAGAGGTTCCTAATCAATGGTAATTTAACGTTTTATACCTCTATAAATTTATGTATTTTCTTTAATGTATGTAGCCCTCTAATTAGAGCTATGTATACAACTTGTAGATCTGAAGATGACCCCAGTAGTGGTCGAAACCGGTCACCTTGATAAATAAATCGTGATCAAACTGTTTTTAATAGTAAATATTTATAAGACATTGATCACTGCTTTTCCCATAATGCATTCACAAATAAACATATTGACTCATCAAATAATACTTTGTTGTTCTTTTCTAAACCTTTCTTATGTCCCTACGCTGACCAAACATAGTTCTCAGTCATCATTCCTCCTCGTAATAAATCTGCAACTAACATAGTTCCAAGAGTGCGTCCATACATTACACGCTACACTCAATAAAACTACAGCTGTTGCGCTCCGCTGGTATCCATTACCGGCTGTGAAAGGTTCTACGAGTCATCAGTGCTGCCATCGCAGACCCGGATACTGTTTCCTAAAAATTGTTTCTCTGACTACAATTCTTCAAATGTATCATTTCCCTTTAGTGGTGTTAGTACTTTCAATAAAATCATCTAAAAACAACCATCTTACTCAGGCAACCAAATAGAATGGGCCATGAGAAACACTTATCCACTACTGAGACATATCATCAGTCTTGCCAAAGAATACCAGACATGCCACCTCGAAGATAGCAGATCAAAAGGAGAACTATCACACAATTTGCTTAACAGCTCATGTATGCACATTGCTGATAAGAATAATATACAGAAAAGTGGGAAAAACTGAGGGTGTTTCATAATCTTCGGAGTCACTGAAGACAAAGACACTAGAGAAGCAGTGGCGATTTTGTACTCTTTAACAGGAACTGAATTTACCGGAAAATAGCAATGCACTTTTGTAGGAATTGTTTACTCATAAAACGCCTGCGATAAAGTTAAATAATGCTAGAAGTTGTAAATCTCAGAAAAATGGGTCTATACTCCAAGGAAAGACTTGTCATATGCAGTACGATCTCCCTGAGAACTAAAATGAAAGAAAATAAGATATCAATGGTAGGATTTGTTGATGGCATTGTTATCGCCCATCTGAATAAGTATTAATTACAGATCCTATTGAGTGGAAAGGACACTCTACCGGGTGTAGAATACCGACTGAGAATAAGGAAGGTGAAAATATTGAGGAGTAGCGATAATGAGATAAGCGCCAGCCAAAGTGGGCGAGCGGTTCTAGGCGCTTCAGTCTGGAACCGCGCAAGCGCTACGGTCGCAGGTTAGAATCCTGCCTAGGGCATGGATGTGTGTGATTCCTTAGGTTAGTTAGGTTTAAGTACTTCTAAGTTCTAGGGCCCTGATGACCTCAGATGTTGAGTCTCATAGTGCTCAGAGCCATTTGAACCGTTTGAGATAAGCAATAAACATAACATAAAACGTTGGGTAGCACATAACAAATAAAGTGAATGACGTCTGTTACATATTAAGTACAATAACACACGAAAGGTGAAGAAACAACGACATAAATAGTAGAGTAGCACAACAGATTGGATATTCCCTGCCAAAATAATTGTGACAGTATAAAACATATATCTTTAATGGAAAAGATATATCGGTGTGTGCCGACCTGAAACACAGAATTCTACTGAATGAGTGATTGTCTGAGGGGAGGCTGGAAAAGAAAAGAGCGTTTGACACGCAGTGTTGCAGAAGAATGCTGGAAGATAAGTGGACTGGCAACATAAGAAATGAGGATGTTCTCCACAGAATCAGCGAGGTAAGGAATACATGGAAAACACTTATCTGAAGATGGGACCGGATGATAGGGCATTTGTGAAGACATCAGGGACTTACTTCCATGGCATTAGAGTGAGCTGCAGGGGGCAAAAAATTGTAAAGGAAAAATAAATTTCAACACATTCAACACGTAATTTAGGAAGTCTGATCCAAGTGTTTCTATGAGACAAGGAGGTTGACACAAGAGGTAATTGTAGAGGGCTGCATCAAACCATTCAGAAGACTGATGACAATCTACAGATGCACCAGTAGCTGTTTTAGACGCTTACAAATCATTTCTTGCAGATTCCGATATTGTTTTTGTAGCGAAATCAAATCAGTCTGAAGATGAGTTACTGATTATGCTATCTTAATTTATTATCTACAATATTTGACTGTTTTTGACGTTCCAATATGTAATTTGTTCTGATTGAGTTTGTCACATTTGAATTTATTGTACATTGTAATTAGAACTTTCTACTCACATTTTCACTTACAGGATACCTAGAGCTAAGTGACGTGTTCAATGCCATTCACTTCGTTTCAGTGAAACTACCCTCTGTCAAATAATAGTTCATTGATAACTACAGCAAGTGTGTACTGGATAATGCATATAATGCAACTGCACGATGTATTGATAAGTCTATGCAACATAGTGTTTCTACATTTAAACAGTATGAGTTACCTTAACCCTCCAGCCGGCGCGTCAACTTTCATGACGCCACTAGTCCCGGTGTATCTCGTGGATAAATGCGACGATTTTGGTGGTTTTTTGTTTGTTTACAGGTTTTTTTTCTTCTGTTTTTATTTTAATTTGCAGTTACCTTTATTGTTACAGATTTTATAAATACAGAAGTGAACATCAGGCTCATTACACTTTCAAATTAACAGAAAAATTTGACACTTTGTAATGGAGAAGCACATGAAATTCTTTTAAAAATTGATTTTATTATAGATACAAATAAATTATTGAACTAATCAAAGCATGTCTCTTTTTACTGATTGTCCTGTACAGAAAGACATTGTTCACAAATTATTTTTGCTTGCTTTTGCAAACAAAGTTGTGTATCGCATTTTTCACATGTATAGTTGCTGAGACAAGTCTTTTTTGTCTCCCTGTAGCATGACTGGCACCTTTTTCTTGTCGTTTTTTCTGATTCCAAGGATTGTTCAGCGTTTTCTTGCTCTTTTCCTTTAGGTTTGTACTTTACTAGCATTGACTTTATATCATCAGGTAGAGTCATAATAAGAGCTCTTCTTTTGAGATGATGTGGCAGTAGAGTCAGAGCCAAAGTTTTCAGGTACTCGCGCCGATTTGAGTATTCATTCCTGTTGCCCAAGAAAATTACTCTTGAGTTGGTGCCTGCAATGTTCAACAGGTGGAAAAAAAAATCACCATGGGCCATCTTCTTGTTGACCTAGCTACATTCTAGGTTGCACAGAGTTTGTCAACTACATCAACTCCAGATTTGGTGTCATTATAGTGTAAAATAATTGCTGGTTTTTTCACTAAACCTTCCAAAACCTCACTCGAAAGGAGGACTACAGTTTTCCCTTTTTTCGGGACATACGATACAAGGGTTCCATTCTTGCTGTAGCCAAATACGCTATCATATTGCTGTCTACTTTTTGGTGCTACGAAACTTGATGGCAGTTCCTTCTTGTTTTTTCTAATTGTGCCTGCAAACGACAGTCTCCTTTTTTGCAGTTCTCTTACTAACTCAAAACTAGTGAACTAGTTATCTGATGTAATGTTTCTACCCGTCCCATATATTGGTTCGGCAAGTCTCAGAACTACTTCTTTGGCGGAGTTGTTATTCTGAAAGGGTCCTTCTGGTTGTAATCCACAATATATTCCATGTTGTAAGTATAATAAAGCTTGGCATCACATAGGCAGAAAATTTTATGCCATATTGAGATGGTTTGTATGGTATGAATCTGCGAAATCCACATCGGCCTCGAAATGCTGGTAGCTGCTCATCAACTGTGACGTTCTGACCGAGGGAGTGATGTGTCTTGCAGTTATTCAAACACATGGTGAACATTTCCCTTACGGCTGCTAAATTGTCTGTCTTGCGCCGTTCTTGTCTTGTCGCTCCATCATCTAAACGAACACATCTTATTAGGAACAGAAAACTTTTATCGGACATGGTCATTCTAAAAATATTCAGATCAAGCTCAGAAGTCGTGAACATTCTGTTGCCCACCACGGAACACACCAGCAAGATGTAACAAGCCAAGGAAGGCTTTTATTTCGATTGCGTCTGTGTCCTTGCAGTCACTCTCGCGAGTAAAGTTTCCTTTTAGAGCAGCTATACGCCTGTTAGTGTTGACCACAATTAGATCTAGGATATCATTACTGATGAATAGGCTCCAGCAGTCAATTTCAGTTATCATTTTCTTTGCGTCTCCAAGTACCCCAGGCAGTTTGGTTAGTATATTATGAGGCCGTGTCTGTGTTGCTTTCCAAGGCACTTTCCTCCATTTAGTTCCATCCTTACCTAAAATAAAAAAATTAGAACATTACACCATTATTAGATATTGTTATTATTACATCTGAAAGCATATTTATTGTCTTTTCTACTCACCAAAATAGTAATTTTCATCAGTTCCCTGCGCTTCATTATTTTCCTCTTCATCAAATTCATGATCTGTGTCTTAGTCTACAGATCGTGTTTCGAGTATATCTTCGGTTTCTGAATCAGTTTCTGCAAGATCATCTTCATCTTCAATGGATACCTCGTCGTCGATAAAAAGGCGATTTACTTCTTCCAAATCCTTAGGATTTTCTAGATCATATCGTTTACTCATTTTGAAAGAGAGTACACGTAGCTACAACGAAACGTTGCTTCATTTGAAGACAACAATGCAAATGCCGACTTGTGTACACTGCAAACAATGCAACAGCTGCAGTCAGTAGGTGCGACAAAGCGTAGCTGCGAGTAGGTGCGCTGTATCTGAGAGATACAGGCAGTACACGATCCCACACCTGACTCATTTATGACCTTTTCAGTATCGGGATAAGACAGAAATTCCTGTGAAACAATAAGAAAGGTATGACACAAGATGTCGTGGGCCAGCAAACCGTTACCACTGTTCAATGCGGCAATATTAGAGAAAAAGTAGGTCATGTATCTCACAGATACATGCGCGACTGTTGGAGGGTTAATCAGATAAATATATGTTTTTTAAATAATAGGAGTAAGTCATTGTATGTATGGTACAGGGAATAAGAACGATAATACTGTTACGAGGTCTCCTTCGTCATGCACTAGACAGCGGCCTGTGTAACTGTTATGTATAGAAGGGATCCAACAGTAGTATAGTGTCTTGTTTTGCAGACGATTGACTATTGATGTTGACCGTGAATATGTGTTACTATTGTACCTAAATAGGCGAAGGCAACCCGCTACAGTTCTATTACACTATCACTAGAGACGGCAGAAATCGTGAAATATGTGAAAGTAAGCGTCTGGAGTTACCTAAAGCGCATTGACTCCATGTCAACAAAAGGTGACACCACGCTGAGGGTAATTTTATCCACGAAATAAGCAAGTATTTAATAAAAGACTTCGTGGATCTTTCTCTGCCTCGTGATGACTGGGTGTCGTGTGATGTCCTTAGGTTAGTTAAGTTTCAGTAGTTCTAAGTTCTAGGGGACTGATGACCATAGATATTAAGTCCCATAGTGCTCAGAGCCATTTGAACCATTTGAACTTCGTGGATCTGCGGTGTATAGGTGGTGATGATGATGAATAATCAACCACTGTTATCACTTTTATTAACGAAAGGAGTGTCATTATCAGAAGCATCCGAACTCGACAAAGTCATAAGGCAGACTAACAGTCAGAGAGTCGTGTGCGAGGTCTCCATCGACTGCCAGCAGGGATGTTTGTGGATGCCGAGTTTTACACAGAGCTTCCCCTCCCCCCTCCTTCCCTCTCACCCCTCCTACTAAAGCCTCATAGTGCAGAGAGCTGTGAGGGAGATGTACGGTTGATGAGATGTGGTAGCGGTAGTCGAGGGCTGGTATAATGTGGGGGCTGTCGTGGAGAGGTTGTGGGGCGCCGTCCAAGCTTTGAGTAGTGGTGGATGCATCGCCAAGGCCACACGGAGTTGGTAATGGTGTGAGATTCGTCATAACCAAGTGGGGAGCTGTGCTTTTGATGGTATCGTAGGCGGAAAAGTGTGAACTGAGAGCTGTGCTAACCATGTCGTGTGCTAATTTGACGCTCTTGTGGTAATGCTGAGCAGTGGAGCAGTTAGCATTCGTGAGGTCTGTGTGCTAACTTTCGTTGAGAAGATCATTGTCTCTTAGCTAGATGCTGAGTTCTTTGTGAAGGCAGTCGTGGATGTCAACTTGCAATTCAAAGGTTGATTATACAGTACCAGTAGTAGGGGTGGTGGTTGGACAAGTGTAGTGGAGGGGAGAGCTTGGCAAGTGCAATTATCTGGTTAGGTATCTTGTACTGTCTATGCAGTTTTGGGTCGGTTAACAGACACTATTGTACGTTTCCAGTTTAATGGTATGTGAAAGGTATGAGCATGTCTCTGAAGCACTGTCTGAGGGCCTGAATAGGGGTGGGGGGAGTGGGGGGGGGATGTAGAGTAGGTTGTACTGAGCCATCTCGTAACATTCTCAAGTTACAGTCTTTAAGTGCTTTATGTAAAAAAAAAAAAAAAAAAAAAGGATTTGAATTACCGATTGCCGGCCGCGGTGGTCTCGCGGTTCTAGGCGCGCAGTCCGGAACCGTGCGACTGCTACTGTCGCAGGTTCGAATCCTGCCTGGGGTGTGGATGTGTGTGATGTCCTTAGGTTAGTTAGGTTTAAGTAGTTCTAAGTTCTAGGGGACTAATAACCACAGCAGTTGAGTCCCATAATGCTCAGAGCCATTTGCAAAATTTTTTTTGAAATACCGATTGCGGAAGAGGCAGAGATATGCAGAGATGAGCAATGTCTCACCTGACACAAAAAAACACCTCAGGTAGGTGCCGGAACGTAATTGAAGCCGCGCGGTGTGGCCCCGCGGTTAGAGGATCCATGTCACGAATCGGGCGGCCACCCTCGGCGGAGGTTCGAGTCCTCCCTCGGGTATGGGTTTGTGTGTTGTCTTTAGCGACAGTTATTTTAAGTAGTGTGTAAGTCTAGGGAGCGATAGGCTCAGCAGTTTGGTCCCATAGGAATTCACACAACTTTGAACAGTTTTTCGGAACGTGATTAATGGTGGTTCGAGAGTAAAGTCCGCCAGCATGATGTGCAGACACCACCCGTGGTCCTCAGAGCCACATGAGTGCCATCTTTGACGTTCGTTGCCATCACTTAACAAGACCACTGTTTTATCGAGGGCAGGCTGTGGTTCGGAATCACTTAATACTTGTCGTATCGGACCGTTATAGGAAAAGAGCAGGTTCGAAATGCATGCACTGGTAAGTTGTGTTGACATGGGTCAGCCGAACTGTGAGATCCACATTTTAATGAACGTTTCTTGATAGATTCACTTATTATGTCATTATATAGTGTTGTTTCCACCCATTGTGTGACATGTTCAGTCGCTGAGAGAATTTAGCAGTAGCCATCGGACACAGGTAGTGGGCCAACGAGGTCGTCGGTGATGGGGAGGGAGGGGGGGGGGATGCCAAAGTTAAGGTCTGGGTAGGGCAGCCTTTAATGCTTTAAAATGTGGTTTGCATATACACAGCTCTCTTGAATTTCCGTTTGTCAGTGCTGTTCCTCCCAATGATTGCAAGCATTAGCGGTGCTTGCACGGAGGCTGCCTGTGGAAGGTGTCTTCTGCAGAAATTGATCATGTCTAAGACCTAACATACTGACAGTCTTCTGCTGGTGGCCACTCTGTTGTCGTATTGTGACGCATATCCGAAGTGTCCAAGGAAGACGGCTTGTTTGAGTCGAAATTGCCATTTTTCTTTACATTATGAGAGAAGGTGTTGAGGACATGCTTGATTTATGCATTGTGGGAGGTATCGTCTGTTATAAAATTAAGTTGTCATCAAGATAAGCGTAACAGAACGGGAAATTGAATAGTAAACCATCACTCAAGCGTTTCCATGTTTGTGCCGCATTCTCAAATCTGTATGGCATAAACACAAGCTTGTACAAACTGAAAGGCATGGTAATGGCTATATTGTGAATGTTTTCTAGATGCATTGATATTTGTAGGTACACCATCTTACAGTCAATGACACTAAAAACAGAGGCAGTCGCTAAATAGAGGGTAAAATCCTGGATGTTAGCGCACAGTTGCAGCATACGTTTTGTTTTGGCGACCAATTTTATGGATGGAGCACAGGAACTGTTGGAGAGGTGAACTTTCCCATCTAGAAACAGTTCGTCCTCTGTCGCTTTGGTGTCAGTAATTAGGTCCAGTAGTAGCCGACATGGTCTGTGATGTACTGGAGAGCCAGGCGTGAAGATGATCTTATGAATAATTTCATTCTTAATGACACACAGCATGAACCTTTTTTCTATGGGATTACTGGTAGACAAAGTAGGGAGCGGTCGAGGAAGCAGCACAGGTACTGATCTTTGTAGTGGCAGATATAGGTGGTGCCTTGAGCATCAACGTAAATGGTGGTAGAGGTGCTGTGTCGAAATGGTGTAGTAGAGATGTCGGCAAGGTAGTGGTGATGGGTGTCCACACAGCTGGTTGATGTGTTGCCTTCTTTCATGGTTTTCCCACTGAATCTCTCGAATACTTTGTTGGATGATCTCATGTTGTAAGTCAAAGTTTGTTTCATACGTATTGAAACAGCGTTGTCGCTGAATATCATCAGTAGTGTGCAGGCACTGCTGAAGGAGCCAATGACCACCAACCAAATATATCTGCGGTGGGTTGGGGTTCTGGCATGAAGTGGGCTGCGCTGTTATATTGGGCCACCATGGGTTAGGAGGAGGGAGAGGAGGGGGTGGGGGAGGTTGCCTCATCACACTTTTGGAAGAGTGTGAGTTAACATGCTGCTAAGCAGATCAGGAACCGATGGAAATGACGGAGGAGGTCTGTGGCAATAACTGGTTCGGCTACGTCCACAATGAAAAATTCCCCAGTTATGTTGGTCATTGAGCAAAGTCTATTCAGTAGGCGTGTGATCCGTAGAATCGGCATGTGGTATCATTTGTTGTACAGAGATGGAAGATAGCCAGTCACTGATACAGTGACACACAAAGGGTCTATGGTGAAACGGTCGAGCGATGCATTCTGTCGAAATCGTTGTGAGTGTCTAGGCGACACAGATAACCTGCACGGTCCGTAGAGCCTCATGTGAACTGTGCGTCACGTTTGGGAAATTACATGGTTCCTGACAGTGGGAGCGGAATCAGCGTATCGGGCGTGGTACCAGCAAAAGCAATTCTACACTCTTTCACCACCCTCAGTGGAGTTGGCTCAGATGGCTCTAAGCACTGTGGGACTTAACATCTAAAGTCATCAGTCTCCTAGACTTAGAACTACTCACACGTAGTATCCCAAGTGACTAAGCGGAGTGATGAATTTCTTATCATCTCTGATAACGTCACTCAAATGAAAAATATTTTCCACAATGGCGAATCACAGATTGGTTGATCCGACTGAAAAGGAGGTAGAGTGCGTGTGTCCTGTGCTGTGGCCAATAGGTCGCCAAGGCAACGTATGTAGTGTAAGAGCAGCCGAGCAGGTATCGTCTGTAGGCAGCGCGACATGACGCACGGTAGGCAACGTAGCAGACAATGCAGCTGTCAGCATGACGTCCGGAGCGATCGGATTAATACTTGGTGTGGTTGAAACCTCTTCAAAAACGAGTAGGTACGAATCCAACTGGTTGGATTTCTGTAGCTCGGAACAATACCTGTCTGCGAGCGAAATGGGGTCCCATGCGAGACCGCATATACATTGTCTATTATACTCCATTGTTCGGTGGTGTTGCGAACTTTTGTAGTACTGTCTAGAAGAATGTCATTGTCACTTTTTATAACATGATATGCATGCAGAGTGTTATCAACAGCACACCGCTCGTGGCATAAGAACAGTTGTCCAGCATCGTAAACTGCACGGCACAATCATTCCAGAACGGCTGCACTGTAGTAGCGCAATAGTGATAACGTTGTTAGGAAGTTGCATGTTCATAACACGTGGGGGTCACGAATGTGGAACCATTGTTTATAGACGATGACGACGATAAATAATTACAGATACTATACAGCATGACTTATGCGACCTATATATCGAGTATTGTTCGTCTCTATATGGGAACGTTCCTTGGTCAGATTAGTAGAAAATGTAGAGAAGGCGGATGCGATTATTCGGCGCAAGGTGTTAAAAAAAACTCCATTGGTAGACGCTACAGGAGAAGCGTGTCACTAACTGTTGCCAAAAAAAAAAGTTTGGAGTATGTCAAACGTAATATAAGAGGTGAGCTGTAAGTACTTTGCCATTGGCAGACCGCAGGCATCGTATTGCCTAGAGTAGCAGTAGTCAGTTGTATACGTTACTAGTGCGTTGTACCAGTAATCCAGTTGAACTAGGAGTGTGACGTTACATTGTTCTTTGTTAACTGAGAAACAGTTAACAGAAACGTGACTACAAAACACTGTGTAGTTGTTTCATAAACATAGTGGAAGCATAAGCATAAATGCAGTGATGTTTTTGATTTGATTGTGGAACGTTTTCCGAGCTTTCAATGTCCATCAACACAAGGTATTCGCAAGTGGAACTGAAGAGACAGGGTAGGTAACGCAGCTTCCTTGTTCGAGTACGCCGAAGTCTGTTATCAGACATGTGAGTCTTAATGCTATTGAGCAAAGTTGTGTCCAGTCACCGACTAAATTTCAAACCAGAGCGTCCAAAGAGTATAGAATAGTAAGTTAGAGCAAGCGAAGGGTGAGAAAATGCTGCTGTCACCATGCAGGCCTACTTTACATCGAGATCGAAATTGAAGTTATCCGGGTTCTGCAAACTGTACACAAACTGACAAGGAGCCAATCTCAATTTTTACAGAAGTACTTTGAAACAATGAAGAGATTTTCGAGGTAAATGAAACAGTGAACAGAAACGACTACGTCTACTGGGCTTCTACGAATACAAATCCTCATTTGAAAATGGAGACAGAGTGACCCTCTCCTGCCACGAGTATATGAGCAGGAATTTTCTGCAGCGGCTAATCGGGCGTTATATTCTTAACTTAATTACCAATTATCTAAATTTACCTGCAAGTGTTGTTGCAATTAAGAAATAAACCACTTTACGAACTTCTGAAGCCGATATAGCGACATGGTAGAATTATCGCGATACACTTGAAAACTTTAATGAATGGATTAACAAATGGGCTACTATTGAATGCCCTCCGGAATCCCTAGATACTACACCTATGGATTTTTCAGTCTGGTGCATACTAAAAAATAAGGTTTTCTCAGTCACAATTCGTGATTCTGAGCATTTGGAGGAACGAATGCAATCACAACTGGAAAAAACTATTGTCCCTGAAAATTTGCAACAGTAATTTGTAAATCATTGCTGAAAAGATGTACCGGTTGCTTAGAACAACATTAAAGCCTCTTCGGACACCTTTCGTAGATTATTGAACGCCTTATGTATATTTGTGTTGATAATAAATGTATAATTTCATATCTTTACTGTTGTTGCACCAAATGCATGTTAGAAGCTGACTTATGGCACATCCTGTGTGTTACTTTTTGAATATGGTGTGTGCTTCACCTGTAATACATACCTAGTAGTAATGTCCGCTGGGAGGAGTATAGACACTATTAATCTGATAGCAGATAAACTAACGATGGAAAGGTGGAAATCAATACTATGCATTCGATATTATTTGGAACTAGGATAGATTACTGATGTGCAGCACTTTGCTTTGCTAGTGTACTGGCAATTCTTCGTGTTTTCAAAGTTCCTGTTAAGACATATTGATTAAACGATAATCACAGCAGGCCGGAGGTTCATAAGCTTTTCATTGACTAATACTCAGAAAATCCTCGTACTTTGATGTAACACCTTGTTTGTTTTGAAGGTTAATAAAACCCTTGAAAACGCGAAAATGTTCTTTTGTTTAGAGATTACTTCAGTTTTAATTCATGACTGCTGAGACAGAAATCTTAACTAACTTCAAAAAAGTAGTAGCGTCAAATTGCCATAACAAACAGTGTTATTCTTAGTTTTTCATAGAGCACTAATTCACTTCGTGCAGAACACCAGTGTTTTGCGGTGCACAGTTTGGGAAACCGCGCACTAGAAAAATTTGAGGCTCTTCGATTGAATGAACGTCTAAAATCGTTTCATTCATAACGGGGAACAAAGTGGCTGCTGCCGTGGCGTTAGCGAAGTTGTTGTGGTGAGAACCGTTGCAGTCCATACAACCACCGTAGACGTCCAGTGCTCTTATGGTGTGGATTATGGAAGATAATTAGTTTTAAATGAAGGGCTTACTTCCTGCTCCGGTCCTGTCCTAGTGCTAACAGCAGTGACAGCAGTGGATTATGTTTGTGGCGCCTCTCACGGGACCAACACCTCGCCGAAGCCGCGGGAAGCCGACAACGCTACAAAGTAGAGGATGGCCTACAGGAATGAAGTGCAGTGACGACCTCAAGAGTCCCATTACCGATACGCTAGCTCACGGGACCTACTCAAGTTGCGGGAAGCGGACAACGCTACAAAGTACAGGATGGCCTACAGGAATGAAGTGCAGTGACGACTTCAAGAGTCCCATTACCGATACGCTAGCTCACGGGACCAACACAAGTTGCGGGAAGCGGACAACGCTACAAAGTAGAGGATGGCCTACAGGAATTAAGTGCAGTGACGACTTCAAGAGTCCCATTACCGATACGCTAGCTCACGGGACCAACTCAAGTTACGGGAAGCGGACAACGCTACAAAGTACAGGATGGCCTACAGGAATGAAGTGCAGTGAGGACTTCAAGAGTCCCATTACCGATACGCTAGCTCACGGGACCAACACCTCGCCGAAGTCGCGGGAAGCCGACAACGCTACAAAGTAGAGGATGGCCTACAGGAATGAAGTGCAGTGACGACCTCAAGAGTCCCATTACCGATACGCTAGCTCACGGGACCAACACAAGTTGCGGGAAGCGGACAACGCTACAAAGTAGAGGATGGCCTACAGGAATGAAGTGCAGTGAGGACTTCAAGAGTCCCATTACCGATACGCTAGCTCACGGGACCAACTCAAGTTACGGGAAGCGGACAACGCTACAAAGTACAGGATGGCCTACAGGAATGAAGTGCAGTGAGGACTTCAAGAGTCCCATTACCGATACGCTAGCTCACGGGACCAACACCTCGCCGAAGTCGCGGGAAGCGGACAACGCTACAAAGTAGAGGATGGCCTACAGGAATGAAGTGCAGTGACGTCTTCAAGAGTCCCATTACCGATACGCTAGCTCACAGGACCAACACAAGTTGCGGGAAGCAGACAACGCTACAAAGTAGAGGATGGCCTACAGGAATGAAGTGCAGTGACGACTTCAAGAGTCCCATTACCGATACGCTAGCTCACGGGACCAACTCAAGTTATGGGAAGCGGACAACGCTACAAAGTACAGGATGGCCTACAGGAATGAAGTGCAGTGACGACTTCAAGAGTCCCATTACCGATACGCTAGCTCACGGGACCAACTCAAGTTACGGGAAGCGGACAACGCTACAAAGTACAGGATGGCCTACAGGAATGAAGTGCAGTGAGGACTTCAAGAGTCCCATTACCGATACGCTAGCTCACGGGACCAACACCTCGCCGAAGTCGCAGGAAGCCGACAACGCTACAAAGTAGAGGATGGCCTACAGGAATGAAGTGCAGTGACGACTTCAAGAGTCCCATTACCGATACGCTAGCTCACGGGACCAACACAAGTTGCGGGAAGCGAACAACGCTACAAAGTACAGGATGGCCTACAGGAATTAAGTGCAGTGACGACTTCAAGAGTCCCATTACCGATACGCTAGGTCACGGGACCAACTCAAGTTACGGGAAGCGGACAACGCTACAAAGTACAGGATGGCCTACAGGAATGAAGTGCAGTGAGGACTTCAAGAGTCCCATTACCGATACGCTAGCTCACGGGACCAACACCTCGCCGAAGTTGCGGGAAGCCGACAACGCTACAAAGTAGAGGATGGCCTACAGGAATGAAGTGCAGTGACGACTTCAAGAGTCCCATTACCGATACGCTAGCTCACGGGACCAACTCAAGTTACGGGAAGCGGACAACGCTACAAAGTACAGGATGGCCTACAGGAATGAAGTGCAGTGAGGACTTCAAGAGTCCCATTACCGATACGCTAGCTCACGGGACCAACACCTCGCCGAAGTCGCGGGAAGCCGACAACGCTACAAAGTAGAGGATGGCCTACAGGAATGAAGTGCAGTGACGACTTCAAGAGTCCCATTACCGATACGCTAGCTCACGGGACCAACTCAAGTTACGGGAAGCGGACAACGCTACAAAGTACAGGATGGCCTACAGGAATGAAGTGCAGTGACGACTTCAAGAGTCCCATTACCGATACGCTAGCTCACGGGACCAACACCTCGCCGAAGTCGCGGGAAGCGGACAACGCTACAAAGTAGAGGATGGCCTACAGGAATGAAGTGCAGTGACGTCTTCAAGAGTCCCATTACCGATACGCTAGCTCACAGGACCAACACAAGTTGCGGGAAGCGGACAACGCTACAAAGTAGAGGATGGCCTACAGGAATTAAGTGCAGTGACGACTTCAAGAGTCCCATTACCGATACGCTAGCTCACGGGACCAACTCAAGTTACGGGAAGCGGACAACGCTACAAAGTACAGGATGGCCTACAGGAATGAAGTGCAGTGAGGACTTCAAGAGTCCCATTACCGATACGCTAGCTCACGGGACCAACACCTCGCCGAAGTCGCGGGAAGCCGATAACGCTACAAAGTAGAGGATGGCCTACAGGAATGAAGTGCAGTGACGACTTCAAGAGTCCCATTACCGATACGCTAGCTCACGGGACCAACTCAAGTTACGGGAAGCGGACAACGCTACAAAGTACAGGATGGCCTACAGGAATGAAGTGCAATGACGACTTCAAGAGTCCCATTACCGATACGCTAGCTCACGGGACCAACACCTCGCCGAAGTCGCGGGAAGCGGACAACGCTACAAAGTAGAGGATGGCCTACAGGAATGAAGTGCAGTGACGTCTTCAAGAGTCCCATTACCGATACGCTAGCTCACAGGACCAACACAAGTTGCGGGAAGCGGACAACGCTACAAAGTAGAGGATGGCCTACAGGAATTAAGTGCAGTGACGACTTCAAGAGCCCCATTACCGATACGCTAGCTCACGGGACCAACACCGCGCCGAAGTCGCGGGAAGCCGACAACGCTACAAAGTAGAGGATGGCCTACAGGAATGAAGTGCAGTGACGACTTCAAGAGTCCCATTACCGATACGCTAGCTCACGGGACCAACACCTCGCCGAAGTTTCGGGAAGCGGACAACGCTACAAAGTAGAGGATGGCCTACAGGAATGAAGTGCAGTGACGACTTCAAGAGTCCCATTACCGATACGCTAGCTCACGGAACCTGCAGTAGCTGAATGCGGGAAGAAAATTGGCTAAAAACGGTGGAAGCACACATCGCGGTGCAATGAAAGAGTCAAGAGGTAGCTGGAAGGAAGAACTAGGCCTTCAGACTGTGGTTCCGAGCAAGGACCAAATTACCAAGAGAGGAGTATTAGAAAAAGAAGAACGAAGCAAATAAGACAATGACTGAGGAGACCAGAAAATGGATCAAGAATGGACGAAGATGTTGGAGAAAGATAGCAGAGAACGTAAGAAATTACTATATGGAATGGTTAAAAGTAACAGGCCTGGTTTTAGAGAGGAAGCAAGAATGGTGGATAGAAATGGGAAACAGAATAATAACAAAGAGATACTGAAGATAGAGTTGAAGGAGTACTTTGAGCACTTTGTAAATCCAAACAGTCCTGTAGATGAGGATAATATATTAAAGAAGTATAAGTAAACTCTAGAGGGTGTGGGGGGAAGGAACTGACATGGAAGGAATTCGAAATGGTACTGAATAAAAAGAAAGGAAGATAGGCACCTGGTATGGACAAAATTAGTGTCTAGATGGTGAAGCAGCAGGTGAGGTAAGGAAACAGTGGCTGTACCGTGTGATGAGGCTTGTGTGAAATGAAAAGATTCCAGAATATTGGAAGAGGTCACTAATTGTTCCTTTCAAGAGAGAGGGTAAGAAGGATTGTACTAACTACAGGGGATTCACACTGAAATCACACTGTGCCAAGGTATGTGGAAAGATCCTGGAGAGCGGAATGCGACCGATGGTAGAGACCAAATGGAGAGAAGAACAGCATGGCTCAGATCTCTCAGATTTTCTGGCATCAAGTCTCCAATGGGGTGGTGCACCGTCCTGTTGAAACATCGCATTTGGCTGCAGGTCTGTTACCTGTGGCATGGCAAATTGTTCCATGTCCAGGTAGATGGCTCCATCCACAGTCGGCTCCTGAAAGAAAAACGGCCCAACAATGCGATTTATCATCAAAGCACACCACACTTTAACTTTCAGACTGTCGCGCAAGTGTTCCTTAGGTGAATGAGGATTTTAGGACCCCCAGATGCGCACTTTTTGACGATTGACAGCCCCTGACTCGTGAAAGGCTGCCACGTCAGTAAACATCACGCTTGATAAAAATGTCTCGCCAGCGGAAGTGCGATCTAACATACCACATGCAAATTCTTCTCAATTTGGTCGATCACCAGGCTTCATTTCTTGCACAACCTTCACTTTATATGCGTACAAACGTAATCGCTGATGAAGCACTTTGGGCACTGCTGAACGTTTCATACGACGTTCTCGTGCTGCCCGTCACACTGAGTTCTGTGGGCTTTTTTCGCATGACCGCTGCACTTGTTCCACACGATGTTCGCTGATTCCAGGCTTACCACCACCATGCCCTTTCGTAACACTCCCAGTAGCCAAAAACTGATCATACAACTTCTTTATAGTCTTGAACGACGGGGGCGCTTTTTTGTAAACTCGACAAAAGTTTATTTGCACTTGGGTCGCTGATTTTGTCTCTGCATACCACCAGACCACTTGTACACGCTCCTTCATATCCTCCAATTTGCTAAAAAAATTGCCACTTGGCGTATCAAATTTGCACACCGCACACTTGTTGAGTTGCTCTGTCTGCCCCTTCAGGATTCACAGGTCAACCATCTGAAATGAGAAAGATATAGGATATTAAAATTTTGGAGTCTCATTGTGGACACCCTGTACACTTGCTGCTATACCCCTGGAACAGGTTTTCTTCCCTCCTCAGGAGTAGTGCTAGAGAATCCTACAGGTGACAATATTTTGTTAAGGATTTCGTTCTGAATGAACGGTGGTGGGGTGTGGGGTCACCATGGGGGAGAAGATGACTCTTACCAATTGTCATAGTATAATTAATTGATCGTTTCTTTGCTCGTACAACAGTACAAAAACAACACGTACGCGGCCAAGGCCTTGGTGACCTACAGACAACCGGCAGCTTTGATTCGGCGTGGAGAGCTTTTATTTGCTGTTCGCTTAGGAACGTGCTGACTGAGCTCTACGAGGTGAACACGCGCTCTCTACTTCCGTTAGCTCTTACATGATATTATTTTGTTCGGTATTTCTATTTATTTATTCTTTTATAAAGAGTCCGCTAGATGGCTACCTTCACTAAGTGCGTGAAAGTAGATCAAATAACTTTAAAGTTTTAAAATAATAGCAAAATATATCACTGACCGTGAACAATGGGCAATGCTGATGCAGTGTTGGAGCAGTCCACGCTTCTATCACTACGTGGTGCCACGATGCAGTATTATCCTAGCATAGAGAGGTGTTGATTAGATTAGTGTCTGGACAGAGCACGAGGGAATCAGTGGTAGTATTAAGTTGTGCGTCCGACACAGGAATGACACAGAATCTAATATTTCTGCATCTGCAAAGTACTGTCATGCTGGCTCAAAACTGGTAAGCAGTTATTCTGGTAGGGTACTCCATTCCTCTAACAGCGCTGTTGACAGGATACACTACGAGCTCCTACCATTCGCCATATGAGGGTACGTAATTCTCCCAGGAACTTCGTCGGACATGTTTGTTTTAGTGGTCCAATTGGTCAACCCTTGCTGTGGCCCTGTACCCCTTCCCCATATGGGATATTGAGAGGTGCCTTCTGCCCTGATTTCATTTTTATGGATGACAATGTGCGACCGCCTGGAACTGCACATGTGGAGTTCTCTTGGAATGAGGTGATGATATACGCCAAATGGAGTGGCTTGCCCATTCCACTGACTTAATTCTTATCGAGTAGTGTGAGATATGTGGGGAGATGTCATACAGAACAAACACTAACTACCATCCATTATTTGTCAACCGTGATGGTGAAGGAATGGAACGCCCTCCCCAAGAACTCCTTGCCAATCTTGTGACAAACATCGAGATACGTTGCAGAGCATTCACTGTCGTCTTAAGAAGCATGCCCCATTAAAAACCAACTCCAGCGGTTTGTAATTATGTAGGTGACTATCATAAATCACGTTGGAGTGAGTGTAATTATTGTTATTAAATAAAAGTAGCATTTCTGTTCATCTCATAGCGCATTTTTTCTGTACTACACTGTAGCAGTTCTTTCTACGAATAGTCCAAGCGTTATCAACTTTATGTTATTTGGCAGTGACACGTCATGCGAAAGTTACTCTCATCCTTAATTTTAACACCTGCGAATCTTTGAGAGGCGCTGAATGTTGTTGTTGTGCTCTTCAGTCCTGAGACTGGTTTGATGCAGCTCTCCATGCTACTCTATCCTGTGCAAGCTTCTTCATCTCCCAGTACTTACTACAGCCTACGTCCTTCTGAATCTGCTTAGTGTCTTCATTTCTTTGTCTCCCTCTCCAATTTTTACCCTTCACGGTGCCCTCCAATGCTAAATTTGTGATCTCTCGATGTCTCAGAACATGTCCTACCAACCGATGCCTTCTTCTAGTCAAGTTGTGCCACTAGCTCCTATTCTCCCCCGTTCTATTCAATACCGCCTCATTAGTTGCGTCATCTATCCATCTAATCTTCAGCATTCCTCTGTAGCACCACATTTAGAAAGCTTCTATTCTCTTCTTGTCTAAACTATTTATCGTCCAAGCTTCTCTTCCATACATGGCTACACTCCATACAAATACTTTCAGAAATGACTTCCTGACATTTAAATCTATACTTGATGTTAACAAATTTTTCTTCTTTAGAAACGCTTTCCTTGCCATTGTCAGTCTACATTTTATATCCTCTCTACTTCGACCATCATCAGCTATTTAGCTCCCCAAATAGCGAAACTCCTATACTACTTTAAGTGTCTCATTTCATAATCTAATTCCCTCAACATCACCCGACTTAATTCGACTACATTCCATCATACTCGTTTTGCTTTTGTTGATGTTCATCTTATCTCCTCCTTTCAAGACACTGTCCATTCCGTTCAACTGCTCTTCCAAGTCCTTTGCTGTCTCTGAGAGAATTACAATGTCATCGGCGAACCTCAAAATTTTTATTTCTTCTCCATGGATTTTAATACCTACTCCGAACTTTTCTTTTGTTTCCTTTATTGCTTGCACAATATACATATTGAATAGTGTCGGGCATAGGCTACAACCCTGTCTCACACCCTTCCCAACCACTGCTACATTTTCATACCCCTCGACTCTTATAACTGCCATCTGCTTTCTGTACAAATTGTAAATAGCCTTTCACTCCCTGTATTTTACCCCTGACACCTTCAGAATTTGAAGGAGAGTATTCCAATCAACATTCTCAAAAGTTTTCTCTAAATCCACAAATGCTAAAAACGTAGGCTTGTCTTTCCTTAATCTTTTTTCTAAGATGAGCCGTAGGGTCAGTATTGCCTCATGTGTTCCAACATTTCTACGGAATCCAAACTGATCTTCACCAAGGTCGGCTTCCATCAGTTTTTGCATTCGTCTGTAAAGAATTCGCGTTAGTATTTTGCAGCTGTGACTTATTAAAATGATAGTTCTGTAATTTTCACATCTGTCAACACCTGCTTTCTTTGTGATTGGAATTATTACATTTTTATTGTAGTCTGAGGGTATTTCACCTAACTAATACATCTTGCTCACCAGATGGTAGAGTATTATCAGGACTGGCTATCCCAAGGCTGTCAGTAGTTCTAATGGAATGTTGTCTACTCCAGGGGCCTCGTTTCAGCTCAGGTCTTTCAGTGCTCTGTCAAACTCTTCACGCAGTATCATATCTACCATTTCATCTTCATCTACATCCTCTTCCATTTTCATAATATTGTCTTCAAGTACATCGCCCTCATATAGACCTTCTATATACTCCTTCCACCTTCCTGCTTTCCCATCTTTGCTTAGAACTGGACTTCCATCAAAGCTCTTGATATTCATGCAAGTGGTTCTCCTTTCTCCAAAGGTCTCTCTAATTTTCATGTAGGAAGTATCTATCTTAGCCCTAGTGAGATAAGCCTCTACATCCTTACATTTGTCCTCTAGCCATCCCTGCTTAGCCATTTTGCACTTCCTGTTGATCTCATTTTTGAGACGTTTGTATTCCGTTTTGCCTGCTTCATTTACTGCATTTTTATATTTGACTCCTTGGCGCTGAATGATACACGAATAAACAGCAAATAAAATAGCTTTCCTGACCCTAAATATCAGTATACAGGTACTGCTGCATTATCATCATTGGGGACTGAAATGCAGTGGTGGGTGAGGGAAGAGATGAAGATACAGTAGGAAAACTTGGACTAGGAATAAGAAATGTGAGAGAAGAACGACTAATTAGTTTCTGTAAAGAAAATCCATTAGCAGTGGGTAACACATTATTTGAACTCCACAGAAGGACACGTTACACATGGATATCAAATTTCAATATGGAAAGGAATTAGTTGGACTACATCCTGACTCAAAAAAGGTTTAGGAACTGTTTGAAGAATGCCAAAGTTTATTAAGAAGTGGATATAAATTCATACCACAACCTAGTAGTGGGAGAAATACAAGTGAAGTAAAAAAAAGTCTGGAGAGATAAAGCAAAAGAAAGACAAAACATAGAAAGACTCAAAGAGGTAGGAAAGGCATCAGATTTGGAAAACAGGTTTATAGAAAATGGAAAAGAGGTAGTGTTAATGACAAATGGATAAGAATGAGGGAAGGACTCATGGACTCTGCCAAAGAAGTACTAGGAATTAGATTATCCCCATGTACCAGGAAAGAATGGATAACAGAAAACCTGTTGAAAAAGATGGAAGAGCGGAGAAAGTGGAAAAATGTAGAAACTGAAGAAGGAAAAAAGAGGTAAAGGAAACTGAATAATGAATTAAAAAGAGAAACTTAAGAAGCGAGGGAAAATGGATGAAACAGAAATGCGACCAAAAAGAGAAAATGGAGGAATAGGGAAAGTATGGAATGATGTATAGGCTGGCTAGTGAGAAAAAGAGAAAAAGAGAAACACTAAAAAATGTGAAGAGCACCGGACCATCAGTCTAATTTCTCATGTAGCTAAAGTCTTGATGAGAGTGTCGAACAGAAGATTGTATTGCAAGCTGGCTAGAGGAATTGCAGAGGAGCAGCTCGAATTTACAAGAGGAAAAGGAACAAGAGATGCTATTCGCCTGTTAAGAACTGTAGGGGAAAGACATATGGAAAAAGTAGAGCAATCTTTGCTGTTTTTATAGCTTTAGAAAAGGCTTTTGACATAGTTTAGTGGAACAAGCTGATGGATATTTTGAAGAGGAAAGGAGTATATTGGAAAGAGAGACGATTGATACACGATCTATATTTACACCAGAAAGTAAGGATAAGGGTAGGAAATGAAATGGCAGAAGGAAGCAGCACTGGACGAGGTGTTAGACAAGGCTGTTGCCTTTCCCCACTGTTGTTTAACACATACCTTGAAGAGATTACTGCGAAGGGCTTAGATGGGAAAAGAGGAATATGTATTTGTGGAAAGAGAGCAGAATGTATCAGAATTGTTGATAACACGCTATTAGTGGTAGAAAGTGAGCTGACAGTGAATAACATGCCGAAATATCTGAATGAAGCTTGTGTGGAATGCGGGATGCAAATAAACACAGAAAAAACAAAGAGTATGGTCATCAGTACAAGACGCAGACTGTCCAATATTAAAATAGATCAATCTACCATTAGCTAAGTAAGTGCATTTAAATATCTTGGGCGCACAATAACTGAAGAGATGTCACCAGAAGGTGAAAACTCGAATTGCCATAAACTTCAACAGAAACAGGAGAGTCTTATGTGGTAAATTAGATAGAGATCTGAGGAACAGGCTTGGAAAATGTTTTATCTGGAGTGTGGCACTATATGAGGCAGTAACATGGACGCTGAGACGAGAGGGTGAAAAAGGTTAGAAGCATTTGAGATATGGATGTGGAGGAGAGTGGAGAGAATAAGCTGGATGGAAAGAGTGAATAATGAAAAATCATTGGAGAGGATTGATGAGAGAAGATGACTACTGAAAGTTGTAAGAGAAAGGAAAACGAACTGGTTGGGACGTTCATTGAGAAGGGAGTGATCGCTAACAGATGCTTTGGAAGGATTGGTTTGTGGGCGAAGACTGAGAGCAAGAAGGAGTTAGAAGGTGATAAACGTCATAAAGGGAAGAGGAAATTATGCAGACCTGAAGGGGATTGCAGAAGTCCGGACAGCCTGGAGAACTACCATGTGAAAAGCTGCATTTTGGCAGAACACTAATGATGATGAGGTACTACAATCTCATATCAACTTCATTATGGTGAGATCAATGATTGTACAAGGAACAGAAGAGGAGGAATACAACGTAATTTGACTATATTTTGGGACAAACGTACAATAGTTAAAATGGATCACAAAAATTTCAGGCGTTTCGTTGCCAATTTATACTTTCGAATATTTATTGCAGCAGTATTTCCTTGTAAGTGTTATGTCGTAAGTACTTCTAATGTATTTCCCATATGCATTTGATGGTCTGTAGGATGATAATGAAAGGACTGTACTTGTTAACAACTTCACGAATTTCAATATGACAGGCAAATTATGTCGTTTTCCTTTTCATTATTGCTGTATAAGTATTTATTTCGTAGCCATTCACTTCGTATAAAAGATGACTGATTTACTGAAGAGACTCAGTCTTTTAAGTGGTTAAACATCCACGATTATTAAAGGTAATGAAATACTGATCAAGGAAATATAAATATTAATAAGTCATTTGAAGTAATATGAAGAAATTACAGGCCTGTATTGGAAACTGACTCATTGTCCTTATAGAGTCTAACTAATATCATGTTTACTGTATCCTCTTGGTCATTCCACTACTAGTAACGTAATTTGTGGTAAATTGTAGCAAATCAATAGATCTTGAATAACATTCATTTTCGCTTTTCTATTTACAGATTTTGTTTGTTCAAATGTGTGTGAAATCTTATGGGACTTAACTGCTAAGGTCATCAGTCCCTAACCTTAGACACTAATTAACTTAATTTATCCTAAGCACAAACACACACACACACACACACCCATGCCCGAGGGAGGACTCTAACCTCCGCCGGGACCAGCCGCACAGTCCATGACTGCAGCGCCAAGACCATTCGGCTAATCCCGCGCGGCAATTTTGTTTTATTAGTGTATTAACGCCAGTATGTGCTCATTACTAATTTCCAAATGTGCATAAGCACTATACCGAATAAAATTCTGCAAAAGTAATCTGTTCTACTTCATGTCAAATATTTAAGGAGTAATACGGGAGCAATATTGCAACTTAAAGCACACAGGCACCCAGAAAGATGTTACTGAAGCATCTTATTCCCGTCTTATGAGCAGTTATAACAGGAAAGAACTTTCATCTTTTTTAGGACTCTGATAATATCCTTCTACAGGCACCACATTAATACGTTAGGCGGCCAGTGCTTTATTTATTAGTGAAACTATAAATATCTATATGTTGTCCAAGTATAAGAATACATGTCGACAAACGTGGCATAGCCTGGTTATTCATTTTGCTAATTTGCCATTAGAAACGAGAAAAAGCAGTGCAAACGGATAAGAAAAATGTAGGTCTACGTCTACATCCATACTCTGTAAGCCACTCGACAGTGTGTGGCGGAGGGTACCTTGAGTACCTCTGTCGGTTTTCCCTTCTATTCCAGTCTTGTACTGTTAGTGGAAAGAAAGATTGTCGGTATGCCTGTGTGTGGGCACAACTGCAGTATCCCATTTACGAAACATGATCCCCGGCAGTTTCTGGGCACAGGGCGCAGCTGTTTCGTGTGTCTACAACGCGATTTAGTAAACATCTCTGTGGCAAATCATCTCCATACCTTTCTTTAGATGGCTATCGATTTTGCCAACATCCGTTGGCCCTTATCAGTTGAAAACTGTTTCATTTAGGTGTTTCTCACACATCTCAGCTTTTCTGACTTCATATCTCCTCATCTGTGTGTCATAAACTGATATGACGATAGGTACTATTCGCTGGCATATGAGGATAGTGCCTAAAACGTGTTGTGAATGCAGTTAGTGGTAGAGAATTAATGAATGTAAATATCGTGTAAAATGCGGCAGCTTTCACGCCTCTCAGTGTTTTTGACGTCATTTCTCCTGAAATATGTGTGATAGTATGATGTAAAACCATAAGCTAAAACATTGTGACAACCTGTTTAATAGTGTGTTGGTACACTTTTCAAACGCAGAACAGTAGCGATTCTGCTTGTCAAGGACTCTTCAAGTCAGCGATAGTTTTACGGAAGTATATGGCAGCAGATGCCCCGTCATAGGTAACTAAATTCTCGCAAGTTAAGGGAGGGTCATTTTCTGGCCAAGACATCAGCGTGAATTCACTACTATACTCCTCAGACCAATGCAGCACGATTCCGGCCTTGTGTATCCTGGAGTTATCCTGCTAGAAGATGTCATCGCCATCAGAGAGTAGTTGAACCATGAACTGCACGTTGTCCGCAGTAATGTTGACGTGATTCACTGCTGTCACCGTGTCTTCGAGTATTACCAGAGGTCCCACAAAAGCCCAACTTAGTGTGTCCAAAAATGTAATTGAGCTCTCACCAGCCTTCCTCTGTGGTGTGGTGCACTTTTCTAGCAGCAACTCGCCTGGATGACGTCGTGTAAGGACCTGGTGTGGCAAGAAACGCGATTTATCCAACAGGTACCACGTTTCTGTCGATACACCTTGAAAACTCAGTGGTCCTGTGCCCCCTGCAATCGTAAATGACGATGTCGTTGGGTCAACATAGGAGCATGTAGGGAACGTACGATATGGAGCGCCCTGTTCGACAATGGCCTTGTGCTGTAGAACAGTAGTACCAGCACAAACTCTGTACTCTGACGTGAAATCCACCACAAATCGGTGCCTATCCTGGATTACACAGTGGGCGATCCTCCAAGCTCCACGTTTTGTGATGAGGCGTGGCCGTCTACTACCGTACAGCCTACACGTCATTCCACCATCCTTCGGCAACTTTGATAGGTGCTGAGAACAGTAGTACTCAGTCGATCAGCCTCGCCATTCCAGATATTCTCGTTTCCAGCTGTAGCGCCGCAACAACGTGACCCCTGTCAAAGCCGCTTACATCAGTGTATTTCCGCTTCTGCGTCCCGTATCTTCTCTATATTAACTGCCCATTCGTGTTTCTTCCGCTTACGTTCTTTCCCCACGAGAAGACATTCGGCCTCGTGGTGGGCACTGGTCATAATGTTTTTGCTCATCAGTGTATAGTATTCACTCAATTTACCTTGGAAATTGAACGTAATTAAATTGGTGGCTCGTCTCTTTCATAAATTTAGTATCAACATCAATAATTTCAGCTTTTCTATTACTTTCGCTAGCACAATGAATTATTTCATTAGTGGCGTTTCTCCTCTTTTCCACTTGTCAGTGATGTTCACTTTAGCAGTAAGTGAACTTCTTTTTGGACCTGTTGTGCAGCACGAACCTATGTAAATGACTGCTACTAGTGGTATTTTTCTTCCATGTATAGGCTTGTTATTAACGACTGGTGTTCCCGTTCAAAAAACTCACCAGTAATGCCTCCAGGCAGGCAACTGATAACAACCTTACACTACACTCAATGTGCAGGACGTTTATTGGATCCAACACGCGTTTTATACACTTAGTGATTTCATGAAACAAGGTGAGTGGCATACGCACCCGAATAACCCACAAAAGAGAACAGTTATGAAACCCAAAATATCAGGGAATGTTCATCAGTGAGACGATATGTAGATGACGCTTTCGACCTGTGGCCACGTGGAAGAGCAAGTTGAATGACTTCCTGACACACTTCAGTTCCACACATTAGAGCATCAGATTTGCCATGCCATTGAAGTACAAGGAGTGCTTCTCTTTCGGGATGTCCTGCTTAGAAGAAGAGGGACGCGCTTTGGGTCGCAGCGTGTACCGCAAGAAGACTTACACCGGCCTAAACATACAATGTTTACGGCTGACACCACCTGGCTCAGAGGAATGGTGTGCTCAAAACTTTCGTACATAATGCTCGCATTATCTCTGACAGCGGAAGTATCAAGGAAGACACTGAACATATGAGGGTGGTTTTCCAGAAGAATGGTTACAAGGACTGGAAATTTCGGAGAGCCCTAGGTCCTACACCCTCTACACGACCAGCGGAGCCAATAGAGGATTCTCAGGACGACGCGGTCATTGCATTTGTTCCTTTCTGTGAAGCGTTATCCGCCAAGAAAGGGCGAATTCTTCGAAAACATAAAGTGAAGACGGGCTTCCACCCACCAGCCAAAAACACAGGCATTACCTGGTAGTGTGTAAGAAGACCTTGACTACTGAAATAGCGGGGTTGTTAGATACCCTGCCAGTGAGGCAACACTTGCATAGGTCAGACGGTGCATACTCTCGAAGATGGTTGTCGAGAACACCAACGCTATACCATATTGCAGCATCCTAACAAGTGGCCAGTCGCAGAGCATTGCGTAATGGAACTGCGTCGGATGGACTATAACCACACTAAGGTTCTGACACGGACGGTTAAATTCTGGGACCGTGTCATTAAGGAATCTATTGAGATTCTAGTAAGGAAACCGCTGATAAATCGTGGTAGAGGGTACGTACTTAGGATGGCACTGGACCCCGCCATTTGAATGGTCAAGAAGAGCAACGACATACTAGACAACGAACTGACTTCGAAGGCAGATGGAGGAACAGCAGAGGTGCCGTCAGAGCGCGCACCTGGGCGCGAACCTAGGACGTAACACTGAGCTGGCAGGAGCAGTGGGGCTATGTATGCTGGGCACGGACGCCTGATGGAGGGACAAGGGAAGGAGACAAGAGAGCGGCGCAGCCCCGCCCATCATCAGTCAGTTTAGTAGCGCACCTGAAGATGGCAACGTGGTTGTCGGCCGAAATATTGAGCCCATTGGACACCAACATCGTGGCCCTTTTGAAATGTTCCTTCTCCTTCATTCCTAATACATCAGTTGCTATTTACATTTTAATTTCCTTAATAATATTCTAACCCCAGTTATGTTGTTAGTTGAGGATTTCATTTGACATTTCTCATTTAGTCTCCATTCTTTGAGTAGGTGCACCTTATAAATGCCTGACAGTGTGCTTATGTGTCGCTTATTTCAACTTTAAAAAAAAAAAAAAAGTTATATCAGTTCTTTCTTAATGGTGGTCTGATGAAACATCCAAGCTTATGAAAACTGTTGGGTATTCTATTCTCCTGTTTATGGCATAGTAACACAAATAATAGTTAAATGTTTGATACATCGATAAGATTTTTGGTACTCCTGGCATAATTACAGTTGGTGAATAAAACATGAAGAGTACAGCTTCACCGAACGGATTAGGAGACGGGAGTTGTAAGCACTGAATGACTACCGTTGCATAAATTGCCACTTTTATAATAATCTGACGGGACAGCTAAGTGCGCCAGGGAATTGTCCTGCGATTTCTATGGGTAGCCATGCACAGTTGCAATTGTATGCTAGTGAAATAGCTGCTACTGGCTCTAAAGTATATAAAGTTCAGAATATATGTGGACCAGCTTAAATAATTTAGGTGATAATTGGATCAACGTAAGTTTTAACTCCCCCACCCCACCCACCATGAACCATGGACCTTGCAGTTGGTGGGGAGGCTTGCGTGCCTCAGCGATACAGAGAGCCGTACTGTAGGAGCAACCACAACGAAGGGGTATCTGTTGAGAGGCCAGATAAACGTGTGGTTCCGGAAGAGGAGCAGCAGCCTTTTCAGTAGTTGCAGGGACAACAGTCTGGTTGATTGACTGATGTGACCTTGTAACGCTAAACTAAACGCCTTGCTGTGCTGGTACTGCGAACGGCTGAAAGCAAGGGGAAACTACAGCCGTAATTTTTCTCGAGGGCACCCAGCTTTATTGTTTGGTTAAATGAAGATGGCGTCCTCTTGGATAAAACATCCCGGAGATAAAATAGTCCCCCATTCGGATCTCTGGGAGGGAAGTACTAAGGTGGACGTCGTTATCAGGAGAAAGAAAACTGGCGTCATACGGATCGGAGGGTGGAATATCAGATCCCTTAATCGGGCAGGTAGGTTAGAAAATTTAAAAACGGAAATGGATATATAGCGGGAATTCGTGAAGTTCGGTGGCAGGCATACATCACTAGGGGTAAGATAGATACTGCCTACAGGATAATTAAAGGGACATTTGGAGAAAAGAAAACCTGCGGTATGAATATCAAGCGGTCACATGGAAAACCAGTTCTAAGCAACGAAGGAAAAGCGCGATATATAGTGCTAATATGATCGGCCGAACTAGAAAAATCTTTACGTCCATACATTTAACATTAAGTTGTGATGTTTATATATTTATACATATTTCGATTTTACAATATGTAATATATCTGGAACTATGGCTCATGATACAGTCAAACATGACAGATGAAAATCTCTTAAACCTGGACGCTGGTGAAGCTTTGTCAATTTCATAACACCCAAGAATATTCACCACACATGTGTGAACCAAAACTTAAAATAACTTAAGCGGTTTGTCTGTGGAGTGGATGATATTGCTCTTGGGGTAATATTTCACAGAAGTCTTGTAAATTCTTCGATTAGACAAACAGGTCTTTGAGCTGCGTGATACACTGCACATCTATCAGCTCAAGTGTAAAGTAATGAACAGCCAAAAGCGAGAACGATCTGTCAAATAGAAATCTGTATTCAGTATTAAGACATAGTGGAATCTCTTTGGGTACTCGTAATGAAATAGTTCAGTTACTGCAACGTAGCCAGTCATTTCTGGTCCACAAACGCCTCACCTGGGTTACAGGAAATGTGCCATGTCATGAAACTGAACTTGTTTGTTCCTGGAGGGTTACTTTTTGTATGACAGCATCGATCTTATCTACCATATGTCTTGCCATATAGCTCTCATCTTCCATTAAGACACATAACTAATTCAAATAATTGGTGAAGCCGTCATTAAAGATTGTCTATACTCCACTTACCCTTAACGCAGTACTTCCCTTAATGGCTACTTTAAAGCCACATTTGCAGAATCAACATCTACATCCATACTCCACAAACCGCCTGACGGTGTGTGCCGGACGGTTCTTTGAGTACCTCTATGTCTTCTCCCATCTATTCAAGTCTCGTATTGTTCGTGGAAAGAAAGTTTGTCGATATGCCTCTGTGTGGGCTCTAATCTCTCTGATTTTATCCTCATGGTCTCCTCGCGAGATATACGTAGGAGGGAGGAATATACTGCTTGACACTTCGGTGAAGGTATGTTCTCGAAATTTTAACAAAATCCCTTACCGGAGCTACTGAGCTTCTCTCCTGCAGAGTCTTCCACTGGAGTATATCTATCACCTCCGTAACGCTTTCGCGATTACTAAATGATCCTGTAACGAAACACGTTGTTCTCCGTTGGATCTTCTCTATCTCTTCTATCAATCCCATCTGGTATGGATCCCACACTGGTGAGAAATATTCAAGCAGTGGGCGAAGAAGTGTACTGTAACCTACTTCCTTTGTTTTCGGATTGCATTTGTTTAGGATTCTTCCAATGAATCTCAGTCTGGCATCTGCTTCACTGACGATCAACTTTATATGATCATTCCGTTTTAAATCACTCCTAATGCCTACTACCAGATAATTTATGGAATTAATTGTTTCCAGTTGCTGACCTGCTATATTGTAGCTAAACGATAAAGGATCTTTCTTTTTATGTATTCGCAGCACATTACACTTGTCTACATTGAGACTCAATTCCCAATCCCGGAACCATGCGTCAATTCGTTGCAGATCCTCCTGCATTTCAGTACTATTTTCCATTATTACAATTTCTCGATGTACTACAGTATCTTCCACAAAAAGACTCGGTGAACTTCCGATGCTATCCACCAGGTCATTTAAGTATATTGTGAATAGCAACGGTCCCACGACACTTCCATGCGGTACACCTGAAGTCACTCTTACTTCGGAAGACTTCTCTCCATCCTGTTATCTAGGAACTCTTCAGTCCAATCACACAATTTGTCTGATAGTCCATATATTCTTACTTTATTCATTAAACGACTGTGGGGAACTGTATCAAACGCCTTGCGGAAGTCAAGAAACATGGCCTCTACCTGGGAAACCGCGTCTATGGCCCTCTGAGTATCGTGGACGAATAGCGCGAGCTGCGTTTCACACGATCGTCTTTTTCTAAACCCATGCTGATTCTCACAGAGTAGATTTCTAGTCTCCAGAAAACTCATTATACTCGAACATAATAGGTGGATATACGTGGACATATAGCAAAAACGTAGGTATAAGAGCAGAATATAAACAAGTAATTACATAATATTTACATAAGATATTAATTAGTGTAAGTGGTTAAAGAATTACGTATGATGCTAATTAGTGTAAGCGGTTGTATCGATTCTGGCGTGCAACCGCTGAAACATTAGAATAATTACGCAGTTCAGTTGTCTTGCCGAGAAGACGGTGCCGTTTTTTTTTTCTGGAAGCCGTCCTGATTGAGCGCGTATCTGCCATCGCTGCAGATAATTATCTGGCGCACCGCCATTATACTATGAGACGCAATCTCACTAGGCGTACTCATAGTTGCACACAGCAACACAATTAATGTAAGTGTCTATGTGATTTAATTTAGAATAATATTTTGTGAATACAGTGATATTATTTAATCTTGTGTTTCATTTATGTTGCAAGCTATTGTTCCTATTCAACGGAATCTTGGCTAGACTGAAGGTTCCGTGTTACAAAGCATATCAAAGGTCCACCATAGTCAAAGTTTGTATCAACCGATCACATACAATTATAATTACTTATTATTATTTGTTTGTTCATCGATATTCACAAACCACACAGGAAAATCCATAGTGAATCAAATCGTCTTGAGTTCAGCCAACATTCGCCGTCGTTCATCAGAAAACAAGTGCATCGTACTGTCTTTGTGGCCGGTGTTGTAATGACTCTCGAACAAGTTTTTTTTTTATTTTATAACAGTGCGATGGCATATTAAGCACTTTGCATAGCACTTAAACGATTCTAAAAGCAACAATTCTCAGATGGCATTGAATAATGTGGATACTCCACATGATACTTTTTTGGGACAAGAGCGTAGAAGCCATAGTATTTCCACGGTAGAAAATAAATCTAATGTAACGTAAGTAGTACTGTCGTCAGCAAAGTGTTTGGTGTGTGACAATGCGACTGCTTCGGTCACCGCCTCCGGCTGCAGCCTCCATTTCCCCCTCAGCATCACTCGCCGCAGCGGTCCGCAGCCAGACCACTTGGGCTGGCAGAGCGCTGATCGGCCAGGCCTGATAACAGTACTTCTGCCTCGACTTTCTGATGGGCGTCAGTATCTATCTTACTACTACCTAATTAACAACTAGTTACAGTATTTTCCTTTTCATACAAGTAAAGTACATTCAAAATTGGTTTGAAAGAAAGTAACCCTTTCCACTTCTTAGAGCTAGCAAATGGAGCTGGATTCTCGCAAGCAACCATCACTGCAAGACTCCTTCGTCTTCTGTGTATTTTTCGGGACGATGGCGTAAAAGCACCACTCAAAAAAAACACTGCTCGAAAATAGACAAAGAAGTAAAAACGGTAGGAAACTCTAAACCCTCCTGTGGAATATAGAAGGTCTCAAAGGTGCAATGAACATTGTTCGAAGAGACTTTCTAAAGAATTACGAGACAGGAATACTAAAAGAAAACTGCCAACACCCATTGTTTTACTGCTCTCGCCGTCAAGCTAAACAAGGCAAAAGAAGAAGGACTGTGGGAGGAATAACTACTCTTATAAAACCAGAACTAACACCAATTTTTTCAACTAACAAAAAGGAACATACAATCCTTACAGTAACACAACAGAATACAATAATATCGTCAAAACCCCAACCAAATAAAACAGCTGCTGATATTACACATGAAATAGGCCAGCTGAACGTCCAGAGCAGATGTAATAAATCACTAAACACTACCAGAGATTTAAACTATCGAAGGGATATACAAAACTACAAAGAAAAAAGTTAATGCAAAAGTTACACGGGGTAGGCTTTATATTATTAAACAGTCTCAATGAACCTACATATATTTTCTTCAACGGCAAAAGCAAGATAGACATTGCCTTCGTAAATGGACTAATCTGCATCGATATGCATCTACATGTACATTTATACTCCGCAAGCCACCCAACGATGTGTGGCGGAAGGTACTTTACGTGCCACTGTCATTACCTCCCTTTTCTGTTCCAGTCGCGTATGGTTCATTGGAAGAACGACTGCCGGAAAGCCTCCGCGCACGCTCGAATCTGTCTAATTTTACATTCGTGATCTCCTCGGGAGGTATAAGTAGGGGGAAGCAATATATTCGATACCTCATCCAGAAACGCACCCTCTCGAAACCTGGACAGCAAACTACACCGCGATGCAGAGCGCCTCTTTTTCAGAGTCTGCCACTTGAGTTTGCTAAACATTTCCGTAGCGCTATCTCGCTTACCAAATAACCCTGTGACGAAACGCGCCGCTCTTCAAAGCAATACTCAAGTATAGGTCGAACGAGTGTTTTGTAAGCCACCTCCTTTGTTGATGGACTATATTTTCTAAGGACTCTCCCAATGAATCTCAACCTGGTACCCGCCTTACCAACAATTAATTTTATATGATCATTCCACTTCAAATCGATCCACACGCATACTCCCAGATATTTTACAGGAGTAACTGGTACCAGTGTTTGTTCCGCTATCATATAATGATACAATAAAGGATCTTTCTTTTTATGTATTCGCAATACATTACATTTGTCTATGTTAAGGGACAGTTTCCACTCCCTGCACCAAGTGCCTATCCGCTGCAGATCTTCCTGCATTTCGCAACTCCTCTGTATGCTACAGCAACTCCTCTCTGGACAGGAAAGCCCCACCAATTCTGAAATATATCTCTCTGCCAATAAGCACCCAAAGACAATGGCAGAAAACACAAGAAAAATGACAAAAAAGCGCCTTCAAGAATAAAGGGCACCAGGAAAGTGAAAGTAAAATCAGACAATATAACATAAACTGAAACGCTAAGAGACTAAACACAACTAGGGACAGCAATACAAACGCTAGGCAAACTCCTTTTAATAAGTTGTCAGATCCATGAATGAAATAATATCGAAACAGAATGAGATTTTCACTCTGCAGCGGAGTGTGTGCTGATATGAAACTTCCTGGCAGATTAAAACTGTGTGCCGGATCGAGACTCGAACGCGAGACCAGTTCGAGTCTCGGTCCGGCACACAGTTTTAATCTGCCAGGAATTTCAAGATCGAAACAGTTGTTCGACACGGACTGCTACAGACAAGACATACTAGAAAGCATTCGCCAGCTAAGACTGGGCACAGCAAAACCTACGCCGAAAAGCAATGTATCGACAAGAAAACTTTAAAAGAAAAGAAGAGAATAGTGAGGAAAGAGTAGGAAAGAAACTAGTGGAAGATGTCACATGAGGTCCATACGTTACGCTACGCTGCCGTAAACAAGCCTGAACACACCACGTCGTTATGAGAGACTTACAGACACGCTTCGACAGCCTATTTAACAAGAATTGACTAAAAGGCAAACCATACTGGTCGCACTGAGGCTGACCCCTCACCTATGGTCGAGTGGGAGACAGACTGCCCAGGCGGCCGCACATAAGGCCTCCCCAGTTTGTCTGACAAACAAGTTCCACATACTGTCTGCGGCTGACACTGTCGCTGAGCAAGATGCTGTCGCTTGTCCTGTTTCAGGGAAACCACTCAGCCTGCAAGATCCGGGCAATCGCAGAGGGTGGAATTATTGGTAGTTGGGAGCTCCAACGTTAAGTGCATTCTGAGGCCCCTTAGGGACTTGCCAGACAAGAAGGGTAAGGAAATCAATGTGCACTCCGTATGCATACTGGGTGGAGTCATTACAGATGTCCTACGTCCTACATCAAAGCGGTAGGTGGATCAAAACAAAATGTCCAGACACTCTGTGACCAAAATGGTACTGAAACAGAGGATGACAGACTAAAGGCAGAAATACTAAATGTCTTCTTCCAAAGCTGTTTCACAGAGGAAGACTGCACTGTAGTACCTTCTCCAGATTGTCGCACAGATGACAAAATGGTAGATATCGAAATAGACGACAGAGGGATAGAGAAACAATTAAAATCGCTTACAAGAGGGGAGGCCGCTGGACCTGATGGGATACCAGTTCGATTTTACACAGAGTACGCGAAGGAACTTGCCCCCCTTCTTGCAGTGGAGTACCGTATGTTCCTAGAAGAGCGAAGCGTTCCAAAGGATTGGAAAAGGGCACAGGTCATCCCCGTTTTCAACAAGGGACGTCGAACAGATGTGCAGAACTATAGACCAATATCTCTAACGTTTATCAGTTGTAGAATTTTGGAACACGTATTATGTTCGAGTATAATGACTTCTCTGGAGACTAGAAATCTACTCTGTAGGAATCAGCATGGGTTTCGAAAAAGACGGTCGTGTGAAACCCAGCTCGCGCTATTCGTCCACGAGACTCAGAGGGCCATAAACACGGGTTCACAGATAGATGCCGTGTTTCTTGACTTCCGCAAGGCGTTTGACACAGTTCCCACAGTCGTTTAATTGACAAAGTAAGAGCATACGGCCTATCAGACCAGATTGGATTGAAGAGTTCCTAGATAACAGGACGCAGCATGACATTCTCAATGGAGAGAAGTCTTCCGAAGTAAGAGAGATTTCAGGTGTGCCGCAGGGGAGTGTCATAGGACCGTTTCTAATCACAATATACATAAATGACCTGGTGGATGACATCGAAAGTTCACTGAGGCTTTTTGCAGATTATGAAAAATTGTACTGAAATGCAGGAGGATCTGCAGCGAATTGACGCATGGTGCAGGGAATGCAATTGAGTCTAAATGTAGACAAATGTTATGTGCTGCGAATACATAGAAAGATAGATCCCTTATCATTTAGCAACAAAATAGCAGATCAGCAACTGGAATCAGTTAATTCCATAAATTATCTGAGAGTTCGCATTAGGAGTGATTTAAAATGGAATGATCATATAAAGTTGATCGTCGGTAAAGCAGATGCCAGTCTGAGATTCATTGGAAGATTCCTAAGCAAATGCAATCCGAAAACAAAGGAAGTAGGTTACAGTACGCTTGTTCGCTCACTGCTCAACAGTGTGGGATCCGTACCAGATAGGGTTCATAGAAGAGATAGAGAAGATCCAACGGAGGCAGGCCGCTTCGGTACAGGACCATTTAGTAATCGCGAAAGCGTTACGGAGATGATAGATAAACTCCAGCTGAAGACTCTGCAGGAGAGACGGTCAGTAGCTCGGTACGGGCTTTTGTTAAAGTTTCTAGAACATACCTTCACCCTCCTATGTATATCTCGCGAAGAGACCATGAGGATAAAATTAGAGAGATTAGAGCCCACACAGAGGCATATCGACAATCCTTCTTTCGACGAACAATACGAGACTGGAATAGAAGGGAGAACCGTTAGAGGTACTCAGGGTACCCTCCGCCACACACCGTCAGGTGGCTTGCAGAGTATGGATGTAGATGTAGATGTAAATGGGGAAAGGATCTTCCCGGATGCAATGAAGAGCACAGGGTGCAGCCAACTGCAGGTGGTTGCTTACGTCGGTACCAACGATGTGAGTCACTTTGGATTAGAAGAGATTCTCTGTGGTTTTGAATGGCTAACAGAAGTGGTAAAGGCTGCCGGTCTTGCTTGCAAGATGAAATCAAGCTGACCATTTGCAGCATAGTCGACAGGACCGATTGCTGACCTCTGTTACAGAGCCAAGTGGAGGGTCTGAATCAGAGGCTCAGACGGTTCTGCGTGTAGGCTGCAGATTCCTTGACTTGTGCCAAAGGGTGGTTGGGTTTCGGGTTCGGCTGAATAGGTTACGTGTCCACTACACGCAGGAGGCAGCTACATGGGTAGCAGGGGCTGGCGTGGACTGGGCGGTGTTTCAGGTTAGAGGGTCTCGGGAAAACACAAGAAGGGCTTCAGTCACAAAGGGTGCAGGCTGAATACGGGAAGAACTGTAGATACAGGAACCATTTAATACAACAGTTGTAAATTGTCGTAGCTGTGTTAGAAAAGTACCAGAGATCCAAGCGCTAATAGAAAGCAGTGATGCTCAAATCGCTATAGGCACTGAAAACTGGCTAAAGCCAGATACAAGCTCAATCGAAATTTTTGCGAAAAACCTAACAGTGTTCCGAAAGGATAGGCTAAACACGGTTGGCGGTGGCGTGTTTGTTGCTGTCAGGAGTAGTTTAACTTGTCGCGAAATTGAATTACGTACTTCCTGTGAGTTAGTATGGGCAGAGGTCATTGTTGGCAACCAGAATAAATTAATAATTTGATCCTTTTACCGACCTCCTAATTCAGATGATACAGTTGGTGAAAGGTTCAAAGAAAACTTGGGTTTGATTTCAAACACGTACCCGACTCATGAGATAACAGTTGGAGTTGACTTTAATTTACCCTCGATATGTTAGCGAAACTACATGTTTAATTCAGGAGGTATGCATAAAATATCATCCGAAACTGTGCTAAACGCATTCTCTGAAAATAATTCTGAGCAGTTAGTTCATGAGCCCACGCGAATAGTAAATGGTTGTGAAAACAGACTTGACCTCTTAGTAACACACAATCCTGAGTTAATAATGAGTATCAAAACCGATTCAGGGATTAGTGAACACAGGGTTGTCGTAGCGAGATTTAATGTTGTAATCCCAAAATCGTCAAAAAATAAGCGAAAATATACCTATTCTAAAAAGCCGATAAAAATTAACTTGACGCCTTCCTGAGAGACAACCTCCACTCATTCCAAATTAATAATATGAGCGTAGACCAGATGTGGTTTAAATTCAAAGAAATTGTATCGGCAGCAATTGGGAGATTTATACAAAATAAATTAACAAACGACGGAGCTGATCCTCCTTGGTACACAAAACGGATCAGAACACTGTTGCCGAAACACCGAAACAAAGATGATAAATTTTAACAGACGCAAAATCCTCAAGATTGGCGGAATTTTACAGAAGCTCGAAATTTAGCGCGGACTTCATTGCGAGATGCTTGTAACATTTTCCACAACGAAACTTCGTCTCGAAACCTGGCAGAAATTCCAAAGAGATTCTGGTCGTATGTTAGCGGCAAGAAACAATCGGTGCCTCCTCTGCGCGATAGCAATGGAGATATTACCGTCAACAGCGCTGCCAAAGCAGAGTTACTGAACACAGCCTTCCGAAATGCCTTCACAAAACAAGACGAAGTAAATATTCCAGATTCCAAATTCAGAACAGCTGTCAACATGAGTAACGTAGAAGTAAGTATCCTCGGAGTAGTGAAGCAACTTAAATCACTTAATAAAATCAAGTCTTCTGCCCCAGACTGGATACCAATTAGGTTCCTTTCGGAGTATGCTGGTGCATTAGCTCCATACTTAACAATCATTTACAACCGTTCGCTCGACAAAAGATCGGTAACCAGACTGGAAAGCTGAGCAGCTCACACCAATATTCAAGAAAGGTAGAAGGACTAATCCACTAAATGACAGGCCCATATCGTTAACGTTGATATGCAGCATGATTTTAGAAAATACACCCTGGAAATTGACATAAGAACACCGTGAATTCATTGTCCCAGGAAGGGGAAACTTTATTGACACATTCCTGGGGTCACATTCATCACATGATCACACTGACAGAACCACAGGCACATAGACACAGGCAACAGAGCATGCACAATGTCGGCACTAGTACAGTGTATATCCACATTTCGCAGCAATGCAGGCTGCTATTCTCCCATGGAGACGATCGTAGAAATGCTGGATGTAGTCCTGTGGAACGGCTTGTCATGCCATTTCCACCTGGCGCCTCAGTGGGACCAGCGTTCGTGCTGGACGTGCAGACCGCGTGAGACGACGCTTCATCCAGTCCCAAACATGCTCAATGGGGGACAGATCCGGAGATCTTGCTGGCCAGTGTAGTTGACTTACACCTTCTAGAGCACGTTGGGTGGCACGGGATACATGCGGACGTGCATTGTACTGTTGGAACAGCAAGTTCCCTTGCCGGTCTAAGAATGGTAGAACGATGGGTTCGATGACGGTTTGGATGTACCGTGCACTATTCAGTGTCCCCTCGACGATCACCAGAGGTGTACGGCCAGTGTAGGAGATCGCTCCCCACACCATGATGCCAGGTGTTGGCCCTGTGTGCCTCGGTCGTATGCAGTCCTGATTGTGGCGCTCACCTGCACGGCGCCAAACACGCATACGACCATCATTGGCACCAAGGCAGAAGCGACTCTCATCGCTGAAGATGACTCGTCTCCATTCGTCCCTCCATTCACGCCTGTCACGACACCACTGGAGGCGGGCTGCACGATGTTGGGGCGTAAGCGGAAGACGGTCTAACGGTGTGCGGGACCGTAGCCCAGCTTCAAGGATACGGTTGCGAATGGTCCTCGCCGATACCCCAGGAGCAACAGTGTCCCTAATTTGCTTGGAAGTGGCGGTGTGGTCCCGTACGGCACTGCGTAGGATCCTACGGTCTTGGCGTGCATCCGTGCGTCGCTGCCGTCCGGTCCCAGGTCGACGGGCACGTGCACCTTCCGCCGACCACTGGCGACAACATCGATGTACTGTGAAGACCTCACGCCCCACGTGTTTTCGGCGGTACGTCCACCCGGCCTCCAGCATGCCCACTATACGCCCTCGCTCAAAGTCCGTCAACTGCACATATGGTTCACGTCCACGCTGTCGCGGCATGTTACCAGTGTTAAAGACTGCGATGGAGGTCCATATGCCACGGCAAACTGGCTGACACTGACGGCGGCGGTGCACAAAGGCTGCGCTGCTAGCGCCATTCGACGGCCAACACCGCGGTTCCTGGTGTGTCCGCTGTGCCGTGCGTGTGATCATTGCTTGTACAGCCCTCTCGCAGTGTCCGGAGCAAGTTTGGTGGGTCTGCCACACCGGTGTCAATGTGTTCTTTTTTCCATTTCCAGGAGTGTATATTGTGATCGAACATTATGAATTACATCGCAGGAAATTGCCTATTGACACACGGTCAACATGGGTTTAGAAAACATCGTTCTTGTGAAGCACAACTAGCTCTTTATTCGCATGAAGTGTTGAGTGCTGTTGACAATGGATATCAGATCGATTCCGTATTTGTGGATTTCCGGAAGACTTTCGACACTGTACCACACAAGCGGCTTGTAGTGAAATTACGTTCTTATGGAATATCGTCTGATTTATGTGACTGGAATTGCGAATTCCTCTCAGAGATGTCACAGCTCATAGTAATTGACGGAATATCATCGAGTAAGAGAGAAGTGATTTCTGGCATTCCCCAGGTAGTGTTACAGGCCCTTTGGTGTTCCTTATCTATATAAACAATTTGGGAGACAATCTCAGCAGCCGTCTTCGGTTGTTTGCAGATGACGCTGTCGTTTATCGGCTAATAAAGTCATCAGAAGATCAAAATTACCTGCATAACGATTTAGAAAAGGTATCTTAATGGTGCGAAATGTGGCATCTGACCCTAAATAACGAAAGGTGTGAGATCATCCACATAAGTGCTAAAAGGAACTCGTTTAACTTCGGCTACACGATAATTCAGCCTATCTAAAAGCCGTAAATTCATCTAAATACCTAGGTATTACAATTACGAACAGCTTAAATTGGAAGGATCACAAAGAAAATGTTGTGGGGAAGGGTAGTCAAAGACAGCGTTTTATATACAGGACACTTAGAAAATGTAACAGAGCTACAAGGAGACTGCCTACACTACGCTTGACCGTCCTCTTTTAGAATACTGATACGCGGTGTGGGATCCTTAGCGGATAGGACTGACGGAGTACATCGAAAAAAGTTCAAAGAAAGGCAGCACTTTTTCTATTATGGTGAAATAGGGGACAGAGTGTCACTGAAATGATACAGGATTTGGGCTGGACATCATTAAAGGAAAGGCGTTTTTCTTTGCAACGGAATCTTCTGACGAAATTCCAATCGCCAAATCTCTCCTCCAAATGCAGAAATATTTTATTGATACCGACCTACAGAGGGAAGAACGATCACCACGATAAAATAATGGAAATCAGATTGGCATAATAGAGCACGGTGAAGGTGGTTCGATGAACCCTCTGCCAGACACTTAAATGTGATTTGCAGAGTATCCATGTAGATGTTGATGTAAATGACTACCTACAGGATGGGGCGGTAAAAATTTAATTCTGATATCATTGTTTTCATTTCGTTGTTCGGTAGTGACTTGAAAATCTACTAATCTAGAGTTTTGCGTTTTGTTTCCAAATTGTATTTGAAAGGACGCTTTTCGTAACCAACCTTTATATGTGTATATAAAAGGCTCCATTCTGACTGACTCACTCATCACCCACCCCAAAACGCTAATGGCATAAACTCGAAATTTAGAGAGAACTCATACATTACGCGTAGTTTAAGAAGGGATTTAGGAAATTCCATCCCAAAAGGTATGAAAGTTTGTTCGAAAAACGACGTTATTAAGGAAAATTTTAAGCTAGGCCTGCGAAAATTTATGTTTGATTACTGGCTCAGAAATAAAGAAATACATATTTCAGCATTTTAGGAAATTTAGCTCCTCTTCTGGTGAAATAGTGGGTGAAAGATGTTTTACAAGGATCATTATTAAGAAATTGCAAATAAAAAATATGTATTTAACTGCTTTTAGACATTTCGCTCTTAAAGGAGTGGAACAGGGATTGAGATATTTTACGAAGTACTTCATTATGGAAGCATTTATAAAGCTCAATTTATGAAATGTTTTATTTGGATTTTCGCTTACAAATAAAAATATATGTTTCACTGTTTTCGCAAATGCAACCCATATTGTGGTAAAATAGGGGATGAAAGTTTGGTGGAAATATTTCATTATTCAAGCATCTTTAAAGCTATATCGATTAAATTTTTGTTTTTGGTTTCTCTAAAATAAAAAAAATTACACCTTTTTTGGTCATTCAGTCCCTAATGGGGTGAAATAGGAGTTGAAATATAATGTCCTATGAAAATATTTGATTGTGAAAGCATGTTTAAAACTAAATCTATGAAACCTGGTATTTGGCTTATCGGTTAGAAATGAAAAAAAGTTCATGTTTCACTCTTTTTCGAAATTTAACCACAAAAGGGAGGAACAGGGCAAGACTAATTCACTTACTCATCATCGTCCACCCCAAAGTGCTAAGGCCAGAAATTTGAAATTTGGAGAGAGTATGCCGGGGATGAACGGCTTTTTGAGAATATTTCGTTGGTAAGGCAATCTTGTGGGTAGAATTATAAAAACTAATGTTTGGTTTCTCAGTCAGTAATAGAGAAACATATGTTTCAGCATTCTGTCGAAAACTGAGTCACTAAGGAGGTCAAACAGCAGGTGAAAGCTTTTTGAAAGTAAACCATTACCAAAGCATTTTTAAAGCTACATCTATGAATACTGGAATTTCTCATTTGGAAATAAAGAAAAACAGGGTTTCAGTGTTTTTTTTTTTTTTAAAAAAAATTCAACACCCGAAGAGAGTGAAATACGGTACTAAATATTTATGAGATTATTTCATTAGGAAACCATTTTCAAAGCTAAATCTATAAAAATTGGTATTTGGCTTCTATGGTAGAAGTAAAGAAATACGTATTTCACTGTCTCTGGAAATTCCACTCATGTATGAAAATTTTTAAGAAAATATTACTTATGTTAAAATTTTTTAAGGCTAATGTATGAAAATAAATTGGTATTTCGACCTTATGAACGGTCAATGGTGAGATATCGTGGCAAACCAGTGCTTCACTTCTCCATTAGATACAAAGAAATATTTGTTAGAGGATGAAAGTTTCTACAGAAATATCGCCATAAGAACGCAAAAGGCATAATTAACAGAAACCTTGGATTGTAGCTACCAGAATCGCCTTTTTCGCCAGAGGTACATTCGGAAACAACTACATTTCTGTGGCCTTCATTTGGGTGATACATTTAGAAGGTGTCACAACTTATGAACAACACAGAAATTCAATTTAAAAAATCTGTGGAGAATATAAGTTCTATGCCAGCAAAGCAGCTGGCACTAACCTAATAGTAACATTTATTGAAAACAGTGGGGTGTATACCTATTCGAATTTTCCAGACATTTCACTTGCAATGTTTCTGAATCCGAAACAATTCTTATGTGCAGACAGTTGGTCCAAATGCTGGATAAAAAAAAATTTGGGAATATACTACAAAAACGACTTTATTATACATTTTAATCTAAATCAAGATCTAGATCTACCACTGCCAGAGTTGAGTGGGGAAGACCCTCAGGTAGAACGAGGGGCAGGAACGCGCAGCACACTTCAACCAAGGCCAAGAAGCCTAGGAATGTACAAAGTATTAGGAAGAAGAAAGTGCTGCTACTAAATAGTAGCCATTGGGGTAGGCCTCCAGTTACAGGAAAGCTTAGGGGCAGCATACCAGGCCACCAGTATCTTCAAGCCGAATGCAGAGCCAAGTCTTGTGATAGAGGACCTAGGGTCTTTGTGTAAGGACTTACAAAAGAAGACCCTATTATGATAGTGGGTGGGGCGGGAAACAGTTTAGACAGGGATGGGGCAAATGAAATAGGTGGTAACCTTGACAAAATAGCTTCCCTGACTCATGGCACCAACGTACACTTTGTTGAGCTGTTCTGGCGTCATGATCAGCCCCACCTTGATGGAGCAGTGAGGTGAATCAATGTGTGGTTAGGAATGGTTCTTAGGACAGCCTGCTTTGCTCATATTTCTCTGGTGCCCGTCAGGACTATCAATAGATGGGGTTTGACTAGGCATGGCCTACACCTAAGACTAGGAAGGGCAGATTGATACAGCTGATTCATGAAAATTTAGTGGGTGGATCTTGGGCCACACATGGTAAAATACCTGTTGCCATAGGTAGAAAAATTAGGTCTTTGTAGGATAAAGCCAGACAACAGGTTCCCCTGCCTAAAGAGTATCTCCAGCACTTTAAAAATACTGAAACAATCTTTCACATGACAGATTTTAACACCTCAAGTATCACATATAACAAACGTCACAAAGAAAAAGAAATCATTGGAAAGAGTAACATGGGGCATTTCAGAAACTTAACAATTCTCCATCAAAACATGCAATCAATAAAAATAAAATACAACTATTAGAAGTTGAGCACCAGTATTTGAACTGCACCGTATTTTGTATTACTGAGCACTAGTGTAGAGACACAGAAATCCAACATGTAGTAATATCATTGTATAAAATGGCAAACTCTTATGCAGAACTACTTCAAGGGGTGGAGATTCATACATTTAGATCCGAAAAGGAACACAGTTCAAATCAAGACATGACCTCAGTAATGTAAGTGAAGAGAAACACTTTGAAATTTCAGCTATTGAATTAGCAGGGCTTGATAACACCAAGAAAATATATCATTGTGGGTGGGTATAGATCTCTCAGTGTTACTGTGGACACTTTTTTCAGTACGTTAACACAAGTTCTAGATAAAGTCTCAAGTACAAAGGTCAACATAAGTCTGTGTGGGGACATTAACATCAAAACTAACATCATAAATGGATCCAGCAGCACCTTCATAAACATCCTTCAGAGTTTTGGTATGTCTCTATTGGTCAATACTGCAACAAGGGTTACCACAACGACTACATCAGTAATTGACCATGTGGTCACAAATGTGGACAGGGAAAAATGTGATGTAGCTGTAAAAGATCTAGAAAAACAAAGCTGAGATGCAGTGTATAAGGGAACCAATGTAAATACGAAATTCTATAAATTCTCTGCATTGTTTAAATTGAACGATGAAAAGGCATTTCCAAAAGTATGCATGTCTGTATCAACATCTCATAACAACATATGAATAACAGCAGGTTTGAAGAAGTCCTCCCAAACAATTAAACACTGCAGTTCCATGAAAAAGATTTGCAATTATCCAAATTTCTTCCATTTCTATCATAGATACAAAACGAACTATATGAAGGTGCTGATTGCCGCAAAAGAGTCATTTAATCACAAAATAATATATATGCAGAGAATATAAGCAAAGCAGTCTGGGGTGTTAGAAAAAAGGGTAAAGGGGAGAGGCAAACAAACGCAGAATAACATATTGCTAAGGGAGGGTGATAAAGTAATAAATGATCCACAGCACTTAGCAAACTATGAAAAAGAGCATTTTTCAATTATTGCAGAGAAGTTACAGCAAAAATTCCCCCAAACAAAAGTAACACCTGTAAATAATTTTGCATTAAATACAATGACGTAACTTCCAACAACAAAGAATGAAGTTAGTAAAACAATTAAAAAACTAAAAAATAAAAAGTCAGTAGGCCTCATTGAAGTACCAATGTGTGTACTGAAACAATGCATAAGGGTTATACAAGGCTATAATAAATGCATCCTTCACATCAGGGACATTTCCAGAGCAGTTAAAAGAGGCAATAGTTGTACCTTTGCTTAAGCCATTTCCCTGCTGTCAGCATTCTCAAAAATAATAGAAGCAATTATAAAAGACACATTAATGAATTACATGAATAAATAAAATTTTTAAGAGAATCACAGTTTGGTTTCCAAAGTGGCAAATATACGGAGTCAGTCATAATAGCATTCACAAAAGTTTTACTTGGCGCTATTGATAAACATGAGTGTGTCAGAGGCATATTTTTGGATCTTTCTCAGGCGTTTGATACAAAATTATAGTAGATAAATTAGGAGCATTAGGAATAAGAGGGGTAGCTAATGACTGGATTCGATCATACCTAATAGATAGGGTACAAAGAATAGAGATAAGACATACTTCAGATATATCTAAACAGTTAGTAAAACACTTCTCAAAACCAAAATAAATTAATTCAGGGGTTCCGCAAGGTAGCATATTAGGACCAATACTGTTCCTGATGTACATCAATGACTTTCCCAGCCCGGCTGGTGTGGCCGAGCGGTTCTAGGCGCTTCAGTCTGGAACCATGAAACCACTACAGTCACAGGTTAAAATCCTGCTTCTGGCATGGATGTGTGTGACGTCCTTAGGTTACTTAGGTTTAAGTAGTTTTAGGTTCTAGGGGAGTGTTGACCCCAGATGTTAAGTCCTGTAGTGCTCAGAGCCATTTGAACCATTTTTTGACTTTCCCAGTAGTGTTACTAATTGTGAAAAAATTCTCTTTCTTGGTGACAGCAATATTTTGGTCACTGAGATAACAAGAGAACTCCTTGCCGAGAGAGCAAATGAAACTCTCAAAGAAGTAGATTATTAGTCAATAAGCTATAAAGTAACATTGAACAAAAAGAAAACTAATGCCATGAATTTCAGTTTGAAGAAGAGAAATTACAATGTTTAATTACATGTAGATGGCACCTCTATAGACTGTGTAACAAATGGAAAATTTCTAGAAATGAGTATTGATTCTCAGTTGAAGTGGTGTGAACACACAAAGGTGCTTGCAAGCAGAATGTCACCAGCATGTTATGGCCTTAGAATCTTATGATCAATGTGTAACATACAGTGTCCTTTAGGTACATATTATTAATATGTACATTCAGTTCTTAGCTATGGCATTCGTTTTTGGGGAACAAACGCACAAAATATGAACAAAACTTCCAAAATCCGGAAGAGTCATAACAATAATAATCAAAAATACTATTCGAGTTCATTTTAGAGATCTGCTTAGGACAGTGGTGATTTTAACTGCTCTATGTGAATACATTTTCCAGTCAGTTGTACACATCAAAAATAACATTGGTAATTACTGTACAAACAGCTCTGTCACGACCACGCAACAAGAGATGGACTCAACTTACATTTAACAAGAAAAATAAACGTAAAACTCAAAACAGCGTTTTCTACCAAGGAATGAAACTGTACAATAAATTACCAAAAGAGATTAAAGAAACTGACAAAATTCATTTATTATAAAAGGCTGCTAAAAAGTACCTGTTATGCAATACATTTTATACATTGAACGATTACTTAGCTAAAACAGAGTAGGGATTTGATAAAAAATGTTCTACAAATAAATAATAATAATAATGACTATAAAATACCGCACACTCCAAATACCACCTTCATCTTATGTTTTTGTTCCACTTTACTTCACCCCAAGCTATGCATAGGACAATACTAACACCTCTTTCTCATTCTGAGCTCAACATCTCACTCATCATGGAGAGATGCTGAATCAGTTTTTCAGGATAGCAAGAGATAAGTTGCGGTATAAAAAATGGCCCAGAGATGATGAGGATCTGTGTGTGTGTGTGTGTGTCTGGGTGTGTGTGTGTGTGTGTGTGTGTGTGTGTGTGTGTGTGTGTCTGTGTGTGTGTGTGTGTGTGTGTGTGTGTGTGTGTGTGTAGTGAGTGATGTGTTATGAAACAATGTGTGTATAGTGTGTGCAGTGACTGACAGTGAGATATGAGTGAACACTGTGGCGTTACATTATTTAATAAGTTATTCGTAAAAAAGTATTGTATATCTGGAGTAAATCTAATGATTGTCTTTAACTGGAAGTCTGTAAATATATGTGTATCCGAATTAGCTTCTTGTAAATTGATCTAAATTTGTAAATACTTTGACATGTCCTGTATCCTTGTGAAAAGAGATCTACAGATGAATATAGCTACTACTTCTACTACTACTACTTGATCACACCATAAATTTAGAAAGTTAAAACTCGTACTAATGCACTGTGGAATGAAGTTACATCATTGCAGTAAAAAGAATGTTAGACTGTCAAGTCACTATTATCACTACTAACTACTGTCTGTTTCGTGTGCATGTCCTATAATTTTCCAGCCATACTGTCATTTCAGTAGGCAGAATGTGACGAAAATTACAAATATTTATGTTGCGAATACATTCTGATTGATTTGCTACAAAAATTGAACTTTTTCTGAAGTGCGGCAGTTTTTCTTCTGGTAAATGAAAAATTTTTCTATTTTTAATACTTGTTGCAAAGCACTTGGCACTCCTCAGATTAAACTTACTGTTAAGGAAATTTTCATTTACTGTAGTCCATTCAGAGTATTGTCGTCCACCTTCTGGCCATGGTAGCTGCTGAAGTTGGGATTATGTTGTGTTTTAGTTCTGTCAAAAACTACAGAAACATTCAGTGGATGCTTACTATATTAAAGTATATCAATTCAAGTTAATTATGAAGGAAGCTGAAACAGGTTACATAATCACATCTCGAATGATGTTCAAGAATAAAGGAATATATTAGCACAATGTATGTGTCTTACATATTCTATACATGTAGGTATTTTCAGTAAAGTATGTAAATATGAGAAAACAATTTCCACTTAATTACTGATGAAGCTAAATTGTGGTAGGTGATTCAGAGAAACACTTGATACAAGCTCGTGCTAGTTAAATGAGCATTAGTACTTACAGGACTTAAAACCACTTATGATGGGGAGAACTGCCTAACTACCACTAAGTAGGCTAAAGTAGTAGCTACTACAGATCTGAAGGTATGAAGATTTATGTCAAAAAACCCAGAAGCAGAAAATCGCAACATCTCCAGAGGAAGATGGAACACATCCGTTGCGTTACACCTTCTGAGCAAGAGCCGCACCCTCGCCAGGGTGTATCCCGTCTTGACAGCTCGCTCCACTGCAGAAGAACACGCCCAGCACTGGAAAAACAGGTAGCTGACACTCAGCGCTAGTACGAAACACATATGCGAAAGTACCTCTATCCTTACAGCCGGCGATAGTCCCGTTGTATCGTTTACCACCATTATCGTGTACATCAGAAAGACTATGATGATAGCGTGGTATAGAAATCCTAATACCAAAGCAGGGCCAAAGTGTTGTGAGCAGAGGAGCCCCGATCTATGCAAGAGCATCCTGGCGCGCTGCAGCTTCCGCAGGCTGTCCCTGGCTGACGCTGACAGTATCGGTGGCACTGCTCGTGTCAGCGCCTGGTCCAGGTCAGCGTCAGAGGCGACTGGTGGCTGGACACACTTCAACATCAGCGCCCTGACGGCACCCAGCCTGTGTCTCACCGTCAGCTCTATTCCCAGAAACTGTGAGTGCCACAGCAGGGAGAAGGCCGTCAGCCAGAAGAATGTAAAGCCTCTCAGCTGAAAAAATCCTCCAAATACACTGTACACCGTAGGAATCATAGCGACAAGCATAATAATTCCCGACGAGACCATTGCCAGGATCCGGGTTCGAGCATGGATTCTTCTGACGTGGATATCATCATGGCGCGACAGTAAAAAGTCCACAGAGGCCAAGTGATCGGTTACTTCATTTAGATACCTGTTCCCTGTTATTACTGACGTAAGTACCATTGTAGCAGGTTCTATCCAATTGAGCCACGTAATGGACTTGTGCAAGTGCCTGGTTGCTGTCAGTTTCTTCATGTTAGGATGTGCACAACCATCCCCATAGCTGCATAGTGTACCAAGGACTACTGTTGCAGCTAGCCACGATAACGAGATGATGAAGCTAATTATCTTGCTGTGTTGGCATTTTGGGAGAAATGATGGCGATACCATGCTTTGACAGGTAACTGGAGCTAGGCCACATATTTGGCTCACAACATACAGTGGCCTGATGGCGTGTCTGAATCCATTGTCTTTGTGTAGAACGTAGATGTCAGACATATTCTGCAGAGGTACCTCCGCCCAACGGTTACAATATCTGTTCCTGTCTTCGAGAATTAGCAAAACAGGAGCAAATCAATAGCTCCAATTATACTTTACTATCACAAAAATGTGGTCTCTTTTACCCAGTTGTTTACTGTCGCATTCTAGTAATGTACAAATACAATATGAAATACTTTTAGAACGTGCTCATCATAACCAAGAACGTAATGTTTTCACATAGCTATACTGTCTGAAGGAGACGACCACTAAAGCTCATATCAGCCATACTGTAGCACTGCACAACATTCTGAAGTGGTCATTCTGTCTAATGCAGTATCGAGCGTTAGCAAGGCGTTTCAATTAAGAAAATTAACTCTCATTCACTAGTGGACATTTTCATCACGCAACGCTCCGACCGTAAGTGTCATACTGAGCATACCGAAGGGCTGCTAATTTATCATTCACTTTTCTATGACGTTTCTCTTAGTTATTATAGTAACCATTGATTGAAATTTCTCATTCTTTTCTGATAGTTCGTAGTGGGTACAGCGGTTTCTAAAACAGCTGTATTTTAACACCAACAACTTGAATTACAAAGTAGCATGACGTTGTCTTCAGTAAGACTCGTGAGGCCAACCATGTTAAATGCGTCTTTCCATTTGGGCTATGTCCTTCCTCGCAATTGTGTCGTACTGAAAAATATGCAATGCCGAGTCTCCGTGAGACTTGTGGAGCGAGGACAAGTTACCTTGTTTGCTCATGCATAGCTTTTCTACACGTTTTAATAAGTACTGTGATATCAGCAAAATATATATGCAGTGAAACTGTAGTAAAGATACATTACGACTATAGAACAGTGCTACACATAACATTTTCTAACGATATGTCGACATTTAATATGTTCCATTTTGTATTTCTAAATTTACATTAGGTAGTAAGTTTATTTACTAACTCGCTTTTTTCAGTTATTCTCCTTATCTTCAAAGGAGAACAAAAATGCTTCACTATGACCAACATGAACGAAGCGATTCTGGCACATCCGCGATTCTGTGAGGACGTTGTGTGTAAAATGTTAGATTTCTGATAGACGAACGAAGGCTAGTTGACCCCACTAGTTATTCCCGAGTGCATGTTACACCAAAAACCGTTGCAAAAGAGGCTTACTAAAGTCTCTTTATCTCTAACAGCTCAGGGCTTCCAAATAAATGTACTGGCCCTGAATCGCAAAATTTAGAAAGACGGCTCGAAGGTGCTATGAGACTTGTCCGTAGTCACTACTTGGTAACTGTTGTGTTTTGATCTGAGAAGTAATGCATTTGAAGGAAAAAATAAAACACGTTATGGCAGAATGAGACATTTAATGCATACTAAGCTCTGTAAGGCTAACATAAGGGATAAACTAAAAATTGTAGCTAGTTCGGTCTGTAGGCCGAGACTGCCCACAGAACTAACTCAAAAATTAAGAGTAAACTGCCATACTAGTAGTTCATACATTTTAGTAAGTGAATAACAAATATCGAAGAAAACTTCAAAATACGTCAAGGAAGACAGGTTTAGGGAGGAGTCAGAGAATAAAAATTCCTGTGAATTCGTTCTAAGAGCTTTCCTGGAAAATGACAGAAATGGTACAAAAGAGCAGGCATTAGCATTTTGAAGTTGTTAGAAGAGGCATTGGTCCTTACCGAATCAACTGTTGAATCAGTGATCATCACGAAAGAAAGGGATACAAAGAATTATATTAATTGTCAACTTCATTAAACTCGGCAAATAAAAAGACGACTACTTTCACTAAAACTCTGCAGGCTTCACTTTTGTGTTTAAATATACAGTTACTAAAATACTGAGACTAATACGCAGTCCGACATTTTGGCTTTATTGCTGTGGCCTTGCTCAGTGTTTTGGTTAATTTTTATGGAATGGGAGCTCCTGCTAGTTCACAAGGCCACCGATATGTGTTGTTTCGTGCCACTCCTATGTGGGTGAGGCGAAATATTCGCACATCCTTACTATCAGACAGACGAGATACGAATGATAAAATATCATAACAGTTATGAGAGGTATACGTATTGATGCATATTTATATTGTATATGGCGCTGCGGTGTTTATGTTTCGTGTGAAGGGGGGAAGAAGCGCATCTTCAGCAGTCACAGTGTCAGAAGCCGCGCCTAGTAGGAAACGTATTCCCGGACTCGTTTGCAGACGTTCCATGAATAAATCAGACACCTTAGAAGGGTGCCCGTTTCTCAGCAATACCCGCAAACGTGACATCATTTTGACGTCACGCACTATATCGACAATCACATGATCGGCTGTCGACTTTGTGATAGGGAAGAATATTAACGCTCCTCGATTCACCTGCTCCAGTTTCAGCTGTCCCCTTAGGTACCTGCTTGACCACAAACTCGGAAGACCCTACATATTCTGAAATAAAAAGACGGATATTTGAGAGAAGAAAAATACAAATTTTACTGTAACTCGTTTTAATCGCAGCATTTAAAGCTGTACTCTTTGATTCCAGCATGACCACACACTCGGAAACCGCCACATATTCGAAAATACAGAGTCACAGGTCATCCCCGTTTTAAAGAAGGGACGCCGAACGGATGTACAGAACTATAGGCCTATATCTCTAACATCCATCTGTTGTAGAATTTTGGAACAAGTATAATGTTCGAGTATAATGACTTTTCTGGAGAATAGAAATCTACTCTGTAGGAATCACCATGGGTTTCGAAAAAGACGATCGAGTAAAACCCAGCTCGCGCTATTCGTCCAAGAGACTCAGAGGGCCATAGACACGGGTTCCCAGGTAGATGCCGTGTTTCTTGACTTCCGCAAGGCGTTCGATACAGTTCCCCACAGTCGTTTAATGAACAAAGTAAGAACATATGGACTATCAGGCAAATCGTGTGACTGCATTGAAGAGTTGCTAGATAACAGAACGCAGCATGTCATTCTCAATGGAGAGAAGTCTTCCGAAGTAAGAGTGATTTCAGTTGTGCCGCATGGCAGTGTCGTGGGACCGTTGCTATTCACAATATACATAAATGACCTTGTGGATGACATCGGAAGTTCACTGAGGCTTTTTGCGGATGATGCTGTGGTATATCGAGAGGTTTTAACAATGCAAAATGGCACTGAAATGCAGGATGATCTACAGCGAATGGAATGGCAACTGAATCTCAATGTAAACAAGTGTAATGTGCTGCGAATACATAGAAAGAAAGATCGCTTACCATTTAGCTACAATATAGCAGGTCAGCTACTGGAATCAGTTAATTCCATAAATTATCTGGGAGTACGCATTAGGAGTGATTTAAAATGGAATGGTCATATAAAGTTGATCGTCGGTAAAGTAGATGCCAGACTGAGATTCATTGGACGAATCCTAAGGAAATGCAATCCGAAAACAAAGGAAGTATGTTACAGTAGGCTTTCTCGCCCACTGCTTGAATACTGCTCAGCACTTTGGGATCCGTACCAATTAGGGTTGATAGAAGAGACAGAGAAGATCCAACGGAGAGCAGCGCGCTTCGTTACAGGATCGTTTAGTAATCACGAGAGCGTTACGGAGATGATAGATAAACTCCAGTGGAAGACTCTGCAGGAGAGCCGCTCAGTAGCTCGGTACGAGCTTTTGTTGAAGTTTCGAGAACATATCTTCACCGAGGAGTCAAGCAGTATATTTTCCCTCCTACTTATATCTCGCGAAGAGACCATGAGGATGAAATCAGAGAGATTAGAGCCCACACAGAGGCATGTCGACAATCCTTCTTTCCACGAACAATACGAGACTGGAATAGAAGGGAGAACCGATAGAGGTAACCCAGGTACTCTCCGTCACAGGTGTCTTTGCGGAGTATGAATGTAGATGTAGAAATATTACTGAAGAGGGAGAATATGAATTTCATTTCTCCTCGTTTCAGTCGCAGCAATTGGAGCTGTAGTCTTAGTCTCCTGCCTAGCCACACTCGCGGAAAACGCCACACATTCGCAAGTATGCACATAAATATTTGTGACAAGGAAAAATATGAATTTTACTGTTCCTAGTTTCACTCGTAGCAGTTTAATCTGTCCTCTTAGGTTCCTGGCCAACCACACACTCGAAAGGCGGCAGATATTCGGAAATAAAGAGCCAAATATTCATGAGAAGGAAAAATTTGAGTTTTACTGTTGCTCGTTTCAGTAGCAGCAATTTAAGCTGCCCTGTTAGGTTACTAACTAGGCACGTACTTGGAAATCTCTAAATATTTAAATCATCCTTAGTTCTCAGGTAAGACAGAATGTAAATAACATCCAATACTGCATAACATACCTGTATAATGGTCATAATAAGGTAACAGAACGTATTAACAAAGGTTAACATAAAAAATTTCATCTAACGGGATAGGAACCCACAACTTTCCACTCCAGAAACCATGACGTCATTCATTTAACCATTTGATATTTAAGTCCAGTCTTGGTTATAATGGTCTATCTTGAAGGCTGGTATCATTAATGCGTTATTAAGTGACATTTAATGATAAGTGTGATGTGTTTGCAATAAATTTCCAGTGATGCGTTACATTGAGACGCCCTACTACAAAATTTAAAACAAGTGCGTTTCATTCTTAATTTGTAAAGTATTGAGTATCAATTATAATAAATAATTCCAAAAATGACGTGTTTCTTCAAAATTTTGGGGACGCTCGAAGGAGACCTTGTAAGAGGCCGGAAACGAAAGTCGATAGCCAACCACGCGGTCGTCGATATTGTTTTTGATGTCAAAATAGCGTCACATTTGCGAGACGTGTAAAACGAGCGTTAACCGACTCCGACTTCTACGACAGAAATATACTACTGACCACTAAAATCGCTACACCACGAAGATGACGTGCTACAGACGCGAAATTTACCCGACAGGAAGAAGATTCTGTGATACGCAAATGATTAGCTTTTCAGAGCATTCACACAAGGTTGGCGCAGATGGCGACACTTACAACGTGCTGACATGAAGAAAATTTCCAACCGATTTCTCATACAGAAGAGCATTTGACCGGCGTTGCCTGATGGAACGTTGTTGTGATGCCTCGTGCAAGGAGGAGAAATGTGTACCCTCACGTTTCCGACTTTGATAAAGGTCGGATTGTAGCCTGTCGCGATTGCGGTTTATCGTATCGCGACATTGCTGCTCGCGTTGGTCGAGATCCAATGACTGTTAGCAAAATATGGAATCGGTGGGTTCCGGAGGGTAATACGGAACGCTATGCTGGATCCCAACGGCCTCGTATCACTAGCAGTCGATATGAGAGGCATCTTATCCGGATGGCTTTAACGGATCGTGCAGCCATGTCTCGATCCCTGAGTCAACAGAAGGGGCCGTTTGCTACACAACAACCGTCTGCACGAACAGTTCTACGACGTTTGCAGCAGCACGGACTATCAGCTCGGAGATAATGGCTGCGGCTACTCTTGATGCTGCATCACATACAGGAGCGCCTGAGATGGTGTACTCAACGACGAACCTGTGTGCAAGAATGGCTAAACGTGATTTCTTCTGATGAATCCAGGTTCTATTTACACATCATGACGGTCGCATCCGTGTTTCGCGACATCGCAGTGAACGCACATTGGAAGCGTGTATTCATCATCGCCATACTGGCGTATCAAGCGGCGTGATGGCATGGTGTGCCATTGGTTACACGTCTCGGTCACCTCTTGTTCTCATTCACGGCACTTTGAACAGTGGACGTTACATTTCAGATGTGTTACGACCCGTGGCTGTACCTTTCATTCCATCCCTGCGAAACCCTACATTTCAGCAGGATAATGCACAACCGCATGTTGCAGGTCCTGTACAGCCCTTTCTGGATACAAAAAATGTTCGACTTTTGCCCTGGCCAGCACATTCTCCAGCTAGGGCAGCTGTACCTGTGCACGCCATCCAAGATCTGTTTGACTCAATGCCCAGGCTTATCAAGGCCGTTATTACGGCCAGAGGTGGTTGTTCTGGGTACGGATTTCTCAGGATCTAAGCACCAAAATTGCATGAAAATGTAATTACACGTCACTTCTTGTATAATATATTTGTCCAACGATACCCGTTTATCATCTACATTTTTTCTTCGTGTAGCAATTTTAATGGCTAGTAGTGTATTAATTGAACAGCGTAATCAGGTTTTGGAAGATTAAGGTCAATTCAGTTCGAATCGTCCAAGATTGCAGATAGAATTATAGTGTCAACCAGAAATACGACATTTGTACTGACTATAAGAATAATATATTTATGACGGAAAAATATGAAGAACTGTTTAATTAAAAAAAAACCTGACGTGGAGATCTGTAACAGATCCAAGTAAAAGGATACATGAGGCGAACCCGGTGACGTCACAAAATTCACAGTCAACGCAAAAAAAAAAAAAAAAAAATGCAGTCAGATGAGGACATCACAGTTTTGATGACCTATGCGTCCAACGGGGTCTGATGAAGGAGGCAAAAAAATACATTTAATGAAGAGAAAAAGAATTGATTCACAACAGAGACCTCTTCAAAATGCATTAAAAAAAGTTATAGTTTTGTAGATTATGAATGATTAAATTGTTTATTATTTGGCAAGGTAACTTTTGAGACATTTTGTAGACAAGTGAAATGAATAAATTACAGACAAACTACATTGGGCAATATAGGACAATATATAAGGAACAGTATTCCGTCAATAGCGCGGAATATATAGATTTCAAAGAGGAAATGACGACTGTTACGAAATTGTCGTTCGTATCCACGAGCAACCAGCCATAAATGAATTGAAGCCAAAGAAATGTTTCCAGGAGTGCTTGTAGTCCAGCTGGAGGCTTGAGGCAACAACATCGTTTCTCAGAGAAGGAGCAACAACGTTTATTATTTTTCGAGCGACCTGGACATCACGTAGTGATGCTCCACCAAACTCACGAGGCGCCAGGCAGGTGGGCGATGGGGGAAAGGACTCGCCACGCTGACTTCACTAACCACTGGTGGGTTTCCCAATTCCTAGTGGGATGAAGGCAGGATACGGTTAGATTATTTAATAGCACAATATATTGTTGGTTGTTGGTGGAACGGTGACGTGTGTTTTTATATGACGAAGGGGGACCGAGAAATAGTTGGGTTTTATATTTCATTCATTTGAACCATATGCCAATAATAACTAGGAAATTGGAAGAGCAATTTGCAGAAATTTAGAAAGAGTTTAGAGAACTGTTAAATGCTAAAATAGTACAAATGTGTGCGGAATTTATGTTAGACGGTAAGCACAGTAATACTAAATCCTATCAAAAAATGTTTCAAATATCTCTGAGCACTATGGGACTCAACCGCTGTGGTCATCAATCCCCTAGAAATTAGAACTACTTTAACCTAACTAACCTAAGGACATCACACACACCCATGCCCGAGGCAGGATTCGAACCTGTGACCGTAGCAGCAGCGCGACTCCGGACTGGAGCACCTAGAACCGCACGGCCACCGTCGCCGGCTCTAAATCCTATCACAATAACACAAACGTAGAGGAACATATTACCAGGTCCAGAGTGGGAAAGAATCAAATAGACAAAATGACAACTCAGCTATGTGAGAAGTTACATGATTTCCTGGAGAAAACCACATTCTGATATGCAGACACAGTGTAACACACTTAGGAAGGAGCTACGAGATTTGGATGTAACCAGTTACGACTAATGGCTTGAGCCTAAAGTATCGGTGAAGCCAACAGATTTTACCCTTTAGAAAGGCAAATATACCAGAATTTTTGGGTTTTAAGGAGCATCTATCAGACAAACACTAGTTTTTTAATATCTCAGACGTAATGAAAATTTCCGAGGTTCTATAGTGTCTAGAATTTCCTTATAGAAGTTGGAGGAACAAGTTATTTAACTGGTTCAGCAAAAGATACACCGAGAAATAGTTTGGTCAGTCGGTCGTTTGACCCACAAAATATGGAAGAAGAATTTAGAAAATTACGGTATGAACTGTCAAACATCAAGAATAATATTGTCAATAGTAGACAGAATAAGTTTTTCTAATTGAAACAATGGAAGTATCTCACTTGGATAAAGGTACTAACGTAACCAAGCAATTCCCCATGTTTAAACCAGATGAAAAATGCGTTCTTTGCATTTTTAAGAGCGTTTAGGAAATCGTTACCTTAACGTTGGGACTACAGCATAGAGTTGATTTAATCTGAGTTATCTCGAAGGTGATGCAGTTGAGTGGAGAACGGCCCACGCAGGGAAACTTAATTCTTGGGATGACTTCGAGAAAACTAGGTTAAATGAACAGATAGAGGCACAGATTGGTAAAGCAAAAAGGAAACAGGTGCGTCAAATAAATTCAGAGATGCGGAGTGCATAGTGGATCGATGAGTCCTAGAACTACAGCTGTTCGAGTAAGCTCGAACCAGCCACCATTTGGTCCAGAAGAACCATCGCACTTTGAACTAGTAGGTGCTTTTCATCCCCAGTCTGCACCATTAGACATTCCACCACGTTTATGCTAAAAATTCCGCTGAACAAACTCAACCATCCTTCCTGCTGATTTTCTTCACAATTTTGCTGTGTGGCTTGAAGTGAAGTGTGCCTGTCCAATACAGCTTTTTATGTCAGAAGTGAGCCTGTGGTGGCTAATTACAGGCAGGTACAGTCAGGGTTATGTACAGTGGAACTGTTAGCACTGTATCGGAACTAGGCATGTCAGCAGAGAGGGAGACACGCACTAGTGACAGGGGTGGTGTTCAGTCTTAGAGGAAGCCCTCTCAAAGAGACCTGGCTGAGCAGAGTCTTTGTAGTACGTGATTTACACCCGTCTATAGACACGGAAGAGATTATCTCGCTCATCTATCATAGAATGTCCAAATATATAAGAAGGCTGTTGTTGACTGGACCAGAGGTCAATATCAAGCACTTTCGCGAAATATTGACAGCATTAGACGATACTCAAAAGGACTGAACGTCGCTAATGAGGAACAACACAGCATAAATAATAATGGTAGTAATCACGGAAACAGAACTGGTTCCGAGGACTAGTGAACGAGACGAAGAAACACAGGTTACTCCCGCTAGCTGTCTAATAAGTTGCAAGAAGAGATATTGTCTGTCCACAGTAGTCGTTAGTGGATGTCTTTGCTAAGGAGAATAGTGTGGCAGAGCAGGATTATCAAGGCCGTCATCCAGTTTTGGATTACCACAAATAATTCTACTGATGCAGATGCCGTTATCTCGGCGATTTCCGAATCATATTTAACGTTCTAAAACTCTAACTGCCATCAGAATCAAAGAAGGTCAGATCCTGATAATACGTAGATGTTATTAAAATGGTCTACCCAATAGGTTAGCAAGTTTCAGCCAGCCATTATAGTGTGATAACTATGGATAAAAATTTTATTAAGAGCTAACTGACTGAGTCGCATAGATGCAGTAACGCAGAGCAAGCGGGAGGATTTACATAACCGTAGGCAGAAGAGCCTCTGTGTGTTCACGAAGCATGGGCTGGGAATCTGCGGATACAGATTTACAACTCCATGAGACCTCGGCCGAGGGCAAGTAGTTGGCACTCCACAGGACGGAAAACGTTCCGACCAAAAAATTCTTATACATCCGTAGCCTCTCAAAAAGGAAGGAAGTGCTAAGTAATAATTTGCACAAAATGGCAGTGATAAATATCTCGATAAAAGTTATTGATTTGCTCCTAGTCCGAGATCATCCAAGACTGCACAGGATAGAGAAGAAGATTTCAAAGTTCTACCTTCGTTCTGTTGCAACTTCGTTATGTCGCAAGCATTATAGGAGATCATTTCAGACACAGACACATGCTTCGAATGGCAGTAAAAAATATCGGGAGATTAAAGGCATCTACACTACGTGATAAAAAGTGTCTGTATACCCCCTAAAACATACGCTTTTCATAATAAGTGCATTGTGCTGTCAGCCATTGCCAGGTAGTCATTCGTCATCGTGAGAGAGCAGAATGGGGCGCTCCTCGGAGCTCACGGACTTCGAATGTGGTGAGGTGACTGGGTGTCACTTGTGTCATACGTCTGTAGGCGAGATTTCCATATTCCTAGACATCCCTAGGTCCACTGTTTCCGGTCTGATAGTGAATTGGAAACGTGAAAGGACACGTACAGCACAAAAGTGTACAGGTCAACCTCGTCTGTTGAGTGACAGAGGCCGCCAACAGTTGAAGAGTGTCGTAATGTGTAATACGCAGACACCTCTCCAGACCATCAAACAGGAATTAAAAACTCCATCAGGATCCACTGCAAGTAATATGACAGTTAGGCAGAAGGTGAGAAAACTTGGATTTCATGGTCGAGCGGCTGCTCATAAGCCACACATTACGCCAGTAAATGCCAAACGACGCCTCGCTTGGTGTAAGGAGCGTAAACATTGGACGGTTGAACGGTGGAAAAACGTTGCGTGAAGTGACGAATCACAGGTCACTTTGCGGAGATCCGATGGCAGGGTGCAGGTATGGTGAATGCCCGGTGAACGTCATCTGCCAGCGTGTGTAGTGCCAGCAGTAAAATTCGGAGGCGATGGTGTTATGGTGCGGTCGTGTTTTTCTTGAAGGGGGCTTGCACTCCTTGTTGTTTTGCGTGGCACTATCACAACACAGGCCTACACTGATGTTTTATGCACCTTATTGCTTCACAATTCGGGGATGGCGATTGGATATTTCAATACGATCGAGCACCTGTTCATAATGCACGGCTTGTGGCGGAGTGATTATACGACAATAACACCCCTGTAATGGACTGGATTGCACAGAGTCCTGGCCTGAATCCTTTAGAACGCCTTTGGGATGTTTTGTAACGCCGACTTCGTGCCAGGCCTCACCGACCGACATCGATACCTGTCATCAGTGCAGCACTCCATGAAGAATGGACTGCCATTACCCAAGAAACTTTCCAGCACCTGATTGAACGTATGCGTGCGAGAGTGGAAGCCGTCATCAAGGCTATGTGTGAGCCAACATCATACTAAATTCCAGCATTACGGACGGAGGGCGCCACGAAATTGTAAGTCATTTTTGGCCACGTGTCCGGCTACTTTCGATCACATAGTGTATTAATACAAGAATCATCGCCCTTCTACTACCTCCCCCGGCCATTCAACAAGCGGTAGAACGATACTTCGTATTTGGTGTAACGAGTAATGTCCTTCTGTTTGTGTTGCACATCAATTCCATTTATTTTTTTCTTTTTGAAAGTGTACTGAGATTTCGAAATTACTTATAATTTCCCAACCTTTTTGAAGACAGCAATCTTCAAGTGAAGAGAAGGAAAATGACTTTGGCAGTAGAAACGTCGCTTAAATGATCGGAAAGAGCTTCTAGTTCGGTTAGAAAGGGAAGTTGCAAGTATGGGGATGCATGTCCTGATTTGCGTTTGCAGGAAAGAGTGATAATAGTAACGTAGCTGTCCCTCTTGGAGAGAAATGTAACCTCCAAAAGAATTCCATTGAGTGGCAGATTTCGAAATGAGCATAGATACTCCTCCTCCCCCCTCTATGTATCGTAAAAGGAAGATATGACAAAACGATCGACCTTACGGACGAGATTCTTCCGCGGAATAAGCGATATGTTGGTTTAATACTACGAGAACAGTGAACACAATCACAATAGACATAGAGCAATAACCTTACGAGAAAAAGCTGTCGCACACATTTTGTGAGCCGAAATCGTGCAAGGAAAGAGAGAAGTCATATACGGATAGCGTATGTTACGTATTATGGAACTAGGACAGAAAATGAAGGAAAGGCAAAAAATTGAAGCTAGACAGAAACTGGATCACTTTCACAAACGCCGAGCGGAAAACGGGATAGAGACCATCTGCTGATACCATAAGGACTATCCAAATACTAACATCTGGAGTTGTTTAGTCGGGATTCAGCATCAGATGTCAAGCAGAAAGAGGAATGGGAAGAGAATATACCCAGCTAAGGGAATCCATTCTGACATCCAACTGATGTCTGTCAAGAAGATCACGTTGATTTTTACAACCGGGTAGGGCAGCGACGGAAAGAAAATGAGAGGAACAGTAAACACCGAATATTGACTGAAGAAACTTTGTTTCGAGAAGCAGGTTTTCTAGTAACAGCAAGTGGAGTCATAGTAGTGGATGTCAAGCAGGGACATAACAGTGAAGAGGCTAAAGACACAACTCAGTTCTTTTGGACTTCGTACAGATGGAGCTGGAGTATAGAATTAAGAGTTTCCAATCTAGAATTAAGAAAAGAAGGTGACAAATTTAGTTTACTAGCTCATACGATCTTGCTTTTGTAATTTTAATTTATGTCATATTAAATTGGGTGCTTGGCGGTGGTGAAAGAAATGTCGTTAGGGAGAGAACTGTTGCAGACGAAGTATGTCTGGTTACGTGACTATCCTCAGTGTGAAAAACTTCATTGTTTGAGAAGGAACCTGTAGAGCTCGTGATTCAGGGACATTTGCGTCATCGTTCCGTAAAAGAAGAGCACTCCGTCTGCAGGCCACAAGTGGCCCATCAGGTCCTTCTGACCGCCGTGTCATCCTCAGCTGAGGATGCGGATAGGAGGGGCGTGTGGTCAGCACACTGCTCTCCCGGTCGTTACGATGGTTTTCTTTGTCCGGGGCAGCTACTATTCGGTCGTGTAGCTCCTCAATTTGCATCACGTGGCTGAGTGCACGCCGAAAAATGGCAACAGCGCATGGCGGCCTGGATGGTCACCCATCCAAGTGCCGGCCACGCCAGACAGCGCTTACCTTCAGTGATCTGACGGGAACCGGTGTATCCAATGAGGCAGGACCGCTGCCCGGAAAAGAAAAGGGAATAAAAATAGAAAATACTAGTTGTCATACTGAATCATTATTTCTTGGTTTAGAATGACGTACCCAAATACTAAATATACCCACGTAAAAAAAATCGCAGTACCACGAAATAATACTAAGACATAAACGAAAGTTGGCAGGCATGTTTCCACATCCTAAAGACAATGTCTGTTCAAATTACGCACAGGTCGCTTTAGAGTGCCGCTAGTGGTGCCACTGTGAGGACGCAGGCCAGGTTTCCTTTACACACAAGCTGGAACGGTCGTGAGAGTTGTTTACATTTGGTACTGGACGTGGTAAGTTGATGTTAGTCAAGAATGCTTTTAAGGCGACAAAGGCACCATTATCAATATCTCACTGAATCTGAATGGGGTGGCGTAATAGGGCTACGAGGAGCTGGATATTCCTCCTAAGACGTATAGAAAGACTTGGCAGAAATTAAGCGCAGTACTTGATTGATGGCAGGGATGTGCTCGAGAATCTACGGCCTGCCACATGGCACTACTGAGAGGGAAGACCATGGTGTGCGGCGTATGGTTCTGGCGCATAGTTCTACATCTGCTGCAGCAATCTGAGCAGCAGTCAGCATCACTGTGACCCAACTAGCTATTACATATCAGTTACTTTAAGGACATTTCCCTGCCAGACACCCTGTAGTTTGAGTACCACTGAGCCTGAATCACCGCCATTTCTACTTCACTGGTGTCAAGTGAGAGTTTACTGGAGGGGAGGATAGAGGTCTGTTGTGTTTTATGATGAAAGCTGGTTCTGACTCGGTGCCAGTGACGGCAATGTTCTGGTTGCAAGGGGGCCGGTTGAGGGCCTGCAGTCGACGTATCTGTGTGCTAGACTCACTGGACCTACATCTAGAATTAGGGTCTGGTTAGCGATTTTGTATCACAGCTGCATCACTCTAGTCGTTTAACCACGTCCCGTAACTGCAAACGTATTTGCACGCCAATCTGGTGATTCGATCTGTTTCGCTGCCATTCATGAAGAGCATTCCAGCGGGTGTCTTCCAACAGCATAACGCTCACCCTCACACCGCTATTGTAACCCAACACCCTCCACAAAGCGTTTACATGTTGCCTTGGCCGGCTCCATCACCACATCTGTCTCCAGTAGACCGCATATGGGACATCATTCTTTGACAACTGCATCGTCAGCAAAAAACAGCATTGACAGTCCCTATATCGATTGATCAAGTGCTACAAACTGACATCTGGCTCCTGTACAATACAATGCACTTTTCGTTGCTTGAATTTATTAACACTGTGACGATTACACTGATTGTTAATGCACTAGCATTTTTCGCCTGCAGTGGCTTATCACACACTTACACTAACCTGTGATGTTGCAATGTTAATCACTTAAAGCGAGACGAATGGATTCCCTATGTTACGTTACTCTACATTATTTATTTCTTGGTGATGAGATTTTTCCCCTCAGCCTAGTACAAATTGGTACAGAATATATGTCAAACTGTCCAAAAAGTAATACTAAATCAGATCATAATAATGGAAACATAGAACAAATTGCCATGTCTAGAATGGAAAATAATCAAATAAACTAAATGAAAACTGAATTACGTCAAAATGTAAATGATGTCTTGAAACAAGTACATTCTGTTGTAGAAACACTGTGTGACATAGATAGGAATAAGCTACCAGAACTGGAAGTAACCAATTATATCCATCGATGTGAGTCCGAATTATCAGTAAACTCAACGGATTTTACTTTTCAAAGAGGCTAACGTGCAAGAATTTGCAGGTATTAAAAAGCATCTAAGAGACAACCACTAATTTTTTATATCTTAGACACAATGAAAGATTCCGAGGGATATAGTATCAAGAAATTCCTAGTAGGAATTTAAGGAACTAGTTAGTGATCAGTTTAGCAAAAGGAAAAGGAAAGTATCGGTTCGTCATTGTGTTTACTTCATCTTCACTAGGCTCAGGAAATATGGAAAAATTTAGGAAATAATGGTATGAACCAGAGAAAATGAAGAACAATATTATTAATAGTGGACAGAATAAGTTGTTCCAATGAAAACTCTAGGCCTTTTTGGCTTGATTTCCGATGCTAATGTAACAGAGCGATTCCCCAATTTTAAACCGAATGAAGGATACATTCTATGTAGTGTTAAGATCGTATAGGAAATCGTTACCCAAACGTTTGGTCAACAGCATGAAGTTGATTTAACTATAGTTCTCTTGAAAGTAATGCATCGGAGTGAAGGACAGCCCACGCAGTGGTTTTCTTGGAATGACTGTGAGGAAACTAGGGTAAATAAACAGATAGAGGCACAGGATACTTAACTAAAAAGAAATTGAGAGATTTAATAAAATAAGATGTGGGGAGTGTACAGTGAATTAATGAGCCTTAGGACTATAGCTGTTCCAGTTAGCTCGATTCATCAACCATTTGGTCGAGAAGAACTGTCGCACTGAGGACAAATACAGGAGTTTCTTCTTTAGCTCATACAATTCCTGAACAATTACGATAAAAATTCCTCTGGACACATTCACCAATCTCGAGTTGATTTTGTTGACAATTTTGATGTGTGGTATGAAGCAATACCGGCCTGTCCCTTACAGCATTTGATGTAAAAGTGAGCCCGTGTTGGCAAACTATAGGCATGTACTGTCAGGTTATGTACTACGGAGATCCTAGCACACTAAAGGTGTTACCAGCACACTACTGGAACAGGGCTTATCAACGGAGAGGGAGACAAGCAATAGTGACCAGGTCAGTGTACAAAGCTGGAGGAAGTTCTCTGAAACAGATCTCCCTGAGCAAGGTCTTTGAAGTGCACCACTTACAGCTGTCTAGAGCTGAGATTATCTCACTCATCTGCATGAGAACGTCCAAATAGGTGAGAAGACTGCTGCTGTCAGAACCAGTAACAAACATCAGGCAGTGTCCCGAAATACTGCTCGCATTAGATGATTTTCATGGGGAGCGAACGTCATTAATTAGGAACAACACTGCATAAGTACCCAACTGCAAACCCGCCAGAGTCAAACGAAAGCAAGACGTGTGTTGAAAAAATCAATCGCGTAGAAGCAACGGTAGTAATTACTGCAACAGAACTGGTTCCTATCACTAGTGGTGGAAACAAAGAAACGTAGTTCTCTCTCGCTGGCTGTGTCGCATGTTACGAGGAGAGACATTATCTGTCGCAGTACCCATTAGTGGATCATTCCGCAAAGGAGAATCTTATGACAGAGCAAGCTTAACAAACTCTCAGGAAGCGTTTGAGTCTTTTGGAATTATCACGAATATACTTACTGATGCTGGTGCTGTTATCCGAGCGACTCCCGAATCGTATTCAGTGCCCTAAAAGAGAGATTGAGGATGCAACTGACATCAGAATCAAAGAAGGGAAAATCCTGTTAATGCATGTATGTTACTAAAACTGTCCACCCAATGGGTTATCAGTCCTCAGCCAGAACTTGTGATGTGCTGAAACTACTGCCAAGATTTATTAGGAGCTGACTGACAGATCCTCATGGATGCAATAATGGAAGGCAGTTGGGAGCGTTTTCTAACGAAATCAGTAGATTTCTAGTCTTGCCTACCTGCAAGTCAGTGTGTTCACGAAAAATTGGCTGGGCGCCGAACAATTGTGGGTTAACAGCTCCCTGAAATAGTGGCTGAGAGAAAGTGATTGGTGTTCGGCGGGGCGGGAAGTTTTCGTACCGAAAAAATGCTTATACGCCCTCTTACCCTCAAACAGGAAAGAAATGCTGTGCAAGTAACTTCATATTCAATATCATTAGATCTGTACATTAAGTAAGAAATAAATGAAACCAAGGAGGAATTTGGAGAGGGAATTAATTTTCAAAGAGAACAAATTAAAATAGTGATGGTTTCAGATGACACTGCGGTTTTGTCAGAGAAAGCAAAGTTGAAGTGCATATACAGTGTCGAAAAGAGGTTATAAGATGAACGTCAACTAAACTAAGATGTTGTTGTGGTCTTCAGTCCACAGACTGGTTTGATGCAGCTCTCCATGCCACTCTATCCCGTGCAAGCTTCTTCATCTCCCAGTACCTATTGCAACCTACATCCTTCTGAATCCGTTTCGTGTATTCATCTCTTGGTATCCCTCCTTGAGGCCCTCAAGTACTAAATTGGTGATCCCTTGATGCCTCAGAATATGTCCTACCAAACGATCCCTTCTTCTAATCATGTTGTACCACAAATTTTAACCTAAGATAAGGATGATGAAATGTAATCCGTTAAATGAGGCAATGCTGATACATTCAGGTTAGGAAAAAAATTATTAAATTTTTAGTTAAGATATTTCTCTGGAATGTAGCCTTGTGGGTAACCGAAAAGTATACAATAAGCAGTTAAGACAAGAAGAGAATAGGAGTTTTTGAAATGTGTCGCTACAGAAGAATGCTAAGGAATTGATGGATAGACTGGGTAGTAAATGAGAAGGTACTTATCTGACCTGGTGTAAAACGAAATTTATGCAACAACTTTGTCAAAAGAAGGGTTCGTTTGACATAGCACATTCTATGGCCTTAAATTGCCTTCAGTTTGTTTAAGGCTGCCAGTGTGAAGGGATAAATGTTGTAGATAGAGACCAGGAATGAGCACAGTAAGCAGATTCAAATGAGTTTCTGTTGTGTTATTTTCTCGCAGATAGAGAGGCTTGCACAGGCTCTAATAATGTGGAGAGCAGCATCAAATCTTTCTTATTACTAAAAACGAGACATCATACTTATACATTCAGATATTGGGAAATGGCTTTATTTTCGACCTATGTGTTGTAGGCTTTTTTAATTATTGTCATGGCAGTGTCCACTTCAGCTTCAATTTGAAAATTACATAGAGCATGTATATTCTGAATATTTGCCTATAGGTTTCTGAAATATTTTAGCAAGCAAGGAGATGAGAAGCTCAGAGTGATAAGGTACCAAGCCACAAAAACATAAGAGCGCAAGAGTCCACGTTAAAACTGTCCAAAAGGTGCACCATCATGAAGAGTTTATATTCAACATGTGATTCTCTATCTCAATAAATGGAGCCACATGTGAACAGTATTAGACATTTTTGGTAAATATGACTCTATTTTAATTACTAATCTAACATTGTACATTCACATGATACAATAGTTGGTTTTTCTGTTTTCTTTTCGTTGATACGGGTACCGAGAATATAGCATTTAACCAAACAAATTACTAATAATAAAGAGTGATGGATACAGATTTGTGTCATGCATGTTCTCATGTAAGTACGGGGATACTGAGTAATCACATTGGCTGAGGCACGTTGGATATCAGAGGCGTGGAAACTCTGTGTCTGATGTGATCTTACTCCATGATTTCCTAGTGCTGCTTCATTAGTAAAGAGAATACTCTAACGTAAGACGGTTATCTTCTGAAGTCATGTCAGAAGCAAGTGACAGAATTCTATATTGCATTTATCTTTTACAATGCCATTGGTTAATCTGCTGTGATTTGACACATTATACAGAATGAACCTGTTTGCTTGAAAAGTGTATATAAAGCTAAGCTGACTTATTCCAGAGGTATTTGTAACTTCTCTAGAGTTAGCATATACTTTATGAGCAACAGATTTAGCTATTACTATATAAATAAAATCGGAAATTCCTTCTAAGAGTTTTGTACTACGATATCGAGGTGCCGCTAGCCCATATTCATGTAAAAGGTACTTTAGACATAAATTATTTTAGGGTATCAAAGGAGAAAGTACCTTTACAAAACCATTAAATGGTGTAACGCAACATTTCATAGAGTTTCGAAAGAATGGTAAATTATAAACTGTAATGTTTCTGAAAGCAAGGGTAAAAGAAAATGGATACTGTTTTACATTATCAGACAGCATTTTCCCCATTTAGAATATTAATGACCAGCTCAAAATTTTCCATAATGCTCTCAATATTGGTATATATTTATATTTATCACAGAGCACTGTCTCATTTCTACACAAAAATTGCATTTCATCTTGTGTTAGTATCAGTTTCACATAGCTGTAGGTAAAACTATGATTTTGTAAATATTGTTCATGTATAGAACAATGGATCCTTGAATCTCTGTAAGGGTTTCATTTTCATGTAAAAATGTTTTATCTTACCTATGGTACATGATTAACACAATTATGATACAGATTACTCTTGATATTTGTACCCATTGTTGTGTTCTTTTCAGTCAACACATCCGATAACCCTTCTTCTCTTTCACTGAGAATAGCAATGTCATTAGTGAATTTTATGATTGGCACCTTCCACCTTGAATTTTAATTTCGGACTTGATTATTTCTTTTGTTTCCATAAATGATTATTCAAAGTATAGATTGAATCACAGAGGTGAGGGACAGCATCACATTTTCTAAACTTTCTAATCCAAACATTTCAATCATGAACATCTATTCTTATCATTCCATCTTACCTGTTTTACATATTATATATCAGTTGTTCCTTACAGCCTATCCCTATTTTGCTCAAAGCTCTGAACATTTTGAACCATTTTACAATATAAACCGATTTTACCATGCTGAGTAATTCTGTAACCAACACTTGATTTTTCCTCGATCTACCTTCCATCGTCAATCACAGTGTCATAACCTCTCCCTCTCATGCTCTCACCTTTCTGCAATACATACAGATCATCTTGTATGGAAGTACACAAATTTCGAATTTAATTAAATATTTTGTTCATATCAGAATTTTACAAATGAATTTATTGGATTATGTTGCAGTGTCAACACTTCTTTTATAGCCAGAGTGAAAATAAATTTGGTGAGTAGAAAACATATATATTCCAAGTACTTTAAATAAGAAGTGTCACTTTCCCAGGCTGTAATTCATTCTTGGCACACTTATAAACACTCTCCTTTTTAGCCCTTTGCAGCCGCAAATGATTGTTGTTGTTACTGTGGTCTTCAGTCCTGAGACTGGTTTGATGCAGCTCTCTATGCTACTCTATCCTATGCAAGCTTCTTCATCTCCCAGTACTTACTGCAACCTCCATCCTTCTGAATCTGCTTCGTGTATCCATCACTTGGTCTCCCTCTACGATTTTTACCCTCCACATGCCCTCCAATACTAAATTTGTGATCCCTTGATCCCTCATAACATGCCCTACCAACCGGTCCCTTCTTCTTGTCAAGTTGTGCAACAAACTTCTCTTCTCCCCTATTCTGTTCAATACCTCCTCCTTAGTTACGTGATCTACCCATCTAATCTTCAGCATTCTTCTGTAGCACCACATTTCGAAAGCTTCTATTCTCTTCTTGTCCAAACTATTGAAAAACGATTGTATGTAGGTAAAATATTATGCATATGGCCAGTATCTAAATTAAAGCTCAGTAGGAATGATTGTGTGCAAATTAATTATTGCTTATGAGAGGTAAATACTTTGTGCAGACGACATTTGAGCATTTCATTAAGTTACAAATTAAAGAACATGTTTACGTCATGAGATATGCACTGGACGAAACTTGCCAATGTTTTGAGACCAGCAGAAGGAGGAAGCAAAATTTATAGTCAAACATTTAGAAGATGCCAAATATTTTAACACGATATGACATTAGGACCAGTATGAGTTTTCAGATATATCGGTGACTTTACTGACAATGTTGGACATGGGAACAAATTTCTGTTTTCTGATGACAGCAAAATTGTAACAATGGATAAAACACCAGAAGACAAAGTGAATGAGGTCAATCAAACCAAATGGATATTTATAGCTGATTAATGTGGAAAAAATTACTCTGAGTATAAAGAAAACAAATTGCATGATTTTCTGGAAAAGAGGGACAATAATGCTCTAAATACCCTAGTAAACATAAAATGAAATGAAATAATCGTGTGGCATGTTGACTGGAAGGCCCCATTTGGGGAAGTTCAGCCACCAAGCGCAAGTCTTATTTCAGTCGGCATCACATTGGGCCACTTGTGCACCGATGATAAGGATGAAAAGATGATGAGGGCACCACAACACCCAGTCCATTAGTGGAGAAATCTCCAGCCGGCGGGGAATCGAAGCCAGGCCCACTGCATGGAAGGCAAGCACGTTAGTACTCAGCTAAGTAGGTAGACTGTGGTAATACCATGCTATGCTCCTAGAGTCCTGTCATCAGTGTGTAACACACAATGACTTACAGCTCCACACACAAAACATGGAACAGTCTTTGTACTACAGAAAAGGGCAATTAGAATAACAGATTAAAAGCCTACGTTCACTATAAATATCGGCTTCAACAGCTGGAAATTCGAACGGCATGCATTTCAGAATACCAAGAACAGCGTCAGGAATTATTGCACAAGCAACACTATTCATGATCGTGGAACAAGAGTATTACAGTTATCAAGGCAAAAAACAGAAATACACAAAACAGGATTTTCGAAAACGGAATGAAAATGTGAAATGGTTGTCCAAGGAGATGAAAAAGATGACTAATATCTAAATAGTTAAAAACCGGCAATTAATGCACATATTTTAAGTAATTCGCACTATTATACCAAGGATTATGTAGAAAGTCTGAAGTAAGGAATGACAGAACATCGACATTATTTAATAATAAAGAGCTATAACTCTACAGCAAATTGTTATAATTTAAAAGCTCTTACATTAAAATCTGATGGCCAAAATCTGTGACTGATACTTCCGGTTTTCTTCCATTATATTGTGTTCAACATCTCATTCACTATTGTGAGGTGGCTGCTCAGTTTTTTCAGAGGAGCCTGGAGGACACTAAGGAGAATTCAGTAGAATTTGAGAAGTATTGTCAAGGTCCAGCATGTGTGTTTGTGTTTGTATGTATTTCCCTGGGTGTACAGTGTCATGTACTGTAGTATTTGTCTGTGTGCAGTGTGGGCATCAACCTATAATGAGGCACACATCAGTAGTATGTGTACATTACATTTCAAAATTAAAAACGCAATGTATTAATTTACGCCTAATGAGACAAGTTTGAATCAGTTAAATTTTTAAAACTGTTTCCTTCCTCAATTAGTGTGGTGTTCAGTATCATTTCTCAGTGGTCTATGAATGATAAGCAACTATTCAGAGAAGTTTTGGGCTTCTCGCTGATCGTCATTAACTACAACTGGCTAGTGTGGTCAGTGTTTCAATCGATGTGCATAATGGGGGAAGTGCTCTAATAAAGTGTGAGATGGAAAAGTCTTCTTCAGTCTTTGATAGCTCACATAAAGATGACTAGTGGTGAACAGTCGAAATATTGTGGGTTGTAGATATTTATTATCAGTAACGAGCCAGAAACTCAAAAGAACTAGTACTTGCATATTTCAGATGACAGCTTCAACTCCTGATTAAAGAAAGACAAAACTTTCCTTGTGAGGGAATATAATTAATGTAGATTTACTTTTACCAAAGTATATCCGCCATTTAATATAGTTTCATAGCACATAAATTTCTCTCTTCCTCAGTCAATTTAGTGCAGTTCTCTATGCTAGCCTATTCTGTACAAGCCTCTTTGTCTCTTCATAGTTAATGTAATCTAAATTAATTTAAACCTGGTTACTGTAGTGAAGCCTGGGATTCCATATAGAGTTTTATCCCATCTCCCCCTCCATCCATACACATACACACACGCACACACAAAGAAAGAGAGAGAGCGATAGAGAGAGAGAGAGAGAGAGAGAGAGAGTGAGAGAGAGAGAGAGAGAGAAGGAGACAGAGAAAGAGAGAGACACTGCGAGAGAAAGAGGTGAGGGAATGAGAGGGTAGGTCAAAAAACCGTTTGTTAAGAACTATATTAGTTTCATTGCAACAGGTGCACTAAATCAATACGAGAGTCATGATGGGAAACATATTTAGCCCAGAGATGAGCTATATCGTTGTTAATGTAATAATAGCCATTTGAAGTAATATGTGTTGAACTAGTGTCTTGTTGCAAAATGAAATATCTTCTCTGAAAAACCGTCTTCTTCCAGTAGCCATTGCAAATCATTGCAATAGTCGGAAGAAAACTCGTTGTCCTGAGGAGTCAGCACATGTAACAGCTACAACAAGTATTGTTTTACATCCACTCGTATGTGTACAGCGCGGTAGACAGTTGACTGTGGTATACAGTTCTCTGCAAACATATGTCGTTCATTTCTCTAGGTTCGTGAGGAACAGTGTCCCCATATGCTCCATTTTCTCTGCCGATGATTCCCGACGACCAGATTTCTTCACAACGCTTGAGTAGCCTGGCTTAAGTAATGTCTCGTAACTTCTGTGGATTGCTTGGTCAGTTGGAGCTTTTACGTAATATTTGGTACAAAGTTGTAGCTGAAGTATCACAGTTTATTTACATTTTTACCGGATTCAAGGATGTGAAACACATGCTTCTCTTCATTGTACCACATGTTCTGTGAGAATTAATGCCTTCCTGTTTCCACGTGTACTTGGATGTACTGAAAAACTTAAAAATATATTATCATTAGCTATAATTATTATTCTGCAAATGAAGTAAATACTAACGTAATGTCAGTCAGTATACCATCTTCGGTCACCAATAGAAATATCTACACTTACACCCCTAGTACCCTGTATATGGAAATGCATCACCTTTCTATATGTTCTGTAGTTTCCGGACAGTTGTGTCCTGAAACGTGAGAAGTACTTGTAATTATACCAAAATTCTTTCAAGAACAGTATCACGTCATATAACCAGCCGTAAGATTGCATGCTTTGAACTTATGTCCTGGAAAATCTTTGGAATGAGTTATTACTTAATACATTTTTTACTACAAATGTGTTAAATGAAAGGTGTGTTCTTACAAATACCGTACCATTCATTCATATATTAGAAATAAGCAGCTGTAAGTTAGTACTTGCCCTCCAAGACATACTGACTGGTATGACATTCTCTGGAAAAGAGTTGCATTAGACATAAAAACATTTTAGCTGACGAATTCTCCATTTCATTTAACCAATATGAACGACAATGTTTCCCTCAGAGTATTAGACATTAAACATTCTTTACCATGTTTGAAATTACTTTGTTATGTTTACATTCTCAAAATAAAAATCGAATTATTTACCCAAGAATAGACAGAATGTTACAAGCCAATCTAATTTTTAATCTGCTGAGGCTCGTATTAAATGTGGGAACATCTTAGGCTTTCTAGACCTTATTATTTAGTCAAGAAAACAACATGGACAAAGGTTATTGTACATCTGTAGCAAGAGTAGATCTAGAGAAAGCTTTTGATGAAGATGAATGGAATACACTCTTTTAAATTCTGTAGTTAACATAAAGAAAATAGAGAGAGTGACAGACCATCTGAAAATGTGTACAGGAGTATAACTGCAGTTAGAAGAGTTGAAGCATTCGATAGAGAGAGAGCAATTAGAAGGAGATGGGACACAAGTGTAGTTTATCTCTCGAGTTACTTGCTCTGTTTATTGAGCAAAAAATGGATAAAATGAAGATGAAATTGGAAAAAATAAATAAAGATCGGGGTGAGATTTTGAAAATTTTTTTTAGAAGAATGTTGAGGGTTTGAGGGGTAATCAGGGTGACTAATGAATAAGTGCTGAATCGAATAACATATTTAATGAAATTTGTGTCATATTTTGATAACTTGAGGGGATAGATTACAAGGACACATTATGAGACAGCAAAAAATTGTTATTTTGGTCATGGAGAGAGGTGTGTGTGTGTTTGAGGGAGAGGAGGCAGGAAGCACTGTAGAGGTGGAACAATGCTTAATTAAAGTAAAAAGAGCGTATGCATGTGGTTTGAGTTGCAGAAGTGGCAAAAAGACTACAAGACCTTACTGGATATACCATTGTGGGGAGATGGGTCAAACTAGTCCTAAACTTAGAGCAGTTGTGTGAGTGACACGCATCACACTGAAATTTAAGTGTTGTTCCATTTTCGAGCGTATGGGCTGTCCACAGACTTTGCTTTGTGTTGCTTCGAGTTCCACTTTGAAGATCAGTATTTAAATGCTGTTGCTAGAATGTGGTTGTAGTCAATAAGTATAAAAATAAGTGTATCACCAATGTGGGCTATGGTTTATAATTGTCACTCGCATGATTACTTGTATAACGATTTCTGCCTCTATCTCGATAGCTGAGTTATTTATTTTTCGTTGTTTAATGTCTATAACACTGCATTTATGCTAAATAATTGTATAACACGCTTCACAGTGTTTATTGAGCTCCGTTCTACGCAGGACATCCTGGCGCACTGCAGCATCCGCAAACTATCACCAATTGACGCTGACAGTAATTGTGGCATTGCCAGGTCAGCGTCACAGGCGACCAGCTGCTGGGCATCCTCAGCACCAATACTCTGGTTGCATCCTGCCTGTGTCTCACCTCAGGTACCCTAAAATAATATGCAAATCTCTCCTGGACATTCAATGATGTAAAGTTTTGAAGTTACCAATGCTTAGTAGAAGGCCTGAACTATCGGACAATGATGGCGAAATTATGTTATTACTATAAATAAATTTCCAATGAGGCAGTAGTCATTAGAAAAAATCGTTTGGATTCAAATTGGGAGTGTGGCCCATGAGGTCATGGAGGAGACCTTTATCTCCAGAGCTAAGAATGTGCTTGCCCCTGCCACCAACACATAGAGGGATAAGGAGTTGCAGACATACTATGTAATTGGCATTGAGGACTAGGTTATTGACCCTGGACGCATACTACCACTGATATTGAACTGGTGGAGACACAACACTCTACCTCACTTGCTCACTTGATTAATTTGTTTAGTTAACTCACTAGTTTCATCTCAACATGTACTTCCTCTGGTATGGTAGACAGAAGCTTGTTCTGACTTCCATTACATTGGAGTCAGATTTTCAGAGAAGAGGTGTACTATAAATTCGGTCACATTACCAATTATGGCATTGACGGTCAGCGAAATTGAGTCACACATACCTGAGGCTGATGCAACGACTTGCCACTCATTTACACATTGGTTAGCAATGTGCTGAATGCTGCCTCTTGCAATGAGTCGATACAAATTTCATGTCAGTTAACCACTCCCATTCTCTCTTTACGTTGTTATCTACTGACTGCATTTAAAACTAGAACGATTTTCCATACTTCTTATGCAAGCATGGTAGTTTTAATATGTCTTCTTTAATATTCTATGAGCTGGAGAAAATACTTATTCTGTCTTTTTGATTCCTTTTGTCTTATCACAATTTTCTACGAGTAACACTATTATTTTCACTAATAATCCGGTATTGTGAACTAGCGGCTCCAAAAAATGGAGAGGCTGCTGCAGTTTTCCTACGTACTGAAGAATATATTTAATTCCATAAAATTTCTAGAAACTATTTCTTATATGGAAATGTTCAATTTGTTCCAGTATGTTAATATTGCAGAAACAGCTGCAGTGTGACAAGAAGCCCGACACTGCCACCGCCATGCTGACAGAAGAAACCCTCTGGAGTTAATATGTTACTTACCTGTGAGAAGAGAAGGCCGCGACAGTTGGGAGAAAACTACAATCTAAATTCGTAGGTCTTTCATGAACGTATTTTATTAACCTATGTAGACATTTCATGCTACTTTCTTCAAGGCTACATTTTCGCCACTTAGTACTTGGCTTCTTATCTAATAGATAAGCATCTGCCCTTGCTGAATCATCAGGTTTACACTTCTTGTAAGATAGTCTCCTTCTTACGATAAGTGTTATATTTGCGTAGATATCACAATGTGTATGGAATTTTATTTTGTCATTTGCTTACGTTGAATTTGTGGGTATTATTTACGTTTTTGGTTATTTATTCTATCGAATTTCGTTTTGTAGTATCATGAAGCTTTATTATTCTGTTTGTTTTATGCATTGTAATTACAAGCACATACTGTATTCAAATCAATTACACATTTCGAGTTGATTATGGCAACTCATTGGTACCAGACAGTGTTTATGCAACTACTCCACTGGCATTGTTCAGGATTACAACACAGGCACACATGTAGTCGAGGAAGGAAATAAGTTCTATTCAGTAGAGTCATAGTTCACAATATTCACTATTTCATTCATTTTTATTCAGAAACGTTACTTATGGGAAACCATTTGCCTAGGATGTAAGGTTTAAGGAACTGTGATTTTCGTAGTCACATGAGTCATACGCAGGTAACGCAAGCAGTAAAGGAAACAAAAGAAAAATTCGGAGTTGGAATTAAAATCCATGGAGAATAAATAAAAACTTTGAAGTTCGTCAATGACATTGTAATTCTATCGGAGACAGCAAAGGACCTGGAAGAGCAGTTGAAAGTTATGGACAGTGTCTTGAAAGGAGGATATAAGACGAACATAAACAAAGGAAAACAAGGACAATAGAATGAAGTCGAATTAAATCGGGTGATGCTGCGGGAATTAGATTAGGAAATGAGACACTTAAAGTAGTAAAGGAGTTTTGCTATTTGGGGAGCAAAATAACTGATGATGGTGGAATTAGAGAGGATATAAAATGTAGACTGGCAATGACTAGGAAAGAGTTGCCGAAGAAGAGAAATTTGTTAACATCGAGTATAGATTTAAGTGTCAGGAAGTCGTTTCTGAAAGTATTTGTATGGAGTGTAGCTATGTATGGAAGTGAAACATGGACAATAAGTAGTTTGGACAAGAAGAGAATAGAAGCTTTCGAAATGTGGTGCTACAGAAGAATGCTAAAGATTATATGGATAGATCACATAACTAATGAGGAGGTATTGAATAGAATTGGAGAGAAGAGAAATTTGTGGCACAACTTGACTAGAAGAAAGGATCGGTTGGTAGGGCATATTCTGAGGCATCAAGGGATCACCAGTTTAGTACTGGAGGGCAGCATGGAGGGTAAAAATCGTAGAGGGAGACCAAGAGATGAATACACTAAAAAGATTCAGAAGACTGTAGGTTGCATTAATTACTGGGAGATGAAGAAGCTTGGACAGGATAGAGTAGCATTGAGAGCTGCATCAAACCATTCTCTTGACTGAAGACCACCACAACAACATGAAGGTAACGTCTTAATAGTAAAGTTACAGCAACAGCCATACAGTCTGCTTTGCTGGCTAATTGCAGTCTAAGAATATACTTAGTTTTCTGTGTGTACTTTCACCCGTATTTCCTTGGTTTATGCTACTTAGGAAAAATTTTTTGCGTTCTTTTCTTGATGTTTGGAGAACAGAAATTGTATGGACTAAAACATACTGCAGATTTTGCCTGTTTGTATTTGACATATTCAAGAATTTTATTAGTTACTCTTTACCTGGTCATTTATTCCTTTTGTGGCAAGTGTATAGTTCAAATGTTTTGTGTTGGATTTCACTCATGTTACGAATTGATATCGTGGCAGCTGAAACTCAAGCCACGTCACCCTCTGTCGGCACTTCTGTTGAGATTGATAAAGCCATTATTGTAAAACTGGCGATAGGGATAATTAGGAAACAGGAATAGTATTGTAAGACACTGAAAGAGACGATAAAAAGTCGTATAAAGAAGTTATTAAGTCACTAGATGAGTATAGTGTATCACAGGAAGTGTATAACAAACCACTGGAGGAGACGAGTAGGCGACTAAATAAACACAATAGGTCACAGGAAACATTTGCTAGCTCTGTTTAAGAATGGGGTTCATGATAACTTTCAGCAAATAAGGAATCGTAATGAGATCAGATCTTGTTCGTATGAAACAAAACAGCGTAAACAGAATGAAGGGCATCCGAAAATAGATAAAAAGTTAAATGACATGATTATCAATATTGAAGGAAATGAACATCGGAACAAAAAAAATTGTTAGCAGATACAAAGAGCGTAAAGCCGACTGACAAGACCTCACAAAAAAAGAAACAGAATAAGCAACCCGACGTTACTATTCGCGAAACAGGATAACAAAATGAAGCATTCAAATTACAATGGCAACAGAGAGAGAACAATCTGTTGGAAAGGTGACGAACTTACTGTGAATGTGATAAATATATACAGTGTGGTCCTTTGATAGTGCACGGGACAAATATCTCACAAAATAAGCATCAAAAGAAAAAAACTACAAAGAACGAAACTTGTCTAGCTTGAAGAGGGGAAATCAGATGGCGCTATGGTTGGCCAACTAGATGGCAGTGACATTGGTGAAACGGATGTCAACTGCGTTTTTTAAAATAGGAATCCCCATTTTTTTATTACATATTCGTATAGTACGTAAAGAAATATGAAAGTTTTAGTTGGACCACATCTTTCGCTTTGTGACAGATGGCGCTGTAACAGTCACAAACGTATAAGTACGTGGTATCACGTAACATTCCGCCAGTGCGGATGGTATTTGCTTCTTGATACATTAACCGTGTTAAAACAGACCGTATACCAATTGCGGGAAATGTCGATATCGTGTTGATGTATGACTATTGTGATCAAAGTGCCCTGCGGGCACGTACTATGTATGCTGCTCGGTATCCTGGAAGTCATCATCCAAGTGTCCGGACCGTTCGCCGGATAGTTACGTTATTTAAGGAAACAGCAAGTGTTCAGCCACATGTGAAACTTCAACTACGACCTGCAACAAAAGACGATGCCCAAGTAGGTGTTTCAGCAGCTGTCGCGGCTAATTCGCACATTAGTAGAAGACAAATTGCGCGAGAATCGGGAATCTTAAAAACGTCGGTGTTGAGAATGCTACATCAACATCAAGTGCACACGTACCATATTTCTATGAACATGGTATTGCATGGCGATGACTTTGAACGTCGTGTACAGTTCTGTCACTGGGCACAAGAGAAATTACGGGACGATAATAGATTTTTTGCACGCGTTCTATTTTGCTACGAAGCGTCATTCACCAACAACGGTAACGTAAACCGACATAATATGCACTATTGGGCCACGGAAAATCCACGATGGCTGCAACAAGTGGAGCATCAGCGACCTTGGAGGGTAAATGTAAGGTGCAGAATTATGGGAGGAAGGATACTTGGCCCCCATTTTATCGATTGCCATCTAAATGGTGCAACGTATGCTGATTTCCTACGTAATGTTCTACCGATGTTACTACGAGTTGTTTCACTGCGTGACAGAATGGCGACGTACTTCCAACATGATGGATGCGCGGCACATAGCTCGCGTGCGGTTGAAGCGGTATTGAATAGCATATTTCATGACAGGTGGATTGATCGTCGAAGCACCATACCATGGCCCGCACGTTCACCGGATCTGGTGTCCCCGGATTTCTTTCTGTGGGGAAAGTTGAAGGATATTTGCAATCGTGATCTACCGACAACGCCTGACAACATGCGTCGGTGCATTGTCAATGCATGTGCGAACATTACGGAAGGTGTACTACTCGCTGTTGAGAGGAATGTCGCTGCACGTATTGCCAAATGCACTGAGGTTGACCGACATAATTTTGAGCATTTATTGCAATTAATGTGGTGTTTACAGGTAATCACCCTGTAACAGCATGCTTTCTCAGAAATGATAAGTTCACAAAGGTACATTTATCACATTGGAACAACCGAAATAAAATGTTCAAACGTACCTACGTTCTGTATTTTAATTTAAAAAACCTACCTGTTACCAACTGTTCGTCTAAAATTTTTAGCCATACGTTTGTGACTATTACAGAGTCATCTATCAGAAAGCGAAAAAAGTGGTCCAACTAAAACATTCATATTTCTTTATGTACTACACGAATACGTAATAAAAATGGGGGTTCCTATTTTAAAAAACGCAAGTTGAAATACATTTGACCTATGGCAGCGACATTTAGCAGGCCAAACATAGCGTCATCTGGTTTCCCCTTCAAGCTAGACAAGTTTCATTCTTTGTAGTTTTTTCGTTTGATGCTTATTTCGTGAGATATTTGGCCCGGTCACGATCAATGGACCACCGTGTATACCAGTACAGGCAGGCCTCACTTTTTATAAACTGAAGAATGCCAACCTTCGAAACGAATGTATTTACTGATGGATGAAAGAAAATTAACCAGCAACAGAAAGGATGAGCTCACACCTATGGAAAGAAAATTTACTCGAGGTAACAATGCTAATGATTTTGTCATTTCCTTGTACACAGTTCAAATGAAAACAGAAACTTGTGGTGCATATGCGAATATTCTCGGAAATATAATATCTCTTGCACGAAAATAATTGAGGACAAAGAGCATTCTGGTACACAGATGAATGACGATTTTAATTAAAGTGTGAGAACAGCGAAAGGTTCCCGAAATCTTCGCAAAAAAGCTTAACATGATCTGCTGAATAGTCGACGAACATTTTTCTTTTTTGTATATTTGCCCAATTTTGTACTCAGTTGCCTATTACTTTTTTTGTTATGGATGCATCTTTCTGTAATTTTCATGTGCTAATTTCAGCCATACATACTGCACTATAATGTAGACTATGGTGTTCCCTAGATAGTACTTTCCTATGTATTGAAATGTGTATTTGTATTACAAAAGGGATGTGTAGCTCCAAAGTGAAAGACGTATTTTAAGAAATACTATTACAAAAGGGATGTGTAGCTCCAAAGAAACTTGAATTGAAAGACTTATATAAGAAATACTACATGGGGATAAACAATTGAAGTAATTGATGCAAATGATTTTAAAACAATCAGAAGTAAGAGAAACAGTAACGAAGAAGATAGAAGAGCTACCCATCTTTTTATCTTGCAACATAAGTAATACAATAAATTTTTCTATTTCGAAAGTAATTTTTTTCTGCTATGATACATATTAACTTTTAATGATATAAAATGATCTGATGTAGTGATATTTGCCTGTGATAACATTCCTTTCGGGCTTTTAGGACCACCAATATTAAATGAACAGTTCGACATGAAGTTCTAAGCCTGTAGAAGGATCAGATGGTAGGAAGGTAACTTTTATTCTACTAGTGTGCATGAAAAATTAATATTTGGTGGATAGTATAGACTTATGTGTTCTATCTGTTTGTGATGTTGGTAGTTTTGAAGACGTCCCATAAAATCTGTATGTATTGATGGTATGTATTTAGGTTTTCTAGCTGCTTGTGAGGTGGTTCTAAAGAAGCAAGAAAAATTATAGCGAAGGTAACGGGGAATATTCCAAAATTGATATCAGGATCAGGTTAGGTAAAGTTGAGTTTGAGTTACAGTTTTGACAGACAGTCTCAGTCTTACAGAGCAGTGTTGCATTCGTGTCTGTACCGCTTAATGTCTAGAATTTTATTTAGCCAGTAACCTATGTAGAATTACAGGGCACTTTGAGGAAACATTTTTGATTATTTATTTTTTCAAAATTCGCTTTGTAATGTCATGAAGGATTCCTGCTGTGCTATTTTTTGTGTGTTCAAAATGTGAACCACATACTGTGACGTCACACATTGTAGCTATCTCATTGTACTGCGTAATATCGAATTTAACAGGACAGCTTATTTAATACGCCTTTTTACGTTTTCTAATTAATTTGGTAAAATGTTAATTCAGTTATATTCATACAGTTTGAGGTAGCTTTGGCTACTAATTTTTGTCGAACAGCGTCTCTATAATTACAGCATTTGCAGCGTTCAGAATTAAAACACAGACACACGTCATTTTTATATAATAACTGTAACTACTACAAATCACATGTTTTTGGGTTGGGTAGTAAATCCAAGTACATGTTGCAAGAGCAAGCCAGTAATGCTTATTTCCATCTGGGCAGCAGGTCAGTTGTTGAATTGTGGACACATGGATGTAAAATGGTTAGTTTACAGTGACAGGGATAGTCCACATACTGGTGGAGCTATAACCGCACTCAACATATCAGTTACTAAATTAATTGATTTGTTTGCAGGAGCACTTTTCGACACAGAGAAAACAACAACCAAGACAGTGAAGTGTGTACATTTTTAGGTACAACGTGTATAAGTATCTCCTCCTATACCTTTTATACTTGTTCTTTGCAAAATGTTTTTCATGCAATTTCTCATCACATTGGTTAGTTCTACTTTTCATTCAGTTTTATGCTAAAGTGATTGTACTTTCCCTGTCACAGATGAAATGGATATCTTTTTAGTAATATGTGTGCATGTATTTGTATATACTATCATTTGTTCCTCCCCCAGTTTCCTTCTGTAAATTTTCTCTATGGTTAATAATCATTCGCTTGTGCCGAACAACAGAACTAAATTCTTTTATTACAAATTTAAATACTGTCTATTTATCAGTTATAATATGGTAATGAAATATTATTAATTATGTAATTTATTGCCATGTGCCAGTTAGGCACTATTTAATCTGCATAAAATGTTGTCAAGATTGAGAGGATTTTCTTGTTGGAACAAGAGAATATGAGTTACCGTGTAGAGAGCAGGACACACCCAAAGTGTTGCAGACGCTATATGTGGAACTTTTAAATTAATTGTGAGACACTTTGTTTTGATTGGACTTCAAATAATTTTGGAAGTGGTTCCACAGAGACACATGTGGTTGCACATGGCTAAGTTAAGATGTTAACATGGTGTGGATGCTGAGTAATGGCAACCTGACATCTCATATTATTTTGGATATGGAAGTTACTGCTGTGTTGAAGACAAAGATGAATAGGTTACGCTCGTGAATTTGAACTTTGTGGGAGGTAGAAGTTTAATAAGAGAGAACTGAACTGGATGTTAACTGGAGGCCCAACTGTATTGAACTGTGATTTGTTCTTGAGGATTGCACCAAGGAAAGACTAAGATCTTAAGCGATCGACTGAAGTGTAAATATACAGAAGGTGATCGGTCATTCGGGCAATTACGCATTTGACGCGTCGTGTGAGTAAAAAAGAAAAACTGTGCATGCTCTGATATACTGAAGTTGGAATGGGCGTGTCCTGTTGATTAGATTAACAGTGTTTTGCACTACATCGATATCAAATTACCGTGTTGGTAGCCATCCGTAACACTTGAGACTCTCAGCATTTCACAGACTGTCGATAGGTGGGCTCCAAGCGCAAAACCCCACCACGTTGAATTTTAATATCCTGTGTACTATTAGAAAATCGAGATCGTCCATTTTAGCTTGGAGTAGCAGCGGTTGAATATATTTTCTGCAGCATCAGCGACGCTGCTGTATCACAGGGTATGTCTTCTACGACAACTGTCTCGACCAGGACGAAACTTAGTAGCAATAAGAAATTGCGATGCCGCATTTAGAAATTCCGTACGTCAACATTTATTTATGGGAATGAGCTGCACATTTACTAAAGTAATGTCTAGTAAAAGAGTGACCAGGTTATTGTTTTAGAGGAAGAATTCATTCGTAACCAAATAGCAGAAATAACTTTTCTACAGTAGAATGTTATATGAAGTAAACAGTCATCATGAGTTTAAAATTTTCGTGTCTTATTTGAATAACTTACTCAGTAGTATCAGAGAGAGCTTGTGTTTTGTGTGTGACAGTCATGCTTCCCTCTAACACACAAGATATGAATCTAGCGTTTTGGAAGCAAATCTATGTAGTGAGGTACAATTACATTTCTGCCAGATGAGAAGTACTGTTGTGTGAGATTAATTTTTTGTAACATAAGGATAGTTTGATCAGATTTCACTTAAATTGTCAAAGAAATAAATATAGAACGAGATGTATAGCATATATAGAACAAGATGTATAGCAAAAAAATAAAACGAATAGGAACAAAACGGCGGAGTTGTAGGACAAAGTACTGTAACTGAAGTGTTAGTATCTGCCTTACTATCACTCAAACAGCTGTTTCAGCTTACTTACAATCAAAAATTATATATGGTTTTTACGTAACCCAACATAGATTAAAATATTGCGTAGGTATTGTTCGACAGCTTCGATAAAGGTTACGCATAGCGTCATGCAGTACACAACCGTCTTAATATTATTTTGAAAATTGATATCGATCACTCAACTGACACTCCTTTGTCTATAAAGACTGTGCATTCTACAATTGGAATAATTCATCAACATTTTGAAATGCTACACGTTTATTTAATTTGTGATAAAACCAATCAGTTTCTTCAGTGGCCCAAGGTAAACTATAAACACTAGCGGTTTTCATGATTGCTTTTAACACAATGTATACAGGAGAGTAATTAAAGTAGTAAAGGAATTTTGCTATTTGGGGAGCAAAATAACTGTGATGGTCGAAGTAAAGAGGATATAAAATGTAGACTGGCAATGGCAAGGAAAGCGTTTCTGAAGAAGAGAAATTTGTTAACATCGAGTACAGATTTAAGTGTCAGGAAGTCATTTCTGAAAGTATTTGTATGGAGTGTAGCCATGTATGGAAGTGAAACATGGACGATAACTAGTTTGGACAAGAAGAGAATAGAAGCTTTCGAAATGTGGTGCTACAGAAGAATGCTGAAGATTAGATGGGTAGATCACATAACTAATGAGAAAGTATTGAATAGGATTGGAGAGAAGACAAGTTTGTGGCACAACTTGACCCGAAGAAGGGATCGGTTGGTAGGACATGTTCTGAGGCATCAAGGGATCACCAATTTAGTATTAGAGGGCAGCGTGGATGGTAATAATCTTAGAGGGAGACCAAGAGATGAATACGCTAAGCAGATTCAGAAGGATGTAGGTTGCAGTAGGTCCTGGGAGATGAAGAAGGTTGCACAAGATAGAGTAGCGTGGAGAGCTGCATCAAACCAGTCTCAGGACTAAAGACCACAACAACAACATACAGGAGAATGTCAACGTCTTGCTGCTTATTGCAATTGTTGAAATTTACCTTAAATACGGCTTTTAAGGCCAGGTGCTGAACGAAAACATTTGTGAAAATAAAAATTTGTGCTCCTGTGTACTGCGTTATTCAGTTCCTAACCAAGAGTAAAATTGTTCAAAATGAATTCACGGCACCACAGTTACATCTTATGCTTTCGCATGTGAAACTCACACAGGTAAACGTACCTACAGAACTGTGTATCTGTTATGAGTGAGAGCGTACATACTTAAGGCGGCAACTTTTGATTTCACAAAAATAAGTTGACCCTACAAAAAGTGTCTTGTCATTCTAATATATGTATGCCATTCAGATTTCAAGATTTGTGCTTTCTACACGTGGAAAATAATTTTTTCAGATTATCATCAATCGAGTGAAGAACAATACCTTCTGTAACATAGATTTATGCTTAGGAGATCTGTTTAATTACAATAAAGTAGGCTATGGCAGCAGTTACGACTGATCCAAAGAAGTGTAGGTCAATGAGGAAAAAGCCACACACAGAGAAACGCAGCTTTTCCATTGGGACCTCGAAGACGTCAGTCGCAGTCCACGTTCGCAACAACAGCCGCACTCTTGCCAGTGCATGAGCCGTCTTGACAGCTTGATGTTCTGCAGAAGAACATGCCCAAGATGCTACTAGCAGGTGGCCTGTTACAAGTAGCAGGAAGAAAGCCAACTGCAGCTGTAAATTCAGTCTTACTTCTGGAGGAAGGGGTGATGCACGTACCACTGTGATCACGTACATCAGGCATACTATGACGACGGTGTTGTAGAGGACGGCCAGCAGCAATGCGGGGCCAAAGTGAAGCGAGCAGAGGCGTCCCGTTCGATGCAGGACCATCCTGGCCTGCTGCAACGTACGCAGGCCGTTCTCCGCTGACGCTGCCAGGGTTGGCGGCGCTGGTCGAGTCACCACCTCATCCAGGTCGTCCATGGAAGCGACCGGCGGCTGAACACTCCTCAGCATCAGCACTCTGACCACTCCCAGACGGCTGCGCACCGTGAGTACTACTCCGAGGAACTGCGTGTGCCACAGCAGCGAGTAGCCTCCCAGGAAGAAGTAGATGATAGCAAACGGCTGCCCCAGAATTCCGGCCGCAGCGCCAGCTGCTGGCAGTGCTACGAAAAGTACAGCTGCTCCCAATAAAACCAGTGCCACAACCCGTGTTGTCTTGTAAACTTTTCCCATGTATTCACCATGAACATGAGCCAGCAAAGAGTCCACACGTTCCATATTTTGGGCGATCTCGGTCAGATACTGATTACCAGTGAGTATACAGCTGAATAGCATTATAGCAGGTTCCAGCCAGGTAAGCCACGTCATTGCAGTGTGTAAGTGATAGGTCGCTGGCACATTGTAATTTTTCGATGGCATGCACTTCTCATTATCAATACATTGCACACCAAGTACCACGACAGCAGCTAGCCAAGTAGTCGCTACAAGGATGTTGATAAATTTTCTGATTTTGGTTTTGGGAGAGAGTTCAGCGGATATAGTGCTGTAACACGTTACTGGAGCCAGACCACATATTTGGTACGCTACATACAATGGTCTGATGGTGTGTCGAAAACGGTGTCTTGTTTTTGTGACGTTGCTAATAACCATCTCTTCCAAAAGAACTGTTGCAAGATGGCTGATAAGAAACAAAAAGTTTAGCCAAGTGGCGTCGCAGAAAATCACTACCTCGACATTAGCAAGCAACTTTTTATCAGCAGTTACAGTCTGTGGCGGTTGCAGTTAATAAAATTTCCCAGGAGTTTCTTCTCGTGGAAAAGCGGAGCACAGTCGTCAAGAACAGAAACTATTCAGTATAATTTTGCAGGGTAAAGTCTACCATCCTGATGGTTGCATCAACGATGTCGCACTCGGCTAGCAAGACTGGGTGGCGCTTCAATATGTTTCTCGTGACAGCGATCGAAAGACATTCGCATCACTTAAAGATATTAAATATCAGTCAGCAGGGAATGTGCTTTTCACATCTACTTGCTACTGCATATTGTTTTATTATGAGAAAACGACTCGAATATCTGTTCACGGCATTTGTCAGTGTCCTCGATAAAACACTGATAGACATCTTGTAGTTTCTGTTTGCTATGTGTGAGTTTTTAAGGTTTCGTAATACTATTTGCAGTAAAATTAGTAGTAGCACCTTCGCATTTAAAAATTTGCTATTGACCCAGCATTAGTAGAAGCAGTGCGTTGCTAAGAGTTTTTGGAACCAAGAAGAATTTTTCTCTTTTTTTCTTCGACATGTTGTTAGAAAGTCAGGCGACTGATGAACTCATAGGCAGACTATCTGCATTGTTTCCAGTGGTGTTACAACGTGAACGTACTTTGCTAGGTGCCGACTCAATTGAGATAGCGTTAAGATATGAGTGGAAATTTTAAGTGTGTAACGCATGTGTAGGATACTGAGAAACGTAGATGATGTGTTTGCAGCAGAAGTCAGGAAACTCAAATCGAACAAGAGGGAAATGAAAGCCTCAAGCGTTATAGTTGGGGAAAGACTCAGAATCAATGTTTGGTATAAACTTGTAATTTGATAATTCTATCGACAGCCTGACTGACCTCAAGATTTAACTTAAAATATTAGGAAAAATCCCAGTTCACCCTGCACTGTGCAGCCAGCAACTTCAGAATTTTCGTAGATGACGCTGTGTTCTGTAGTTACGTAATGTCTGAACTGCGCTCCACAAACATTCAGTGACATATTCAAAAGATTTCAAAGTGGTGCAAGGATTAGCATCTTGCTTTCAGTGTTCAGTAATATAAAACAGAGCACTTAAAGAAATGTAGTATCCTGTGGATGTAATATCAGTGCGTTACCAACTGGAATCAGTTTACCCAAATACCTGGCTGTAACAAATATACAGCCATGAAATGGAACGATTACAGAGTCTGAGTCGTAGGCGAAGCAGCAGGTGACAGACAGTGGTTCACTGGTAGGATATCCCCCCCCCCCCCCCCCCCCCACACACACACACACCTGAGAAGAGAGAAGTAATGAACCTTCGCCCATGAGATACACAACATACACGATTGCATAGACCACAAGTCCAATCAGTTCATAGGCCTGCATAGCTCTAGTGAGCCACCAAAGAAACAGTATTATTTAAGTGATTACAGACTAGTGCTCAGCCTATTCTGTAATCTGTATTATTGTTCCTCATAAAGTGTTCAGTGCTATGTCCAATCCATTGTTTATTGTATGTTATGTAGCTCGTATGAGGTACTATGTTTCATAAATCATGTTAGTTCTTGCTATAATATTGTTGAATAAGACTAAGATGGGTATCCAACAGTGATCAACTAGATCATTTTGAAGTGCAAATGCCAAAAATGAGAACTGTCAGGAATGTTGAAAGTGATCATATCTTATTACTGTTTAGGCTGAAAGTCTTTTGAAAACTGATAACTCATTTATTTTACTGTGAATACGTTTGCTCTGAATGAAGGTTGTGATATGTATCAAAGGTCTATAAAAGAATTTTTATGACTAACTGAAACAAAATTTATTATCAAGTTTATTTTCACAAAATTATACTTTGCTGTATGCCTTTTATCTTGAAAATAGTGGAAGATGAATAGCAATAAAATATTGATATTTTGGAAGTGGGAAGTAGAACATGATAATTTTTACTGTCATCTTGAAGTTACAGTCAGCATCCATTTTGAATATTTGTAAAATATCTAAACTTCTAGCAAGGGGAACATGATGATCTGAGATGAAAGTATTAGATTTTCTATTGCAAGCTGTATCAAATATGTATCTATACTTGTTACTGAGACGAAAATCTTTGTACAGAAAGATGGATGTCAGATCAAAAAGAATATGAATACAGTGGGATGTTGGAAAAAATCAGTTGCAATGTAGTGGATCGCTGGTTCAAGTATATGATATGCGTTCATCAGTGAGATATGTGATGTATATGAAAAGCGTTATCCAACTCTGAGGAATGCAATGACGTTTAAGGCACTATGGAGATGATATAATAAAAAGAAATATTTTTGTGGTGTATGTGAGATAGAGTGATGTGATTTATAGAGGTTATAGGAGGTATTAGGAAAAAGTTTGTCATGTATTCTATTATGATAATTGGGAATATGATGATGCTTGCTTGAGGACATGTTATGGGCTTGATGATTCTCTGTGTTCTAATTTATATCATTCTTTTTTATGATAGTTTCCTGAATATGATTTTGAGAAATGATTAAGCTGAGTTAATGCTGTTTACCAAAGAAAAGTTTTGATCTATGATTACTGAAATGCTTGCTGTGGGTCTAGCACATCTCTAGAATGTAAATTTTTATTGAAAATATTATACTCTAGACATAGTAATGAGAGGAATAACTGGAATGAAACAGATGAAATAATGATTATAACGATGTAACTTACCATAAACAATGAACTCCCAAGGATAAACCTTAGCAACTAAGTACACAACTAAAATTAAATAAAAATGAGGAACTGTTTAGTGCAGGAAAAATGCTAGTAACAATTAATAGTTACAAAATAGTTAATATGGAGACCACAAGCCTGGCACTTACATATTGTACAGCACTGTGAGATTATTCTATATTTCAGTTTGGTGTATGAATATTTTATGGTGCATTCCATTGGTATAGGTTAAAGACTGAAGCTAGTTACGTCTAATTTGAGACACGTAAGAGCAATTGATTTCTTGAAATTCGTTTATATTTGTGAGAAACTTCTTACTTTGTTATTGTCTTTTTAGAATCCCAAGTACCATTTGTGGGAATACTTGGGAGAAATCTGCGAAACAGATGTATAAAAAGTGAAATGAAGGAAAGTGGAGGAAAATATAGTTGTCCTTAGGGTACATTTTTTTCTCTTTTTCAAGAAACTTCCTGATTTACTGGTCAGAACTGAGAATGGTAAAAATTAAAGAAGATGATGACATATTTCATTGGAATGAGAAGCAAAGGTTATATATTACTGATTTTCCATCTGTTTTTCATGTGTACTCCTTTAGTCTGCAATGCTAATTTATGAAGTAGGAAATTACATTACTACTCAGTAAACCCCAATGTAGATTTACACAACATACGTTCCATGTGATATATTACTTGGTATAATTTTTTCTGTTATTTCTGGGTATCCTGCAAGCTCCTGAAAAAACTGTACACTAGGGGAAACAGGGGTGGGGGTAAAGATGACTGTGTGGGTGGTAAAATTTGTAAATATTGCACTAAAATGAAGATGTTTGATTTATCATTTAAAAATAAGTATGGCTGTAATCCTCTAGTTAAGGGAAAACTTTGTAGCATATTGAAATAATTTGTGATAGTATTCTGTGTAAGAAATGAATGCACATATTATATAAAGAAGACCTGAGAAGGTTCAACTTTTTGCATATATCAAGAATCCATACCTACTTAAATTCTCTCACTGTCAGGACCAAGCAATTGGAAGGCCACACTGGAATATCAACAGTTACGGAAATAATGGATTGCTATTTATTTTAAACATGTCACACTGAGTTGGGAGACAGGCATAAAAGAAGGACTGTCATACTCTGAACTTTCAGCCAATATCTGACTTCCCATCAAAGTGGCCGAGATAGTGGTCATTCATGTGTGAGATGTGCTTCCTTGTGTAAATGTGGGTGTGTCTTTCTGTTTTCAAAACAAGGCTTTGGCCAAAACCTAAGCATGTAACTGTCATTTTTGTAATATTTAATTTTGTAAAAAATCTGTTGCATTAATTTTATATATATATATATATATATATATATGGTTACAAAAATCATTTGTTCTTTATAAATTATGACACTATTTTGAATAAGGTCTTCTATTCATATTAGCCATTCTAGAAAGTTGTTTCATTTAACAGTTCATCAAGTTCTATTTTTATGAGTGAAGAGAAACTGATCGTTGTTACAATTGTTTCTTTGATATCACAGATTGATACCACCCTCACTGGCATTTCACAGTTGTCAGTGGAAATGCACATTTCCAACAGACACCGATAGTGGTCTTAGGAGCCCAGTGGATCCAATAATGCATGACCACTGAGCCATACCTTCAACAGCTCCAACTATGAGGATCTTCTGCTGGTGTGATATATGATCGCCAGCCACAACCCATTGTCAGTGACAGTCAACTTTCAACAGTTCACTTGTGCATTTGTAGAGGAAGCTTCACACTGCATGATGCTCTTTGTATCTTGCAATAGTGGGATATTTATTGCTGTTTGCTCTTTTGTAAAGTTTTGTCATAATGCTTGCTGAAAGCTTTATGTCAAGTGAAACTTCTGTTTACTGTATTTACGTTGCTTGTTAATCATTTCTACCCCTGTCCAGCTTTGCTATGACAACAGCTGCTACATCATTCTGGAGTTCACCTCTCTTCATCTTTGTGTATGGGATAATAAAAAACAGTTCCATGAATACCTTATACTGAACCATTGATTACAGGGGAAAGCTTTTGCTTTGGAACATGCCAAACCATATTCTTTCTAAGATAACATACCCTTTTTTAGTCCAGAATGTTGAGTTGAGGTATTAACTACAACAACAACAAGAACAAAAATTTTCAAGATGAGTAAATTATTTAACTTCTGTTTTCTAGATGAGTCCACATAAGAACTAACAATCTGCAATCTGCTTTCAAATAATTGAATAGCCTGCACATCTGGGCTTATAATTTTATGCTAGTTAATTATCACATAATTCAATTAGACTGTGGGACTCCATATTTTAGAAGCCCTCTTCGTTAAGTAACCGCCCCAGTAGACAATGTTGCTAATGCATGCACCTTTGATGGCACTCAGCTTGGAGGTAAGCTTGTTACACTGCTGGTGAAGGATGAAATATTTTCACTGCTAACATTTCGCCAGCATGGAGAGCAGTGATTGCAGAGAAAAGTTGCTCATCAACAGTCTTTTAAGTTTACTATCTGAAAGTACAGTTATTCTACCCATAATGTTTTCAAACATATTATACATGCGGCATAAGGTGAACTACACCAGAGATAAACAAATGATGATATTCAAGGTATAAGAACTCATTCTAAAACAAAAAGTTTCCACTTATCTGTTACAGAAGGTTTGTTTGTAAGTAATTTCACGTTATTAGAAAATCACTTCTGTAGTCAATGTCCCTAAAACATGTTTCTTCAGTGACACTTTACTTGGAGGTATGTTGGTGACAATGATGTCAGTAGATAAAATTTTCAAACACAGTATCTGGGTGGAAATGGGTGAGAGTTAGTGGGGTAACTTGCAGACTGTCTGAATAAGATGTTCCCTATACCAGAGTAGTATATATATATATATATATATATATATATATATATATATATATATATATATATATATATATATATATTCCATGATCACTAACAAACTTGCTGACTATAAACAACTATTAGATTTACACCTGTCAGATATCAAGAAACATTGGTGCTCAATATCTGCTTTAATAAAGGTAACAGATGACATGAAGCTTGCTATGGATAGACAAGAGGCAACTATCATGCGTTATTCAGCAAAGTCTTTCACACCTTCAGCTTTAACATTTTACTTGTCAAACTTCGCAGCCTAAATTTCTTGCCAAGTGCAGTGCAATGGTTTTACTCATATCTTGTATCTGGTCAGCAATACATCATGTCCAGCACCCTAAACTCTTAATGGAGGCAAGTGCAATCAGGCATCCCCAAGGGTTCAGTATTAAGATCCATAATCTTTGCATTGGGTGTCAATGATGGGTCATCAGTTTTTCCTACTGCAGATAACTTATGTATGCCGATGACCTCCATTTTTATCGAAGTGCAAAACCAATAAATCTAAAGATAGCGATCAAGTATCTTAATACTGACCTGTGCACAGTATCAAAATGGGTGCAGGATATAGAGTTAAAGCTCAACCCTTGCAAAACCCAAATAGTAATTGTTCGCCATTGTAGGGCCATTAGTGCAAATATTGGGAATGTTACCATCTTTATCACTAAATGAGGAAAATATCAACTTGTCTCCTTCAGGAAAGAGTCTAGGAACAATAATAGATCAAAGTATAAACTGGACTGAGTACATAAGTGAATCAGCACTCTCCATGCCCTACAGAAATACAAAAAGCTATTCCCTCCTGACCCAAAAAAGATACCTGTATATACACTTATACTTCTAATTAAAGATTACAGCAAAGTTATCTTGCAATGGGTTTCTCAGTAAAGCTCACAACACCTGAACTAGCTATGAATGCCTGTGTTCTTTATATCTTTGATGTTCAACTCACTGACCATATTTCACCATCATATGCACACCTATACTGGCTGTATGCAAACATGACAAGAGATGCCCATACCCTCTGTCTTCTCTGTTACTGGTTGGTGTACATTGTCCCTCATATCTCTTCTCAGCCACAATCCTCTTATCTGGGCAACATTGCAGAGGCACCTGTTCCCATCAGAGCAAAATCCTCCCTGTCCCTCTACACTGTCCAGACAATTTCTCAAAGTTCTTCTCAGTAGCATGATCCTGACTCTGTAATAGCTTTCTGCATTATATTAGAGAACTGAATAACATCTCCAGCTTAAGAAGACAGTTAATGATATATCTACTAAGGCAAGAAAAAGGATTACTGCACTTCCTGTATGCTCTTGTTACAGTTGTACATTCTTCTTACCAAGCAGATCTACCTCTCTATCACGTTTTCTTAGCTGGTGCAGTCTCCTTCAATTTCCTTTCCCCAGAAATCACTATATCAGAAAACATTGATATTGTACACCTACAAAGACTTCTCATATCTGCCAATATCATCATCGCTGTTATCATCACCATTATCATCACTATTATTATTATTATTATTACTATTGTAATTATTATTACTGTTACTATTAGGAATATAATCACTGTTAGAGGTAGCAGCAGTAGTTCAAGCACAGCAAGTATTAACTTTAATTGTTTATAGTCAGAATTATGTATTTAGATTGTCTCTATAGTCACTCAGATCATTTAGTACTATTTGTCGTATTACAATTGCTATTTCTTAGTAAACTATCTCGAAAAAAAGATACTGAATGTCTGAAAACCTAGTCTGTTGTAAGACAGGACCTGATTTACCTCATCAAATCTGGTTAATTAAATAAATAAGTAATAATCTATCGAAAGATTTAGGAGAACACTGTATATGAGGTGCAAAGCAAACAGGATCAAGAATAACTAATAACTAATCACAAAATATATTATGAGAATTAACTGTTTAAAAAATTAACAAACACGTCTTACAATCAAATATGTTTTCTCAAGTAGTTTCACTACATTCTATAGGCAATATTGCTAACACTTGCTTTTTAAAAGGCACTCCGCTCAGATGTAAGCGCCTTACAATGCTGGTGGTGGATGAAATTTGAACTCTCAATATCTCACCATCAAGTGGAGAAGTGGTTGTCTAGAAATTTTGCTGATGTCCAGGCTTATCAGTTTACTATATAATAGTATTCATACTTTTTCTACATTTTAGAATAAACAGTACACGTGGCAAAATGTAATGAAGATTAAAAACACATTAAATAATATCAATACATCACATGACATAATTTTAAAAAATGGCCATCTGTGTAATACAGAAGAATATTCTTTCTCAAACTGTTCCACTTTATTAATGACATGTCTCCACAGCTGACATAGCTAATGAATACTTGTGTAGCCATACTCGTTGCTGAGGTAAGAGGTTTAGAATCAGAGTGGAAGATGAAATATTCACTGCCAGTATTAGGACAGTATGTGAAAGAGAGTTGTTGGTATAAAGCTGTCAGTCACAAGTCCCACCAGTCTACTACTCTCAAATTTGGCTCCTGAAGCTTTATGGTAAGATACTCCATAGGTGTGGAATAAAGGCAAATATAAAAAACAAATCAATAGTAATCCTAACAAATTTCAAGAACAAATGCTCAAAAAATTATCAAATATTTTTACAGAAAACTTTTTCTTATGTAGTTCAAAGATATTAGATGCAATGCTGCTACCCAGTATTTGAGGAAAAGCAATAATCATAGTGAGGAAGTCACCATGCTGCATTGTATAACAGCTGTGAGCTAATATCTGCCATGTGCAGTGACATGTGGGTCTCAATAAAAGGTTACAGAGGATTGCAGGGCAAAGATAGCCAAGCTCAGCAATAGACTGCACCACAAAGTAGTAACTGTGTAATAAGTGTATAATGTCACCACACCAGGGAAAGTCCCTGTTATGTGCAACATGCGTAGGTACAGGGTACACTCAAACAAATGCCAGAGGCATATAAATAAGTCTACACTTTGAGGCAGGGGAGCATGTCTGGTCATTGGAAACCAGCAGTACCAGAAAGACATGAGCTATGCTGGACAGAGAGACAACTGGGCACCATCAATAGTCATGGGTTCGAGTCTGGATCACTACATCATGCAATTAAGTCAGTAAAACTCATGCTCATGTGTCAACAATTTTTGCATTAGGCCCTCCAGCCTACAACTTCACTACTATGTCCTTCAGATTGATGAGAGCAACGTGCGTTTTTATTCAGAAAGGAAGTTCCTTGAGGATCGTATGATATGGGAAAAGAAAGGTGTATATCTAAGGGCGCAATATTAGATGAATATGATGGATGCAAAATGACTTCCCAAGCCAGCATCTCTATATTGTTTTTTGTCAGTTCAACAGAATACAGACAGCTGTTATTGTGCAATGGTATCACTTCACACATCCTTTTTGTTGTCGTTCTTGGAGTGAATCTGCAAGTTGCCTCAGCTGTTAAGAATAGACGTCAACAACAATGATTACTACTTAGGGAAACAATTTTTAGTACACCACACCTTGCTGTTCCACCAGATACATAACAATATCTGTTCTGGCTTTTCTTTTCCATATGTTAGCAGTAAAGACATCATTTCTCATCATCACCAATGATATGATATAGGAATGGTCGGTGTTGTTCAGAAGTCAACTAATGCAAAGCAAGCAGAGATGCACACATGACCACATGCTGATTTTTGTGATTTTGGCTTAGAGTATGCAGTACTCATACACCAAATTTTTTTAACCTCCCCATTAGATGTCAATGTTGCACAATGGTGGAATGATCACATTTCATCACATATGTTTCTGTTTCTGAGTACAATGATGTACACCATTGTGAATTAATAAGTTAAAACGATCTTCATCAAACCAAGAAGGTCTTTCTGAGTGAGGAGAGTCACTAGATTCAAAACGATCCACCTCAAAATGAGAAAACAACTTTCCTGGTGTGTTCTGTTCATTGGTATTATACCCATATACGACCCAAATGTTTCTGACTGCCCCCACTGCTGTCACCCCTCTGTTCAACTCAAATAGAAGGATACAAAAGAAATATTCTGGTTTCTCCATTTGGCACTCTATTTTCTAGTTCACAGCTGTAGTCACTATCTCAAATGACAAAGCGACTATGTATAATCTGAATTAGCAGTAGTGATATAAAATTAAAAAAGGATAATCAATAAATAAACCCATAGCAACCAGAATACCAACATCTGAAACAAAAACACTATTCAGTTATGCATCAACCTAATATTAGGCTTTGAGGACTACAAACAGCATAGTGAACGCATTATTGTGGCCAAGATAGACACAAATCCCACGCCTACTACAGTAGTACAAGTTTATATGCCAACTAGCTCTGCAGATGACGAAGAAATTGATGAAATGTATGAGGAGATAAAAGAAATTATTCAGGTAGTGAAGGGAGACGAAAATTTAATAGTCATGAGTGACTGGAATTCGTCATTAGGAACACGGAGAGAAGGACACATAGTAGGTGAATATGGATTGTGGCTAAGAAATAGGAAGCTGTCTGGTAGAATTTTGCGCAGAGCATAACTTAATCATAGCTAACACTTGGTTCAAGAATCATGAAAGAAGGTTGTATACATGGAAGAACCCTGGAGATACTAAAAGGTATCGGATATATTTATGTTGGTAAGACAGAGATTTAGGAACCAGGTTTCAAATTGTAAGACATTTACAGGGACAGATGTGGACTCTGACCACAATCTATTGGTTATGAAGTGTAGATTAAAACTGAAGAAACTGCAAAAAGGTGGGAATTTAAGGAGATGGGACCTGGATAAACTGAAAGAACCAGAGTTTGTGCACAGTTTCAGGGAGAGCATAAGGGAACAATTGACAGGAATGGGGGAAAGAAATACAGTAGAAGAAGAATGGGTAGCTTTGAGGAATGAAATAGTTAAGGCAGCACAGGATCAAATAGGTAAAAAGACGAGGACTAGTAGAAACCCTTGGGTAACAGAAGAAATGTTGAATTTAATTGATGAAAGGAGAAAATATAAAAATGCAGTGAATGAAGTAGGCAAAACGGAATACAAACGTCTAAAAAATTAGATCGATAGGAAGTGCAAAATGGATAAGCAGGGATGGCTAGAGGACAAATGTAAGGATGCAGAGGCTTATCTCACTAGGGGTAAAATAGATACTGCTTACAGGAAAATTAAAGAGACCTTTGGAGAAAGGAGAACCACTTGTATGAATATCAAGAGCTCAGATGGAAACCCAGTTCCAAGCAAAGAAGGGAAAGCAGAATGGTGGAAGGAGTATATAGAGGGTCTATACAAGGGCGACATACTTGAGGACAGTATTATTGAAATGGAAGAGTATGTAGATGAAGATGAATTGGAAGATATAATATTACGTGAAGAATTTGACAGAGCACTGAAAGACCTGAGTCGAAACAAGGCCCCGGGAGTAGACAACATTCCATTAGAAATACTGACAGCCTTGGGAGAGCCAGTCCTGACAAAACTCTACCATCTAGTGACCACGATGTACGAGACAGGCGAAATACCTTCAGACTTCAAGAAGAATATAATAATTCCAATCCCAAAGAAAGCAGGTGTTGACAGATGTAAAAATTACCGAACTATCAGTTTAATAAGTCACAGCTGCAAAATACTAACAAGAATTCTTTACGGACAAATGGAATAACTGATAGAAGTCGAACTCGGGGATGATCAGTTTGAATTCTGTAGAAATATGGGAACACGTGAGGCAATACTGATGCTACGACTTACCTTAGAAGAAAGATTAAGGAAAGGGATACCTATGTTTCTAGCATTTGGTGACATAGAGAAAGCTTTTGACAATGGAACACTCTCTTTCAAATTCGTAAGGTGGCAGTGGTAAAATACAGGAAGCGAAAGGCTATTTACAATTTGTACAGAAAGCAAATGGCACTTATAAGAGTCAAGATGTATGAAAGGGAAGCAGTGGTTGGGAAGGGAGTGAGACATGGTTGTTGCCTATCCCCCAATATTGTTCAATCTGTATATTGAGCAAGCAATAAAGGAAAGAAAAGAAAAGTTCGGAGTAGGTATTAAAATCCACGGAGAAGAAATGAAAACTTTAAGATTCGCCGATGACATTGTAATTCTGTCAGAGACAGCAAAGGACTTGGAAGAGCAGTTGAACGGATTGGACAGTGTCTTAAAAGGAGGATTTAAGATGAACATCAACAAAAGCAAATTAGGGAATTAGATTAGGAAATGAGACACTTAAAGTTGTAAAGGAGTTTTGCTATTTGGGGAGGAAAATAACTGATTATGGTCGAAGAAGGGATGATATAAAATACAGACTGTCAATGTCTAGGAAAGAGTTTCTGAAGAAGAGAAATTTGTTAACATCGAGTATGGATTTAAGTGTTAGGAAGTAGTTTCTTAAAGTATATGTATGGAGTGTAGCCATGTATGGAAGTGAAAAAGCACAATAAATAGTTTAGGCAAGAAGAGAATAGAAGCTTTCGAAATGTGGAGCTACAGAAGAATGCTGAAGATTAGATGGGTAGATCACGTAACTATTGAGGAGGTATTGAATAGATTTGGGAAGAAAAGGAGCTTGTGGCACAACTTGACTAGAAGAAGGGATCGGTGGGTAGGACATGTTCTGAAAACATCGAGGGATCACCACTTTAGTATTGGAGGGCAGCGTGGAGGTTAAAAATCGTAGAGGGAGAGGAAGAGATGAATACACTAAGCAGATTCAGAAGGATGTAGGCTGCAGTAGGTACTGGGAGATGAAGAAGCTTGCACAGGATAGAGTAGCATGGAGAGCTGCATCAAACCAGTCTCTGGACTGAAGACCACAACAACAACCACATTCAGTTTTTAAAACATTTACAAAGTGATGATTTTCATAGCATAATTTACATTACGATGTATCTCATTACATATCTACACAATTATACATAAGTAAATATATCTCTTTCGTTATATATCTGCATATTAATTACAGAAGTACACACAAGTGCTTCCAGTTTCGGATTATGTATATGGTATATGTTCATTTTACATGAATGAAAAAATATACTATGATTATACAGCTGTTATAATCTTATTTATCTAGTAATTTTGGTTTCCCCCCATTATACATCATTCAGAATACTTTGAAGATATAAGTCCACTGATTATAAGAGTTTATTATACACCTTCAGACGTAGGTTATTGTGGCTACTAATTATGTATCATTGACAATCTTGATTGTGGTACATTTAGCATGCAGTTAGTTTTGGTACTATGAATACAAACTATGCATATGTACATACATGTATATGTATATATACATACATATGTATGTGTATATGTATAACACAGCACAGTTCACCAGATGGGGCCATCAGGTGAACTGTGCTGTGTTGAGTCGATGTCTGAGTTAGATTTGCGGGGAAGTGCATGTGCTGGTGATTTTGGTGTTGTGCAGAGAGAACTGCAAGCAATTTTGTTGTTTTAGATTGTACAGGGAATGGACCAGAAACTGTTGGAAATGCATGTGCTGGTGATTTTTGTGGTTTGAAGAGAGAAATGCAATCAATTTTGTTGTTTTAGATAGTGCAAGGAATGGATAAGAAGGCGTTGGCAGTTGCGTAGCAGATTTTGTGACATAAATATACAAGCACACATATTCTCTCAGTAACAGGGTGAATAGAGGAAACACAAGATGAGTTCATAGAATGGACGATAAAGTTGACAGCGCTGAATCTATTGTGAAGTGTGTGCCAGAGTTGTAGAATGTGGCGTGAGGGCAAGTACTGGATCATAACCTTGCACAGCAAGCAGCTCACATGCACAGTGAGTTGATTACAGGACAGAAGCATGTCGGTGTACATGACAAGTATGAACTGGGTGAACTATGCAACACAAGACTGAAAGTAAACATTTTGACTGTATATCATACTAAAGTTAACCTTCAGCAACAGGAAGTTGTTGTCAGTGTAGATCTGTTATGAGGTGTGTCTAAACTAAGTACATGTACAATAGTCATATGCCACTACACACCATGAAGTTATTCTGGGTGAGCAAGAGAACTGGTAAACCAAGCATTTCTAGAATAATTCAGTCTGTAGTGAGGGCTATAGGGAAAGGAATAACTGGGAATACTTGTCAAAGTGTAGTGAATGACAGTGCTATTTACAGTTACCTTGTAAGGATAGTTTTTGGGTTATGTCTTCAGAAGAGTTTTGGAAGTTGTTCTAAAACAAAGAGTTAAGAAACCACCAGACCGACAGATAAGATGCCATGTGTTCAAGGTTAATGAATCTACACCAAGTTTGTTGAAGTTGATACTTTTAAGTATAATTTAACAAGAAAGAAAGAGAGTCATTTTACTTTTTAGGCATGGAATGGAGAGTAAGAAGTTGTTTTTGGCACATGCATGGCAACAGGTCTAGCAGTGAGATACGTTTCATGGTAACCAAGATATTGAACAGGGCTTAGTACCCTTGAGAAATTGTGTGAGATTATGCAGCTTGAGTGAGATATATAATATTCATTTACAGACTCAGAAATTAATGTAATACTTACATAATAGTTGAGAGCAGCTGATTACGTACCTGTTTTACAGACAAAGGGTGAAAGCAAATACAGTAGTGAATTGGGCTGGAGAGAGACCCAAGTGACTGGTTCTTCCCATGGAGCATGGCAATGTAGTGCTGGTATCCAGTTTTGGAGCCAAAAGTATAAATCATTAGCAAAAGTAATGACAAGTAGTGTGAAAGCAGCCATGGAGCCCTGAGTTACCAGCCATGAGCAGATAACCACCAGTGAGGTGACATGTGGATCACAATAAGAGACATGCACAGGACAGCAAGGCAAGAATACCCGAGCAAGCAGTAAATGATACCACACAGAGACAACTGTGTAGTAAATGGTAAAAAATTACCACACCAGGGCAAGTGTCTCATTATGGGCATCATAACTAGGCACCAGGTTTCAGTGAAACAAATGTGCATCAAAGCCATATTAATAAACCTGATTTTGAGGCATGCAAGCACTTCTCATTACCATCAGCAACCCCACAACATTAGAGCTACATTTGACAGTGAGACATGTGGGCACGACCAGCAGCTGTGGGTTCGAAATCAGGTTTTGGCAACCACCAGCGCTAATTCCTTCATGGGACTTGGTGCAAGAGCCACACTTACCTACCAACCACACCAGCTCCTACCGGTGTCGAGTTTCCAGAGAGACTTGGCGCTACAGTGGCAACCACCATCTGATCTGTCAGAGAGCAGCCAGTTAAACCTTGCACACAACTGTCCTCATGCACTGCAATGGTTCATGATTGTAACTAGAGGCTGACCCTAAGGAAAGTAGTGTACTGCTGATATCAGTGCCCTCTAAACGTTTTTGCCCTTCTGCAGTCTTACTATGAACAACACCGTGTCTCAGCAGGCAGAGAGGAATCTGATGACCATTCATCAGTGCTAGCCAGGGACAACAGAGAAAGGCAGTGTTGCCTCATTATGTCATGTACTGAAGTCTTAACTGTCAACAAAGTTTCCACTGGACCTAAAAGGCCACCACTGACCACCACATTCTTAATAACTAATTACCTACATAATCACAGCTGTGAATGCATGTCTATTACAGTGGCCTATGACCTGGAGGTAAGACAGTTACAGCGGTGGTGGACAGTGAAATCTTTACTGTAATTAGTTAACCAACAAGGGGAAGAGAGGTGATTGCTGATAACTGGCCTTGGCTGTTTACTGTCTCAGAGTAACAAAGTCCTGAGCATCAAACTTCGGAAAATCCAGCAGATGCCGTGAAAAGCAATTAAGATCAGAATAAATAAATAGTAAACTTGACATCTTCTGACAGAACGTTCCCAAAGGGAAAAAGTAAAATAAAATAAAATTATAAGGTGGAATGGGTATAAGTGCAAATATTTTTATTGGTGACTGAAGATACCATACTGAACAACATTACTTAATTTTGTTGGGTTAGAACCTCCAAGTACATATGGAAAGAACAAGCTTATTTTCCACTGGCAGTATGTCAGGTGTTGAAGTGTGGAATGTGGATGACAGTTGGTTTGTTTATACTGCAAATGTAGTCACTTAGAGATAGCAACACAACAGTGTGGAAAACATTATGTAGTAAATTATGTGACATGTTTGCTGGAAGAGTTTTTGATGTAGGGAAAAAACTACCAACACAGTAATGTGTGCAGATATTAATGTACCACACATTATTATATCTACTTTTATATCCATTACACCATGTAAGTTACAGAAGCATATTTTTTAAGATGTTCCACTTTATTAAAAGGACTGCCTCTGTAACTGACAGCAGAAACAAAAGTTTGGGGTGGTGATACTCCATTTGGAGGTAAATTGGTTACATTGGTGGTGATGGCTGAACTTTTCACTGCCAATATTTGGCCATAAAGCATAAAAAGAGTGGGGGGGGGGGGGGTTGATAGTATGCTGTTGCTGATCACCAGTCTTAACCAGTTTAATATCTTGCAGTATTCAAATTCACCCCTAAAGCATTGCAATAGCCCATAGATGTTGTGTAAGTAAGGCAAAGAAAACAAAAGATAAATAAATATCTTAATTCTCTGTCAGAGCGAGTTGTCAGGGACAGTGGCAGGTGGCTATGCAGAGTACCCCCAATGGAGTATCATATTACACTGGATAAGATGACTTCAGAATTCAGTGAATATGTTACTTCAAGAGATTCAATCATTCTTTTCATAATTATGTAGCAATGTAGGTTGCACTCAAACACATTTTAACAAAAGAATAAGAGTTGCAAATAGTTTACTATATAAACCAATAAATAACATTTATCCTAAAATGGGCATCTTATAATTTACCAATATACACTGGGTATATATTAATGTACGAGTACCACTTACAACAATCAAGAAAGCTAAATATGCTGGGTATGCATACCAACACTTAAATTGCTGACCCCAGACAAAAAGTTCGATATCATTGGACATCAGGCTCAAATCTTATTATTATCTCAGCCACAGACGTTCTGTAGAGGCGTTTTAAACCTGAAATCCTAAGCAGTTATCAAACGCTACTGTAGGCAACACAAAATTTTGCCAGTTTATCGGTGGAGGACCCCAACTTTCCTTTTGTTAAGCGATATTGCATACCACCAAGCCCCCCCCCCCCTCCCCCGCCACTAGCCCCACCCTCCCCCGCCTCTTGACTAACATCTAGAATCTCCCCTGCCAATCTTCCTGAAATTGCCAACTATGCCTACTATATGTTACAGAAAAAATGTTTTCACAAGTAGTTACACATTATTAAACAATTGCCACTGTACACATTGTTGCTAAAATATGCTTGTGTGGGGGCATTCAGACCAAAGGTAAGCTTCTTTCACAGCTGGAGATACAAGAAATTTTTACTGTAAGTATTTGGCTGACAAAGGGAGGAGACGTGATTGTATAATGTTGCTGATTCTCATTTTTAGCAGTTTAATATATCAAAGTACTTAAATACCAAGCCAAAACTCTTGGAAAACCTTGTAGGTGTGGAGAAAAGCAGATGAGATAAAAAATAAATTAATAGAAATCTAAGAACCTTTCAAGAACTAATATTCAAAAAAATTGCCCAAAATATATTACAGAAAGACATGTTTGCCTAAGCACTTCATTACAAATCACCTCCTTAGCTAACATCAATAATGCATGTTTCTACAGTAGTGCTTGACGTGGGGCAAGGTGGTTCAGCGTGGGTTTTGGATGAAATTTTACTGCCAGAATTTGACCACCAAGCAGGGGAGAGAAGGTGACACTTAGCTAATAATGTTCAGTCTTTGGAATTTCCTATCTCAGAGTACTTTAATCCTGCTCAAAGTTTTTGAGCACCTTCTGGACAATGAGCAAGAGCAATACGATCAAAAATAACTAAATGACAACCTTAATATCTTTCGAGCTGCCATTCTCAGAAAAAAATTACTAAATATATATAACAGACAAATATGTTCATTCCATTTAACTAAAAAAAACCACCTCTGTTGACATCATCATTAATGCACATTAGTGCAGTGGTATTGACATGAAGATAAGCCAGTTTCAAAGCTGGTGGTGGACGAAATTTTCACTGCAACAATTTGGTCACCTAGGGGAGGAGAGGTGGCGAAATAAGGTTACTGATAACGAGTCTTAGCAGTTTACTATCTAAAACTAATCAAATTCTGCCACTCCCCACCTTGGAGGTAAGCTGGTTCTAATGTTCATGGTCAACGAAATTTTCAGCGAACGTATTTGTCCAGAAAGGGGAGCCCAGTTGGTGCTGTTAAGCTGAAGGTCACCAGTCTTTACGCCATGTTCAGGATTAAATCCCAAATTCTCTCCGCAGTGTCTTACTGAATGAAGGAATGTGACACTGTTGACGGTTATGTCTGTCTGAAGTGCAAACTGCTTGGTAGCACACTGGTGTTAATCCACAGGATTACCCTAATGCAGCCACTGGGTTTGACACTTTCTCTCTTCTAATCATTACCACCACCATCATCATCATCACGACCACCTCGACCACCACAACCACCACCGTCGAACACAAATGTAACACTACACTAGACACTCATTTAGTAAACTGAGATACACTACACAAATACACATGCGACACTTATCTATCCGCATGGGAGGGGGTCAGAGCGTGCAAAGGGACTACAAGTGTTCTGATAAAGCCTGAACCAGTCCCATGGGATTTCTCAACCTGTATGTCATACGATATTAACAGTTTTACTTTATTAAATATTCACTAAACAATAAAGTGAATGTATTAATACGAAACTTTGCCAGAATAGTAGTAAGAGCTGAACATAGTAAAAAGAGAACTCTCAATCAACGCAGGAGTTGTTGACCTTACTTCTAACTGCTTATATAGATAAAGGCAGAAATTATTTTGAGGCCGACACGCGATAAAAGGACTGATCCACTGGTAATTGTGGATCACGTAGGAAAATGAAACGTAACTACAAATGAAGCCTTCGTATCACGCATTAAGAAAAAATAAATGGTCCATGTAACTATCTGAAGGCATCTGTAATAAGAGATCGATATCCTTAAACACCAGACGACGTAATTACAAACTACTGCAAAGTTACGATATACTATCGGAAGTTCTGCATGTAGCACCGACTAGCCCAATGAACAATAAAGGTCTACTGAGAAGACCAAAGATAGAAAGATTTTCAGAAAATCCCACGTTCCATCAAGAAAACAGCAAGTATAGGAGGCCTAAACACAGACTTTGTAAACACGTAGAGAAGCGGCAGGGTGGGGAAAAGCACGTCTCCCTTTCATGGATAAATGACACGAATGAGCCCAGGAAAGATATCGAAATGAATATTATCCTACTTTCAAGATAAGAAATCTAATGGGCGTGGTTTTCATAAGTCGTAAAAGATATGTGACAACTGGAAATTTGTCCTGAAGATGTCCAGGAGCGTGATCTGGTTAAGGAAAGTTACAGACCCATGAGGGTTTCAAAGAGAAGCCGAAGCAGAAGATAGGGAAAGCATGAACCCAAGAAAGAAAACAATAACACCCATAAGGTGACATTTAAAGCAAGGAAAAAGAGACAATTGAACTGATGTGGTCCCAAGTTGGCCGATACTAAGAAGAAAATAAGAATAAAGTATATGAAGAGCTCAATATTGTGGGTGTTTGACAGAACTAATTTATTCCGACAACCAGTTTTCGGATTTCAAGTCTATCTTCAGAACTGTCACGCTCTAGTCGCCCAAGAAGGTACGATATTGGTAAACGTTGCGAAATAGGCTTCACATATCGAGAATGTGTACAAACACTAAATAAATGGAAAGAATAGTATGAACACGAAAACTAGAAAAAAGTGTAAGCCGAAATATGGTAAACGAAATAAATCATTTCTGTAGAACATCCATAATATTGTGCTTTTGATTCATAATTATTGTGCTGTTTACCAAAAAGCGACGAGAGAACCAATTAAAATGAAACACATATTAGTACTCAGTTCTTGCATAGTATAGGCTGTTTTGTGATCTATGTTAGCGTAATCTGGACCTACGTACTGGTGAATAAGTTGCAGCGTATTCCATAAACTAGCATATATGATAGATGCAAAGAACACAGCAACGTAGGATACAAAGTTGTTCAACAGAGTTATTGTATTAATAAAGTACTTACACTCTTCGCCAAGCTGTCCACAGGCAATCGCCAGGCAGCATCAGCACCTAGAATATGCGAAGAGAAACATGTATCAGAGGAACAGAGTAATGTGCTGGATTAGGCCAACATCAAACAATACGCTGTACGTAAAGTGCGGTCTAGAGGAATAATGAGTGTCACTCGCCTTAGACACGTGGGTTCAATGAAAGTTATTTCTGTAATTACTTTTACTTGGAATGGAAACAAAAACGACTTACGATGCGTCAAAATTCAAATTTTCTTTTATAATGCCTATATTCTTACGAAATTGTCGACAGCTTTTCGGATGAACAATATGGACGTATAAAGTTATGTTGAGATAATTATTTATATTTAAGTAACAAACATACATACTTCACTCAGTTAATGTCAAACGCATGTTTAACTCTGAATTACTTGTAGTAAATCCATTTAACAGAAGCGGAAAAAGGATCGTTCTTTATACAGACATACGATACCATGACAGCAGAGCAGAAAGGCCTTATAAAATTAGTCTCTACCAACTCTTTCCATGGTATAATCACATTGGCCCCCCAGATGAATAATGTCTTCCAAAACTTCGCTGCCGAGTGCCACACAGTATCTTCACAGTCAAAGAATACGACGTTCGTTTGCTATGTGCTATGCTGGGTGACTTCCATAGTCTAAAGTTAGACTGTTCCAGAATTGCTGAATCGATTATTATAATAGAGTTGCTAACCAAATGTGCCTCTATTAGGTGATTGGGTGTTGGTAGAGGTTCTCAACTCACGCTACAGATATGATGCCTTGCTACTTACGCCTGTAGATTTAACTCCCCGAGGGAAGTTATATGGTGCACCACGTTTAGGTTAACGCTTCGCATTGCGGCAGAAATTTCTGGTGCGTTTATTTCCCTGGTAACGCTTACCACGGGATGGTTGCCTATTGTTGAGAATTACGGAACCATTTCATGGCTCTTATATGTCTTGAAACTGAAGATAGCAACAAATATTTTGGGGTTCATAGACGGGCGTGATTCCACAAACCGTGCACAGAGAGACGTGACAGAACTAAATTGTCTGCTGCCGACTACGACAACGTCATTATTATCACATGGGAGAAGCAACTTACTACGCAATTCAGGGGACAGAGATTTCACTGACACACACACACGGACTCAAAATTCGTTTTGGAATAAATTGATCTGTTAAGTCAGAGGTTGAAAGAACAAATTAACGAATAGGACTACGTTTTGGAAATACTGGAAGCAGCTCCAAAGGCAAATAAAACTAACATAGAACTTTATTTCCGTGAGACACAATGAAATCGTTAGTGACAAAGGACTGGAAGTAACAAACAAGAAACTTATGAAAGGATGTAGCGTTAGGCACATATGTTGATTTTAAAATTAAGATATGAGTGTCTTCCTATTACGATTAGAGTTGTCAGTGGTACAAAACTCAGTAACAAAAACTACACGTAGGAGGTAGACATTTATCCTAGACAGCGACTCGAGCAGGAGAAACTAAGCAAAGATCCTGTGTTGCCCATAATTTATGAGTTTACAATGAAGAAGCTATTCTACACTATTCCAGATTTTAGAAGTTAGCGATCAGATTAAACTGACGACACATACTTCATTATGCCATACTGTCATGGAGTGGGCAAAAGCAAGTTTTATGCCAACAATCAGTCACAGTTCTAAAACAACCCTACCATTAATGAGCAAACAGGATGGTTACGATTAAACTTTCGCTACCGGATGGAGCCCCCCATGAGACACGAGTGATCGCAGAACAACGAAACTTTGTGGGAACATTTGAAAGAACATGCGAAAGAGGAATAACAAATTACAAGCGTCGCTCAATGCGACGACCGCCTGCGTCCATGACAGCCTGGAGCCGCAGTAGAGATTGCTCTGCTGCTGCCCGAAACATTTCAGGTGCGATGTAGTCCATGAATGTTCAGCTGTCGTGACACAGCTCGTGTACTACTTCACGATAGCACAGTGCGTCCAGCATTCTCGGCCATGCCAACATTAACTTCTTCAACAATTTTTAGCGCAGTTGACTGTCGGCCTCTGCCAGGCGCGATTCACAAATCGGCAGTTATCCCCACCTTCCGAATCATGTTTTTCAACGTCTATCTGGAAAGAGGACCCCACTGTATTAGCGTAATGCGCCGATACCCGAGAGAAACAGCAGCGCTGTTCCTGTTGTTTTGGTAAAACAGCTTCACGACTGAAGCCCTGCTCTCCTTGCCCAGATTCATGTTGATTCTCTGCAACTGCAATGCACAATGATGTTTGTCTTCAACGATTCTTCATCGTACGTGCAGCGGCGCCCAAGGGCAAGTACAGACACGAACAGTACAAATCCTGCAACACACAATGTAATCAGCGTTCCCATAGTCCGGCCCCGGTAGCTGAGTGGTCAGCGCGACACAATGTCAATTCTAAAGGTCCGGGTTCGATTCCCTATTGGGTGGGAGATTTTCTCCGCGCAGGGACTGGGTGTTGTGTTGTCCTAGTCATCATCACGTCTTCCCCATCGACGCGCAAGTCGCCGAAGTGGCGTCAAATGGAAAGGCTTGCACCTGGCGAACGGTCTACCCGACGGGAGGCCCTAGTCAAACGACAATATTCCCATAAAGTTAGGTTCCCATATGGTAAATAGTTTTCCGCCTACACTGCTTGAAGCGAAAGTTCAATTATAACTGCCCTGTACTATTCGAAAGACGAATGACATACACTCTTCATCCCTGAGCCTTATGCTGTCACGGAAAGGAATCAGTTATGCACTAATACCCTATTATGACCATTTACTGACTAAGGTGAATAATCTAATAGTTAATACAATTAAACTCTGAGACAACCTGATGTCATATCTGGTGATAACTAACCGCACTCCATACAAGAATTAGTGAAAGCTTAACATTTTACCGCGTGTTCGTCTGTGGGTCTCAGAGAAAGTGAGCGAGAGGAGGAGAGTACAACTCAACACAATTAAAGATAACTGTGCCTAAGATTAACGAAAAATACAATAACGTAAATGATCAACAAATTGCCATACACCAACATAGTGCATTATAATCGTAAACTAACTGCCATGTTCCATAGCACAGGGATATATCGAACCTATACAGACTACTATGCACAAGGTACGACACTGTTACTTTAGACACCACAACAAGAGATCATAATTATTGACTATGGAACCTTGGAAAACAAACTAACTAGCAAGTACGACCTGGTCTGAATAACTCATGGCCAAAGAGAGGCATTTCTCCACCTACGAATTGACAATTTACTCTACAAATGTTGTTTATGAAATGAGTGCCAAATACGAGAGCGTGCTGAAAAGTAAAGCCTCAGAGATTTTCTTGTGAAGTTTCTTGAGGCTTTTTAAATAAAACAAACGTTATTAAAATTCTGCATCTTAAATCTTCATGTCTATATAAGTATTTCGCAACTTTGTCACCTTGGCAACGAGCACATTATCTCCCACGACGCACCTGCTTGTTGATACCGTCACTGTGGAATGTTTGACTTCGTTGACGGTGTCACAACCTCACCTCTGCTAGCACCATTTCATCTCTATCAACGTGAAGTGCTCGAAAGTGGGCCTACATCATTCACTGTTGAAATCCTGAGTTTGTGCAGTGTCTGCATCTGAAGAATATAATGTCTTTCAGACATGCACAATCGATGACAGCGTACCCAAAGCGTAGGATCGTTGCAGATGTCGCAGAACTGACGTGTGGTCTGGCGCTGTCATGGAGCAACAGATGATGATCCACGTGTAGACGAACTCTGCGGTTACTACCTCGATTACAGCACGCCGATTCAGAAGCAGTGCCATAGTTACGTTACGCACCTCCACGTTACACGCTTCAGATCGAAGCGTTCTAACGGCAGATTGTTGCAACTTGCTTCAACGAAGAGGAGAAGTCGACAGATTAATACTCGTGACATGCAATACATCATCCGTTATTGAGAACACAATAGGAAATTTGGGGATCATTACTTTACAGCAAGTGCTCTTACATGACAGATTCCAAATATCGCTACGTGTTCAACTGGCTTAAGATCGCTAAGGGACAGTCCGACTGGTGTGTTTGTTGTGATTCATTTACGCCTATTAAGCGCACAGCCCACCGTTTCCAGGACACACCACTCCAATACCTTTTGATAACACCACCTGTAGTCTTGACAGAGGCATCAATCTGAGGAGGAAGAGCGTCCACAGACGTTGTGCTTTTATGTGTGCTTCTTCAACAACATATGTTTTATTGAACACGAGTTAACTACAAATAAATACAGAAAATAAAAGATCGCGACTCCTTGAACAGAAACCAGTAGTTCTGGAGGTGGATACCCAGTGACTAAAGAGGTACTCCGCAAATTTACTGAATAATTCAAACGCTAGTGCTTGAAAACAGGGAAGAACTTCATTACGAAGCACTTTCTCGCTTGTGCGCGCAAGCCGTCGGGGCTCTCAAGGAAGGCACAATACGTTCTCGATTAGAGACGGCATGGCGTTAGGGGAATAGCCACCTCCTTGTGCAAGCAAAACTTCGAGGGCACGGAATAACAGAGACCAAATAAGCGTCCAGGAAATGGCGTAGAATCCCGAGGTAGTCTTAAGTAAGTCCACCACATATCGTGTAGTACACGTCAGAGACCTGAGAAACGTGAGGTCTATTTGGCAATCATTGAATCTGCCGATGTTGTTAATCCGCGCAATCTAGTGCCGGTGTATGTATCGCATCGCAACTTGCCTAGTGACCACGCTACAGTGTATGTAGTTCTGTAGGTTGATACATCGACACGTTCTGTGGGATTAAAACACAATACCAATTTTCAATATTTTGAAGTAATTTTTGAAGTAAACAATAATAAAATTAGTGTTGATGTCGAGAAGAGATGTTGAGTATGGACAAATATGCGTGTTGCTACATACAAGACTCGATATATCGCTCAAGTACTAAAGTACTCTAACACTGCCGACCGGTGTGGGCAAGCGGTTCTAGGCGCTACAGTCTGGAACCGCGTGACCGCTACGGTCGCAGGTTCGCATCCTGCCTTGGGCATGGATGTGTGTGATGTCCCAGGTTAGTTAGATTTAAGTAGTTCTACGTCTAGGGGACTGATGACCTCAGATGTTAAGTCCCACAGTGTTGAGAGCCATTTGATCCTAAGACGCTATCTGCGACGAATGGAAGATGGGTTTTTACGACAATGAGTTTACAGAAAGCCCATCCATACAGCTTTACACATGCACGAGTGTAACTACCGCCATCTTCTGCAAACCGTGAGTGGATTTAAAACTTCATACAGAGGGCTTATGTGGTGTCCGACGCTGACAGCCTAAAGAGTAAACTGGCGCACTAAGAACATATATACCGTAAGAATCGATGTACAAAACATCACATTATTCCCTTGTCGTACTTTCACGAGGCTGGCTCGTGATAACATTTTCGGAATCTGAATGTCTGGAGTCACACATGTCGAAGCAAATGCGAACCAAACGTAAACTTCAGGAATCTCTCTTGCGAGAGTCGGGAAAACCTTTTTTTTACGTGTTCTGTTCGATACGTATATCATATGGAAGACAATATACGATGAGAGAAAGGAAATATATGTTGATTACCAAATAAATATAGCGGAGTTAATTTTAAAAATGCCGAGTTACCGAACTACGAAAAACGTGAAAATTTACACTAGATAAACACCTCTTCAACTCCTTGCCTTTAAATATGTCTGCTTGTGCCTGTGTATGTTCGGATGGATATGTGTGTGTGTGTGCGAGTGTACACATGTCCTTTTTTCCCCCTATCGGAAGTCTTCCGGCTCCCGGGATTGGAATGACTCCTTACCCTCTCCCTTAAAACCCACATCCTTTCGTCTTTCCGTCTCCTTCACTCTTTCCTGAAGAAGCAACCATCGGTTGCGAAAGCTAGTAGTTCTGTGTGTGTGTTTGTATGTTTTGTTCATTGTGCCTGTCTGCCGGCGCTTTCCCGCTTGGTAAGTCTTGGAAACTTTGTTTTATATATTCCTGGAAATGGAAAAATGAACACATTGACCCCGGTGTGTCAGACCCACCATACTTGCTCCGGACACTGCGAGAGGGCTGTACAAGCAATGATTACATGCACGGCACAGCCGACACACCACGAACCGCGGTGTTGGCCGTCGAATGGCGCTAGCTGCGCAGCATTTGTGCACCGCCGCCGTCAGTGTCAGCCAGTTTGCCGTGGCATACGGAGCTCCATCGCAGTCTTTAACACTGGTAGCATGCCGCGACAGCGTGGACGTGAACCGTATGTGCTTTGACCGAGGGTGGATAGTGGGCATGCGGGAGGCTGGGTGGACGTACCGCCGAATTGCTCAACACGTGGGGCGTCAGGTCTCCACAGTACATCGATGTTGTCGCCAGTGGTCGGCGGAAGGTGCACGTGCCCGTCGACCTGGGACCGGACCGCAGCGACGCACGGATGCCCGCGAAGTGCCGTAGGGGACCGCACCGCCACTTCCCAGCAAATTAGGGACACTGTTGCTCCTGGGGTATCGGCGAGGACCATTCCCAACCGTCTCCATGAAGCTGGGCTACGGTCCCGCACACCGTTAGGCCGTCTTCCGTTTACGCTCCAACATCGTGCAGCCCGCCTCCAGTGGTGTCGCGACAGGCGTGAATGGAGGGACGAATGGAGACGTTTCGTCTTCAGCGATGAGAGTCGCTTCTGCCTTGGTGCCAATGATGGTCGTATGCGTGTTTGGCGCCGTGCAGGTGAGCGCCACATTCAGGACTGCATACGACCGAGGCACACAGGGCCAACACCCGGCATCATGGTGTGGGGATTGATCTCCTACACTGGCCGTACACCTCTGGTGATCCTCGAGGGGACACTGAATAGTGCACGGTACATCCAAACCGTCATCGAACCCATCGTTTTACCATTCCCAGACCTGCAAGGGAACTTGCTGTTCCAACAGGACAATGCACGTCCGCCTGTATCCCGTGCCACCCAACGTGCTCTAGAAGGTGTAAGTCAACTACCCTGGCCAGCAAGATCTCCGGTTCTGTCCCCCATTGAGCATGTTTGGGACTGGATGAAGCGTCGTCTCACGCGGTCTGCACGTCCAGCACGAACGCTGGTCCAACTGAGGCGCCAGGAGGAAATGGCATGGCAAGCCGTTCCACAGAACTACATCCAGCATCTCTACGATCGTCTCCATGGGAGAATAGCAGCCTGCATTGCTGCGAAAGGTGGATACACACTGTACTAGTGCCGACATTGTGCATGCTCTGTTGCCTGTGCCTATGTGCCTGTGGTTCTGTCAGTGTGATCATGTGATATATATATATATATATATATATATATATATATATATATATTGAAATAAGAACACCGTGAATTCATTGTCCCAGGAAGGGGAAACTTTATTGACACATTCCTGGGGTCAGATACATCACATGATCACACTGACAGAACCACAGGCACATAGACACAGGCAACAGAGCATGCACAATGTCGGCACTAGTACAGTGTATATCCACCTTTCGCAGCAAAGCAGGCTGCTATTCTCCCATGGAGACGATCGTAGAGATGCTGGATATATATATATATATATATATATATATATATATATATATATATATATATATATATATATATATATACGGTGATCCATTAGTAGTGACCGGGCCAAATATCTCACGAAATAAGCATCAAACGAAAAATCTACAAAGAACGAAACTCGTATAGCTTGAAGGGGGTAACCAGATGACGCTATGTTTGGACGGCTAGATGGCGCTACCATAGGTCAAACTGTGTTTTTTTCAAATAGGAGCTCCTATTTTGTATTACATAATCGTGTAGTACGTAAGGAAATATGAATGTTTTAGTTGGACCACTTTTTTCACTGTCTGATAGAAGGCACTGTAATAGTCACAAACGCGTAAGTATGTGGTATCACATAACATTCCGCCAGTGCGGACGGTATTTGCTTCGTGATACATTACGAGTGTTAAAAATGGACCGTTTACCAATTGCAAAAAGGTCGATATCATGTTGATGTATGGCTCTTGTGATGAAAATGCCCAACGGGCGTGTGCTATGTATGCTGCTCGGTATCCTAGATGACACCATCCAAGTGCCCAGACGGTTCGCCGGATAGTTACGTTATTTAAGAAAATAGGAAGTGTTCAGCCACATGTGAAACGTCAACCACGACCTGCAACAAATGATGATGCCCAAGTAGGTGTTTTAGCTGCTGTCGCGGCTAATCCGCACATCAGTAGCAGACAAATTGCTCAAGAATCGGGAATCTCAAAAACGTCGGTGTTGAGAATGCTACATCAACATCGATTGCACCCGTACCGTATTTCTATGCACCAAATATTGCATGGCGACGACTTTGAACGTCGTGTACACTTCTGCTACTGGGCACAAGAGAAATTACGGGACGATTGCAGATTTTTTGCACGCGTTCTATTTAACGACGAAGCGTCATTCACCAACAGCGGTAACGTAAACCGGCATATTATGCACTATTGGGCAACGGAAAATCCACGATGGCTGCTCCAAGTGGAACATCAGCGACCTTGGCGGGTTAATGTATGTTGCGGCATTATGGGAGGAAAGATAATTGACCCCCATTTTATCGATTGCCATCTAAATGGTGCAATATATGCTGATTTCCTACGTAATGTTCCACCGATGTTAATAGAAGATGTTTCACTTCATGACAGAATGACGACGTACTTCCATCATGATGGATATCTGGCACATAGGTCGCGTGCGGTTGACGCGGTATTGAATAGCATATTTCACGACAGGTGGATAGGTGGTCGACGCACTTTCACCGGTCTAACGTCTCCGGTTTTCTTTCTGTGGGGAAAATTGAAGGATATTTGCTACCGTCATCCACCGACAACGCCTGACAACATGCGACAGCGCATGGTCAATGCAAATGCGAACATTACGAAAGGCGAGCTACTCGCTGTTGAGAGGAATGTCGTTACACGTATTGCCAAATGCATAGCGGTTGACGGACATCATTTTGAGCATTTATTGCATTAATGTGGTATATACAGGTAATCACGCTGTAACAGCATGCGTTATCAGAAATGGTAGGTTCACAAAGTTACATGTATCGCATTGGAACAACCGAAAGAAAATGTTCACACGTACCTACGTTCTGCAGTTTAATTTAAATAACCTACCTGTTACCAACCATTCGTCTAAAATTGTGAGCCATATGTTTGTGACTATTACAGCGCCATCTATCACAAAGCCAAAACTGTGGTCCAACTAAAACATTCATATTTCTTTACGTGCTACACGAATTGAAACGTCCCCTTAGAGAAATTATACAAGACTGTGCTTAAAGTGACACACAATATTTTTAGCGCAACGCAATCTGACTTTCAATAATCCCTACAACAGAATGGCCCTGACTAACATTAATCTATACCTTTCACAAATCACTTACCTCACCAAAAATCTTCGTTACTCGAACTACTGCAATACAGCGAGCACCACTACTGCGAGCTAAATAAAAGATTCAAACTACGGAAGTCACTAACTACTGATAGGCACAGTTAGCAAATGAAAGATTTTAATAGAGAACAAACAATGTATTTACCTTAATAGTCATAATATATATATCAGTTCATGACATCTATTCTTACAAATTTCAAAACTCCGCCATCTCTCTCCCCACGTCCACCACTGGTGGCGGCTCACCTCCAACTGCGCAACGCTACGCGTTGTTAGCATCCAGCTGCCGCTGCCCAACACTACAATGGCAGACAACAATGTAAACCAGCCACATACTGCACATGGCACAGCTAGTGATTTTCATACAGAGCGCTACGTGGCGGCGGCGTTACCAATAAAAAAATCTAAACAGCCTACTTACATATCCCCTATGCTTCCCACAAAAAAATTTACAAATTGTTTTGGGCAGTGGCCAATACAGATTTGAAAATTTTTATCATAATTACAATAACAAAGAAAATAAATGCACACACTTATCGATACAATGTTGGTCAAAAGCTAAAATTTTCTCACAGTCCATAAAGACAGTCCTGATCATTCATCAAAGTAAAATTGCAGTGTTTTTCTCAAAGTCTGAGCAATAAAAGAAATAGCACTTGGAAGTAGTGGATTTCTAAGCTGTCTTGAAGAAGTAGTGTTGTCCTTCCAACGGAAAGACAGTGCTGACTCTTGACATGCAGCAGGTAATGGGCCACAGCAGAGTCAGTCGACGTTGAAGACTATCGGTAGGTAGGTCATCACAGAGCAGACCCACTGTAGTCCTGGTAGAGATTACTATTGGTGGGCCAGCAGAGGTGCAGACCCACTGCAGTCCTTGTAGAAATAATGGTATTGGTGGGTCATCAAAGGTGCTGACCCACTGCAGTCCTTGTAGAAATAATGGTATTGGTGGGTCATCAAAGGTGCAGACGCACTGTAGTCCTTGTAGAGACGGCCAGCAGCCATCTGTTGCAACTGTGCAGGTGCACAATCACCATTGAAGACTCTTGCAGAGAATACAGCAAGTCCACTCACAAAGAATTTGTTTGAAATGTCCTTAGAACCAGCAATGCTGTTATCCAATCCCTTGCTGAATTATTAACACGTGTGCAAACACTAACAGTCCCTACTTCTCACATATTGTCCATATACTACGACCAACAGAAACGTGTGCAGTGAAATGTAACTTACAAATTACTTAATTTGATCAACTGGTGTCAATTACAATTTTATAACATAAAAATACAATAACAAAGGTACAAAATACATCATTAAAGAACATAACAATACAGATAACATTTGTAGTAAAAGGGGCTTTACAAAAGAATCGAAATAACAAATACATCAGTGTTACAAAAATTATGACATAAGTACATACATAAAAGATCAGAATAACTTTTGAAACATCAACTTCACACATGAGCATTAGAACCAAACAGAATAAATAATGTCTAAGCATCTTTATGAAGTAAATAACATGTTATTAATGCAAATTATATTTGAGGATAACAGTATTCCTCATCATAGTGAATGTAGCTTAGTATTATAAGAGAAAAAATTCTATGAAACAGTACACAGAGACAGGAAGAAAATAAATACATAAGGGTACACAAAGACATAGTGGGATAACATAAAAGGAAAGGAGATGGTTTGTGTTCAGGGTAACATTTGGTACTGCAGTCCAACCCAAAACTTCATTCCATAGATCGTCGCTCTTATTTCAACATTTGCTCCAGCCAAAAAAGAAAATCCTATCCAAGCATGCTTTCTGTATTCTGTTCACATCCTCTTTCAAAAATAGTTTTTCTCCACTATACACTACTTTTTTGGCCAAACCATTTTCTTATAGCTTCTCAATGCTTTTCTTCCAATTCATCATAGTTAGTTTCTTATATAGTCTGCCCCCTCTTAAGCTAACTTCAACCTACTGAGCTCAGATGCTAAACTAAGGGAGGACGCAATGCAGCAGCACAAAACAATTAACACAAACAGAAATGACAAAAAAAATGGCAATTGGCAAAGCAAGCTACAGTAAATCTAAATTATCAAGCAATGCAACATTACAACTAATATGAACAAATGTGCAGCAACAAAAAAAAATCTGTAGTAAAACTAGCTTAACAGAGTAATACAAAGTGAAATTTAGTAGCACTATGGCTGTAAAAGAGCAGCAGCAAATGCAATAACTTATATCTGAACATGACAAAGCTCAAGCAGAAAAAATATTACACTAAAGACAACAATGCAGATAAGGGAAATGTATATTCACGTCTTAATGTCTATGAAATTAAAGTGGTGCACCACAAAAACTTATTGTAAAAAAATATTACCATGTACTTGAAAAGAAAATTCTGTATGCAATTCCTGTGAAGGGAAATGTCTTTTTGTGCTCCTTCATTTTTTTAAGTACATCATAAAGTCATTATTTACTGGATCTGTAGGCATAAAATATTTGTATTAGTACATCCATTAAATTTTATTGTAACCAATGCTGCAGTGCAGCTAGAAACTAAATATTAAACAAAATAGGCAAAGCAAGGCGTGAAACGTCATTCGCTAGCCATAAGTCATTTTATAATGCAGTAAACAATCTTCCAACTAGCAAGACAATAGACATGAAACGTTGCTCATCATTCCATTTCAGTAAATATCATAAATTAAGAACTCTACAGTGTAATCATGTTCTTAAGTTTGAGGGTGTCGTATTTACTATGCTTTCTACAAAGGAATGTCAATAGCGAGGATAATGGCTTCGGCTGCCGGCTAGCGCTCGATCCCATCTCCTCGCCGCCGCCTACATCGCACCCGACGCAACCTTAATAGTGTTAAAAGTCATTATAGTTCATGACATCCATTCTTACAAATTTCAAAACTCCGCCATCTCTCTCCCCACGTCCTCCACTGCTGGCAGCTCACCTCCAACTGCGCAACGCTACGCGCTGTTAGCATCCAGCTGCCGCTGCCCAACACTACAATGGCAGACAACAATGCAAACCAGCCACAGACTGCGCACAGCACAGCCAGTGATTTTCATACAGAGCGTTACGTGGCGGCGGCGTTACCAATAAAAAAAACTTAAACAGCCTACTTACAGAATATGTAATAAAAATGGGGGTTCCTATTTAAAGCCCAATCTGGTTTCCCCCCTTCAAGGTAAACGAGTTTCGTTCTTTGTAATTTTTTCGTTTTGATGCTTATTTCGTGAGATATTTGGTCCGGTCACGATCAATGGACGAGCCTATATATATATATATATATATATATATATATATATATATATATATATATATATATATATATATATATATATATCAGCCGAAGTATCGGTACAAAGAGTTGTTAATGTCCCGGATGAACTCCAGAAAAATCATGAAAAACGTGCCAGTGGTTTCTGGGCGCGGAATTGTAGTCCAGTAGCGTCCCAGACGCGTTTGGCGGGTTCAGGTCGGCGAGTTACGTTGTCAGTAACGAACGATAGCTCACTATCATGCCCCTCAAGCCACTTTAGCACGATCCTGACATTCTGACAGTGGTAGTTCAGCTGCTGGAGGTCGCCAACGACCATGAGGTAGACATCAAGCATGAAGACGCTTAGAGGGCCCACAATTATGCTTTCGTAGACCACAGCTGGCATGGTGTGTTCGATTACTCCACAACTACCATCGAGCATCTGATGAATGTCACCCTCAGCATATCACTGTTACCACCGGTCAGCGTCCGCTGCGTGGTTTTTCAAGAAACTTTCGCCTGGATGACAGATTATCTGGACATTACCATCAACCTCATGTAATGAAGAAAGTGATTCTCCCGACCAGGCAGCGCGTTTCCATTGATCTAGAGCCCAGTCTCGTTGATCCTGTGCCCACTGCAGTCATAAGTGACGGCGTTGGGTCAACATGGAAACAAGTACGGATCGTCTGCTGCAGAGCCCAGTCTTCAACAATGTGCTCTGAAAGGTGTGATCCGAAATACTTGCACTTCCACCAGCATTGCACACTGTCGTCAGATAGGCCACCGATCATCGCTTAACTCTATTTACAATTATGTGATTGCCTGGTGTTTGTTACTACGAAGGAACATACACCACCTAGATCACGCAGCTGTGGAACATTATATGTAAATTGAAGGGGAATCACTGCTGTCAGCCGCAGCGGGACATTAAGCGGAAACAGCGGTGACGAGCGAAAATATGTACAAAGCTGCCAAACCACTGACCCCCTGGCTCTATGATGAAGCGTGTGTGTTTAATACCTTGTCTCCTGCTTGCGGCCTCACTGTCCTTGAACCACTCTGCCTAGATCCTCACGCCAGCAACGCGCGGACAACCAACCAGCTTCACTCTTTCCCAGACTCCCGCTCCCAGGCCCCAGGCGATAACAACGAACCCCTTGTCAAACACTGTTATGACAGTGGTTCTTCCATTTGCGGCCTGTATCCCGTATCGTCGTTAGAACTTTCCCTCCGTCTTCTCTGCTCCGCTTGCGCACCGCGTCATTCAGTCTCACGTTCGGCAGTGGTCGTAATGTTTTTAGTTCATCAGCGTACCCTAGATCTGACTGGACTCTCGACTTCGTTGAGGGCTGTTGTTACAATATGCATATCAAAATCTTACTCGCTTTCGCCCCTAACTAGCTGTAACCCGCTAGGCGTTGCTGTGGCTCAGCCTGATTAAATGGAAAAGAACGTATAAAGAAAGCACACGTTATTAATATGCGTGGTAGTTGGATGTATGTCCTAATATCCTTCTCCCTCCCTCCCCCCACCTTTCTCTGTCCATCTCCTCCTTCCCCGTCCGCCTGCTTAGCTGAGTGGTGACGTGTTTGCCTATCATGCAGCGGGCTCGGGTTCGATTTCCGGCCGCGTTGGACTGCTCGTGGACTGGGTGTGGTGTCATCATCATCATCATCTTATCATCACCGACGCGCAAGTCGCCCAATGTGACGTCACCTGAAATAAGCCTTGCAAGTTGGCGCCCGGCCTTCCCCGAAAGGGGCCTCCTGGCCAGCGATGGCACACGATTGTTTCCTCCTCCTCCTCTCTTTGTCAATATTCTCTATCTTCCTCCTCTCTCTGCTCATCTCCACTTCTCCTTACCCCTCTCTGAACCTGGGCCTTGTTGAATGTTATTGAAAATTCAGATTCTGTAGTATTTCTAATTATTAACCTGTAAGCCAGAAAACAACTTTCACGTTTTCTATGAAATCCGTCTGCGAAGAAAAAAACAAAACAACACATTATTGAGTATACAATTTATGTGGAACACACACACACACACACACACACACACACACACACACACACACACACACACACACCAATGACAACCATATGCAGTGTGTAACGGTCAATTTATGTGGAACACACACACACACCTATGACAACAATATACAGTGTGTAACGGTATAAGCTGCTGAAATTGAAGAGACGGCGCTTCTCGGTATGCTAGACAGAAAAGTCTAATGAAATATCCTTGTATTATATTGTTTATTTTTGTGTTGCTAAAACACACATATTTGTAAGATTGATCGTAGCCACATTTCTGTTCACACTCTTTACTGAGAGTACACGACCTTGCTTGTATGCTATCGCGATCCTAGCAACTGTCAGACAAAGGCAACGAACTGATCAAACCAATGGAAACATTGCCCGTGTACAAAGACACGGCGCGGCGGCCAGATGCTACCAAAACCATCAAGAACCCGTAACGCCTTTTACGGAAACAACGAATTAAGTGCAACCAGGTGTTTCCTCTTTTACAACGTAACCTTAACGGTGTCCGTGGTAGAAAAGAAAAGCTACCATCAGATAAAAAGGGTTTCCCTCAGTACAAAATCAACCTACTACCATATAATTCGTTGTGCATTAATTACAGTCAACTAGTCCTTTTTTCAACAATACAGTGACAATAAAGTTGATTTCCTTTTATACAACAGTACCGTAACGAAAATGAAACCCCCATTACTTTGTTGCCCCTCATACCAAGACTACAATAAGTGTTCAAAATGCTCACCATTCGATTCGACACATGCTTCATTACGCCATCAACCCAGTTTCGGCGCACTCGTTCACAAAAAAGTACATTGCCTTTGTGGCATTGGTAGCTTCGAAAATCCTCAGCGTAAAATTCCGGCATATTATTTACATGGTGAGAATAAATAAGTTGCTTCACATAGACACAAAAGTGAAAATCCAGTGGATTTAAATGACGACTGTGTGCTGGCCATAGAATTGGCCCAAACGTCTTCTCCTTCATCATGAAAAATATTGATTCAAAAATCTTCGTACTTGGTGACCAATGCGGGGTGGAGCACTAACATGGCTGAACCACATGTTATAACGAATGGGTAACAGAATATCTTCTGATGCAGTTGGCGCAATGTTTCCTCTAGAATGACTGGGTTATGTCACCAGTAAATGGTGTAAGTAAAACGTAAGGCCCAATAACGTAATCATCGATTATACCCCGCCTGTGAATTCAAGGAAACGCGGTGTTGGATGGTGTACACTCCACGTGTGCCTGTTACGGAAGTTAGGTACTTCGTCACGAGTCAGGCACACTTCATCTATGACGAACATTTTGTTTACAGCATCATTCTGATCGCTTTGTACCATTAACCACACATTCTCTTCGCGTAGGTAAATCTTGCTCTTTCATAGCCTGCAGCCGTTGAATGTGGTAAGACTGCAGTGGAATGATGAACGACAGTGTGGTATTCACATCCTGGCGCGCTATGGCTCTATTACCCTGAAGAGAATCTTCGTGGATACGGCCCAGAATTTGTTCGTGAGTTTCCAACGTACTTTCTTCGCGTTCTGGGTCTCTGTTTACTGCGCGGGCCAGTACAGAGTCAGTATCTCTGTCCACGCAAATTAAATACGTACTCGTTAATTGTATTCTGTCATGACTTATTTACTAATAAAATGAAAGCAAATCAGAACAGTCAATATGTTTCACCTACAGAATTTAATGATAAAATATATCCATATGAACGATTTAGGAGGCAATCTGACTAGCCGTCTTCGGTTGTTTTGAGAGTATGCTGTAGTTTATCGTCTAGTGTGGTCATGAGAAGATCAAAACAAACTGCAAAGCTACTTATGGAAGCTATCTGTATGAGATGAAAACTGGCAATTCGTCTTAAAATATGAAAATTGTGAGGTCATCCACATGAGTAGTAAAGGAATCCGTTACATTTCGGTTATACGATGAATGAATCAAATCTACAGACTAGAAACTCAACTAAATACGTAAGAATTACAGTTACAGAACAAATTGAATTACGAAGCGGGCTAGTACAGAGTCAGTATCTCTGTCTACGCAAATTAAATACGTACTCGTTAATTGTATTCTGTCATGACTTATTTACTAATAAAATGAAAGCAAATCAGAACAGTCAATATGTTTCGCCTACAGAATTTAACGATAAAATATATCCATATGAACGATTTAGGAGGCAATCTGACTAGCCGTCTTCGGTTGTTTTGAGAGTATGCTGTAGTTTATCGTCTAGTAAAGTCATGAGAAGATCAAAACAAACTGCAAAGCAACTTATGGAAGGTATCTGTATGAGATGAAAACTGGCAATTCGTCTTAAAATATGAAAATTATGAGGTCATCCACATGAGTAGTAAAGGAATCCGTTACATTTCGGTTACACGATGAATGAATCAAATCTACAGACTAGAAACTCAACTAAATACGTAAGAATTACAATTACAGAACAAATTGAATTACGAAATGGTGTTGCGAAGGCAAACCAAAGATCCAATTATTGACGAAACACTTAGATGCAACAGATCTGCTAAAGAGACTGCCTACACTATGCTTGTCCGTCCTCTTTTGAAGTACTATTACACGATGTGGGAAATGGGGTACATCGAGAAAGATCAAAGAAAAGCAGTACATTTTGTGCTATCGAGAAAGAGGGGAGAGAGCATCACGGATGAGATATAGCATATAGGGTGGGCATCAATAAACCAAAGGTGTTTCTCGCTGCGGCGAGGTTTCCTTGCTAAATTTCTCTTACCAATTTTCTCCTTCGAATGGGAAAATATTTTGTTGACGCCGAATTAAATAGCGAGAAAAGATCTTCATTATAAAATAAGGGAAATTAGAGAACGCACGGAATGATATAGGTGTTAGTTGATTCCGCACACTCGTCAGTAGTGGATTAATAGAGATTTACTGTAAAGGTGTCCGGCCCCGGTAGCTGAGTGATCGGCGTGACAGAATATCAATCCTAAGGCCCAGGTTCGATTCCTCGCTGGGTCGGAGATTTTCTCCGCTCATGGATTGGATGTTGTGTTGCCCTAACCATTATCATTTCATCACCATCGACGCGCAAGTCGCCGAAGTCGCGTCAAATCGAAAGACTAGCACCCGGCGACGGGAGGCCGTAGCCACAAAACTGTAAAGGTGGTTTGATGAACCCGCTGCCAGGCATTTCTACATCTACATCTTCAACTACGTGATTACTCTGCTATTCACAATAAAGTGCCTGCCAGAGAGTTCAATGAACCACCTTCTGGCCCTCTACCGTTCCACTCTCGAACGGTATGTGGGAAAAACGAGCACCTAATTTTTTCTGTGCGAGCCCTGATTTCTTTTATTTTATCGTGATGATCATTTCTCCCTATTTAGGTGGGTGCTAACAGAATGTTTTCGCAATCGGAGAAGAAAACTGGTGATTGAAATTTCATGAGAAGATTGCGTCGCAACGAAAAACGCCTTTGCTCTAATGATGTCTTCCGTCTGTCCCACCTGATGCGGATCCCACACGGCACAGCAGTACTCTGGAATTGGGTGGAAAAGCGTGGTGTAAGCAGTCTCTTTAGTAGACCTGCCGGCCAGTGTGGCCGTGTGGCTCTATGCGATTCAGTCTGGAACCGCGTGACCACTACGGCCGCAGGTTCAAATCCTGCCTCGGGCACGGATGTGCGTGATGTCCTTAGGTTAGTTAGGTTTAAGTAGTTCTAAATTCCAGGGGACTGATGACCACAGATGTTAAGTCCCATAGTGCTCAGAGCCATTTGAACCATTTGGTAAACCTGTTGCACTTTCTAACTGTTTCGCCAATAAATCACAGTCTTTGGTTTGCTCTATCAACTACATTATCTGTGTGATCGTTCTGACTTAAATTATTTGTAATTTTAATCAAAAAGTATTTAGTTGAATTGACAGCCTTCGGGTTTCTGTGGCTTATCGAGTAATCGAAATTTTGCGATTTCTTTTAATACTCATGTGAATACCTCACACTTTTCTTCATTCAGGGAAAATTGCCACTTTTCGCACCATACAGACATCGTATCTAAATCAAATTGCAGTTCGTGTTGGTCATCTGATGACTTTATAAGACGGTAAATGACAGCATCATGTGCTATCAATCAAAGACAGCTACTCAGATTGTATCGTATGTCGTTAATATAGATCAGGAACAATAGAGGGCCTATAATACTTCCTTGGGAAACGCCGAATATTACTTTCCGTCTATTACTACGAACTGTGACATTTCTGACAGCAAATGATGAATCCAGTCGCTCAATTGAGGTGATATTCCATAGGCACACAGTTTGGTAAGACGACGCTTGTGAGGAACGGTGTCGAAAGCCTTCTGGAAATCTAAAAATATGGAATCAATTTGATATCCCCTATCGATAGCAGTCATTACTTCATGACTATAGAGAGCTAGTTGTGTTTCACAAGAACGAAATTTTCTGGATCCGTGGTGACTATGTGTCAATAAATCATTTTCTTCGAGGTAATTCACAACACTTAACAGCAAATTTGAAGTGAAAGTGTGTAAATTGCATGATTTTGAGTTAGTTATGTTTATTTCAGTATAAAATGGTACAAAATCATGATCTTCATAAATATTTACCTCTAGTTTCTTTAGAAAAAGTAATCTAGATTTTTGTGTAAATAACTTTATGTGACAAGATTCAGCATAAGAAATGTTAAGTGAACAGTTACTTGAATTATGTTATGTGTTATGCATTGATAAATTTCTCTGCCATTTTGGAAGTACAAAAGTACAATACTAAGAAAAAATGAAGATATATTACATGAATGAAAATACTTTGTAAGTCTACTTTGTACTAGAACAATGTAAAGCACAAAAGAAAGTATATAAATTAGCTGGTCACAAATGTATATAAAGAATTACAAATGTTAAATGTCCATATGTACAGTATACACAAATACATATTCTGTTCAGAGATAAATTCAGAAGATTTATGACAGTCCAGCAGTAATCTGCTAAAATGATAGGGCTCCACTTTCCGGCATACCTCTTCTCTATTGTGCTAATATCTTGATGAAATCATTCTCCATGTTCATCACTTACTGCACCACAATCTTTGGGGAAGAAGTCAAGATGATTATGAAAGAAATGCATTTTCAGTGACATGTTGCGACCAAGTTTTTCATAAGATGACAACATGTCATCTTTACTCTCTTTGTAATTTAATGCAATTTATTACCCGTTTGTTCCCTAAGAACTGTAAACAGACTGTCTTAAAACATTCCCATGCATGCTTCTCATCACCTTATATGATTCCGTCAAAAGTATGGTCTACAAAAAGCTCTCGAATCTGTGGGCATACAAAGATGCCTTTCTTTAGTTTGGCATCACTTAAATAAGGGAGTTCTTGCCTTAAGTACTTAAACGTGTCACCACTTTTGTTCACTTCAATAGCAGTCAACTTGAACGACTGGTAGTTAATGTGGAAACAAATGTTACATCCACCAATAAAGTCACTAAAGTTGAAGAGGTGGGAGTCAAAAAGATCTCTAATATTGGTATAAAAGTGTTTATATCCCAAATATTGCACACAAGTAAGACCAGGGACAATAATATAATCCATTGTTACTAGTTATTATGACTTTAACAAACTATTATAAGATTAGATTTTAAACTTAACATAAAAATCCGTATATAATTATATCGCCCTAATAAAACAGTGTAAAATGAAATCTAGAGCTAATTTTGAATTGTCTTTGTGATATTCGCGATCAGCACATTAGAACTGATAGGAATTGGCTATTTTCAATCGATTTACATTTACATTGTTGCACAGTGTAATGTTCGAACATAGTATATGTTCTCAAACTCTACTGCAAATCGACGTTAGTGATATGGGCCTGTAATTGAGCGCATTACTCCTATTTCCCTTTTTGGGTATTGGTGTGAATTGAGCAACTGAGTGTGATTTGCGAAGTATCCATGTAGATATAGATGTAACTACTGTACTTAGTTACGAATGAATTGCAAAATAATCGAATAAAAGTAGAGAGTTATGATGGTACAAACTTTTGTTGAACGGTAACAAATGCCGATCGTACAGGAAGGGCTCACTGTGGGAAGCGTTCTCATTAATTCGTACAGTTGGACTCGCAACATCTTTTGCCTCGCGATAAATTAAATGATTATCGCAAAGTTCAGCGATAATAAATCTCAGTTCCATCTTAACGTTTTAAACAGTTGCAATATCGTCTGCACAGGTAACTCGACGACTGCCGATGTTCGGTGTATTACAATGACTCGACACGCAGGCCGCAGTTGCCTATGAGTATGCGACTCACACGCACAACGCGGAGAGATAGATATCACGAACCGACTGCTTACGCAAGTGGACTTGTGTAGTCAGAGGGGGTGATACAGGTACCCCATAGTGTTTTGATCCTGTTTAATTAATTCTCCCAGTCTATTGTGCATAGTGTTGACATCTGTCACATCTTGCACGGTCGAGTGCCTACTTATCGGAAAACATGTTCCGAAATAAACCTTATTTTTCTGTGACAACAGTACCAAATGGACAAACACGTTACTAGACGTTTTAAATAGATTACTTGTGCTCTACTAACGGAACTTTTTTCGTAGTTTATGCAGTTCACACCCTGTATATGGGTGAGACAATTTCTGTAATGGTGTAAATGGCCAACTATTGTAGTTAAAACTAGCTGCGACAAAGGGAAAAGAATCAAACATTTTTACAGCACAGAACAGCAAAGCTTTTTCTTTCTCGCCGTCCGTTTTAACACAAGACTTATACATTTAAACAAAAAAATTATATAGTTCACGTCCGGCCGAATGTTTCAATAATTTATCTATCAAAATGTGGATCAAATCATTCAAAAACTTTTCGAGATATTTGCCAGCAAATTTTCACTAATTTATATTACGTATATCTGTCCAGAACATTTCGAGATATTTGGTGACAAGGTTTAGCCTCTATATTTTACATATTTATTTGTGTCTAAGGACAGACTTAAGCAGCACTCCGTCTTCAGCCCACAAGTGGCCCATCAGGACCATCAACCACCGTGTCATCCTCAGCTGAGGATGCAGATGGGAGGGGCGTGTGGTCAGCACACCGCTCTCCCGGTCTTTATGGTGGTTTTCTGCGACAGGAGCCGCTACTGCTCGGTCGAGTAGCTCCTCAATTGGCATCACGAGGCTGAGTGCACCCCGAAAAATGACAACAGCCCATAACGGCCCTGACGGTCACCCATCCCAGTGCCGGCTACCCGCAACAGCGCTTAATTTCTGTGATCTGACGGGAACTGGTGTATCCAGTGCGGCAAGGCCGTTGCCCCATAAGCACAGATTTAAAAATGTGTATATAAAACACTCGCGTATCCGCATTCCGCATTGTTTGAAATATTCAAGTCAAGCGATCTCTACTTTTCGAATTTTGCGACCACAAACATATGAAAGTTTAATTTTTATACTTAGAGATGCTACTTGGGGTGAAACTTCAGTTTGCTAATAACGTACTCTGTACCATAATCGTCGTGTTTGTCAATTAGACGTTGTGTCGTTTATATTAGTTATTAAAAAGTGATCAACAGCAAATATAATGACTCGAAAGAAGAAACGTGCTTTTCCCAGCAACACTAATACTGAATGAACTATCACAACTTTTGGTTTTCCAGTCTGTCTTTCGAATTCCGTAGTAGTTGCTGTGCCTACATTGATGAATTAGTACTCCTGTAAGACTGAAATGTCCGATGAAATGGCCTATCCACTAACTAGACATTGTTTCTATAACACATTCCGGTGGCCGCTGTATTGCTAGTTCCTGCCATGAAATTTGGAAATAGAGCACTACATACTGCAAGGCATATATATATTCTGGAAGGGTTGAGACTGCTTTACTCCTCTAACTTAGGGACTTATACGGCAGTAACGCTGTTGGCGTAGGATGTTCTGTAAGTACATCCTGGGCTAGTAATCAGAGGTATATACTCCAGCAGATCTAGCAACGCATGTTCCCCGAACATGTGGTATCTCCGTCCTTTGAGAAAGAGTGGAAGAATGTCTGATCCAATGAAATTGTTACTGAGAATGCTAACACGCATTACGCTGTGTATGAGCAGCAGGTCGAGTACCTTGTGCATTCACATGTGCCAGAACATGTGAACTGTGTATATTGAAACGGCCATCACGAGTAAACAAAGCCTCATCGCTATACAGGACTTCAGCCGGGAATAAAGAAAGCAGGCGATCCTATTGTAAAAACTATTGCGCGACCTGCGAGCACTGGGGAAAATCTTCAGGTGCTAGTTCTGCCACGTGCTTAAGATGGAATGTATGGAGTTGTTGGTCATGTAACACAGTACTCACAAGCCTACATCTAACGCCAAAAATGTGGGCAGTACGTCGTGTACTTGTAGCTGTAGTTTCTTCAATATGTCGCAGAATCTCGTTGCCTGTTTTTGGAATAGGCACTGTTCGATTCCGATCTATACCACGCATACTTGCAAGGAAAATGCCTGTTTCACGCAGCAGGCGATGCGAATCTTTGGTTGGGAAACCACTGAAGCTCGTCAACATTCCGTTCACAGACCCGTGTACCAGACGTGTGTCAATCACTTCAGCATACAAACACAGGTACCTAAGCCGCTTAACGTTCACTGTTGTCAGAAGGAGGTAATGACTATGAGTGAATATGTTGTTTGCAGGGAAGTCATCGCCGTTGTCACAAAGCGCTGATGTCTGTGAATAAATCAATGTTTTGCAAGCAGATCTCAGAGCCGACCATCCGTATATAGAGTAGCTTTGAATGTCAGTAGACATTCCTAGTCAGCCACATCGATGCAAAAATTATATTTGTTTTTATGTTCTACACCTGCTGCATTAGTGTGAACGAATAATTTTGGAACACCCTGTATATCGAAAGGTAGTTGTTTCGTACGTAATTTATGAATAACATTAGTTTTCTCGAAGGCATAAAGAATCTACCAATTCTTGCATACTGTTCGACTGTAGGGGTATCTTACGACGCTGAATCAACGGAAGAGACAGCTGCATGATTCTCGATGTGTTCAGAGCTATGCAGAAATACTCTGTAAACAGCAACACGAGACGTTACGAGAAATTCGTTTTACATCGTGGAAAGTCTTAATCAATATGTTCTGACATTAGACGATGCAGAAAGGGCTCAATACACATGCTACTTCATCTGGCACGAGACTGGTAACTAAATCGATCTCCCTTCCTGCATACTATCTGCGAATGTATTAGAAGCGAGACAGAATGAACTCCCACCATAGACTTCACAGATGCAGATTGTATACTTATGCACGAAGAAGTGTTTTAACATTTGACCCAGAGCGAGCGTCTATTTTTGGAACGCTATATTTGACTATAATAATTGTAGTATTTCATTATCATGTTCGCCCCCGGTAGCTGAATGGTCAGCGTGACGGATTGTCAGTCCCCTGGTCCCGGGTTCGATTCCCGGCTTGGTCGGGGAATTTTCTCCAGCCATGGACTGTGTGTTGTGCTGTCCTCATCATCACCCTATCCTCCTTATCGACCGCAGGTCACCGAAGTGGCGTCAAGTTGAAAGACCGGCACCCAGCGAACGGTATCCCAGACGGGGAGCCCTAGCCATACGATTAAATAAAAAATAAATAAATTATCATACTCTGTTTAAGAAGGAATCTGCCGTACTTAGACAGTTAGCATTTGGTATGAAGATTTTGGCAATGCTCTTACGAAATATTGCTGACAGTCTTTACGAAGAAACATGCGAAATGCTGTAAAGTGTTCCTAATTTAAGCTATACTCTACTGTAATAAGGAACACGAACTATAGCATGTGACAAGTGAAAGAAATCTATACAGAGGAAACGAAATCGAAGATAACATTATGGAAATGGTAGAGAAAAGTAGATGAGGATGGGATGGGAGGTATGATATTGTGAAAAAGAATGAAGGGACACATTTGGTTTCGGCGACTTTTAACGAGAGCAAGAATGGTACTGGGAAAAGATTATTTTATCTCCCACTCGAAATCGGTAGCTCTGCACTCAGGAAGCAGAACGGCCGGACACTCTGAGCCACCATGGATGGAATTTCTGGCTGTAAACATACTTCATCAGCACCATGGTGTGCATGCCTACATAGTGTTTCGTCGTGTTGTGCAAGTTAAGGTTATCTAAAAGTAAAATATGGCAAATAGACATATTTTGTAACTTGCTTGTAGTCGTCGCGGTAATGTACATTTCCTTATAGAAGCGCTTTAGGATCTTAAGAACGTGGCTGGTAATTCTGCAGTAACAATTCGCGATGCTCTGTGAAATTGTTCCCTATAGACAACGAAAATTTATTTTCGTGTTTAGAAGGCCAAAATGACCACACTCAAATTACCGAATACTTAATAAACATAACAATGTTTTGAAGGTCTATTAAAAGAAAAGGTGAAGTTCTGGATGAAAGATCATTAAGGCTAATACATGAAAACGTAGTGACAATCCATCAATAGTAATAACTTTAATTAAAATGGGTAGGGAGTATACACGCAACAACATTAATGACGCTCGTTTCAAGAGGATGTCGAAACTATAGAAATCTGGATGGAAGTTCAGATTGTCTGATCCCAGATACAGGTAACAACCATCAATTGACGAAACTTTTGTTCTCAATAATGACATAGAAAATGGCTTTGTTTTTTACCGACTCAGATCTCGAATTTCTAAGTCAGCAGGAAATTATATTGTTGGATAGTACTTTTCAATATGAAGTGAAATATTTTCTCCCTGTATTTACAGTATACTGTTACTCTGAGGGTTCTTATATACGACTAGTATTGAGCCTTGTGAGAGGTAAGATGAAGGAAATCTTTCTAAAAGTTCATAAATGTGTTCATGATGAGTGCGGGAGGAGAAAACAGACTTTTAAACCAAAACCGTTGGTCATTGACTTCGAACTATCCATCCATGAGAGCGTAAAGATTGCGTTCCGATCAATCAAGATTGTTGTTTGTCGGTTTCATTTAGCACAAGCTTCATAACTACAGTTATAAGTGTTGTATTATCAGAGATATACTATCGTTGAATAATAAAGGCCTGTAAATAATAGAGAATGTTTATGGAACTTTCAGTCGGTTCTTAGAAGGACATAGACATATTACGAATTGAAATATTCAGTACTAATGTTTGTGAATTATAATACCGGGTATACCAATTCATAATATACAATGTTATTTGATCTTCTAATTCCCGACGTGAAACAGCTGTGTTGGAGGTCTGACGCGTCTGTATATGTCTGGGATGAGAGGTGACAAACCAATGGAGCGATTTTAGTAGAGTGAAAATGAAATGATCGTATGGCATTGTTGGTCGGGAGGTCCCATTCGGTTTCGGCCGCCAAGTGCAACTCTTATTTCAGTAGGCGTCACATTGGGCGACTTGCGTGCCGATGATGAGGATGAAATGATGATGAGGACAATACTACACCCAGTCCGCGAATGCAGAAAATCTTCAAGTCGGCCGGGAATCGAACCCAGGCCAGCTGCATGGGACGCAAGCACGTTGCCACTCAGCTAAGCAGGCGGACTTTTGTACGGTCTGAAGACTGGTTTAACCGGGATGGCTCTTAGCTATATTTTCTGATAGTCTGTACACTCGTTTAATGATCACCAGCTTTATAAAGTAAAAAAAAAAAAAAAAGCATGCTGACAGCGCTCTCTCTTGCAATACCCTGCATAAATCATGAGAGAATCACCAAACAGTGTTGTGCTGAATTGTATATCTGGAAACTATCTACATAAAAATAAGGAAGTGCGACTATCTTAACTCCAGCCGGCCGTGGTGGCCGAGCGGCTGTAGACGCTACAGTATGGAACCGCGTGACCGCTACGGTCGCAGGTTCGAGTCCTGCCTCGGACATGGATGTGTGTGATGTCCTTAGGTTAGTTAGGTTTAAGTAGTTCTAAGTTCTAGGGGACTGATGACCTCAGAAGCTAAGTCCCATTCTGCTCAGAGCCATTTGAATCATGTTTTTATCGAACTCCTACGGTTGAGTCCCATTCATCGTCTTTCTGTTTCGTAGTTGCGCACCAGGCAACTCGAAGAAACGAATACTGTCATTGTAGATCAGTACCACACTTGCTAACTTTTATGTCGATCTTTTTTAGCTCTACGATGTGGTAGTGTATAATCCGACGTCGTTGTTGCTAACGTTACACTTACAGTTTAAGAAGCAATTTCAAAAGAAACACTGTTGACAGATTTCTTGACGTGGTTCGCTGTTATAGCCATGCATATTCCAAATTTTTCGAAATTTGGGAGATATGTGTAACAATACCTAGCAAGAGAATACATCTGTGGAAAAAAAAAAAACGAAACTTCTAAGACGGACGGGTGATGCACGAGCACAGCGACTGTAGGTATACTGTGTTCTGCATTCTCATCGCAAATGTTCTTCCGCTACACACATTATCGCACTTCATGTTGGTGTCTCCATTCTACTTCAGGAGGTTTGTGTTGGTTAGTTTATATTTTTTTAAATTGTGAACAGATTTCTGTTTCTGTTGCTAAAATTACATAAAACAATGCGACGTCGGCGTCATTTCTGCACAGCGCTACCAGGGTAGCGAACCCTGATTACGTAACAAACCTCACTTTAAAGAAAATTGTCCTTTAAATCTGCAGAAACAATATTTTACTCCATATGTTTCAGGTGGTGAAACTACAAAACAATTGGTTTGTCGTTGCTGTAAAAAAGACCAGTAAGTGGTTGCACTGCGCATTTCGACTTATTTACTTGAGCCTTCTAGATGTTACTGATGTTTTTGGCTATCTTATCACCACACAGCCACAAAAGGAAAACTCACAAAGTTTGCAGATTACAGTGTGTGAAATCACATCGATGAGGAAGAACATGCATTGTTTCCTCCATACATTTGGGCAACGGGTTCTGCGTCCTTGTGGCGGAATACTGACGCTTGTGAATTTTCATTTTCGATTTAATGCTTCGTGCGAGTCCCCTCATCCGATGACTTCAAATTTTTGAAACATGCACAAACTGAGACTACATAAGAATTAATTCTGCCAAAAGTGCCCAAATCACTACAACGCATGCAAACATAAAAAAGGCACGCTTTCACACAACAAAATATAGAATTACTAAAAAGTGCTGAACTTCCACGTAGAAGTTGATGAATTCGTGTGAGTCGAATGTGAAGGAGCTCCGAGAGACCTAATTCGACACAAGGTATCTGGGGTAGACCGCACTCCTCGGAATTATTGAGATCTTTGGAATGACCAACGGCGACAAAACTACATCACTTCGAATGCAAGGTTTAAGAATCAAGCAAAATAGCCCCCACGAACAATTTAATTAGTTTTACTTCCATATAAGGAATGTGCTGACAGGTTTGACTACTACCGAACTATCAGTTTAATAAGCTGTGGTTACAAAATACTGACGCTGAACGGGACGGCGTTATGGGTTATGTTCTGTGTTATTCAAATTGCTCATTGAGCAAGCAGTAAAAGATATTTATAGAGTTAATTTAAGTACATGAAGAACAAATAAAATTATTAGAGGTTGATGATGTTGCTGTAATTCTGCCAGAGACCGCAGAAGATCTGTAGAATAGATATATAGTGTCTTGAAATCAGATTATAAGAGAATTTCAAAAAAACGAGGGTAAAGCAGTATATTACAATTAAATCAGGCTCTACTGTCGAAAATAGAGTATTGAATAAGGTAATAAAAGTAGTGGTGTTTTGCAATTTCCCAGTGAAATAGCTGACGACGGCAGATGTTAAGGGGATATAAACTGCTGACCGGCAACAACAAAACAAGCATTTCGGGAAATGTGAAATGTGTTAACGATAATTGTAAATTTTTCTGATGATACGTATTTTTTGCAGATATTTGTCTGGAGTGCAGCCTTTCGCGTAAGTGAAATGTCAACAATAGCTTGTACAGACTACAATAGCATAGAAAGTTTGAAAATGTGGAGCTAGAGAACAACGCAGAAGGTTAGAAGGTTCGATCTTGTAACTAGGGGAGAGATACTGAATCGATTTATGAAGAAACTAATTTATGGCGCAACTTGACTAAAAGAAGTGGTCCGTCCTACCATATCAAGATGTAGTTAATTTGGTATTGTGAGGAAGTGAGGAAAGTAAAAAGTTAAGAACGAGACCATAAGAACGTTCAAGTGGAAGTAAGTTGCAATAGTTACTCTGAAATGAAGGGATTTCCTCTGCAGAGATTAGTGCGGGAAGCTGGATCGAAGCACATATCGGACTGAAGAACGCAACAACAACAACGCACGTTACGAGCCTAGTTGTTCTTTTTCCTTTCAAGTAAATTCCATTATAGTCTCTGAAGTAACTGCTGAATTTGTATTAAGTGAGTCATTCTAAACTTCTCTTACAGGCGCATTTGTACCCAGTAATTTACAGAAGCGAGTACCCCACAAGGAGCTGTTATAGTTTTATCCCCGAGTACATCTGCATTCCATACGGCTAACATAGATTCGAGAAAACGGGCAATCCTAACGGGACCGCGCAAATGATTTCTCAGGTAGAGACGGGTTTCGCAAAGTGCCGGGGAGGGGGGTTAAGGTGGAGTGACGTCATATCACTGCCAGCCCCCGTGTCTGGAGATTCGGCTCCAGGACCCCAGTGCCATCACCACTGCTGACTGCTGACTCCGGGCGTCGAAGAAGAGACCAGCAAGAAGACAGCTACAGGTAAGGATTCCGCTGCTTGCCTCCCTACTCGTGTAGTTTTGGCTAATTTGCTAAACAGAGCTGTACTCACCAGGTTTTCACTCGGTTTCTCCACCGCTCTAGGGGTCTCACCACAAAAATTACCCTTTGTTCTATGCGTAGATAAAATGTGTAGCATCTCTTTCACCAGAGTGCAAACTCAGTCTCGGTATCTTGATTTATTTTATTTTACATTATTACGGTTTATATTGATTTTCCGCATCTTCTATTTGTGATGTACCATCCTAGCCCCTTCTATTCGCATTATTTTGTACCCATACCACGGAATATTTACTGTAGCCAAATGTTTTCGCAGCTGTGGAATCGCAACTTACTTCTTAGCCTAAGTATCAACGAAGACTATGGACCTAATTTTATAGGTACTGCCTTCTTACTAGCTGATGCTGCTAACAAACTTATAATATAACAAAACGATTAGTATTACGCATGGCTGATTACTTTACATCATCTAATGACGAACGAGTAGAGTTTTCTGCTAGCACAAAACAGTCTTTGTTCCTTACTGTACATTTAAGTATGTCTTGCATCGTCAGAGATTCGTTTCCTATACCTAAATATAACAACGTCATTGCAGTAATGCCGGCCGAAGTGGCCGTGCGGTTCTAGGCGCTACAGTCTGGAGCCGAGCGACCGCTACGGTCGCAGGTTCGAATCCTGCCTCGTGCGTGGATGTGTGTGATGTCCTTAGGTTAGTTAGGTTTAATTAGTTTTAAGTTCTAGGCGAGTTAAGTCACATAGTGCTCAGAGCCATTTGAACCATTGCAGTAATGATAGTTCTTCAGTAAATATTTAATATCGCTGAAGAAAATATCGCATGGCATAGTACTTCCCTGCGCTGTAAAGCGATCGTTAACGGAGGGGACAAGTATTGGATGAGTTCATGTGTAAATATTGACATGAAAACTTAGGTTTCTGAACCCGGTAACCCTTTTAGTAATGTCAGAACTTTGGAGTTCAACTTACGTCAGAAGGTTCTCAGTCCAACGGTAATAGGTTAATAACCACCATTTCCCGGTTTTTTCCCCTATCTTTCAGGCAGTTCCTGAGTTTTTACTTCAGCTATACGCGTCAACCATTTACCGCTTACGATACGCACTGTTCCATATGCAGGAGAGTTACTGTTTCGACCCTCATGCAGAATTCACAATATCTTGTAAACATTATGTGAATTTTATATCACGTATGATCTGCATTTTTGGATAATTGTGTCGTAATATTGCTTTACTGTGTTACTACGGGAATCATATTAGATGAAAACCTTATGCAATGTTGCTTTATTTCGTTTTGAGTAATACGTTTGGTGCTATTACACTGCAGTATAACGCCAAGTTTTATTTCATAAAATAATTGTTGTTGTTGTTGTCTTCAGTCCTGAGACTGGTTTGATGCAGCTCTCCATGCTACTCTATCCTGTGCAAGCTGCTTCATCTCCCAGTACCTACTGCAACCTACATCCTTTTGAATCTGCTTAGTGTACTCATCTCTCGGTCTCCCTCTACGATTTTTACCCTCCACGCTGCCCTCCAACGCTAAATTTGTGATCCCTTGATGCCTCAAAACATGTCCTACCAACCGATCCCTTCTTCTAGTCAAGTTGTGCCACAAACTTCTCTTCTCCCCAATCCTATTCAATACCTCCTCATTAGTTACCTGATCTATCCACCTTATCTTCAGTATTCTTCTGTAGCACCACATTTCGAAAGCTTCTATTCTCTTCTTGTCCAAACTAGTAATCGTCCATGTTTCACTTCCATACATGGCTACACTCCAAACAAATACTTTCAGTAACGACTTCCTGATACATAAATCTATATTCGATGTTAACAAATTTCTCTTCTTCAGAAACGCTTTCCTTGCCATTGCCAGTCTACATTTTATATCCTCTCTACTTCGACCATCATCAGTTATTTTACTTCCTAAATAGCAAAACTCCTTTACTACTTTAAGTGTCTCATTTCCTAATGTAATTCCCTCAGCATCACCCGATTTAATTTGACTACATTCCATTATCCTCGTTTTGCTTTTGTTGATGTTCATCTTATATCCTCCTTTCAAGACACTGTCCATTCCGTTCAACTGCTCTTCCAAGTCCTTTGCCGTCTCTGACAGAATTACAATGTCATCGGCGAACCTCAAAGTTTTTACTTCGTCTCCATGAATTTTAATACCTACTCCAAATTTTTCTTTTGTTTCCTTTACTGCTTGCTCAATATACAGATTGAATAACATCGGGGAGAGGCTACAACCCTGTCTCACTCCTTTCCCAACCACTGCTTCCCTTTCATGCCCCTCGACTTTTATGACTGCCATCTGGTTTCTGTACAAATTGTAAATAGCCTTTCGCTCCCTGTATTTTACCCCTGCCACCTTTAGAATTTGAAAAAGTATTAGAACAAATTTTTCATTCCGAAAGATATTATTATTCGTACTTTTTGCCATCTTAATGGAACTGCAATTTATGATAGTGTTACATGAGGTACATTTCGCACTTACTTCACTGATTTGTGGAGCGAGACACTCGTTTTTATTTACAAAGTACTAACAGTGGTGAAAGATGTTTATTACTCCTGTTTCATGTTTTGAAGTCGGGAAGTGTTCCGCTCGTTATTAGCAGAGGTTGAAAATGAATTAACATGGGTAATGTTTGACCGTACTCACTTACTTGGTCACTACATTTAGGAGAAGTCACACTGTTTTTAACAGAGATTTTACTTTGGTTTTTCCTGTTTTTGATTCAGCACTGTCGACTTAAGAACATGCAAATGAGAGTAATAAATATTTTGTAAATGAAAGCAAATCGTGTCTGGCATAAAATCTCAGTTAATAATAATGACATGTTACAGCTAACACGGATGTTCACCATAAAAAAGTATTATATAACGTTAGTGTTTACTATTCAGGTAGTCTTCAACGAATGTATTTTCGGAGTGCTATTAGTAGTCCCAAATTGTTTGCTACGTATTCGACTAAACCACACTGTAATTTTCATTTCTGTTTTCACTGTTAGTGTAATGGTGAACGGGATAGGCTGGGAAGCGTGGTGAATTTATAGTAACGGTTCGAAACATCTTGAAAGACAAAATTTTTTTCTGTTGATTTTGTTATTTATTCGAATTATTTGGCGTTATTTGTGAGTCTATAGTCACCGTGACTATTATCCACAATGGAAATTGGCAGGATGGGTGTATTACCCATACTAACGGAATCCCAGTAGTATATTCGTTGTTTCTGCAGTTTGCTCCCTCCTCCAGTTCCGTTCGTGGTGGTTCTTCTGCCTTCAGGTATGGCTGTCCTCAGCCAATGGAAGAGTTAGAAAGTCACACGACACGAAAGCAGCGCATTTTCTACAGTAAATACGAAACTGCCAAGACGCCCAAGTGATAATTTCATACTTTCTGCGATATGATTAGCGCTCTCGCACCTCATTTGTGTTTATGTGGACATACTTTATATAGTAGACATTCAAGATAATAAAATGTGTAGGTTTATTAGATTACAAAACACAAACTGTTTCACTGTTTCGAAACAACGTATCGAAAGATTACATTGTTCTGTTTGATTTGTTTCGAAACAGTTACGTGTTTCAGTTTGCCCATCTCTATTTGTCACAATGGTGCGTAGGAGGGAGATGAGGGGAGGGGGGGGGGGGGGGGGCAACAGAGGCGGAATAACACTCTATAGCTGGGTGCGACTAGATCAGAGAGGTGCAAACTGTGTGAACTGATAGACAACAGTAGCTGTCCGCCTCACCACACACACTAATGTAGGCACAACGTTAACGCCTGCCTTCATGTGCGTGGATCGAAGTCACGCTCTACTTTTCTGCTTTTAGTTTCCAAAATGAAACTTAAGACTTATATTGTTGCTGTTTCCTCTCATTAACCTTCAAGGGGTTTTAAAGAAAATCATTCGATTTCACAGGAATATGTGATTATAGATAGATACGTTTTAACTTACTTACAGAACAACGAAGTTCCGTCCTGTTACGGTCCGAGCGGCTCACCCCGTCGGAGTTTCGAATCCTCCTTCGCGCTTGGGTGTGTGTGTCGTCCTTAGCTTAAGTTAGTTTAACTGAGATTAAGTAGTGTGTAAACTTGGGGACCGATGACCTCAGCAGTTTGGTCCCATTAGACTTTACCACAAATTAACACAGAGTCCTCACTTTCAAATGAATCATTTGATTTTACAAGGGTTTATTATTTACTTAGTTGCACGACGAACCTTCGGTCCTTATTTGCTATTTCGTTTGCGCCCGGCGTTTCCATTTACCTTTCACAAATGTTCAATATGACTTCCCCCAGCCACACGAAAACCTCGAGACGATAATCAAAGGGGATCCCTGCTTCTATGATCATGTCTGGAATTACTGCATTCACTGGTGCTGGAATGTGGTGTCGCAAGTCGTTACCAAGAAATGTTGGAAGAGGATGCAGACCGAGAGTCACAAAGGCTCACAGGAAGGTTCAAATGGTTCTGAGCACTATAGGACTTAACGTCTGAGGTCATCAGTCCCCTAGAACTTAGAAATACTTAAACGTAACTAACCTAAGGACATCACACACATGCATGCCCAAGGCAGGATGCAAACCTGCGACCGTAGCGGTCGCGCGGTTCCATACCGCAGCGTCGCACAAGAAGGGTCAAATATTTCTCATGGGGTAAGGTTTAGGAAGTTCAGCGGAGAAATGTGAGATCCATACGTCATTTAGTTCCGAACCATCTCCGAAACTGTTAATTTTTTAAGGAATGATCTTACACATGTGTGGATTCGTAAGTCCTTAGCTGCGATTCGTAAAATTGAAATTGTCAACAGTTTTCTTTCGTCACTCACGTAGAAGATCAAATGTTGGGAAATAGGATGAATCTCTCTGAAATAGCCTATATTCTCTGAAGGTTCAACAATAGCTACTGAAGCATGAAGTGCTAGCTTGTCCTGCTGAGTTCATAACCCCAGTCCTCCGCAGATCACGATAATGTTCATCGCCGACACAATTGCACCATGTAAAGAACGTCTCCTGCTCGTCGGGCAACTAGGACTCAGCGACCGGTTGGTCACGTTTGACCCGTTATGTGTACTATCGGCTCTCTGAACACTGGTAATTCTGGAAGGCAATACAGTCATCTCCTGAGCGCAACAAAGAATTTGTTGACCTTTGGCCATAAGAAATTTCGGTGAACTCTTTCTGGCCCGTGCGCCAATCAACAAAACCGAAGGGTAGACCTCCTCGCAATGGAGACATCGAATGTCTTAACACTCAATCCTGATTTAAATGTAGCCGACCGCATCTCAATATAAAATGAGGGCATCCCATGTTTAGAAGAAAATTTGTGAGAAACTCTACGGCACAGAGTCCTCCGGCACGGCGAACTACAACCAAGTTACGTCAGAAGATTATATGAGTTACTTATTCTTTTCCTGAAAGCAGTACCGTTCGATCAACGCTCTTTGCGCAAGAGACTAAGCACGCTCAATACAAACCTGCTGCTAATATCGCCACTATCATCGCATCAGAAAAAATCCAACAACTTTCGGAATCGTAAGAAGCTGTCTGCAAAAGCAGATAGCCGTTCGTTCCGAGGAAGGGTTCCATACAACCTGTAGTGTGTTGTCAGTAGAAACAGTCCCAATGTGTTGTTCAATTTTTATGACTTGGAACCAATGGTTAGACACCATAGCAGTTAGAGCTTGGAAAGAATTAGTGTAATAGGATTCAAGATTTCTTCGTGGCTTTTTTTCTGTCTCTTTTTAAAATATCCATTAGATTGCTTTTTTCGCTAATATCCACTGTTTCCCCTGTGCTCATCTCATGCGTTTTAACTTAAACCGGCACGATAATATTTTGTCATTACAGGATGTGCTCGGATTATAAAGCGGTATTCGTGATCTTCACACACTCTTTTTCTGGCTAACTTCCTCGATTTTGTCTGGTATTATTTCGGTAACTTCCTAGATGATGTTTATCCTGGTGACTTCCCTTTCATTCAACTAAAAAATAGGTGTGGAATCTTTGGAGTTGGTCAAATGACATATCTTGATCTAGAGGGTTTACAATTCACTAATTTTTAGTAATCTTAGGAATTGTTTCTTTTGCTATTTTTAAGTAATTAGTAAGGACAGCAATGTCGTCTGTATCATACACCAGTCTATCCGCAGATTATCTTCATTTTTATTTGTTTATATGTATTAGCCTTTACACAAGCTAGCTACCTAGATTTCTTCTTAGGGATGATACATTAGTTGCATGGATTTGTTGCAGATAAATGACGCCTCTTTTAATTTTTTAAAATGAATATTCTTCCGAGTTTCATAAAGTACGACATGCTCTTCATCTTGGCGTAGCACTTACACTCAACTTCGTTAGTTATTTGCACTTTATATGTTCGCTTGCAATTTATATCTCGTGCTGCTCCATGTAGTACTACAGTAATTTTTCTCACATATTTTGTGACCGTATTTGGTCTTCTGGTTGACGTTTTCCACACTTTCCTTTCCTTTTCTGCAGAGAGTGTTTTTGAGTTTGAAAATTAATTTCTACTGGTAGCGCCTGAATTGTTCTGTGACACGGTAACTCGAACGCTTCCACTGTCTTCTTTTGTGGCATTCCTACAGTCCACGAATATCTTACATACAATGTTGGGATCCAGGCGTACAACGACAGAAATTTTTTTCTCAAATGATTGTTACTAGCATATCTTTCCTGGGATAGCCTGCGTTTTATGTTCTTCTCGGTTCATTCTTTTGCGTTGTTTTGTTTTGAAAGTATATCAGACATTCTTCACTTTATCTACTTCATGGTCCACAATTTTGCTTGTAAGTTTGTCGCTAAACGCATTTTTGCGACTCCTCAATATTTTATTTTATTGTTAATCGATATGCCGTTCTCAGCAGATTGTTCATTCTATTTACCACATCCTGTTCTTCTTTCTCTTCTACATAAGCGTACACAATGCAAATGGATGTAATGGTGAAGTTGATGCAGATCAGTAGGACTGTTACGGCGTCTGGTCAGCGTGTTACTTGGTTGGAGCGCATTTGTCACTTACAGATACCACCAATCTATGATGACATGAGCCAATTTTTGAGGGTCATATCCCGGACGAGCATGACTGAGAAACGGTATAGCAGCGCAGACGATCAAAGATCATCAGACTCTTGTTCTCGCTCAGAGTATGTTAATATCCGCTTTGTAATCCTGAAGCCATATGTTGTGTTTGCAGTTCCGGACTGATATCAAGGCCATGAAGATTGTCAGGTACTTCACTGTTGTTTTGACTTGGGTGTAATGTGGGTCTAGCACAATTAGACAACGCCATTCAAGGCCTTGGTATAATAGCTGCTCTTTGTTAAATCAACGCTGGATGAGCCACCTAAAGCAAGTCTGGTCATGCTGTAAGATTAGTTTCAGTTCAGAGAAGAAATTTACAAACATGGATGTTATAAAATATTAATACACGGGGTGATCAAAAAGTCTCTCCGCAGTACCGTGTGATTGTTAGTCGCGCATGCCGTATGATTGTTCGCCTGCCTGAGTTACTTCCCTTCCAGTGGACTCTCCCAACATTCCTCTGTTTCGTTTATCTCAGCCAGCGTCTGTAGTATCGTTGGTGGGTGACGTTGCGCGTTAATGTGAACATTTAAGTTTACTTCCTTTGTTCATTTCTTTCGTTTTTGTCACTGTTAAAGTGCTAACCATCGAAGAATGTGTGTTTTTAGTCGAGCAAGTGTTCAAAGCTGGCAGTAAATACACAATTTCAGTTCGTCAAATATTTAATTCAGTTTTTTCGGAGACAACATCCCAAATCGCGATACCGTGCGAGATTTGATTAACAAATTTGAAGTGACAGGTGCACCGAGAAGTGGTCGTCCTAGCATTTTGTCTGATGATAATTTACTATTTCCGATAAAATGTCCATGAGTCCGAACAAATTAGTAACAAAACTCGCCCAGGAAACCGATGTTAGTGGCGGAACGACCCACACACCTTTAAGGGAAAAGTTAGAACTTTTCCCATGCAAAGTGACAGTCGTGCTACAACTGAAAGATACTGATCACGGTAAGAGACTGCATTATTGTCAATGATTCAAAAACTCTTTCAAAAAAATGGAAGAGATATTCTTAATGAAACGTTTTTCACTGATGAGGCGTGGTTTCATTTATACGAGTACATGAACTCGCAAAATTCTCGTATGTAAAGTACTGCATATCCATTGTGTGTTCATGAGGAATCACTTCATTCTGTGAAAATAGGAGTTTGGATTGCAATTTCTAGACCTCGGATTATGGGTCCCATATTTTTCAACGAAACGATAAACGCACACGATACTGCAGTGGTATTTTGTACCCCTTCGTAGGAGAACTTGTGTTAAGTGAGATACTGATCGGTTATTTTCAACAAGATGGTGCAACCGGGCGCATACAGCTCGCGTTTCAATGTCCCTGCTTGCTGCTGTTTTTGGTGATCGCATAATATCACAGGGAGTTTGGCCTCCACGATAGGCTGACCTAACACCACCTGACTCTTTCTTCTGTGCTGCAGCGAAAGCAACTGTCTATAAAAACCGTCCAAAATCCATCGATGAATTGAAAACTGCAATATCCACTTACACTGCTTCTGTAACAGAAGAAATGTTACAGCTTGTGTTTGGAAATATGATTAGATTAACTGACTCGTGTATTCAACAACAGGGGGGGGGGGGGGGGGAACTTTCAACGTTTAATGTGAAAATTTGTAAGTAAAAATGAATATTCAATAAATTAATAACTTGTATTTCACTGAGTATATCCACTGCGGCATACGGCACCCGCGGCATACAATCATACGGCACTGCGGAAAGAGTTTTTGAACACCCCGAACTACGTATAAAGAACACCAGTGTCATATTAAACAGAGTTTGACCCATGCTACTGTAAGACTAGGGATGTTGGACCTATCAAATACAGCTAGAAAAACTGACGTGTTCTATTCTCTGCGAATATCTACTACGAAGTAGCCAGTCATATCAGAACCATTGCTTGAGGCTCGACGAACTGCAGTGACGCTCTAATTAAAAATTAGTGACAGGCAGTCTATCTGTTATTGTAGGTAGTTCAAAAATTGCTCTGAGCACTATGCGACTTAACGTCTGAGGTCATCAGTTGCCTAGAATTTAGAACTAACTAAACCTAACTAACCTAAGGACATCACACACATCCATGCCGAGGCAGGATTCGAAATTGCTACCGTAGCGGTCGCTCAGTTCCAGTCTGTAGCTCCTAGAACCGCACGGCCACTGCGGCCGGCTATTGTAGGTAGTGCTCGTTGCTCCCATTTCTAATAATCTAATACTTAAATAGTGATAATAATAATAATAATAATAATAACAATAATGTAGAACGCTACGGTCGCAGGTTCGAATCCTGCCTCGGGCATGGATGTGTGTGATGTCCTTAGGTTAGTTAGGTTTAAGTAGTTCTTGGTTCTAGGGGACTGATGACCACAGCAGTTGAGTCCGATAGTGCTCAGAGCCATTTGAGCCAATAATGTAGAAACTATTCCAACTATGAATGGGTTATGCGCATGAGGAGGGTCTACGTTCTTAAAAATGATTCTGATGTGAAACATGTACAAACAGTTTTCTTATAAGCAATTTTTGTGCACGAAACGTGTGCTGCTCACTTGTATCCCAGTATGTTCTCCGAGTTAATGAATACATTATCTGCATATTGAAGAGCTTTCATCGTCTCCGATAGTAAAAAATGTAAATGAACTACATAAGCACGAACTTCGGGACCTTACTGTGGCCCATACTCGTATTCCTTACCACCAGTCTACGTTCTTTGTGTCTGACAAGCAGCTGTTAGTTACAGAGCAAAAAATAATAGGGGTTGCGTTCCGCAGTGGAAATTCGTTTGAGAGCTACTAGAGAGAGAGTCGGTTTGTTCAACAATCACTTCAATCTGAGCCTCCGTTCCTGAAGCATGTACGGGAACTGTACGGGTACTATTGGTCGGCATGAATCCAACGAATCTAGTTTGAACTCAGATTTCATGCCACCTGCTTTCAGAAGCTTCTCATGATGCTTAGACGTCATTCTACTGTAAATAGGATGTGGCAGGAAACAAAGCATGTTCTAATCAATATTTTCGTATATGAAGAAAGGCTGTATCTAAATCTGTGAGGTTTCAGGACCTCTCAAGAGTCGAAAATGACTGCAGAAGTGGATGACTATTGTTATGATTTGGATGCTGTTGGTGTGCTTTGCTAATGCTTAACAGCGATCGGTGGCTGTTCACATAAACCAATTCGTGCACGGCACACAGCAACGGTGAGGTTAAGTCTACTACCACTTAACTTCACGATCTCCTGCATACACTTTTAAAGCCCCGAACATTTGTGTGAGATCGGATTATATTCCTGGACACACATGTACGGTCTGTCGACGGAAAACTGGCCGACAACGCCAGCGCGCAAGCTAACCAGACCTGCTTTCAGCTGTTTATCTTTAGAGGAGCATATAATCGTGCTTGCGATGGTTTTTTGGTACGAAATATACGAAACTGCCTACGCAACTGTTCTCGTTATTGAATTTTAACTAAGATGTATTAAAATCTACATTGCTTGGCAACTGCTACGGAACACAGACTTTGTTGGACAGGAATAATCAGAGACAATGGTGGACAATATGAAGTACAGAACCAAGGGTAACAGAGGTTAGTGATATATTTATAACGAAAACAAGTACAGGTTTCACTACATGGGAAAGCAAGACAACAGAAGTAACTAACGTTCATGTTTCCCAACATAAATACCGATTTCACAATGCCTGTGTTGTGATTTGCGGTGTAAAGTTCGTTTGGACGTGCATGCGTGTTCAAAGGAACTTTGCATAGTAATTTAGAATAACAAAGGCACTGCAGTACCGTATTTGTCCGCCGACTGCGGACAAGCGCCTTTCAAGTAAAATGTTTCATCTGTAAGGGAATAAACGTAATGGATACACGAGTATAGGTTATAGACACACGGTTGACGACATGTGGAAACCTGGAAGAATCTTCACTCTTCCATTTCTTGCTCCTTTGTGCGGTTCTGGCCTCTTTGGTTGCCTGAAGAGCCCATTTTTCATTTCATGCGGAGGTTTTCGTTTCAAGGCATAAGGCTGCTTGCACATTACACGATTTCGCCCGTACGGGCAAATTTTCTTAGTCGACTGTTGAAGAACATGAGACCCTTCACATTGTACGGCTACAACACGGGCGCGATTTTTATTCATGTTGCAGCCGTCCAGTGACACTGCACCGTGCCGTACTCTCTCGGCCCACTGGCCCACGTCACCAAGCGCACGCTTGCAGACTACACGACTTCTGTCGTACGGGAGCCGTCCGCAGCGTACGTCTCAGCCATTTGCAGTTATTCAACCGCAACCATTTTTAAACATTCAGTAACCTCCATTTCCACCTCATCAATATGCAGGGGCTAGTATTTCCAGTCAGATTACAACTAGCGTAGAAGAACGTTCCTTGTATCAGCATAGGTCTACATGAGGACTGCAAAATCATTCAAAGGAAGCACACCATGCAACGCCTCTCCAAAAATGTACACAACAGAAACCAGAAACACAGACAACATCACATGACCTGCACGAAATTGTTCGCAGTGACTCTCCACAAAGTGAAAATGTAGCAAGTCCATCTATTTCTCTTTCAGGTAATTCAATATCCCGATTTCTTCAATTGATATCATAAATTTGTTTTTGGAACGTCACAAATAATCTACCAAAACAATAAACACAATGAAACCCATAATTTGATCAGAAATGTACAATGTTTGTATTTTCCAAAATCATATTTGTTCGTATTTTTACTGATAACATAATCTCAGAAACACAATGAAACCCATAATTTGATCAGAAATGTACAATGAGTGTATTTTCCGAATTTCATATTTTTTCGTAATTGTATTTTTATTGATAACATAATCTCAGATCCAGCCTAATAAATAAAATCGATAATTTTACATGTGTTTTATTGTTTTGTCTACTACTACAATATCACCTTACTGCATAATCATCTTTCCTGTTTGTATGGCACTTTGGTAAATAGAAATATAATAAAAGAATTTAAAATACAGAATTTGAAAAAAAATACGGCATTAAGAGTTTATACATTTATTATTTAGCTTCAATGCGATATCAGTTCAAACACAGTAATAACAAAGCTGTATTTAAAAACTTAACTTAGAGTCATATCCAGCTTTTCAAGGGGCTGTGTACAGTTTCTGAATTGCATGTTTTGGCGTTGCAGAACATTGTTCACTTTCGCGTGCAGTTCATCGAAGGAAAACTTTTGGTTGTCGTTTCTCAGGTCTACAAATAATTTGTGTAAAACCCCGACTTCCTCACGTCTCAGATTAATAGGATGAACACAGTGAACGCAATTACGTCTTTGTCTTTTCCAACATCAAGACAGTATCCATAACGCAATGACTTGTTCACGATCCATAATAAGAACTGTAACAGGTTACACTTTGAAGGGAACAGATGTCCCTGTTAAACGATTAAAAATCGTTCAGTGTTTAAATCAACCGACTACGTTTTAAATCGTGTAACCTGCAAGCAGTCTTAGGCGACAGCTCGCGATAGGCGCGAAATACTACTTACAATCACAGTCCGGCACAAGTATTCACTGTAGTTCCATTCTACATACAGCTGCTGGTTGTCCATATTCGGCGCTCAGTCCGGAACCGCGCGACTGCTACGGTCACAGGTTCGAATCCTGCCTCGGGCATGGATGTGTGTTATGTCCTTAGGTTAGTTAGGTTTAAGTAGTTCTAAGTTCTAGGGGACTGATGACCACAGATGTTAAGTCCCATCGTGCTCAGAGCCATTTGAACCATTTTTCTGTCCATATTCGCAACTGTGCATAGCTTTAACGCACCCCAAAATAAAGATTGATATCGGTCTCTCAGTAAGGAACATGCGCATTTTGTATCTCTTATTCATGCTGGCTAGCAAATTGTTGGGGAGTCAATGGAGGATATTGTCCCACTCCTATAGGGTTTAAGTGTTGGAAATACACTGGCCATTCCATATGTTCAACATCTTCTGTCCGACACCTCAGCGGTCCAGTACGTGCGAGTACTGTCGACCTTTAATTTGAAGTCGGGACCTACCGCAACCGTAAACAGTCGGACGGGATCCAGAATAATCTCCCTGCAGTACTGCTGTGTTGTAACGGTATTTCGCGCAAAGATATGAAGCGGTGTTCGGCCGTTACGGATAATACCTGCCCACACCGTGACGCCTAATCGGTAGCTCTGACGCCCATGAGCATTCTGTGACGTGTAACGTGTTTCCCCCTCTACCCTCACTGGTCACAATCAGTTGCCACAGTGAAGTGCGATCCGTCGGAAAATATTTCTCTGGACCACTGTTGCTCCCTCAAACCAACATGCTCTCTGCACCAACCATCTCTCTCTCTGTGGTGGTGCAATTGAAAGAGGATGCTTTTAACAGGCTTCCGGGCATACAGCACCGAGCGAGGTGGTGCGTGGTTAGCACACTTGACTCGCGTTCTGGAGGACGACGGTTCATTTCCGCGTCCGGACATACTGATTTAGGTTTTCCGTGATTTCCCTAAATAGCTCCGGGCAAATGCCGGGATGGTTCCTTTGAAAGGGCACGGCCGACTTCCTTCCCCATCCTTCCCTAATCCGATGAGACCGATGACCTCGCTGTTTGGTCTCTTCCCCCCTTCCCCCAAACTACCCCCCCCCCCCCCCCCACCTGAGCATACAAACCAGCCTGATTTAATCAGCGCGAAATTGTTCTGTCAGACTAAGGTGTAGCGGTAGCGGTTGCGAGGTCTGCAGTGATCTGCCACTAATGCTTCCATATCGATCCTCTAGCGGTGTAGTGGTCCGTCTACGATCTCTGGCATGCTTTCTCACAGCATTTCCACTTTCAGCGGCCTTTTTTCAAATCGCCAAATGACACTTCGGCAGGCTTCGACACGTCGTACTGATCGTCCATGATCGCTACCATCATCAACGCCAGCACCATCACCACCACCACCACCACAACCACCACCACCACCTCTGATTAGGCCGATTGAGCTGTTTCGCCTCAGAATTGCTCACGGCATCTTGCCGATTGGATTGTACTGGATTGCCGCTTTAATTATTCAATTATTAGACATACGATAGACACGTTCTTTCTATTTCAGTCAGCATTTTTCAATTATGTTTATAATAGGTTCAAAATTTACCCCTTTTCTAATACTGATATTTCCTTTATGATCCGACAGTGAATATCCCGCTTCAAAGCGGAGGAACTCCATCTCTCATGATTCGATTCGTTGTAATTGATTAGATGATAGTGTCCCACATTCGACACCATGCAGCAGCAAAGGTAACGCTATTACTTTGTAGAGTTAAATTAATGTTTATTTCCGTACATTGTGTTTTAATATACGTTGAAGAGCTCCACAGATATTTCTGAACCTCGCCAATTTTAGTTCTACATCACTTGATTTGGGATATTTGAAACTGCACCCTAAATATTGCATCTTGTTCAATTGTTTGCCCAGTTATAACAATTTTGGCTTGAATGGGTTCCAGTCCTTGAAATTACTGAACTTTCGATATGTGTTGATATTCTCATTCCGTTTTTAGCAGTAATATGATTAAATTTTTGTGCTGAAAATTTAACTTTTTCTTTAGATTCTCCTGTTATAATATGATCATCAGCAAATAGCACCATTATGAAACTAAACACTACTTAATGCGTCATTTAACGAGGGCCACCTTTTACGAATGACCGCCAGCGTGGACTTTAAAAGGGGGGTGAGGGACAGTGGGCAGTCTCGTCTGACTCCTTCGTTGATATCGGGAGATTCTGACCCCATTCCTCACAGAGCGGATCCTTATTTTGTTACTGTTGTCTAATGCTTGAATTGTAGTAGTCAGATATGCAGGTATTCCCAGTTCCTTAAATGATTCCCATATCATTTTCCACTTCACCCTGTCAAACGCCTTTTCATAGACGATAAGAACATGGTACGCAGGAAGTCGAAATTCCGTTCTTGCCTCGGTTACCTGTACCAAAGTGGGGAGACAATCAGAGGGTGATCTACTGTTTCCAAAACCATTCCATTCCGCTGTCGGTAAACACTCAAATGATGTGTTTAACGTATGTTGAAAGTACATCGTATCTGCCATGTAAGATCAAACGATGCTCCCTGAAGCACTCCTCTATTTTGAGTAAAGAAGACAGAAAACAGATAAGCAAGGAATAGATTCACATATTTGGGAAACTAGTCAACATCTAAACCAATGATCTGCTAACCATCTTTTTATGAGTGTCAGAGACTAATTCGTGTAGAACAATTTACCCCGCCCCCTAAATCCTATTCTGTGTGCAAATGGTGTATAACACACTCCTATGAATAAGAATTTCTCTGATTTCAACATCGTTTTAATTATGCAAAGAATACTCTGGATGCTACGGTCGCAGGTTCGAATCCTGCCTCGGGCATGGGTGTGTGTGATGTCCTTAGGTTAGCTAGGTTTAAGTAGTTCTAAGTTCTAGGGGACTGATGACCACAGATGTTAAGTCCCATAGTGCTCAGAGCCATTTGAACCAATACTCTGGAGGAAGCAGTAAATTTCTTGATGATTCTAATAACGTTCATACACTGATTTCTAAGAGTACTCTTATCTGCAATCCTGACCGCCTTTCTTGTAACATCAGCCACTAGAATCAGTTTTCCATCAACTAGATACTCTCATTCTCTGAATAAAAACAAATAAAAGAGGGGAATGTCTCATCACTTCACCGTTTCGCTATGTGAGACTCAGAGGAACTTCCTAAATCACATCCTTTGTAGGTGATAGACTTTTTATGGAATTCTTTGAATTTTTATCGTCCTACATCTATGTGCATCATTAGCTGTTCCAACTGTATGCCAGAGACAAATTAAGTGGTATTCATATGCCCAGTAATACTGGCAGAGTTGTATTGAGTAATATTTTATCATCATTTCGTCTATATATCTAGCGTGTATTACGACTGAGTTGCTTGTCTTGCGAAATACACACGGAAATTATTCTAAACGTACGAAACAAGTCCTAGATGGTTTCTGTGAATATTTCAGCAGACCAGCAGCCCCTTAATGTGTGCATAGATTCGTAAAGCATAACATTTAACTACAAATTAAACAACATAACCGCATAACATATCGTGTACGTGTAATATTGTACCTGTCTACTGCAACTACTGTTATAAATGGAATAACACATTATGCTCGCCGAAAGCTTACGTGATCTTAAGTGTGTGCTGCTACAGCTGTTGGAATAAAAATAAACAAGTGTACTCTCTGGACAGCTGACGTGATATTATCAGTAATATCTGGAAACTGCCAGAAGTGATATAGATATTTCTTCTTTCTTTCATGACACTAAAATAGTCAGTTCCCTCTGGCGTTTTGGACAACATGGTGCCTGGCGTTTTCCGGTTAATCAGGAACATATTTTCTCCAAAGTACCACATGGAGACTTCATATACATCTTCCAGCCCACTTCCTCATCTTAGGACATTTACTTTTTTCAGTGCTTTGCGGAAATTTGATGGGTGTTTCTTCAAGTTCTCTTGATCTTGGCAGAAACTAAGTACTGCGCAGTTCCACCATTACACAGTACTACCTATCACACGGTACACTGGACGAGCGTCATTATTTTTAAAGCCCTGCAATCTTATCCCTTATACATCGCAAATAGTCAATATCGGTTTCATATGGTCAGTATTAGTGAACAATTTTCATTATTGTCCAATAAATATTCAGCATGTGAGAGACCAATTTTCTCCTCCAGTGGAGTCATAATACGAGAGCATAAAACTTAAGTTACGTAAACCATCTTGAAACTGACATCATCGATATAGATCTATTTGTTTTGCAGACATTGTTAAGCGCATCTGTCAACTTACCTTGAAAATAGGAAAGCGCACTGCCAGTCTTCACGCGGATGTCGAGAAGTTAGTCCTGTCAGGCCGGCCTTGCATCGTCCGCTACCTGCTCACCCAACAAAAGTACGTCCTGATGTCGTGGTCAAACTGTAGCATATTTTACGATTGACCTAGTCACCTTGAAACGTTTTTGAAATTTCTGTTTCGTGTTCGCTTAGCTTGTATCAGCCATTTCGGTATGATGCCACTATGAAAAAAGAGAGACCATAAAATCAATTTCGTAGATGACAAGAGATTGAGCACGTACCTGCAAAGGTGGAAACTTTTGCGAAGGAAATATCGCGGCATTTCCCTTAAGCGATTTACAGGCATCTCGGAAATCATTAACCGAAAAACCTCACCACTGCACAGCCCCACTCCAGAAACGTAACACGGGACAATAAAACGCGTTCAAAAATTCCACGGCAAACTGCCGTCAGCGGTATGAGTATAGGTATGTGCATCTGATTGACAACTGTTCTTCAAAAAGGGAATGACCTTTGCACTTTTCCAATGATTAGGAACGCTTGAATACTTCACCGACCTATGATGGAGTGCTGTTAGGCGGGGAGAAAATTTATTCTCATAGTCTGCATGGAAACACATACATAGAGTTCATTTTAAATGACAACATTGAAATATCTCGAAAACTAGAGATCGGATTGAAAAAAGTTGTAATTCTCATTTCTCATGACTCCACCCCTGCGTGGGTGGTGGAGGGAAGCTTTGAAATCTTCAATGGGAACATCCATTTTTTATAGCAAATTACGATTCTACTGCAAAATCTACAACCAATATGTCTGAAGCATTTTCTTAGTTCCGCCACAGATGGCGCTGTAAGAACAGAAATGGCTAAACAGTCGTAATTAACGATTTGAATATCCGACGGCATTGGGGACCCATCCTCATGCTCTGAGGGTAAGACAGACCAGTATTTCATAGCTTGTAATTGGAAATCCCATTCTCAACTTTGTATTGCTCCGACACGCTAAACAGGAGACTATACCGTGGCCGTGTAGCGAACTACGAAGTATCGTATACTGCGACCGCAGCCGAGAAATCGTGCACACGCGGAATAGATAGCGGCTCTAAACATTACAATTCCTCCGTAGTGTTTGTTGTCTGCACATCCACCTACCATTTAGAGAACACACGAGCAAGTGGGCGATGAATGTTGCAACCACAGAAGACAAAACTGGCTGCTTTTACCTTGTATGCCCAGCATTTTCCAGAGGAAGCTGGCCCTCGTTCGTACTTTTCCATAGTTGTGAACGCCATTATACCTGATGGTAGAATAGAAACAGGCAAAAGAAAACGAAGCAAACATGTTACAGGAGAAGCTAATGAAACAGCTATACTAACCTGCGGTGCACCACAGCCCATGGAGCCGGACGGAGTGTTCGAGCGTTTTGAGTCGTCATGTCACGGACTGCGAGACCTCTCCCGTCGGAGGTTCGAGTCCTCCCTCGGGCTTGGGTGTGGGTGTTGGTCTTCGCATAAGTTAGTTTTGAGTACTGTGTAAGTCTAGATACCGATGACGTCAGCAGTTTCGTTCCTTAGGAATTCACACACATTTGAACAATACATGCACAAGGGCCCGGTTTTTACACCGCTGTTCCGTTATGTCCGTGGGTAGTAGTATTGCCACAATATCGCATCGTCACAAGTATCAACCATAGCACGTGCCATTACATCAAGAACTTACGGCGCCGATTTCCGTACCGGATAGTACTGGGTGTTCAAAAAGTCTCGATGTTAGTGTCAGAACGGCCCACACAGTTGTAAGGAAAAAAATTAGAACTTTTCCTATACGGTCGTCCAAGAACTGAAAAATAATGATTATCGCAAGAGACTGCATTACTTTCAATGGTTCAAAACTTTCGTTCAAACCAAACGGATGGGATATTCTCAAAGAAACGTTTCTCACTGATGAGGCGTGCTTCCATTATCTGGGTACATACACTGGCAAAATTCTCGTATGTGGAGAACTGCAAATCCATTGTGTATTCATGAGGAACCACTTTATTCTGTGAAAATAGGAAATTGGATTCTAGACGTCGGGTTGTGGGTCTCATATTTTTCAAAGAAACAATAAACGCACGACGATACTGCAGTGATATTCTGTACCCATTCGTAGGAGGCCTTGTGTGAAGTGAAATAGTGAACAGTTATTTTCAAGATGGTGCAACCGCGATACAGTTCGCGTTTCAGTGTCACTGGTTGCTGGTATTTTTCGTGATCGCATAATATCACAGGGACTTTGGCCTCCACGATCGCCTCACCTATTACCACCTGACTTTTTCTTCTGGGATGAAGCGAAAGCAATTGCCTATCAAAACCGTCCAAAATCCATCGTTGAATTGAAAACTGTAATATCCACTTTCACTGCTTCTGTTATAGAAGAAATGTTACAGGTTGTGTTTGGAAACATGATTAGACGAACTGAATTAAGTATTGAACAACAGGGGGGACACTTTGAACATTTAATGTGAAAATGTATAACTAAACATGAATATTCAATAAATTAATGACTTGTATTTCACTGAGTTTCATTTCGGTATATTCACTGCGGCATACGGAACGCGCGGCTATTAATCATACGGATATGCGGAGAGACTTTTTGAACAACCCGTATTTTGTGATTGGGCACGTAAACAAATGTTAACGACCCCCACGTACTTTGCCGAGGTACTGTTTTCTGATGAGTCTAATAATGGGGAAGAAAGTCCTTGGTCCGTTACGATCATTTGAAAAGCAGATCACTAACTGTATTGAAGTTGGTACTAGATATGAATACTTACTCTGATTGGGAAAATAGAGTAGCGGTACACTTCCCGCCACGGCCACAGCGGTGCGCCGAGTAGACCCCTGATCGGTATGTGGGAGGAATACAATGTTGCGAATGCGTTCAAAATGGTTAAATGGCTCTGAACACTATGGGACTTAACATATGAGGTTATCAGTCCCCTATGCTACGAACTACTCAAACCTAACTTACCTAAGGATATCACACACATCCATGACCGAGGCAGGATTCGAACCTGCAACCGTAGCAGCTGCGTGGTTCCGGACTGAAGCGCCTGGAACCGTTCGGCCACAGCTGCCTGCTTCCGAATGGGTTTTCCAATTACATATTGTATATTACTATCTTGTCCTACACTTGGAACACAGAAGTGGGGTCTCACATGCCGTTGGATAATCAAGGGCCACGAAGTAGCACGTCGTAAATTACGAAGGTGTAAACATTTTTATTCCTCGTATTACAGTCATCTGTGGCGAAACGAGGAAAATGCTTCAGGCAAAACGTATATAGATTTTTCCGTAGAATTGTAATTGCAAAAAAAAAAAAAGCGGCTGTTTCAAATGAAGTTTTGAAAGTTGGCCCCCCATCACCCACGTACGGGGTGGGTTGGGATGGTGGGTCAAGTGTAGTGTCGTTGGATATATCCGTGAAAAACTAACTGGAATTACAACTTTTTGTTCATATGTCTAGTTCTCGAGATATTTCGATTTATTCAGTTAAAATAAACATCCAGTAGGGTCTACATGGATTCCGAAAGGTCCTGCCGCCATTTCTATGATGAAAAGCATTGGTAGATTACTTACATTTAACCGGCCGGTGTGGACGAGCGGTTCTAGGAGCTTCAGTTTGGAACCGTGCGACCTCTACGGTCGCAGGTTCGAATGCTGCCTTTGGCATGGATGTGTGTGTTGTCCTTAGGTTACTTAGGTTTAACTAGTGCTAAGTTCTAGGGGACTGATGACTTAAGATGTTAAGTCCCATAGTGTTCAGAGCCATTTGAACCATTTTGAACTTTTTTCGATACCTGTTATGCTGATGTTCGTGCCGCTATTTTATGGACGAGTGCAATCTTTCTGTCTGTAATAGTTTTCTACATTCTCCTGTGTTATCTTTGTTTTACAGTTACAGGCTGTTGTGGTCACTGACTGATGCTTTCATCCTTTCATTCATTTAACGTAAGGACAAACGTTCTTGGGATTTTCTGTCTGATAGGTGGATATAAATGTGCTCTAGAATTCGTTGAACGCTTCACGTGAATTGTGGCTTCATTCAAATTTTACTAAATGAAGCTCTGCATTCTGAGCTGCTTTATAAGTCGATTGTGCTGCTGTGTCATTTTTGACTTTGTACATTGTTTTCAGCTAATATGATATTCTTAGTTGGTTCTCTTTAAAACGGAGGAAACCTTTCCTGTGTTCCAGAGACGATGCCGAGACGGTCCGCCACGCCCGAGGCCCGGAGCTTCGAGTGCCACCAGAGGAGGTTGTGGCTGCTAAAGAAGGCCACCATCAACAGGCACCAGCGCTGGCTGAGGGATGTCGTCGACAGCCCAGACATCGACCACCTGCTGCAGCTCTGGTGCCACAGGTACGACGGCTTCGAGGAGTTCATCGACTGGCTCCTCAGGGAGGAGATTACAGTCAACACGGAGCAAAAGTGAATCGTGTGTATAAATAGTAACGCAACGGACGCCTGTGGAAACCTTGAGACTACTGTGTGATTCACTTGAACTAACTGTGATTATAGTTTTACAGCCATAAAAAATGGAAACAATAAAATTTATGTTTAATTGTAACAACTGTGTTTCGCTGTATTCCTGATAATGCATTTCCTGGAAGTCGGCATTCCTTCTTTGTTCAGAGCTAAAAAGCCGTTACCTACGCTAAATCCATATGGTCATTGCGTCAGTTCTCAGTTACTTAGGTTACTTCTTCAATATGAGTATACCATCCACTCCAACACGTGTGTGTAGTTAGCATTACTATCCTAATTACTTCGCAGAAATTGTTCTGTGGTATGATTACTTAACATTGTGAGCAAGAGAGCGATTTCCGGATTTGTTTTATATAACTTCCTTACTAAGTTTATTTTCGGAGATCGCTAAACACAACTAGTTTCGACAAATTAAACTGCTGTCTTCAGATCTGAAGACGTATAGCAAATAATTTTTTTACACTCTAACAACAGTTATTCCTTAGAAAGAATGATGTCAAATATACGTATTACATCACTCTGCCTCCATATGTACCACACTGTTATTCAGTCATGAATATATTTGGAAGTGTAATGTAAGTCAATACGGTTGTGGACAATCCAACGCAAAAAATATAAAGTGCACGACGTAAACATACGTCGTTAAAATATTCGCTCCAGTGTAACGTTTTAATTACAAAACAAGATCATGAGAGTGCCAAACACGCACACAAGTTTCTGGTCAAATACATTTGTCTCAAAGGATGTCGCCTGGTATGTCGGTGCTGACAACTGACGGCACACAGCTGGGCGGTAGTCAAACGGATTGCGTAGTGTGTAGGGGCACCACCAGGTGGCAGCAGTCTATTCCGTAACAACTTAGATATATAGTAAACATATATTTTTCGTGCTGTATAATATGTAAAAGAATGGCGAATCCTACATTCAAAATTTTTACTTTTATAAATCAGGTCTATGAAGTTTATTTCAGAACAAATTTAAACGCTTAAATCACGTGATGCAGGGTGACTATAAGGGAGTTAACAAGCAGCTTGTCTTGAAGCGGTTTGTCGCAATCACCGACAAAATCATATCATACATTTAAGCATAACATATTGAAATCTTTACAATGTTTGTGAAATACATTGAAAGTATAGCAATAAAATAGAAGCATGGTTCATGATTACTGTTAGGTGTTATGGCTATATACAGAATACAGCTAGACTATCTAAGGCAAACAGCAACTGGTTATAACAATCAGTAAAACGGATAATATGATTCATACTCTCTAGCTAAGCGCTACAGATTTATTCACAGGATACCTAAACTATTCAAAATAGTCAATGAGTAGCTGCTACAATCAGCAAAAAACATATTTGTCAGCTCTGAGATGTACAAGTCATTCACGACAAAAGGTGTAAAAGTTCAAAGTGACTTAGCCATTTAAATACAAGGAGAGAGTGAGGGTTGGCGATGAGAGAGGGTCTACATAGCCGCTGCGTGAGAATGGTCATTGCATATATATTTATATATATATATATATATATATATATATATATATATATAACGGCAAGGTATCAGTCATAACATACAGCTAACTATGAACACTGCTACATAATTCTGTAATTCTGTGTAATTCAACACTCGCGCTGCTGGCTCTGGACTGAGACAAAGCTCTCATCTGCGGCGATGACTGCAGAGTGGGTCTGAGTGGTACTCCGCTCTGACGTCAGTCAGCTTTCAGCAGCAGTGGCTGACTATGGAAACTCTTGTAGGTGTCTACGCCGACGTCTCTTATTCATCGCTGTGTTTGGCATTTACTGTGCTTACTTGAGGTACCGTCGTGAGGTATCAATTTCGTTATGGTACCTTGTTCTTCGGAAGGCCCATCACATCACCTGATCATACCTTACATCATTCCCCATTGGTTGCATATTTTCCTTTCTTGTGTAAATACTCACATCGCTTGTATTTGACAACTTGCTAAAATTAATCAAGGGGGTGAGATTGGGAAACTAGTGCGTAGCAGCGGTCATACGGTTTTAAACAACTCTCTGTCCCTTCACCACGGCGAGGGAGGTGACCAACGTGATAGGGGGGTGTGCGGTGCTGTTGCGAATGTTTTTCTTTCAAGTGGTTGTAATATATATTTAGTTCGTTTACATGGAATCCAATACACGATTATTCTTCAAGTTAGGTAACTTACACTACACACTTTCTGAACAGCTCTTGATAGTGCAAGCAACGACGTACTCACTCAGGTGCCTTCATGCTTCCTCCGTAACTGTCAGTGTGTGTGATTACCATGGTGAGTGGCAATGCCACGATCTATCCTCGGTGGAACGATTGAACGGGTGCGCCCAGGCACACAATATTTCGACGAGCGACCCGGCCCTCCTTCTTCAGATTATGCGAGTTTTGCTGTTACGCGTAATCGCAACCTGGACTCCAATCATAAAAATTCGCGGCACCCGAAGAAGACATGGTTCGGTCGTCGAAATATTGTGTTAGAAACAACAACTCGGCAGAACACACAGAAGCTCTCTATTACTCAGTCTCGCGAGGAAAACTGAGAGATTACTTACGGTACTACAAATAATTGCTGACGAAAATGAAGGAGATACCAGAGGAATAATGAAATAGTTCTAATGGCTCTGAGCACTATGGGACTAAACATCGGAGGTCATCAATCCCCTAGAACTTAGAACTACTTAAACCTAACCAACCTAAGGACATCACACACATCCACGCCAGAGGCAGGAATTTACCCTGCGACCGTAGCGGTCGCGTGGTTCCAGACTGTAGCTCCTAGAACCGCTCGGCCACCCCGGCCGGCACAGGAATAATCAACGTGAACGAAACGCATCCTTCAACGGTTCAGACACCTCAAAAAAATTACCACATGAGGGAAAATATTGCGATAAAAAGAGAAGAAAGAGGGAGCAATATTCCGCAGGTTTGTAATATGAGTGCCGCCGGAATATTTGTGTCATACACGCCTATGTATGGGAGACTCTGGTTTACTTTTGAGCTTTCTTGCAGTGGACCGAAGTCTTCGTAAATCCGTGAAACTGAGTAGACAATCTGGTGATGGTTTTCCTGGAAGGTCACGCCTCTTAAAGAACATTGCTCGATTAACATAGAGGAAATAGTGGGGTGAGCATGATCTCTCCGCCATCGCACACTACCCGTCTCCTGCAGGTTTGATACTTGACCTCTTTGTGCCCACCTCTGTGCTCCACAACCAGTCTTGTGACACTAGGATAACAGGACACGCGCCGGAATCCTCTAATATAGACGACATCGTAATTCAGTGTGTATGTTGTTGTTACTAGGGTATCAGTTGTAGTTCGCACATGATGTGAAGTGGCTCTGTAGCGAATGGTCGGCATCTTCGCACTCAGGTTATTCTGTAGGCTACACGGATCGTTAATATATTTTACTGTCCTTTCGATTGTGTATTATACAGAGTAGAGGAGACCGGGACACGATGCCAAATTGGTAATAATTCATTAACCCGCCATTAGAATGTGCCACCGACCAAGGAGGTTAGTTGCAAAAATACCGTCACCTTTCCACAAATGCGGTAGTGCAGTTAAGATTGTCAAGGGAGGCAGGGCACGCATTTTACGTTTTCTTCTTAGTGGAAAGAAATTTTGCTTGCCTAAGGTGTTTTGTTGTGTAATCCAGAGTAATGTTCTCATGACACAATCAAGTACGACGATTAAAGTGCATAGATGAAGGATTATTTTGAATGTATACACAGTGAGAAATGATTAAAACATTTCCTGGAACGAACTAATATAATTATAATTGCTGCGATGGGGGACTATCTATTTCCCACTTAAATAGGGGCACGTCGGCCACAATGGCCAGCTGTCTTTTTATAGGGGATTACTCCTATTAACTTTAGTACGGCCACCGTAGTCAACGTCTGGATCATATTCAGTGCAATTTTTATGGAAAATAATTGTGTCCTGAACTGATTTTGAACTGGTAACATTATTCGATATTTGATTTTTTTCTATTGTTCTTTCAAAACCAATAAATCGTCCTCAAGTACTCAGCTAAAAATATTGTAACATAAATTTTAAATTATTATTTATAGGAAACTTCAGGACATATATTTCAAAGTATCATATCCTCGTGCGTCTTCGAATAAAGACATTTTTTTACTCATCACCGATTTTATTTTGGTACGGTTGGAAATTATAAAAAGGTAACAGAAAGAGGCAATCTTTCTGAAGCAACTATGAGTTTAGCAGTGATAGAAGCAAAACAGATTGAAAGATCAATTATGTAAGTGGACAGAGAGCTTGAAATACCTAAAAAAAACTTTATAAAGGCATTGTAACGAATTCAGGGATTTAGAACTGCTGAAACACCAAAAAATGTTGGGATGGTTATAGTTTTGCAGAAAGATGTCAAGTAACAAATTTCTTTGTTTTGTAGTGTTTCACTTAATATTTTAGTTACATTAATAAGAAAATTAAATATAATGCAAGTAATAATGTATAAAAATCGCCAATGCGCGCCTGGCTAGCCGCGCGGTCTAACGCGCTGCTTTCCGAGGAGGAAGGCTTCCCGGTCCCTGGCAGGAATCCGCCTGCTGCATTAGTATCGAAGTCCGCTGTGCCAGCCAGCCTGTCGATGGGTTTTAAGGCGGTTTTCTATCTGTTTCGGTGAATGCTGGCTGGTTCCACTTATTCCGCCTCAGCTACAATGTGTCAGCGATTGCTGTGCAAACACCGTTTCCACGTACGCGTACTCCATAATTATTCTACCACACAAACATTTGGAGCCACCACTCATCTGATATGAGACGTTCCCGGACGGTAGACTGGGGGCCGGACTGCATAATAACCCTGGTTTTGGTGTGGGGCGGCGGTGGGGTGGGTGAATTGTTGTGGCCTGTTGCTAGGTTGGTAACCACTGAGGGCTACTGTGGAATGAAGCCTCTCATTCGTTTCTAGGCCCCCGTTTTAATACATACATACATGAACACATACAATTTCGCTAATAACTTTCTGGAAGCTTCATTTATTCAAGGATTATTTGAATAGGATCTACATAGCTAAGACAAATCCATGTATCCAGGTATTTGAATCTCAAGAAGAAACTGTTCTTTAAGAATACCTTCCAAAAATTAGCGACATAATCTCTGGTCTTTGGCCGAAACAATTTCGACAGTTTGCCTAAACCAACGCAATTGACTATTAACGCAGAATAACCAAGTCTAGGGCTGACTTTGGAATGACGGGACCTGATTAATTTTCAGGATTTTGAAACGACAGCCAAGACTATTCATTCGAACTCCACATGCAGCTAGTTTGGCACGATGTAGGTGCTTCAACAAACGTAACACAACCCTTTTTTTTTTAAAAAAACCTGATAAATATTGTAAGAAGACAGACTTACTGTGGACTGCAGAGTCGAAAATGGAATCACTAGAGTCCAAAGGTCAGACAACAGTACCTCAAAGAGGATTACATCATATAAAGTGTGTAACATCTACTGAAAGATGATCACTTATCGTTAGGGCTTTTACTCTTAGCTACAACTGAGAATACGATGCCTCCATTTTTCATATTCTTTAGGGTGAACTTCAGAGCTTACTTTAGGAGAGACGGCCCTGCTAGAGGGCAATGATAGTGCCCATCCCTCAGAGTGGATGATAAAAACTAGCTTCTTGAAATACATGCAACATTTTGTATTACATGTTCGATGTTCCAGAGGCCATCCTTGCTTGGTACTAATTGATTATCATAGTTTCCATTGGTCAGCTGAAACCTTATATTTTTCCAATGAAAATGGTGTCACACTTTTGTCTTTCCCAGCTCTTTCTAGTCACTATCTACAGCTCATACACTACGGTGTTTTTGGCCCCTTTACGAAGTTTGTAAACTGAGCGTCAGATGCATGGGTCATAGGAAAGAAACTACGAATCAATGTGACAGGCACCTGTCCCTTAAACAGGGATATTTTCACAGATATTGTCTTTCTCCTTCGTACGTTACAGATAGACCTGATCCTAATGCTATTGGCTGAGGTTTGATTGCTGAATCTGGCCTTTCAACTACTGAAGAAGACAATGGTTGACCAATTTTTGTCAGGAACATCGCCTGTTTAATTGAACATCATATTGCGTGATCAACGGTGCGTACCACCGCCTGTAGGTGTTTGGTAATTTTAAAAGTCCCAACTTACGAAGAAGGCAGCAGAGAAGAGACGAAAAACTTCAGCAGTACGGAGAAAGACTCCAGTGAAAGGGGCATAGCAACGCAAACAACAAGCTCCAAAGAGATAAAAGAAAACATTTTGAAGAGAAATACTAATGTTCTCTGTAAAAGTGGTGGTGGTCGCAATAAGCCTCTTCAAATAAAATGAAGAAAAAAGGTAGTCATTGGTAAGAAGGGTCTTCAGGATCAAGACTATGTGGATGAGGATGACCTGAGTCTTAGGGGCCAAACCATTTTCTCAAAGTAATCCAGGTAATGAATTAATTCACTGCACAAATTATAAGCGGTGGGTACTACTGTCATGTGTAAAATAATAACGTGAAAGCACAGTTTAAAGAATATTTGAGCTGCGATGATCCTATCGGACAATCAGAGGAACACTGACAAACGTTCTGCTCATGCTTTCTGTCAGACTGTTATTACAACAATGATAACATAATTTATGGTTGTAGTTTTTGTCATCAAGCTGTATGAATTTATATTAAAACAACTCTGAATATAAAAGTCTCTATATTTTCAATTAAATAACCAGTATGGTAACTATTTAAATTATAAAATCATATTGGCCAACTTGGCCTGTGGGTGGGGTAGGTTGTCCAGGTGGTATGGCTGTACTGAATATTTTTTATCACTAGACAATCAGTTAGATGCCATTTGACTCACCCTCGTATATCAGACGACAGCTGTAAACGGGCGCATAGAGAATTAAAGTAGGGGCACTGAAGTAAAAGACTGTGTCTCACCGTCCACAGTTGAGAGCGGTGGGGACAAAGCGGGGAGCGATTGCCACTCGAAAGTCATCGATAGCTAGAAAGACACTGCCCAGTCCGTAGTCTGTTTACCTCCCGACGACGAGGTCGGGAGAAACTATAGTACAACTAACACTGGATAACTACGAAAATAGCTATTAATGCAATTTATAATTATAGGTACAACTAGGGATGTACTGGGGGCACACATTTTACGATGCTCGATCTTATTGCTTACAGTATTAATTTACGAAAGGTATGTTGAATATATATATAATGGTGACGTGAATTTCCACCGAATTGCCTTCGTGTTACGTTTACCTGGTCGATCGTCATAGTATTTGCTAGGTTTGGAAACCATTAATTATTTTTTGAACCAGCCAGACCACCCTTTATATTAACTAGAGGGAACTAACAGACATAAGACAAATCTACCTGCGAATTATGATATCTCAGGGCTTTGAAACGTAATGCAGTTTTCATAGAACATTAATTACGAAACGTCTACGGCGAAATCGCGGCAACAGTTCGTACACAGATGACTATAGATGAAGCTTTAACATTCCGTTGAATACAGAGTGGTTTTCGAGAAGACGTAGCTTGTCTGTAGGTAAACTGAAGAGCGAGAAGATAGTCCGCACTCACTCTAAACGTTTTCGTCACGAGGGGCACCTAAAGGCTGTTTCACTATGTTACGACCATTCCGTAACCGATCTTTCCGATTGCTCGAGTTGCAGTGCGTAGACGTGGTCAAGGAGCTTATTTTCGACTAAGGCAGAAATTAGTAACTTGTATAATGAAGGGAAGGAACGAGAGAGTACACAATCTAAAAAGATCAATGTAAGCCGTGCTCACCTAGACGGGAAACAGATTGTTAGTCGCCCTGTACGGTCACAGGAGAAACGCCTCTTCCGCCACCAAGAGCTCTGAAAACGGTTGGGGGGGGGGGGGGGGGGAGGGGGGCGCTATCTAACTGGCTGCCAGCTGCAGCGGCTACCAGTTACGTAAAGCGTCCCTATTCCCACTCAAATATCTATCTCTGACGGGCTACGAACAGTGTGATAACAGTATGTTTCAAAAGTGATTCCTCCTCAGCATACTGCCGTTAAACTGTCACTCCTTTCTTCTGCGATACTGTGAAAACAGTTCATGAGAATATCCTATATCCCAGTCAATTCATACACACCCTGTAGTAAAAACACGTGGATATGTGGAACATCTCCTGTCTCGACCAGGAATATATAGCTCGATAAATGCAAGAATGCAGACCTAACAAGGATCACAGTGTGCTTAAATCAGGGATAATGTGAGAACTTGTAAATCTCTCATATTGAAGACTGGGCGAGCAAGGACTAAATTAGTTCAGTAAATACCTTCCTAACACATTTGCAGTAACGAGTCGCTATGATGAAGCTAAATGTATGAGACCCAATGGTGTCTAAATGGGAGTGGAAAGCGGTGTGATGTCACGAATGTAGATCTCTACAGCTGTAGTGTCTGTGGTGATAAATCAAAAGACAGGTTTGATGCAGTTCTTCACAGTCCAAGTCTCTTCATCTCGTAACTTCTGCAACCTACTTGTTTACTGCTGTTCTGCCTTGGTCTTCCGCTACAGCTTTTACCAGTCACTGCCCTCAAACATACACGTTTCTGCCCAGTACAAAATTGAGCTTCAGAATATGTCTCATCGACCCAACCCTTCGTCCAGTTGTGAGGTGTCAAATGTATTTTCTCTCCTATTAGATTCTATATTTCCTCATCCATAGTCCAATCTAACCATCTAATCATCAGCGTTATTCTTCAGCGCCGTATTTTAAGAGTTCGTGTTCTTTTCTTGTCTGGAGTGTTTGTCGTCCACGTGTGCATGGCGATATTGCAAAGAAATACCTTCTGAAAAGGCTTCTTAACTTGAATTTGTATTCGATGAGAAAAAACGAATGATTTCCGGAAACCATTATCTTGCTATTGCCGAACTGCATTTTATGTCCTATATATTTCGGCCATAATAAGTCATTTTGTTGCCCAAACAGCAAAACTCATCTACTTCGTTTATTGTCTCGTTTCCTAACCTCACAAAACAAAACACGAACACATACGTTGCAAAGCTTCGGCTCTAATAGAGATGCCCTCTTGCTGTGTGACGATATACTGTGCAATATTGTAAACGTCTTTATGATGACAGCGCGCCGTGTTCGTCCCTCTGAATCGTTCAAAGACACTCAATGCGACCTCCACCCGTGGCTCTGTCTCTTATCTAAATTCACATGTACAGGGTGAATATTAATGAAATAGTCAAACTGCAAGGGCGGATTCCTGGCTGGAAATGAATGCAAAAAGGTCCCATGAACCTGTGTCCGGAAATGACGATATGCGTGCAACGAGAACAGATCATCCCAGAGTACAGTACAGAGCTGCATTGCATCCACTTCACAGCTCGTGTTCAGAGGGATCCCCATAGGATGCAATGTCATGCACGATACACATAATCATACTTTGGCTTACACCATGTTGGCGGGTCAATCCCCTGAACTAGGTTTCGTCCCAACACCCTCTACAACTCGGTCCTCTAAATCTGGTGTACGCAGAGTCCGCTGCCTCCCTGCTCTTTCGTCTTGGAGGACTCATGCTCTCACAAACGCCCAAATACGTACTGAAATGTTGTGTCATGTGGTTGGAGTCTGTGAGGGTACTTATTTTGGTACAGCCATACTGTCTCTCGACCGTTTCCGTCTGCTTGGCCCTATGCAAACACCATCTCGCTACGTCAGTTACACAGCCTTCAACGTACGAGAAACGCATGGTACGTGGTCAGAGGAACTGTCTATTGTCGGCGTCTTCATACGGGCAACGATGTATGGTCCGCACGCTACTGCACACACTATGGCGCAGGGTGTGGTACTATCACTATAGATTTTCCAATCGTGTAATGAGCGTTTGAAAAATGGGCTCTGCATACTCGTGGTGCAGTGGTTAGCACACTGGACTCGCATCAACAGTTCAAACCAAGGTCCGGCCATCCTGATTTAGATTTTTCGTGAATTCCGTATATCGCTTCAGGCAAATTCCAGGATGGTTCCTTCCCCATCGTTCTCCAATCCGATGGGGTCGATAATCGCCATTTGGTGCCCTCCACCGAATCAAACAAACAAACCAACCAACCACAATCCTCTGCCTATACTCTATGTAATCTCCCTCTCTCTCTCATTATTGCTATGCGAGATATAGAACACTGGCGCGTAATTTTCGTACAATCTCTATCCAATGAATGTCCTATCGGAATATATCCACCCGTTTACGAGCAGGTAGTAGATGAACGTACATTCAGATGAGCAAGCGTTCGGTGCTATATTATTTTGTACTAGATATGGAAATCGTGAGTTGTAACTTCTTTTCCAAAGTTAATGTAATTTTCTCTATTATGTTGTGTTTCAAACGAGGTCTCTTGCCTCCTGTGTAAATCTGTTAACTCATTTATCTAACAATAAACGCTGCCCGGATGTATGTGCACACTGCGTCGCCACTGATTTAAAGCGCTCGTCGAGGAGGTGCCGGTACTACGTTGCGCAACAGCCGGTAGAAGCACCTTGTGAAATAGCTGGGTAGGTAGAATAGGAAACGGCTGACTCGATTATGAATTTACCGACAGAGTACAGTAATTACAGCAAATAATTATTTGGAGGACTAGAAAATAGGATGTTACTTCGTATATGGACCGCTTTATTGGTGTCAGCTACTCTTCAGTGTGCTAGTAACATCTTCATCGCTATTAAGACTCCACAAATTGCAAGGATTCCAGCTGATTGGGAACAAATAATAAGGATTTTCAGTACGAACATTCTGATTCATTCAGCTGGACTTGCAGCCTGCCAAATAAAATAAGATTGAAAATTGACTGCTGAAAGGTGTTCAATTTGACGTCCCCTATCGAACAGCAGAGTCCCGCAACCATATCTAAAAAGATGGACATACCGAGACTAAACAATGTTACCAGTGGGTTAAATTTTTCTGAAGATGGTTAGGTAATTTTATATGGATTATCATTTATGGTCAAGTCGTCTCGTTATGCAAATGGCTTCTGCTTTTTAAGTGAATAAATTCTCAACATAATGGTAGTTTTATTAAAGTGTGTACATGCGTTTGTTGGAATCGTCTCTAAATGCACCACACAGCATTGGACGCGGTAAATTGAAGCACATTCGTCTGTTGCGTCCAGCCGAACGCAAGCGGTTTGGAAACACACGGCATTTTCCTGTTTAGCACCCGTAATTAAAAAATATAATATAATCCCATCTGGCTGAGAATGGATAGATGCGGTTCACAGTTCGGATTATTCGAGATGTAAATACAAGTTTTGGAATTTACAAAACCAAGAGAAATCTTCTGAAAACTTTGGCCACCGAAGATATTTTTATATTTTTATCCGATGAGCAATGACAAAATGCCAAGTTACATTTCAAAGAGCAAAAAAGCCGTCAGGAGTCGTATTCAATGTCTGCATTAGCACGGTATACTGACGACATACTAAGGGAATTAAATTTTTTACGAGTGTTTCAGACATTAGTCAGTCGACGGTCGACACACACGACTTGGCATAAGTACGACAGATTCCAACAAAAAGACGTTGATTGGATGTGAGATTTATGTCTAATAAATTGAGAATTTAGAAACACGATGGAAGCACCATTGCTCTCGGAAACTTAGATGAGAAGGAGATTTATTTACGATTTGAAACACAGAAATTCAGTGAATAGTGGAATGCACTGTGAATGGAAACTGCGACACGTGGGGGACAAATGAATGAATCATTCACTAGTGGCTCCGAGTAACAGTTACAAATATTTAAACGCTCTCACGCGCTATTCACAGCGTTATTTACAGATAGCACGGGTCCTGTAACTGGAATATGTTGTAGATTATGAGAAGTATAGTATTTTCTACGGCAGCAATTCAATGGACGAGGAATTCCAGGGCTACTTTCTGCTGCAGTGGGACTTCACCTTCGCAGTTAGGAGCCGTTATCAGAGGCTCGGGAAAAGAAAACATAAAAGTAAGATGAAATTTAACCTTTGACTACTAACGGGACATACACCCAGAATAAGTTTTCAGTGTCCCACTGGCAAAGTAAGCCTACTAATGGTTAACTGAATTCTTATAATTACAGATTGCACCTATAGGTTGCGCTGACCTCAACATTCACTATCAACCCTCGTCGCCGTATTGTCACATTGAATTAGTTGACACCTGCATATAGGCAACCCAACTGCATATTCTCAAAGAATGGACTCTTGCCATATTAGAAGCGAAACCCATAGCGAGCACCTGTAGCGTCAGTTGCAATCTTTGAGCGCTACTCTGTCGCCTGATGTGCATCTGTTTCCAACATATGTTCTTCTTCTTCTACCGCAGTCGTCTTCTGACAACCTGGAGGTACTTACTGACAATCCTGTATGCAATCCTCCCCCCCCCCCCCCCCCTCCTGTCCCACCCTCCAACCTCATTGATAAACGAAACGACGGGAGATATTTTTTTTCAAATTGTTGCTTCAGGAGAAGACGTTACTTTAAATAAGCATACGCTGTTTTTGGAATAAAATTGTAGGTCAGACCGTTAATGGATTCTCACGAGCCTCCTTATTTGTCCTCTCCTTGAGAAATCGGTTACCCTCAAAAAAATTCATTTGCTAATGAGACTTGCACACATCAAACAACACACAAAATGAGTGATTGACTAGGCTAGTGTAAAGTAAAAGAGAGAAGTTGATTGTATTATTTTGCATAAATGATTCCCGAAAACAAATTATGGGTGAACACACATAATTTTATGATTATAAACTGGAAATACGTGGTTTCTAGCTACACAAAGATCATAAATGTTACATTTTTCTCAATACCAGAAATATTGATCTTGCCTTGTCTGAACAGGAAGATAAGATATTAAGCATCTAAGAAACGCTATAAAAATTGGAAATCTAAATTAAGATACTACGTAAACTCTGTTTAAAAACTACAGGGTAAAACTTCTTCCGACGAAGCTTACTTACACAGATTTATTTACCTGTGGCCAAAAGCTGTCGTCATCCTGCACAATGTAGTAATGCATTAGGCTCCGTGGTACAAGGAGCTCATGTGTTTTGTAGCCCGCACAGACTACCAGATGAGCTGCAACATCTAAGAATGGTGTTCCGACAGTACTCCGGAAAACTGATACATAATGCATTTCTGTCAACGCAACTTCAGTCCTGAGAGCTAAATCCAGATCCGGATGAACCCTCTGAACTGTCTTTTCGTAATGGGTTGGTATTAGGCGTTCAAGAATCGATGCAGTCATCGAGGAATCTTATTCTGACTAAATGGTGATGTTGTCCTTAGAGAACGTGACGTGTACGAATGTAATATATCCTGGCACAGTGGGAGGTCATGTGTTGGGAAGACATGTCGCACATTACAAGAACTCTGTGTTGATCATCATCGACATAGACGTTTTGGTACATCGTGCCAAATTGGTAGTAGCGGAGTATAGTCGAAACAGAGGGCGTCACATGTTTTGTGAAAAGGCTGAAATTTTACCCTCCGCATCATGGTTCGGAGGTTGTGTTATTTTGGCAACAATGTATACCCGTATGGCAGTCAAGATAATCAACAGGGATGCTGGAAATCAGTCTATCACTAGCTGGCTGCAGTTAAATTAAAAACGGAGAAACAAGAACATTTGATACAAAAAACTGTACGTAGCGCATTGTAGACGTTTAATTCAAGTTTTAGCCATAGCAACTCCCAGCAGCTCATTGTACTCAGCAGTCGCGTGGAAGACCTCCAATTGGCTCACGGTAGGGGCACTACGAACGCAATTTTCTGCCAGCAGTGCGATCTTTCTCGCGTATGTGTGATTTCTGATAGTGCCCCGATAAAATCCGAGGCCGAAGAGTGAGTGTCAGCATTCACGTATTGCAGCAGTGATTAGGGTAACCACCAGAAGACGCAGAACACTTGCTTCCTAGAATGACTGAGGTGACTTACACAATGTTACCTGGCGAAAAACCTGAGAAATACCTCTGTAATTACCGCATCAATTTAGGAAGCACAAGAACCTTCATCTTATAGAAATGAACCTGAAAAACAGCGGTATTTACTGAAGCAATATCAACAAAAGTGAGACCAGAACATGAAACTGACAACCGTGTTTCGTCTGGAGGATACCTTTTGCATGCGCACATCACAGTGGTTTAATGTGGCAATGTAGCGGTAATTGCCGCTACAGTGACTTATCATCATCGTGTTGTAATCACCAGAATCCTTCGGTGTGTTGTTGTCCCACGATGGGGTGACGTCGCGCTCAGGTAGAGGATTAGCGCGAGGACCCAGCTGATGTTACCGCTTTTGTTTGCCGTTTCCGGTCGGCAGCCTGTCTTTAGAACCTGGTAAGTCCACTGCCGCTAACTGAGTGTCTTAAGCTGACAACTCGCTGCAGCTGTAACTGTATGGGAGGGAAGCGCTCTCCTGTGGTATGGCAGTGACTGGATCTCGATGGCATGGAAGGTTTCCGCCAATAAAGCCTCTTTTCAACTAGGAACTTTGTCCCAAACGACAATTCGTAGCCAGAGAGCCTATTGAAGTGCCCCTTGCCACGAGTGGCCATTTTTGTTTAGACGTCGGCGTCGAAATTAGATGTGTTCTAAATGCCGTCTTCTATGAAAATAAGCTCCTGTGGAACCGTCAATCCTACAAAACGTTCGAGTATAATAACAGCATTAAATAGTTTGTAGCGATAATGGTATTTTATGATGACCAAACTAAAACTAATAATAAACACTCTAGACCTATTTGTATGGTAATTGCTTCGTGCTCTTCAAAACCAGGTGAATGGGAAAAGTGCTGTTCAAGTAACACAAAAATCTTTAATTCACTCCAATAAAGAAATATACACAAACACATCAAACAATATGCAGTAGACAGTCCCCAGTGCATTTTCACTTTATCCGTAGTCTCTTGTTTTCTTTTAGAATGATAAATAATATCCAAACCACTTTTCTCATTTCACTTATGTGATTTTTTTGGTGCTGAAAGAATCTTAATCTAAGTCTTGTATGTGTGCATTCCTATTTATGCGCAGAATACGCTTCTTTTTTCAGATATTGTAAAGCCAAATAACTTTTGCTTTCCCATATTTTGTTTATCTTACAAGAGAACACTCGTAGAAAAATTAACAAGTCTCCCTGCAGTCTTAGCTACGTCTCACGAAAACAAAAACAGTAAAAACGATGAAAATCCATTACCGTAACAAATACCAATGGGGTCGGTGTGGATCTAGAGCACTTAGTTGCGAGATTATTAGAGTCCCTGTTAAAATAGACCAAGTTAAACACAGTTGAAAGTTAAAGCCAAAAATGTCGGAAACACAACGTCATTTAAAAATGCAATCACTATCACCATTTTCACCAACTTTCACCTTCTCCATGATACCCAGTCAGTAAAAATGTAAATTTTGTAACATTCTCAGTGTTAAAACGATTTATTAAAAATCTGACTCAAGTATACCACGAAAATTTAAAGGAATACTCATCAAAGGTGTGGCCATTTCTTCATTTACAAGAGATCATACTGAGCCGTGAACCCCGGTAACTCATGAGAACAGTCTTCCTATCAAGTTAGGGAGAAAGAAATTTCCGTAAATCTTAAGTCTTTAGTCTCATTGCCAGCTAAAACATGCAGCCTAGTTGGTCGACTAATCTCTTTCTCTTGTGAATTGCGATTTATTAGTCTCAAAACATATACTTACAAACCATGTGATTATGGTACAGGAGACACGTCAAAAACTACAAACTAGAATCTAATTTTTAAAACTATATTTAGTCTATGTAGCAGTGTCTATATTTTTTTATTTTCTAGCATAGGTAAATATCTTTCTTGATATTGGACAATTTGTTGTTTTTTTCGCAATATAATACGGTTCGATTCTGCTCAAATTATCAGTTCATCTTCCATGAACTCTTCTAATGAGTAATAACATTTGTGTATAAGAATTTCAAGTAAATTCTTTTTTAGTATCCCTAGTTCCATGTTTAGAATGTTTTTACCTTCAAGTTTGTTGTAGACCTTCATGCCAAGGTATTGTTGGGACCGGGCATATAATTTCAGTCTATGGGCAGGAAGCATAAAATTACCTTCATTCCTTGTACTGTATGGATGATCAAATTGGTTTCCATGAACAATTCCGGTATGTTGTGTAAAAATATAATTAGCTAGTATATGTATAGGGAAGGGACAGTCACAATTTTTAGTTTCTGTAATAATGGACGACATGATTCTCTTTGCTGTGCAGAGTGCCGCGCGGGATTAGCCGAGCAGTCTGGGGCACTGCAGTCGTGGGCCATGTGGCTGGTCCCGGCGCAGGTTCAGGTCCTCCCTCGGGCATGGGTGTGTGTGTTTGTCCTTAGGATAGTTTAGGTTAAGTAGTGTGTAAGCTTAGGGACTGATGACCTTAGCAGTTGAGTCTCAAAGGATTTCACACAAATTTTGAACCATTTTGCTGTGCATTGCACATATTTCTGATAATTTTCTTCCGGAGCTTCAGTACACGAGATATATTATTGGAGCTCCCCTAGAAAATAATGTCATATCCTATCACTGATTGAAAGTAACTTTGATATGCTACTTTGCGAGTGGACATGTTAGTAGCACTTAATAATATATGCATGACATATGCAAAGCTACCCAGTTTTCTGCACAGGTACTCAATATGTGTGTTCCAGTTTAAATTCTTATCGAGACGTAGACCTAGAAATTTGGCAGAATGCACTTCTGTTAATTTCTCACCTTTATGATTTATACTAATATCTTGGGCTCTTGACTGTTTGGTTCTGAATTCAATCAAATTTGTTTTTGGTATGTTAAGCCTCTGACCATTTAACTCGAACCATAATTTTTCAGCATGGATACATGGATGCGTCCCATCTGCTCCACTGTACTCCAGATGGCATGTAAGTTTGCATTATATACAGTAAAGTAGTTTGGTAAGCGAATCTTGAGGACACGTCCGGGAAAAATTTCAACCAGACAAGAAAGATCCTTTGCTTAGACTCATTTGTAAATACTGAATAGCAGAGGTTTTCATTTAAGATTTCAGTATAACTCAAATGGAAAACATGTGCAGGAGAGTTGTCTCTTCTGTATTGTACCAAGTCCTAAATTATTGTTTGCCTTTTCAGTAGCCAAGGTGGCAGCCGGATCCATCCCTTGACGAATGTTGGCATGTTTCCCGTGTTAGGCGGTCCTGGTTTGCAAGTGGACAATTTCTAAAACGGTTTCCATGGAGATGCGACCAGCGGTGTGGTATGCTGGCGAATCTGTAACAGCAGAAGGGAACCTGTGAGCCTGACACACCATAAGGAACTTCCTTACCTCAGCAGAGAGGCTAAGTACAGGACTGGTCCTATAGGGACCTGTGGCCATCAATCATCAAGCATCTAAACACATCGACGGTGAAACGCATGGCCGGCCGGAGTAGACGAGCGGTTCTAGGCGCTTCAGTCGGGAACCGCGCGACCGCTACGGTCGCAGGTTCGAATCCTGCCTCGGGCATGGATGTGTGTGATGTCCTTAGGTTAGGTTTAAGTAGTTCTACGTTCTAGGGGACTGATGACCTCAGATGTTAAGTCCCGTAGTGCTCAGAGCCATTTGAACCATTTGAATCTGAAACGCGAAAGAAACTATTATAGGCAAGCAGAGATATGTAAACAGGTAGAATACAGTGCTGCGGTAGGCAACGCCTATATAAGGCCACGTCGCAGTTGTTAGATCGGTTTCTGCTGCTACAGTGGCAGGCTGTCAAGGTTCAAGTGAGCTTGAACGTGGTGTTTTAGTCAGCGCACGAGCGATGAGACACTATATCTCCGAGGTAGCGATGAAACGGGGATTTTCCCGTACGACTTTTTCACAAGTGTACCGTGAACACTAGGAATCCGGTAAAACATCAAGTCTCCGACATCACTTCGGCCGGAATGAAATCCTGCAGAAGGGGCCAACACTGACTGCAATGAATCGTTTAACGTGACAGAAGTGCAGCCCTTCCGCAAATTGCTGCATATTTCAATGCTGGGCCATCAACAAACTTCAGCTGCTAGCCATTCAACGAAACATCATCGATAGGGGTTTTCGGAGCCGAAGGTCCATTCGTGTACCTTGATGACCGGACGACGCAAAACTTTACACCTCGGTTGGGCCCATCAACACTGACACTGGACTATTGATGACTGGAAACATATTGCCTGCTCGGATGAGACTTGTACAGAATTGTTTCGAGCAGTACGTGTACGGGTATGGAGACAACTTCATGAATCCATGGACCCTGCATGCCAGCTTGGGACTATTCAAGATTTTGGAGGCTCTGTAATGGTGTGGCGCGTGTGCAGTTGGAGTGATATGTGGGACCTCTGATAGTCTAAATATGACTTGGACATGTGACACGTATGTAAGCACCCTGTCTAATCACCTGCATTAACTCATGTCCACTGTGACTTCCGATGGACATGGACAATACTAGCAGGACAATGCGAAACCCCACACCTCCAGAATTGCTATAGAGTGGCTCCAAAGACACTCTTCTGAGTTTGGACACTTCCACTGGCCACCAAATTCCCCAGATATGACCATCACTGAGCATATCTAAAATGCCTTACAACGTGCTGTTCAGAAGAGGTCTCCACCCCCTCGCACTCCTACGTATTTATGTACAGACCTGCAGGATTCATGGTGTCAGCTCCCTCCACTACTATGCCAGACATTAGTCGAGTCCATGCCACGTCATGTTGAGGGGCTTCTGCGAGCTCTCTGGGGCCTTACACGATATTAGGTGGCTGTAGCTATTTCTTTGCCTTTTCAGTGTAGTTCACACTGATCCATAAACCGTGGTCCAATACGCCTGTCGGACTTTATAGAAGTCTGTTCCACACGAGTTGTGACTAAAGAACTTTGTAACATTCACTGCCTTGAGGGACCTTGCGTTGAGGTTCCTTAGCTGTTATAGCAAACACGATTGAACTAAATATGATACCTAGAAATCTCACCACCTTCAACTGCATTAAAATTTGAAACTGTTTCTTTCACGTGGAGGTCGGATACATTAAAACAGCGATGAGAACAGTTAACACACACACACACACACCGCGCTGGCATCTGTAGAGAGTCTGGTTAGTACGTGCAGTCCATTCATCCCACCTTATAATGGTAAACTGCAACCTGGCAGTTGCTATCTCATCGTTAGTAGAGGAACAAAAGACTGTAAAATCGAGACAAATAAGGAAGGCAACATTGAAATTCTTACTGTAGACGTTAACTATTAACCGCAACTCAAAACTGAGTTTCAATTAAAATGCTCCTTTGGGAGACACCATTCCCCTAATCTAATCTGTCGGAAAGAACTTCACGAACTCGGTATGAATGTGAACAGCCTACAATGGAAGAGAAGTCGACTGGAATTGGTTAACTACTGATGTTATCAGAAGACGCCACCGTTGCTGCTACTTCAAAAATGGCTCTGAGCACTATGGGACCTAACTTCTGAGGTCATCAGTCCCCTAGAACTTAGAACTACTTAAACCCAAGCAACCTAAGGACATCACAAACATCCATGCCCGAGGCAGGATTCGAACCTGCGACCGTAGCGGTCTCGTGGTTCCAGACTGTAGCGCCTAGAACCTCTCAGCCACTCCGGCCAGCGTTGCTGCTACTGCCCATGCCCAGAGCTCAACAGATGATTTGAAAACTGTGTACTCGGCTCAGCGAATTGGTCATCGACGTCATTCACGTCACAGACGTCACCGACCCGCACTAGTGACGTTGTACGCCTCTGATCTACTCGCTGTCATGTGACGCGGACCGACACATGTATATGATTTTGACCGGCGAGTTGCTGGTGTGGTAACAGAGACGTGAGAATCTTCTGTCGTCTCAGGAATAAATACGAGAACGTCTCCATCACAGCAGAAGAACATTCGGCCATTACATTTGCACATCAAGATCACAAGGCCTTACAGAAGGAAGCCACCAGATATGGACAACAGACACGACAAGGATGAAAAATACAGCATTTAAACCTTCTTTTCCTTCAGTAGAATTTTACAGTATCTCGATTTCCTTCCCGTCTCCATGTTCTTTAGTACACTAAGTCTTAATTTACTTACGAATAGAAGAAAGTATTAGGCTCTCCGCAAAAAGTGAGTAGAGTTGCCGAGTCTCGTTTGTTCTATCAATCATCTTTGTAGCCGATAATTTTCTCCCTACATTTTTTTGTATAATTTTTTGTCACATGGAGATCTTTGTCAGTGACATATATCATACAAAATGTCACAACATACAGGGAACTTACTGAAGTAAACTGAAACAGTAGAATAAAACATGACGCTACGAGAGTTCCATAAATAAATAAATAAATAAAAACCGTTGAAAACAACTATTGTGAAACTATAATGGCTATTATACATGACTAATATCGACATTTTTATTAAAGTCTTGATAATGGTAAAAAATGGCCAGATGCCAATCATATGCTATTATTAGGAAGATTCCAAGCATTCGTTCGCAAAAAGCGAATAAAAAAAACCAAAAAAATCGAAATCAGCATTGCTCAGTCACATAAAAACCAGGTACATTTATCACGCGAAAACTTTTTTACTTCCCAATGATGTATTTTAGTGACTTATAATAGTCTTAATACAATTACGTTGCGCCAAAGGTACCATACATTTGTAAAAAAAATGTTTGGCTGGAAAGTCCTTCAAGTTCGATTTGAAAATCTGTGGTTTATCACTAACGTCCCAACTACTGTTGAAATCTATTAAAAATAATATATATTTAATGGTCAACTGCTATTTCAATATATTGAAAATATACATGCTTAGTGACGATTTACATTTGGTCGGACAACATTTGTGGGTGTACTCACAAAATGAAGGTACTTGTTTTGCCTCGTGTCAGCTGACTGCTACTGTTCATCATCAGCATGTACAGTCCTACAAAACTCGTAACTACCTCTGCTACAAACCAATTAACTGAGAAGCAGAGTTGTAAAATCACTGTAAGAATTCCAGATCGTTAAATATAACTCTACTCGATCTTCATGAAATGCCACTACAAGTCCTCTTAGACTTGTCATTCAGACTGAATTGTATTTTTTTTAGATGATGTGAGTTCTCGCGAAACATTCTTCCAAATGTCAGCTAGGTTGGTAAGTAAGCCAAGTAGAAAACTTCCATCGTACCGCTGGCGTCGCCTGTGGTAAATCTTCTGGCATTAGGTGCACATTCATTTAGCCTCTGAAGGAGTTAGTAAATACGGTTTCCATTAGGTCTTATAACCTACTCATTCTTCTAGAAAACTGGTTCATTAATCCATAAACTTTTGTAAGAAAAGTTGAGTTTCATGGATTTACGTACAATAGGAAGAGTTAAGAAATCCACATAAGTACGAACCTGGAGAGAGCGCATTTGGCTGCGTCTATAAGATTATCAGATCTCTCTGTCGCCTTCTCAGGCCACTGAGTCGTCCTGACACAGTGGTGGCGGTCAGTCTGCAAAAAAAGTCATCATCGGAGACTAGAGATTCATATCATTTGAAATTCGGTTGACTCAGGTGGATCCGTACACAGATCGTCGAAAACTTCTGCTCCCATGTCGTAGTTTGGTCCTCATGCTACCCTATAAGGGTTTTTTTCGGTACCGCTGGCCAGTCACTTGCTTCCTCTGTGGGTGACTTTTAGAATCCAGATGAACTGACAGGTCACCTTTTATTTGAAACTTTCATTGGCCCGTCAGATGTTCACCATCGTTTTGGGAGCCTTAATTGTCTGTTACGGGTTTCTTTATATTATTCTTGTTTATTTACGCTATAAACGCTCCCAGGTGACGCTCTCTACCGGTGGAGAGTATGAGTCTTCATTGTCCGTACGTCTTGAGCTGAAGACTAGTCGACGTTCGCTTACGAGTACAGGAACGTATGACTTCTCTGTGGACTGCTGTCTTCGTGGTAGAAGCGAAAGCCAGTCAGCAATATTTCGCGCCAGACAGGTGCGGGCCAACCGACCTACAGTATTGTATCACGACATAACTGTTAACCGTCTTCACTTACAATAAAAAGAAGTCGCGATAAATGCAAAGGTAGTTACATGCGTCAATAAATTGCTTATAAACATCGTCATGAGACGCTGTTAGGCGCAACTGAGCTTCAGTTTCCTTGTGCATGGTTCCCCGGTCGCAAAGAATGTTTCGAAGATTTTTTTTTTATCTTAAAATTGTTGGCTGTTTAAAATTTTAAAATGAGTGTTACTTCTCACCATTTATGTGTGCACTATCGGCTGTTTGTGACGCATGTCCATCACCATGTACATCAAAACTCAGTGTCATCGGAGTCTCATAGCCATTGGAATAGCGTGAGAGTGTAAACTAACTCATTCTGATGTTGGCTCAAATTATACAGAGAGTGACACTGTGTCCGGGATGGAGATTTCCGCAGTTATTCCAATGGCTGTCCATGTTACACGAAGTTTAATTTTTCTGCCATTTGGTATGGCCATCATTTTTGAATGGTCAACATCGAAATTACTAAAATTGATTTAAACCAAAATAAAACCCATTTCAAATAATATTGACAGGCTCATAGGAACGGAACAGTGGGTCGCCATGTAGGGAGTCGGTACCATGTTGAACCGCCAGCTGCCCTTCGGCCGCCGGCATCTGTTGTGGGTGGCGCACACAGTGTCCACATCGGATGCTCGAGGGTGAGCGGCGGGCTCTCTTGCTATTTATCTCCGTTAACAAACCATTCCCACACTCATAAATCAAAGTGTCGATTTTTTTCGTTTCAAATAATTTCCCACGGTGATCCACGTGAGTGTGGGACAGACACAGTCGTCATGCTGAATGTAACCTGGGCAGACAATGATTTTGTTTCAGTCGTTTAGCAAATTGCTTTGCAACACTCAAGTAGCAGTTGTAATGCTTCTACGTTTTTATTACTTTTTATATACTGATAATCTGTTGTTGTAGGTAACTACACCGTACACAATGTTAAGGGTATTTATTGATATGTAATTATGTTACACAACAGTAAGATTATTTTGGCAACCTGGTACATTTCCCACCCAAGTCTTTCTTAATGCAGCATCCTGTGAGCGCAAAATGCCTTGAATCAGTTATATGAATAATTTGTCAATAAAAAATATATAAGTTTTTTCTTGGCTTGCGTTAAGAAAGCATGTGAGAAGCCTCGTAAAAACACAGAATATGGTGATGTATACTAATGAGTAGGCACCCGATACCTGAGAAAGGGTGCCCTGACTGGGACTTTGTCCCCATAGGGAAGATCAGTTACTGTCGTCGCTCGCCACGATCGCCAGGCAGGACTGATAAGGGCGAGGGAAAGGGACCCTGTAGACGATATGGATAGGGGAATAGCAACAACGTGAAACAGTACAATGTCAAAGGACAGAGACGGAAGAAACCAGTTTGGTGGAAGAGTGGACGCTGATGGCTGTGAAGACGACGCACGGTTCATAACCTCCACAGCGTATATCTGTATGGGTACTTCCCACGATCTGCTGACACTGTGACTGCTAGCAACAGTAAATACCCATATTATGGAAAGATACACAAGGTGTTCCAAAGCTATTCGTTCAAATTTCCACAGCGGTTTCATACACCAGCTGCTTAATGTGGCCCCAGAGGAAGAAATCCAGACACATGAGGTCGGGTGAGCTGGTTGGTCAGGCCAGAGGCCCGCCTTTGCCGATCCATCGAGTCCCGAAGGTGGCTCTCAGATGGTTAGTGATAGCGATGCTGATCCGGACTGACGCCCCTTCGTTCTGCGAGTACATCCTTTGTCTAACATTCAGACGTGCAGTTCTCACAACACATGTTTCATCAAGATGCGATATTTCCATCAGTTGAGGCGGCGTCGAAAAATGCACGATCCGATCAACCTATCATCGAGAATGCTGGTCCATCGGAATCACTGTTGATGAGGACGAGGTTGTGTACCTCGTGGATTTACCTGTCTCCGTACATGAATGTTACTTGCGTCTGAATGTGAGTACACATTCGCGGTCAGCGATACCGACGCAACAGCTTACGTCAGTGCCACTAAGAAAATGTTCCATAACATCACAAGCTGACTTCAGACACCATATGCTCCGAATCGAGTGATGTTTCATATTCTCTACATCCTGTATTAGTTTGAAGGAATAGTTTCGAAAGATCCTGTATACAGCTATGGACCTGCAAGTAGCTGATGTTTCCAGAATTCAGTCCCACAAACTTAAATAATCACTAGTTTTGAATTCCACAGGTGACTGCCGTAGTGAAGAAACGAAAGAGATAGACAGCAGTCAGGGGCCTCCAGTGAAACGTTCTCCGGCAAGAGCGCAACAGACTGACTCGAAACTGCTGTCATTCACAACAGATCTTATCACATACTTGTTTGAGTTAAATGTACGGTGTAGAGTTGATAGTTAACTACAAAATGGAAAGGAATGCCTAATTGGTAATCTTGAAACGAAAAAAAAAAGTTGAGTGAATGATTACTTCTTTTTCTCTCTGTTACATAAGGGTTATACCATCTACATTTTCACTGCTAACCACTACTGCAAATGACTGGTACCGTTAGAAGCGTTATCTCTTCGGTCGCTGACATGGAATGTGAGCTCTTGACAGAGCTAGACTAACCGCCTGTCGCTGCGTCCCTTACTGTACCTGAGCGGTAGATGTCAATCACCAAGTGATAAGGGCGGGGCACTGAAAGGAATGCGAAGTGAACTGCACAACAGCCGTACGCTTCAAAGCGGGAAACCGTTGAGAAACGACGTAGAAACTTATTTGCTACATCCCGTACAGGCTGGTACATCACGTCGCGGAGCAGAGACTGAGTAACGCATTCGTCTGTACGGTACTCTGCCAAACTCTGTCAAACTGTTGTGTAGTTTATTCGGTTAAACTTGAGTAGTGGCGTTTTGTGGCCGTAAGGCTCATTTACGTTTTTGTTTATGGTTCAAATGGCACTGAGCAGTATGGGACTTAACATCTGAGGTCATTAGTCCCCTAGAACTTAGAACTACTTAAACCTAAACTAACCTAAGGACATCACAAGCATCCACGCCCGAGGCATGATTCGATCCTAAAACCGTAGCAGTCGCGCGGTTCCAGACTTAAGCGCCTAGAACCGCTCGGCCACACCGGCCGGCGTTTCTGTTTATGTTCTTGACCAATGGGAGGGAGATTTGGCGAGAAGATGTGACTTTATTTCAGAAATTTAATGTTAATTTCAGAGCAGTCATCAGTACATGAATTGGCAGCAATTCACTTTATTTTACAAGGAAAGTTGCTACAGAAGATAATATTCCGTTATTTTCCTACGATTTGGAACAAGTTCACTTATTAAACAAGGAAATACTCTCGGTTAACGGAAACTGCCATGACTACTCATAACGAAAGGTTTAGGGGTAGGAAACTGCCATTAATACCATTTCTTATATGTCTTTCCACAGAAGGAAATGAAACACTTCACCAGTCTGCAGCTGACGATGAGGCCAGAGGCTTCGAACTACTTTGTGCAGAATGAATACATGTGTGATATAAAACTGATTTCTTACCTCCTCCCCCCCCCCCTCCCCCCTGTAAATAACTTATTTCAGCTAAATAACTTTATGTTAGACCGTGGGCACAATTAAATGTATCCTCTTCAGACGATGATAGTTAAAACTGTCAGCACACATATGTAACCAAGAAAAATATGTCGTGCGTCGCGCGTTACTGCATAAGAAATTTCTGCATTCGGTAAGTTTCTTCTTCGCCATTACTGTATCACCTTCCGTATTTAAGTTCTGTAAAACTTTTCTATGTTACACAAAAGGAATCGAGTTTCCGATTATCATATTACAACGTCAATGGATGAATAACTGACGTAATGATTTTTTTGTGAATAGTACTTCAATTCCAAAACTAAAATCCAAAATGTTTTACGAACGACACCCGTTGCCTTTACATATTATAAGTATAGTTGTGTCATTCTTGTATGTATCATAAAAGCTATGTCAGTTAACGTCCTAGACGAAATCAAATTCGGAAAGACACGCAGGTTTAGTGGAAGTTATCAGTGCGGTTATAGCGAACCTCTGGTCCTTCGCCTTGCTGTTCGCGAAGTCCACCGGTGTGCGGAAACATTTAGCAGCAGCGGCAGTATCTCAGCAGCTTGCGACATATTTTTGTAAATATGGAATGCCTGCTACTTGCTTTGTTTTCCATAGACATATACATCGACAAACAGTAAAGGAGACGCACTTAGAAAAGACTGACAGTGTATATGCGTGGTGGTTACTTCAGTATCCTGTTGGCGACATTTTTTTCTTCTTATCTCTGCCAGTTTAAGTTACAGGTCTATTCAATACGAAAGAAGGATTTTATAACACTTAAGAGAAGCTATTATCCTATAACAAATTTCGGTTACGATTTGCTGAACTAAATTTATCATCCGAGACAATGACATGTACCTAAGTGTACAAAATTAGCACAATGTGGATTTAATATACGAGAAAACGGTTCGAAAAGTGAAAGGCAGATAAATTTTATTTCCGTTCCTTGATATTTGCTCACCGCTACCTAGTTTAGGTCAGAATTACGTAACTGCAGACGAACATCTACTACGTCACGCCTCTGCAAGGAACCAACTGTCGAAAACCTAAAAACCACGGGTCAAAATGTTATGAAAGTTAGTGACTTATTTACAGTAGTGTGGTAACGTTTTCAGTTTTATTGCTAATGCTTTTTCAGCAGCTAAAGTGTACGTTCCTCAATAAAATTTAGTCGTCTGAAAAAAATGTGTTACAACTTTATACGGAAGTTAATAGAGGATAAATTATAGTGTAAATGGTTACCACTCTTTCAGTAGAAACATGATATGGGTTTCAATAGCGCATACACAAAGCAGACAATTATTATTCTTAATGCTGCGCTAGAGACGAAGAAGGCTATATATCTGACAGGATGATAGTAACCTTTGCTTTTACGCATGGAGAATGAAGTGACAAGCAAAGGAAGGGTGGTGTATATCCATTATCATTAAACCACTCTCAGTGAATTCTGAAATGGATTGATATTCAAGAAGTAGTCAACTCCTATGCGATATACGACTCAAATAATAAATGTCACATTGTCTACAATAATATCTTCTATGAAGAAAAAGTGAATCATGAAAAGAAGACTGGAAAATATACGTTTCAGTTGGATATGGAAAAATTCTTTCAGTACTAAGTGGAAACTGTAGGCGACACATCAACTGTAAATGATGGGCAAGAAAGTGGTAAAACAGAAATTTCTAAATAGCTACAGTATTCTTGTAAAAAGTTTAGTGCAGATGACGTTTTTCAGAAGGCATTACTTGCTCTACTTCCTCAAGAGGATTAGGTCCTCTTGTCAAATGAGGACAGTGTAGCGAATTGACTTTATGTATCGGCACTGTGATTACATCATATGACGTGGGCGACGATGTTGAGAGAACATTATGAATGTTCGCAGTTCATATTACTGTGTCAGATTCCCTTTGCAGCTGAGTTGATAAATGTTATAGGATTCAGTTTCTGACGATAAACTTGAATTTGGTGATAGTAATGAAGAGCCAAACGCAAAATGGCAGTTTATACTTTAAATGGAAAGTAATTCGAGTGGTCGAAATGTGAAAGTTAAGACATGATATAGACCAGGGGTCTCCAAATTGCGGCCCACGGACCGAAACCGGCCCGCGAGGGCCGGCAAACCGGCCCGCGTTAGCTGGCCGGACATCCCCGGTACCCGGCCCGCCAAATATTTGAAGTGGTACCTATACTGCCAAAAATTGAGTTTCGAGGTCTATCACGACCCATACACCGCGACATTGTCGGAACTCTATCTTTACAAAGCGGAAGGTCATGGTTAAACTTGTGGCTATCCACAATAAACAGACAGACCATTATTCGTGCGATAGTGAAAAAAAAGAACGGTTAACAGACTAGTTTGGCGGAAACATTTTAAGTAAAAAAAAATCTTTGCATTTTATTCTACTCACGAGTCTGGTGCAACTCTTTCAAATGGACGCCACTTCGGCGACTAGCCTTAGTAATCAATTGTTATGGGAGATGCTTCTTAAGCGAGGTGTCACTTTCTTTTGATTACGTTGTAAAATGCATACAGAATGTGTAGTGACATACTTTTTTGTCGGTGAAATTCGCCAGAGTAAAATACGCCAGAATTTCGGTCAGGCACGTCTACCAATCAAAACTATGTAATTAAAGAGAAATTGTAGTTCGTTTCAGTGCTAGCTATTCCCAAAACCTTAGATTTTTGCGATTTCATCTTTCCTTTAGCCTTAAATTACGGTGAACATGGAGTGCTTTAATCCCACTAGGTAGATCTTGCCCTTATGACTTCGTGGAGGAGTCAATGTGGCCCTCGGACTAAAAAGTTTGGAAACCCCTGATATAGACTGAACAGTCGGTAATAGTAATAAAGTACTACTTTTCGAAGAGAGAGCAGAAGGGATGTAATGACTGATGACCTATATTGAGGGTGTTCCGAGCACTTGAAAATAAGACTCATAATAACTATCGATTAGGATAAAAAACGAGAGAATCAGATGCGGATACCACACTACCGCAATTCATGTATTTAGAACCTTGAACTTGTTTTTCTGTGCCAAACACAGCGCATGGTAATAACGGTACCGCTCCGATGGACACGTGGCGGATCCATTAATGACGCATGGAGAGAGGGAGGTTGCGAAAGTGTTACCCCCACCACTCACCCCCTGCCTGTCACCCCACAGTGTGTCCTGCTCGCTCCCAGTCTGTGTGTGGACACCGAGGTCTTCGTACGCCGGCTGCTGCAAGACACGGAGAGAGCTGCCAAATACTCAAGGTAAGCAGTTGCTGTTTGCATCATACTAATTCTGACTGCTGCTAATACTCTTGTGGTCGCGTACAATATTGTATAAAGTAGAAACCTTAGGTGATTTTATTTTCTATGCGACTCTGCATTGCTTCAACGTATTTCACTTTACCTCAGTGTGAGTTTACGGGCCGTCTCTCATATTCTTTCACATATTTTCTTATGGTGTTTCAAAATCGTTGAGGTTCACAGTCAGCCGCTCTTGTCCTCGTTCTTCTTTCGAAATTTTAGTTACATGCATTATGTTCATTTTTTTAAAAGAACTGTGTTTCTTCCGATGGAGTCTAATCCGCACAGTGTTTGGATGTATGTACATGAAATAGAAAGGAACTTTTTATTGTAATGGCTCGTAAATTTAGATTATAGATCACGGCTTCCTGAAGTTTTATTTTACTCCCACGGTTTGATATTTGTGTAAACATCATTTTTCATGTTTATTTAGCTGTAGATGATACATTTATTCTTGATGTGTACTTCCATTTGCTGATTTGTGATAGTGCCTAGTCTCTAGCTCCTGTGTGGTATGAGTGCTTTCATTTGTAATTAAACTGTGTGGTTGCCACGGCTTAATTCAATAGAAAGACTACGTTTGTTCAGTTTGCTTAAGACATTACATCCAAATTCTTGTGTATTTAGTTAGATGCTAACAGTCTGCTACTTGTTGCAGGATACAATGGGCGACAGATGGGCGCTGGAACAGAAGCGTATGGAGATGCGACACCGCAGCATCCAGTTGGAGAGAGAGCGACGGAGTCTGCTGAGGATAGCCGTCCACAACAGCGCCATGCTGAAGGCGGAACAGTACTCTCTACAAGAGGACGATGTTGATGATTATGAAGAGGAGTTTGGTCCTGGTTACGACAACGGAGAAGAAGTCCAGGTGGGCGGCTTAGAAGCGCTGTGGCACAACCTGGAGGTCGACGGTGAAGACGAGGATATCGATGGCGACGACTGCGAGGATGACGCTGAGGGCGGCGGTTCTTCTGACGAGTGGACGGACTGCAGCTCCTCGTCTGGAGTTGGCAGCCCCACCAGTTCTGAGGAGGAGGGGCTCTCAGACGGCTCGTCTTGTGCCTCCTCCGAGGAGGCCTTGACTGATGAAGAGGCAGGCTACATCGCAGAGGACAGACAAGTCTCGGGAGAGGAGCTGCCTGAACTTTCAGAAAGTCTGCCTCCAGAGAAACGGACGTCAGACGCGTTGCCGGACTTCAGCTGCTCGCCGGGGAACGAGTCTTCTGGTGGCCATGAACCAAGGGACGGATCCATCCACTGAGTAGCGGTACAGGACCCCCAGGAGGTGAGCAACAGCCACTGCAAGCAACATTTTCTTTTTTTCTTCTTTTTGCCATAAGCCTTCCGGATTATCTGATGTCAATCATTCCTGTCTTCATCGGGTTACCTTCCATTCAGAAGGCTGTTGCACTCAGCGACTGTTATATTGACTTGTAAGTAATAGACATCAGCTATCAGTCGTCCTCTCCAAATTTTATAGGCAGATCTAGATTTCTGCTAAAAACTGACAATTCTGAATGAACTATTATTTTTGATCATTGCATGTAATGCTTGTTGGTAAGCCTTCTTCCACAGTTAATTGAATACTACAGTAGTATTTAATGAACTGCGAATGAAGCCCAACCAACAGGCATTACATGCATTGATCAAAAATGATAGTGCATTGAGAATGGCTAGTTTCTAGCTGAAACCTACAATTGCCAATAAAATTTAAAAGAACGACTGATATCTGATATCTATTATTTACAATTCCTGTCTTGCTCAACCTGTTAACCTCAGCTTTCGCATATCGATATTTCGAATGGAGAGTATGACAGCGTTTTCGCTGACACACTGCACTTACATCAGAGCTTTCTATTGGCAAAAACTGGACGTAAAACCAACTCTCCTTAATGCCATAAGACACAAAAATTCAAACTCTGCGACGCTACTTAAAGTTACTTACAGGTCCCATTTTTGCCAATAGAGGTGTGTGACAACGGTGCTTCCTCAGTTATTTGCTGGACGTGTTCCAGTCCCTGTCTTCCAGTACAGTTTTTACCCTCTACAGCTGCCTCTAGCGTCATGAAAGTTATCCACTGATCTTGTAACTTATGTTCTATAATCCCATCATTCTTCATGTCAGTGTTTTCCAGGTGTTGCTTTCTTCTGTTGAGAATCTGTAGATGCCACTGTACTGGAATTCTTCTATTCAGAACCCCTTGTTTAATTTTTTTTCTTACCTGTAGATTCTACAGAGAATCTTCTAATTTCTCGTCAGCCCATCCAATTTTCAACACCCTTCTGTAGACACACACTTCAAACGCTTCGATTGTCTTGTTCTCTGCTTTTCCAACAGTACATCAGTTACTGTCGTGTATAACTCTGTGTTCCAAACGTTCATTCTTAGAAATTTTTTCTTCAGATTAAGCACTGTCTTTAAAACTAGTACACTTCCTTTGGCAGGAATGCGCACTTCACCAGGGCTAGTTTGCTTTGTGTTATTTTGCTTCCAGTGTAGCGGAATTCTTTTATTTCCTCTACTTCATGGTCACCAAATTTTCTGTTTATCTCTACACTCATTTCTGCTACTCTTTCTCACTTTCCTATTTTTTCAATTTATTCACATTGCATATTTTACAAACATTTAATTTTTAATTACGTTTAACATGTCGTGTAATTGTTTGTGCTTTGCACTGATGATAGTAATGTCATCAGCGAATCTCATTAACAATATTTCCTAATCCTGAATTTTAATCATCTTTGTGACTCTTTCTTTTATTTCCGTATTTCTTGGACATGTAGACTGAACAACAGGGCAGGAAGGGTGCATCCCTGTCCTACACCATTTTAATCCGAGCGCTTACATTCTCATTGATCCTTCTTTGGTTTTGTCCATGTTGCATATTATACGTCTTTTCATACTGCAGTTCTTCCCAGAATTTCGGACATCTTGTTCCACTTTATATCTAGGTCAACAAAGCCTATGAAGATGACTTGATTACTTTTCAGCTTTGCTTCCATTATCAATCGCAAGGCGAAAACTGAGACTCTGGTGCATTTACCTTCTCTGTACCGAAGCTGAGTCCATTTACTACATTATCATTTATTTTTTCACTCATATATATTATTCCTTATCTGCCCTTGCCACCTTCGGAACTGTGTGGAATTTCTTGTTTCCTTCGGAAATCTGATGGTGTACTTCCTTTCTTACAGGTTCTGTAGCCTACCCTAATTTAAATAGTCGTTTGGGTGTCACTTCTAAAGATGATTTTACAAATTCTAACGGAGTGTAATCTTTGCATTCAGTCTTATATAATTGCAGGTTTTCCTAAACTCTGTTAAAATCTGACCCTAACACTGAATCTTCCACATCGAATGCAATATTTTCTTCTATCACGTCATCAGAATGTTTCTCCCCATCGTAGAGGCATAGATTTGGTGTAATTAATATCTGAACGCTAACAGAGCGATAAAAATTCCTGATGTCCATCAGAATTTGAAGGCAGCTGTGACATATGACTGATACGGAACTTTGCCCAGTCATAATTTCGCAGTACAGCTTCAAAGCAGTGTGTGAATTTCGGCAAATGAAAATATTTTGCGATTGTGAGTAAAGAACTTGAGGCACAGACAGCATTTCTCTTATTCGCATTAAACCCTGTGAGTATATATCACACACTGCATTCCCTTTTTTTTCGTTTTTCAGTCGTGTTCTTATCTATCCACTCTTTAAAATTTTAACTGTTAAGGCTTGTGATCCATTCTTCTAAATGAAATTTGTGCATTGCTGTTACTCCATTTGCGGTCAACAGAATTAACACCAAAAACTCTCGTCCTCAGTCCATGTGCGTATTGCGGAGAATTCTTGTAGGGGCTCATTTTTCGTTCGGCAGTTATATTTGAATGTGACTACTGGATATTTGTTAATAACATAGAAACTTCGTAAATAAAGAGACCGTCAATTAAAAGCAATGGAAGTGTATTAATTCAGCTATCTGTAAGCTCAATTTTACTATTAGCTTCCATTCAAATGTCAATCCATCTTTACAGTATTATCCTGTCTAAGTTTGTTTAATGTAAGGTTATGTGTATGTACCTGCCATTCACGAAGGCAAATTTTTAACATAAACAAATCCAATTATTCTATTGTTGTTGTTGTTGTTGATGATGATGATAATCTGTGGAAGCACGCTTCACACGTGCTCCTGATACTTGATGAGCTCTCAAGCATTATTCTCCCAGCACTTTCTTCCCATAAATTCTCCCTCTACTTTAAGACGCTACATTAATGTTCTTTCTCTGGTATGTTTCAGGTCCCTGACAAATCTCTTTAATCTTGCTCCAATAGTTTGACGATTCCGAAGATGACCGGCAAGCTTGTTATGGACAAAGTGATAGTGAAACAAACTTGTTACGTAACTGTAATGAATGCAGGAACATAGTGATGTTTATCACTAGAAAGTCATTATTGTAAGAAGTTGGACTTTATAAACTATTTGTCGACTATTATTAGTTATTTATTTTAATGATTGTAGCTTATGTTAATTGTTGACATATTTATTGCTGTAATAAATCTCATTACTTGCATTATTTATCTTTTATTTAAAAGCGAGTCGCCTTTTTCCATCTACATTGTCTTTGTAATTTAAATTTCTTGTTCGTGTATAACTGTTGGTTCTTAATGTGGAACTGTCAAGTCAAAACGTTCTATTCTTCAGATTCTCACAGTATTTCCACTGTTAATTTATATTGGATGATAATGATCATATTACTGCTTTGGAGTTGAACTGTGATGAGTTTGCCCCTACCTGTAATAAATGTACTGAGAAAGTAATATGAACTAGACAGTATTCTGGTTGAACTGTAAGCCAAGGTGGTTCGCTATATTCTTCAGGTCTGTTTCATTATGTCAGTAAAAACATTGTTACTCTTCTTATCTATTCCCGTTTCGTAATGATACTGTGATTTTTAACATAGGTCTCCACTGATATTTTAATTTGTTGGAACATATACCCACTTCTTTTAACCTTTTAAGCATTAAGGTACATTTAAGTATTGTGATGCTCCAGTCAGCTGTAGTTTACATAAAGTGTTCCTACATAACAAAGATCAGCTTACTCCTCGCGGCTTCGTAATTATTTGAAACAAAGAAAGCGGATAATCCTTGTCGTCACAACTAGAACAAATACTGAACAAGAACTTATGGGAAAAAATTGCCACTACATTTGCAGGCAGGTTTCTCAGTGCAGGTTACACAGTTATAATGGTACAACGCAGAAATATACGAAAAAAATGATGACTCATATGACAATTAACACAAAGAACTTCACTCAGTGTGGATTTATTAAGCATTTAAAAAGCAGAAAAATGGTTAAGCCGTCTTTACACAGGTATGACTACGATTTTCATATTGGTTGAAGATTACTGTGTTTCACTATAAATTTTAGTCATATTTGTAACTCGACTAATGAACTTTTTACAGCTTGATAGTAGATGTTCACATAGCATGCTAATGCCTGAACAGTTATTCATTTGTCAGTTATTTTCATAGCCTATAAACTATTTAACGATATACATGCACCAAAGTATGCTGGGTTTTGCCATTTGTATGATACACTGAAATGTATTACTAGTGCACATTTGGCTGAAACTTTCTGCTATTTTTGATCGAGTATGCAAACCGGAATGTCATTCTGAACTGATGGATACCGGTGTTTAACGCTAATCATAAATGTTGAGGAATTCATTTCAGAAGGAGACAAATATGATTTGGAATTCCCAAAACATGCAAAAATATATGTAAAACATTTTTTCTTTGTTAATATGTTGTGACCATCAGAACAATTAACTAGTTATGGTAATTTCACATGTGACTCAAGTCCTTAAAGATCGTTCAGATGAAGTCTATACTGCAACAATTAGGGTACGTCGTGTTATCATACTTCGATGACAAATTTCTCAGCAAACTGAGGGCGTATTACAAGTGCAGGATGAAACGTGTTATTGTAAATGTCAGTATAAAGTACCAGATACTGGATGTAGAACGGTAGAAGTTCTTTTATTCTGCAGAATTAAATGTTTACAATGAAATATGTAGTCACCACGAACAGCAACTGAACAAAGTCAATAGAAACAGAGCGATACTACTTTTCGATCTAATAGCTCGTTCCACCAGTTAAGATCAGCTAGTATTAGTTTTTACACATGTATGTCGTATATGAACCTCCTTTATGGCTTCGCACTTTTACCGTGACTTACTATGAAATTGTATTCTGTATATCTGCTGTAACAAGCCCTAGAGGACGCAGTATATTTGCTTTCCAGAGTTTTCACTAGCGCACATTATAAAATATCACTTCAACTTGAGCAGAAAAATACTCAAGGTGGCAAACCAGAATATTCTGTTGCTGCAACATAACTTCTTTTTCGCGGCATGTTGTCTTCAAAGGGTACGAGATAAAACTGTTTCAATAGATATCATGGAAAACGTGGAAGTTAATATCATTGTCTATCTTTCTCTTGGGAGGTTGTCATACAGTCAGACACAAATTACAAAGCTTGGATTAATAATCACATATACAACAACAGATGGTTGTGGTGCAATTATTTTTAATCAGGAAGCCTTGGCAACAAATTATGGGAGAATATAAACTAGAGAGAGTTTCCAGACTGGAAATAAAAACGTTCTTGGCGACGCAAAGGTGAAAGAATGTTGACGTTCACACTACGCAGGACAGGCGAATGGCAGCAGGAGGAGCATCAAGCGCCACTGTAGGGAGGAAGTCGTGACCATAGTGGGTAGTTTCGTCGCTAGAGTTGCCGCAACATGATCTCCAAGGAAACCTGTTTCCACTGGTACTACCAGCAAATGTAGTTCTGTAAATATGTAATACATGATAGTAAAATATCTCTTTATTATACGAACAAAACATGAGACTAAGTGCATTGAGAATTTACTATTGTTATTACTATTATTATTAGTTATTGCATATAATCTACAAAGTTGTCTGTAAGTCTGTTGCCATGCGTTGGTCCACAATAACTCATTTTCGAAGCTGTTGAAAACATGGAGGAACCTTATGTCTGTATTAATTTAAAAAGCACAAGACTTCTCCCGTATGAAACCCACAGCCCGTTAATTCGTTAATATGACGGAAGAGCACGAAGAACTATTTTGAGGGTGCTATGATATCACTTGATTGCACCAATACTCGCAATTACATATAGGTGGTCTTACATCTAAAACTTTTCTCCCGAAATATATCTGGAGTGTTGAACAGAAAATTTCTTTAACTCTTTACGTATTGACTAAGATCAATGGAAAAAGAATAAAATGAATTAATTTCGGATAGCCTGACTGTCAACGTGCAGAAAAGCAAGATACCAATTGAGAAAAGCTATTAGTGTAACAGAACGACTTGCTCGAACTTTGCGAGTGTGTAATACAGCCCGTTTGCAGATTACATAATTCGTGATTGTCTGAAAACTTTTGTGCAGGTGCATACGCTCCCAAAGGCACATTCGATCAAGAGATTTAGTAACAGGTGAAATAATATATGGAAGCTGGTGACATGAAGATTTGTTGATTGATAGCCTGCTACTGCTGTAACAACAACGCAGTAATAACTACTGAAAGAACAGTACAGAAGTATGTGAAGTGTATAGGGAATGTAGATACATTCATTACTTCGGTATACTTTGGCCGGATTTCCTCTTTGCAGTTTTTCTAATTCACTGTTAAACGAATTTATTAAGGTATAAATTTTTCCTTGAATCTGTTGTACGGACCTACGAAGTTACTACACCATTTTCGTTAAGGTATTCCGTCTGTTGAATCGGACGTAACTTTTTCCTGTAATGTTCCAGAGTTCACGTTTACTGTGGTATAAACTAATTGATTCTTCAAATTCCAACCAGTCTATTTTGTCACACATGTTTATTCGACAGTTCTTGCTCAGTGCCAGGAATGTAGATAAACAGTCAGCTTCTGCGATAACTGTTGGCCGAGTTGGAACTTGAATATAATCATTGTTTGTACACACGTGTGGACACAATTAGCTGGTTACCACCCTTCATTGTTTACATGAGACACCCTCTCTGTCTGACATAAATATCATGCAACAACTGTCAGAAGTAAACGTAACTTGGCTACACCTATTCGATCCTGGTTTTAAGAAATCTCAGTGGCAGGAAAGTAGATGAACAGCCACCTTCTACGATAACTGTTGGCCGAGTTGGAACTTGAATATAATCATTGTTTTCGTCTGTTGGCACAGACGTGTAGACACATTTAGCTGGTGGTACGTTGCATAAACCCTCCACTGTTTACATGAAACACCCTCACTGTCTGATATAAATATCATGCAACAACTGCCAGAACTAAACGTAACTTGGCTGCACTTATACGTTCCTGGTTTGAAGAAATCTCAGACACCGGTATCATGTTTCAACAGACCAGCTCAATCACACACTCTTAAAACTTTCGTGAGTATTTGGAACAGCAGGTGAAACCTAACAATCAACATCGTCTTAAGATTGTGCCTCGATGGAAACTAATAATCAGCGCTATGCGGATCTTATCACCAATGAGTTGCTATAACTGTATGTAACATACCGGAAGAAACTAGTGGAGCCTCTTCCTCGCCGAATGGAGGCCATTACAACCTCTTGTGGAGAGTTTACTACACGGCGTCAGCGTCGCGTCTCATCGGGCATTAATTATTTGTCCGGCTTGTTTACAGAAACGAATGATCAGGTATTTTCAGGAACTCTATCATAATATTTGTTGAAGAAGCTGTGACTACAGCAAAGAATCGTCGCTGGTTGTTTCTAAGAAAAGGTAGTAGCACTTGGACCAGATTTTCGCAATTAGCAGTCAATGGCAGTCAAATGTTGGAAAGTGAAAGACAATACCAATAACACACAAACATGGTGTCCCAGGTGGAATTAGAATATTTGTGACAGGAACGACCATTCGAAGAGAAACTTTAATAAACTAGTTCTAGAATAAATACCTTAAGAACTTACGAGCACTTATTCAGATGAAGAAATGTGTTCCAGAGAAGCGAAGATAAACAAGTGCTCATGCACCTTAGAGCCCATTTTTACTGGACTTGTTTACTTCGAATGATAGTTCCTTTCATTTTCCTGAATACTGATCATTCCTCTTGGAACACCCTATATAGAACACGATTATATTAGATTAACAGATTGTGATGTATTACAGGAAATTGTCGGATTACTCACAAGTGTAACAACGAAGCGATGTGAAATGCTGCGAATATGGGAAACATATTACAGTCGAGTCGAATGGAAGGCACATTTGTTAGAACGGCACTGGCGACTTCCAGTTAAACTGTAAAGGTAACACTGCAAGAGATACCAGTGCGACTTATTCTAGTAAATTTTTCTCGGCAGAAAAGAATTCTTTTATCCTCCCACAGTAAATCTGACTCTTATGTGGAAGTTACAGCAGTTACAAATTTAAATTCAGGCTACGTACAGTTTCGTTTTGGTCTTTCCCTCGTTCTGCTTCATTGCCCCCCCCCCCCCTCACACACACACACACACACGCTCGCGCGCGCGTGCAGACAGACACTCGAGCGGGCACACACACTTTGTGGTGTGTTTCTTTCACATTTATTTACTGTTGAGCTTAAGCATCACATTTACTCTGTTATTGCATCTCATTTCTCTCGTGTGATATATTTTCACAACTGTTGACCACTACAGTATCCTCTTTGATAACTACAATCACAGTCTGATGACCGACTTTTCAGCCGAAACCCGATTAACTCAAATATTAATAACGTACGAACTCTACAGTCCTGTGTTTTTCGTTTATACATTTGTTTTGTTTTGAAAGTCGTGGGAATGAGACAAAAGAAGGGAGGAGCCTTGTCAGTGGATTATTGACTGGAATCTGGTGGTTTAAGACAACGGCAAGCCAAAATCAGTGAGGCTGCATGAAATAAATGTTCTAGTGCATTCTTTACATTAACAACTTACGTACTTTCGCTTGCATTAGTGGCTCCCAAGCGCAGCAGCATAATCAAGGTGGCCTGAAGTATTACGGCAGCAAATGGGAGAAGCCAGTCAGCGAAAACAAAAAGAAACAAACTTCGAACAGAAAACCTGAGGTTTGTCACAGGCATCCTTCAAGTGTTCAAAGTGCCTCTTGAAAATATATACCATAAGCTAGTCTGAAAGTAGTTAAGGAATGGCTCACAATATAGTGACCGTGGGTTGTGTTCCTTGATTTGGTTACTCATATTTATTTTAAATGAGTTCTAACGTTTTCCCAAGGAGTTTCAAAAATGTATTTGGTTAAATTCTGATTTTCTTATACGCGGTAGCGTACCATCTCAACTCTGTAATAAACTGCTTATTTTTAGTTATTATTAATGGTTTTTCCGAAATGTAGCTGTTTGTCGTGCAGGTGCATTTAAGCGACAAATGCTGTATTGAAAAAAACAAATGTGATGGCATGCAGTTTACCGTTCGCCATGTTTTACTGCGTGCATAACTGTGAGCGAAACATAGCAAAGTTCAATAAAGCTTTTGAATTGGTAGTGATTATGGTACCTGTCTGCCTTCTCAAGTAAATGAGAATGGCGCTAATGGACGACGACGTGGGTTCAGCGTAAAGTCAACCACTCTAGGACAGGATGAACCGAAACACTACTATCGAAGTTAGCATAGTGTTGGACCCTTGTACGAATTTAGTCATGCATGATCAGTTACTTCAGTACATACAATTTTAGCTCTCGATCGTTTAAACTGAACCAGCACCTGCTACTCCCTTATTGTAGCACATCACGTTTCAGGGGAGACCGGGATAGCTGTATCAACTCCTTTCATTAATTTTGTAGCAGTAGGTTTCATTTATTTATTGCTTGTGTAGTCTGACCAGATTAAGATCTTAAAGCTCTCTCTTACATCTGACCAGGAATAACACATACTAAAAGTATTACAAGACTATCCTCAACAACAACAATAACAATAATAACAAAATAACTGACATTAACAACAATATTGTTAAAGAGCAATGGCAAAAAATATCTGAATGCACCACAATGACCGAAGATGTATGTGAGTAGATAGATACAAAACTTCAGAACAAGTTTCCATCTTCACTGATAAGGGCAGGTTATACTAATTCGAGTCTTCAAATGGAAGTCATATAATTCCTAAGCATTACTTGGTTTTCAGGTGCTGGGCTGTATGTAAAATAAGTTGTTGATTTTCATAAAACTAAGTACATCTCACAACAGTTTCGAGCAATAGCATCAACACAGAGGTTCAATATTACTTGTATGTTTGTGTTACGATATGCTCGATAAATGTATCCTAAAACTCATGACGCCAATGTGACAATCGTGGAACTCAGATTTTGTAGAAGGAATTTGCAGGAAAGTTTTGTGCTTATTGCCCACGAAATGGAAAGAAGTGGGACACTGTCAGCAAAACTAGCATGGATACAATTTCCAGCATATTTTGTGCAGTAAAGAAATGAATCATGGTAAAGGTAACGAGATGAGTCTTGGTTGGTACCTGAAAGTTTCTTCTAGCTACACATTCAGGGAGGAGGAGAGGGGAATCCAAACAGTGTGCAAGATAAAATAACTTCCCACTGGTCTAGAATGCCAGATGGGTGAATTATGAGGCAACTCATTAATTTCATGAATACACAAAATAACATAACTAAAATGTTTATTGTGGTACTGGCTTCGTAATAAAGTATCAAGATTCCTATTAAATGTATGAACCTGTGTGGCAAACGTTTTTCAGCAGAGAACCTACCGAGAGTTATTGATAGATTTAACAGTCATCTTTCGTAATCTGACTAAAATATATTTAACGCTCTAAGTGTAAAAAATCTAAATGAAGAGAAAAGAAATTTGTAACACAGTTTGACTAAAAGAAGGGATCAGTTAAAGGAAAACATATTTTGAGACCACAGTCAATCTCCAGATTAGTAATGGAAGGAAGTGTGGGTGTGGGATAGAACTGCCGAGGTAGATCACGGCTTGCCTATAGAATGCTCTTTAAAATGGACGTAAATTATTGTAAATATGTCGAGGTGAAGATTTCTCAGGTCAGACTTGAGTGAACACAGCGTGAAACAAAACTTCATACTGAAGACCACAGCATCAAACAACGACTAAAAATTATCGTCCATGTCTTTAAAATCCAGCGAAGCATATCTGTAAGGCTTGTAGTGCTGTATGTAGACACATAGTAACTTTCAGAAAAGTGATACTAATATTTATTCTGGGAACATCAAAGCAGGATCTAGTTAATTAAAATTAGGTTGTACAAAGAGAATCTATTTTCCATAGTAGTACGCTGGGTGTACGTATGACGTGCACAGTTGTGATTCTTGAGTTTCTCCTGGCGTATTTGACAAGCATAATATCCACGGGTGTACTGCCGGTCTACAGTGTCCGACGGGCGCAATGTTTCGGCGATCATACATGTCATCATCATCAGGTGAACAGACGGACTGAGCTCCTGTGAAGGTGCCGGCACGGTGATCCGTACGCTATGGCTGCTCAGAGGGAACTGGGTGCGGTCACGGCGGCAGCCGATTGAAATACCCTCCGCCCGCGGCTCGCTCACTCCGCCGTCCGCGCCCCGCGCTACGGTCGCGTGGTGGAACAGATTGCGTCTGAGACGACGTCGGAGTGATGGCTCTGTCCGCCGTGGTCGTCCCAGCTATACGTTTTCTCGATTTACTCTTGATTAACTAAATCGCTGGGTCCCAAGCTTTGCTAAGATTATAGCTACAGTCACGGTTTATGAAGTCGTCATTGGTGCGAATTTCGGTGGCCTCTCTAACAACGCTGTCCCAGTATCTCGACGTCTGTACCAGAATCCTCGTGCGTTCATACTCTATAGCGTGATTTTCCGACAAACAACGTTCAGCGACCGCCGACTTGCTAGGATAAATCAGTCGAGTGTGCCTCTGGTGTCCACGGCATCGATTATCGACGGTACGCATCGTCTGACCAATATACGGCTTGCCACACTGACACAGAATCTGGTACACGCCGGACTTCCTCAAACCAGGGTCATCATTGACGCTCCCCACCAGTGCACGAGTTTTGTTCGGAGGACAAAACACAGTTTGATGCATTTCGTCTATGTTAGTAAGATTACCCTCCACAAAATTGAAGTGTCCTCTACATATCTATAGTAAGATATGATTTTTTCATTAATTGCAGTTTTTGTTTCAAAGAATATTTTTTCCAAGCTGTTAAGGGATATGTCAAATGCAGTTTTAGCAATGTTACATCACATCGCGACTCTATCTTTTTCTGTATATATTTTGTTATCAAACTTGAAGTAATTTTGATGTAAGACAAGATTTTTAGTTGTAAAATTTCTGTAATGCCCTGTATTGAGTTTTTCTGTATTTGGGTATGTTCTATGATATCTATTGATTCCTGTAGTGGAATGTTCATGTATAGGTTAGTACTGTATAAAGATAGAAATCTAGAATTGGGAGATATTTTTATGACTGATCTTTTTAGCTAATATTCTAGAGTTCATTATTTAATATTTTTCGTTGTATCTGTAAATTTCTTATTGTTTAATTTCTTTATTATGTAGTATTTGAGGCTGTTAGCATTGTTTACTGCTGGATGTATAGGAACAAATTGCTTGAGCAAATATTTTGCTCTGTGGGCCCTAAAGACTAAAATTTAAACAATTCAAAACATAGAAAATGAAAACAAAGCTTTGTGTGATTGCATACAACATGGAACTGGAAAAGGTACTAACATACGTACCAAATATGGTAGTACATTTTACACAAGATCCTCAAGAAGCGGTAAATTTTGTAGGAGGGTTATTCTGCTCATACAGAGAAGTTGCGATAAAAACTTCCTAAAGCGTCGACAATGAATTATTTTGATACTGTTATTCAAAACAGAATTTCAAGTGAGGAAGGGGATAATACAAAAATTGAAAAACAAGAAGCCACAGAGGATTAGGTTCCAGTCTCTTTTCTGAAAGCTGGCATATACAGCATACAGATCTTCTTAACAAACATAACAAATGCATTCTTCAGTTCAGGTAACAAGTTCTGTCCTTACTAAAGAAGACTAACGAAATGTTTATAGAAATTTCATGCCTTTTTGACTACTGCCAGTATTCTAAAAAGTAATATACCCAATCATGAAAGATAACCTAATGAGTTAAGTGAGTAAATATAACCTTTCTAACAACGTATCATTTTCTGAGGGAGAAGCGTGATGTAGGTCATACCAGGGTAACAGAAGTGGTGCTTCAAACCCTTGAGGTGGGCAAAATCATATACTGATATCCTTAGACTTGTCATACGCTTTTCACACTGTTGATCATAAAATAATATTAAACAACCAAACTCAGAAGATGGTAGAGGAACAGAAACGACTGGTTCCTGTCTTACATCCAAAACAGTGCACAAAAGGTTGAGATAGTTCACATGTCAGCTAACGATAAAGCTTTAGCGAAAAGACTGTCAGATATGAAAGATACAAACAAAGGTGTACCTCAGGGTAGTGTGTCAGGTAATACTCTGTTCTTAATAGATATCAATGACTTTCTGGACTGTGTATTACAGTGAGGAAGTTACCTCTGCTTATCACAGCAAAACTATAGTCGCTACTGAAACAACAGAACTCATAAAAATGAAGGTAAATGAAATCCTCAAGAATGTTTAGGATTTGGGCTGTGCAGAATAAATTAACAGTGACGACAAATGAAACAATCAATAAGCAATTACATCTACATAACAGAAGTCCATTTGGATTACGACCACCTCTAAAGATCAAACTACAGCAATGAGAGCTGCCTCGGTGTCAATCGTTCTCTAGACGTTCAACCTTCAGTACGATACTTTTTCGAATTGCTTTATTATTTGGCAAAGAACTCTGTATTTTGGCTCTTTGAAGAACTTTTCATGGAGCAAATCATCTCGTTTCAATATGTAAATGCCTGCCACGAAGAGGTTTCTTCCTCTGAGGAAACAGGAAAAAATCATTGGTGCCATGACTGGAAAATAGCGAGGAGGTGAAGGAGAATTTCATACAGCCCAAAGAAGCGGCATGTGTGACTGTGTCCTGTGTAGTTTGAACTGGAGCACTGCCATAGAAACAGATCCCTTGAGCTTTCGTGTTGGCACCTTTCCACAGTCGCATCACAAGATTCCCATAGCATGTTCTTGTGACAGTATGCCCCAAACGAGCGTAAGGTGGTAGCGCCTGCAGCATTACTCCTTTTTTTATTGGGTTGGGGTTGTGTTTGTGGGTGGGATGCTGTGACTTGTTTTCAGTATGACTCCTGGTTTCTTCACTCAAGTTTCCATATTATAACTTGTCTGTCTGTGTCTTTGGCCTCTGTATATTGCAATGGATCTCCACAAAGCTAGATAAAAAACCAACGGCGTCAAGTATGTTACGATTTCAATAATCCCTAAATATATTCCAATGATGGTGAGATTAAAGTATAATGCGTGTGTCCAAAATGTCACTGTCCAAAACCGATGCTGAAGTAACTGCGGTCCATGAGGGGCCTTAGATGACAGGGGTAAACGACGTTCCTACAGATGTGTAAGGGCAAATATACGTGGAACTGTTGAGCAAGTGATCGTCGATACCATCCAAGGAGCTACCAATAGTGTTTCCTCAACGACCGTTCAGCAAATGTTGATGTGTAAGGGCACGGAACCTGGAACCTGGTTCATACACCAAAACTGACTGCTGTTCACCAGAGACAAAGACTGAAATTTCCACACTATTATCGCAACTGGACATTCACTGTGTGGCGACAGGTGACAGTTCCACATGAATCACATGTTATGTTCTGTAGAGCAACTGTCCCTCTAAAGATTGTTATAGTAATCCACATTGGTGGATGGAGTGATATGGTTTGGGGAATGTTGTACTGGGATTCCCTGGGTCGTCATGTCATTCTGGACAACACAATACATCGACAAAAGTACGCATCTATTCATGGGACCATGTCCATCACAACATGCAGTTTGTGTTTCCTGTGGCACAGTGGCATCTACCAGCAGGACAGTGCAATTTGTCACACAGTTCGATGTGCACCTACAAGCTTCGAGGAGCACCAGGACGAGTTTCTCAGACTTCCCTGGCGACCAGATTCCATGGATTTAAATATAGTCGAGAATCCATGGGACCTGCTCGATCGGCCTTTTCATGTCAAAGACCCTCAGCTGAAAGCTTAGGGCAGCTGGGCACAATACTGGAGTTTGCATAGCTCCACGTCACCATCAGTACTTTCCAGAACAGCACTGACTCTTTTGATGAACATCTGTTCTGCAGAAAGATAGGTATCCAGGCTTTAGACATGTGGTCACATTAATTTGACTAAACCATGTGTAAGGTAGCGCTGCACTAGAAGCACGATACTTACGAAATGCATTCCCACGTAGTCCATTCACACTATGCATGTTGTATTAAATGATACAGAGAAGCATGTCTACCTCCTACATCTCTCACAAAGCGCTTTTCAGCTCTCTTCTCGTCCGCCCCCGGTGGCTGAGTCGTCAGCGCGACAGAATGTCTTTCCTATGGGCCCGGATTCAATTCCCAGGTGGGTCGGAGATTTTCTCCGGTCAGGGACTGACCATCATTTCATCTGCAACGACGCGCAAGTCGCCAAAGTGACGTCAAACCGAAAGACTTGCACTAGGCGAATGGTCTACCTGACGAGAGGCCCTAGTCACACGACATTCATTTATTCAGCTCTCTTCTTCACCAGCCATCGAGTTATGCCTCATCCGTACTCTAGCAGTACAAAGTTGGGCATTTTGGCCAGTTGCAGATACTGCTCGAGTTGTTGGAATAGCGCGTCATGATTCCCAGTTCACTTGCAACTACTAACTGCTGTTAAAGAGGTCTTTCAAGGAGCTCCTTGAACATTTTGAAAAGATACCCAAGCATTCACTGTGATAAAATTCTCGGCCTGAACAATTTTCAAGTTGTTGAATATCGTGGTTAGCTATTGATCGGAAAGACTGTAGGATACGTCATTCAACCGTTCAGGCCGTGATGATACCTCACTTGCTTTTGGTCAATGTCCGTTTCAAGCTGTCGGATATCAAGGGCTGAAAGCTAACTCTCTTCTGTAATAATTCTGCATACCTCATTATCACACCATAACTTTCCACCATCTCATTACCTACACCTTATACAACACTTGCCCCCAGATAAATTAGTAGTGAATCCCTTCTCGCAATCAGTGTCAATTATATACGCTATTTTTTCCTTTTCCCGAGTACCAATAAGCATTAGATTGGCCCATGACAGCTGGGTCGTCTTGTTTTCGTCGGTGGCGAATCGATACGTTTCCTCTGTTTTTTTCCCTTTATCTCCGGCTCATGCTGAAACACTCAGTACTCGTCTGTAGAGATTAGGTGTCTAAAAGAGTCGTTTGGAGTGCCCTCGTAAAACTGCAATGTTTCCGCTGCTGCCTCCATTCGGCGTACTGTTTCGGTGCGTGTAGGCAGTAGTGAGACAACAAGCGACGATCCATGCCACGCCCTGAAAGAAGTGCAAGTTGTTCAAAAGTGATTCATTACTGAGTTTCGCTTTTACCCTTATTTCCTGATTATCAAAATGCCAGTAATAATGTCCTACACCTCTCTGTCGGTTCCAAAAGTTTCCCACAGAGATGCTCAGCCACTACATTCCGACTTGTCAGACCTCACTGGGCCACCTCACGACCATCATATGTGGCTCAGCTGTGTTGCAGTACTCTTCTGCCAATGGAGTTTGGAGTGGTGCTGTACTGGCATCCTTCAAAAGCAGCAAACGAACTCCTCTGGTGCACTGTTCTGTCAAAGAGTGCATCAAGTTTTTAGCTCCTCTAGTGTAGTGAGTACTACCGTACTGTGGGAAAAGGTTTTCACTTTGTATCTGGACTGCAGACATTTTCCTGCAAACAGGAAACTGTTATAGGAAAATTAAGTAACAGGAAAAAGCTCAATAAAGTTTCCAAACAGTGTTAAATTCAAAACTAATGAAAGTAGAAATTCGTCAGTACAGACACTTATAAACAATATAACCTGTTTGACTACCAATTCATCTAAGGAATATGTTGCTAACAGTAGCATAGATGTTGTTATGACAGCCACAACAAGTGCTCAAGTATGCCTTGCCAAGATGAATATGTGAGTTGTACTAAACTACCTTTTATGAACGTGGGCCGGGTGGAGACACCTCTGCATGAAGACGGGTTAGCTGTGGGAACCTCTGAAGTGTCAACGACGCTTGTAAAACATTATCTGAAATCAGTTATTTATTTACATTTCCGCCATCGTTCTTTCGCACCAGTCTCTGTTGTAGCTCATTAAGGTGCGTGCTGGATTCTGGACAATCGTCAAATCAGCTTAACGTCTGCACACGCAGGAGATGTCGTCAGTGACCCTGGAGCTGCGATGGACTGCCGCCGAGCAGGCCCGGCCGTTGCCCAGGACGAAGTGGTTGTGGCGCTGGCTGCTGGGGTGTACTCGGCGCCACTCTGAATTCTACAGTGGCCCATCCACGATGTACTTGGTGTCGGTAGTCGTGTAGACGGTTTATCTCCTCCCTGTCCGTGATAGGTTTCCGAACCCGACGGCTCCTGAATGGGGCCTTTTTGCTGTCCTCCATGTTGAAGTCCAGTACTGAAAGTACTCTGTGATGTCTGCTAGGAGACGGCATTTTCCCATGTAGGCGAAAAATCGAGCAGAAAGCAGAGTAAGTAAAAATCTGTATATTGTTAACGAACTGGTTTTCGATCTCAAAGTACATCAAAATGTAAATAATTTAATTGCATGCTACTGATGATGCTTTACCTGAATAAAGCGAAACAAGTCTGGTAAAAAAACACTCATTTTTTTTTCTAACTGCAGCCATAGAACGATAATATCCTCAAGAATACCAAATAATTTTGTGAGAACTCGTGACTGATACTGTGACTTTAAAAAATTGATTGTTTGCAAAGAAAGGCTGATAGTAACAACCATAATTTTCTCAGTAATATTCTTACTTATATTATTAGCAGTATATCCTTACAATGTAGGCACCTTCAATAAAACTCTGAATCACTTAAGATATGATTACATGAAGCACAAAAGATCTTACAAATAGTGTAATACATTCACTATGGAATGGGACATTTAGTGACAGATAATAAAATGTAACAGCAAAAGTAACTGAAAACTGATTACAAAAATCATGTCTCAAACAACAAGCCCTATCTAACTAAAGCAATAAGTTGTTGTTTGTTTTACTATTGGTAAAAGTATTTCCCTATATTATACAGAAATTCTAATGGTTAATTTTAAGTTTGGTCTGAAATTACAGCGTAGTAGGAAACCCAACAGATCTTAGACATCCATAAACATATTTTCGGGAAGCAACAAAATGCAGGATTGTGTAATAAAACAATTATATACTAGATATTGCTAATGATTGTGGTATTTGGTATGATATATTCGCACCTGTATGTTATTTTAAATAACCATGAGTGATATTTTAATGAAGATCATCAAATCTTGTTTTGAAAAATTAGATTCTTTTATATTATGGTTAATAAAATGATATTCATTCATAAAAAGTGTGTAATATAAATACACCAAATAATTTTAAGAAACCTTATCATTGTCACTTGAATATGTTGTGCAATTTGAAACAGGGTCTTGTAGTATTTCTTATAACTCATTCACTAATTTTCTAACATCGGTATATCTTTACAACACAACTATCACTTAGAGTACATAAATACTTGAATATATAATCTTTTGTAGAAAATAACACTCTGCATATGCCACAAAGAATTCACTATGAGATAAGAAAAATTGTGGGAGCCTATGCGATGTAGTAACATATTGTCAGAATTAATGTAATTGAAGAATTCGTTACATAAAAGTTAATTTTCAAGGAGTTTGGTGTAACACTGTAAGTCGCTGAATATCATCTTGTGCGCAATTATATTTTTCATATTGCTTCCTAAGCTTAGCTACAATATTCCTACATAATTGTACTACCTTACATTTCAGCTTAACTACAAGGAAAAGGTTTCCATAGTGCAGTGTTAACTGACACTTCTTTAGTTGTGGGTCATGAGTGATATAATAGGTGGGCAAAGTAAAGTTCATTAGCCTCATGATACTGCAGTATATTACAGAATAAAAGATCAAGGTACATTAAGGATGCATAGAACTAAACACGTTACTCATTCACATGTCCTCTCCACAGCTGCTGTCACATTCATTGACATCCACATGCACATCTTCTTCTTACTGTCCACAGGTTTAGTTGGTGTGGCAAAAGCATCCAAAAATATAAAATAGTGAATGGAGACGAGATTCTAAGAAAAATAGGAATAAGTTAAGAGGAAAAATAAGTAATATACAATATGTCCAAGAAGTAAGAGGGGGTAATAAGAAAAAAAGACCAACACCAAAGTGTTCGAACTGAAAATTGTGTAACACACAGAAGTAGTCTTTTGCCCGTACTGTTCAATCTGCATAGCAAAAAATCAATGAGAGAAATAATAGAAAGTTTCAAGAGTGGAATTAAGAATCAGTGTGAAAGAATATTACTGATGACATACAATGACATTGTACCATAAGTGAAAGTGAAGATATGTTATATCAATTTCAAGTGGTATGATGAGTTTAATAACTACAGAAAAAAATTTATTGAGAGTAAATCAAAGAAATATAAATCGCTCTAGTAATGAGTAGTCGAAATGAGATTAGTGAGAAACATCTGAAATGGAGACAGTAAAGTACATGTAGTTAAAAGATTCTGATACCTTGGAAGCAATATAACACATCATGGATGAAGGTAGGACATAAAATCAGACTAGCATAGGTGACAAAGTCATTCATGGCCAAGAGAAGTGAAGTATTATCAGGCATCAGAATTATTTTGAGGAACATTCTTTTTGAGACTGTACATTTGCAACACAATATGGTATGGTGGTGAATCATGGACTGTGTTAAATGTGGAAAATAAGAGAATTGGGGCATTTCACATATACTTCTAAAGTAAAATGTTGAAAATTAGGCAGACTTATAAGATAAATGGTTAGGCGGTACTCTGCAGAGATGCTGAATATAGGAATATGTGGAAAACACTGACATGAAGAAGAGATAGGCTGTAAGACATGCATTGCAACATCAGAGAATTACTTCAGAATGGAATACACACAACAAATATTTCATGATGTAGTGTGAATGTAATTCTCTGAGATGAAAAGTTGGGACAGGGGAGGAATTCACGGTCTAGCCACATAAAATATCTGCAGACTGGTGACACACAAAAGACGAAGAACAAGGAAGAATAATGCATAAACTGTTGGCTGAAGTACAGTAAGGTTTTTAATGTAATCTTAAGATACAGCTGTCTCTAATCCATGTCGGTAAGTATGTTTCAAGCGTCCTTTTAGTTCATGAAAGACATCCACTTTTCTTAATTGACCTTCTTAATGCACAATCAGTTCGGCTATATCACTGCTACTAACAGCATTTATGTGTGTCTCTAATGTGTCACAGACAGAATAAGTGGCAGAGGACATCCAAATGAGGTGTATGATTTTTAGGGAATAAATAATGAGACACCTTTGGTTTGAATAAGGATATGTGATGTTCAGTAAGGTCTTTGGGTGGCCAAGGTACTACGTGGGGCTTGTTACTGTGTATTCCTCTGGCAGCCTGACGTTCAGGAACAGACAGCAGTCACTCACACTTTTTAATAAACTTATATGTTGTGTGTAAAAGCGGTTTTACGCTGAGAACTTGTACAATCTTCACACCTGTTCCCACTCCATGCACTATTTCTGCGACGTCTTCATTATTTCAACTGGCAGCAGTTATATGAGGAACCCACTAGCAGTCTTGAATACTTTTTACTTCTGTTCTGTAGAGTCTCTATCGGGGAAAATTATTCTCATTGTTCAGATGTTCCTGAAAGCATCATAGTCTTATTGGACCTGCAACAAATGAGTGCCAAATAGAACGAATGGAGAAGGAAGAACTTGAAGCAGTGTTTATCTGCGGTCATCTCCATAATGTTTGATGGGAACATTTCTTCCACGTAATTTACGTGATACTTGCCAACAGTTTATTCTTTTTTATCACAATTTCCCTTCTTTCTTGATATTTAGTTTTTTAATAAACTGGACACTAGCTTCAGAAGTCATTTCACAATCAAGGATATTCTGACCTTGGAATTAATTACAGAATCAAAGACATAAAACGTAAGATAGGCCACAGCTACAATGAAGGTTCAACTTCATTACTAGGAAGTTACCAATAAACATTTAGGTTCCATTTTCTCTAACTTTCACAAAAAGAGACACATTGCAAACGATAGGGGCTCTTTTTGTGGGAAACGTTATTGACAAGTTTTGTTTTTTCAGAACCAACATGTCAATAAGCTACACTACAATATGACAAGGCATGCAAATGGTGAGTCTCGAGCTCGGCTTTCTCAATGAGTATAGACACAAAAATTGGGCTTCTCAGTTGTAATCATATTCATGAAGAATAACTTCTTACTTAGTGAAAAATGTTAGTCGATAATACAACCTTTTAATGAACTGTGTAGATATATTTTCACATCTTGGGAAACCTTATACATTATACTCACTGATGAGGTACTACAGTTTATTATTTTGTGTGACATGCAAGAAAATCATAGAAGCAATAATCACAGACTGTTGTACTGTAGTATTCTGCATTATTTATAATTCTTATTAGATACCTAAGAAAATAACATTACCATAAAGATTTGAGACAGTGTAATTATCAGAGGTTAATTGAATAATATCTCCATTGCTATCTTCATACTAATTGTAATGTGTTCAAATACTGCAGACAATATGCTCTATTGCCTATATAACGGACACATAGTCTGCAACTGTTGTTGGTTCTAGGTTTTGTGTTGCTGTGTTTGGGAATATCAGTTTCGTATCCTGAGCATGGAAACTATATGATTCAAGCTATTCTATCAGCTAGTTGCTCCACTAAAAATACTATCGATGAAGAGAAGAAGGGAATATTAGAACAAAATGGTGTATTTCAGATGGATTTGTCAGGCTGCTATTCTTTGAGAAATTGTTTACATTATTTAAATAAAATGAAAATGAATACTAGGCAATCATCACAATCATTATTTCACTGTGGTAAAATGAAGCAATGGATATCAGCTTTTGTTCAGGTGCAGTTACGGAAATTTCCACCTAGATCTCTTGTTGTACGATTTTCGTAACGAAATTTGAGTTCTGTATCTACATCTACATCCATACTCCGCAAGCCACCTGACGGCGTGTGGCTGAGGGTACCCTGAGTACCTCTATCGGTTCTCCCTTCTATTCCACTCTTGTACTGTTCGTGGAAAGAAGGATTGGCGGTATGCTTCTGTGTGGGCTCGAATCTCTCTGATTTTATCCTCATGGTCTCTTCCCGAGATATACGTAGGAGAGAGCAACATACTGCTTGACTCTTCGATGAAAGTATGTTCTCGAAACTATAACAAAAGCCCGTACCGAGCTACTGAGCGTCTCTCCTGCAGAGTCTTCCACTGTAGTCTATCTATCATCACCGTAACGCTTTCTCGATTACTAAAAGATCCTGTAACGAAGCTCGCTGCTCTCCGTTGGATCTTCTCTCTCTCTTCTATCAACCCTATCTGGTACGGATCCCACACTGTTGAGCAGTATTCAAGCAGTGTGCGAACAAGCGTACTGTAACCTAGTTCCTTCGTTTTCGGATTGCATTTCCTTAGAATTCTTCCAATGAATCTCAGTCTGGCATCTGCTTAGCCGACGTTGAACTTTATATGATCATTCCATATTAAATCACTCCTAATGCGTACTCCCAGATAATTTATGGAATTAACTGCTTCCAGTTGCTGACCTGCTATTTTGTAGCTAAATGATAAGGAAACTGTCTTTCTATGTATTCGCAGCACATTACACTTGTCTACATTGAGATACAATTGACATTCCCTGCACCATGGGTCTATTTGCTGCAGATCCTCTTGCATTTCAGTACAATTTTCCATTGTTACAACCTCTCGATACACCACAGCATCATCTGCAAAAAGTCTCAGTGGACTTCCGATCTCATCCACAAGCTCATTTACGTATATTGTGAATAGCAACGGTCCTATGACACTCCCCTGCGGCACACCTGAAATCACTCTTACTTCGGAAGACTTCTCTTCATTGAGAATGACATGCTGCGTTCTGTTACGTAGGAACTCTTCAATCCAATCACACAATTGGTCTGATAGTCCATATGCTCTTACTTTGTTCATTAAACGACTGTGGGGAACTGTATCGAACGCCTTGCGGAAGTAAAGAAACATGGCCCCTACCTGGGAAACCGTGTCTATGTCTCTCTGAGTCTCGTGGATGTACAGCGCGACCTGGGTTTCACACGACCGTCTTTTTCGAAACCCATACTGATTCGTACACAGTAGATTTCTACTCTCCAGAAAAGTCATTATACTCGAAGATAATACGTGTTCAAGAATTCTACAACTGATCGACGTTAGAGATATAGGTCTATAGTTCTGCGCATCTGTTCGACGACCCTTCTTGAAAACGGAGATGATTTGTGCCCTTTTCCAATCCTTCTGGAGCGCTACGCTCTTCTAGAGACCTACGGTACACCGCTGCAAGAAGGGGGCAAGTTCCTTCGCGTACTCTGTGTAAAATATTCTCTGCATATTCTGATATAAATCTACCATCAAAGATTTAGGTACGAGTTCATGCTTGTACATTGTAACGATAAGACGATATTTTGTTCGCAATTAATAATTTTCAATTTAATGTGGACTGACTCTCTAAATACTATGACGTGTCTTGACTTAAGCAAAAGAATAAAGGTTTTTTGTGGATGTAGACATATTTGTTCGTCTTTTTATTACTTATATATATATATATATATATATATATATATATATATATATATATATATATATATATATATATATATATATATAGGCAGTTGGAATAATGTGTTTTACTTTTCACTATTGTTTGTGACACATATTGTAATACTTAGCGGCGACCACTTCTTCTGCTATTGATAGTGTGTTAAGTGTGTGTAGGTGTTTTTATGTGTAAGAGCGATAAGACCTGCTGCAATTTACTTTCTCGCTTTTTGTGACACTAAAAATAGAAAGTAAGAGTGCTAAACATCATTCAAACGCTCAGTGCACTCCTCTCAAGTAATGCTAAGAGATGTCGGAATTTAGTGTTCCCAGCATAAGTGCAACTGGGATTCACAACAAGTCACTGGGAATGCTGGACAGTCCAGCACAGTCTGTTTGTCAGGAGTTGTTAACTATCAACACACAGAGTCTTGCTTTCTAGAACAGTTAACGATTACAGAGGATTGCAGTACTGTGCATTGAGATTCTATTTGCTGTCCCTCAGTGCACACATGTTTGATCAGCTTGTTTAGTACAATGAGTAAGTCAAACCTGGATAGATGGTCTGGAAGGGCTTACGAGACATTTGAGGTAGACTGGGCAGCTGGAACATGTATGCTATATCACTCATGTGTCGTCTATCATATGCTGTATCAATAAACAGAAATAGGTTCACCATAGTAAAAATTAGAGAAGGAAGAGTTCACAAGGCAGAAAATATGTTATATTTTTCAGCATATGATGGGGATTTAGAAATTAAAGTAAATATAAGATGAGTGACTACTTATGTACAGAGCTCGATAAATAGGAATGATATGAAGAAAAAGAGAAATGGAATACAGCTAAGCCTCCTTGACTGATTAGTTAAATTTGAAATATTAGCCAAAGCCTGGTTTTATTGCAGCAGTGTGAATATTCACTTGAAAAGTGCACAGAAATTTGTCACTATTATATGTAAACTTTATGAATTAGGAGTAAAACTGAACAAGTATTATGAGATATGTGACGGTTGCTCCAAGAGCGGCAACAAATAGATGTAGGTCGATATCAAAGAAGCCTATAGCAGAAAAACGCATGCTCTCCACAGAAAGACGAAGACAGATGGAATTCGTTACTGACGGCGAAAGTATTCGAATCATTTGCAGTAACATTCTCGCAGTGCCAGCACGATCTATTGCTGTTGAACATATCCAACAAATAGCTAACAGGCAGCTGGTAGTATAAAACAGTAGTGCACTGAGCACTAGCACGTCACCATGCCCATAGTTTTCTAACCAGCGCCAGTACTTGACCCTTAGCACAAGTGCGTAGCTCAGGTAGACGATCTGTATCAGCGTGTTGAGCACGGACAGCAGCAGCGCAGGGCCGAAGTGCTGCCCGCAGAGGCGGGCGACGCGGTGCAGGGCCAGCCTGGCTCGCTGCAGCCGCCGCAGCTCGCCCTCCGTTACCCACCACTGTCTTCCGGAGGTCACCGCCTCCTCCAGATCCGCCTCGCCGTGCAGAGGCGGCCGCACGCTCTTCAGAAGCTGACTGTTGAGTCTGCCCATTCGGTCCCGCACTGCCATCACAATACCATAGAACTGAACCTGCCAAATGCCAGAGTATAAGGAAAAGAAATTTAGAACTTTCTCTCTCCATGTTCGTTCAACTGTGTCGACTACAGTGTATATAATGCAAACACTAAACATCATAAAAACGTATGCAAGGAGGAAAATAGTTGCTGCCCGCGTTCTTGTAAACGCTTTGCTTCTTGTACATTGGTTATGCACTAGTAGTATGTCTACTAATTCCAGTAAATTAACAATTTCACGTAGGTACCTGTTTCCAGTAATAAGACATGTGATTAACATTGCAACTGACTGCAACCAAACCAAGACTGAGACAAATATCATAGGAATCTTCAACGTAGGATAACTTTCTGGCACTGGGGGTGTGCAAGACTGAGTATAGCTGCAGTATGAGCCACATGTGACAACGCATACTAACCACCCGATAGTGGTTATGTGCCTCATCTTAAAACACGATGTGGTATTTACTTCCCTTCTAAAGGGCGATGAGAGTCCAAATATCTGGCTCATGACACATAATGGTCTGACAGCGGCGTAAAAGTTGTAACTACTCACTAAAGTTTTTGAGTATCTAACATGAATCATGGTGACTCTTCCTCTGTTATACACGAATTTGTGTCATTTGGTAATAATTTATCAAATTAGGCTTCAAGCGCTTTGTCTTTTAGAAGATAGCTGCCACATCATCTCTTACATTAAATTATGTAACTCATATCTTTGTACATCGGATAAGTAACATGCATGCTTTAACTACTCCTTAGCCCCCTACAACGTTATTGATTCTGGCCTTGCTACCCCTCAGCGAACACTAGAGAGACTGATGATCACGTGGTAAACAAACGTCCCAACATGGGACAACACCGTTAATGAGGTATTGATTGTACGTCCCCTGAGCGACCTGCCACAATAGTTCACAGTCTAATTCTCTAATTGCATGTCATGTAGTTGACGAGTGATTGCTTTAATGATCCTTTCCTATTCTGAGATTTCTTTCTGGCATCATCATTAACGTCTCCGGTTTGTTCTGCCTCAGTATTATTTGCGCCATCTGCAACGAATGTCACGCTTTTTCCTCTTCTTCTTGGATATGCAGCATTGCAACTGTAGTTATCCGGTTATCAGAGATATGTTCGACATGATTTTTCCATTTCAGTCTGCTTTTTTAGTTATATTTGTAGTGTGTTCTATATTTAGTTCTTGTCTGAAATTGGTGTTTATTTTATGGTATATTTCACTACAAATCACAGTAACTTATATCTAATGAATCGATTTATGGTAATCGTATTGTTGTTGCGTTACATCATTCGAAAGGAAAAGCTTATACTATGTAAAATTTAAGTAACGGCTTTTTTGTGAACTGATATTTTAATGTACAGTTATTTAGTTACTAGTCCACTATCATAATTTTGGCACTTATAGGTTCTAGTCCTACAAATGTCAACTCTTAGGTTTCTAATTTGATATTCTCATTTCGAATTTAGTGGTAGTTTGACTCAATAACTGTCATATGAAGCTTTTCTTCAGATTCTTCTATTGTAAGCTCATCATCAGTAAAAAGCAGCTTCATGACGTTTTAATTCTCATTTCTTGATGTGTCATTTAATATAATTAACCTTTTACGAATGAAAACGTCAAAACAAACAAAAGTTTAGGTACAAGAGGAAGGTTTGTCTAGCTCCTTGACTAACATTTGCGTTTTCTGTCCCATTCCTTACCTTAGGGATACTTATTGTTTTATATAATTACTGAATTGTCATAATCAGATGTGCTGGAACCTTCTTTTCCTGTAGTAATTTCGATAAAATTTTCTGTTTTACCTTCTCAGTTACATATATCAAAGTGAAAATACAATCACAGATCCACTTCTTCTAAAACTAAGTTGTACTTCCGAAAAAATAGATTCCACTGTTGGTTGTAGTGTATTATAAATAATTTTAGCAGCATGTAACATAAATCTGGCAGATGTATTCCTCGGTAGTTTTCCATTGTGATTCTCTTCTTGTAAATAGGACATACCAAACCTTCATTCCATTCATCTGTCACATGGTGTTTCAGCCTGAAAATGTACATAAAATCTAAAATTCTATGCAGTAAATGATAAGACAGATATTTAATCAGTTCTATGACTACATTATCTTGGATTAGTTTTTACCCTTCTTCGATTGCTACCAGATGTACAGAGCCATTGGCAGGCTCTGGTTCTTCATTAGCTGCCCATAAACATTTAAAGTGCTTACTTATTTCTTTTCAGTTAGTGGCTGTGTCGTTCTTGTGTGTCTCATGTTTTATATATTTGTTCTGCCTCCTGTCAACATCTTGTTCTGTTTCATTTACCCATTAAATTTTGTGAATTTCGTAACTTTTAAAGTTTCCCGACGTTTCTTAATTCCTTCTATGTTCTTAGGATATTGTTCATCTATGGCACCTAAATTAAAGACTGTTTTCAATGTGCCATAACCGTTTAATTTCTCTTTACTTGGGACACACCTTCTGTGGCCTGTAACACAATCTCTTTTTGTATAAAGTTCATGTTGTGTAACAATTGCACATTACTTACAATATTATAATTTTTGTCATTCTTTTGTAGCTAGACCAGAAACAGCCTTTTGTTGGATAAGTTTCGTGATACTAAAATAATATTAGTTTCTACATATGACATTTGATCTTACGATTGTATATATGCTGTTGCCCTGGAGTTGTTCTAGGCTTCTGCAAACAGAATGTCCGATTTCGCCGTTGTATGAACACATTACGACTTAACACATCACTCTGACCCATCACTGGATCTGTTTACTGCACGTTCCATTGCTCTGTAATTTTTTTAACTTTTGTTTGTGTTGTGGTGTTGTACTGAGTACTGAGTTTTATATTCTATAAACACACACACACACACACACACACATATATATATATATATATATATATATATATATATATATATATATATATATATATATATATATATATATTCTTTTTCAGTTTAGTCTGGGTGTGTTGTACATCTCTGATTGTTATTGTTTTACTAGCTAATATGATAAATGAGTAGTTACAATGTTTAGGTTATTTATCAAGTTCTTGTTCATTACAGGGAACTGTCTGTAGGTGAAAGTTTTTATGTAATGGAGTTCTCTGTTGATTTTATTCACGTTAAAAATTTCAGGTCCTTTTCTATGTTAGTTGATCCATTTCTATGCTTTATTAGGTGTTCAGCTGAGTTAGAAAGGCTATTTTCATATGACGAACCTGAGTGCACGAATTGCAAAACGTCATATTCTTATGTAGTCTTCATATCTACACTATTGGCCATCTAAGTTACTGCACCACGAAGATGACGTGCTACAGACGCGAAATTTAACCGACAGGAAAAAGATGCTGCCATTTGCAAATATTAGCTTTTCAGAGGATTCACATAAGGTTGGCGCAGGTGGCGACACCTAAACGTGCTGACATGAGGAAAGTTTCCAACCGATTTCTCATACACAAACACCAGCTGATCGGCGTTGCCTGGTGAAACGTTGTTGTGATGCCTCGTGTAAGCAGGAGAAATGCGTACCATCACGTTGCCGACTTTGGTAAAGGTCGGATTGTGGCCTATTGCGATTGCGGTTAACCGTATTGCGACATTGCTGCTCGCGTTGGCCGAGGTCCAATGACTGTTAGCAAAATATGGAACGGTGGGTTCAGGAGGGCAACACGGAACGCCGTGCTGGATCCCAACGGACTCCTCTAACTAGCAGCCGAGATGACAGGCATCTTATCCGCGTGGCTGTAACGGATCGTGCATCCACGTCTCGATCCCTGAGTCAACAGACGGGGACGTTTACAAGACAACAACCCTCTGCACGAACAGTTCGACGACGTTTGCCGCAGCATGGACTATCAGCTCGGAGACCATGGCTGCGGTTACCCTTGACGCTGCATCACACACAGGAGCGCCTGCGATGGTGTACTGATCGACGAACCTGGATGCACAAATGGCAAAACGTCACTTTTTTTCGATAAATCCAGGTTCTGTTTACAGCATCACGCTGGTCGCATCCATGTATGGCGACATCGCGGTGAACGCACATTGGAAGCGTGTATTCGTCATCGCCATACTGGTGTGTCACCCGGCGTGATGGTATAGGGTGCCATTGGTAACACGTCTCGGTGACCTCTTGTTCGCACTGACGGCACTTTGAACAGTGGACGTTACATTTCAGATGTGTTACAAAAAATGGTTCAAATGGCTCTGAGCACTATGGGACGTAACAGCTATGCTCATCAGTCCCCTAGACCTTAGAACTACTTAAACCTAACTAACCTAAGGACATCACACAACACCCAGTCATCACGAGGCACAGAAAATCCCTGACCCCGCCGGGAATCGAACCCGGGAACCATGGCGTGGGAAGCGAGAACGCTACCGCACGACCACGAGCTGCGGACCAGATGTGATACGACCCGTGGCTTTAGCCTTAGTTCGGCCTCTGCGAAACCCTACATTTTAGCAGGATAATGCACGACCGCATGTTGCAGGTCCTGTACGGTCCTTTCTGGATACAGAAAATGTTCGACAGCTGCGCTGGCCTGCACATTCTCCAGATCTCTCACCAACTGAAAACGTCTGGTCAACGGTGGCCGAGCAACTGGCATGCCCCAATATGCCAGTCACTACTCGTGATAAACTGTGGTATCGTGTCGATGCTGCATTTGGAGCTGTGCCTGTACAAGCCATCTAAGCTCTGTTTAACTCAATGCCCATGCATACCAAGGCCGTTATTACGTCCAGAGGTGTTTTTTCTAGGAACTGATTTCTCAGGATCTATGCACCCAAATTGCGTGAAAATGTAATTAGATGTCAGTTGTAGTATAATATACTTGTCCAATGAATACCTGTTTATCATTTGCATTTCTTCTTGGTGTAGCAATTGTAATGGCCACAATTTGAACTAAATTGCTCAAAAAATTTTCCAGTTTTTTTAACAACGTTTTGTCTTTACTATAAAACCCTTCAGTGTCTCGCAGTTTCTAAATATGTGTGCGAACCGTATACCGAGTGCGGTAGCGCAGTGCTTCGCACAATGGAGTCACATTCTGGCGGACTATGATTCAAACCAACGTCTGCTCATCCTGACATAGAGTTTCCGTGATTTCCCTGATCGGTAGAGACAGATGCTAGGACGATTCCCCTGACGGGGCACAGCCGTTTTCCTTCTCCGTCCTTCCCTTATCCAAACTTGTGCTCTGTCTCTAATGACCACATTTTCGCGGGGTCTTCCTCCTACGCGAATTGCACATATGTCAAAATCTCCCTCTGCCCCTCTCTTGGTCCATCTACTCCTCTTTCCCACTCTCTTGGTTGGTCTTCTCTCCCCCCCCGCCCCCCCTCACTCTCTCTCTAGTTCTCACCCTTCTCTCTGTCGATCTCCATCTTCCCCCTCCGTCGATCCCCTCCAAATCTCTTTCTATCTCCTCTTCTCTTCTCATCTCTCTCTCTCTCTCTCTCTCTCTCTCTCTCTCTCTCTCTCTCTCTCTCTCTCTCTCTCTCAACTTTAATATTGTTTTATTATTATTGTAAACTGAACTGAGATTGGGAAATGAAGTCACTTAAAATTAATGGGTAAAACGATTGGGATCATTAATATAAAGAGTGCAAGAGAGACTTTTCCAGCTCCTAAATCTGGGAGTATAGTAGCTTCAGTGACATTACTTCTCATAGTTTTAATCTGTGAACATTTAGGATTGTCTGGTTTTATTTTGGATGATACAGATTCCACAGTAGTAGTCTAATTGGAAGTCGGTAAGCCTCAGCTACAACATTCCTATTTCATCTTAAATACGATGAAGAAACGAAAATAGCACGCTGTTGTCTATAAAACGTTTGCTTGAAATTATGTGAAATGGAGAAAGTATATGTTGTTGTTGTTGTTGTTTTGTGGTCTTCAGTCCTGAGACTGGTTTGACGCAGCTCTCCATGCTACTCTATCTCGTGCAAGCTTCTTCATCCCCCAGTACCTACTGCAACCTACATCCTTCTGAATCTGCTTAGTGTAGTCATCTCTTGGTCTCCCTCTAGGATTTTTACCCTCCACGCTGCCCTCTAATACTAAATTGGTAATCCCTTGGTGCCTCAGAACATGTCCTACCAACCGATCCCTTCTTCTTGTCAAGTTGTGGCACAAACTTCTCTTCTCTCCAATCCTATTCAATACTTCCTCATTAGTTATGTGATCTACCCATTTAATCTTCAGCATTCTTCTGTAGCACCACATTTCGAAAGCTTCTATTCTCTTCTTGTCCAAACTAGTTATCGTCCATGTTTCACTTCCATACATGGCTACACTCCATACAAATACTTTCAGAAATGACTTCCTGACACTTAAATCTGTACTCGATGTTAACAAATTTCTCTTCTTCAGAAACGCTTTCCTTGCCATTGCCAGTCTACATTTTATATCCTCTCTACTTCGACCATCACAGTTATTTTGCTCCCCAAATAGCAAAATTCCTTTACTACTGTAATTGTCTCATTTCCTAATCTGATTCCCTCAGCCTCACCCGACTTTATTCGACTACATTCCATTATCCTCGTTTTGCTTTTGTTGATGTTCATCTTATATCCTCCTTTCAAGACACTATCCATTCCGTTCAACTGCTCTTCCAAGTCCTTTGCTGTCTCCGACAGAACCACAATGTCATCGTCGAACCTCAAAGTTTTTATTTCTTCTCCATGGACTTTAATACCTACTCCAAATTTTTCTTTTGTTTCCTTCACTGTTTGCTCAATATACAGATTGAATAACATCGGAGAGAGACTGCAACCCTGTCTCACTCCCTTCCCAACCACTGCTTCCCTTTTATGTCCCTCGACTCTTATAACTGCCATCTGGTTTCTGTACAAATTGTAACTAGCCTTTCGCTCCCTGTATTTTACCCCTTCTACCTTCAGAATTTGATAGAGAGTATTCCAATCAACATTGTCAAAAGCTTTCTCTAAGTCTACAATTGCTAGAAACGTAGGTTTGCCTTTCCTTAATCAAGCTTCTAAGGTAAGTCGTAGGAACAGTATTGCCTCACGTGTTCCAACATTTCTACGAAATCCAAACTGATCTTCACCGATGTCGGCTTCTACTAGTTTTTCCATTCGTCTGTAAAGAATTCGCGTTAGTAATTTGCAGCATTGACTTATTAAACTGATAGTTCGGTAATTTTTACATCTGTCAAAACCTGCTTTCTTTGGGACTGGAATTATTATATTCTTCTTGAAGTCTGAGGGTATTTCGCCTTTCTCATACATCTTGCTCACCAGATGGTAGAGTTTTGTCAGGACTGGCTCTCCAAAGGCCGTCAGTAGTTCCAATGGAATGTTGTCTACTCCGGGGGCCTTGTTTCGACTCAGGTCTTTCAGTGCTCTGTCAAACTCTTAACGCTGTACCTTATCTCCCATTTCATCTTCATCTACATTCTCTTCCATTTCCATAATATTGTCCTCAAGTACATCGCCCTTGTATAGACCCTCTATATACTCCTTCCACCTTTCTGCTTTCCCTTCTTTCCTTAGAACTGGGTTTCCATCTGCGCTCTTGATATTCTTACAAGTGGTTCTCTTTTCTCCAAAGGTCTCTTTAATTTTCCTGTAGGCAGTATCTATCTTACCCCTAGTGAGATAAGCCTCTACATCCTTACATTTGTCCTCTAGCCACCCCCACTTAACCATTTTGCACTTCCTGTCGATCTCATTTTTGAGACGTCTGTATTCCTTTTTGCCTGCTTCATTTACTGCATTTTTATATTTTCTCCTTTCATCAATTAAATTCAATATTTCTTCTGTTACCCAAGGATTTCTACTAGCCTTCATCTTTTTACCTATTTGATCCTCTGCTGCCTTCACTACTTCATCCCTCAAAGCTACCCATTCTTCTTCTACCGTATTTCTTTCCCCCATTCCTGTCAATTGCTCCCTTATACTCTCCCTGAAACTCTGTACAGCCTCTGGTTCTTTCAGTTTATCCAGGTCCCATCTCCTTAAATTTTTTTTAGTTTTTAATCTTCAGGTCATTACCAATAGATGGTGGTCAGAGTCCACGTCTGCCCCTGGAAATGTCTTACAATTTAAAACCTGGTTCCTAAATCTCTGTCTTACCATTATATAATCTATCTGAAACCTGTCAGTATCTCCATGCTTCTTCCATGTATACAGCCTTCTTTTATGGTTCTTGAACCAAGTGTTAGCTAAAGTATATATGTGGAAGAAACAGTTTGTCTGATGGTCTAAATGCCCTGATATCTAAGTTAAAATTGACAATGAAAAAGAAAACGAAAAGAAATATTTTCATAGTACAGCATTTCCATTTTCGCAGGTGGTTTTAACAGAAAATATGCACATTGTTTTAAAAAATCGATATCCTAGTTCTGCCTCAATGTTCATGGAGTATCATGTAACAATTTTAAGGCTTTTAGCAATATATACTAATAAACATTCCCATTTGTAAAGTTTAATAATACTTATACACCACATATATTTAAATTATCTGTAACCCTTGTCTGTCTGAATGTTTATTTAAGTATTGTGTAAAAACATAAAGTTAATAAGTCATACAGCTATTTACCAAATGCATTTAAGAAATAAGCAGCCTATGCCCACCTAAAAGTACATTAGGGCACATGTAAAACTTTCAATTAAATCGATCCAGAAGTGACAACATTTCTCCTTTACACATTAGGTATATGTTTGTAGACCACATATACTCAAAAAGTATGTAGTGTAAGTCCATCTTATGGTTTATTGCAGAATAGCATAAAAATTGTAAATTTATATCCTTGTTAAGAATCTTTCCCATTTATATATTTTATGTATACTTATATGCTAAATATATTCCATAATTTTTAGCCTTTGTCTGTCTGAATGTTTATTAATCATATACAAATTGAAGTTAATCAGTCATGAAGTTTTCGAGATTTTTAGAAAAAAAATTAGGGCATGACTTGTCTTCATGAAGAAGTAAAGATACTGTATATAAATATTTACTTACTCCTGGGCGATGTGACCGAGTAGTTCTAGGCGCTTCAGTCCGGAACGGTGCCGCTTGTACGTCTGGATGTTCGAATCCTGCCTCGGGCGTGGATGTGTGTGATGTCCTTAGGCTAGTAAGGTTTAAGTAGATGACCTCAGATGTTAAGTCGCATAGTGCTTAGAGCCATTTTTTTATTTACGTACTGTAAGTATTTAAAAATCTGTAGCCTGTGTCTGTCTGTATCTTTCTTAGTGCATCATGCAAAAATTTGAAGTAAATCGATCAAGTACATTCTGAGATTTTGTTAGAATGATCAATGAGTTTACTTTATACAATAAGTGCATATATTGAGGGTCACGATATTTTAACCTTGGATAGCTGATGCCAATAGGAACCAAAATTACTGATGTTGTGTAGGTCGAAAACGCACCATTTTTAAGTTACGGGTACATGGCGCCACGCGCTCCGATTGTCCATGGGATTGCCCTATCGCCGTCCGTCGGTTGACAGGCAGCGCTGTGGTAGTCGGTGCACACGTAAAAACGTCCCTCGCCCCGTCACTGCCCCAACGTGTCAAACAGGTCTTTCTGTTTGTCTCCATCTCACGTCAGAGGCATTCACATGTAAGATTAGCATGGGAGCACATACACGTCAACTGCTATTATCCATACCGTAAGCATGGCGACAGTGTATTCGTTTGAAGAACAACGAGATATGGTTTTTGTTTATAGACGAGTCGATGGTGACGAGCATGAAGCTCGAAGATTGAATGAGGAACGGTATGCAGCAAGACGCCACCCACAACGCACAAACATTTACAGCAGTTCACAAGCGATTCGTTAGCGGGATATCATGGTGACGCTGGAAAACCTCAAACACGAGGGGATGCTGCATTTGGAGAGACTGTTCTCGAACGCTTCGTGGAAGCAACTACGACAAGTACTCGAGCGGTTGGACATGTGGGTCACTCATCGGTTAATCTGGGTGGTTTTGAGGGATAACCGACAGCACCCATTTAGTTTCCACCCTGTCCAAGATCTAAATCCTGTGGCGGACCATGAAGACAAGCTAAGATTTTGGAGGTGGCTTCTGCAAATTGTTGCACGACACCCCGACTTCCCTGACATTGTGTTGTTTACCGACGAGAGCGCCCTCAACCGGAATGGCCTTTAAACACTCGAAATGTTCATGACTGGGCAAGGAGAAGTCTTCACGTACGTACATCCACGGACACCAGAAACCATTTTCCCTGAGCATTAGGGCAGACGTTGTGGATGACCATCTGATTTGGCCGGTCGGCGAACCACCTCGAATTACCATGGCAAATTACCATCACTTCTGGCAAGAAACTCTACCCCGCCTGCTGGAAGATATTACCCTGGACATACGACTAGGCATATGGTTGCAGCATGAAGGGTAGCCCGCACATAACAGTCGTGCTGTGCTCCGATATTTAAAACAACTCTTCGACGGCCAGGTAATTGGCAGAGGTGTTCGTTGGACATGGCCCCGGCGATTACGAGACCTGACGCCATGAGACTTATTCCTGTGACAATTCTTCTGGGTTCTAGTTCACCCACCAAGATGTGAATCATATAAGAAACGAAGAGGAATTAATAGTTCGCATTCAACGTGCCGCCGATCACATCAGGCAGAAATCTTTGAAAGAGTTCGGCAAACACCGCTCGACGTTGCCAAGCTTGTGTCGCGTGAGCGGGTCGCCAGTTCGAGAACCTGCTTTAAGTAAGCAATGCTCTAGCTACAAAAGAGACCCTTTTCAGGGCCGAAACAGGTTTAGAAGACTTCCTGTATGCGAACTAACAGCCATTGACGGGTTTCTTGCCGCAACGTCTCATCTTGAAACTACAACGGATGTGTCAGGACGCCGGTGGATTCGCTCCCAGGCCCACAAAGTGGAAGGCTGATGCGCTACCATCGAGCGTGCGGGCCGCCTCGGATACGTCGCTATCTCCGACATTCAAAGCATTGACGGTCATCCGTTGTCCAGAGTATCTGGCAACAGGGCACTCCTGCGGCCAATCGGAGCGCGTGGCGCCAAGTTTCCGTAGTTTAAAACCGGTACCTTATATAGAACATAAATAAATACTCTCCAGTGGAATATATATTTGAGCATTGTGTAAAAATTTATAGTAAATTGATCAAGACCTCTTCAAGAATTTTGGTTTCAATGTTAAAAAATGACTTATTCTTATACAGGGTGTTACAAAAAAGGTACGGCCAAACTTTCAGGAAACATTCCTCACACACAAATAAAGAAAATATGTTATGTGGACATGTGTCCGGAAACGCTTACTTTCCATGTTAGAGCCTATTTTATTACTTCTCTTCAAATCACATTAATCATGGAATGGAAACACACAGCACCAGAACGTACCAGCGTGACTTCAAACACTTTGTTACAGGAAATGTCCAAAATATCCTCCGTCAGCGAGGATACATGCATCCACCCTCCGTCGCACGGAATCCCTGATGCGCTGATGCATATTGGAGAATGGCGTATTGTATCACAGCCGTCCACAATACGAGCACGAAGAGTCTCTACATTTGGTACCGGGATTGCGTTGACAAGAGCTTTCAAATGCCACCATAAAGGAATGTCAAGAGGGTTGAGCTCAGGAGAGCGTGGAGGCCACGGAATTGGTCCGCCTCTACCAATGCGTCGGTCACCGAATCTGTTGCGAAGCGTACGAACACTTCGACTGGAATGTGCAGGAGCTCCATCGTGCATGAGCCACATGTTGTGTCTTACTTGTAAAGGCACATGTTCTACCAGCACAGGTAGAGTATCCCGTATGAAATCATGACAACGTGCTCCATTGAGCGTAGGTGGAAGAACATGGGGCCCAATCAAACATCACTAACAATGCCTGCCCAAACGTTCACAGAAAATCTGTCTTGATGACGTGATTGCACAGTTGTGTGAGGATTCTCGTCAGACCACGCATGTTGATTGTGAAAATTTACAATTTGATCGCGTTGGAATGAAGCCTCATCCGTAAAGAGAACATTTGCACTGAAATGAGGATTGATACATTGTTGCAGGAACCATTCGCAGACGTGTACCCGTGGAGGCCAATCAGCTGCTGACAGTGCCTGCACACGCTGTACATGGTACGGAAACAACTGGTTCTCCCGTAGCACTCTCCATGCAGTGACGTGGTCAACGTTACCTTGAACAACAGCAAATTCTCTGACGCAGATATGAGGGTTAGCGTCAATTGCACGAAGAATTGCCTCGTCCCTTGCAGGTGTCCTCGTCGTTCTAGGTCTTCCCCAGTCGCGAGTCATAGTCTGGAATGTTCCGTGCTCCCTAAGACGCCGACCAATTGCTTCGAACTTCTTCCTGTCGGGACATCTTCGTTCTGGAAATCTGTCTCAATACAAACGTACCGCGGCACGGCTGTTGCCCCGTGCTAATCCATACATCAAATGGGCATCTGCCAACTCCGCATTTGTAAACATTGCACTGACTGCAAAACTACGTTCGTGATGAACACTAACCTGTTGATGCTACGTACTGATGTGCTTGATGCTAGTACTGTAGAGAAATGTGTCGCATGTCAACACAAACACCGAAGTCAAAATTACCTTCCTTCAATTGGGCCAACTATCGGTGAATCGAGGAAGTACAGTACATACTGACGAAACTAAATTGAGCTCTAACATGGAAATTAAGTGTTTTCGGACACATGTCATCTTTTCTTTATTTGTGTGTGAGGGATGTTTCCTGAAAGTTTGGCCGTACCTTTTTTTAACACTCTGTATAGCACCACTAATGTAGGTTTTTGTGGATCATATATGTTTAAAAATGTGTAGTCTATGTCCCTGTGAACATTTATTACATTATTAGGTGAAATTTTGAAGTAATTGGCAAGGAACGTTACGGGATTTTTGATAACAGTGTTAAACTCCTCTTTGCCTTGATGTAGCTGCATAGAGTTCCGATTGCTAGATACTGGCTGGCACCCTAGCACCTCTACACACTTTCATACACATTCAGGAAACTAACAATCTGGGTTTTTGCAATAGTGTACTATTCTTGGTACATTTATTTTGTATGCCGTCCAAAACTGATATCGTTTGAGGCTGATGAACACACAGTTGGACAGTGGCCAACAGAGAGGAGGTGAAAGTCTCTCATAAAGTCGAGACCCGTAAGAAGAACCCTGATAGCTCGCAGCACTGTTGTCAGCTTATATCTGTGAAACGCTAACGGCTACAGGCCAAAACAATAACTGCCAATAAAGCTGTGACCAACGCTGAGGTGTTACCACACAGTGCCAGGCCTAGTTATCAACTATAGCTTTTGTTGTGACAGGAAAACGGGCACACTGTGCATGACTGACATGCCTTCTCGCACAGCCCTCTCGCTGCTAAGCTAAGCTACACAGATATTAGTTTAGCTCAGCTAGCAACGCTCTGTCAATAGCCGGCCGCGGTGGTCTCGCGGTTCTAGGCGCGCAGTCCGGAACCGTGCGACTGCTACGGTCGCAGGTTCGAATCCTGCCTCGGGCATGGATGTGTGTGATGTCCGTAGGTTAGTTAGATTTAAGTAGGGGACCGATGAACTCAGATGTTAAGTCCCATAGTTCTCAGAGCCATTTGAACCATTTCATCATATTAGGTACATGTTTTGAAGAAATTTAATGATTTTACATAGATATTGTTGAATAAATTTGTGGCTATAATTATCATCAGTTGTTGTTAACGAAGCAGTGCTTCAGATGCTTCCTCTGAATGTACACCACTGATCTATAAGTCAGCCAGATGAGACTCTGCGTATTGGTGGATGTACATACATAATGGAAAAGTGTACCATGCCAAAAAGCAGTAATATAGACCAGACACATGCAGGCCACCTACACGCCATTTATGTGCATAATAGTTGATTGCTTACACAATATCTACAGACGGCAGTATACTCAGTGTATGTATTGGTAGTGAAGTCGACACCATACATTGAGTGTCGGCACTTTGTGGGCAGGGAACATTGAAGTGCTACTACATTCCGTGAATTAAATATTACTTTGTGCGAAGGCATAGAGAGCTTTTACCGCTGCAGTTATCAATTTCAACGACACAGCTGTACATATGTGGTTGAATGAATATCACAGGGCAGATTATGTGTAGAAACCCTATTCATGTTATTTTGAAGTAATACAATTACTAACGGTTTTTTTCGATCAATACAAATCACGGTGTAGTAATTTTATTATAGTTGTATCAGTGACTTAAGCGGGATCGCGCCACTGTAGTCCTGCTACATCGCAAGTCGGACCTTTTATCTTATGTCACTCTTCTGTAACTATGTCCGTCATCCCTCGGATTTTAGGTCATCTTCACAATTCGTAATTTCTACGACTGCCGAGAAAACGGAATAAATCCAATGTGCTCCCTCTCTCTGAAACTGAGGCTGTCGCTTCTGTTTTCACTTATACTTCACATGCTTCTGCATTGAAAAGTACTACTCTGGCTGGACAAATTGTAATTGTTTCTTTCAGACATTCCCGCGTCATTTAGTGACATGAGAATGAAATTTTATTCCTGTTCCGAGATTATCAACAATTCCCAAGATCGTATTTCTATCCACTTGCCTTTAGTTCTCCACTTTATTGGATGTGGTCGATTGTAAATTCACGCACACTATCATACATCGGATTTTTACGTATGAACAGCTCCAAGTTCTCAATTAGTTCTACCACATGTTGTAGTTCCGCGGGAGCTCCCTTTGTGCCTGGCGTAATCGTGCAAGTATTGTTGTGGAGACAACAGTGCAGAATTGCTTAATGCAGCATTGGTACTACCATTCTTGGGTCGTTGAGACTATCCATATGACGTTCTACTGTGGTTTTAGCTGTGTCTGCTGTTTCATGTACGTGCCCCACTATGATATTCAAGTTATATTTGTCTACGCTGTCCGCTGTACCAGACAATGTCTTCAGCAAACTGCAACATTCCTCCTATGTCTAACCATCCTCTTTTTCTGTGAACTATAAAGGCTGTGACGAAAATAGGCACCTTGTGGTCATCTCACTGTTCTACAGTATTTCCAGTGACTGATAATTTGAAATGTTAGTAAATATCCCGGAAAAATACTCTAATCTATATTTTTAGTGTTGAATGTGATGGAGTACCTTCTAAAAGAAAATTCTTCACAACTGCTACACAAAAAAAAACTAACGTTAAAATAAATTTTGAAGGATTTTTTTTTTACTTCAACCTGTGAAAAAAGCAGAACCACTAACATATTTTGGGTTAAAAATAATATGTGAACATTCTCAAAGTTTATAGATGCATTTGATACACGTTTCATTGTCAAAACATAAAAGAAATGCAAGGCCAGAAATAAAATACAGTAAGAAATGTGAAACTGTGCCACCAGTGTAACGGAAAATGTCGTCCCTGGTAAAACTAAGTTCTGTGGGAACTTGTAAGAGATTTCCAGCGAGAAGATCGTTAAGAAAAATGTGAAATTAATTTTGGTTGTGTCTGAGACATAATTACTGTATTGTGTCATGTTTGAACGCATTTTATTTACGAGAGACTCCGTGAGCGAAAACGCGTGAGTACTTTCATGCTGCCGCCAGGGTTTTAGTTCCAACGGCTCGGTTTAATATGACTGACAATATTCCTTACCTAAACAAAATTTCTTATTTACAGTTCTTACTGACCCTTCGTCACAGAATACATCACCAAAATCACCGATATATTATCTGTACAATGAAGTATTTGTAGGTACTTTGACGCCAATATTTCTTTTGGAGAAGAGTGAAATACATTTTTATGCGAGTGTTTTTGTGAAGCCAAGTTTTATCGAAATATAATACAAGACTATTGTCTTCAGCTTGCAGTAAGTGCTTTTAAACAAAACGTCGTTCTTATTGCAGCAACGTGTCCGCATTCCGTTAAAAATTTTTGTCCTTCAGTACACATTATGAATCAAAATCCAAGTGAGCAGAGAAGGTACGTAAGAAACGGAGGTCCTTGAAACAGAATAGTTAATTTTTTCGCGGAGATCTCTCTGTATTTTTTTGACCGTCGGATGTTCTCCCCTTTCGTATCATTGAACTTGACTGCCACACACTGACTTTTGCAAATTCGTCAAATTACCTTGTGATTTATACGTCTTTCTTGGAGAAGCAAAACGCATGCTCTCATCTAGAGATTCTGCGATGTTATTGCACTGTTGATTTTATTGCACGGTTAATATGGAATACGGTCGATTCGGAAATACATTTCATGAATTTGCACGCTATTCATATTTTTCCTGGTTTCTTCGCTGTTGGTCAGATCACTAAAAAAGGTTATGTACGTTCAATATGACAGTTGTAGATCGTTTTCGAACGTCTATCCGTGCTTTATTCACACCGACTTGAGTAGCTCTCGCTTCTGCACTTTGCTCACTACCACACACCCGTCAGTGCGCCTATCCATGGAGGACAGAAACCACATGCGAACACACGGAATAGCATGGAAACACGAAACATTCAGCTGCTGGTGAGCTGCACCGTTAACAGTGTACAAGTCTATCACAGCGCTTGCCGCCGTGAACTGCAGGGAGCGGGTGTGACCTTTAGGTGTCTTAATTTCGTGACACCAACTGTAGCGACTGTGGTACCACGTTTGTTATTTGCTTTAGCTGCGTTTTCAGTTTTCTGTACAATAATCTCAACTCTTAATACGTATCCTGTATGTCAGATAGAACTTACTGTGTGTGCTGCGTGTACTGTGCTGCACTCCTTATGTAATTCCAAGAATGCATCACCTAACCTGCAAACCTCGATCTCTATTTCCCATATGTCGAAAGCCAACCTCGGTGTCACCAATGGCCAGTCAGTGACACATCATGTTGTCTCGAGAAAAATAATTCAGAATTTAGATTGTGAACTGTAGTCAGTTTTCCTTCTCTGACAAAGTGTAGCAACATCTGGACTACGCCAGTCCTCCCGGATGTGCACGTTTGTAGCCTAAGAGAAAGGAAAGTTTATCAGTTCATTCCTGCTTCCTAAAATTCGTAGACTCGAGGGAAAAAAATGGGTAGAAAACGCTCCCGTGACCCATGACCATATGTAAGTAGGCTGTTTAGATTTTTAAGTTGGTAATGCCACGTAGTGCTCTGTATGAAAATCACTGGCTGTGCTGTGTGCAGACTGTGGCTGGTTGGCATTGTTGGAATATTCGCTATTGTAGTGTTTGGCAGTTGCATGTGAACAGCGCGTAGCGTTGCGCAGTTGGAGGTGAGCCGCCAGCAGTGGTGGATGTGAGAAGAGAGATGGCAGAATTTTAAGAGCAGACGATCTGGACGTGTGTCCGCCACAAAGAGTAAATTTGTAATACCGGATACCATGTACTGATATAACTTTTGAAAATTATTAAGGTAAATAAATTGTTTCAAAATCTTTCATTTGCTGACTATTCCTATCAGTGGTTAGTGCCTTCAATTGTTAGAATCTTTTCTTTAGCTGGCAGTAGTGGCGCTCGCTGTATTGCAGTAGTTCGAGTAACGAAGATTTTTGTGAGGTAAGTGATTCACGAAAGGTATAGGTTATTGTTAATCAGGGCTATTCTTTTGTAGGGATTTTTTAAAGTTAGATTGCGTTGCGCTAAAAATATTTTGTGTCAATTTAGTGTTGATTAGAATAAGTAAAGAGAGTAATATCTGAGTAAGTTCAGTTTTGCTCAGCTGTTTGAAGATCAAATAACGTAGAGAGTTTTATCAGCAGAGTAATTCATTAATTTTTCTAAAGGGATGTTTCACATACCGCAAAAATATATTCAAAATAACATGAAAGATGGACGAAATTTCAGTGCCTGTTTTATTCTGAATACGATGCAGCGCCATCAGCTGTGTAATGAAATCGATATTAAAAATTTGTGCTGGACAGGAACATCCATGCATTTTCGAAGGAACTTAGCATCGTATTCGGAATAACACAGGCACTGCAATGTCGTATTTGTCTGCCGACACCGGGCAAGAGACTTTCAAGTAAAATGTCTCCCTTGTATGGGTATATACATAATGTATATACGAGTACAGGCTGCACACAGATGTTTGACAACATATGTAAGTTTGTGTCCGGCCATGAGTCATGCATGGACAGCCAAACGATAGGCGATCGCTCGCGATAAGCGGGAAATCCGGGTTCGATTGCCGGGGCGGCACAAATTTTGACTGTCGTCGTTCTACATCTACATAAATACTCCGCAAGTGACCGTATGTTGGGTGAGGAGGGAATCTTTTATCACTACATGTCGTTTCCTTACCTGTTCCACTCGCAAATAAAGGGAGGAAAAAACGTATGAGCGCAATGCATGTTGGCGGCAGTAGAATTGTTTGGCAGTCAGCACAAAATGCTGGTTCTCTAAATTTTCTCAGTAGTGTTTCTCGAAAAGAACGTCGCCTTCACTCCAGGGATTTCCATTTGAGTTCCCGAAGCACCTCCGTAGGTCTTACGTGTTATTTGAGCCTACCGGAAACAAATCTAGCAGCCCCCTCTTAATTGCTAATAGTTCTCGATATTCGCAACTACGAACACATTTCATGTACTAAAGTGGAGACTACAAATGTGCACAATAGCCCCAGCAACAACATAGAAACCTGATTAAAACTGCCTAACCCAAGCTTTGAGAGAGTAAGGTACACAGTGTGTATCCTGATCATCATTAACTAATCGCTTCATGACTTTCTTAGAATTTTTTTTTTTTTTTGGCTGCTGTGACTGCGGCAATGCATCCACATTTCCTATAAACTGAATTGACCCTACTCAAGCCGTTTTAGTTGGTAACTGTAACTTAGCCTTTACTGGAGAAGTCATTTCAGTATCTTGGTATAGATCATGGTACTTAGGTTAAAATTTCATAGTTCTAACTCTAGGTATCTATGGGTTGGTTACTAATACCCACTGATAAGTTCTGTACTACGTTAATTTCCTTGAAAATTGTCCCAACAATTCCTGATGCATTCAAATTTTCATGTTGGCTTATTTAAGATTTTCCCTAACTTCACACAATCGTTCCGCAATTTCCTTGACTGACTCTCTCTTAGCTTGAAGTTTAGGTTTCATTACGCCGAAAGAGACGCCATCTCTTGCAGCACGTCACCTCGTATGGCGAAAGGCCTGTATTGCTATCTTCAAGGTGACAATTATTGAACGACATGAAAAAACATACAAAGTTACAAACTGCTGCGTGCACACACCTTATTCAGCATGTAAACGTCACTACAGATATGTGGATCTAGGTTATGACATGTTAGGTATGCGTACCATCATTGACAATGATGTGGCGCAGACGAATAGCGAAATTCTGCATGACCCGCTAAAGTGTCGGGGCACCAATGCTGTCGATGACGTCCTGAATGGCTGTTTCCAGTTCAGCTATGGTTTGGGGGTTACTGCTTTACACCTCGTCTTTAATATAGCGCCACCAAAAGAAGTCGCATGTGTTGAGATCCGGAGAATATGATGGCCAATCTAGGCCCATTCCAATGGCCTCTGGGTGCCACAGAGCCAGAATGCTGACACCGAGGTGTTCCTCGCGATCATCAGTCTCCTGCCTCGATAGGGTCGAGCTCCGTCTTGCATGAGCCACATATTGTCGATATCGTGGTCACTTTGGGTAATAGGGATGAAAACATCTTCCAAAACCGTCACTTACCGTTCAGTAGTCACCATGCCATCAAGGAATATCGCACCAGTTATCTCGCTATTGGATATTGGACACCGCACAGTCACTCGATGAGGACGAAGAGACTTCTCGATAGCGAAATGCGGATACTCAGTCCCGAAATGCGCCAATTTTGCTTACTAACTGACCCACCCAAATAAAATGTGTGCTAGTAGCTAAACAAAACCATGCATGTGCATTTAATTTCCATCATGCCACTCGGCCAATCGTGCAGTTTGAACGTCCTAACGCAAACTGTTCAGAAGTTATGACGATTTTATTTCATATACTTCATAAATTGTCACCCTTTATTTGTTGTCATACGCCAAGACTATGAATTCAAAGTAGTGTCCCAGTTGTTGTTTTCACTGTTTATTCAGTGGCTTATTATTATAGAAATATATGGTTACAAGTACGATTTCTGTTCGCTCATTTGCCTGTGGATGAAAATGACTTGCTCGAGGTTTCTGAATGCGAAGCAAGTGACACATTTGTTTCATTAAAGCTCATCAGAAATTCATACCTTGTTCCGTAATTCTGGTATGCGGTACACCAAACTTTTATAACTTGTGCTACTGTATTAGCTTGTTGATGAGGAATTGCTCCCATAGCATGAGTTCGATCGACAATGCTAGCGAGAAACCTTACAACACGCATTCCAAGAACTGCAGAGAATTCTTGTTACCACTAAGGTGTAGAGACCAATGAAGAAACGGTTGATTGAAGGGTTTCATTGTTGTGCTGCCACCACGTAGTCTCTGACCATAGGAACCAATGCCAGATACGAGATAGAGTGAAGGTCAATAAATCAATAGTAATGGGTCTTACGAAGTAATGCATCCCAGTACATGGTAGAAATCTCGCATCGATGTGTGTAAAGGTGGTGAATGACTCGCGAAGTATGGATGTCTGAGTATGATATGACGACAGGAAAATTTTATCGATGTTCACTGTAAGTTTAGAGATGATTTACCTGTGTTGTGCTGCGTTACTGATTTTTTGCCGAGCACAACATGGATTGAGATGGTAAAGGAAACACTGCAGACGATAGTTTGCTAAAGATATTGAAGCAACAATTGGGAATCCAGTCTTTTCTACAACAACCTAACAATGGTATTGTCCATAAAACACGGTGCATTGGATATTGGTTCACAGATCTGGTACATTTTCTGGTCTGATTACATCAAAACGCTGGCCTTGGTTGAACATTCAATATATTTGCAATGAAATGGAACATCAGGTTCGTTTAAAATCTTAGAAACAACTATTAAGGAGGTGAGCGCGTGGCAGGTAAACATTTTAGTCAATTAGTAAAATACGCTGTAATGGCATAAATAGTTGCACACTTTCTGCAAAAGACTCAAATCCAGGCATGGCACTCAGTTCTAACCTATTAGCAAGTCTTTTCCAAAGAGTAAACATTGCAATAGTACCAAGGAATTCCTATATGGTTGGTTTCTTTAGAGAAGCAAAGTATCTGTTAACTTACAATTTGAATATAGCAGAATAAAACCTAGGTCTCTTTGCATCCGAGCTTGGAATCATCACCACCTAGATTCCGACGATTGAGCCATGACTTTACAACGAGACCAGCGTTGGGAACACGAAAAGATGAGTGCCTAGTTTATTCATTATTACATGAAATGACTTTAATGACTGTGCTCTAATGACACCTGCCACATAATAACTTTGTTGTTGCCCGAAAATGCAGTATTTAACATCGTCAGCACCACCACAATCATTAAATTTTGACGTTTGTTGTGATAGGGTTGTTAGAAGTGTAAACAGAAGTATCTCAAGGTTCATTGAAATGAAGGCTATGACAATCGATGTCGAATCTATGGATCTTTCTAATCATACTCAATCTTATTTGAACAGTATTTACGAGACCTAATTGTACCAAAAAACCTTTATAATGGTTTCTATGGTTCTCCTAGAACGCACTCCTTTTTCAGCTGTGTAGCTCTGAAATCTAGCTGTGCAGAAGGGCAGTTTACTAGATACGGGATGTATGGATCTGTAATGTTCTTCAAACCAGTTATCTTGCTCCTAGCACCCAGCTTAGTACTAATGAGGTTTCATGGTGAAAACTGTAAAAGTATTATAAAATGGCACATGACAGCACCGATGAAAGAAACAAAGAGAGACAAAGAGATATCGAAGAAATCAAACGCAGAAAAATGGAGTCTATCCATAGGCAAGCAGAGAACATCCCGTGTCTCCCAGCTTCGCAACAATACTCTAATCCTGGTCATTAGGAGGTCCGATCTGACAGCACGGTCTGCTGTCGAAGAGCATAACCAGCAGGTAAAGCGGAACTGACACAGGATGACAAGTATCCACAAGGAAATAATGGCCAAGGTGAAACATTTAACAAAGGGAGAGAGGAGTTCGTTGTGTGGCACCAACATTGCCTGTTACGACAGTGTGACAGCCAAGACGAAGGTGGCGATGACGTTCAGGAGCAGCGCCGGGCCAAAGTGCTGTCGGCAGAGGCGGGCGCTGCGGTGCAGGGCCAGCCTGGCGCGCTGCAGCCGCCGCAGCTGAGCGTCCAGCGCCCCCGCCGTCCCCGCAAGCCCTGCGCGCATCACCATCGCCTCCAGGTCCGCCTCGCTGTCCACTGGAGGGCGAACACTCCTCAGTGGCTGCACGTTCACACCTCCCAGCCGGTCCCGAACCGCCAGCACGATGCTGATGAACTGAACGTGCCAAAAGGTGGAAAATACTTGGAGTGTAAGAAACTCACTTATCCCCGGAACATAGTTGAACATGCCACTGATGGTACACAGGATGGGTGCACTTGCGAGAACTACTAGGATACCCGTTAACAAGGTCGCTATTTTTCGGGTTCTGATGTATTCTGTCATGCCGTCAGAGTTTTTGCAGCGGGCGAGTAATGTATCTACTAGTTCCAAAAGATCAACTGCTTCTAGTAGATATCGGTGTCTAGTAACCAAACACGTGATCAGTATTGCAGCAGGCTCTAGCCACGCAAGAAAAGATGAGAGTACATTTGTAACGCAGATTAAGAGTGTGAAGTCAGGTTGCTGTCCCGATTTAATCACCTTGTATGTTCCGCCTATTCCAACAACAAGCACTGCAATCAGCCACAGAAGGCTACAGCAGGATCCAACGATGCGTGCCAGACACCCTGCAGCCCCTTTAGCTCCTCGCCGTTTCAGACAGCACGTCACTGGTGCGAGTCCGCACGTTTGGCTCAGAACAAGGAATTGTATGATGGCGACTGTAAATCTGTATCCACTCATCATCTTTTGGTTAAAAGACGGTAGATTCTCTCGCACCTCCAGGAGCATGTATCATGTGAGGCACTGTTACATACAAGTATGTGTAGACTATCTTTTGCTTCATACAAACACACGTCCGGCCAGTGTGCTGGAAAGCGGCAACCGACTACTCACTACTGAGCAATATTCGCTTGATAACGCATTTGTACTCTAACTATTGCCTCAGATAGGCGTTTCTTCTCTCTTGACAGTTATTTGGTGCACTGCCACGTATTTTACCTGCTCTGCACTTAATATCGTTAATGTAACAGCGATCGAAACTCGTTGGCTTATGTTCCTTTTGGTCTGTCGTGCTACAGTTCTGTGGAAATGCGGGCGCTGATTTACATATAATTTGCTAAAAATTGATTTTGTCTTTCCGTGTGCGAGGACGTTCAACACGTTAATCGAAAGAAAGAAGTTCTCTTAATTATTAATGTTTCTTTCCTCTTTCAGATTTATTATCATTCTTACATTCTGTATACTGAAACTCTGCAGAGAAATTACAGAACAAAATCTTTACATTTCACAGTTGTTAATTTTTTCCTGAGTTACTTTTACACATAAATTTGTCGGTGATAAATTTCCATTATAATTTTGTATCGAGGATGTGCTTCTTCATAATTTACAGACTTTACCTTTCCTCCGTTTACTTAATAAACTTAATGATCCACTGTTTCAGAATTGTCTTTCAATTGCGTCTGCGTAACTTCTTACCGAAATAGCATTGTACAAACTCGCCCTGTTCTGTCAAAAGAATATCAGTAACAGAAATCTCGGTTCTACTCAACATTCACCACTCGTGAGGATTCTATTACGGTTACAGATGGTTAAGAAGCCAGGTGAAACTAAATCGCCTCTTTTGTTGCATTTCCAATGGAATTCCTTTTAGTTAGTAACGAAAGCAGAGGTGCCACTAGATCTTTTTGGATGCTCACCTGGCCACTTTTGCTGTGGAGGCGCTCCACTTAACATTTACGTAAAAGGGGGCCATAGGCTTCAGTTTAGAATGGAACTTCCCCATCCCGTGCCCTGCATTTTCCCTAGAGCACCCGCCCGCAACCCTATCACTACCGCTCTCACCACGGTGCAATGCCGACTGCGCCTGTACCGGCTGCGGTATTCTGTGCGCCCTCTACACTGGTTTGGGAAGTTTGCTCAATAAGCCACGCCAATCTGTTTTGGCTCCGCCAGCAGTGTGCAATAACACAGTGCCACGCTGGTTTCAGTTCCTTCAAGGTCACATACATGTACCTCCAGGAAATTAATTGTGCAGCATTATTTTTTCTAGATGATAACTACAACTTTATAAGTACCCCTGAGTGACCACAAATGTGATATTTGCTGGACTGTAGCTAAGTTTGGAGGAAGAGCAAAGTGCATTACCCAGTACACCTTGTTTCATCATAGCTAGAGGTAGGTAACATTTTGAAAAAAACGTGAAAAGAATACAACCATCTGTGACAACCTACTTCTAATTTGCGAAACAGTAAGTACGTTCACAAACGTACTGCTGTTGTTACTAGTCTACATTTCCGCTCACAGCTTTGAATCAGAACTGACTGTCAAGTCAGTATGAAACTGCGAGATAGCCTCATTGCCGGTGTGTGTCCTTCGCGTTGCTGGGATTTGACTCTAATGGACAAGTAGTTTCTGAGAAAAAGAAATAAAAAACACACATTTTAAGAAAAGCCTTTTGTCCCACCTGACCTGTAGAAACCCTGTACTAAAGACAACTTGTCTTGGAATGGTGGTATCTGGTGAAAGTAATGTCCAGGTCAACTAGTCAGTCTGACTGGTATTTAAAAAAATGTTTTAATTTTAATTTTTCTTTTCATATTCTCCTGTAAAGTTCAAATACAAATCATTATGACGAACATACCTAGTAGGATCGTTGCTATTGGTACCTGCAGAACGTGATCTGGTGACAAGCTGTCGAGTGTACAGCTTTTCTAAGTAGCCAATCATAGATGCAGTGGTATGTTGGCATACTGAGAGATGCGAGGAGTTCTGGCCGTCTTCGTCCCCCAGCCATCAGATTAAAATGGCCTCACCTGTGAATATTATGCTCCCTGGACAGTGGAGAGGTCGATAATTTCTCTTACACCAAAGAATTCGATTACTCAGATAAGTACATGTACATCTGCATAGATACTCCGCAAGCAGCAGTGCGTTGCGTGGCAGAGGGTACCCTGTACCACTAGCTGCCATTTCCCCATCTGTTCCACTCGCATATGGAGTGAGGGAAAATGACTGTCTGTACTCTTATATGTGAGCCCCAATTTCTCATATCTTATCTTCGCGTTTCTTACGCGCAGTGTGTTGTGGCGGCAGTAGAATAATTCGCCAGTTAGCTTAAAATGTTGGTTCTCTAAGTTTTCTAAATATCGTTTTACTAAAAGAACTTCACCTCGATCCAGGTATTCCCATTTGAGTCGCCGAAGCATTTCTGTAACACATAATTGTCATTGGAGCCTACTGATAACGAATTCGGCAGCCCGCCTCTGATTTGATTCGATGTCTTCATTCCGACCCTTTGTGGGTACCGAAAACTCGAACAGTACTCAAGAACAACTCCCACTAGCGTCCTATGTGTAGTCCCTTTACAGTGTTTGGTCTCTGGCCTAAGCTTTTAGGCTGGAGGTTTTAGTGTATTGCAAAGTGGCTGGCTCCTCCTTTTTTTCCTTGCGGTCAGACAGCCACTTCCATCTGCTATATTGTTTTAGCTCCCTCTACCACTTTCTTCCTGTGTTGTTCATGTTTTACTGCTGACGGCATGCTTCGTCTGACGCTTCGTTGTGGGTAGGCAGATATTTTTCCAAGCTTGTTACCTGTGTTTTAGGTTCTGTTTTATCTTACTGTTCTGTTTATTTTCTTGTCACCCGTCTCAATCTGCTACTGAGCGGGCGCTGAAGACCTTGCCGTCGTGCGACCATACAACCCTCTCCATCATCAAACTTTACAGGTGAACCACTCTTCCCTAAAATTCTCCCAATAAACCCAAGTCCATCATTTGCCTTCCACCTCATACCGCTTTGCATCGTTACGCCTAGGTATTTAAACGACTTGATTGTGTCACACAGGGCACTAGTAATACTGTATCCGAACATTACCGGTTTGATCTTCCTACTCATCCGCATTGACTTACGTTTTTCCACTCTTGGCGCTATCTACCAGTCATCATACCAACTGAAAACTTTGCCGTTCTCTATAACATTAATGATTTGGCTGATTGGGTGGGCAGCAATCTGAGATTCTTTGGTGATGATGTCGTTGTGTGCGGCAAGGTGTCGAAGTTGAATGACTGTAGGAAGACTCAAGACGATTTAGACAGTGGTCCTACCACACTTGCCTGGGGCACTTCTGACGATACCCTTGTCTCTTATGAACACTCGCCGCCGAGGACAACATACTGAATAAAATTTCTTAAAAGTCTTGGAGCCACTCACACACCAATGAACTTTTCCACATGCTCGTTTCTTCGTTAACAGCCTACAACATGGGACGTGTCGAATGCTTTCCGGAAATCTAGAAATATGGGATCTGCCTGTGCGCTTCATCTATACTTCTCAGTATATCATGTGAGAAAGTGGCAAGCTGATTTTCGCACGAGCGATGCTTTCTAAAACCATTATGATTTGTGGACATAAGCTTCTTTCTCTCAAGAACGTTTATTATATTCCAATTGAAAATAAGTTCAAGGATTCTGCTGGGAACGGAAGTCAGGAATATTGGTCTGTAATTGTGGGTGTCCTTCTTTTACCTTTCTTATATACTGCGCTTTTTTCCAGTCACTCGGGATGGGCGAGAGATTCTCGATAAATGCCAGATTTATTTGTTTTCAAGTCTTTCAGTTGTTTCTCTACGCCAGGTATCTTATTTCTATGCTGTCCATACGGTGGTTTGCCCATATGTTTGTACGGTTCCCCATTGTGAATGACTTCTTGAACGTGAAATTAAAACTTCGGTTTTTGTTTTGCTATCTCCAACTGCCACATCAGACTAGTCCATAAGGGACTGAATGGAAGCCTTGACCGACTTAGCGATTTTACACATGACCAGAATTTTCTCGGGTTCTCTGCTAGACCATTTGCTAAGGTGTGGCGGTGGCAACTGTTGTATGCTTCACACATAGATCTTTTCATAGACGCACGAATCTCTGCTAACCTTCGTTTGTCGTCATTTTTGCGTCTCCATTTGAGCCTACAGTGCAACAGCCCCTGCTTCCTCAGCATCCGCAAAATGTCGTTGTCTATCCTGGTCGTAACTTGATTAATAAATAAACAAGGAAAAGACTGCAGGCTAGTAACATAGAGATAACTGTAATTAAATCAGTTATGTTCTCCATAAGACACAGTAGTGCGAGGTAGTCTAGTTACAAAAAGTGGTTCTTTGCCAGCCCAAAAGTTTGGAGAGTATGTTGATCTCCATGTTGTTGCTGTGGCTAGAGCCATATGTAAGCGAAGAAACGTAGACAGATATAAGAAATAATGATAACTTGTTGAGTCCCTGGAGAAAGTGTTGCCCAAGAAACCTCAGGAATTTGAATCGAGATTTTAAGCAATGAGCCATTAGTAATCATTACGCAAACAGAAGCAACGTGATAAAGCTTACCGTTCTAACGTTGATGGAACCGTAGTGCTGATTTCTCGAGGTGCAAATGACATATTTGCATCGTAATACAGACGTATTTCCTACAATGTTCTCCTATGGATGAACAACAAAAGGTGAAAATAACAGTGCCCGTTTGCTTCTAAGGTGGAGGAAACCAACCCATGTACTGAAAAATAAGGTGGCAACTTCCGCACCATTACTAGTCACGAAGTGGTGACTGTCAATAACTGCAAGAGACTGAAATTGGGAAAGTGCATCTCAGAAACTTCGGTCCTCAGACGCTGCACTGCAGTGTGTTTTCTCCGACAGAAAATGATTGATGTTGCCAAATTGACTGGGGTTGGTATGGCTGTATGCTGAGGGGCAGTTCGGTCCACCCAGAGTACAGATCAAGCAATCCCTGTCAATGTGTGCAAAAGGTTCAAGAAAATACATCTGAGACTCCATAAGACGATACAGCACATCAAATTCTACAAAACATGCAAACAGGACAATTTAATTCCAAGTTATATTAATGTAAAGGTTAAAAACAGTTCTACAATGTCACAAATTTCGAAATAAATTGCAGATCGATATTGGTTACTAAATCAAATTAAGATGCCATATTGGAAATAACAGTACCTAAACATAATGCTCAATGGGATTCATCTACAACTGGAACAAAACATACGAAACTCCACAGTTCTCTAGGCACTAATAGAAAAAACTGAACACAACACATACACAGCAGTGAAACATTTACAAAACAAGTGTAAATAGAAGATAATGGACCTAACAGTAACAAAGACACAAAAATACATTTACATTTTAAACGTGAAACCACAAGAACACCAACACACATTCCATCCACGTTTAGTTAAGCTGACAGAGATAGAACTACACGTAAAAGAAAAAATGCTCTTGGAAAATGGGCTGAAACACTGTACCAATAGCAAAGTAAACAACCAATACACAGAAAATCTCATAGTAGAAACTGAACATATCCTTACACGTAAAGAACAACAAAATAATTGTGAAATATACATAGGACTGACAAGTCAACTAACAAACACAGCAGACACACAATAAGAACAACCAAACAAAAGCAGACACCATGAAAATGTTAAAGCAAAAGTTAATAAACAACAACATATTAATGAAAAGAACAGACAGTATAAATGGAATATTACTCATCGAGAAAGAGCAATACATCACAAAAACCCAGGAATACACAAATACCAACGCCATACAAATCCTGATGTGAGATCCAACTACATGATTCCAGGCAAATCTGAAACGAAGATCGAAAAACATTGAACTCACACTCACAGACAAACAGAAATAATACATAACACAGAAAAACCCACAAGCACCTGAACATTGCAACCAATCAAAGGTAAATAAAGATGGAATGCCAATGAGAGTCGTTATTAACTTGACGAAAGCCGCAAGGTACCACACAGCCAAATACCTCCTAAAGTTAACTACAAAACACAGTGAAGTAGAAAACAACAGAACAGTGATAAACACAGGAAACCCAATAGAACACATCCAGAAGATACAGGTACCACACACATCATCACTGATTTCACTTAACATAGAAAATATGTGTACCTCCATCCCCATCACAGAAACAACAGAAATCATAGAACAAAATCTCTCATCCTACAGCAACCCCCCACAGAAACAATAAAAGAAATAACAAATATGTTCAGACTGACGAAGATCAATTCAGTTCAAGAATGAATATTATCTACTAAATAATGTACTGCCCTTGGGGTCTGCAATATCAGGAACATTAGGAAACATTTTCATCAGTCATGTAGGAAATTAGATATTTGAAAAGATAACCACTGAAGAAATTTTCAAAATCATACATTGGTACAGATATGTGGATGACATTATTTGTCTGGTAGATGAGCCAAATGGAAAAATAGATAAACTCCACACAGAAATCAACAAAACTCATCAGAACCTAAAATTCACACTTGAAAAAGAAAATCAAATACATTTTCTTGGCATAACAATAAAAAAAAGAAAATAGCAAACATGCATTTAACATATTTAGTAACACAACAGCCACAGACACAATAATACATTCCACATCGAACCATCCCTACAACCTGAAGCTAGCACCACTAAGATATGTGTTACATAGACTAAACAGTACCTCACTCAACAAAAGAAACTATGAAAAAGCAATCAGTAAAATCACACAAATAGCTAGGAACAATGGGTATGATACACATAGTACACAGGCTCCATAAAAAAATAAAAACACAAATACGAAGCAAACACGACACTTTCAGAATACAAGAGAACTCACAAGCTGCAAACTTAACCACACTCAAACACAAACAATGACAACACCACACAGAAAAGAACCAGATGGTACACCATGACCAACACACACAAATTTGTACACAGAGTTGCAAAGATCCTAAAGAGACAGGGCTTCTGAACAGCATATAAGACTGGGCAAACCCTCCAATCACACTTATGCCAAAGAGCTAACAAGAGGGATGAATACCAGAGATCAGGAATATATAATGCCAAAGTTGTGATGCAGTATACATAGTCATGACATTCAGAAATTTTAAAACTTGATACAAACAACATATCAGGTGTTGGAAATACGAAACAAACCATTCCACATTTGCAGAACTTTTAAAACACATCCTAGGAACATGGAACAAGAAATGAAAATCAGCAACTATGACATATAAACACAAGAGAACTACCACATTAAGAAAGCCATTGCTGAAAACAAACATGTGATAAATGAACAAACACATATCAGCACAGGCTCCCTACTACACTTAATAAGAGAAATGATATAATAAATGTCGTCCCTCTCACACAAGCAAAAGAAAAAGGTCTCTCCCTCGCCTTTGCCTTCTGGACACACACACACACACACACACACACACACACACACACACACACACACAAGAAATACATACACAAACAGATCACAAATACCTCAAAAAATTACACTCGAAAGTTGGCAACAACATTCGATCTTTGGCAATATCATCAGACATCACAAAACAAAAACTTTGCATCAAAACAAGAGCTCAGTTCCTAGTGCTATGAAGTGTGGGAAAAGAATCTCAAGTGGCATTTGTAAGAATAGGAACAGCACAAAAAATGGAACAGATGTGTAATATGTAGAAAGTCGTCCCACTAACCTGTAAGTAGAATTGAAAATTTTACTGCATAATATCAAAGACCACCCACCTCAACTGTTTATAGCCTATAGGTACATTGCCCAAAATGTAAACTAAATAGTAAAAATATGTACTTATTCCAGGCCATTGAAGATGCCTTGCAGAGAATAAACGCGTATGGCACGACAATTGTGTTTCATTGAGCTCTTGTCACACGGTCCAAAAAGTAAAAATTATCAATATACCATAGTAAAATGGCATTAGTATTCTCACCATGGGAGGGTAAGTATCCCTATGCACCAGGATTGGCTGGGCTTGAATTTGAAATTAATGGCCCCTGAAACTTCTTCATATACACGCCATCTTGTGTGTTTTACGTGTTAATTAATCGGTTAATATGAAAATTCATCCACCTTCACCCTTGGATAGTCCTCTACTCACATAGGGTGTTGTTGATTTCACTTGAGTATTGAAAATTACTTTTAATGTACAAATAAACAGATTCAGATCATTAAAATTTTAAACAATTGATTTACAAACCCGTGCTTCCCGCAACTGAAATCCTAACTGCATGAGTTGTGTAAATCTGTGATTGGAAATGTAGTTGTTTTATTTAATTCACGCACTTTGTTAGGAGACTGAGGTAGGACTTTGCCACATGCACTAAACGTTTCCAGGTTACAACTTGCCCCATCCAAGGACTCTGATTCATGAACAGTTACTCTTTTGGGAAATAAAATTTCCCCTATCCTTTAGACACAAACTGAAACAAAATTTAAAAAGCTTATCTACACAGAATACACGCAAATAAATGTTTCAAATGGCTCTGAGCGCTAGGGGTCATAACTTCTGAGGTCATCAGTCCCCTATAACTTAGAACTACTTAAACCCAACTAACCTAAGGACATCACACACATCCATGCCCGAGGCAGGATTCAAACCTGCGACCGTAGCGGTGGCGCGGTTCCAGACTGTAGCGCCTAGAACCGCTCGGCCAATCTGTCCAGCCACGCAAATAAGAAACAATACTTATACAAGCATGGAAGAAAAAGAACTAGCCTAAATACCGCTTTGGAATTCTTTTTTCTTTTCTCAGTTTAAAAACTAAAATTTAAGTTTTACAGGCAAAATTTCTTGACATGTTATTTAAACACTTGGATTAAGACTGAAAGAATGTCATTTCAAATGCTGATGACTGTCAGTGCACTAGGAGTATTCACCCACGAAGGATCTTCTAGAGAGCAGAGAAACAATGTGCACAATTATTAATAAACGTGAAAGGAACATTTGATTTTCCTGGAGATTTATCAAACACCTATCGTTATTCTAATGGGTTTTCATCTGCACTTCAGATTTACTCATATGGTCACTTAGTGATGGGAAAATATTTGCCAGTCATCTTTCATGTTTGCCTAAAGACTCTCAGTGACCTCACTGGTTATGGAAAGGGGTAGAGCGCAACCCGTTGTGGTACCATCTCAGAAGGAGAGGAGGGGGGGGGGGGGGTGCAGCCAGTCTGTTAAGTGAATGGGTGGCTAAAACGACAACATCTGAGACACGCTGACTTGTGTGTACAGGTGGTAGCAGGGAGAAGGTTGAGGGTGAACAGTAGCCTGTTATGGAGTCAGCTGGTCACAGCTGGCTTCTCTTTGACCCTCGTCCATAGCCAAAGTAAATGTAGCAACACTCCAGCGCCGCAGTTACCAGTCCATCAGTCCATAGACTCCTTGGTCCCTGAGTAGCATCCACCTCACACCAAGTTGTCTCCACTATGAACTGTTAACGTTAGCTCTCTGCTACTATCACTGTAGTTTCTGTTGTATCCTGCCTACTCGTCGAGTATGGGGTGCGTAGGAAATGTGCTAGACAACAGTTCAAGCAAATTGTGTTAAGGAAATTTATTTACAAAAGATAAATGACAATACTTAACTTTGAGAAGTTTACAATGATCTGTCGCAAGCAAAGGGTGACATGCAACTTAAGACCGAGCGAGGTGGCGCAGTGGTTAGACACTGGACTCGCATTCGGGAGGACGACGGTTCATTCCCGCGTCTGGCCATCCTGATTTAGGTTTTCCGTGATTTTCCTAAATCTCTCCAGGCAAATTCCGGGATGATTCCTTTCAAAGGGCACGGCCGACTTCCTTCCCTAATCCGATGAGACCGATGACCTCGCTGTCTGGTCTCCTTCCCCAAACCAACCAACCAACCAACATGCAACTTAGGCAATCTCTTCAGTGTATACAATTCGTAATACAAGAGAAGTAATACTATTCCTAAGTCGATGTTAAACAAGTGCCTATTCTTGATACCATTGTCGAAGTCAGCGAACTGCTAGTCTTCAACTGGGCTGCTGTCAGGGGGCAGCGCTTATCTCTTCTTCGTATCGAGGGAGCTGCCGTCGGGTTTTCGTCCTAGAGAGAGGTCGGCCTGCGTGCAAATTGGTTGACGCCTTCTTCACAGCCCTCTTGCTCTAACGTTCCCGCCTTCTGTGCCGGTGCTTGATTTTACACCGGAACAGTTTCACTGCCACTTTTACAGACTTGTCGGAGCTGCCAGGGACGAAGAATGTATAGTGGCTCACTTGGAAGCAGACCTCTCAGACTCCTGGTTTTTCATATATGTACATTGAATAAATTATACATTATAATACCGACTAAACGCCGGCCGTGGTTGCCGAGCGGTTCTATGTGCTTCAGTCTGGAACCGCGGGAGCGCTACAGTGGAAGGTTCGAATCCTGCCTTGGACATGGATGTATGTGATGTCCATACGTTTAAGTTCTAGGGGACTGATGAGCTCAGATGTTAAGTCCCATAGAGCTCAGAGTCACCTATGGAACGGTAAACAAACGCTTCATGAGGCTGCCTTTCTTTCTCAGGGGTGTCTTTCATAATTCTTGAGCATTTTGATCTCTTTCAGTTTGTGTCATTCGTACATCCAACTTTAAAGACAATATGGTTTCCTTTAACACTTCACAAATATTAATGCTTAATTAATTGATTTCCTGGGTTTTACCCCTCCTGTTGACAAACAGACAAACACTGTTGAATTCGCTTTTCAGTTTCCCTCCTTTCTCTCTTTCTGACACTGGTGAGTAAAAGTCTCTTCTTACACTGTACTATTTAAGCAGGAGCTCTCAGACAGAACGTCTCTCGGAGAATAGGGGAACTGCCTTTCCTTTCTCTACAAACTATCCTTTCCTATAATCGTGGGAGTCGCTGGCTGAAATGAAAGAGAAACCAGACACCATCCACTGGCCTGTCGATCTGTTGTCGCGCTTGCTGTGAATCGTTCCTGCATATTGATAACCAACATTCATCTCGTTTCTTCTTTCAAAGTCTGCTAGGACCTGCTGTTTTCTGTACGGGTTCCTGGTTATTCCATAATCATCTCTCTTCGTACCATTTTTCACTCACACATTCTGGTTGATTTATGTACCGTTCCTTAAAATTTTAATTCGCATTGCTTGTATTTGGAGTCTCCATTTTTCATGCATGAAGATATTTTTATGCATTAACAAACACAATCTTACGTCGTTGTACTTAGTGCATATCAGCTATGTGTGTGTGGGTGTCGCGTTTGTTGTCTACTGATTAAATGAATGAAGGGGAGTTCAATCACAGACCCGTCATCTGATCCGATATGTATTCGGCAAATATCTGAGGTGGTGAGGAGTATTTCGTTAGTGCAGTGGTTACACCAAGTCACTCATGGCAGTCAATTCAAGGGAGTCTTCTGCTGAGAGACGAAAAGTCCCCATGCTGTTTCCACCCTCCTTAGTTACCCAACCCATTCAGGGTCATTTGTCCATACTCCGGCTACTCTCTCTCTCTCTCTCTCTCTCTCTCTCTCTCTCTCTCTCTCCTGACTTGCGTTCTCTTAGGAATTTTGACAAAGCATCATTGACAGAGGCATTCGCTCTCTCTATCCTGTTTGTTCATCCTAGTGAAACAGCCAGTGGCTGTACAACCTTTAAAGAACTTAAATCTTCAACAAACAGAACGCAGTCCGCATTCTGTTCCGAAACCATAAGATAATTATGTTGACAGCCCACATTGGTAGCCTTATCATTGGGCAGAGTCATCTGGTTTTATTAAATACCGTGCAATAATTTGTAATTATACACATACCGGATCAGCTAGAACATTATCAGTACCTACTTAATAGCCGGTATGTCCATCTTTGGCATGGATGACAGTGGCGGCGGATAGTGATATGAAAGCAATGAGGCCTTGATAAGTCGCTGAAGGGAGTTGTCATCACATCTGCACACACAAGCGACCTAATTCCCGTGAGTTCCGGAGAGAGGGGTAATGAGAGCTTACGCCACATTCAGTCACATCTCAGATGTGCTCGATTGGTTTCAGATCTGGCTAGTTGGGGGGCCAGTATTCAACTGGAACTTGTTACTATGGTCCGCGAATCACTCGATTACACTCCTGGCCTTGTGACATGACGCATTTTCTCGCCGAAAAATGTCACTTATATCATGACAGTCATTAAAGGGTGTACGTTATCTGCAACCAGTGTACGACGCTCCTTGTGAATCCGCCTCGCACAAGCAGAATGGAGCTGACGCCAGGTTGTCTCCAACCTGCCTTACAGGTGTCAAGGACCGGTCCTTGTAAAGACGACGGACTCGTGCCCTCCCACCGGCATGTTAAAGAAGGTATGGGAATTCATCAGAAGATGCAACGCTCCACCACGGTGCCAACGTCCAGTATCGATGGTAATTTTCCCATTTCAGTCACAATTCTCGACAGTGTGGTGTCAATATAGGCATATGCATATGTTTTCAGTTGCGAAGGCCCATCATTAAGATTGTTTGGGACAAGGTGTCTTCCGACAACACTTGTACTCTGTCCAGCATTAAAGTCTGATGATAGTCCCTCGACAGTTCGCAGCCTTCAGTGTTTTACAAGTCTGCTCAGCACATGAGGTCCGACAACTCTAATAAGGGGTGGCTGCCCAACCCCACGACGTCTGGACGTGGCTTCACCTTGGTTTCACCACGTGTTGACGACACTCACCACAGCACTACCCGAAAGCACTAAAAGTCATAAACTTCCCGAAATGCTCGCGCCGAGCCTCCAAGCCTTCACAATCTACTCTTTAGATTCGCCTGCTGCTACATTAGCCTGACGTCCACAAGTTCTCTGCTCATCTCACCACAATCTAAGTTACTTTCAGGTAATTATTAATTGGTGTAGAGGAATTGTTTGTAGTGTAAATTGTATTGTTTGTATTTTTATTGTTTGTTTGTAGTGTATTTGCCTTGTTTAATCTGCAGTCATGTGTGACAAATGTGGATGTTGTCGTAGATTAGTGAGCACAGGAATGAAATCTCAGGACTGTGGGTTGGTGTTTCACTGGGGAAATTGTAGCTGGGAAGCTGTTATAGTGCCAAATGAGGCTCGCCAATAAAGTTGTAGATTATGTAGCCCTGACAAGAAAATCGTGGAACAGGGAAAAAAGATTTATGCCCATCAGATTCAAATGGCTCTGAGCAGTATGGGACTTAACATTGGAGGTCATCAGTCCACTCGAACATAGAATCACTTAAACCTAACTAACCTAAGGACAACACACACATCCACGCCCGAGGCAGGATTCGAACCGGCGGCCGTAGAGGTCGCGCGGCTCCAGACTATAGCACCTAGAACCTCTCGGCCACTCCGACCGGCCGTGCCCTTCAGGCTGAACTAGAAATGGAGTACTTTGAATTAGACAGGTTGAATGGGGAAAGAGACAAGGGGAACTGGGAACAGGTAACAAGTCATAGTCAGAAGGAGAAAACCTCCGAAATCACTTTTCAGATTCCACTGAGTAATGAGTTGGATTTCTTACATGAAGTAGGAGAGCCTCGAATAGTTTTTGAGCAAAGTAGGGTACATCAGACTTGTAGTAACAATAGTAATGCTAGGTCGAGAGTAAAGTCAAGCAGGAAGAAAAGAATACTACTGTTAGGTAGCAGCCATGGGAGAGGTGTAGGCCAGTTGCTACAGGATAGGCTAGGAGTCGAGTACCATGTCACAAGCATTGTGAAGCCTAGTGCTAAACTTAGCCTAGTTACAGAAAACTTCGGGGCCTTGTGCAAAGAGTCTGATGGCGAGGACCATGTTCTTATTGTAGGAGGAGCAGGAAACAGCCTGGGTAGCAATTTGGACTATAGTATTAGGTGTGACATGCATGTAATAGGTGCAGCAACAGCTCACACTCGTGTGAGGTTTGTGGATGTTTTGCAGTGCCATGACCAGCCCTGGGTTAATACGGCTGTCAACCGTGTTAACAGAGAGCTGATAGGAGGGGGGGTTACTGTTGGCAGAAACTAAATCTCATATCTGTACTGTGCCTGATGATGCAATTGGGAAGTGGGGCTACGCTAGTCATGGGCTGCACCTGAATAGGATGGGGAAGGATAGATTAGTTGATCTTCTTGCAAAAAATGTAAGGTGGGCCGCAAGCTCAAGAGACAAAATACCTGTGATTACTGGAGACAGAGGGACACATTTCTTAGGTTCGACTTAGATTACAGTCTGTAGAAGTATCCAAAGAAATAAAATTAGTGTGTTTCATCACAACATTAGAGGACTAAAAAATAAGATATATGAGCTTCTAGTATGGGTAGAAAATGGAATAAATTCTGAACGAATATATGTTTTGTTTCTCTCTGAACAACACGTAACCGAAGGGATGGAGAAGTTAAATTTAAGGGAGTACCAATTAGCATCTTATTCATGTGGAGTCAAAATAGAAAAAGGAGGAGTTGCTACTTATACAAAAATTGTACACAACGTCAAAAATATTGAAACAAATAGTTTTTGTGTAGATCAGATCCTTGAAGCATGTGCTTGTGAGTTGCTACTGCAATATACTTCTATAATAATTGTAACAATCAACCGATCCCCTTTCAGCTATTCATGAAAAATCTTGAGGCATTATTGAGCTACCTGTCAGAAAAAAAGATCCAGTTAGAGGTTTGTGGTGATCTTAATGCAGATTTCTTAAAAGGTACAGATAGTGAAATGTCCACTTTGATCATTTAATGAATTACTGTGCTTAAACTGACACACAATATTTTTATCGCGACGCAATCTGACTTTCAAAAATCCCTACAAAAGAATGGCCCTGACTAACATTAACCTATACATTTCACAAATCACTTACCTCGCAAAAATCTTGGTTACTCGAACTACTACAATACAGCGAGCACCACTACTGCCAGCTAAATAAAAGATTCAAACTACGGAAGGCAGTAACTACTGATAGGTATAGTTAGCAAATGAAAGATTTTGACAGAGAACAAACAATTTATTTAACTTAATAGTCATCAGAAGTCGTAATATATATAGCAGTTCATGACATACAGTCTTACAAATTTCAAAACTCCGCCATTTCTCTCCCCACAGCCACCACTGCTGGCGGCTCACCTCCAACTGTGCAACGCTATGCGCTGTTCACATCCATCTGCCCAACACTACAAGGGCGAGTATTACAACAATGCCAACTAGCCACTGACTGCACACAGCACAGCCAGTGACTTTCATACAGAACGCTATGTGACTTTACAAATATTAAAAAACCGAAACAGCCTACTTACATAGCCCTCATTCTCCTCACAAAAAATTTTACAAATTGTTTTGGGCAGTGGCCAATACAGATTTGAAAAATTTTTCATTATTACAATAACAAAGAAGTCAAATGAACACACTTATTGATACAATGTTGGTCAAAAGCTAAAATTTTCTCACCGTCCATAAAGACAGTCCTGATCGTTCATCACAGTAAATTTGCAGTGTTTTTCTCAAAGTCTGAGCAGCAAAAGAGAATGCACACAGAAGTAGTGGATTTCGATGCAGCCTTGAAGAAGTAGTGTTGTCCTTCCAACGGAAAGACAGGTAAGAGGCCACAACAGAGCAAAGTCACCTCAGAGTCAGTCGAAGTTTTGAAGAATATTGGTAGGTAGGTTATCACAGAGGAGATCCACTGTAGTCCTAGTAGAGATAATGGTATTGGTGGGCCATCAAAGATGCAGACCCACTGTAGTCCAAGTAGAGACAGCCAGCAGCCATCTGTTGCGACTGTGCAGGTGCACAACCACTATCGAAGAGTCTTGCGGAGAATATAGCAAGTCCATAAACCACCATTTGCGCACTCATAAAAAAAAACTTTTCTGAAATGTCCTTAGAACCAGAAGTGCTGTTAACCAGTCCATTGCTGAATTATTAACACACGTGCAAACACTATTAGTCCCCACTTCTCACATATTGTCCATATACTATGACCAACAGAAACGTGTGCAGTGAAATGTAACTTACAAGTTAGTTAATTTGATGAACTGGTGTCAATTACAATTTTAAAACATAAGAATACAGTAACAAAGGTACAAAATATATCATTAAAGAACATAACAATACAGATAACATTTGTAGTGAAACAGGCTTTACAAAAGAATAGAAATAAACATGTACATCAGTGTTACAGGAATTATGACATAACTAAATACATAAAATAATGAGAATGGTTTTCGAAACATTAATTTCACATTTGAGCATTGAAGCAGAGCAGAATTAGTAATGTCTAAACATATTTACAAAATGAATAACATATTATTAATGCAAATTATATTTGAGGATAACAGTATTCCTCATCATAGTGAATGTACCTTAGTAGTAGAAAAATTCTACAACATAAATTGTATTAGCTAAACACTTAAAGACAGGAAGAACAAAAATACACATAGTGTAATAACACAAAAATACAGGACAGGGTTTGCTTTCAGTGTAACATTTGGTACTGCAGTCCAACCCAAAACTTCATTCCATAGATCTTTCGTCTTATTTCAACATTTGTTTCCACAAAAAAAATCCTATCCAAGCATGCTTTCTATATTTATATGTTCACATATTTCTTACCTCATTATTTATTTTCCAGTATCTTACCTCATCATTTATTTCTAAGAAAATCCTACCTATACCTGCTTTCTGTACTTTTTTCGTATAACTTCTCAATGCATTTCTTCCAATTTACTGCAACTCATTCTCTTATGTAATCTACCCCCTCTTAAGCTAACTTAAATCTAGTGAGCTCAGATGCTAAACTAAGGGATGAGGCAATGCAGCAGCACAAAAGAATTAACACAAACCGCAATGACAAACAATGCTAATTGGCAAAGCAAGCAGATATATAAGTTAGCATAGCAAATGCAACATTATCACTAATATGAGCCAATCTGCAGCAACAATAAAAATAAATCAGTAGTAAATCTGGCTTAACAGAGTAATACAAACTGAAATATAATAGCAAGCAGCAGCAGCAAATGCCATAACTTATACCTAAACATGACAAAGCTCAAGCAGAAAAAATATTACACTAAGAATGGCAATCTCTAATACCTATGCCACATCTTAACACTAGAGTGATGCATCACAAAAACTTACTCTGCAAGGAAGTTACCAAGTCATTAAAAAAATTATTTATGCGATTCCTCTGGAGGGAAATGTCTATTTGTGCTCTCTTTTCTACGAAAGTACATCATAAAATTATTCCTTACTGGGTCTGTAGACAGAATAGTGATATTAGTACATATATTAAATTTTATTTTAACCAATGCTGCAGTGCAGTAAATATATATATAAAGCAACATAAGAAATGGCATTCACTAGGCAAATGACGTCTCCAAAGGCAAAAAAATCTCTCAACTAGAAAGACAATAGATGTAAAATGTTTCTCATTATCTCATTAGACATTTTAGTAAATATCATAAATTATGAGCTCCACAGTGTAATCATATGTTTTCAAGTCTGAGTGTGTCGTATTTGCGATGCTTTCTACAAAGGAATGTCAATAGCGAGGATAATGGCCTTCTTTCTTTTTCTCAACCTGTGCCTCTGAAAGGCACACACTAATGGCTTTTTTCCAGGTGACTGTTGCGCAGCTGGGTGCCCATCATTCATTACGTGCAGGTGGTCACTTAACTTCCTTACCGAAATATTTACGACACCAGTTTGCACTACAGTGACAGTCTCATATAAAAATTTCACAGGTAGAGAATTTGCGTTTCAAATCGGTAGAAACAAAATCCTGCAAATATAACAGTGTCCAAAAAAATTTCGCCAGCATAGTGATACATTCACGCATATACACACATTTCGTAACTCCTAAAGTACGATTGTCAGTTTCCAACATCCTTTTTCACAAACCAGAGTCCCTAACCACTACTCAATATTCATTGCTTTATTACACATATACACTCCTGGAAATGGAAAAAAGAACACATTGACACCGGTGTGTCAGACCCACCATACTTGCTCCGGACACTGCGAGAGGGCTCTACAAACAATGATCACACGCACCGCACAGCGGACACACCAGGAACCGCGTGTTGGCCGTCGAATGGTGCTAGCTGCGCAGCATTTATGCACTGCCGCCGTCAGTGTCAGCCAGTTTGCCGTGGCATACGGAGCTCCATCGCAGTCTTTAACACTGGTAGCACGCCGCGACAGCGTGGACGTGAACCGTATGTGCAGTTGACGGACTTTGAGCGAGGGCGTATAGTGGGCATGCGGGAGGCCGGGTGGACGTACCGCCGAATTGCTCAACACGTGGGTCGTGAGGTCTCCACAGTACATCGATGTTGTCGCCAGTGGTCGGCGGAAGGTGCACGTGCCCGTCGACCTAGGACCGGACCGCAGCGTCGCACGGATGCATGCCAAGACCGTAGGATCCTACGCAGTGCCGTAGGGGACCGCACCGCCGCTTCCCAGTAAATTAGGGACACTGTTGCTCCTGGGGTATCGGCGAGGACCATTCGCAACGGTCTCCATGAAGCTGGGCTACGGTCCCGCACACCGTTAGGTCGTCTTCCGCTCACACCCCAACATCGTGCAGCCCGCCTCCAGTGGTGTCGCGACAGGCGTGGATGGAGGGACGAATGGAGACGTGTCGTCTTCAGCGATGAGAGTCGCTTCTGCCTTGGTGCCAATGATGGTCGTATGCGTGTTTGGCGCCGTGCAGGTGAGCGCCACAATCAGGACTGCATACGACCGAGGCACACAGGGCCAACACCTGGCATCATGGTGTGGGGAGCGATCTACTACACTGGCCGTACACTCTGGTGATCGTCGAGGGGACACTGAATAGTGCACGGTACATCCAAACCGTCATCGAAGCCATCATCGAACCCATCGTTCTACCATTCCTAGACCGGCAACGGAACTTGCTATCCAACAGGACTATGCACGTCTGCATGTATCCCGTGCCACCCAACGTGTTTAGAAGGTGTAAGTCAACTACCCTGGCCAGCAAGAGCTCCGGATCTGTCCCCCATTGAGCATGTTTGGGACTGGATGAAGCGTCGTCTCACGCAGTCAGCACGTCCAGCACCAACGCTGGTCCAACTGAGGCGCCAGGTGGAAATGGCATGGCAAGCCGTTCCATAGGACTACATCCAGCATCTCTACGATCGTCTCCATGGGAGAATAGCAGCCTGCATTGCTGCGAAAGGTGGATATATACTGTACTAGTGCCGACATTGTGCATGCTCTGTTGCCTGTGTCTATGTGCCTGTGGTTCTGTCAGTGTGATCATGTGATGTATCTGACCCCAGGAATGTGTCAACAAAGTTTCCCCTTCCTGGGACAATGAATTCACGGTGTTCTTATTTCAGTTTCCAGGAGTGTACATATTCGTAGACACTTCTTCAATATTTCATCATAATAAATACGTGGCATAATAAAATTCCTCATATAGCATCAGCTTATTGATCATAAACATACCGCAACCGCGTAATACACATCGTCATCATAAAATCATAAAACCTTAGCCTAATCTCAAAATGTCGTAGCTTCCTCGAATAATTTCAAAACCTAAAAAAAATTCTCTGCTCATGTCAAAAGTTTCATGTACCTTAAAAGTACTTTAAAAATCATGATCCCATACCAAATACGTCATTCAAAGCTCTCATAGTATCACAATGGTTCCGAAAAAATATGAACATCTCAGAAAGTACAGACAAAATACAATTTCATAAGTGTGAAGTTATCCAATTGTGTGATTACGTAAACATCTGTCACTGATGTAGTAAAATAAATATTTCTCTCTCTCTGTTAAATGATCAGATAGCTGGTTAATTCTGTGTTAGAGAAATATAGTACCGATGTGTAAAGTTGTATAAGCAAATACCATATTAGCTATGGCTTCTTGTGCTTGCCACGCACATGGTACACAAAGTAAGCGTGTATCCCCTGAGGATTAATGTAATTATACCCTCAGGTAATACAGATTACAGCAATGGAATGAAATGTATCATGGAAAACCCTTGTAACATTGTAATTCAAAAATCTTTAAAAATAAATGTTTTAAGTACAAATTTAATCACTCAAATATGTGTCATTTAGCGCTAAATGTGCTTCTTGCCGTAAGATAGTTCTGTGGAAGTGTCGTAGTTATCGTCCTCTGTAAGCAAAGCTCTGCTAAATTCAATGTACTTACCTCATGATAAACAAAAGTGAAATGTTATGCGTATAGATATCGCAGTTATTACGTACATTACCGTGATCAAGAAAGTACTATAGCGTAACGTATTGTTGTGCTACGAAAAAGGCTGTCACATACTAGCTATACCACAAATGTTACTACTAAAACATGTTTTACTTTCCAGAGGAATTCAGAAAAACAGATACACTGCAAAAGCCACAATCTAAATTGTGTCACACATTAGTAGCGTCGTGATAGAATCGTGTAGCTGTCAAATCAACCAAATAGTAAGTCATCTTTAATCCCACAGAAAGTACTTCAAATAAAGAATGTATTTTCAAGTAAACCAGAATGTTGCATTAAAATCTGATTAGCAGTACCTGTAAATGTTCTAAGTATGTAAGTCTTATAGTCGTTACGTAATCGTGCCACTAACAAGCAAAAATGTACACGTACAAAAACACTGTGTAGTCTGTTCACTATAACAATGCACTCGTAAATACCGTCTAAATATGTTTCCTATATTCTAGACTGGATAGTTAACTTCAAAACATTGTTGCATGTTAACAGTTTCTCAGTTTGAGTGAAAAATTTTATGGTAAATACTAAATTAAAAAGCAGATTATCTTTCAATAAACTGTTTTACATGTGAAAGGTGGTGCAATCCTTTACTTTTCCTAGTAAGCAGAGTTTCAACTTCAACGCAATTATCATGTGGTACACGTCGGTAAAGAATTCTGGAGTTTTCTCAAGGTTAGAGTCTATGTTATTTTTCTCTGAGCCAGCCGGCGCACGTGGCTGTCTGCTGTGCGAGTCATTGTCTGCTATCTCTTTGTTGGCGTGCGTCGTTATTGGGATTAGGAGACCTAACTTCTACAAATTCACTTTCCCGAGAGGGCCTAGCTCTGTTTGAATCCCGCCAGTTCTGATGAAATTCCGGCCTGTCGTTATGATTATATCGTCTGTCGTCATGTCGGTAGTTCGTGTAGTTTCTTTCTTGTCGGTTAAGCGGTGGAGAATTTCTCCCTGAATTATCACTGCGTGGATAACCCTTGCGTCTGAAATTATTCTGTCTCCTGTGATAATAATAGTTCTGGTTGCCGTATTGTCTGTTTCTATGATTGTCTGTGTAATGTTCATTACTACAGAAATGCGATCGTTCTCTGTAACTATTACTCTGCCAGTGGTTGTCATATGGGTGGTGTCTGTTTTGTTCACGATTTGCGTTGTAAGAATAGCCTTGTCGTGTCCAGTTATTATTTCTTTCATCGCGGAATTGCGACGGATGTGACCTGTAATTGTTGTGCTTTTGTTTTCGCGTTCCACGATTGTCAGTGTCAATTTCCAATTCTTGTAAGAGTCGCTGAAAAGCTTCAGTGTCGTCTTTGCAACGTCCTACCAAAATAATGTGTCGTAAATTTCAGACAATTTGATTAAGGAAATGCGGAAGTGTTCTGAGGGGCTGTATGGATTTGAAAGATACTGATTCTTATGTAATATCTCTTCGAAATATTTGACAAGAGTAGAAAATTTCGATTGTTCGAAATGTTTCATCATTATGATGCCATGTTTTACTCGGTCTTGTGTGGGTTGAGACCAATGTACTGAGAGGAAGGCATGGCAAAATTCTCCTTCACTGTGGCAATCGTGAATGACCGATCGCTTTCTTACAGCTGATTCATTCTCTAAATAGCCACACATAAATTCTAATCTGTGCTCTAATGCCCAGCTGGGAGAGAAACAACGAGAGAACCGATGAAGCCACGCTTGTGGATGAATGTCTTTGCCAGAATTCTTAAATGTTTTGAATTTACGTGTAGTAATGAACAGCTTATTGTCAAAATCATCATGTCGGCGAGTCGCATGTCGATCATTGTTACGTCGTTTCGGCGGTTCCATCTCAAAATTCGGTGTACCTTGCCAATTTCTTTCATAATTTCCGAAATGCCCTGTGTTATTATTTTGTGACTGTTCCGTATTTCTATGTCCCTCTTCCCGTATTGGAGCGCGAATGTCCTTTGAAGCACGTAATTCTTGTATTACCTGTGTCAGCTATTCTTGTACTTTCCGTATTTCTCTTTGGTGTTGCGTATTAATTTGATTCTGATTTTATTCGAATTTCCTAATTTGTTCGTACTCTTCTGTGTCAGCGAAGGCTACGGGTCTTGTGTCATTCAGATCATCACCCACCTTTGTAGATAAGTTAGTGAACTGTTCCGAAAGTTCGGCTACTTTCTCCGACAGTGAACTTATTTCCTCAGTGTGTTTTTTTGAACCACGTTTCAGAGTGTCCACTGTGTCCTTTAAGTATTCTTGAGTTTTTGCAAGTTGCGTAACCTAACCGGTAGATGCAACTGAGTAAATTTTTGCTTGCAAGGTCTCATCACTTTCATGAACAATAGTTTGCAGTTCTTTTACGGCTGCTTCGTGATTCTGTAATGCATTTTCATGCCGCGAAAAAATAGGTTGAAAATGCTCACAAATCTGTGTTTTTACGTCATTACAGACTTTTTGACATTTTGATTCAATGTTACGTAACTCAGTAGTTACATTTTCACGTGTTTGTTCAAATGTGGTGTCTAACTTTTGAAGCTTTTGCTGCGTTTGTCTCTGATTTTGTTCCATTGTGTTTAACTTTTGAAGCTTTTTCTGCGTTTGTCTCTGATTTTGTTCCATTTCTTGCATTAATTGCAATTATAAGGTATTAGTGTCTAGAATCTGTTTCTGTATCCTTTTTGGCAGTGCCTTTTCACCGACAACATTCACATTTGTGTCTTGACTCATTTGAGAAAACGGTGAGTACCCAAAACCTAAGTCTACAGTATTTGCAATATTGTGTTCTGTCATTCCGGATTCCTGAGGCGAGCTGTTGCTGACCGATCGATCGATAATGGTTCCCTGTTCACTAACTGTTTCATTGTCTACACCATTATTTGCCACCCGCTCCATTTCCCTATGCACAATTACCAAATTGCTACTTCAAAAGTCAGTTAATTCACTACACAGTGGTGCTGATAAGCTGCACTCGTCGTCACTGTTATTTCTCAGTTTACTTTGGAGCCTAGTGTTACGTTTTTCACACGCCATTATTGTCACAATATTTCACACAATAACACAGAAAAGCACAATTTGAAGAGCAGAAATAAGAGAACACATTAACATAGCACTGACATTAATATCTAGTTAATTGCAAGGGCAGCTGCGAAATACTTGGTGCAAATCTACAGGCATGCCACAACTGTTTTACTGTACAACAATGAAAGACTGCAACTACAAAGTAGATTCTAACTACAATTACGCGCTAGCAATAAACAGTAGCTACATTAATTACACAAACTACAAGGAAAAAATCAGAAGATTCCAGTGAGGTATCCTCGCCTAAGGGTCGACATATGGAACGTCCCCTTAAAAAAATTAATGAATTACTGTGCATAAACTGGCACGCAATATTTTTAGCGCAACGCAATCTGACTTTCAAAAATCCCTACAGAAAAATGGCCCTGACTAACATTAACCTATACGTTTCACAAATCACTTACCTCACAAAAATCTTGGGCACTCGAATTACTACAATACAGCGAGCGCCATTACTGCCAGCTAAGTAAAAGATTCAAACCACGGAAGGCAGTAATTACTGATAGGCATAGTTAGCAAATGAAAGATTTTGATAGAGAACAAACAATGTATTTACCTTAATAGTCATCAAAAGTCATTATATATATATATATATATATAGCAGTTCATGACATCCAGTCTTACAAATTTACTGTCTCTAATGGGCACACATCCAGATCATCCGCTCTCAAAACTCCGCCATTTCTCTCCCCACATCCACCACTGCAGGCGCCTCACCTCCAACTGCGCAACGCTACGCGCTGTTCACATCCATCTGCCCAACACTACAATGGCGAGTATTACAACAATGCCAACCAGCCACTGACTGCACACTGCACAGCCAGTGACTTTCACACAGAGCGCTATGTGGCGTTACCAATATAAAAAAACCTAAACAGCCTACTTACAGTAGGAAAAATGAGCTAGAAACTTTTTTGTTGTTGTTTCAATCTAGTATCCGTTGTAAATTTTCCAACTCGTATGCAGCAGGATAGCAGGTTGCTTGTCGATAATATTTTCATAGACAGTGCTCAGGCAGAAACAATTAATGTGACCCAGTTGTAAATGGGCTATCTGATCATAATGCACAGTTAATTGAAATAATACATATAGCACCTTACAGGCACCAGGTCGGTTCATACAAGGCAGGAAGGCTTTTTAATGCGAACAGGATACAGGGCCGTAAGTGAAGCTTAGAAGAGGTAGAGTGGGATGATGTATACACAGAAAATGATGCTGATACCAAATTCAGTTAATTCACCATAAATTTATGTCAATATTTGAGACCTGCTTTCCTGAAACGTTATCAAAAAAAGCCATTACAAAGTCAGGTAAGACATGGATTACTAAGGGAATTAATATATCGTATAAAAGGAAGAGGGAAATATATGGACAAGCCAGAATAAGTCAGGATCCGATGTTACTTGCCTACTACAAAAGATACTGTAATATTTTAAGGAAAGTCATTAAGAAGTTGAGAAGCTTTTGTGTTCTGACAGAAATTAATAATGGAGTTCAGAAGATTAAAACTACATGGAATATTGTTAATTGGGAGATGAGGCAGCCTGACAGTGCACAGCATACCATAGCAATAAAGCTAAATGATGTTGTTGTGAGTGATAATTCACAAGTTGGAAGTATTTTTAACAATCACTTTCTGAATGTAGCAGCAAAAATAAGGTTAAAGGGTTCAGTTGAAGAAGCAAAAAAATATGTTAAAAATGTCATTCCCAATGACTTTAGGTCCTTAGAATTAGCACCACAATCCCCAACTGAAATTAAGGGAATTATAAATATACCAATTTAATAAGTAGAGTCCTTAAAGGGATATATGTAATGCTTCGCTGGCACAGGGAATTTTTCCAGGTATATTGAAATACACAATTGTTAAAGTCTTCATAAGAAAGGGGACAAGAGTGACTTAAATAATTATAGACCAATCTCACTTCTCACTTTATTTTCTAAAATATTCGAGTAAGTTACGTATTCAAGAGTAGTCTCACATTTGAGTGAAACTAATTTACACAGCATGTAACACTTCGGATTCTGGGAGGGCTACTCGACTGAGAATGCTATCTACACATTTACCCATCAAATAGTGCAAGTCCTAAATAACAAATTATCGCCAGTTAGCATTTTTTGTGATCTCTCCAAGGCATTTCACTGTGTGGATCATGTCACACTCTTAGAAAAACTCAGATTTTATAGAACTGAATGCTATACACCTAGCTGGTTTGAATCATAATTAATGAACAGAAAGCAAAAAGTTCTCCTGAATAGCACAAATAATGTTGGAAGGGTGGTAAATTCTAGTGAATGGGGAGGTATCACAAAGGGAGTTCTACAGGGTTCAATTTTAGGTCCTCTGCTGTTCCTTATTCATGTGAATGACATTCCACTCAACTTTCAGCAAGCAGAACTAGTACTTTTGCAGGTGACATGAGTGTTATAATAAATCCCATTCCAGAAAAAGCAGCTGAAGATAGTGTTAAGGATGTCTTTCAAAGAAATATTAAGTGGTTCCCAGAAAATGGAATCTCCCTTAATTTTGCAAAAACTCACTATATCCAGCTATGTACTCTGAATAGAGCCATACCAGCAATTGATGTCGCATATGAACAGGCCTCAGAGTAGATTTCTCAAAATTTTGGTGTGTTCTCAGTGATGAGAACTTGAACTGGAAGAAGCATATTACTGAGCTTCTCAAACAACTAAGTTTAGCTTCTTTCACTCTTCGTATGATTGCTTGTCTTGGTAATAAACAGATCAGCCTCCTAACATACATTGCATATTTCCACTCAATAATGTCTTATGGAATAGTTTTCTGTAGTAACTTACCACCTAGACATAACTGATTGCACAAAAGAGAGCAGTGAGAATAATTAGTGGTGTTCACCTAAGGGCGTCATGTAGGCACCTTTTCAAAGAGTTAGCTATTTTAACTGCACCGTCATAGTACATGTATTCGCTAATGAAATTCATTACAATTAACCCATCTCAAATAGAAAAGAATAGTGATGTTCATACGCACAACACTAGAGGGAAAACTGATATTTCCACATTCACTGATACTACCTGCACCTTGCGTGTGTCTGACTAGCGGTCATTCCTCGCCAGGTGATGATCCTTTCTCCTGGACGTGTTTATATCGATAGTAGATCGGCGATTATAAACATCTGGCTCTTCAGTGTATGTCAACGCAAATACTAAAATGGTTCAAATAGGTCTGAGCACTATGCGACTTAACTTCTGAGGTCATCAGTCCCCTAGAACTTAGAGCTACTTAAACCTAAGTAACCTAAGGATATAACAGATATCCATGCCTAAGGTAGAATTCGAACTTGCGACCGTAGCAGTCGTGCGGTTCCAGACTGAAGCGCTTATAACCTATCGGCCACCACAAATACTAAAGGGAGCATATAACTAATAAAGGCTTAATGTTTTCAATGTTTTGTATTCCTTCTCGAAACCAGTATTAGTGTCTACAAATTCATGTGAGTAGTCATTTGGGTTCTTCTCTACACGTTTAGTGTTTCGTGGGCCAGTGAATTCCTACCAACTTCACTATTTCACTGCTACATCTTTCAATCGGATTAGCTGTCACATGACAGATATTCATTCTGTTTATCGTAACCTAACGCTGTCGCATCTCAGCGATCCAGGCCCGAAAGGTGTACTGAAGATCATTGTTTGACAAGGCACTGTTCTTCTGAACGATTAAGCGGTCAGTTCATTTGGATTCTCAACTCGCTAGAAACAGCCAGTGTTAGTAATTCTGTTGTTTTTTCCAGTTTTCTGACGTGACTTTGGTAATCGCAACCATCACCACAAGTGAGGCACTCTACAGCACCTTGCTTAAGGGTGCACGCTGCTAATGTTTACATTTATGCTTTAGTTCTCGTGAATTTACAAAATATGCTGACATGACGTTCCTGTAGTTTAGGATAGTTGGTCGATAGTTAATATTTCGGTTTTTTCCGACTTACTATTTACCTGTCCGGACTTGTTTTGGCCTCGAGACTTGTGAATGGTTAGGGAAACGACCTTACCTTCACTAAGGAAATTTCAGCGATTTCGCGCTTCTTGCCAAAAATACAAGATGAAGAGAACTTGTAAAGACTGTTGTATGCTGACAAAGGGAATAGTCAGAGATGCCTTCGTGTCCACTCTGGCATCCTCTGGTGTATCATATGAATCATTTCCTCTGTGTCTGTAAGTAGGTCCAGCTGGTGAACTGCTGTTATCTCACAAGTGATCTAAGGTGGATATGCCATTTTGATTTTTGTAAGTTATCGATGTGCACGTGGGGGAGAGAGCAAGTTAGGTTACGGTTAAACAATTTTTGGTCTCTTTGTGGCACAAGCTTTGCCTCTGCGCAGTCCGATACATTGAAGTGCAGTGGGTGACGCACGTGTTCAGTAGTAATGTGTTGGCTTGTCATTGTATCTGTGAGATGGAAATGGAAATGCCGTGTGGCTACGGCCTCCGGTCGGGTAGGCGGTTCGCCTGGTGCAAGTGTTTCGAGTGGACACCACTTCGGCGACTTGCGTGTCGATAAGGACAACACAGTACCCAGTCCCTGAGCGGAAAAACTCTCCGACCCAGCCGGGAATCGAACCAGAGCAGTTAGGTAAGGCATTCTGTCATGCTCAACACTCAGCTACCAGGGGCGGATATCTAGGACATGAAGAAAGATGTACTGTAAGGGACGGTAACCATGAATATAATATACATACTGAATGGCGTAAAGAAAATAAAATTTGAATAATGATAGTTCTTCTAAGGAAAAGAAGACTGAGGTAAGACTGCAGCACTGCGAAGCTGCTTTGTTGAAATCATTGTTGTCAGTTAATTAACTTTGTTCACTTCCTCAGAGCAGCGAGAAAGACCACTCTGCTTCCACGGGTCATGCAGTAACATATCAGCTGATTAAGGTGTTTGATTTTCATAGAATTTTTCTGTTAACATTACACCCTATTTTTAATCATTATTCACTTTGTTAAGCATAGCATTTTTAGATCAATGTCATGTGCATAAATCACGTAAAGCTTTACACTGTCTTTCTGAATACTCACTTCATGCTAAAATGTTTATCTTGTAATATCGTTTCATGGGGACAGTTCTTCTCCTCATCCCACTGTTGAAGGACGGTTTAACTTTATGCATTACCACATTGCACCTTATGGTATGCAGCAATACTGTTTGAAAATTTAATTTAAAAATAGAAATGTAGCTCAGCCGCTGTCTGTTTGCTGCTTACCGGTCTGCTTTCGAGAAATTAGCAACAATGTTGTCAGGACCCGAGGTAAGTGGAAATTTTGATTAGGGGCAGATACATATTTCACTTCAGTTGCGAGTTTAATGAAAAGAAAAACTTTTTCAGACCAGTTACTGTTCAGTTCAAATGAGGTTCTGTTTAGTCAAATTTTAGCATACGAGTTAAAACTGGATAAGAGTTTGTGGGTACATAAATTTGGTAATATGTAGCCTTTTTATAAAGTTACAGTTAAATTTGGGATAAATTTCGTGTGGAAACACATAGCCGCGAATTTACAAAGAAAAACTGTCTGAGTTTCGATACTCGGACTGGATGCTGGGAATGTTATTAAATACCATCTGACTCTCTGTTGACTCGACCATCACCAGTATTGGGGCAGAAACTCTCCGCTCAACTGTGCAAGTCAGAACCATGCTGGACAGTAATCTTCCATCAAATACTTCGTAAGTTAGGTGCTGACCAGACACATTCAGGATGGGCTGGGACTAATGCAGACTGTGTCGAATTAGTAGCTGAAATTCCATACTAAACCAACCTGGCGTATTTTTGATGACACCCCACTAAATTGTTCCCAGTTTGGAGGATCAAACGGTACGGTCAAGTGACAAAAACGGAACTCAGTTATTTAGCTGGATCGTGACATAACGTTATGGGCCGAATTTAGGGTATTCTAATCTGGTGGAGCCATCGTTGCCGTCTCCATCGATGTGAACGATATTAAGTTGCTCCATAAGTTGGTTGCGCTTTTGTTTTACATTTTGTTATTCTGGTTGCTATGGGTTTATTCACCAATTGTAATATTTATTTTGTAGTCCAGTGTTGATATTTGAGTTTAGATACTGTCAGTTCGTCATTGGAGATAGTGGGTAGAGCTATGGACGGTAGAAATTGAAGCCGGCCGCTGTGGCCGAGCGGTTCTAGGCGCTTCAGTCCGGAACCGCACTGCTGCTACGGTCGCAGGTTCGAATGTTGCCTCGGGCATGAATGTCTGTGATGTTCTTAGGTTAGTTAGGTGTAAGTAGTTCTAAGTCCAGACGACTCTTGACTTCAGATGTTAAGTCCCATAGTGCTTAGAGCCATTTGGACCATTTTTAGAAAATGAAATTCCAAATTGGGCAATGGGAACATTTTTAACATGTACTTCTGTTTGACTTCGATAGAGGGGTAACAACCACATAATGCTCCAGAAACCTTTGCGCCATGCATGGAGATAATGTCATTGCACAGCTAAATACGGCAGTAAAATAGTTTTCTCGTTTTAATGAGGATTGTTTTGACGTTAGAGTCTCTCCACGTTCACAAGGACCTGTAAGGTATGATGAAGGTCGTTTAAACGCATTAGTCTACAATGATTCATGTCATTGTACTCGACAACTGGCGAATGTGACGAACTGTGATCATTGCACCATCGTGCGACGTTTTCATGCAATGCGGAAGGTTAAGAAATCGGATGTATGGGAACCATATGCTGTAAGCTAAAATCACAAATATCAGCGGTTGGCCTGTTGTGCAAATCTGCATGGTCATCATGAATTGTCTCGTGAACAGCACCGACCATTCCTGTCGTGTATCGTTACTGAAGAACGACCAGGAAGACTGCGTGAAGTGATGTTACTCCACGATAACACACGTCCGCATTCTGCCAGACTGAGAAAAAGCGCTGTACGTGAGTTGGGTTGGAAAGTCATTCCACGTCCACCTTATTCGCCTGATTTTACGCCATCAGATTTTCACCTTCTCTGCTGTGTATCTAACAGCCTTCAAGGAACTTCCTTTCTGGATGATAATGCTCCCCGAACATGGTTCGACGAGTTCTTCGGCTCAAAACTACGTGACTTCTACAGTTGCGGAATCTAAAAGTTACCCCAGATTTGACAGATCATTATAAAAACTAAACTCCTCCCGAACATGCCAGGAAGGCCCAACGACACCGATCGGCCACCGTGTCATCCTCAGCCCATAGGTGTCACTGGATGCGGATATGCAGTGGCATGTGTTCAGCACACCACTCTCTTGGCCATATGTCAGTTTCCGAAACTGGAGTCGCTACTTCTCAATCAAGTTGCTCCTCAGTTTGCCTTACAAGGACTGAGTGCATACCGCTTGCCAACAGCGCTCGTCTGACCGGTTGGTCACCCATCCAAGTGCTAGCCCAGCCAGACAGCGCTTAAAGCCGGTATTTCACTATCAAATTTCTTTGTCCAATATCTTTGTCAAAGAAATTTGATGGTGTAATAGGGAAGTTTGTCAAATGTCATCAAATATTTGAGCAAGTTTAGGCCTCGCTGTAGATTTAATCAAAGTAGTCGCTTGTGTTCTGTTCAATGCAATGTGACATGTAACAACGTGGAGCGCTAGCAGCGCTGCAGCGTTCTGTCGTCAGTAGTGTTTTTATAAACATTGCTGGTAAATACAATTCGTGCGTACCGACAACAACAAAATTAATAGATGTGTATGAAGCTGATGAGGCGCTTTACAAAGTGAGGCACCCTGAATACAAAAATATTAAGAAGATTGGAGTCCAGACCTGACCTAACCTAATCTAACCTAACATTCTCCTGTAGCAAGGAATCGGAGTGTAACAGTGAGCCTGTCTTCTGCAGATATAGTAGTTCTTGAGTGAGTATTGTGCTTTGTGATATGAGGATACACTTCACTGAGCACATACAGAAATCTATGCTCATCCATTCTTAATTAAATGATGTACGACTTCGCGTCCTCCATTATAAGCTCACGTAACAAGTTTTGTTGAATGCTTTTATCGTGTCGTCATAAAACCTATGGCTTCACCCAGGTACGTTTCCTGTTTTTCCCGCGCTTCTCTTCCGCATGTGCACACAGTGCAATTGTGGTAAATGCAACTGCTGCGGTTAATAACAAGTTGTTGTCAGCCATCTTGAACTTTGACGAAAAATATGATAAAAGTGTAATGCCCCTTTTTAGCCCCACGCCAAAGATCTTTGTCAAATAAGTTTGACGAATATTTGAACACATCTTTTATCAAATCTTTGACGAAGAAATTTGATAGTGTAATACCGGCCTAACTTCAGTGATCTGACGGGAATCGGTGTTACCACTGCGGCAAGGCCGTTGGCTCGTTGTAAATAGTGATGGAAAATATATTATTGGTGGCTAAGGTCTTTATTATGTCTGTCTGTTGTGTTTCTTAAACTTATAGAAAAACGCTACAAACTTATGTATCTAATATTTGGTTCACTCTTTACCTCAGGGGCTATAATGAGATGCAAACCATGCTCAAACTCGACTCTATTATCAAAGGTCGCAGCGCTTAGCTCACGACGCAGCGAACTCCACAGGAAGTAAGTGTGGATCACCACTTCAGACAAACCGCTCTGGCCTCGAGAGGGCGACTTGTAGTGACTTCTCAGACAAGGGAGCCTGTCTATGCCTCCACCGACAGCGATATGAGTGCACCGATCTGATTTAATCGCGGGCTAATTTTTTCTCTAATTCTAAGTACTGTGCAGTGTTGTTACCATCTTCACCTGCTTTGAACTCTACTAAATATCTGTCAATTGAGTTTGGTTTCGATAGTGCACAGCAGCTCAGTGAGGCCAGAAGATAGGGTTCATTCCTCTAGCCTGTTTTCTCAGTGACTCTAGTGTGGCCTTCTGAGAGAGTTAGTATTTATTCATCCACATCCATGTTACAGCTAATGTTAGTCAAGGCCTCACTATTCTTGGAAAGAGCCCTGTTATAAATCGCACCTTGCTTTTAAAAGATAGATTGTTTACTTCACAATGCTCAAAATAGTAGAGCACAAAACGCTTTCTTAACTGAAGAGGGCGCCCACTGCTGCTTCCTAGCGGGAAGCATCTAAAACTCGAGAGTTTACTCTTTCCAACAGTACGTTGTTCACGCACATATCTCAAATAACATAATAGTTTAGATTTTTTTAAAATCGGATTGTGGACCGCTGTGGCCGAGCGGTTGTACTCACTTCAGTCCGAAACCGCGCTGCTGCTGCCGTCGCAGGTTCGAACCCTGCCTCGGACATGGATGTGAGTGATGTCCTTACGTTAGTTAGGTTTTTAAAATCTAATTGTTCTTTCCGATACACCCTGGATAATGAGTACACTTTGCGTTTCAACAGCGTCGAGTTCAACAGATGATGTACACTAGAGCGTCTATATTGGAAATACCATAGTTCACATCGCTGTATCAGTTCAAAAATGGTTGAAATGGCTCTGAGCACTATGGGACTTAACATCTATGGTCATCAGTCCCCTAAAACTTACAACTACTTAAACCTATCTAACCTAAGGACAGCCACAACACCCAGTCATCCCGAGGCAGAGAAAATCCCTGACCCCGCCGGGAATCGAACCTGCGAACCCGGGCGTGGGAAGCGAGACCGCTACTGCACGAACACGAGCTGCGAACTGTATCAGTTTTGTGACTACTTGGTATTACGCTGGTAGTGCTAAATGTAATGTTCGAAATTATAACAAAACTAATAAAGCAAACAGACTAGTTGGCCTGTATTTGGAAACCATTTCGATTGATTCAACAGTAACGGTTCTGCCAAGTTACAGACTGCTGTAATGATATTAAAGTATTGATTTCCAAAGATATAGCAGAAGTGGTGTACAGTGCACCTACCAGAAGGATGGCCGAATGGCTACCTGAAATGTACAAAAACATATGTAAATTTGTTAATAACCATTCACGAGCAAAGGTAACGAAAGTTTATCAAAAGACAATCAAATATTATCATAGCTCTCTTATTGAAAAGTCGAGGTTTAATTGTTTTCTAGCTTTCATGATAAAGCACTAACAAATGAAGCAGTTCGGCAGCTACGTTGAGTATCCGAAGATAAGAATGTTAGTAGAGGAGGGGAATGAGCGGGAGGGGTGGGAGGTGCTACCCCCACCCCTGCCCCCGCCCTCCACTCGCGTCGAGTCTTGCCTCACTCAGTCTGTGGGCACGGCGGATGTCGCACACCTGCAGCAGCTCCAAAGGCAGCGAGGTGACAGGTAGTTGAGGTAAGCAGGTGCTTCTTGTCTCTCGTAGAGTCGGACTGACCTCAGATATTCTCCTGACAGTGTAATACTTTTTGTTGAGAAACAGGATTTTTGGAAATATTTTTTGCTCCCAAATGGTTCAAATGGCTCTGAGCGCTATGGGAGTCAACATCTGAGGTCATCAGTTCCCTAGAACATAGAACTACTTAAACCTAAGAACATCAGACACATCAATGCCCGAGGCAGGATTAGAACCTGCGAACGTAGTGGTCACAGTGTTCCAAACCGAAACGCCTAGAAACGTACAGCCACACCGGCCGGCTTTTGCTCCCAAACAGCACACTACGTTAGTGATTTCTAGTACCACTGTTTATACTTTCGTACCGAATTTCCAAAATATAATCGTGTTTTAGCTATTATGGCGTCAGTTTTTCTTTCCATGAACGAACACTAGTTTACTGAAGTGCCTTGCTTAGGCGAAAGCTAATGTATTCTTCTTCTTATAAGTGGAACCCTTCCTCCTCCACTCAGTATTGTGTACTCGCCATTTTTATATTGGTTACACAGTGTGTTCATTCGCAATGTTCTTTTTTTCTCCCGCTAACTGATTTTGCAGCCGCAACTCCTTTCTACCAATGCTGTTTTAAAATGGGGATTAAAGACGTTTCTGAGCGATTTTAGGCGCTACAGTCTGGAGACGCGCAACCGCTACGGTCGCAGGTTCGAATCGTGCCTCGGGTATGGATGTGTGTGATGTCCTTAGGTTAGTCAGGTTTAAGTAGTAAGTTCTAGGGGACTGATGACCTCAGAAGTGAAGTCTCACAGTGCTCAGAGCCATTTGAACCATTACAGATGTTTCTCCTTGACATCCCTCCGTTGCGCCCGGGAATTCTTGAGTAGAAATAGTTAATCATTAAAAAGCATGTAAATGGCCAACATGTAAATATGAAGTTTCATTTATATTTTAGTTGTAAGTAGCAAATAAGTGTTACGTGTTTGTTCTGTTGACACAAACCACATCACAACTTTTAACGTGAACTTTATCTTTGGAGCAAGTAACTAACCAATTTACGACCTATTAAGGACTACCTTTTCTGGGCATTACATTTTACCCAATTTATCTAGAGAAAAACCTAGTAAAAAAACTATTAATAATGAATAACTCACTTATTCCGCCAGGAAGTATTTGTCTTCTGCGCCAGTGAAAAACTTCCACATTTACATTAAACGTCTCACGAATGACTGTAATTCAGTGCTCTAATGACACATTTTAGTTTGTCATTCTAGGAAGTAATAAAGCAGCAAAAGGGTCATGTTGGGATCGTTTACACAACAGATAAAATGCAATATAATTATTCAGTGTACTGGCTCTGAAATATTGTGAATTAATTCTTGCATGTATTGCATATGATTTGAGATGATTGCCTGCAAGTGTCTGACACAAATCTTCTGTGACATTCTACTCCTGTTGATAAGTACGTAATTTACTCATTTTAACATACTATGCAGCAATATTATCCTGTCAATTGGGTGTAACAGTTTATTGTGAAGAAGTGACAGTGTGTGTTGCAAGAGGTGAAGTCGTAGGCGGAGAGGAGAGGGCGGGTATTACAACTAAAATAATTATTCCCTACCTAAAAGTTACAGTGGGCAATGGCCTTGAGGCAGTGGATACACCGGTTCCTGTGAGATCACCGAAATTCAGCGCTGTCGGGCGTAGTCGGCTCTTGGATGGGTGACCATCCAGACCGCCACGCGCTGTTGCCATTCTTCCAGGTGCACTCAGCCTCATGATGCCAATTGAGGAGCTACTCGACCGAATAGTAGCGGCTTCGGTCAAGAATACCATCAAAACGACCGGGAGAGCGGTGTGCTGATCCCACGCCCCTCCTACCCGTATCCTCCACTGAGGATGACACGGCGGTCGGATGGTCCTGGTAGGCCACTCGTGGCCTGAAGACGGAGTGCTTTTTTAAAAGTTACAGTTATGAAAGTGTCTGTTAATAACGCTGGCAGAATGGCTTCGTACGATCTCCAAGCCGTAATCTCGTACGTATCGTGTTGCCCTGTAGGTTTATACTACTGTAACATATTGTGTTGTACGTTGTTACCACTAACAGTACTCCCAAACAATTTACTAGGTTTTTCTTCGTTACTTTCATACAATTTTAAGGTAACCTCACCAACGTTCTGATGACTGTCGATGCCCTAGACATTTTTTTTTAAATATCTTTTTACGTATTCACCTTATTACGGTATTGCTTGGTGAATGACTCTTCACAATTTGTTGGAATATCTTGCATCTAAATCCATCTTTCTTCATTCAAACGTTTGCGGCTGCACGATGCTCCGACGTTCATGAACGTACATGTAAAAGACGCCTTTCGGTGTAGTTAGTTGATCGTCCATTATCTCTACTTTAATTTGTCTTTAAACGTCTACTGGAAAAAAGCCAACACGACAGTTATTTACAAATTGTGATTAGAGGTTGCTGTGACCCTTTTAATTAATCTCCTGATTCGTTTCACGCCGTAAGTTCCACATAAATTATGTCTATTGTCAGTGCAATAAAACCTTCCCTGGGTGTTGCCGAGTTAGATCGTAGTGTAAGCGCGACGTTTCTGGCGAGGAGACAGTGTATGTCAGTCAGTTATTAGATCTAAATTATATGTTTCGCAATTCTTTCTGTGTTTTTCGTACATTCATTAGCCATATTCACTGAAGGAAGAAATTGTTGCACATCTTTAGAGGTTTCCAGTTCACTCAACATTTATTGTTGCAACAATGCATATCGAGTACACGAAATGATTACATTTGCAGATCAGTAGCACAAGCGGCTGCAAGGTACTAGGTATCGAACCATCCTGAAACACTCACATTAGTACGTGGTGTTGCATCCCCGGGCGGCAATGAAGGCACTGAGTCTGGCATTCATTCGATCGTACAGATGGCGAATACTCTCCTGGGCTACGTTATTCCCTACGTGCTCGACCTGTTCACGTAGTTCTGCAGGAGTAGTTGGTCGACAAGTCGCACGAATCAGCTCTTATCGCATCATATCACGCACGTGCTTCATTGGAGACATGTGTAGAGAACGTGCTGGCAATGAAAGTTGCTGCCCATCTTGTAGAGCAAGTTGAGTTTCACGGACAGTATTTGGGCAAACATTATTCTGTTGCAACAAAACATCACTGAAACTTCCTGGCAAATTAAAACTGTGTGCCGGACCGAGACTCGAACTCGCGACCTTTGCCTTTCGCGGGCAAGTGCTTTACCGACTGAGCTACCCAAGCACGACTCACGCCGCGTCCTCACAGCCTTAATGCCGGCAGTACCTCGCCTCCTACCTTCCAAACTTCACAGAAGCTCTCCTACGAACCTTGGAGGACTAGCACTCCTGGAAGAAAGGATATTGCGGAGACATGACTTAGCCACAGCCTGGGTGATGTTTTTTAGAATGAAATTTTCACTCTACAGCGGAGTGTGCGCTGATCTGAAACTTCATGGCAGATAGTTTTAATCTGCCAGGAAGTTTCATCAGCGCACACTCCGCTACAGAGTGAAAATTTCATTCTAGGAACACATCACTTTGAAAACGGAGAAAAGATGTAACAACATTTTGCGTGCACCGAGCGCTGGTTAGCGTCCCTTCCAGAAACAACAAACGTGAACGAGTTTTGTAGCTTATCACTCCCCAATCCACGAGGTCTGGAGTGGGGTCAGTGTGTTTTGGATGATTGCACTCTACGAGACAGCGCTCATCAGGTCTGCGTTGTACACACTAATGAACATCACTTTCGTGCTGACACAACCTGTTTTCATTACTGAAGACCACAGTGTGTCATTCCATCTTCCAAGCGATCCTCTGAGGGCACCACTCAAGCCATACAGGCCAATGCTATGCACTGAGTGGAATACGGGCTACTTCAGTCCGGAACCAGGCGGCTGCTACGGTCGCAGGTTCGAATCGTGTCTCGGGCATGGATGTGTGTGATGTCGTTAGGTTAGTTAGGTTTAAGTAGTTCTAAGTTCTACGGGACTAATGACCTCAGACGTTAAGTACCATAGTGCTCAGAGCCATCTTATAATTCGTATTTCGTAGTTGGCAGCATTTAATACTGCGTGTTTTTGTATCAGAAGCATTCCACTGAAACATCATATCAGTTTCATTCAGTTAAGGTACTTCTAACTAAAGTGCACACGTCCATGTGTAAGTAACCTTCTTTTGGTCAATTGATAAGGCTGTCACTTTTCACAGGAAGTAATGGAGGAGTGGACGAGGGAGCAGATCCGTAAGCAGACGCAGCCCCGCAGCGCACAGTTGGAGGGAGAGCGCCTGGGATTGCTGCAGATGGCCGCCCACCTCAGGGAGGTACGGAGGACTGGGGAGTACCAGCTGCTGGACGACCACGACGGCGCCAGCGACTCTGGCTGCGACAGCGCAGACGAGTTCGTCGCCGTGGGAGACCTAGAAGCCCAGAGGCTCCATCAGGAGAGCGACACTGGCGACGAAGACGTGGACTGCAGCGACAGCGACTGCGAGGGCGCGGTTGGGTTGGACGGCTCGTCAGACGAGTTGACGGGTGGCTTATCTCCGGTAGAAAGCTCTGGACAAGATGGTTCCGACGAGGGAGTGCTTTCGGGCGGTTCGCCTTGTGCATCTGCAGAGGAACTCGTAACAGATGATGAAACTCGGTATAGCTCCACAACTTTGTTAGGGGACGACCAAGATTTAGAAGGGGAGCTATCGGAAGATTCTCCAAGTCTGTCTCCAGACAGACAGACGTCAGGCGAGTGGATGGACTGCAAATGCTCAGCAGGGGACGAGTCTTCCGGTGCCGGCGAACCAAGGGACGGATCCACACAGTGAACGGCCGTGCCGTACTCATGTAAGTTAAATATTAGTCAGTAAAATACGCATCAGTATATCTGTATTTGCACACACTAAATTATTCGTTCGAAACATTAATTTCAGAAACGTTGTCAATACACTATGTCCACAGTCGTCGATCGAAATTATGCAAGCTCAGTTAGTTACGTAAGCTCACTGGACAAAAGAACTAGCTACCTGAGTGCGCACTGACAGATGAATCGTCATGCCTTTGGAGTTGGAACAGCGATCGAGCCACATGTTCAACAGGAGGCGCACTGCCTTTATGCAAACATAAGCCAGTTGCAGTCCTTCAGACATTTATGTTTCAAGCAGATATTGTATGAAAATATGGGTAAATATAAGGTTCAAATGGCTCTGAGCACTATGGGACTTAACGTCTGAGGTCATCAGTCCCCTAGAACTTAGAAATACTTAATCCTAACTAAACGAAACACATCACTCACATCCATGCCCGAGGCAGGATTCGAACCTGTGACCGTAGCGGTCGCTCGGTTCCAGACTTTAGTACCTAGAACCGCACGGCCGGCGGTAAATATAAGGACGTGATAAAGTGCCTAAAGGGGCAGACGTGTGTACTGTGCCCGTAGCTATGTGATGTGTAAATTTGCTTGAATTCTTGGCATTGCGCGGTAGAACGTTCAACGAGCAAGCAATGGTAAGACACGTGGCCACGTCAGGATTGTGGTCGCAGAGAGATCCTGACTGAGAGGGACTGGAGACGCGTTTCGTGGCTTGTGAAACAAAATCGTTTCCAAACCCCACAACTATTCCGCAGGCAGTGAATGGAGGTCCATCGTCATCTGTTACCTAGAGAAAATAGCGGTGACCTCGTAAGAAGCCGTTTCTCACACAGGCACGTAAAAACAGCTAACTTCATAGGGCTGGAAGAATATGTGATTGGTTTTCTAAACACCCCACACCCTATTACATCTCCACTGGCCTGCAAAATCACCTGGCTTGAACCGAGCAGAAAATCTGTGGGACATGTTGGAACAGAAGATAAAACACCGACTTCAGCATCCCCGCAATTCGTTGTAAATAAGAGCTCAAATCATTAGCGAGTGGATGCGAAGTTCCTGCACAACCTTGCGGACTTACTTCCTAACCAAGTCCAGGAGATTACCAAGTCCAGGGGCCTAATTATCCAGTGTTAAATGATGTTCTTAGTGATTGTTCTAACGGTGTCTAATTTTTCACTGATGAGTTTATATACACTCCTGGAAATTGAAATAAGAACACCGTGAATTCATTGTCCCAGGAAGGGGAAACTTTATTGACACATTCCTGGGGTCAGATACATCACATGATCACACTGACAGAACCACAGGCACATAGACACAGGCAACAGAGCATGCACAATGTCGGCACTAGTACAGTGTACATCCACCTTTCGCAGCAATGCAGGCTGCTATTCTCCCATGGAGACGATCGTAGAGATGCTGGATGTAGTCCAGTGGAACGGCTTGCCATGCCATTTCCACCTGGCGCCTCAGTTGGACCAGCGTTCGTGCTGTACGTGCAGACCGCGTGAGACGACGCTTAATCCAGTCCCAAACATGCTCAATGGGGGACAGATCCGGAGATCTTGCTGGCCAGGGTAGTTGACTTACACCTTCTAGAGCACGTTGGGTGGCATTGGATACATGCGGACGTGCATTGTCCTGTTGGAACAGCAAGTTCCCGTGCCGGTCTAGGAATGGTAGAACGATGGGTTCGATGACGGTTTGGATGTACCGTGCACTATTCAGTGTCCCCTCGACGATCACCAGAGGTGTAAGACCAGTGTAGTAGATCGCTCCCCACACCATGATGCCGGGTGTTGGCCCTGTGTGCCTCGGTCGTATGCAGTCCTGATTGTGGCGCTCACCTGCACGGCGCCAAACACGCACACGACCATCATTGGCACCAAGGCAGAAGCGCCTCTCATCGCTGAAGACAACACGTCTCCATTCGTCCCTCCATTCACGCCTGTCGCGACACCACTGGAGGCGGGCTGCACGATGTTGGGGCGCGAGCGGAAGACGGCCTAACGGTGTGCGGGACAGTAGCCCAGCTTCATGGAGACGGTTGCGAATGGTCCTCGCCGATACCCCAGGAGCAACAGTGTCCGTAATTTGTTGGGAAGTGGCGGTGCGGTCCCCTACGGCACTGCGAAGGATCCTACGGTCTTGGCGTGCATCCGTGCGTCGCTGCGGTCCGGTTCCAGGTCGACGGGCACGTGCACCTTCCGCCGACCACTGGCGACACCATCGATGTACTGTGGAGACCTCACGCCCCACGTGTTGAGCAATTCGGCGGTACGTCCACCCGGCCTCCCGCATGCCCACTATACGCCCTCGCTCAAAGTCCGTCAACTGCACATACGGTTCACGTCCACGCTGTCGCGGCATGCTACCAGTGTTAAAGACTGCGATGGAGCTCCGTATGCCACGGCAAACTGGCTGACACTGACGGCGGCGGTGCACAAATGCTGCGCAGCTAGCGTCATTCGACGGCCAACACAGCGGTTCTTGGTGTGTCCGCTGTGCCGTGTGTGTGATCATTGCTTGTACAGCCCTCTCGCAGTGTCCGGAGCAAGTATGGTGGGTCTGACACACCGGTGTCAATGTGTTTTTTTTTTTTCATTTCCAGGAGTGTATAATTGAATGCATGGAATATTGTATTTAGACTCAGAGTAATTTTACCTAATTCTTATCCTGTGTATTTCTGGCCATGAAAGCCACAATTTGTTTCATTTCTGACACACCAATATGAACATTGCAGAGTATTTGTTTTGCTTTACTACACCTGTCCGCTTTCACAGCTCAGTGTTCCTCGTTTCTGGCTGCTGTGTGGAGGGTCCAGTCTCGATTCACTAAACCTTGTGATGGCAACTGTGGAGCTATTTACGTGAGAAGCAGCTGTTACGAGATCAAGAAAACCGACAACGATCGGAAGAGCAGTGTGTTGACCCCACACCCTCCGTAGGGCATCCAGTGAAACTACTGAGCATGGATGACATGGTTGTCGGCGGTCCCGACTAGCCCACTACGGCCACAACGCCCAGCCATGTGCTTTTGCTTTTATAGCAGAGCTAGTCGAATAAACATTTTACATCTATTAACAGTATATTTACTTTTTTCATGTGCTACAAATGCCACTAATTCAACTTATAGCCTGACAATTCTCATTCCAATATAAAACTGCCTTTAAAATTACCTTCTTCTGCTTAATGGATAACTATGTATGTTTCATGTAAATATACTGATGCATTAAATCCGTTACTTGGTATCGGGATTATAAACACGAAAATTTTAATTTTTCGCTTCACTTTCTGTGGATTACTTGTAGGTACAGTTACAAGTGCAGTTAACGAGTGCAAATGAAACATGAGTGTTGTTGAAGCATCCCTCTTGAAGTGCCTTCCTCCCTTTAATTGTCTTATGGTTGAGCAGTGTTCCAATATGTATTGTAGTTCCCTGTGAAATCTCTGCTATCTTGCAGGTCGAAGTTATAAAACTTGCAGTGGATCGACAAGTCGACTGACCGTATTGTGCTATTTGGAAATTACAAAACAAACAATGTTGTTATATGCAACTGCAAATACATGTGGACTGTAGAGTGGTTATTGTTGCTATTTCTTAAAAGTCATTTACTCTACTTCACTATTAGTTACTTTTTGCTATTTGTATTTCATTTGTGCTTTCATTAAAATTCTTACTCACATAATTTGTAATTTGCCTCTTTATTTACCTAACTAAAAGTGTCTCTCTGTCCCATCTTCATTATGGTACGGTTTTATTGCTTTATTTACTGAGTGGCTGTTTATTGTGAATGACAAACATTTGACTACTACTTACATAAATCGGCACTAAAAATGCTCCCAAAGTACTAGTGTAACAGTTTTTAGTATTATAACTGAATCCTTGTAACACAAACACTGCTAAAATGGTCATTTGACATAATATGTATCTGCAAGTTCATTGAGGAGGATTATGTGTAATCCTACGGTGGAAACCTTGTAAAACTAATTTATAAACTTGTTTTGTTTGCTGGCACCTTAGCAAAAGTATTTCACATATCACTTAATGGTTGTAATGACAGTCAATGTTAGTCACCTACCCAAAAGGGAACATAAGTCAACAACTATACTTTCAATATTCATAAAGCAGCTATTGTATTATAAATTTGGCGTTGCTTTACAATACAACATAAAAGCTTCTCCCACTATTACCCTATGGCTGACAACACATAAATATAGAAACTATCCACGTGTTAGAGCTGAGATTCAACATTGTTTTCTAAATGAGAAAAGATGTAGGCACGAAAATCTGTTTTTTATCTGCACAAATGCATAATGTGTGTAAGAACATAGGACATACTTCCTCAAAATACCATGAAAGAAAATTTTCTCAGTGAAGTAAATGTGATATTTTCATATATAATGTTCTAGAGATGATCACAAGACAATTTTCAAACACTAGTACTATAAGGTGAAGCTCATTAACCAATTTTAGTAATGGCTATTACTTGCTAAGCAAAACAACAAAAAAGTTAAGATGCTATTAAGTTTCTTTGCCTATGGCTGAGACTTTATTGGTCCCATGAATTACACTGTGTACATTTATGTAATCAGAAAAATGACGAGACATTATGCCTGTAAGGTAGACAACATATGCAAACAGTAGTTTACGAAGTATTCATATTATTTTATATGTAACACACGAAGTTTTACCTCACACAGTGATTTACATGATGCGACCTATGATAAGAGAACTGCCAAACAGTTCAAAAATAAGGTGCTACAACATACTTAAACAATCATAACTGAACAAGAATGATATTCGAAATTTTATTATGTGATATATAAAAATTCATTGGTCACAGGATGCTTACTGTTTTCCCACATACTATGCCATTCTTCAGAATTCTTTCTTTATGAAATTTTTCTTCAGACTTGCAGGGAAAGATCAGTTTCGAGACTCTGTGCGGTTCTTGGCAGTTCATGTATAATTTAATTCGAGAATATCGACATACGTTTTGCGACCTGTGTCGAAAGCACATCAACTGTTTTCTATTTCGCTTTGTGAATATGAGCTGTCTCATTTTTATCCAGTTTTTCAGGATCGCGTAATGCAGTCTAAATGCTCCTTAATATATATAATGAAGAAAAAGTTAAAATATTAAGATATTTAAAGCAATTTTTACAAATTTATTACTATCGCTTTTCCATATGGATTGATTTTGTTGTGGTATTAACATTCTTTTCATTACTGTGTCATTAGAATTTCCCCACACTGTAGCGCAATATTACATTCCAGAGTGAAAAGGATGGCAATATACTGTACACTATTGATATAATACTAAGTCATGTTTTCACAAAAAATATCAATGAGCTTGACTTAAGGACCCTAAAGTTAATGTTTTTTCTATTTAAACTAACTGTCTATGATAATACCTAAACATTAAATCGAGATACCTGTTCGAATCTTGCTTCATCGAAAAGTACATCAATGCGCCTCATTTTATTGAAAGAAAGATATAGTTTTTCAGATTAATGATCAGTTTGTTTCTCAAAAACAGCTTCACTGTATTATTGACAGATACACAACTGTAGTTTGCATATCAGATCAGTAAATTAAAATACAGCAAAATCATGACATAAAAGTGCAAAAATTGTGTTCTACAATAATACTCTGGAATGTGTGAGGTAAATAGTTGGTATTCGTAGCAATATCATTCTATATAAGATACATAGAGGATGAGCACAAATCTATCACATGTTGCATAAAGAACATTTACTGAAGGTGAGTAGTAGTAGTTTGGGTACTGTCACTCAATAAGTGTGAAAGTGTTTCACTTTCTGTATATTCGAATAGTACTGTAACTGAGAGGTGAAGAATTGTAAGGGAAATATGGTAGCAAGCAACAGAGGTAATTAGAAATTAAAGGATAAATTCATACGGATAGAAGCAAATTATATTTGGGACCTCAAAGCATATTTAAAATACCAGACAAAAATATTTTATCCTTAACGGATATGCAAAAAAAAGATCTCATACGAGTACAGATGCAAAACAGCTCAAGGATGGAGATGAATAGAGCAAAACCTTATTACGAAACACAACCAACTCCTTTCAGCATCCAGCTGTGGAATAAATGTAAGGAGGAGAATCCACTGAATTCTCGCAATGCAAGAGGTAGCAGCTAAAGACCGCCTTCGCACGAAGTGACCAAGCAGCGCTTTCCAGTGACGCTTCCGCTGACAAAGCGTTGGTACCTTCAGACGTGCAGTGCCACTGCGCTTCTTTGTCGCTCAGTGACGGACTGCTGTCGGCAGAACATCGTTTACAACAGCGACCTTCACATAACGATGCTTACCGGCCAAGCAGCAGGCAGCGATATCACAGGATGCGGTAGCCAATGCGCAGTGACTAATTTTTGCCCAGAGCGCTGGTCGATTTCATTCGTCTGTTCGGAAGAGAAGGGAGACATTGTTTGTCCGCTTTCGGCCTGAAAGCGATGCGCTGCAATGACAGAATCAAAGAGCAGGTCAATAATATTTCTCACACGATTTTACAGAAACTCTTCGGTAAAGAAAAGGTAGTTTTATGGTTCCTTACAGCTTTATATGTAAGCTTCATAATGACAAGCCCATCATTTCCTCAATAGTAACACTTACTGTGATATCTGCATTAAAGTAAGACACTGAGCAAAGTCGAAAGAGTTTGCAATGAAAAATAGAGGTTGCTGTGAATTCGCGTTTGGTGCATGTTACATAGAATGTTGCTGCCTATGAAATTGAGCTAAACCATTGAAGTTTTTTTAAAGCTGAGTGGAGGTCTCTATCTGTCGCACCTCGAGTAAATTGTTCTAGTGCAGCACTCTCATTTATGATCACGCGGGCTAGCGATAAACCCACAATGAAAGACACTCAATATTCCTCATATTTCATAGACAGTTTGAGATACCGAAATGAGATTTTGGAAAATATAGCACACAAAGAAGAGAGTACTTTGCCTCTTTGCCAGACTTCGTTATCTACCGTGTTATACTACTCAGTACACTCTTTTTCGCTGGAAGAATGTAATTTTTTTTAAGGACCATCGATAGCGGCGAAACGAGAAATGCTGTGGATTTCGGAATAACAGAAGTACAGACATTATACGTTTATTTTTGTACTGAAGAAGTACTTATTCAGAAACTATTTTTGATCTTACTTTTCCTCAGTTCCTCACATAGTAGGCTTAATAAACCACTGTTTAGGGATTTTCTCGTGTTTGAATCTGCAGAATATGTTAGTGTGGTGACATCGTATAAACTCTGCTGTCTTTTGGCAAAAGAGGCAAATTTTCACACGGCAACAAAAGAAATGTAGGTTTTATTCAAAATTAGCCACTCATTACGCTTCTCTGAGAGTCGTAAATGGTAACTAGGTCGATGAAAATGAGTCTAAGCTTATTTGCATTTTCACCGGAATTCTTTTTTAGAGCCTAACCAAAGAGTTGACGATAAGTCATTTTGAATTATCACCACGCAAGTGTGGGTGTGAAGAGGCTCCATATAATAATTACAAAATATATGAGCGTTGGCTTCAGCGTTCAGCATTTCCTCTACAGCGCCTGCCCACAACCCTCACCATTACTGCTCACCCCACACATTCCCTGCCAATCGCGCACCTACCGGCCAAGTTATTCCGCGCACTATAACGCCGCACGTTAACAGTCGGCTGTAGTCCGATTCACGAACGGTGGGGGTACACGCATACCGAGGCACATATGGCGATTGCACTGTTGCCGATTCCAAGCCACAGTCGCGGTAAACAGTTACACGTGATTTGTGCTCGAAAAAATCGTGTATTCTGGAAATTATCTCTCTTTTGCTTGTGTAGAATTTGTCGATTAACACCACCATCAGCGGTGACAACTCACGACAAATGGACTAAAACTCACAAAATAACACGGTACAAAAACGTTTAACGTTACCATTGGTTACGATATCACAGCAGAGCACTCAGGACACTACTGAATATTCATTGACTGTCAGACAATATATGACGTAGATCCACATAACAAGCTTAAATTCGACCGCTATCGTTCGTTTCTCCCGTAAGTATTGGGGCTCCTGCTCACTGTGATTTGGCAGGCATACTGTTGGCTACAAGTGGAGGTCAGTACAGAAGATCTGCGAAGCTGAAGAACATCCATTGACAAGCTTAGGAAAATTCAGATACACCGTATAAAATTAAAGTTTTCGATGAACGTTGGAGGAAAACGTTCTTCAGCGAAGACGACAATTGGTGATCGTCTTGTGTTCTTCCCGCTTGTGATGTGTCTGTTAACATGTCATGCAAGACACATGTACTCAAAGTGCCTTGAAATATATGTCTTTCTGGACCACGAAGTTTTTATAATATTTTCAACTAATTCTAAATATACAGTCGAAGCCGGATCAAAAATCTGAACTCTTTAGCAAGAATGCCAAAAATACATTCAACATATATTCTATCACTACAGAGACGGTATCTAAAATCTCTTCGAAAGGAAATTGCCTCCACACTGAGGCAGTAAGTGAGGTGACACACCGAAACCTTAATCACCAACAATTACAAGATCAAAGCAAACACAGTCTTCATACAACTGGCTGCTTCGAGTAAATTTAGTTTCGTTGTCAATTTATTCTTATGAAGCAATCAATTCTGAAATGCAAATCAATATGGCGAGCTTCTGTTTGCTATAACGTCAATGAACATGAGTCTGTGGTGGGAATCACACATGTTCAGCAACAGTATCGAGAAAATGTTTTTGTTGTCGTAATAAAGGGGCCTTAATGACACGTATATGTTTACAGTTTGTAACTGCCACACAACTGGGTAAATTGGCTGCCAATTTAATGAACGTTCATCTACTCTTCCTTCGAAAAATATTGGCACCCAGGATTAATTTTTGAATTACCACAGTTTGATTTTTGTAGCCAGTAAGAACGGCAAAGTGAGGTATCCTGCTCGTCAGACTCCGCGGCGGAACGGAAACACGGTGGCTCGGCAGCAGCGGCAGATCAAAGCGGCGACAAAGGAACCGCTTCTGTTTCCAGCAGTGCCGTGTTGAGGCTCGGTGCGCCGGAAGGAGGCGCTTCTCGGCGGCTCCCTGTGAAGGCGGCCGAAGGCATGCCGTGAACTCACGTGGGTGAACCGAGAAAACTGGTGACACAGTTGGACCAAGGATTCTGTGGAATCTCGAGATGCTAGTAGCCACATAGAACACAAATGAAAACATTATGAGAAAAAAAGATGAGAAGAAGTAAATATCAGATGTATAAACAACTTTATCACAGTTAGATGTCAGATGACATGCAATACCTAAACTGTTACTCCTTGAGGACAAGTTTTCTAATGGATCTATCTAATCAGATGAAAACAAACCAAAAATTCTGCCCTTCAATCCTTCACGAAAAGAGAAGTTCTTGACCAGTGATGTTAAACGTCGTTTTTTCTCTGGGATACAGTCCGGATAATGAAGAATATGCTGAACTATTTAACATCTTTAACGCCTGGCCAGGCAGAATCCGGCCTGCCGCTGAGACAGACGGCGCAGAGGGTGGCAGCACCCGTCAGCGGCCAGGGACGCCTCACAGGCAACGGCCGGCCGGCCGGCCATAGCGGCTCTTGGTGGGTCAGCTGCTACACTGTGGAAAGGGCCGAACTGCGTTGTTAAGCTTGCATGCGTAGCGCGATTGTCTTGACGTTAGACGATTTGGAAGCTTCACACGGGACACCTTATCTTTGTGTGAGTTATTTTTTTTTTTTTTTTTTTTTTTTTTTTTTTTTTTTTTTTTTTTTTTTTGTTCAGGAAGGAATAGCTCGCACTAGCGATACGAAATGGCACCAAGAAGAGGAGATGTTGGATGCACGACATTAATAGCAAGAGAGGATGCATAGGAGAATACCATCGTCTGTGCATTGATCTAGAGTCTGACGAAGATACGTTATTCAAATATTTTCGTATGTCGCGAGAATGTTTCGAGGAACTACATCGCCTGATAAAAAGGTAGCACTGAGAAGTGCACAACGAACTGGAGAAAGCCAATTGATATAAGGCACAGACTAGCCATTTGTTTGAGGTAAATTTTACCATCTGTGGCCTCTTTGTGCTTCAAACAGAAGTCTTATAATTTATTCCATTTCAGTTTTGCTGCATCATGTGAAAGGTTCGGCTGAAGAAAGTGCTATCCCACAACGTAGTTACGAGTGGATTGATAAATTAATCTGCAGTGTTTACGAATACAGCAAACGATAGTAACATCTAGTTCCGTGTGTCCTGCTAGAGAGAACTTTCTACTTAATAGACGTGCAGAAGCGTTCTCGCTTCCCACGCCCGGGTTCCCGGGTTCGATTCCCAGCGGGGTCAGGGGTTTTCTCTGGCTCGTGATGGCTCGGTGTTGTGTGATGTCCTTAGGTTACTTACGTTTAAGTCGTTCTAAGTTCTAGGGGACTGATGACCATAGATGTTAAGTCACATAGTGCTCAGAGCCATTTGAACTTAATAGATTGTTTTGTTTCATTGTCTTCGTAACATTGTAATTAAATTTAAACAATCATATCTTTGGTCATTAACTTATCTATTCGTTCTATCGGCATAATTTATTTTACTCCTTTCCAGATACTCGACTACAGGCGGCAGTCACCAAACCATAGCTTCTTCTTTTCGGTTACAACGTTGAACAGTCTCAGAAAATGCGAAACAAGTGTTCCAGGCAATATGGACTCTTCATACCTACACCCAATTTCGATACCTTGCCGTAAACTACGGCATCATCAGAAAAGAACCACAGATTGCCCCCCACCCTGTGTGGAAGAGCAGTGAATGACTTTTTGTCTTATCGGTTTGTTTGTCTGGAAATGAGTGGTGAAGCATTTCTTGATGCATTTCAGGCGCTACATTCGTCCCAACGCACTCAAGAATCCATTACGGAAGTGTTATTTTTAATTTCAGGGTAACTGCTTATGAAGGACATACTGTATGTAATGCATAAGAAAGGCGAATTTTGTTCTCCCCACACATGCCTCGTCTACCGACCAAGGTAACTTCGATAAACAGTGCAGGCAAAAGGAGTCCTCTAAACTGCACGTTCCACAAAAGCACCTCAGTATCATGATGCTTCAGACACATTTCTTACAAAATACACTCTTTTCATTCAACCATCACAATCACAAAATGTAAGTATTTCTATAGTGTAAGATCATCATCAATCAATGGTGATTTGTCAACTGATACGATGCCATTTTTGTTCTGTAAAAATATTAAATGATCTTGATGTGGTACATCTCTCGTAATTCGGGCTGTTTTCTGAACTCTCCATTACTACGTGCTCCCAAATACAGTTTCTGTAACCGATTTTTAATACCGATTCGGGCATGGAAACCTTCCAATACTAATTCTGGATATGCGGTTCTACCTGCCGAATTTCCTTTGAAGCCACTGATTTTAGTTGCAATATTAACGTATAACAGTTTTTTTTTTAAAAAACTTGGGTTGTTATCTTCATATACGGTTTTAAAAGACTTGCCAAATGTGAACGAAATGGTTTCTTATGGAGTGAGTGAAAAAGAGCAAGTATTTGACTGAGCAGAAAGGTAATCACTTCTTTTACGTAACCGAAGTAAATCACGTCCTTACTACAAGGAAGGGGATACATAAATGATTATATATGCGCTGCAAGAGAAAAATGCAGCTGACTGGCACTAACCGTATTTCTGCATAACAGCTTAATTTGTTGACTGCTACATCCACACTCTGTTTTAGATGCAAAGGGTCAAGTACGCAATGTGTAGTGGCAGAACATTCGTTAATTCTGTGCGCAGAAAGTTAACGAGTTTCTACTCATTTAAAAGTTCTCTAGCCATTCCAAGTTTTCGCTACACTGGAGCAGAACAATCTCCATCAGTGAGCACTTCACACATTTTCCCTCGACGTTCGTAATTTTAGATTGTTAATTAAACGGTCTCGAACAAATTAATGGTCGTGGGTAAGGTCTTTAAATGTTTCTTCTTATACAATCTCCTCTTCCTTACGACTTCACGAAATAGTTCTCTTCCTGTATTAAAACCGTTACAGATTTTACCTCAGCTTCACTTTTTCGTGCAGAACGAAATTCGATAGTTAATTACAGACATCATTCATGTAAAATAAATGGCACTTGGAAAACCAGTATTTAATCGGGCTAGTCAATTAGACTCAGGACTAACGTGTATACATTATAGCGTAAAACGGTTTCCGGAATTCGATTTTCATCTTCCAGGAATAGTGTGATACGTAGAGCGCTGTACAAAAATGTCCTCGTCTCTCACCTGAGACTCTAGTAACCATTTTCAGAGGAAGTTTCTAGAAATCTACTGGCGTGTACAAATACTTACTGGGAAATAATTATGGAAGATTACTTCTTTCCTGTATAAGACGTGGTTGCGCGAGTTCACTGACTACACTTATTCTGGAAAGAGCTGACAGTTGCTTCGATAAAGCAAACCTAGAGACAAGCCGTTACACGTGTGATAAATGCACTTCATAATGGGCCACATCCTCAGCTTTGCAGACGCAAAAGCGTAGTTTCGTGGAACTTTTGTCATTGGCCCGGCGGTCTGGCACTCGCAGGACGCCGTATAACTGCTGAGGGGGCACATCAGTGATTTCGGTTGTGGTTCGAGGACCGGCTTCCATTGAGCATTCAGAGTGCCACGGAGAAGGAAACAGTTCGGAGGAACGAAGAGCCGGTTCTCTGATAGAGTTCAAGAACCATAGCTGCATTTTACTCACGCAGCCGAGCGTCTATGAAGAAAGAAGTGACACATGGATTAAAAGAAAACACTGATTTGTCGCTAAGGTTAGCAACGACTGGACAGAAAACACTATCTACACTAGCTGATTCAAAACTAACGAGTCCACATGCCAAGCTGAAGCAGTTACGCAGCAGTAAACTGTGCAAGCAGTGATGCTCCCAGTAGTAATACAAAACGTGAAAATAGTACTAGGATAAAAGAAATCCTACGAAGACCTGAAGTGATTAACACTGAAACAGAAATAAAACACATACAAGGGTACACATATGTTCAACAGCCTGCCACAGTGTAACAACGGTTTCGCTTTAATTCAGTGGAATTTAAGGCTGACTCAAAGACTTTTCTGTTGGAGAACTCATTGTACTTTATCAAGAGTATCTTCACAGGAACTTTTAATAATCCCTTCTAATTCATAGTAGCGGCGTAGTACTAACATTTTTCGAATATTTAATTATACTGTACTTTGATGGAATGTGCATTCACCACTTATGTTCATGGTACCTATTGCAATCAAAGAACTAGCATTGCTCATTGGGTTCAAAATACGCATTGGTTTGTGGCGCTTTTAAGGTAGACTTTTAAAACCTTTTAAAAAGAAGTTTCCTAATTACCTTAATTTCTGTCTGTTGTGAGCACTGATTCTCATATCTATCTCACCCCTCTTGTCCCTTTCCACTCTGAGGAACTTGTTAAGTACATGCTATTGCTTCTATCATCTGCTCGCTATTACAAAAATAATCTTCATAGGTTCTATTAGGATTGAAAGACCGTTTAATCAATATGAATTATTCAGAGAATACAGGAGAGATTTTCTTCATGAGAATTTGATATTTCCTCGAGTGTAAAAAGGTGTGACAAGGTTAATGCAAAATTATTTAAAAACGTTCGTTGAATTCGTGTACTTACATTCCTGAAGCATCCCCCGAAGAGCCCATTATTCTCCTCTAAATAACAGAAATAAAAGAAATATAACACTGACAGCTCAGTTATTTTGAATGTATTTAAAAAGTAATACTGTAACTTTATCAATTATACGACAGTAAAAAGTGCAGAGTTCTAAAGCTACACCCAAAACACAACAAACATTGTCTCCTCTGTGGCTGCATTAAACGACTGGATCCAGCTGCTACTTTCTAAGATATATCCGGTATGAACATAATTAAACGATGTTGAAAAGAAGCTTTCGTGTGGACTGTGTCTGTTACAGTACTGGCCTTATTAACACTGGATGCAAAACTTACTATTTGAGAGCAACGGCACATAGCAGGTATACATTATGTACACAAAAGAAGATTACGCAAGAGGTTGTTCATTCATAAATCGCATTTGAATGTTTGGTAGTTTTTGAGAAAACTGTGTTATGTCACGTATAAGTAAAAATGTGTACCAGCGCTTGACGGAATTCAGCAGAACCAATAAAGTGGCTTATCGACACTGCGGTTCATTGTTCGGCGATATTGTTGCACATGTCGGTGGGGATTTCACGAGTGTCATGCGAATATGAAATCTATCGGTTCAGCAGGACCATACTCAACGTCATGTATGATCTCAGACGTCCCACGTGATTAGTGACTAGCACCCGAGAGGGCAAGTATGGTCCACTCAGTTATGCAGGGTCGTATAGCTACGGCTAGTAGCCTGAGTCAGGAGAATGGCTTCATTACTGCGACACAGGTATCCACAGGGCCAGTGCTACGACGTCTGGCAAGCCACGGACTGTCAGCACCGCTGCCATTGTGACTTCGCTTGGTGCAGCAGCTGTCAGAGGAGCGCCACATTGCTGAGCCGAAGACAGCACTGCGCACAAGAGAGGCACCACGTCGTCTTTTCAGGCGATTTTTCGCTATGCGTCCATCATCAATGTGGGCATATCCTTTGTAGGGTATCCGAAGAGAACGAACATTAACAGACTGCATTCGTCACAGTTATGTGGCCCAGTACCTAGCATGCTAGTATGGGATGCCAACTGGTGAACATTACGATCACTTAAGGTTCACGTAACCGGTAATTTGAACAACAGGCGTTGCCTTTATGACGGATTAAGGTCGGTGACTATGCTCTATTCATTCGATACTCCCATGAAGTTATTTTCATCAGTAATGCAAAACCATATGCCGCGCGGGGTAGCTTTGCTGTGTGAGGCGTCTTGCCACGCTTCGCGCGGCTCCCCCCCCCCCCCTCCCCCTCTCCGTTACCCCGCGGAAGTTCCAGTCCTCCATCGGGCATGGGTGTGTGTGTTGTCCTTAGCGTAAGTAGAGTCGTTACCACAAATTTCCGATTTTCCCAAAACCACATGTTGCTGGTACCGTTCTGACCGTCCGCAGCTCGTGGTCGTGCGGTAGCGTTCTCGCTTCCCGCGCCCGGGTTACCGGGTTCGATTCCCGGCGGGGTCAGGGATTTTCTCTGCCTCGTGACGACTGGGTGTTGTGTGATGTCCTTAGGTTAGTTAAGTTTAAGTAGTTCTAAGTTCTATGGGACTGACGACCATAGATGTTAAGTCTAGTGCTCAGAGATATTTGTACCATTTTTTGAATCGTTCTGACCTACATCGATATAGACAGCGTTCTACTGCGGCTTTGGTCAGTACGTTTTCCAGTTCTCTCATTTACTGAAAAAGTCTGACAATGACAGAACCGTTTTAAGGACGCTCAGGGCCTCTAGAAGAACTTCGAAGCCCCTCTTCGGCAATATGTATTCCTCTTTATAAATTATTGTATTACTTCCATATAATATGCAAATTTTATGTCTCATATAATTTCATTCCCCTAATTTAAGCAGCTACAGACTATACGCTCTTCGATTTTTGAACTATTTTCCGACAACGTAAAAAAACGTTCGTCAATGTACTAAGACTGACTGATGTAGTTGACTCTTTTAATGGTAAGCAGAAACAACAGTTAAGGCAAGTAAGTAGTGAAATCTCACCACTGTGTTTTGTGTCCTTTACCAATCAGAAGAGTGTAAACCTGCTGAGGCTGCCTTGCAATAACTTATCAAGTCTGTCAGAAAGTGGAGGTAAATGCTGTTCTACGTCAGAGTTTTCCACTTCGGTTCTGCTGGCCAGTCGCAGTGTCCTTTTCAGTGTTCTAGGTATTGCTGGGATATATAAACGTTTCCTCCCTTGTCACGCTTTACACACACACGATGAATATCGAAAAACGTACCCACATTAGATAATACGCTGATATACACTCTAGAAAAAGAAAAAAAGAAAAAGACACACCAGGAAAAGAATTACCCGTATGGGACGCAAAACGGGGAATCGGTCGAAGTTATGTACATGCACAAACAAACGAACAATTACAGTGTCAAAGAAACTAGTTGATTTATTCAAGAGAAACAGCTTCATAAATGGAGCAAGTCAATAAAGCGTTGCTCAACCTGTAGCCCTTATGCAAGCAATAATTCAGTTTGTCATTCATTGTCAGAGTTTTTGCATGTCCTACTGACAGATAGCGTGCCATATTCTGGCACACTGGCACGTTAGATCATAAAAATCCCAGACTGGTTGGAGGGCCCTGCCCATAATGTACAAAACGGTCACAATTGAAGAGAGATTCGAAGACCCTCCTGGCCGATGAAGGGTTCAGTAAGCACGGAGACAAGCAAGAGTGACTCTCCGCGTCTGCTCTCGATGAAATACAGGGCCAGAATGGCTTGCCACGAAGGGCAACAAACCGAGACGTAAAATGTCGTCGGCGTAGTGCTGTGCTGTAAGGGTGTCGCAGATGACAACCAAAGGGGCCTCGTTATGAAAAGAAAGTCACCCCAGACCAAACTCTTGATTGTCGGGTCGTGTAGGGGCGACAGTCAGGCAGGAACCATTCCGCTGCCTGGAGCCTCTCCTGACACATCCTCGTAGGTCATCGAGGCTCAGTGCTGATGAGTGAAGACAATTCAACACCAGTCAATAAGATTCCAGACCAAAGTCATGTGTGGAGACGCCCCGGACTTTTAAAATAAGTATGAGCGGACACATGTGAAAACCAAAGGAACCGATTTCGACTCCAACTCCTGCCCAAAGATTTAAATGATCTCATTGTAATCGTATTCGAAATATTCAGCAAAGCATTTATGATACACAGCATGTTCTCGTAAGTGATGAAGAGAACCACAAAACCCTCTCACATTATATGCGGTTTGGTTGTCGCTGTTACAAGTGCAAAAAGTTAATTTAATGAGCCTTTTTAAGACTTCTTTCCATCCTAAAACAGAATTAAAATTTTAGGCCACTACCTACTGATGATGTGCATACCCTAATACAGAGTAAGTGACCTGCGTGTTATTAACAACCTTTGTCATCAAGTTAAATGCCTAAGATAATTACTGTGGTAGGTTTTAACCATCACTAGAACAGCTGCCAAGCTTAACCGAAAGTTTCCCAACTTTCAAATGCAGAATGTCTTGAAAGTGTCTCTAAATTATTGCAGCTCACGTTATAAATTTAAGTTAAACGTAATTTAAAACTAATGTATATACCTCTGGAGAAAACAAGATTTCGCAGCACACTCATACGACAAAGAAACGCACTAAAATATTGCGACATACAACTTGGAGAAGCCTAATCTCCGTTGAGGTACTTGGTGAAGGTGTGAAACCTACTACTGAGACTTTGGCAGGAATGAATCAGCGCACTGGTGTATCTGAACAAGCTTAACATTGAAACGTGGATGGTAATTTCACAGAAATGCTTTGTACTATGGTATAGTTACTCTGGGCGAACTTAACGTTATTGGAAAGAATGTAAACCAGGATCGTAGGAACAGCAGTACTAGAGCCATATTGACACTAACGTTAACTCAGATGAGTAGCTTACTAGACTTTTGGAATATACTGTATTGCTTCACTTAGCGGTCTAAATTTTTTGGTGCAAAGGTGTACCAACAAGCGACTTCCAAGCGAAATTTGTTTACAATGCAAAACAAATAATATCAGTCGAACAAGTTGTGGAGCAAGATCGTAACATTGCATAGCATCCTAAGTAAGCGGAGCAATACACGGACGTGGAAGAAGTTATGGACCTTCATTTCCCGGCGTAGTGCCGCAACTCGAAGTAGCACAGAATCATAAAATAAGAAACAAGCAAGAAATATTGAGCCATGTGGCCTTTACAGACACCACAATTGTGAAACTGTTGACGGTGCAAAATTCTGGGTACGCACTGACTTTTCGATTGTGTCACATAGTTGTCCCGTGCATCATGTCGGGCGATCTGGGAGAGCAAATCATTCGCTTGAACAGTCCAGAATGTTCTTCAAAGCAAAAGCGAACGATTGTGGGCCGGTGACAAATCGCACTGTCATCCATAAAAACTCCATGGTTGTTGGGAACTTTAAGTCTCTGAATGGCTGCAAATGGCCTCGAAGTGGCCAAAGATAACCACTTCCAGTCAATGATCGTTTCAACTGGACTAGAGGACCCAGTCCGTTGCACGTAAACACAGCCAACACCGTTTTGGGGCCTCCATCAGCTTGCAGAGTGCCTTTTTGACAACATGGGTCTGTTGCTTCTTGGAGCCTGAGCCGCTCTCGAACCCTACCGTTAGCTCTTACCAACTGCATCATGACTTACCCGACCACGCCACGGTTTTCCACTGGTTTATGGTCCAACCACTTTGGTCACGAGCTCAGGAGAGGCGCTGGCAGTCAATGTCGTGCTGTTAACAAAGGCACTCACGTCCGTCCTCTGCTGACACATCCCATTAAAGGCCAAATTTCTCGCACAGTACGAACAGATACGTTCGTCGTACGTTCGACGTTGATTGCGGCGGTTATTTCACGCAGTGTAGCTTGTCTGTTAGCACTGGCAACTCTACGCAAATTCCGCTACTCCCGGTGTTTAAGAGATCTCCATCGGGCACTGTTTTGTCCGTGGTGATAGTTAACACCTGAAATTTGGTATCCTCGGCAAACTGTAGGCACTGTCGATCACGGAATACTGAATTCCCTAAAGAATTCCGAAACGAAATATCCCATGCGTCCGTCTCCAGTTACCACTCCGCGTTCAGAGTCTGTTAATTCCCATAGTGGAGACATAATCACGTCGGAAACGTTTTCAAATGAATCATCTGAGTACAAACTACAGCTCCGCCAGTTCACTACTCGTTTATACCTTGGGTACGCATCCTGCCTCCATCCGTATGTATTGGATGTCGCTATCCCACGACTTTTGTCATCTCAGTGTATATGTATACAAGACCCTTGTACCACGCGGTATACGTAAAATGTGATTTTATAACGCAGTATTACGATGACTTCACTCTTCAAATGTTAGAGAAAAGAATATCTTTACATGAGTGATATATCTGCATCCACATCTACACCTGCATGGGTACTCTGCAGATCACATTTAAGTGCTTGGCAGAGAGTTCATCGAACCACCTACACAATTCTGTATTATTCCAATCTCGTATTGCACGAGGAAAGAATGAACACATATATCTTTCCGTACGAGCCCTGATTTCCCTTATTTTATTGTGGTGATCGTTCCTCCCTATGTAGTACGCTGGCAACAAAACATTTTTGCATTCTGAGGAGAAAGTTGGTGACTTTAATTTCGTGAGAAGATTCCGTCGCAATGAAAAATGCCTTTCTTTTAATGATGACAAGCCCAAATCCAGTATCATTTGTGTGACTCTCTCTCCCAAATTTCGCATAATACAAAACGTGCTGCTTTTCTTTGAACTTTTTCGATGTACTCCGTCAGTCCTATCTGGGCAGTATTCTAAAAGAGGACGTACAAGCGTAGTATAGGCAGTCTCCTTAGTAGATCTGTTACACCTTCTAATCGTTCTGCCAGTAAAACGCAGTCTTTGGTTACCCTTCCCCACAACATTTTCTATGTGTTCCTTCCAATTTAAGTCGTTCGTAATTGTAATACCTAGGTGTTTAGTTGAATTTACAGCTTTTAGATTAGACTGATTTATCGTGTAACCGTATCTCCAGCGCTTTAAGAACACTTTACAATTATGCATGCTTAATCCTAAACTTCACTTCACTTCAAAACTGCTAACTATTAGTCTTACGATTCATGATATCTGACGCAGAGGTCAAGTAGCATGGAAGCTTAATTCGACTCGATATCCAGAGCGCTTAGGGCTGTTGTTGCTGTCGGAGGCGGTGGCTTTGTACGCTAAACTTTACAAATCACTTACAACTTTAATCACTTATGGTTCCTGCAATACTTACACTCATAATAAGTAAATATTTTTTCTTGCTATTCTTCCTGCTCTAGCAATTTTAATGGCGAGCAGTGTAGTTTACGTCGACTTCAAATACTGGCACAAATGCTGTTAGGAATACCATTTGCATGTTGTTTTAAAAACCGTGATAACTTCGACATTTTGTTTTTGTTGCTGTTGTGGTCTTCTATGCTGTGCAAGCAGCTTGAACTCTGAATAACTGCTGCAACTAACGCCCATTTGAAGCTGCTTACTCTATTCATCCGTTGGCCTCCCTCTGCAATTTTTACGTACCTCACATTACCAGTCTGACTCTTTCTTGATGACTTTGGACATGTCCTGTCAACCCATCCTCTCTTTAAATTAATTTGTACCACAATTTTCTTTTCTTTTCGTTTTGATTCGGTACCTACTCATTAGATCTTCCCGTCCAATCTACAGTGTCCTTCCGGGGCACCATATTTTAGGAGCTTCTGTTCTTTTCATGTTTCTACACGTTATCGCCCACGTTTCTCTTCCGTAGAGGTTTTGTCGTTACTTACAGCAATAATGCGCTCTCGGCTGGAGACAGAAGACTGCGACAGTGGGGCCGTTGCCAGGCAACAGTCTCCACGAGGCCTGCGCGTCACAAGACATGAGCGTCCGCGGTCTCTGCGGATCAGCTTCACTGGTCGCTGTTATCTTCCCACCGGGTGAGTTTGACAGGAGCCACTGCGAGAAATTTGTTGCTATCTTTCCTGCTGTTTCGTTGCATCATCATATATTATTAAACTCTGCGTGCCTACAGATTTCTCATTTGGAACTTACTTTCAAACCTCGGCGTTTTCCCAGTCTTTCACATCTGTCCGATCTACGTGACAACCACGTGGCTCGGAACATACAGGTTGTTTTAGCCACCGGCAGTTTAAGTCTGCCAAAATCAGAACTGATGTATAACTAAAAATCCTATGTGCGAAATCTATCGATGATTGCCTGGAGTTCACTGATTTGCTAAATATTACCCGCCCGCGAAATTTACACCACTACATCATGACGACATCGTATTGTAGCTCGTTTTGGTATGTCACACAATTTTCTTTATGAGATAATTTGAACGGTTGTCATGACTGCCTATGTCCGTGATCGTCCAGCTAGGATGTTTAAAGGGCTCTCTTGCTGTGCCTGATTCCACTATGCAAGACTTTATCCAGGACCTGAGGTAGAGGGGATGGTAACTAATGTCAGTTTTTCCGTGAATTTGTTCGCCCGTGGAAGTTTTTGCCTGATTGATGATTTTTAAAACGTTTTGTGTCCCAAGAAGTAATTGTGATAAGACGTAGGCAGATAGAAAACAAATTGTTTCGCAAAAGATCGACCCTTATCTGCTTCGTATGTTAAAAACAGATTACTTTGATTCCTAGGTGGTTGGCATATTTCATTGGCACATGCCAAGTACACCTCTTTCTATAAGTATGAATGCTATATTTCTTACTCAACGATCTGAAATTACATCCTGCTTCTATGTAGACCGACATAACTAAAGCTGCCTTCATAGGAAGCCACCAAAAAGCAGTTCTCTGCGGCGCCCACAGCCTAAATACGCTAATGACCTGCCACTGCTGTCGCGACTCCGTGTTTCGGTCCATCATGGAGTCTGATAAGCAGCATGCCTCTCTTTTGCTTCCCTTACTCAATAACAAAATCAAAAATACTAATTTAAACGTTTGTCCTTGTGTCTCTGTTTCTTAAAGGACGAATAGTTAAAGGTTTTCTAAAAAGGCAACCAGTTTACCAAACTGTGTCTAAACATTCATGGTGGTGTCTGATTGTACTATATCGTGTATCCCTACCACTTTCGCGCAACGACGCTCTGAGCCTGTTTTTTTAGGGAATTAACTAGTTTGAACCTGGGACCTGTTGCTGGTAAGGAGACGCCAGACCACACATGACGTGTAGAATTCAGAAGAGTTCAGTGAGACTAGCGATGATATAACCAAATACTAAATGATCTCTGCGTCAGCTCCACTGCACTCCCTGTAAAAGAATCTTAATACTAATTAAATTTAGTGGAAAGGGTTCGAGGCTTTCCTATTTTTAGTTACCTGGTAAAATAACGTCGAAAAAGCAGTTAAGTTTACCACTGGAAATTTTATTCTACTCACAAAACATCGTTTATAAATTGCTCTATTGATAAAAGGAAATGTTTTAATACAGGATGGTAAAAACCGACTGCGTTCAACAAAAATGTGAACGAATATTCCCTAAATGGGTTTCCAAGTTCTACAATCGATCGAAGGATGACCTATGCCATATCACATCTATAATCTAGGTTTAATTTAAGTTTCACAAAAGAGAAAACTAGCAAAATGGTCTACAGTGACCCTCAATTATCTTTAATTACTTATTTAACTTGTCGTAAATTACAGTGGCTGATGTGGCTTCTCAATAACTATATAAAAGAAAAATCATCGCGTTTCAGATCTGTTCTTCAAGTGGCAAATGTAAACACCATGAGTTTTAATTAACGATCGACACTAGTATTACGCAAAAAAGAGGTGTAACAGATGAGTCTTCTGCAGTTCTGAGTGAAGCTTTATGCGCTCAAATATGCGGCATCGCGTGCGTTCATTACCTTGTCGGTGTTTAGGCAGCGTCAGGGCGACAGCGGCCGGCGCACCAGCCATCCAGCTCGCCGTCTCGGAACTCACTCTTTAACTTCTCCTTACTGCAATTTACCGAAGTTAGTTAAAAAAAACTATCTGGCTATGTTTTCATCTGACCAATCAGGGTCTCAATGTTAACCTGAAGCTCCGCCTACAAAAATTCTGTCTATCCAATGAGAAACGTTATACTTTTCGTGGTGGGGCAATGTTTTTTAAAGTTTGCAACGTAACAGAGACGCTAAAAAGTCTCACGCTAAAACCTGCAGCTGGTGTGGTCCTTTTAGCGTTATCGTGAGATCTATACTGTTCTTCTGGAGGGCTCTATCTTTTAACATGGGCTGGATGATTGTCCTAATGTAACAGACACGGGAAAAAGTCTCACGCTAAAACTTGCGGGTGGTAGTGGTCCTTTTTGTGTTATCGTAAGACCTATACTGCTTTTCTGGAGGGCTCTAGCTTTTGACATGGGCTGGGGGTTGTCCTTGACGTACCTGAGACGCGAAACAGTCTCACGCTAAAACGTGCGAGTTGTGTAGTCGTACAGGTAGGCTCGCGGCGTGGGTGCCCAGCCCCTCCCTTATCGTAGAGGCCTTCTAGCTTAACACGGTTCTGCTCTCGGCTTCTGTCCTCATTTCTCCCCTCGGAACTGCGTCTGCCTCACGGTGGGAAGGTACGACATGCATTTAGGCACTCTTATGTTAGTCTGTAGTATTCCATTTGCTCACTCGTTACTCGTATTACTTTGGTTAATTTAATGTCACGATTTATTCGGAGCTATGTGACATACTAGTAGATTTGCTTATTATGTCAGGGTTTTCATGGAAGGTGTTGGATTTGCCTTACACCTTACGTATGTGGCTGTTACACATAGTAATCCGACATCAATTTTTTACATTTTATTTAGATATTCCCGACTCTCTTTGTTGCACATCAATAGTTTTTCTTCTCTCTACATCGACTATCATCTCTAGCCGACAGTATGACCTACACGACCTTGTTATGACAGAGGTAGGGAAACCCAACATGTGACAAGCCAACATTTAACACGTAGCGTTAGCTGCTGCTTGCCCTGTGAGAGGTGCCACATAGTGGCGCCACGTGAAGGCCGCTGTTGGGAGAAGCGTTACGCCAACGGTGGCCCTGTTTCGCTTCTGCGCCACTGGTGGCGGTATTTCGTCACTCAGCGCGACAGAAGGCCACTGGAGCTGCACGTATGAAGGCGTCCATTTACACGAATGCTTTGCCAGCGGAAGTGCTTCTCAGCGCTTCCACGTGGAGGCAGCCTAAGTTGAACAAATGTATGTCGAAAGATACATTTTAAAGTTGGTTAGGTAAAATGCAGCCTAAGGCCAGATGAATTTGCGAAACCTCACAAACCATTCTCATAGTGACTCACCTCTTAGCAGCGTAGGACTCGTCTCTCCAGTTTGCCACGTTATTTTGCAAACCATTCAAAACGCAATGCAAAATACGTACATCTGTGACTAGGTGTGGTACTATGAAGCAGCCCTTAACATCGAGGAGGTTCCAATCCTGAAGAACGCATTTTCTGACCTTTAAACACTTTCTTCCCTCTCTTTCAACATAGAAATGGTAGTTTTTTGTGCAACATTGTTTGGGTCTATTAATTGTCTTCTTCCGACTGTAGTGCAGGACGTGGTTCTAACGTGGGTCTCCTTGCCCACAGACAAATGGTAAATTACTGTTGTTATTCCGCTGTGAAGTAAGGCGGTCCTTAGGAGAATCGGAAATGGATGAATAACAGCTACTTTGCTGCCATGTTTGTTACTTGTAGGGATGTGGCGACAGTATGCGCGCTCCAGGCTGTAGGACCGGCTCCTGTCTGCAGCATGGTAAAGGATTCAACGAATAGCAACAGAAAAGTAGTGTAGAAATTATAGCCGCACTATTCTGTAAAGGATCGCATCCATCTTGACTGCAGAAAAGCGCCAAAAGCGTAGCCATATTACGTAAACGGGATAATTTCACATGAATCTAAGTGAAAACCAATTTACGAGACATGTGCAGAAAGTAATATTTTCATGTTTATTTTAGAAAAAGTACACTTTAAAAAATTACGAGATGTTGTTGATACACTTGTTGACTATTTGCACACATAACAGCCATCTCGTCCAGTGCATGTAGTGAGCTGTGGCACAAGGTTTGGCATGGCCTCCTTGAAGAACTCTCCCACCACCTCCTTTCCTGACTTGGAAACCTCTTTTTGCACCCGCTCATCTGTTGAAAACGTAATTCCACTCATGTGTGCCTCCATGGAGTTGAGAGCGTCAAGTAAGGATAATATGTGGGCGGGGGTGGGGCTTGGGAGGGGGTGGGGGGTGGGGGTGGGGGTGGGAGAGGGGGTTCGAAACACCTCAACCAAATGAATAATGAGGCTGTGCCATTACGTGTGTCGTCCTGCAGCAAGTACCCTCCTCTCGTCAGTACGCCCCCACTCTTTGTACTGAATCCTCCTTTTGAAGTTTTTAGGGCCTCACGATACCGTTGTGGGTTGATCGTCCCCCAGAGGCAGAAATTCTACAAAAATGATGCCTTTACAGTCCGCAGACACCAAAGCCATGATTTTTTGCCTGTGGAAGACGTGTATATATCTGTTGTCTATTGTCAAACTACAATTTATGAAAGATGTTTTATTTTATTAATAGGATTAAGTAGAAATAATTAATATCTGTCATGTCGAAATTTATTGTGGTAACAGGGAATGTCTGCACCAAGTATTGTTGGTAAGAGAGACCGCACATTGATATATTTTTAAAAAGGGCGGGAGAGAAAAAATGGTTCAAATGACTCTGAGCACTATGGGACTTTCCATCTGTGGTCATCAGTCCACTAGAACTAAGAACTACTTAAACCTAACTAACCTAAGGACAGCACACAACACCCAGTCATCACGTGACAGAGAAAATCTCTGACCCCGCCGGGAATCGAAGGCAGAGAAAATCCCTGACCCCTCCGGGAATCGAACCCGGAAACCCGGGCGTGGGAAGCGAGTACGCTACCGCACGACCACGAGCTGCGAGAGACACCGTATGGATACATTTTGAGAAAAGAGCGGGAAATACCGCGCATAGATACATTCTGTAATGGGAGCAGGGATTGTCTCCACCAGAAAGCATTGTTGGCGGATGAGACCGCACTTCAGCGTTCGTAGGAAGTCAGTAGTAAGCGAGAAGTGAAGCTAGTCGGTAGCAGGTCTGAAGCGAGAGGTTGAGAGGAGCGGTGTGCCTGCCAGCCACTAGCTATGATGAACTAGAGATTATAAACGGATGTACAGAGACATCAGCAAACTATTATCACAAGAGGAACTAGTATTATTGAATTATTTTTTTGAGAAACTGAAGACTACTGAAGGTATGTTTGCGCAATGCTAGATGCAAGATTATTGTAATAAGTAAGTCTCATTTGAACGTTTTAAAATAATTTCTTTCAGAATATAATTAATTTTGGCCAGCAATATTGCATTACTGATTATAATCCATCCCAAAAACCATCAAAGTAAAACTCTGCATAATTTTATTGTTGTCAAGAAAAAGTTTAACTATGAATTACTTAACTTCAGTCAAATTAATTTAAGAATAATGTCAGCTTTGCTATTAAAGACTAACGTCAGCTTTGGTAATAAATACAGCCACTTCTTATGACAGCCCACCAGCAGCTAATAAAGTATAGTAAAAAGAGTAAGTATATTCATGTCGTAGTTCGATGTAGCAGTCAGGTGGCGATCCAGTAACAGAAAAAAGGTTTTGGGTTATTGCATATAACAACTGAGGGCCACGACGACGACACATTCTATGTTTCGAATAAATAACAAGAAAAGCACTTTCAATAAGCAGCAATTAAATTTGTATGCGCCGATTGAGAAAGAGAATAAATTTCAAAGGGAAGATTTCATTTGCTATTATTTAGCAAGAGATAGAAATTCTAAGGGAAGGTTTCATAGGTTATTGTAGAAGGAAAGGTTGCGTAACAAAAGAGATATAGAGGAGACGGGAAGGTTTCACCTGAAATTATGCTTTTCAGTTTTTGACAGATGTGGAATCGGTGTGGTCCCACTATGAAGGCTTTATGTTAGTCTCAGGAGTGTAATGGGCCACCGACATTTCACCTCCAGTCACAACAGAACCAATCGTCACCTTCCAGTTCAAGACGCTCAAGAAACTCGTGGGCACTATTGACCCGGTTTTTCATGTAATGCTCTATCAGTTGTTTTGGAATCCATGTTGCACACAGTTTCTGCTATCCCACTATTTCTGTTACTGTATTGTATGAGAGAGTTCTGGAAGCTGTGGTAACACCGCAGAAGTTTCAACCACGGTCAATCGGCTGTCTTCACAAACAGCTTCCTCCATTTTCAAACAAATGGTTCAAATGACTCTGAACACTATGGGACTTAATTTCCAAGGTCATCAGTCCCCTAGAACTTAGAACTACTTAAACCTAACTAACCTAAGGACTTCACACACATCCATGCCTGAGGCAGGATTCCAACCTGCGACCGTAGTGTCCACGATTTTCTGCACCAACTCACCACTAAAAGTGGAAAGTCATGGACGTTTGTTCTACCTCCACTAAAGACACTAGACCACTTAAACATACTCGTTCTGTTCACAATACATTCATTGTAAACCATTCCAATTTGGTAACATATTTCGGTACGAAGAATGAAGCAGATCACATGACGTGGCTGGAACTTGGAGGGATTTCTAAATTGACATCTTTCACACAATCGGTTAGTACAATGTGAATTTAAATTCTGCTTTCATGCTGCGATGCTCGCTCTGTTAAGGTGATCCCCCTCTACCACTCAGTATTAATAACTCTCAAATAACAGGAAACCACAGCCCATTATGAAACTACAATAAAATTCAGACCATTATCTGCTTACAGGCGTTGATATATGTCAACGGGGACAGTTGAAATTTGTGCCCAGACTGAGACTCAAATCCGTGATCTCCTGCGTACAGCCGGCTACGGAGGCCGAGCGGTTCTAGGCGCTTCAGTCAGGAACAGCGTGACTGCTACGGTCGCAGGTTCGAATCCTGCCTCTGGCATGGATATGTGTGATCTCCTTAGGTTAGTTAGGTTTAAGTAGTTCTACGTTCTAGGGGACTGATGACCTCAGCTGTTGAGTCCCATAGTGCTCAGAGCCATTTGAACAATTTTTTTCCTGTGTGCGTGGCAGATGCTGTATCCGACTGAGGTACCGAGGAGACAGCAGATAAAGCGACTACAGGGACTTATCACCGGCATATCCCCGTGAGACCCAGTTTTCCAACTTACTGTCCACACACTGCATTGGTAGTGCCCCTGCCCACTATACTCATTAGTCTTGGCAGTCAATCTACCCGTTCCAATAAGAGTTTGAGCAATGTGAGTGAATCTACACTGAACAAGGTCATTGGTCAATACGCCTTATCTATATGAAGGTGGTGCCTGTTGTTTATTTTTTTAATATTTTTATTTTTTGTTTAGGGCGCTCAACTACTAAGGTCATTAGCGCCCAGTCACAAACGTAAGTGCACTAATAGTGTAGAAAAACTCAAGGGGGCAACATCAGAAAGGACTTACGAAGACGTAGGGAAAAAAAATAATAAAGTTTGATTTTTTGGACAAGTCCGTCAGTGAAATAAAACGAAGGACACGAACAGCTGCTCGAGCGTCATCAGCTGAAAGTTCCTGTAAGGTAGACGTCAGACACAGGAGAACACGAGAGTGAATAAAACGGGGACAGGACAATAAAACATGGCGAACCGTCAATGGATGACCACAGGGGCACTGCGAGGCGGGGTTGGCTAAATCGGCAATGCCCAATCCGTAACCTGGCCAAAATGACCTCCTCTCGCCGGGAAGTGCGTGAGGAGGTCGTCCAAGCCGTCGGGACTGGTTTGATGGCCCTAAGATTATTTTCATCGAGAGAGGACCAAGCCTCATGCCACAAAACGCGCCGACAAAGAACCCCACTAGCATCAGTTGATGGGACACAAAAGGAAGCTGTCCGAGGCAGGAGAACAGCAGCCTTGGCCGCAGCATCAGCAGCGTCGCTCCCAGGGGCACCAAAGTGGCCAGGAATCCACAAAAAAAGCGACATGAACACCGGTATCAGCTAGTGACTGAAGGTACTGTTGAATTCGTTGCACGAGTGGATGGTCCGTATATGGGTCACGGAGACTCTGAATGGCGCTCAAGGAATCAGAGCAGATGGCATAGGGGATTGACGATGGCGGCCGATATACTGAACAGCCTGATAGAGACCAAAAAGCTCAGCTGTAAAGCTTGAGCTGTGTTCAAGGAGCCAGTATTGAAAGGTATCACCTCCAACGACAAAGGCATATCCGACGCCAGCAGTAGTCTTGGAGCCATCTATGTTCATAAAGACGTTATTAGCGAGCCTTGAAAGAAGTTCGACAAACCCCGAGCGGTATATCGAATCCACGGTCCTCTCCTTTGGGAGCGAGCTGAGTTCAAGGTGAACGCGAAGTAAATTGGTGATTCCTTGATGTCTCAGAACATGTCCTACCAACCGATCCTTCTTCTAGTCAGGTTGTGCCACAAACTTCTCTTCTCCCCAATCCTATTCAATACCTCATTAGTTATGTGATCTACGCATCTAATCTTCAGCATTCTTCTGTAGCACCACATTTCGAAAGCTTCTACTCTCTTCTTGTCCAAACTAGTTATTGTCCATGTTTCACTTCCATACATGGCTACGCTCCTTACAAATACTTTCAGGAACGACTTCCTGACACTCTATACTTGATGTTAACAAATTCATCTTCTTCAGGAACGCTTTCCTTGCCATTGCCAGTCTACATTTGGTATCCTCTCTACATCGACCATCGTCAGTTATATTGCTCCCCAAATAGCAAAACTCCTTCCTAACCTAATTCCCTCAGCACTACCTGACTTAATTCGACTACATTCCATTATCGTTGTTTTGCTTTTGTTGATGTTCATCTTATACCCTCCTTTCAAGACACTGTCCATTCCGTTCAACTGCTCTTCCAAGTCCTTTGCTGTCTCTGACAGAATTACAATGTCATGGGCGAACCTCAAAGCTTTTATTTCTTCTCCATGGATTTTAATACCTACTCCGAATTTTTCTTTTGTTTCCTTTACTGCTTGCTCAATATACAGATTGAATAACATCGGGGATAGGCTGCAACCCTGTCTCACTCCCTTCCCAACCACTGCTTCCCTTTCATGTCCCTCGACTCTTACAAATGCCATCTGCTTTCTGTACAAATTATAAATAGCCTTTCGCTCCCTGTATTTTACCCCCGCCACCTTCAAAATTTGAAAGAGAGTATTCCAGTCAACATTTTCAAAAGATGTCTCTAAGTCTACTAACGCTAGAAACGTAGGTTTGCCTTTCGGTAGGGTCAGTATTGCCTCACGTGTTCCAATATTTCTACGGAATCCAAACTGATTTTCCCCAAGGTCGGCTTCTACTAGTTTTTTCATTCGTCTGTAACTCATTCGCGTTAGTATTTTGCAGCCGTGACTTGTTAAACTGATAGTTCGGTAATTTTCGGTTCTGTTAACACCTGCTTTCTTTGCGATTGGAATTATTATATTCTTCTTGAAGTCTGAGGGTATTTCGCCTGTCTCATGCATCTTGTTCACAACATGGTAGAGTTTTGTCAGGACTGGGCCTCCGAAAGGCTGTCAGTAGTTCTAATGGAATGTTGTCTACTCCCAGGGCCTTGTTTCGACTCAGGTCTTTCAGTGCTCTTTCAAACACTTCACGCAGTATAATATCTCCCATTTCCTCTTTTCCACATCCCCTTCCATTTCCGTAATATTGTCCTCAAGTACATCGCCCTTGTACAGACCCTCTGTATACTCCTTCCACCTTTCTGCTTTCCCATCTTTGCTTATTACTTTATTTCTGTCTGAGCTCTTGGTATTGATACCAATGGGTCTCTTTTCTACAAAGGTCTCTTTAATTTTCCTGTAGGCAGTATCTATCTTACCGCTGATGAGATAAGCCTCTACATGCTTACATTTGTCCTCTAGCCACCCCTGCTTAGCTTTTACACTTCCTGTCGATCTCATTTTTCAGATGTTTGTATTCATATTTGCCTGCTTCATTTACTGCATTTTTGTACAGGGAATGCCACAAAAATTCTCAAGACCATAACGCTTCCTACTCTGACCTGGACCCTTCCGACGATTGTTGTGTGTTGACCGTCTGTCTACTGGAGGATAAAACATGATTCATCTGAAAGGCCACTGTCCTTTACTCCCAGCACGACTACTCGCCATACTGGCGTGCAGATTCCAGCGTTCATTACAGATGAACAACGGCCATCACGCGTACGTGAATCAGTTGCCACCTGAGGAGGTCCGTAAGCAGGAAAATTCACTGAACTGTTGATGAGGAAACGTCGTTCGCAGTCCTGTGACTCATACGGGAGGTTCTTTGCTCTACAGTTGTACGTCTACTGGCCAGTACACATCTCTGCTGCTGCCCGTCATACCTGCCATCTATGGCCCACGGCGCAACACAGTCGCGTGGTCGCCAGTGTAGAATGGGGCCATTTTGCCGCGCACTGTTTATTTTAACTAGAATTGCACAAGGGCAGTCCATGGGCTTAGCAATTTTGGAAATGTTAAACCCTTGGCCCGAAAGTAAATTATCCCGCACTTTTGGATGTCAGATAAATCACTCTATTTCTGCATTTCGATGACAACTGCACTCTTTTCCCCGTCCCTCCAAACACGCTTTATATACCCTCCACTGTTAGTCCTGCCGCATATCGTCTGTAAGTGATTATGGCAAGATGACGTCGAACATAAGCGGTGGTCACATTACTGTCGATTGACCATGTATTATGAATTAGGGTGGCAGTATGCTACACATTGTAAGAGGTGGCTAACTACTGGGTGCTGGACAAAGACGATACCGTCTACTCCTTGATGTGGCTTCTCATGAAGTATTTTAATGTACAGCTGCAATTCTGAGAGGAAAATTTTGTCATGGGGACGTTGAGAAAAACTGTAATAGCTTTTATCATATTAGACGAAGCGAAGTTCTACCTTTAGAGATACTCTGTCACGAAATGATTTGAATTATACTATACATGTTATCTGCGCCTCATAAACTACAGTATGAAATTCAGTTCTAACCTTTCTCCGTGACTTCGCATGAAGGGTGGTTTTCTGAAGTAGTACAGCTTGTTGTTGTTGTTGTGGTCTTCAGTCCTGAGACTGGTTTGATGGAGCTCTCCATGCTACTCTATCCTGTGCAAGCTTCTTCATCTCACAGTACCCTCTGCACCCTACATCCATCTGAGTCTGGTTAGTGTACTCATCTCTTGGTCTCCCTCTACGAATTTTAGCCTCCACGCTGCCTCCAATACTAAATTGGTGATTTCTTGATGCCTCAGAATATGTCCTAACAACCGATCCCTGCTTCTGGTCAAGTTGTGCCCCAATCCTATTCAATACTTCCTCATTAGTTATGTGATCTACCCATCTAATCTTCAGCATTCTTTTGTAGCACCACATTTCGAAAGCTTCTATTCTCTTCTTCTCCAAACTATTTATCGTCCATGTTTCACTTCCATACATAGCAACACTCCATACAAATACTTTCAGAAATGACTTCCTCACACTTAAATCAATACTCGATGTTAACAATTTTCTCTTCTTCAGAAACGCTTTCCTTGCCATTGCCATTCTACATTTTATATCCTCTCTACTCCGACCATCATCAGTTACTTTGCTCCCCAAATAGCAACACTCCTTTACTACTTTAAGTGTCTCATTTCCTAATCTAATTCCCTCAGCATCACCCGACTTAATTCGACTACATTCCATTATCCTCGTTTTGCTTTTGTTGATGTTCATCTTATATCCTCATTTCAAGACACTGTCCATTCCATTCATCTGCTCTTCCAAGTCCTTTGCTGTCTCTGACAGAATTACAATGTCATCGGCGAACCACAAAGTTTTTATTTCTTCTCCATGGACTTTAATACCTACTCCGAAATTTTGTTTTGTTTCCTTTACTGCTTGCTCAATATACAGATTGAATAACATCGGGGATAGGCTACAACCCTGTCTCACTTCCTTCACAACCACTGCCTCCCTTTCGTGCCCCTCGACTCTTATAACTGCCATCTGGTTTCTGTACAAAGTGTAAATAGCCTTTCGCTCCCTGTATTTTACCCCTGTCACCTTTAGAATTTGAAACGGAGTATTCCAGTCAACATTGTCAAAAGCTTCCTCTAAGTCTACAAATGCTAGAAACGTAGGTTTGCCTTTCCTTATTCTTTCTTCTAAGATAAGGCGTAAGGGCAGTATTTCCTCACGTGTTCCATTATTTCTACGGAATCCAAACTGATCTTCCCCGAGGTCGGCTTCTAGTAGTTTTTCCATTCGTCTGTAAAGAATTCGTGTTAGTATTTTGCAGCTGTGGCTTATTAAACTGATGGTTCGGTAATTTTCACATCTGTCAACACCAGCTTCCTTTGGGATTATAATTATTATGCAAGCAGCCACGCAAATAAAATTTCCTCCAGTGATATTTCGGCCGCGTATCGTCCGCCCATCCTCAGAGTGAGTAAAAAGACTGTCTACAAGATACCAAGCGCGGCCTTATATGCTCCACCGCCACGGTACTGCGCATGCGAGTCACAGATGCTGGTCGGCGGCAGAGACATACGCTTATACATGCGCCGCCCTAAGCTTACCCACTACTTAACGTAAATCATTCTCAGGACAAACACACACATACCCGTGGCCATGGGAGGACTCGAACCTCTGCCGGGACCAGCCGCACAGTCCGTGACTGCAGCGCCTCAGACCGCTCGGCTAATCCGGCGCGGCTTTATTTTTCAATTACCACCAAAGAGTGTCACACCAAACAAAGAAAAGTTTCTTTTTTAAAATAATCATACAAGTTTCCATGCCATGTAAAAAGTAGTACACAACGATAAGTTATGCCCCTGAATTGGAGGTATTGGGCTAGCAACGACAGTGTTTTGACATAATTATTTTCAGCTTCTTTATTTTGATCACTAGTGAGCATTCTAACCAAGTCAGACTTAGTGATTAGTACTCCACCTTGTTTCAGTTTTGCGTCAGAAATGATTGCCTTTTTTTCCAGTTAGGCTTACGATCACATTGTAATTGCGAAGTAACTGACGTAGAGATGGGGAGTTACATTTTTCAAGTTTATCGGTGAAGGACACTGAAGCAATAAGGTCTATAGACATATTCTTTAGTGTTTTATTGAAACTCACGAAGGCTTTCGGACTCTTGGTTACATCACCAGGTGCAAATAGTTTTAATATAATGACGACTTCTACTATCAAGTAAGATACGGTGTTCTGAAAAACCCGGGAAGAAAATTAAAGTTTTAATGCCGGCAAATGTTGGTTTATCCATTCTGTAACAACACATCTCGAGGCGCACGCTTGCTTATCGTACATACTCCCAGGATCTGAAATTCATCATGTGATTCAATAAAACCACAAACAAATTGTCACTGAAGGCCATTTTTATACATATCTCCAGCGTATCGTATGCAGTCACATCCGCAAATGCAACATATGGCTAAAACTAAACGAAATTTCATGATTATTCGATAATTTCATTGTTAATTTTCCTGGACAACAGTGGTACTTTACATTGTTTGGACACCACTCGAAGTACTGCTATCTTGTGAGTAGACCATCGACTGATAGCTGAAGGTTTCGATGTAATCGATGCAGTGATACGCCTGTCACCAATTTCTAGTGTAGTCTCACTATCAAAGTACACCATTTTCGTATTTTGGCCTGTTACCTTGGGAAGTGGATAGGGATTTGCAATAACGCAGGTCTCTTGCAATAGCTACTGATTGGAGTTTTACCATAAGGAATTCGATCATTAACATTTTCACACGGAAGGTTCAAAGGCATTCTCGACACATGCGTTTGAGAGTGAAGTTAAATTCTACATAACCCAAAATACTACCCTTAAATATTTATCTTCGGTGCCATTAAAAGAACTGAAAAAATTAGCTGTTCATATGTACCAATTTCCATTTGTCAGAGAGGAAAGTGGCAAGTGACGTAGTGATAGGACAAAGGGGCATTGTGCACTTCCAGTAATGATTGAAAAATACTGCTAACCTTCAGAGGTTCGGAGATAAGGTGCTGTAAGGAAAAGTGTAGCTCTAAAGATGTGTGACTTTTCTTCATCAACGATGCAGCCCGTAAGCATGTTACCGCATTAGTGGATTAATTCTATGTATTTGAAAATGACGTCAGCAATCGTCAACACTTCTTCAATATGTATATTGTTCTCTCTGTGGAGCGGAATCGTCTGGAAATGGAGCTCTTTGCTAATAGCCTACACTCCACCTCGTTCCCAAGCATTATGTCCCAGACACAAGCTAATGAAGAACATATCATTTATTAACTGTTTCGTTTTTTGTGTGATGACTTCGAAAAGTTTTCTAGCTTCATGTTTTGCCCACTGTTGTGTATCAAAAATCTTGTGAGAATACTTAACACCGTTCAGTAACAGCTTCGACATCGTTAAGTATGCCCTAAATTGTTGACTCAATTTAATTTTTAAACTGTGGTGTGTTACAGCCTCACAGAGCTCATATGGTTCTTCGCGGTGTTATCCCATTTTCATTACACAATCGGTAACGTACAATTCATATTTCACTGCAGGTCTAAAACTTTATTTGTGATCAGATAGTCTGCCTTATTCCATAACGGAGACTTCATTTAAGCAGATAAAAGTTAAGAAATAGATCTCTAGGTGACCTTGTAATTTTTAGTCTGTGTATTTTTCGCTTCCGAACGTCAGTTTATAATCTTCAGAAAGGTTATGAGGAAGTAGCCTGGGAAATTTCTGAACTGGCACATTTCGACCGAGACTGCCCAGTATAGCACAGCGGATAACGTTAATTCATTACTTGATTTTGATCTCCGCCTGGATGATCTCTGGGCTCGATAGAATTAATATATTTCATGCTACGCTACATGAACACGTAATTAATGAGCTATGGAGTATTAGAGCGGTTAATACCAGCCTAGAGCAAAACGAAGTTAATCTCAGCTGGAACAGTATATGCTGTATTTGAAGAGTTGCAGTCATTTGCACGAAGACTCCTTGACTGACAAGAGAGGACATCGAGAGGACATCTCGTCATTCGCTCGTTGACAACGTGGAATGCGACGTTATGTGTTCCGTACTGCCATTATGTATTCAGTGTTTAGCAAGCTTGCTGGTGGGAGGGATCAAGCGTAAGGAGTTGTTAGCGGTGTGCTTAACCAAAGGCAACTATTCATTTTAGGATGACTGTGTCTGAATGATACATCTTAGCAACACGAAATTTGCAATGAATAAATACAGCTTCGAGAACGCGAACAGATCGCTTCGTTTGGTGTGCCAAACCTATGGTCTCAGTCCACTTAAGAGTCTTGATAGAAACGGAACAATGCGGAGAATTTTTGATACCATGGTATCTTAAGTGTGGCTTTTGTGCATCGTACGAGTGGGTGTGTGCTGTACATTAAGTCAGACTTGCATAATGAGTTGCTCAGTTACCCTACCGACACTGGAATTTAATGTATACCTACTCTCGACATTGCTACGGATAGAATCAGCGATTTTCTTACTTAGTCAACATAGAAAAAGGTATTAGCCGCCATACTGTCGTTGTGGCTTCGGCGTCAGTGGAAATTGCAAAAAAAAAAAAAAAAAAAAAAGCAAGAAACAGCGTAGACTTTTCCACTTTGGGAAAGCAAATGAAAGTGTCATTAATGAATATCTTCATAGTCAGCTCAAAGCATTCACCGTGGGACTCAAAGGTATTGGACATCTTTGGTTGGAATTCAAACGTATTGTCCACCACGTGCCAGAGACGTATGTGCCTACCAAACATGTAGTTGAAGGAAATGATCCACCTTGCTGCAACAAACATATTACGAAGTTGCTGAGAAAGAAGAAAACTTTGTACAGTCGTTTCAAACGTAGTCACTGCCACCCTGACGAACAGAAATTATGCGAAATGATAGCAGCTGTCAAAAAGTGAATGGCAGATTCTTTTAACGTATTTGAAAGCAATATTTTGTCTGCAGATTCTAAAAATAACCCCAAAAAATTTTTATCTTACGTAAAATCTATGAATGCTAGAAATAAATCAATACCTTCTCTTGCTGACAGTACGGGTAATGTAACGGATGCTGACAAACAGAAGGCCGAAATTCTAAACCTAGCTTACAAAAACGTCAATTCGTCCAGTCTTAGAGTATTGTTCTTCTGTATGGGACTTTACCAGTTGGGTCCCATTCAAGAGATTGAAAAGGTCCAAAGAAGAGCGGCAACATTCGTGACTGCTATATTTATCGATCGCGAGAGCGTTACAAATCTCAAAGAAAGTTTGAAGTCGGATGCACTTGCAGATAGACGACGCACAAAACAGAATGGCTGCTTACTAAATTCCAAAATCCGATCTTCGTCGAGGATTTAGAGCATATACTATTACCACCAACTTTCAAATCGCGAAATGATTACCATTCAAAGAGAAAGGAAATTAGAGCTCGTACTGAGGCGTTCTGACAGTCGCTTTTCCCTCGTGCTATCTTCGAGTGGAACAGTGAAAAGAGGGAGGGGGGGGGGGGGAGATGGGGTGCAAATATGACTTTGGCCCGGATTGTGCCCTCCGCCACACAGTGCTTGGTGGCTAGCGGAATATATAGTAGTTGTAGTTGCGTGTCTTATTACAGGAAAACAACATATACGAGAAATTATTCGTTTCATTGTCACTGTAGAGACAATACTATCATACAATAGGACGACTTGTCTCAAAACGAAATTTGTCACTACTACTTTTCTGTCGTTGTTTACTTCGTTTATTGCTTTTGTTGGGGTATACAGTGCAGTTGGCTGGTTTGGTGGCTGAGGTAAAAGCACGCTCTTTCTTTTTAGAACTTGCTCACTAACGTGGCAAATGCAGTCCTTAGTTTGCGTAACCGGCGTAGCCCGCCTCTGTGAACAGCACGCCGGCCCTGCCCTGACGCTGGCAGTGCTCACTCGCCTCCGCATGCCCAGCGCCATCACCGTGAGCCACGGCTTCGTTCAGCTGGCCACGAAAGGCTTCTTGCACGAGATGCTGCCTTTCACAGCCGTGTATGTTGTGTGGCTGTTCGCTGTAGCTGGTGGCCAACTGGCCTTTTGCTGGGCCTGTTCCTCCGCCGTGTGAGCGCCGTCACGACAGCCATGATAGTCAATAGGGTTACGCTCCTCATGCGGCGCTGTGTGGCGTCTGATACTCTCCACATTCCAACGGAGAGGTTCAAAAATTGCTCTGAGCACTATGGGACTTAACTGCTGTGGTCATCAGTCCCATAGAGCTTAGAACTACTTAAACCTAACTAACCTAAGGACATCACACACATTCATGCCCGAGGCAGGATTCGAACCTGCGACCGTAGCGGTCGCGCGGTTCCAGACTGTAGCGCCTAGAACAGCTCGGCCACTCCGGCAGGCCCCAATGGAGAGGGTCCGATTATCAGCCACTGGTTTCTTCTGCATAGATATATACGTTAATTTGTGGCTATGATTGGTGCTGTAGCCACGTATGTTTTCATACTTGTACAGTTGGGCCAGACGTGAAACCTGTTTAACATTGATACTCAGGTGTAAAATTAAGGCCACAGGGAGCTGGGGGATGGAGTGCAGAGATAATTAAATTCAGCCAAATACTTTGGAAGATAGCTTGTTTCTGAGTGAACAGTGAAACCTCTTCTGTGTGCTTCTGAGTATGAGTGTTTAAAGTACGTAGGTCATTTGAAGTGTACTGCCAGGTTCGTCTTAGATGATGCTAAAAGGTACAAAGTGAAGCAAAGTCAAAACATCTACTGAGTAGCATGAGCATGCAATTAAAGTTAATTACATTCTTATCGACTGATTTCGTTAGAAGATACTACATAAATGTTTCCTGTGCGTATTATTACAATTTCACATTCTATGGCGATTAAGAATACCACATGCAGGCTTCAACTCCCCCTGCAGCCTAAACACTATTGATGAAAATATCTAGCATCATCAAAGATCGACATCATTACCCACGAATCAAACACCACTCCTCTACTACCGCTAGGGCCCTTGGCTTTGCAAGTGTATCACGGAAAGGAATGATTAATTCTTTCGTAAACGTGGGACACACTTTAGGCAAATTTTTGGTATATGATCCTTTGTCCACTTCGTATTCGATGATTATTAATGCACTCACTATTGTAGGAATACAGCATGTTCTCTTGCATCACTGGCCCTGGACAAGATCTGTAGGGAACCGGGTGTTTCTATCACTGCAGCTGGAGAACAAGTGTTGTCTGTGCATTGGGTCGTAGAGAATTTTGCGTTATTGTAGTAACAAGACTCAATGAGTTTCATAAATCTATATGTAAATGTTTCAGTTCTTTTTGCAGAATACACTACAGAAAACTGAAACACTCGCTGTTGAAGCTACACAACAAAATAATAAACTATAGATGTATTTTATATGTTTACTCAAATGATAGAAATTCTTCACAGAAAACTGAAACACTCGCTGTTGAAGCTACACAACAAAATAATAAACTTTAGATGTATTTTATATGTTTACTCAAATGATAGAAATTCTTCACATTAATGTAACTGTATTTCGAATATGGTGGTAGTTATCTTGAATTTCTGTGTATATTACAGTGAACCTGATTATGCTTTCAAACCTCATTCACAGCTGAACACTAAAATTGTCTATAAATGCTTATTTTCAGTATTTCTGAGCAGATGAAATTCCGGCTGCAGGTACATCAGAGAACACTGTATAACGTGAACATTAGGAATGTTTTTAGCGTAAATATATCGGGTGATCAAAAAGTCAGTACAAATTTGAAAACTTAATAAACCACTGAATAATCCATATAGAGAGGTAAAAATTGACACACATGCTTGGAATGACATGGGGTTTTATTAGAATAAAAAAAAGTTCACAAAATGTCCGACAGGTCGCACTGGACAGCAAAACGTCAGTGACTGCGCATGACAATCTTGTATAAAAGGAGCTGTAATGAGAAAGAGAATCAGAGGCGCCAGCAGTTGCAGCGTGTTGACGTTACCGGAAAAGGCTCTTTTAGTGAAGCTGTATTATCAGAGTAGGGAATGTGCTAGTTCAGTGTTACGATCCTATTGTCATGGAAAGGAGATTAGAACGGGTAACGGCCCGTTCACAAATGCAGCTGTGGCGAGAATGATTTCGAAGTTCGAACCCACAGGTTGTTTAGACGATAGACCCCGTAGTGGCCGACCGAGCACAAGGCGTAATGCTGCTGAGACAGTTCAGGAAGAAATGGAGACTGTAGCGGGTTCGTCTATGCACGGGGAAGTCAGCGCTCGTGCAGTCGCACGTCTCACCGCCCTTCTATACTCTACTGTTTAGTTGGCACTGAGGCGTACCCTCCGATGCTATCCGTACAAAATCCATCGGCATCATGAACTGTTACATGGCGATTTAGTGAAGCGGAGGGCATTTGCGGTGTGGATGTTTCAAAAGATGGCGGAAAATGACGATTAGTTGAGTAACGTGTTGTGGGCCGACGAAGCTCATTTCACGTTCCGAGGGTCTGTCAACGCCCACAACTGCAGAATTTGGGCTACCGAAAATCCTAGAACTGTCGTGGAAACTCCATTTCACGACGAGAAACTCACGGTATGGGTTGGATTTACCACATCTACCGTTATCTGGCCCTTTTTCGTCGAGGAAATGCATGTTTTGTAACTGCTACCGTGACGGATGAGAGGTACGCCGATATGTTACAGAATCGCATCATCCCCAGCCTGGCTGATAAACACCTGCTGGAACGTACGATGTTCATGCACGATGGTGCTCCACCCCATATTACTAGACGCGTGAAAGATCTCTTGCACGCGTTGTTTGGTGATGGTCGTGTTCTCAGCCGCCACTTTGGTCATGCTTGGCCTCCCAGGTCCCCAGACCACAGTCCGTGCGATTATTGGCTTTGGGGTTACCTGAAGTCGTAAGTGTGTCGTGATCGACCGACATCTCTAGGGATGCTGAAAGACATCATCCGACGCCAATGCCTCACCATAAATCCGGACAGGCTTTACGGTGCTGTTCACAACATTATTCCTCGACTACAGCTATTGCTGAGGAATTATGGTGGACATATTGAGCATTTCCTGTAAAGAACATCATCTTTGCTTTGTCTTACTTTGTTATGCTAATGATTGGTATTCTGATCAGATGAAGCGCCATCTGTCGGACATTTTTTGAACTTTTGTATTTTTTTTGGTTCTAATAAAGCCCCATGTCATTCCAAGCATGTGTGTCAATTTGTACCTCTCTATCTACATTATTCCGTGATTTATTCAGTTTGCAAATTTATAGAGGCTTTCTGATCACCCAGTACTATAAAGCGGCAAATAAAACGTACAGGTGCCAGTCAGTGCAAAGAAATCTTGTACATTTGAATTCTCGTACCGTTAATTATCAAAAGATGTTTTAAATTATCTTATATGAATTTATTTCACAATTCACTCATACCCTATAATAAAGATATGCTGAATGTTGATATGAAGAAGTATGTCTAGTTAGTTAAATATCTTCATGATCTATGGATCACTTGTATGTTAAATAGTAATGATGTAGAATGAGTCGTTAACGAGCACTTAATACATTCGTTTGTTAGTATGTCTATGTGCTGACCATTTAAAAGTATTTTGTTTTGTTTCTCTTTATAGGGATATGTGTTAGTAATTCTTAATCATCGCTATTTACACATTAAAAAAATTGGAAGTCCTCTTCGTAGTAGAAGAATCTGACAAAGAGAAACATTTTCATTTCTCAGATTTTTCTTTGCTGCCGGTCAGACATTTCATATCGCTTGGAAAGTGATTAAAAATTCAGATTGCAGCATTTTACACCGCTTTTTGTGCTAAAGACAACATCAGTGTGTTGTAATTAATGTCATTTTTTCCTGTTGCGTTATAATTATGCACATCATTGTTCTGTTTGAATTGCAGTGGATTCTTTATTGCAGACTATTTGAGGCAATAAGTATACTATGAAGCACCGTTAAAATCCCAAACTCATTAAACAGATGTCTGCAAGAGGATTGTTGGTGAACACCACATATTTTTCTTACAACACGTTTCGAGGCAACGAAAAATTTCTTTTTTGAAGATGAATTACTCCAGAACATTATTACAAATGACATTATTGATTCAAAATAAGCAAAATATGTCATCTGATTAATTTGTCTCTGCCTAAAATTTTGCAATGATTCTAATAGCAAATGCGACAGAAAGAAATTCCTTGAAGAGTTCGAAAATGTAATTTTTCTTGTTTAAATTCTCATCAATATGGACACCTAAAAACTTTGAAGTTTACAACCAACTCATTATTTCTTCACCCTGCGTTACACATATGATTTGTGCAATGCCTCTAGGTATGCGGGTTGTTGTATCTTTTTGAATGTGAGAATGGTGTCACTCAATGATACTTGTAAGAACATTTTTTGCAATTTCATCTGTTTCTATATACATGCTTTGACTGATTACAGTACTAGTGGCATCTGAAAAAATAGCTAATTCTGTCTGTTGTGCATTAGACAGAAGGGGGTTTTCGTACCTGAGGAACACTCGGGATATAAGACTCAGCCTTGTGGAACCTCATAAATGACTTCTTAAAAGTGAGAAGAATCTTCCATTTTCATGTTGCTGATTAGATACAATATTGGCCACTTGTACCATCAATTCCATAAAATCTCAGTTTACCCAGGAGTATGTTGTGGCTCACAAAGTTAAATGCCTTATGTAAGTCACAGACAATACCAACCAGTGTTGTTCTGTAATTTAATTCTCGTAGTATTTGTTGACTGTATATGTTAATGTTATTTTCAGTGAAGAAACTCGTCTAAAATCGAAACTGTGGTTTACTGAAGATGTTATTGCTCCTCATAAGGGGTACTATTGTACATTTTCTAAGACATTCTTTGTCATACACAACTTGAAACAGGTCACGTCGACCAAATGAAATGTAAGAACTCATAGCGACGTATATTAGGAGGCAGCAAGATCCCTTGGCTTTTGGTTTTGCAGTAGTTGACAACCATTTCTAGACGCAAGTAAGTGAAAAAAGACAGCGCGTTTTTGTTATCAAGTAACGTCTTCATCAATTACTTTAGTTTTAACGTAATCTGCGAGTAATTGCTGATGTTTGATATAAAAATGAAAAGGATTCCATAGACAGGGAAAGAACCTGCTCTTGGGCAACTTTTCTATAATGACGAAAAGGCATTAAATGATCTTCAAGCACATGTGTTCCAGCAGCGGTATGAAGAAAATGATAGTAATAATGGCGCCGATAATCGAATTATCCGATAACTTCACACTTCACACTGGATTTTCTCGAATTAAGGAATTTGATGACTTAGTGAAAATTTCAGAATGGCTTCACATCGAGGCTATGTATGATGCCTATAAGAGTCTCAACATCCTGCTGGCATGAGAATAGCGTAATCTGCGTGTCAGAAGTATGCTTCTACTTAACTATTTAACAGACTCGCATTTTTTCCACCTTGACTAATTTTGTAAGCTATGCATTGCACGTTCCTGGGGCGGGCAAATGTGGCCACAATGGTCTGGTGGAACGGACTATCACAGGTTGGGCTCAAACATTTACTTTTAAGACGCACAAACACATATACTTTACCTGTTTTAACATCAAGAGAAAGACGTTATAATCCAGAATCCGCTTTAACATCACGTTCCTTCATTAACAACTGGGCAGAACTGGTTTACGTTGGGAAATGACGTTTGGCAGAAGTCATGGTAAACAGAAATACTGTCGTCAATAAAGTAACTTACATCAGAAAATTTTATTTTCCCAAGACTACAAACTTCTCTCGGTCTCCTCCAAAGGTAAGTATGTGGGTTCGAATCCTGACCCAGTACAAAAATATTCATAATTTCATTTCAAGCCCTATCACGTGCACACCGGCCTGCTAGCGAAAGTTAACGTGCATTTTTAATGTCTGTTCATGTGTTGTCAACAATCGCAATAGGTGTCGTTATTTCTGGTCAAACACGCACACATCTTACTGTTGGTGAGTAAGAAATTGATACTTAAGCTATATTCGTGGTTGATAAAGAAGGACGGAAAGTGTGCGGTTCGGTTGTCGCTCAGGCACAAAAATTTGTATCCTTATTTTACATTCAAACACCTAGCAGCTGGTAAGAAAAACCGATACGTGACATTAGATTTTACTTAGTTAACAATCCGATTACATGTTGGGTTTGTATCTCCGTCACAGAACTTCACATCATGTGCTTCATCTTTAAATGGATGCACACTTTGTTATTTCAGATTGGAGGTATATCAGACAACTTTCGTCGTTTGTTAACCCTTTGTGCATCGCATTTAGAAAAAAATTGGGGATATTTTTTGTGATGAATATTTACTGTATATGTTGCATATATGCCATATTCATTGCAAAAGCTCTTTTGAAGGTATTGGTTAACAAATAATATAATGATCCCAAATGGCATCATTAGAAATTACATAATAATTACTCAACAAAATGCATACATAACTTGTAAACTTACTGTATTTCCTTCCCTTGCCCTTGAGGAACTACATAAAGTTGGTACCATAACCAAGAATTTCAGTTTACACAGAATAAAACTAAACACAACAGTTATTGTTCACTCATAAATGCAGTAGCACAACTCACGACACTTCTCTGTTCTGCACTTCAAACAAACGGCGAGTCATGAAAGGAAACGCCACTGTGATCTGTTGGCCAAATTGGAACTATGTGAAGCGATACCAAGATTTTTAAAAAAGAGATGGAGCCCCTCCACGCCCACACCGGCATGATGGCCAACACAAAAGGTCAACTGCCATCTCTGCATAAGGGTTAGTATTCAGTAAAGTCAGGTGTCGCAGGATGTGGGTACTGCGATGTTTGCGTACGTCTGGTTAGGATTAACCATTAATACGCGCTCATCTGGAGATAAATTGGTCGAAATCTGACGAAGGGTAGCGGTTTTAAGGGCAGAGGAAAAAAAGTGCCAGGGCAAGAGCGAAGGGAAAAAAACCTCTGCGATAGTTAGATCGGGTGGTAAGAGCAGTAGCGGTTGTCTTACTGCCTACGATAGGTTGTGCAAGGATAGGCTTTGTTAGTAGTGGGTATCATGCTTGTCGATACATTGGCGTTGTGCGTTGTGCTGCTCGGCGGCTGGCGCTGGGTGCTGGTACGGAGTCCTCGTTCATCGTCAGCAACCTGCAACAGTTAGGTCTGTTATCGATCTTGTGTCCGATAGGTCATATACAGGAGACACAGTGTGAGGGAATGTTGGCAGCTTGTTTGTGCGCCTGTGGGCGAGCTCGTCGGTGTCCCTGCTGTGGCCTGTTGGTCGGCTGTAGTAGCAGCTGGTAGTTGCCAGTCAGTGTTGCTGATGTGCAGGGGCTTACCGACGTTTGTCGCTGTTTGCGTATGTTAGTTTACCACAGGTGGCTATGCCCTAGCTAGCAGTGTCTTTGGCCTCTAGTGTTTCCACCTGTAATGCCAAGAGGTATCATTGAAGCGAAGGAATGGGAAGCTCAAAAAAGCCAGGAGTACTTAAAGATGCCATTTGGAATCGCACACGCAGAGAGGTTAACAGGGACGAAAGGGTCTTGATAGGAGCTCAGTTTATTACAAAAACTGTCGTCTTTTATTTTCAGTTTTATATTTGCATACTGATATTGGTGAAAATTTCGGTAATTCATGAACCTTCAAGGCTAGTCAGCAATATGTTATGATTAAATTAGATTTCATTAGATTACATTAATACTTGTTCCATAGGTCATGAACACAACATTTCGTAATGATGTGTAAGGTGTCATTGTAATGAAAAATTTCTTTACATACTATGATTCAATTTCCTTACAACAATTTTTTTCTCTCGCTCTCATTCTTTTTTATTTTTATCTCTCTCCCTCCCTCCCTCTCTCTCTCTCTCTCTCTCTCTCTCTCTCTCTCTCTCTCTCACTCACACACACACACACACACACACACACACACACACACACACACACACACACACATTCTTTTTTATTTTTATTTATTTGTTGTGCTCGACTATCGGCGAGGCACAAAAACGTCCGTGAATGAGTTTCTTAGTTCTGAGTACACTTACTAAAGAAATATAAAAATAACTATGAGAGTTACTGATTTTTGATGCTTAGTTTGCAGTCAGTTCTGATTATTATAAGTAACTACACTCCAGTCCCTAAACCTAGTTACAGAAATGTGAATCAAACACATTGCATATTCCAGGCCGTAGCAGCTGCGTCTTTGAGACACCATCTATGGTCAGTTCCCAGCCTGCTTTAGGATCATATTGCTCGTCTTCTTCCATCTGGAACCGTAACTGAGATTTGGCAACAAGGCAACGTATGTTTGGCAACTCTGTGATCGACGAGTTACTTCCTGGTGTCCACGGAAATAAGCTTAAAAGTTCACTTCATTTGTCCTGTCATTTCCATTGAATAATCTCAATTATTATCACTTGATGTGTAACAAAAGATTGTAAATTTACGGTTTTCAGCCCAGGTAGGTCGTTGCACGTGGAAATCGCAACTAATCTTGTCCTTTAAATGGCGGTTTACGAGTTCTAGCCACTTTTGGCCTCGTGAGAGAACACTAAGGCTCATACCTTTTCACTAGCTGTGTGGTTATGTGCTCAAATGAAAAAGAGCTTATGTTACTGTTCGCGGTTTCAGTCTCGCTGACTGTAAAGTTTTTATCCCTTCTGTGAAAGAGTTACTAGCAGTCATATGAAAAATAGACAAGGAAATCGCAAGAAAATATTTTCAGCTCATAGTACAATAATGAAAAACTTACAATGCTGCACAACAGGTAACGCCTCTTTCCGCTGTTGACAAGCAAATTTTGGGTTTCCTGGAATACATAACTTTATTTATGAAATGCCACATCTGCATACCTCTTGAGTATGACACAGCATACAAATTAAACACAGACCCAATCGAAATCTAAGTGAGTAGTATTTTACTAATTCGTGCCGATAGAGGCATGCTTGTGTACAGATACTCAGCTTTATTAAAACAGACTTTCATCTTAAGGTTATTATGGGTAGTTTTATTTCATTTCTTATAATACAGTTCACAAATTTCGTAAGATTTCATTTCGTGTTGTTAAAACAACATAGTGAGAAATTAATCATCAACGACATATGAGAATTTTCTGATCTTCTCTATAACAATCTGACAATGCTCATGTAGTTTATTGATTACATGCATGTAGAAAACTTGTTCTGAGATAAAGCTGTTAAACAAGATTTGAAGAAAAATAAAATGCAACTGTATCACCGCAGCTAATGTAAAAATACTTTTCCAACGTATTTTGGCACGATGCACTCTCCCCATATACAACAGAAAAGTTTCGAGATACATCTGCTGCCTGGCCGTCTATTAAACCTGAAAAGAAGAAAATGTCGTAGAAGTTATCCCGTTTTCCACATGCGACTATTTTGGGTTGAGAAGTTCAGGGAATTATGTTCAAATTCCCATTAGATTGATAACGTCAGCAGACAGCAGAATTGCCTTTTAAAAATGCAACAGTGAATATACTCTAACACGAGACGTCTAATCTATACTGTACGATGGTTACCGTTACGCTAATGGATGACACGTAGCTACAATAACTCCAGAAGTCATCAACAATTCCTCCAGAACTTCGGCATTCCAAGTGCTGTGAGAGAATGCATATGGCCGAATCTAGACTTCAGACAAACAGACATTGACAGCTTTTCTTTTGCACTGCTCGACGTTTTCAACAAACAGATAGCGCAATAGAGTAGGCTAAATGGAAAGGAACACTTCCTATTTAAATTTCTGCATTCTACACCGTTGGCAGTTCTGTGTAGGTGGCAGTTACGTTTTTTTTTATTTCGGTGATTACAAAATGCAGTCGAATGTATGCACTGGGTAGCCGAGGCAGCTAGTTCACGGCGACTCGGTCAAACAAGTAAATGAATGTACTGAACATGCTGCAACCCACTACAGTGTGGCGCAACGGCGTTATGATATAAAAATGAATCACAAAGAAAAGGATTTGGTGGTGTTGTGGATTGAAAATGGATTCATATACTTACTGTCTGGCTTCGATTCCAACTTCTGCCGATAATTTTTGATAGGGAAAGATAGATTCGATTATCTTCTGGCTACGCCAAGTGAAGAAGGTATAATGGCATTGTGGTCTGAAATTCACATTAAACATCATATTCCTTCTCTACCAAGTAGACGTTAGGTTGATCAGCAATAAAGTCAGGAGTGGCGACAGGTAGATACTCTATCACCAATAACCATTCTTATGTTAGTTATTTATTTCTAGAGACGGAACGAATCCTATGTATAGTCACAGAACGCTTATTCCGTCTTTTATTTGAGCTTCCGTATGTCGATAAAATTGATTATGAAGTGGGAAGGCAACGCCCTTAACGCGGAATTTGATCCCTTCATGACAATACAGCTCGACTGCAACTTGTTATTTGTACAAACATGCAGATTCCTCAACATCACATATTGCGCGTGATTGGGCTCGAATCCTGACCCAACACTAAAATTTTCATTATGTATTTTCAAGCTCTAGCATGAGAACAGCTATCTGCTGGTGGATAATAATTCTGATTTTTAATGTATTTTCATTTGGTGTCAAAACTAACGGTATGTGACGTTTTTGACTCCCAGTGAGACACAGAACTATTTGCGAGATCACTGTAAGTTCAAGGATGTTATTCCGAGGTGCTGGTGGAGAAAAATTCTGTAGCTGACATCTCTTTGTGTATAGTAAACAACGATATGTGTGGGGTTCGATTCCCAGTCCGTATTTAACTCTTCGTCATATTATTTCTAATTCAAACATGCTCACATGTCGCTGCTGGTGTAACAAACCGATATTTAACGTTCGTTTTCTCTAGAATATAACGGCGATAGGTGCAGGTTGGAGTACTGGGTATGAAAAAATTAATGTATCGTCTCGTCATTTTAGTTCAGACATCTAGCTACTGCCGAGAAAATCCGATATGTCACAGTTGATTGTACTTCTATATCAATCCGATTAGGTTCTGGGTAGAATCCCTGTCCAACACAAAACTTTATCCCACGTCATTTCAAGTTAGTTACTTGGGAAGAAGCAATACCGATTTAACATCCCTCGTAGTTCGTTAACAGGGCCAATAGGTGCTAGGTAATAATTCACGTCCGTTAAAAATGCTTACTTTATGTAGTTTAAAATAGATATTTGGTAACTGACACCGTCTAAAATCGAGGTATATCACTCTCTGTGTGCCTAGTCAGGAATGACTGTTAGTTTCCGTCAGTCAAGAAATCCTTGCTTAGTCTGCATGACCTGGGTTTGAATCCATATGCAGAACGAGACGGTTCATCGTGTCATTTAAAGTTCATACATATTCTCAACTAGCTGTTCGTGAATAACTTAAAATGTTAATGTTGTTTGTATGTTACTTTGAAGAGGAAATCAAGAATACGACGAACTTACTACGTGCATTACCTATCTGACGTAATAACGAGGGTGGTAATGTTTCAGGTATGTGAGTTATTGTAATAAATGTGAGCTCACTAGCCTCAAGGTCAGTCTTATCTGTGAAAATGTGCTCCCTGATATTTGTAGTATCGTGCTATTACTTTACATCTTGAGTTATTGCGATACAGATAAGTGTTTTCTAGTGGCGACTTGGAAATATTTTCAGTAGTCAAACGACTGTACCAAGGAGGGATTAGACGTGCTAGACAGATAGGTTATGCGGGTTGCATAGGAAGCAGGTGAATTGCAATTCAGGTCGTTCGGATAATTTCGAGCTCGACTGTACATAAAATCAATAGATTTTCAGCGTGCTATGAGCACTGCGACTAACGAGTTAAAAAGCATGGAATACTAATCTCGAGCAGCTGCTCACTAGCCACACTTTTCTGCAGTTATTGCTATGGTGTAAAGAACGACGTCACTGGACAGTGCGTGAGTGATCTGCAGTGACGAATCACTATTTATCGTCATTCCGATGGGAGGGTTTGTATTTGGCGACTTCCAGTGTAACGTTACCTGTCACTGCCAACAGCGAAATGTGGAGGAAGTGGTGTTATGGAACGGTGTTAGTTTATGTGGTAAATGCTGGTTAGTGGACAATGATACTAAAAAAATGGACTAGCCTGTCCATAAGACGTGAACACAATGAAACATTATTGGGGTAAGGTAGAATGTCGAGTTCGCTCCAGATCACAGCGTCCAATATGACTACCTCTTCTCTTGAGGAAGAATGGGATTCCATTCCACCACACATATTCATAAACATTGAAAGTGTCCTGAAGCCATCATAAAATCAAAGGGTGGACACAACCAATATTAGTTTCCAGTAACAGGTGAGGATACGTTAGCTTGGGGACACTACTGCCTGAAAAATGTGAAAATATTTAATCTCTGGCAGATTTAAATATATATGTGAGATATTTAACTGATAAGAACTACAATGGACTTGAATACCTGAACCTAAGGTCACCACTGCTTGAAATATGTAAATACATTCAGTGTGATTTTACTGCAGAAGTTTTAAAAATTTAACTGATATGAATCACTCATCATGATCTGAGTGAAACAAAGTGATGTTGTTCTAGACAGGAACTCTCGATGACATGCCTCACGCAGGACGCCCAAGGGCTATTACTGTAGTGGATGACCGCTCTCTACGGATTATAGCTCTGAGGAAACCTGGTAGCAACGCCACTCTTTTGAATAATGTTTTTCGTGCAGCCACAGGACGTGGTGTTACGACTCAAACTGTGTGCAATAGGCTGCATGATGCCCAACTTTACTCCCGACTTCCATGGCAACCACGACACCATGAGGCGCTACAGTCTGGAACCAGGCGACTGCTACGGTCGCAGGTTCGAATCCTGCCTCGGGCGTGGATGTGTGTGCTGTCCTTAGATTAGTTGGGTTTAGTTAGTTCTAAGTTCTAGGCGACTGATGACCTCAGAAGTTAAGTCGCATAGTGCTCAGAGCCATTTGAACCATTTTGAACGACACCATGCAGCGCAGTACAGATGGCCCAACAACATGGCGAATGGACCGCTCAGGATTGGCATCACATTCTCTTCACCGATGAGTGTCGCATTTGCCTTCAGGCAATAGTCGGAGACGTGTTTGGAGGCAACCCGGTCAGGCTCAATGCCCTAGACGCACTGTCCAGCGACTGCAGCAAGTGGTGGTTCCCTGCTGTTTTGGGGTGTTATTATGTGGGGCCAACCTACGCCACTGGTGATCATGGAAGGCGCCGTAACTGCTGTATGACACGTAATGCCACCCTGTGCAATCAAATCGGCAGCATGTTGGCGAGGTATTCGTCTTCATGGGCGACAATTCGCGCCTCCATCGAGCACATCTTGTGAATGACTTCCTTCAGGATAACGACATTGCTCGACTAGAGTGGTCAGTATATTCTCCAGACATAAACCCTATCGAAAATGCCTGGGATAGATTGTAAAGGCCTGTTTATAGATGACGTGACGTACGAACTACTCTGATGGTTCTACATCTAATCGCCGCCGAGGAGTGAGACAATCTGGACCAACAGTGCCTTGAAGAACTTGTGGATTGTATGTCACGACGAATACAGGCATGCTTCAATGCAAGAAGACATGCTACTGGGTATTAGAGGTACCGGTGTGTACAGCAATCTGGACCACCGCCTCTGAAGGTCTCGTTGTATGGTGGTACAACATGCAATGTGTGGTTTTCATGAGCAATAAAAAGGGTGGGAATACTGATTGTATTGATCTCTACTCCAATTTTCTGTATAGTTTCCGGAACTCTTCGAAACTAGGTGATGCAAAACTTCTTTTAATGTGTGCATGAAACCGTTAAATGTGATTTGTAGCCTGAATTTAGCGATTGTGTGAAAATATATAAACTTCGTCATGGCGACATTATACATTGTAGGTTACAGCGTATAGTGTCTGTAATTCTATTACATCAGGATTGACTTTAACTGTAGCAGTCAAGGATCAAATTTTTCTTTGGAATATAAACTTCTTTGCAATAAAACTAATAGCAAACAAGGAGTTGCCCAGGTATTTATTTATAACAGTGAGAACACACCCATACAACGTAGCTTCTAGTATTGAGCTTAACGTTTTATGATGTCATATGTCCTGAACTATGTGTTGTATGACGATATCATTTTGTAGGTACTTTCAGCGGCAAATGTGGATACTTCGTGTCAAGAAGTTTTGCAAATGGAATTAGTAGCAACGAAGTAATTAATTAAAACGTCAAACACGATGCTGCTGTTTTTCACGAATTTCACTGTTCATGACGTCATATTTCCTGTACTGTGTGTTGTAAAATTATGTAATATTGTATGTACATTCAGAGAATTAGCTGTCGTAGAATTACATAATTTTTCAGTTAAATAAGTCCTATATGTGCATACTTCCCCCAAATGTGTCATGAATACAGCTAGTAGTGAAGTAATACATTATATTGTCATGCCTCACATGATCCTTTTATTGAAATAACTGCAGAAAAGTAGTAACCGACATTTATTTTTCCTTTAGTTAACTTCTAGGTTTATCAGTGAGAAAATGTTTCTTATAGGTTTGTAATTACATTTGCTGCTTGCTCTGATTATCAAATACTGGGTGAATAAAGTCTGGGAATTTACGCATCACTGGCAGCACATCTTTCTCACGCCAACACCACCCCAATCGCTTTGATAGGTAGGTGGTTCTTACCCCCACAACGATTGTTGCCCGATATTAAGGTGTATGTTTACCAAGTTTGGTTGAAATTGGTCCAGTGCTTTAGGAGAAAATGTGGAACACACATACACCCATACACATGTACTTTTATAGTATGTATGGGTTTATAACTACAGTATTATTGTTTGATTTTTTCCAATCCCTTCTGTAATATACTATATTGCTGATGCCTCATTTAAGCTATCATTAGAGGGAGAGAGATAAACATACTGATGAGGCAGTATAAAACACAGATAAATGAATTTACTGACAATGAAATATATATGGAAATACTATTGTTAATATGTGAGCTGTTATTTAATGCCAAGATGGTACAATATTTGACATGCACATTTTTATAGTGAAGCAGAGAAACAGAAAGCAGAGTGCGAGAGGGAGTGAAAGAGAGAGATAAAATATCGATGTGGAACATAATGCTGTCTGTGATTATGGAATTTTTTGGCAACATTGAATACTTTTGAACATGATGCAAAAACATTAAGATACGTTTGAGCATTCAGGCTATACAACGAGAGAGTGTTTCGTTTTAACGGCTCACTGTCAACCAGTGAGGTATGATTGACTTTTTTTATTTTATTGGCTGCTCAAAGAAATCTTGCAGTTTTTTAAACTTTCACACAGTCATCATCTTGCATTTTCTAAATTTCCGCTCATTACTGTCATGTTTGCGATGACACAGGGAGCAGATAATTCACTATGCTTAATAAGTGACCGCCATTTGGCATTGTTACATCAGTGGTATTGCATAGTTCTATACTGCATTACAGTGAAAAGTGTACCAGAGTCGGCACAGTCATACTACTTATTTGTCTACAAATTTCAAGGAAAATAATACAAATAATAAACTGGATAACTTACTCTCACTGGTTCATTGCAGTCTTATTAAAGACAGTCTAACTCTTCTTCCTAATTGAGGTTAATGGTTGACTAACCCCCTCCCCCCCATCGTAATTCAACATCAGTTGAACTCAGGTACAGATGTTAATGAATTGTTGTTAAAATGCAGCTGTTTTAGAACTGCTGTGCATACAATGATCTGTCAAAGAAGGAAGAGGAATTTGAACTCGGAGTTATTATAATAAAACAGGTCGACTGAAGAAACAAGTAAATGATAAATTGGTATCTCTTCCACTGACTGAAACAGTAAATTACATTTAAAGCTTTGAGTGACGTCAATGTACACTAGAGAGTGACAACTAATTCTCTTAAGTGAAATAGCGTCCTTACGATCGTTACTCCATTAAACAGAATGTCCACTTCCAAAAGTTACGCAGTACTCCAGTTCCGCTGATATGAGCTTTAGAGGTGGTATTCTGTACCTAGTAATGTTACATTAAACTGTTATAACGTTGGACACGTATTTTAAACATTTTGCAGCCATTTTTGTACAGTTCTGGAATGTGGCACTAGAAAACTCAGAGAGAGCGGCACCAGATTTTAGTGATAGGTAACAAACTGTATAGGCAGGCCTGCTGCTTTCCTGCTACATTGCTACGATAAAGTAAGAAACGTTTGATGTTAACTGTTGTGTGAAAGCACCTCTGAAGAAAATGTCTGACATCTGCATTATACAGAAAGACAGGGGCTTCAGACATGCCATCATGCCACTGTATGTAGCGAGCCAAATATGTGGCGTAGCTCCACTTACGTTTCATAGCACAGTATCTGCAGAGCGCCTCTCCAAAGCACAACACAGAAAGATAATTAGTTTCATTTTATCATCATTGTGGCTAGTCGTGATTGCAGGACTTGGCACATTATGCAGCTACAGAGAAAAATGTGTACATCCCATGTTACGTGAACTGCCAGCAACCTACCACTTGCTAAGATTAGTAATGTATCTCAATTGGCTGGAGCCAGTTACAATGTTGTTTACTTCGTTAATGACGGGGAACAGATACCTAAATGAAATTGTTGATTACTTGGCCTCAGTGGACTTTTTATTGTTGCGGCATGATGACCTCTGCATGAGAGGAATACATGGTCGAACACGGATCCTGGTACTTGTTTTCCTGGGAATTACTCTGCTTATTGCTGTCGTTCCTATAATGTGCAGTGTAGTTGGACTGCTTGAGCCCCCACATACTGCGGCCTTCTATGGGCTGACAGCCTACTCCTTGCTGTGGCACACACAGTTCCTCGGAGTAGTGTTGACAGTGAGACACAGGCTGGGTGTCATCAGAGCGCTGATGTTGAGGGTTGTCGAGCCGCCGATCGCCTGTGACGCCGACCTGGATGTGACATTGACACGAGCAGTGCCACCGATATTGTCAGCGTCAGCCGGTGACAGCTTGCGGAAGCTACAGCGGGCCAGGATGCTGCTGCATAGAACGGCGCTTCTGTGTTCACGCCACTTTGGCCTCGGTTTGCTGTTGTCCATCATGTACAACGGTGTCATGATGCTCTTTCTGATGTACGAGATCACAGTGGTAAACGAAAAGATTGAACCTTCAACAGACATTAAGGTTGTGACACTTTCGTATTTGTGTTTCCTTCTGGCACTGGCTTTTGGCCATTTGCTCATGCTGTGCTGGGCGTGTTCTTCTACAGTAGAACGATCTGCCGAGACAGAACACACACTGGTGAGGGTGCGGCTGTTGTTGAAAAGGTGCAGTGCAATGGACGTATTCGATCTCCCTTTGGAAAAGCTGAGATTTTCTGCGTGTGGGTGTTTTGATTTAGACTTTCATAGCTTAGGATCCGTCGTAGCCGCTTCCTTAGCGTACTTAGTAGTCCTTAAACAGATCTCACCATCATAAGTGTTTTTTCCAATCCAGGGAGGTAGTATTGCACATTCAAGACACCTGACCTTATCTCAAGATTTTGTGTGAATCAACTTTCAAAATTTTACTGCACCAGTTATGAAGTGTAAAATATTTTGTGATATTCGCACATTTTAAACAGAATACTTATGCACATAATTGTTCAAAAGTATTTCTTTATTCTGGAGAAACATCCAACCAAAATTGTTGCAGCTGTCTCAGTATTCTTCATAATTCATTTGAATTGACAGTTTTTACTGTCATGCGGATTTGCTTCATACTTCTGTGCTTTATTTCTTCGATGAAGGTGTAATTAAATTGCAGATCCAACTGAGCAATGTGGCCATGTGTAATAACTAGGAAAATTGCAAAGTATACAAAATTAACCACCTTGTTTTCCCAATGTCAATATTTATTTTCTTTTCATAGGCCTCATACTAATATGACAATACTGCCTGAAAATTTGCGGAACGTTTAACAAAATGGAAATTATAATCTTCAAAATATGAGATCAATAATCCGTTGGCAGAATAAAATTATGTCAGCTGCATTGAATGTCTTTTTGTGTGAGTTACTACTATTGATGTTCACAATATGATATAGCTTACATTTCGTTAGGAAGTTGACATTTCTATTATTCTCTAATAATTGGAAGCTATATCAACTAACAACATACCTACATGTACACAGAAATCCTTAGTATACTGAAATAATGAAATATTCGACTTTCCATGTGCCAGTTAATACTATGTTTGATTTGGATATAGCTCAGTTCTGCTCACAAATTCATTTATAATTGTGTTGGAGTCTCATTGCTTTTAGACTGACTGAAATTGAAACATAATCTGTAGTATAAGTTATTAATGCTAAAGAAAAGTGTATTTTCTAATAAAATTTGGAAACAAAGCTTGAGATGTTGGAATAGTACAGTTCCAAGTAACTGCTGAATAATGAAGTGTAGACAAGGACAACACATTTATATTTCTGGCCTTTCCTACTGTTAGCCAATGGCTGTTCATAAAATAATTGAATCCTATTGACATACAGTAACCCAAATTTTTTTTGGAAAATATTCAACAAGCTTCTCAATGCAGTGGCTTTTGAGAAACAAGCTATCAGTAACACTGCTTGTGGCACTACTAGAATAATAATCGCATAGTGAGCCTTGTGATTATGGATTCTTGTCTAGCAGTATGGTCTTCATTTGACATCAGCCATCTTCTTCTCCAGATTTATTTTTGCATTTATTCAGCCGAATAATCATCACAGGAACTGATATTATTAGTGACAATAGGTTACTAACTAGGGATATCTATGAAAAGTGATTAATAGAGGCTCTGTTCCCTAGTTAACAAATTAGAAGCCCACAGAGTAATTTTTAACTGTCATTGTTAATAGGCATCTGCGTTTAAACTGCATTTCATTATTTAAAAACTACTTAAATTTCTTTCTCATGGACATCAAGTTTGTAGGTGATCGCAGAATTTATATAATGGAACTTATTATAGCACACCTGAGTATGGCCAACATTCCCTCTGCTGACAATTTTTCAGTGATTTGGAGAAAAATCTGCGCATACTTAGCTATGTAAGATATCATTTTCAGTATGTATCTTTCTCTCAATTGAAATATAAGTGATTAACACCTTTCAGTACTACAAATACGTGTAACAGCTGTGTTTCTGTAACATGTCTATGAAAATTTCAGTAGATTCATGCAAATTAATTATGTAATAAAAGACATTACCAAGTAAAATTACTGTGAGAAATTTGCAATAGATTTAGTTAAGTAAAGTGCATTATGTTTATATAGATCCTTTTGTAACTTAGACTCTTTCATCTATAGCTCAGTAAATGACACTGATATAAAATTAAAAATATTAAACAAAAGAAACAAATTAAAAGTTTAGTATCATCTGCAAAAGTATACTCTGTTCCATTTTCAGTAGTTTCTATCATTGGATTTGCTACATTACTTCATATCATTAAACTTCATTTTCTCTCAATCACTATTTCATTATCAAGTGATAACTTTAAAAAAAGTATATCGTTGTCTCACAGTACATGTGAAACCACCAGTAAGCAAGTGAAGTTACTTTATATATTAACTTTTTCTTTGCTAACTCATTACTTATACAGAATTATTTTCCTTCCACTTTTATTAACAAATTAGAATATATTTATTCACTGTTGTGTTGAAAAATTTCGTAATATTGGCAACTGTTTCTGTAGTTTTTATTGAGGAGTGCTTTTCTTATCTCTGCAGTAATCGTGTGAACTTATGCTACAATATTGGTTTTGTCAGTGAAATCTGTCATCCACGATTGTTTTCAATTATGTTTTAACAATGATGAGACATTAAAGGATACATACTTATGTAATACCATAGGATTCAGTTACTTACTCAACTCCTCACTTGTCTGCGCTGCATTTGTTACGCTATCCACACATAACCCATTTTAACGAAAACAAACAAAAGTAAACTTACACTGTTGCAAAATGAAGAGATGTAATGATCGTATGGCACTGATGACCAGGAGTGCCCGACAGGAGAAGATCAGCCGCCAAGTTACAAGCCCTTTCAGTTAATTCCAGACTGAGAGTCTTGCATGGCTTGATGATGAAATGATGATGAGGACAAAACAACACCAATTCCCTGAGCAGAGAACATCTCCACACCATCTGAAAATAGAACCTGGGCGCAGTACATGGAAATCAGACCACGCAGCTAAAGGGATGTTCTTGTATTGCTGTAAAAATGAATAATAAGTGTAGTTTGTGAACCATACACTGCAATACTTGTACAAAAGGTTCATTATAAATAAATAATCCAATATCACCAAAATTAGTTTCTGGTACATTTACTATTTCAGTCTGCATTGTCTAAGCAAATGAAATAATCTTCCTTCAAACGATCAGGGCAGTTCCACCTATCACACCAAACACAATAACTCCTGGTCGCTTTTCCCTGTGACCTGCCACACTCGTAACATTTTCCACTTTGGGGGCTGCAGGTTAATAATAATAAATAAGAGATATTGTCCGCCGTCTTCTACGAGCTCCTGAAAACTATTTTCATGGTCAACCAGAAATGAATGGAGAACATACTGACCATAGTTTCCGGTCTGCAAGTTCACGTTCTTCTTTTATGCCCTGGAAGAAACGTTGCTACTCTCTATTTTCTCAGTGCAATCAGGAACTATGATCATAAATGGAAGCTGTAAGCTCTAAGTGACTGATATATTACATAAACTTTCACATGCACAACGTAGTAATATTCCTGATAATAACAATAATAATAATAATAATGTCTCTATCATAAACAGCACTATGAGCAGTTCAGATGCGAATTTTAGGATAAGTTCTCAACAAATGGTCTTTCTCCCTCACTTCTAATAATCTAAGTTAACTGCTCGTCACAGTAGTGGAAAACAATCTCACCACTTGCCACATGGTTCTGTTAACATTACGGGCGCCACACGAACAGATACTTCCGTGAGATCTACTGTCCTCACTTCCTGTCTGTGTCAAACACATGCGTTTATTTGCATCCTGGTTGTGACGTCACCCGAGCCAGCGCGTATGCCGGCGTTTGACCGACACGGACCATATGGTAGCTGAGTGCGAAGTGAAGTGAAGTCACTGCCTCTCAGGCTGTATTTATATATGTGTGCACTAAACGGCCGAATGACACATCTGCCACCATCCGTTCTATCCCCAAGCAGCAGCATCTAAATGGCCGCTTTCTCGGACATATATCCTATTACAACACTGTTGTGTACTGATTTAGAATCTACGTAATTTTTGTATAACTAGTATGACGTTGCCTCTAATCAAAGAAAAAGGTTTAGCTCACCTCCTTTTAACCTTTGGCGTGTAGAACTTTTAGAACCGAACTGACATTAAAACATAACCTTTGAACCATAGCCTTAAACGACCTTGTATTGGGCGTTATTTACATGAAAGTGTTGAAACTTTTTATGGCTCTGTTATTTGATGGATTCGTCACGTCCTGTATTCAACACTTTTAATCATTAATACAAATGATACTTCATATACTACAGATAACGACGTTTTTGCTCCAAATTTAGTTCTCTGTAAATTACTCAAACACTATTAGAGGTAACTCAATGGGGTTACACAGTTAAGGTTTTTATATCAAACTGACGCCACATACGAATTTTCGTTTTTATAAGTCTAATATTTAGTGCCTTTTATTTTTTATAAAATCTCCAATTTTGATCAAAATATTATTCTCATCAACTTGAAACTTGTAGCACTTGATTTTGACATACATTTGCACATTCTGACCAATTTGTGGCTTTTTTGCTTAATTTTGTAGCACCACGTGTTTTTTATTTTAAACCATGTATTTAGGTAAATATATTCATCTGACCTCACTATGATCTGACAATTTAAATATTAATATACTGAAGCATACGTTGACAAAGTTTGAAAAAGCTTATTTAAATTTCAGTTTCATCCTTCGATTTTGACGCGATACTTGCATGATACTCACAGGCGCATTATGATGATGTGGCTCCAGTAGGTGTGAACTGGGGCAAGTCCGGCTCACTCGCCCTCCTCTGTATCTCTTCAATGGTATAGCGCTTGCTTTTGTGAAAAAAACTTATTTTTGAAGAAAATTAAATACTAAAAACAATGGATTTTACTACAGCTAATGTCTTTTAAATGAAATTGATTTTAGCAGAATTCCCTAATAATACACTCTGGAGAAAAACTGGCATAAGGGTATCTTACACATCATGTACATAAATTACATAGATACATGAAACAAAAGTTAGGATTATTACAAGAAAACTTTTTTGTATAATTTTTTCGTCCTTTCCTGAAAAGAAAATCCAAATTTGTCATTTTCCGATACTCACTTGTTTAGTCACAGTTGTAGGCACCACTTTGAGCGTCCATACGATACTTTCACTAAACCATTAGAGCTAAGGGCTGGCAAATTACTTCTCCATTAAATTTTATTATAAAAATGAAAAGGTCACTGTAGATCATGTCGTCCTCTCTTCCTTCTCTCCTTTTATGAAACCTCCATATCTATGAGAAAAAGATAACTTGGCTTCAGTTTACGTCTTCAACTTATATCTAAGGGAAGACAAATCTCATTTTGTATTCTATTTTCATTCCATAGTTCAAATAAATATTTGAGAAGTTACCAGAAAGAATTTCTTTTCTGTCTTTATTTATTTTAGATCTAGAAAATTGTTATTAATTTTTTCAAAATGACTACTGGCAATACATTACAGCATTAAATCGTAGCATTTCGTTGAATAACTAAGTGTGAATAACAAACTTTTTAGTTCCCTTTTCTTTTACATTAAACTGTAGCTATTATGCACTGAAGGTCAATTTATGTTCCTAAATAGTGACATTTTGGGCTAGGTTGCAGTGTATTTTATTACTTTACATGTTACTTTAACTTATAAAGTTGAGTAATATTTGTAAGTTTTTCTTTCATTTGGCTCAATTATCATAAAAATTAGTGTGCTAAAAAATTCATTTTTTCGACTGCACTTACTTTGCTTTCTTACACACATCATTAGAAAGCTATTTTTATTACAGCATAGCAATACTTTACAATCTGCATTTCTTAACACATTCGCTTATTTGAATTCTTTTTTGTCTGTATTTAACTGCTGATTAGCGATCCGCCTTAAGAAAGTTTATGCATTTCTCGAACCTTTTTACGAGACATGTGAGAATCACTCATCGATTTCCCATCTTTTAACCATGTACATGGGCCCACTTACTTCATTTCTCCTGTTTCTCCCAGTTTTCAGTTATACACACATCTCGACGCTTCTTTCTCCAAATTCTCTTCATCAGCCTACTAACCTTGTTATTTACCTATATCTTTGGTGTGGTCCTCACACTACTTCCACACATCTCCTGTCATTAGTATCAAAACGCTTTGGCTTGCCTCTAGGGGCACTATATTATTACTCTTTCCTACTTTCAGACCATCTTATTCCCAACTATTTTTTTTTAATTTTTACAGCTTCTTTTGTTTCAGATATTAGGAATTTCCAGCTTCAATAACTTCTCTTAATGAAATGTGTTCCATATTTCGTAGTTACTAACCCTTTATACGGATCTTATTTATTACTTATTCACTTCATCCATTAATTTTGTAACATTGATGCTCAAAAGTTACCCATTGTCATTTTGACATTTATAAATTATTATTGCAAACTAACTATCACATTTTTTTTGTAAGTCATCATTTGGGTAGAGTCATTTTGGGAAATCATTCTTTTTCACTAGAAAGACATTACAAATTAAAAGCTTATATACAACATGAATACATATGTTCCTTACTTACTATGATTGTACAGAAGAAGGAAATGAAACTTGAAAGGCAAATAATGTTTCATCCAGCTGGGAAAGCACTGTACGTCAAACCGTGTATGCATCAAAGAGTAGCATATTCCCTACAGAAAGTAGTTACTGTTGGTTTTAAATTTCTTCAGATCTACAATGTCTTGAAGACCTTGTTCTTTCTTACTTTTTGGGTATTCGAGCGGCACGCGTTTGCATGAGGCTTACTTATTATCCAGAATGGTCTTTGACACCCGTGCATAAACTAATTAGTTTCTCCAGAAATTTTCTTAGATTTTTCTGTAGTTTTAACTAACAATAGTTCACCAATGCTAAAACTAGTGGGGGAAGCGTTTCGTCATGTATTCTTTTTCTGTTCAAGGCTCTTTTATCTGAAATTTGAGTTATTGGCCATACCTTTACTTCTGTCTCTTCTAGTATATAGTTGTTTTCCGCATTAGCATTTTGCACGTTACTACCAAATTCAGTATCGTCCTGTGAGTATCCCTTATTTCTAGTTACTCTAATAGACATTTCACATGCTTTATTTTTACTGCCTCTCTCTTTATGAGAAATTTCATCGATTGCTGTGTTACCTATATCAACTGGTATCAAAGCCTTCTGCTGTTCGGAGCAGAAAAGTTTTCCATAGCACCTACTATTCTTAAACTACTTTCTTTCATGCCAGTTAATTCATTATCATCAAGGACAGCATCGAAGACTGCTTGGGACCAGGCGCTGGCTTCACTGGGACTGTCAAGAAGACAACGCTGTATTACTTCTTAGTGGCCAGTTTTTATAAAAGGGTGAGTTATTACAGTTTGAACAGGTTCTTCATAAAAGTCTTATGAAATATCGTTTTTAATCTGTTTCCAGTTAAAATAGTTTTGTTCAGTTGCAAGTATGTCCATACTTAGTTTTACAGGGTCATCAATCTCTACATTCTGAGTTGTCTTTTAAAGCTTTTCCACAAGTTTTAAATCAAAGCACTTGACGACTTCCTCTTCTTCCATTTGCAGCACATCAGCTAAACTATTCTCTACCTCTCAGCAACTGCATCTCTGTGGAACATTGCTATCTGTAATACTGTCGTCGGCTTTCGCAGTTTGTGGCAAGTCAATACAGCTAAACTGTTCCTTTACCTCATTATTATTGCTGCCCCACTCATGTATCATTTCGTCTTGAAAGCCTTGCAAAACTGGCCCGACTTCCTCTACCGCAACTTTAGTCTTCAGATTACCTTTATCGTTGATGATGTAAGCCTTTATTTCATCTTCGTCCCTATCAGATTCGAACCCGTTAATTTCTTCATGCCTATTACTTATAACGTGTTGTTTCTCTTCATTGACTTATTTTTGTAAAGTGTCCTAAATACTGTCAACCATGTTATGAGAGTGGTTCAACACATCACTGGTGCGGTCTGTTCCTTTTTCATCATCCCTGTTATCTGTTTGCATGTGCTGACTGACTGTGATTTGTGTTCCTGTTGCTGGCTGTGTTACTGTTTCGGCCTTGCGAGCACCAGTTTAATCAAAGACAGGATTTAGTTTCCCACACGTGGCCTGTTATGTTCATTCTATATAGAATCTGATAGGGTAGCATTTGACTCTCCGTATTGTCTCAACGGCACATTATTTACATTTTTGTTTTCATCATAATAATTGTTGCGAAAGCGTGATGGTTGTCTACGCCTTCTTCCTCTAACCACAATAGTCAGATCTTGTATTCTGAACTTCCATACTTGTAACATTCATGCTCCCAGTGTCATTATTTCTGTTAATCAAAATTTCCACGGGTGTACTGCCGGTCTATAGTGTCCAACGGGCACAATATTTCGGCGATCAAACATGTCGCCATCATCAGGTGAGCTGACGGACTGAGCTCCTGTGAACGTGCCGGCACGGAGATCCGTACGCTATGGCTGCTCAGGGGGAACTGGGTTCGGTCGCGGCGGCGGCCGATTTAAATACCCTCCGCCCGCGGCGCCCTCCCTCCGCCGTCCGCGCCCCGCGCCACGGTCTCGCGGTGGAACAGATTGCGACGGCGTCTGAGATGACGTCGGTGTGATGGCTCTGTCCGCCGTGGTCGTCACAACTATGCGTTTGCTCGATTTACTCTTGATTAACCCAATCGCTGGCTCCCAAGCCTTGCTAAGATTATAGCTACAGTCACGGTTTATGAGGTCGACATTGGTGCGAATTTCGATGGCCTCTCTAACAACGCTGTCCCAGTATCTCGACGTCTGTACCAGAATCCTCGTGCGGTCATACTCCATAGCGTGATTTTCCGACAAACAATGTTCAGCGACCGCCGACTTGCTCGGATACATTAGTCGAGTGTGCCTCTGGTGTTCACGGCATCGATCCTCGACAGTACACCAGTATACTGGGACAGCGTTGTTAGAGAGGCCATCGAAATTCGCACCAATGTCGACCTCATAAACCGTGACTGTGGCTATAATCTTAGCAAGGCTTGGGAGCCAGCGATTGGGTTAATCAAGAGTAAATCGAGCAAACGCATAGTTGTGACGACCACGGCGGACAGAGCCATCACACCGACGTCATCTCAGACGCCGTCGCAATCTGTTCCACCGCGAGACCGTGGCGCGGGGCGCGGACGGCGGAGGGAGGGCGCAGCGGGCGGAGGGTATTTAAATCGGCCGCCGCCGCGACCGAACCCAGTTCCCCCTGAGCAGCCATAGCGTACGGATCTCCGTGCCGGCACGTTCACAGGAGCTCAGTCCGTCAGTTCACCTGATGATGGCGACATGTTTGATCGCCGAAATATTGTGCCCGTTGGACACTATAGACCGGCAGTACACCCGTGGATATTTTGATTATCAAATACGCCGGGAGAAACTCAAGAATCACATTATTTCTGTTATTTACGAGATGGTTAGAAGACCTATTATTACTCTGCATCTGCTCCTCAGCGGCAGCCACTCTTTCTTACTCACTCTAAATATTCAGTGAACCTATCCACATTATCTCTAGGTTCGGAAATGTTTCTCTTTGCCAGTACCAAGGCAGCTTACCTTCTAGTCCCATGATAATCATTTCCGGTTTCCTCTTTCCTGCGAGATGTGACAGCCGTGAAGCTTACGTTCTAGAGAACTCTTTTACTAAGACCTGGAGAAAACTTTTTTACCACTCCAAAACTCTCTTAAAACATCGTTTTGTTTGTTGTGTGATCAGTACTCGTTCAGAAATGCAGTTTTATAATTTAGAAACAGTCTTGCGTCATTCGTCAGCTGACCATCGCAAAGCATCTCCTGACAAATTATTTATTATGAAAGAGATTTCTCTCACTCTGACCATACATTATGCAAAACATCCTCAAAATCATTCCCGAACTCTGATGGTTGAATTTGTTTGTCTGAATCAGAAAGTAAAAACTGACGACATCCTGATGAAAGCGGCGTCAATTAAAGCAGCATGCTGAATAGTGGTATCATAGGTACTACCAGAGGTTAATCTATTTTATTAATACTAGTATTTAGTCGTTCAGCTAGTAATTCTACTGTTTCTACCTTGTCAGAAAATTTTTTATCGACATCTTCATAAAATTTCACTCAATCGTATTTCACTTTCTTAATATCTTTTTGACAAGCATTCACTTCTTCAAATCGATAAGAGCAAAGTTTGGAATCGTTACCTATTCCGACAACCTCCCTTCGATAACTTCATCTCCTTCTTTGAAATCTTGCCGAACTTCGCTAATTTCGCTTTTGAAAACACTATGCAATTTATTTAGCTGTTGCACTACTTTGACTTGCAAATCATGGTGGTTACCATCAATTTTATAATTTAAACTATTCCTTTTTGAGGACATTTCATCGATTAATGCTTTATTACTTTTCTCCAGTTCTTTATTACTAGACTCAATCTTATTTAAATGTTTGAAATTGGATTTCAGCTTGCTGTTGTTTATGATACAATTGAAGTTTAGCAAACAGTACTGTCATCCAGTGCGGTGCTTCTACATTACAACTTGGATTATCCACCCATTTTAAAGGAGTTTATAGCATTCCGTGACATGGTTTAATTTCAGACACACTGAGGTCAGTTTCATGACCTGAAAGCTACTAATTCTTCCTTTTCCCTTTAGACCTCAACTTCAATTACTTCGTCATCAGAAAATGGTTCTAACTTTGCAATACCACTGAAATTCAATTCATATTCTACTTTTGAAAAATCACACTCCGATTTTCAATTTATTACGGAACCATCCTCATTAATATCAGTTTCTGATTCTAAGGATTCATCGTCGGAGAGTGAGTCCATCTTCACATTATTCTCATAAATATTTTAAATTTTTAATAGTGTATTTTCAGCAACCAAGAAATCTTTTATATATTCTCAACTCAAATGCTTGACCTCGTCGAATGATGGCGGCGCGGTGTACCAGCAAACGTGATGCGACGCGTCGCGATGTAATGCAGGCAGCAGCAGCAGCTGTGAGGTGAGGGTGGCCATGGCGCTAGCTTCAGAGGTGTGGGAACGGGAAGTGGGGGATGGGCACAAGTGAGCGTCCTTGTTTCGCCACACTCTTTTATTCCTTTCATACCCCTTGCGGCCTGTTTACAGTGTCTTCCATTCCACGGAGTGAAAGTCCACGACTCCTGATCGCCTTAGGAACTTGTGGTGCTTTACATCTCCTTTGTATTTGCGGCTTTATAAATTCCCACACATGTTTGTGTACGAAAGTAGTCTTTTCTACTGCTTTATCAATCTTATTGAAGCTATAAATGCTAAATCCATTTACTGCAGTTGTATGCTTTGTAGACTGTCCAATACTTCAAAGGCTAGTCCCTTTAATTCTCACCCACATCATAATTTGAGACAGGTGCTCAACCAGGTACTCATTAGCATTTGCCATGTAAAATGTTATGATTCTAGGCTTTGTATCTCTGTTGATAACATCGCCATGGTTCTTTGTAGAAAGTACGAGGACAACTTTATTCTTCTTGGGACTGTACAACACAAGAGTTTTGCCCTTTGGAAGATCGAAAGTTGAAGATTTATTTGTTCTGTGTTTATTTGGAAGAAACCCCGAAGATACTGAGCTTTTATTTCGACGAAGTGTCCCCACGTAAGTGAGACTCTTACCTTTGACACTGTAAGTAAGAGAATATGTCGAAAACCTGTTATCGGAGGCCACATTTCTCTTAGTGCATGAACTATGTTGTTTGCCACGGTTCCTGTTTCTCCCTTCGTTTACTCCAGTTTGGAGTTTCCGCGCTTTCGAAGAGGGCGTAGCGGAGCCTGTGCGAGCGCCCTGCTAGCGCACCCTCTGCGAGGAGGCGCTGTGTGCCGTGCCGGGGGCAGACGAGGCAGTTGAGACCAGTGCTTGCTGCGGGAAGCTCGGTCCCTCTATGCTAACTGTGGATGGGCTCGAAAACCCGGGGCGTGAGGACACAAGAGGCCGTAAATCTGAGGACAACGTTAGGTTTCCGTTCATGGGTTGGGGAAGTTACGAAGTCCGTCTGCGGCTGCCAAAAACCTCCAGAAGGTGGTGTCGTCACTGAAAGTAAGATTTTTCGTCTAGTTATTGCAACGGTCGTCATCTGACCGGGCCAATCTCCCGTTGTTGTGGGAGCTATTAATAACTGAGTGGCAACGTCTCTCTGCTTTGAATTTGTGATCGGAAATTGCCTTGCGTGTGTGTTACTGCCCCCTTGCATGAATGTCCTTTTGAACGCCATGCTGACTTGCGGCGGTGCGTAACGAAACTTAAAAAAAAAAAAAAAAAAAAAAAAAAAAAAAAAAAAATTGGTGGTGGACATTCTGCAACCCGTTGTTTTCCCATGGACGGCGTAAAATGTTAAATAACCTTGTACTGTCTGGCGGATAGATAGAGCCAATTAATTTTATAGATGTCTGAAATGCGAGATTATGTTAATGTTCGCCAATATATGTTGTGTTTTAGTACGTTGGCATATTTAACTTTAGTCGTTGTTATTGTGTATATATTCTTGTGTTAAGGAGTTTAGTCCGCGTGTCATTTAAGTGCTCTGTTTAATTATATTTAAGGTAGTGCTAGAGATTCTATTTCAGTCAGTCTGATATGTTGGGCCTATTGGGTAGAGGCCGTTGTTGACTTGCTCTCCTCAGCTCCGAGGTCCCGTATTAATACTACGGCGGTAGTTCTGCTGGAATTTCATTTGTAGGTTGGGAGAATAGTTTATCGATTGACTCCCTAGAAAGAGTACATCAGTGCACTCAAGTGGCTATACTATTCTTATTTCATACTCAGTCTTGCTATTGTTTTGTTATATTAGGTCCGTTGGGCAGTGAACGAACACAGGTTCCTAAATTTACTGTACGTTGCCTCAGCAACACCAAAAATTTTTTTTCGTACTGTACTTAGCGGATTTACTATGTAGGAACTGCTGAAATGGATACGTATCCTAAACGTTTTGTCTTTTTCGTCTTCAGTAACACACTCGCTTAACAAAACGTATTTCTGAAAATTATGTATCATTATAACGAGTTGTATTTCTGGAAATTATATACTATTATTTCAGACATGTTCTCCGTGGGACTACTATAGCATTTATTCTAGTTTGATTCGTCTTCGCGCTATGGTCTATCCTGTACAGGGCTTTTAATCTTTGTATCACTTGTGCAATGCAATCCACATGCACCTGCTTCTGCTTAATTTAGTCAAGCCTTGTTTTCCCATTACAGTACTTCCCACAAGCCCCCAAACACACGCACACTGTTCTCCATTTCCTAAATAATAGTTTTTTGTGTCCTTATTATGTGTCCTATTAATGTTTCACTTCAGGCTATCAAAATATGCCACAAATTTCTTTCAACATATTATTCAATTCAGCACTTGATCACCAATTACCTGGCTAACCATCCGCTTGCTTCTGAAGCAAACTTGAAAACTCTTCTACCAGTAATTTAACCCTTTTCTTTACGATTTGCTAAATTTATAGATTGAATAATTTGAGGGAGAAACCACAATTTTGTCCCATATTCATCTTACCTACTGTCTCTCTACAATGTGCTTCAACTCTTCCGACTATAGGCAAGTGTCTATACAAAGTTGTACACTTTATGTTACTCTCAGAATTTCAGCGAATGTATTCTATTCATCTTTATCAAACACTATCTCTACAGCTACCTTTGCTATAGATGTGCAACAGCCTTCTTCACGCTGTCTTCTAGACCAAATTCGAAAGTCAGTAAAGCCTCACACATTCCCAAATTTATGTGTACCAACAGATGTTCCAAAAGCTCGGCTTCTACTACTCTTTCAATTCTGGATCAAATAATATGTTTAACATTTTATTAATGTAAATACAGTAACGTAATTTCAGACTTGATAAGTAATGTTTAATGTCCAACACTTTGATAGATACAGTTACGTCTCATATCAGTGAAGTAAAACAGAGAATTTGTCAGCTAAAAGGTTATCACTTTTACCCTTCTTTTTCAGAGGGTGACAGTATAATCATTTGTTCTTTCAACCAGAGGACTGATTCATATACAGACTTAGGGGCCATGTGTTGATTTACAGAAGCTTATTTCTAATATGTGGATGAACTGTGAGGCAGTTATGTACACACACCTATCAGTTGATACAACAGTAGTCGCAAATATATTGAGTGACAACTCATTCCAAACATTTTCTGTAACATATGTTAAAGCAATGAATCTTATATCGGGATATATGATGTGGCCCTCTGCTTGAGAGAACGCAAGGGCGTACTGGTCTATTTGTAAGTACCACTGGGGTTGCAGAGGATGACTGCGTGAATACTACAAGGCATTCAAGTTGATGCATATCATTATTCAGAGTGTTATAGCCTGTGTGCAGATATTTCTATTGGTGGCTGAGGACAGTGTTCTGAACAACTTAACGTTAGTATTTACGTCATTGGCAAAATAATAATTGTGGCTGTTAGGAGTAGTATATTTTCTCGGTGATGAGCACTTTCAGCAACATTTCGCAAGAGCAAGCCATTAATTCTTACTTTCCCCTCGGCAGCAGGTCAGGTATTGATGTGTGGACGCATGGATGCCAAATGGGTAATGTATCCCGACAGGCTAGTCCACTTAGTGGAGCCATTATGGACATGCAGGAAAACATCATGTCTCAAGGTTTGTGACATGTTTCTGCGAAGACTATTCAATGCAGAGGGAAAACGACCAGCACACTGCTGTTTGACATACCAGGTAACACGTATCAGCACTTATAACCGTTACAGCCTGTATAGGGCGTCTCTCCGAGTTAAGATTGTTGGCGGTATTGCAGACTGCGCTACTAGGTGGCAAGCATGTCAGAACATGGAGTATAATAAAGTTATGTATGTGTTTTACATCCATAAATTCGCTAAAAATATGAATCAGTTAGGATATTTCAACAACGATTTTGTACCAGATATCAGGTAAAAGCTCCCACACCCGGTCCACAGATGTTGAAACACATCCCTTGGAACTGCTTGTCTACTCGCTGTTAAGAAATCTGATCTGCAGGGATCATCCGCGGAGAAAGTGGAGCATATGGGGTAATAAACTGGTTACGAGTGTGTAGAAATCAAGGACTCATACTAGCGGAGAATTTTAGATACCAGACTCAACTCTATTGTACACAAATGTGTAGATCTAAGACCGTATTGGTTACAGTTGCTACATATGCTGACTGCTCGGATAAATGAGTTTCGTTCTGACTTTTACAATAACTTACAGCGACTATTGGAGGAAGACGGTTTTTCAAACAAGTTACTTTTCAATGAAGAAGCTGTATTTCATGTGCCTGAAAAGGCGAATCATAATAATGAACAGGTTTGAACCACTGACGATCCACACGAATTTCTGTAGCACATACGTGATTCTTGTAAAGTCGACATCTTCTCTACCATGTCCTTTCCAAAGTTTATGGGCCATTTTTCTTTCTGGAGAAACTAAATGGTTTCATGTACCAGAACTTGTTGTAGTAATGGGTTATGTCACAGATACAGGAAGACAGTGGCGATTTCATTTTGCAGCAAGACAGTGGTTCAGCACACACAGTTTCAGACGTTTCTGACTACATTAATGACGATCTGCCTCAGCACTGGATTGAACAAGCTTCCTACCGTGACCCTTGTACCACGTCTTGTCTCCCACGGTCAGCTGACTTCAAGTGATTTCTTCTTATGGTGTTATGTCAGAGATCGAGTATTCCGGCCTCCATTGCCACTTAAAGGCTCTGAGCAGTATGGGACTTAACATCGATGGTAATCAGTCCCCTATAACTTAGAACTACTTACACCTAACTAACCTAAGGACATCACACAACACCCAGCCATCACGAGACAGAGAAAATCCCTGACCCCGTCGGGAATCGAACCTGTGAACCCGGGCGTGGGAAGCGAGAATGCTACCGCACGACCACGGCCACTTAATGTGGAAGAGCTGCAAGGAAGGATTGTTAATGTGGGTTTCTCGTCAACAGTGCCGTGTGGGGACTTTTATGTCATGAGTTTGGCTATAGCATTTATGTTTACTACGTCACAAATATTGTTCATATTGAGTACATGCAATATGAGTTAAGAACTTGGAGAGTTGCTGATATTTTAATTTCTGTTTGCCTTGTAGTTTTCATGCAGTCATCTTCTGGAACCCTGGAGTTACTTATGAATAACACTAAAGCATTCCTGATAAGCCTTCCATTGAATACTTATATAAGTTTTATGATACGAGATGTAACTATATATTTCAGAGTGTTGGGACTTCAAATTTTCTTTATCAACCTCGAAATTACTTTACCACATTTGGCGCATGTGAGGAACAGAATCTCTTAAAAGTTAGTAGAACTTGCCATTCTAAAACATTTGTGCTTCCTGTTCGTGTCTTGCATGGTTATGGAGGAGGGATTAACTGTGAATGTGTGATGCACTCTCGTACTCATCAACAAAAATTGTAACCTTTCCGTTCTCACACTATATCACAATCAAATGTAGCTTTTGGTACATAATTTTCATTTATCATGATACTAATTAACTTGAGGCTTCAGCTCCTTCTTGAGACTATTCTGCATTTCCATGCCAGTCCTGATTCTGAAACTGACTTTGTAAGTTTGTTGAACTTTCTTCTGAAATAAGAGTAACTGTAAATTAAGACTGACAGACTGTGATTCTGAGAGACGGCAATGACCCCCATTTCTCTCCCCTCAGGGTATCTTGGACTCTGACGTCACTACTTCCCACATGTTGCACGTAATGTCAGAAGCCTCAGGTGAGGTAGAGTAGCAGTGTCACCATTGACAAAGGAGCGGTTAAGAAGAGGAAACAAGTCTCACAAGTAAGTACAGTTTCTCTTTCGTTTGACAGAGAAAACTTACAGGTGCAAGAAGGCTCTCCAAAAACTAGACGATTCCTTCAAACTGAACACTACCCAACTCCAATGAGGCGTTTAGATTCTCATTGATTTTAGCCGACAGTCAATAGTAGCCTGCCAGTTGAAGATTCACACAACTTATTCTGTAAGTTGGAAAGGAAGTTTTAGTAGTGTACTGTTTCTGTTTATCAAAATTTTATTATTTGCCGGAACTGTCATAAATTTTAAATCCTTACCTTGAAGCTCGTTACTTCTTGGTGACGCCATACTTGTCTGTCGATGGTTCCTTTGTGATGTAACTGACTTTGACCTGTGGTATACAGTGGTATGAATTGCTTTACTGAAATTTCTGAAGTGGAACTAATGCAGTTATTAATAAACGGGAGTGCATCTGTGTAAGCTCTTAGCAGATATACTGCCAGTAGAGTTGTGGCGATTCGTGAGTGAGTAGTTCATTTGAGCGACTCTAAATAAAGGCTGGTAAGAATCGAATCGTGATGTGGACGAATCGTCGTTCAAAAGAATCGTAAGAACGATTGCGTGTTTCCGAGTCGTGACGATTCCAAGTTCTAACGATTCATCGATTCTTAGAAACGCTATGCTTCCAAGGCAACTTCCGAATCATGCCGAGTCGTGCCGAATGATTACGACCGCCAGATGGCAGTCAAGTGAAGGATGCGTGTGAACAAAGGAAGCTCTGAACGAACAAACGAAGTTCGTGGGCCGTAAGATTACTCGTGAAAACCAAGCTGACGCTTGGCGGTGGCTGACGGGAACGAGCGTAAAGGCATTTCCCATTTACTGTCGCTACCATCAGCTACCGCGCCGACGTCAGCTTAGTTTGCGCGAGTAATACACGAACTAGTGATGACAGAAACGATATACAGCGAGTACACAGCTCCCAATACCCACAATTAAAATCGAGAAATCCAAATATGACGAATAAATAGTACATCTTATTTGTTGCAGATGCAATGCAAAACACACAAACTTTCTTTACACATGAGCAATAGCACTTGGATTACGTATTATATTTTTCGTATGTCGAACACGGCTCTAACTGAAATAAAACAATAGACGCAATCAAATCAGACGTTACCTTTCATCAATTAAGGCATTACACGTATAAATCGAGAATCACACTTGTATCGTCATATGCATGTTTACTCATAAATAATGTATTTCTGGCATATCTTATCATGACACAGTTCGATTCTAACCCCATTGACACCGAGCGAGGTGGCGCAGTGGTTAGCACACTGGACTCGCATTCGGGAGGACGACGGTTCAATCCCGTCTCCGGCCATCCTGATTTAGGTTTTCCGTGATTTCCCTAAATCGTTTCAGGCAAATGCCGGGATGGTTCCTTTGAAAGGGCACGGCCGATTTCCTTCCCCATCCTTCCCTAACCCGAGCTTGCGCTCCGTCTCTAATGACTTCGTTGTCGACGGGACGTTAAACAAGGACGTTAAACGTTAAAACGTTAACCCCATTGACAATTTCAGACATGTCCTGCCATCTGTGAGTAAGATGTAGAACTTTTTGCATTCCAGAATGAATCGTGAACGAATCGTAGGAATCGATTCGCAATGTGAGATAGAATCGTAGGAATTGAATCGGGAAAAAGAATCGTGTTGCCCAACTCTAGCTGCCAGATATGATCGTCTTCACTACATGATATTTCGGCGATTCATGCGGCCGCCATTTTCAGGTACAATCACTTAGTACACAATCATGCCGGAAGTTAATGAATGTTAGGAACGGCGGCTCTTAATACTCCGGGTCCAAACCACAGCGCCTGCACGAGAAGCGGAAAAGCAGCGCCGCCGGTAGTAGAAACTGGCGAAAGTGATAAATCGCCTATTAAGATGTAGCGGGTCGAAAACCAGACCATTCTTGTTTCGTATTCGATAAAATATAGTTCCATAGCCTGCTTAAAGGAAATTAATAATGTCATCAGATAATCGCAATTCGATGCATTCCTTGAGCACACAGTCCCACTAACGAGATGACGGAGCAATGATTTGCGTCTGTTTAAACGACATGTTATGCCCATCATTGAGACAATGTTCGTCGACGGCAGATTTTTCAGCCTGGAATAAACGTATGTGACGCTGATGTTCCACACATCGGTCATGAACGGTGCGAACTGTCTGTCCAATATAGGCCTTTCCACAATGGCAAGGAATTTTACAAACTCCAGGCCTTCTCAATCCCAAGTCACCTTTAACAGATCCAAACACGACTCTAGTCTTGCACAAAGGCGAAAGGAAACCTTTAATATCATATTTCCTGAGAATTCTAGAAACTTCTGAAGAAATACTTACTGATTTACTACTATTTAGCAAGGGTTTCTTGATGGTCCAAACTGAAAAGCACGATTAATGTGATACTCGGTATATCCGTTGAGCTTGAAGACAACCTTAAGATGATCGAGTTCCTGTACCACATTTTCGGAATCAGAATTGGCATAATCTCTCTTGACTAATGTACGATGAACTCCCATGCACTGATCTGGTGGAGGACAGCTCTTAGAATGAAGATAGCGGTCCTTATTTGTGGGTTTGTAGTATGAACCATGTCCCAAGGTACCATTTTCTTTTCCATGAACTAGAACATCCAAAAGAGGTAAGTTTCCGTTTGTTTCAGTTTCCATTGAAGATTTAATGTGTAGATGAGGACAGTTAAAATGATCTAAAAACCGATTAAGAGCTTCCTCCATTCCAAATGGCCAAACAATGAAAATATCATCCACGTATATCCAAAAACTGGTAGGTTGAAGAGAAGAATTCCTAATTGCGATATCTTCAAAAGCTTCTATAAAAAATCTAACCAGCCACATCTTAATTTTCGATTTATCACTTTCGCCAGTTTCTACCGCTGACCCTGCAATTCTTCGATTCACAGGGGGCAGTTCCTCCTCTTCTCTCGCAGGTGCAGTGGCCTGGACCCGGGTATAAACCAGCCACCGTCTCTACTGTAGACCCTGTTCAGCGTTATTGGAATCGCACCTAGAGAAGATGGGTAATCGAAATATGGTTTAGTGAGGACGGTCGTATTCGTCAGTACAATACACAGGGTGTTACCCTAAGATTGTGCTAAAAGTTAACAGGACATATGGTTTAGTGAGGACGGTCATATTCGCCAGTACTATACACAGGGTGTTACCCTAAGAGTGTGCTAAAAGTTAACAGGACACAGAGGATGCTATACTGAGCTATTTGACTTAGAGAACATGTGGTTGGAGAAGCCAGCTTAAGGAGGTGACAGGAATAAAATCACAGTACTGTGCAGTTTCTAATTTACATTAGATACAGTTAGCTGCAAATTCCATCACTGCCACAATGAACGTACCATTGTATTTTATCTTACAAAATGTGATGAAACCGATGGCCATCAATCTCAGTGCAAGTATGACATCACGAACAAGATTCTGATGTATCCTGACAAATATCCCTGGTGTGTTTCGAGTCACATCACAGGTAGCTACAAATTCTGGCAACTAATTTCATCTCTGTACCCTCAAGGCACCCATACACAAGTGGCATTAGATATCGCCACAGGAAATAATCAAGAGGATCCAGGTCAGGTGACCTCACAGGCCAAGTAACAGGACATCCCTTTCCAATCCAGTAACCACGAAATACTTCCTGATAATCAGGCTCGTTTCCTTGCAGAAAATAATGATCTACATGTAAACAAAGAGCACAGTATGAGTACAATTATATGCATGTTAGTCGTAAATGATCTGGAAAACACTAATGGCAGACAAAGCGGTAGACAAGTCTACTTCTATACCTCCTTTAGCAGGCGTCTCCGACTCCATGTTCCCCACCTCAGATTGTTCAGTGAAACATTCTTTATTTCCTGTTACATTTTTGCACGCTCTTACAGAAACCCCCTGTGTTGTATATATAAGCTGACTTTAGGATACGAGTGTCACGTATCAGATAAATCCCTGAATTATGATACCTGCTACCACACACACACACACACACACACACACACACACACACACATATATATATATATATATATATATATATATATATATATATATATATATATATATATATATAAAATCAGGAAGTATTTAGTGGTCACTGGATTGCAAAGGGAGGTCCTGTTCCATGGCCTGCGAGGTCACGACCTCGATCCTCATGATTGTTTCTTGTGGCGATATCTAAAGCCACTTGTGTATGGGAGCCCATAAATTTAATTTCTACTGTAATTTCCCAACTAGGGTATACAAATGTTCTAAGACTGCCATTGATAATATCTTCATAGACAATTCCAGACAACCAAGTCACATTGCAGAACCAGTAGTAAATGGGCTATCTGACCATGACATGCAACACCTAACATTAAATTTTGAAAATTGTCAGGGTAAGACATCTATCAGAACTGAGCACAGGAAGCCAATAACACAGTCAAACTAAGAAATTTAGGACATTGCTCAATGAAATTAATTGGATAGGTGTTTACAGCATCCAAGGCACAAATGGAAAATAAAAAACACTCGTTAATGAAGTTAGCACCTTATTTGAAAATTGTTTTCTCCTGAAGGTAACTTAAATTAAGCAGAAGCCTAATAAGAAACTATGGCTCACTCAAGGGATAAAGATATCATGTGAGACAAAAAGGAAACTCTATCTGATATTTAGGGACACCTTTGATACTACCATTATAGCTCATTACAAAAATTATTGCAAAATATAGAATGTTATCCAGAAATCTAAACACCTGCATTATGAGAAAAAGAGAAATACATCCAGCAATAAAATAAAAACAATATCGTGTAGGTAGGTTAGAAAATTTAAAAAGGGAAATGGATAGGTTAAAGTTAGATATAGTAGGAATTAGTGAAGTTCGCTGGCAGGAGGAACCAGAATTTTGGTCAGGCGAATACAGGGTTATAAATATAAAACCAAATAGGGATAATGCTGGAGTAGGTTTAATTATGAATAAAAATAGGAGTGTGGATAAGCTATTACAAACAGCATAGTGAATACACTATTGTGGCCAATATAGGCACGAAGCCCACGTCTACTGCAGTAGTAGAAGTTTATATGCCAACTAGCTCTGCAGATTACGAAGAAATTGAAGAAATATATGATGAGGTAAAAGAAATTATTAAGATAGTGAAGGGAGATGAAAATTTAATAGTCATGGTGACTGGAATTCGGTAGCAGGAAAACGGAGAGAAGGAAACGTAGTAGGTGAATATGGATTGGGGCTAAGAAATGAAAGAGGAAGCCGCCTGGTAGAATTTTGCACAGAGCACCACTTAATCATAGCTAACACTTGGTTCAAGAATCATAAAAGAAGGCTGTATACATGGAAGAAGCTTGGAGATACTGACAGGTTTCAGATAGGTTATATAATGGTAAGACAGAGATTTTGGAACCAGGTTTTAAATTGTAAGACTTTTCCAGCGGCAGTTGTGGACTTGGACCACAATCTATTGGTTATGAACTGTAGATTAAAACTGAAGAAACTGCAAAAAGGTGGGACTTTAAGGAGATGAGACCTGGATGAACTGACTAAACCAGATGTTGTACAGAGTTTCAGGGAGAGCATAAGGGAACAATTGACAGGGATGGGGGAAAGAAATACAGGAGAAGAAGAATGGGTAGCTTTGAGAGATGAAGTAGTGAAGGCAGCAGAAGATCAAGTAGTTAAAAAGACGAGGGCTAGTAGAAATACTTGGGTAACAGAAGAAATATTGAGTTCAAGAGATGAAAGGAGAAAATATAAAAATGCAGTAAATGAAACAGGCAAAAGAGAATACAAACGTCTGAAAAATGAGATCGACAGGAAGTGCAAAACTTCTAAGCAGATATGGCTAGAGGACAAATGTAAGGATGTAAGGGTTTATATCACTAGGGGTAAGATCAAAAGCTTAGATGATAACAAATGTTCTAAGCAAAGAAGGGAAAGCAGGAAGGTGGAAGGAGTATATAGTGGGTCTATACAAGGGCGATGTTCTTAAGGACAATATTATGGAAATGGAGGAGGATGTTGATGAAGGTGAAAGGGGAGATAGGATACTGCTTGAACAGTTTGACAGAGCATAGAAAGACCTGAGTCGAAACAAGGCCCTGGGAGTAGACAACATTCCATTAGAACTACTGACAGCCTTGGGAGTGTCAGTCCTGACAAAACTCTACCATCTGTTGAGCAAGATGTATGAGACAGGCGAAATACCCTCAGACTTCAAGAAGAATTTAATAATTCCAATCCCAAAGAAAGCAGGTGCTGTCAGATGTGAAAATTACCGAACTATCAGTTTAATAAGTCACAGCTGGAAAATACTAACGCGAATTCTTTACAGATGAATGGAAAAAACTGGTAGAAGCTGACCTCGGGGGAGATCAGTTTGGATTCCGTAGGAATGTTGGAACACGTGAGGCAATACTGACCCTATGAATTATCTTAGATGTTAGATTAAGGAAAGGCAACCCTACGTTTCTAGCATTTGTAGACTTAGAGAAAGCTTTTGACAATGTTGACTAGAATACTCTCTTTCAAAATTCTGAAGGTGCAGGGGTAAAATACAGGGAGCTATTTACAATTTGTACAGAAACCAGATGGCAGTTATAAGAATCGAGGGGCATGAAAGGGACGTAGTGGTTGGGAAAGGAGTGAGACAGGGTTGTAGCGCCTCCCCCATGTTATTCAATCTGTATATTGAGCAAGTAGTGAAGGAAACAAAAGGAAAATTCGGAGTAGGTATTAAAATCCAAGGAGAAGAAACAAAAACTTTGAGGTTCGTCGATGACATAGTAATTCTGTCAGAGACAGCAAATGACTTTGAAGAGCAGTTGAGCTGAATTGATAGTGTCTTGAAAGGAGAATATAAGATGAACATCAACAAAAGCAAAACGTGGATAATTGAATGTAGTCAAACTAAGTCAGGTGATGCTGAGGGAATTAGATTAGGAAAGGAAACAGTTAGAGTAGTAAAGGAGTTTTGCTATTTGGGGAGTAAAATAACTGCTGATGGTGGAAGTAGAGACGATATAAAATGTAGAATGGCCATGGCAAGGAAAGCCTTTCTGAATAAGAGAAATTTGTTAACACCGAGTATAGGTTTAAGAGTCAGGAAGTCATTTCTGAAAGTATTTTTATGGAGTGTAGCCATGTCTGGAAGTGAAATATGGGCAATAAAAAGTTTGGAGAAGAAGCGAACAGAAGTTTTCGGAACGTGGTGATACAGAAGAATGTTGAAGAATAGATTGGTAGATCATATAACTAATGAGAAGGTATTGAATAGGATTGGGGAGAAGGAAGTTTGTGGCACAACTCGACTAGAAGAAGGGATCGGTTGGTAGAACATTTCTGAGGCATCAAGGGATCACCAATTTTGTATTGGAGGGCAGTGTGGAGGGTAAAAATCGTAGAATGAGACCAAGAGATGAATATACTAAACAGATTCAGAAGGATGTAGGTTGCAGTAGGTACTGGGAAACGAAGAAGCTTGCACAGGATAGAGAAGCATGGAGAGTTGCATCAAACCAGTCTCAGGACTGAAGACCACAACGGGATATAGTTAAGTCAGAGACAGGTAGAACCAGAAATGAGGAGGAACAAATAGCTCTAAAAATAAATGAAACCCTGGTAAGAAATGCATGTTGTGTTGCAAACCATTTAAACAAGAACTTGATCTCTGTTACTGGTAGCATGGGGTTGTCATGTTCAGTAAATAATGCATTGGAATATCTGAGACCAGTGCACACAAGCAAGTTCAGGAAAATGGAATTCGCACTTACTTCACCCAAAGAAACATAATCCATCAAGTCCTTGAAATCAACACAATCTAGTGCTTATGATAACATATCAACAAAGTTAATAAGAGTGTTCATGTGAGCTTAGTCATATCTTAAGTTATTTCTATAATCAATCATTTATTACAGGAACATTCCCAGACTGGCTTAAATATGCTGAAGTTATATCTCTCCATAAGAAAGGGGACAAAGAAATGCCTTCAAATTACCAACCGATCTCACTTTTGCCAGCTTTTTCAAAACATTGAAAACGTTATGCTCAAGCATCTACTTAAGCATTTTACTGAGAATAACATGCTGTCAAAGTCACAGTTTGAGGTTCTTAAGGGTTCTGTTATTGAGAAGGCTATTTACACTTACAGTGAAAATATCCTTAAATGGTTCAAATGCCTCTGAGCGCTATGGGACTTAACATCTGTGGTCATCAGTCCCCTAGAACTTAGAACTACTCAAACCTAAATAACCTAAGGACATCACATACATGCATGCCCGAGGCAGGATTCGAACCTGTCACTGTAGCGGTCACGCAGTTCCCGACCGAAGCGGCTAGAACCGCACGGCCACACCAGCCGGCAATGTCCTTAGTTCATTAGACAACAAATTAGAGGCAACTGGCATATTCTGTAACCTTTAAAAGAGTTTTGATTGTGTGAATCACAGCATTCTTTTAAGTAAATTAATGTATTATGGCATCACTGGTAGTGCTGTAAAGTAGTTTCAGTCATATCTTAGTAATAGACAAAGTGCCATTACATAACACTTCAGCAGTAGGCAATCAGATATCATCTGACTGGGAAGAAATTACATGTAGAGTTCCCCAAGGTTCCATACTAGGTCCACTACATTTTCTTGTGTATATTAATGACCTGTGATCTGTTACATTACCAGTCGTCTTTAGTATTTTTTTACAAGAACTGAAAACATTAACAAATGAAATAAAGTGCACACACAATGTAAAAGTCTTTACCATTTTACAAGAACACACACTGTAAACGTCTTTAGCATTTTGCAAGAACTGGATACATTAAGAAAAGAAATAAAGTGCACATGCACTGTATAAGTCTTTAGCATATTTAAATGAACTGATCATGTTTACAAATGAAATGAAGTGCACACGCACTGTATAAGTCTTTAGCAATTTTTTTACAAGTGCTGAAAACATAAACTAATGAAATAAAGTGCATACGTACTGTAAAAGTGTTTATCATTTTACAAGAGCTAGGAAAGGAATGGGAAGGATTGCACTATGGTTTTAGCACAGTAGGTTTGCACGTAGCTGCTCTGAAAGTCCATATCTTTCAACAGAAGCACAACACCAAATGAGAAAATCTGTAGTTCTCTTCCTTGAAGTATTTATCAGTGTAGCCAAGACACTGAAATGTTCCATTAATATTGTATGGTATCATTTTGGTAGTACATTAGGTACACCAAACAGTAGAACCATAATAACATCTCCATCATTCGTCATTCAAGGTGGTGGACAGTTTAGTATGTCAACACCACATTCTTGTAGAATCCATACTCTTACACCAATGTAGAATTAGTGCACAAACCAAATATAGTGCTCCATGATCATGAGGATGGACAGGACATACGGATATTGCAGTAATTGCTGGTAATTAGGTCAGAAGGTGAAGGATACATTAAGTCTTATGCTAGTCATCATATAATTACACTAGTGTATCAACTGATCTGAATAATTATTGGAATTCATTGGCTATTTACTAAACATGTAAGTACTGAGTATTACTAAACACTATTCATAACTCATCTCATTGCAGTAATTATTGGCATTCATTTGTGGAGTATAATAGAATATTATTAAGACATCTTATCATTGCAGTAATTATTGGCACTTGTTGGCCATTTACAAAACATTTATTATACATTATTCAGAAGTCACCTCATTACAGTAATTATTGACATAGCATTCATGCATAAGTCATCTTATTCCAGTAATTATTACAGAACATTATTCATAAGTCATCTAATTACAGTAATTATTGGCATCATAAGTCTTCTCATTACAGTAATTATTGGCATAGCATTTACGCATTATTACAAAACATCATTCAGTATTACTCAGAAGTCATCACTCAAAACAAGTTATTGTGTGTAGCTTCAAGCTGTTAGTTTTTATAAATGATGTCACCCAAGAGACATAAGACATATTTAAAATGTAACACACTGTAACTATTACTCAAGATCTGTAGTCCAATAATACATATATATAATGGATTCAATACACCAGAGAAATTTGCATTATATTTAGGACTAGAAATATATCTTAAATTGGTAGCATTATTTAATTGTATACTGGTAATAGTTTGGACTGGTAATTTTTTTGTGCTAGGAATGCGTTGCTTTGGGATCAGTAATTAATTTCTGGAGCATGAAAAATATGCTTTTGACTTACTGCTGGAAATAAGGATTAATAACATCATTCGTCATGAGTCAGCGTCAGCAAGGTTATGAAACAAGTAGAGTATATTTGATCTCATTCATAAATGATAGACACAACTGGGTAAAAAAATGCAAGTATTAGAACAGGTTTAATAAGTAACTGCTTATAGCACATTAATTTCAGGAATAGCTTCTCCTGGAAAAAATACAAAGTGGATTATTGAGCTGAAAGGAGAAATGCATATTATGCTCAAAAGTAGTTAACTTCGAATGAGAAATGCATATTATGCTCAAAAGTAGTTAACTTCGAATTAACAGATAATGAAATGTGTACTTAATATGTATGTACTCTAGCTGTCTTTCCCAAAACATTCAGTCATTATTCTAGGCGACATAAGACATACTGTCAAAAGGAACTGCAACAAATACTTAAATAACTACATAATATTTCTTAACTAACAGAAAATATATAAGACCATCATTATCATCAACTGCAAAGAAAAACTTCATTATTCATATTATCATATTCTTCATACAACTATTCGTCATCATTTATTATCACCTGCAAAATATAGATACATCATTATTCATCATTCATATTACCATTTGCTTCATACGGCTATTCATAGTATAGAGTTTCTTACTTCTAGCGTATTTCATCACTAAAATTAATATGTGTAGTTCTGTCTGACGGCTTGCTCAATCACCTCATATTATGAAAGAAAAACAATTAGTCAAGATTGCTATGATACGATGGGTATAGTATAGTCTGGTTATTGCTTGTTAATTCTGATCCATTTACTCTTCATGACAAGACATTGCATTTTCTTTCGTTCATTCCGATGGTGAAATTTCTGTTTCATAGTAAACCACTGTGGTTGTTTAATTTATCTCTTTTACACGTTATTGCTTTCTGAAAATGATGAATAAGGATTAATATCTTGCATTTAAATCATATACCCATTAAATGAAAACTTGTTTCTAGTGATATAACTAAGCATACAGCATAGCATGTCAGAAAACTTATTATGTCAAAAATATAGACAGTTCTCAAGTGCAAAAAAATGTACACACAGTATCATAATGTAGTAGCAAAAAATGTAGAATAATCAAGATAGTGAGATATCACAAGACAAAAATGTTAGTCAACTGGTGTTCGTTACATCTTAAATATTTGATAGTGCACCCAGACAAAAATTCTACTTTCGACAGGAAAACAATCATACACAAACAAAAAAAATGGAAAATGTGCACAGTCTGATATATAACGACAAGAAAAGCGACCTGCTAACCTTACCTTGCCGGGCACTTGCCAAGAAAAAATATGGTGATTATCAGTAAGTACTCACATAAATATATTTATTTTTATTTATTTATGCATTTATTTTACCTGAGAAGATTAGGGCCTTCAGGGCCTCTGTTACACCTAACCAGGCATATTGAGATTCAACAAACTTCAGTTTCTACAGAACATTAAGGACATATGACATGTTATACAATATTAATGTTAAAGAAAAAAATAGAGATTATAAAAGTTATACAATGATAATTATAAGAATCAAAAAATAATTATAACAATCAAGAATAATAATAATAATAATAGTAATGCCTATGTATATGAAAGTAAACATATTTTCCTTTTATGAATGTCAGTCCTATTGCTAGCTGGGAATGTTCTCGTTATATTCTTGCAGCTTGTGAGTTATTCTCAGCAAGCAGAGACATAAGGCGATAGAATGGGGTGAAAGAGATATAGAAGAGATAGACAGGTTAGAGTAAGAGAAATAGAATGGTAAAATTCGAAGCTATGATGGAGAAGAGAAAGAAAGAGATGAGAGGGGCACAACAATGGAGGCTATACCGTCCCTAATTGTAAGTCTTGCATAAGTGGCCATATAAATATAAGCAAATGGCATTACAGTGTGATAAATCATAAAGTATGTTCATTCAACAAAGGGTTTAATATTGGAGACATGGTGATTGCCCTTACTTTTTCTGGTTCTCAAAATTTCGACGTGCACTACATTAGGGTGAGGAATGCTTCGTATTTTATATGGACCTGCGTATAGAAGTTTAAATTTACTGCATCTACTGTTTGCTTTGTTGGATAAATAATGCGTGCGTACTAATATCTTCTGTCCAAGGTGAAAGTCACGGCGTGTACAAACCTGTTTTTGCTGTCTCCTCCGGCGCTCTGCGGGACGTTTGATGTAGTCAATTATTTCATGGTGGCGTAGTCGACGAGATGTAGGAAAGGATACTAATTCTTTTATTTTGTTGGGTGGTTCAACATTTTTCAGTATAACAGTCGAAGATAGCATAGTAGATTCATTTGGTATGGAGTTAATTACATCCTGGAATGAGAGTATGTGTGTATCCCAATCAATATGTTTTTTATGGCAGTATATTCTACATAGTTTACCAATTTCTTTCATTAGTCGTTCACAAGGGTTCGAAGAAGCGTGATACTTGATATATAGATCGGAGAAATGTTTCTAGCTCGTAACATACGGGTCCCTATCGCAGTTCGAAATTGTGGTCCATTGTCGGAAATTACTTTCAATACATGCCCTACATGAAACAGAAAATGTTTTACAAATGCACTCGAAACAGATTTAGCAGTAGCTTTGCGTAACGGAGTGAAGGTAATAAATTTCGAAGTGAGTTCAACAGCGACAAAGATATAGCAAAAACCTCTATTAGTTCTGTGAATCGGACCAAAAATGTCTACAGTGGCCATGTGTCTCAATTTAATGGGTACAATAGGATGTAACGGAGGAATACGTGAAGTCGTGTCTGATTTAGCTTTCTGGCAAATTTTACATGACGCTAAAACTTGTCGACTACATTTCTCCATGTTGGCAAAATAACAGTTCTGTCTCAGTATAAGAAAACATTTTCTGGCTCCATAATGTGCGTAACTTAAATGAGTATACCAAATTAATTTGTTAACAAGCTCGTCAGGAATACATAATAATCAATTGTTGCTGTCAGGGTGAGAGCGGCGAAACAGAATGTTATTGCGTATAGTGTAATGGTTATTCCTGTCTTGCCAAAGGTGTTTAATTTCTTTCCGTACGTTGTCTTTGCTCTGCTCCTGTGCTATGTCTCGTAATGACGACGAAATGAAATTTTAAAATGTGACTTGTTGAATATACATGACGCTAAAATTTGCTTGGCGGAAGTTGGTTGCGATGTCGTGCTGGCTGTTGCTGAGAGAATGGGATAGTGCGTCTGATACAATATTTTGTGTACCGGGAATGTGAACAATTGTAAAATTAAATTCCTGTAAATAAAGTTTCCATGCGCTTAATCTGTCACGTGGAAATTTAGCTGAAAGTAAAAACTGTATAGCTCTATGATCTGTGTAAAGGGTAGTATGTCTTCCGTAAAGAAAATGCCTGAATCTCGTAAATGCCCATGTAACACATAATGTTTCAAATTCTGTAACAGAATAATGGCGTTCAGCAGGTGACAGAATGCGACTTGCAAAGGCGATGTTTTTAATTACAGTAGTACCACCACCTTCTTCAATGTCCTGAAAAATGAGTACGCCTAAAGCGGTGTTAGAGCTGTCGGTGGCAATGGAAAAATTTCTAGTAAGGCATGTTTGAAATTAACAAATTCAGAATGTGCTTGGCTATCCCAGGACCAAATAGCGTTTTTACCCGACAGCTGGCATAATCTAGGGGTGTCTAAACCAGAGTAATGGGTAAACTTGCGGAAAAAGTTTATTTATCCCAGAACGCTGCGTAATTGTTTCTTTGTCGTTGGACAGTAATGTCACGTAAAGCTTGAAGTTTTTCCGGGTCAGGCGCAATGCCTTCTGCTGAAATTACATGTCCAAAAATTTTATGGAAGTTTTGCGAAAGTGCGATTTGTTAAGGTTAACTGTGAGTCCTTGTGCACGAAAAGTTTGCAACAGTTGTTCCAGAATCAGATTATGTTCAGACCAGTTAACTTCTTCAATAAGAATGTCGTCTACATACGTTGTGATTCGGCCTTTAAGTTTTGTCGGAAGTATAGTATTCAAACCGCGAATAAATGCTGCTGAAGAAATTGTTAAACCGAACGGTAATTTGCAAAATTGAAAACAAACACCAAAACAGAGAAATGTAGTTCGGATGAAGCTGAATTTGCCGACTTCAAATCTAATGTGGAATAAACAGCAGTACCATGAAATTTCTGTAGAAGTTCTTCTAGTGTCTGTGGGCGATCTGTTTCATTAATAATAATGTCATTGATGTAACGCGAATCAAGTACGAGGCGAAGTGATCCATCCTTTTTCTTAACAATATGGAGCGGGTTTATGTACGGACTAACTGCCGTTTCAATAATACCTTGGTCAAGCATAGCTTGCAATTCTTTCTTAACTTGTTCTCTGTGGATATGTGGAATGGGCTTTAACGTGTCGTGCAGTTTAACTTGAAATTCATACATGAAACCGGACATAGTACCAGGGATGTTGTCAAAAATTGGAGCTTCTGCAAAAGAATTTTGCGTAGCTCTGTACGTTCGTCGTCTGTATTTGCACTGCTTTGCTTTACTTTATCAGAAATCATTTGCATAATGTCATAGTCGGCTTCGTCCGGTGTATTATAGATGTGTACGTATGTATCTGTGAACAATGTGGAATGACAGTCTATGTTACGCGATGTCGAAATGACCTCTGTTCGATTAATTGCTTGTTCTTCTGCAGATAAAGCGTGCTGAAATTCTAATGCCAGCTGTATATTTTCATCCTTTAACATTAAATAGGAATTCGGAAAGTCAGTAATTGCGTCATTGTTGTTGTTGTTGTGGCCTTCAGTCCTGAGACTTTTTTGATGCAGCTCTCCATGCTAATCTATACTGTGTAAGCTCCTTCATCTCCCAGTACCTACTGCAACCTACATTCCTTTGAATCTGCTTAGTGTATTCATCTCTAGGTCTCCCTCTACGATTTTTACCCTCCACACTGCTCTCCAGTGCTAAATTTGTGATCCCTTGATGCAGCAGGACATGTCCTACCAACCGATCCCTTCTTCTAGTCAAGTTGTGCCACAAACTTCTCCCCAATCCTATTCAATACCTCCTCATTAGTTACGTGATCTAATTGCGTCATGCGTCATGTTGTACCAAAAAATTCGTACCTAAAATAATGTCTGTTGTCAATAAGGGAACAATCCAAAAATTTGAGTGGAACATATGACCTCCAATAGAAAATGATAAGTGTGTCTGTGATTTCACATCTACTCCTTTACTGGATACTGCTCCTTTTACTGTAGTTCTGACTAATGGTAACGTAGGATAAATATTCTCTTTGTTACATTCATTGAAGGTTTCTTCATTTATGACTGACACAGGTGATCCAGAATCGATTACTGCTGAAAATTTGGATGATTCAATCTTTACTTCAATGACTGGTTGGGAAATGGTTTTTTGAATAACTGTTTTTTCATGCAAAAGAGTGTCTCGGATGTCGTCAAAAGTAATAACATTTTCGTGAACAAGATTCTCTGTGTCAAAAGTATTGCTTGTGTTGCTGGAAGATGCAACCTGTACTGTATCTAGTCAAATTCTTTTTGACGTGCTGTTATTTGCGGGAGGATGCTGTGGCATTTCAACTATTTGTCCTGCTCTGTTATTTCTCCCTGACGTATTAGTTTCGGGATGATATCGACTGTCTGGTTCGTTCATGATAATTTGTTGTTTCGGATGATTCTGCTGCTGGAAAGACCTACTGTTATTAAATGTACTCTGAAATCTGTGCTCATTACTTTTACGTCTGTCATGATAGTCATTGCTATACGCGCGTTGCGATAGGAAGTGAAATGATGTGTTTTCTGTACGTTCTGATTTCCTTGTTACGGTGTGTTATTATTTGGTGGAGCCGACGCTACACGTGTAGATGGCGAAACGTTAAACCTTGGTTGACCTTGCACATTACATTGTTGGTTAGGTCTGTTCAACGGGGTGGTTTTCATGCTGTTGTGGGGAAAAGCCTCTATTGTTGGAAAAATTTGTTTGCTGTTGCTGATAATTTTGATGATACTGATAATTAAAAATTTGTTTGTTATTAAAATTCTGGTGGTTGTCAGTCCTGGAGCGTCTATCACCTTTGCTATTAAAATAGCGTGGCTGATCGTAAGTGCTGTATGCTTGTCGGCCTTGGTTATGATGTGAAAAATTTTTGTTTATGAAAGAATAGTCTGATTGCTGATCTTTCAAAAGCTGTAACAGATCTGTAAATGTTGAAAATGTTCTGCTGTCCTGTTAAAAGAGATACTCTTAACAATCGTGGTATTTAGAAATACACAATTGGATAAGTGTTGATTCACTGTATAGCTCACGTAAGTATTGGTTTTGTTGGACGATGTGTTCAAAAAATTGCGTGACAGTGGGAAAATTTGAATTCTCATAATTCGGTAAGCTAATTAATTGATCACTGATTCCGCGCTGTGTCGTCTTCGACCAATACGCTGACAGAAAAGCATTCTGAAATTATTCTACCGAATAACATTGCTTCGCGATCGGTTTCATACGAGTTGCCGGTTCGCCTTCCAAAAAACTGCAAATAAATTCAAGTTTGTGTGTTACGGGCCAAGTTGGTGGAAAAGCAGAGCTAAATTGTTATATCCAATCCAAAAGGTGAAACTGTGTTCTGTCATTTTTAAATACTTTAAATTTCCTAACGGTTAGAAAGTACTTGTAATCAAAATTTTCGTCTCTGAATGTCTGAACAGGTTCAAGATTGTATGCTGATCTGTTTGTCTGTGACTGTTCGGAATCTAAGTCACGTACTCTCTGTAAATTACATAAATTATATTGGCTGTGTGAGTGTGAGAAATGTTCGGAGAGTGGCGTATGCTGTGTCGTGTTACAGGCTGAGACATTTCTCATCTCTGTCATCTCTTGCTGTAAAGGCGACACTTTTAAACGCAATGTATTATTGGACGAACTTATCTCACTGATTGTCTGCTGTAAATTTTGGAATTCAGGTGTTTGATTGAAAGAAATTGGTGACGTATCGTCTGATTTGGTATCATTGTTATTTTCGATAACGTCAATACGACTGGCCAACTCATCAAATTTTTCAGTCAGTGCTTTTACCTGATCGTCGTTTTTAGTGTCACAAACATTAATTTGTTTTTGGATTTTACGGCTGGTTTTGTTCAATTTCTTAACGTCTGCTTTAATGGCATCGGGATCCTGTATTAACTCTAATTGTTCTAGTCTGTTGGTTATTGTCTGAAAGTCTACTGTATATTTATTTTCCAAAGTCTTGATATTAGTATCTGTTTTTGTTTTTCGATCGGATATTTCACGATACAATTCAGTGTTCAACTGTTTAATAGTATTGATTTCGTCTGATACTGTAGCAATGTTGTTGTCTACCTATGTTTTTGGTTTCGTAAATAACTTACGCTTATCTTCCTGTCTCTGTGCAGTAATTGTTTCCATGGCTTGTTTCTTTACTTTGTTCTGTTCCTGTATGAATTTACGGTAACGCGTTTCACTGTTTTGTAGGTGGTGATTAAAACATTCGTCAATTTGGATGTTTTGTTGTTCAAATTTCGTGGCTACTTTCGCATCCAGTGTGCGTGAAAGTTCTGAAGACATTAATTTAAACTCGTCGCGTAACTGTGTTGCGTTTTCAGAACATTGTTTGGCGACTTCACTAATTTCATCTCTAAGTAAATTGGTTGTGGCTGCATGTGTTTTACTTAATTCTTGTGCCACAGATCTAATTTCTTCACTACTGTTCCTAGCACAAGCCTTAATTTCCTCACGTGATTGTTCTTTAGTATCATGACGTTGCACGGCAACGGCTGTAATCCGTTCATTAAGTTGTTTGAAATTGTTGCCTTGTTTTTCATCCAACTGTTTGAGATTTTCATTAAGTTGTTTGTTCGATTCATAAAGGTTGTCGTGTTTTTCATTCAACTGTTTGAGATTTTCATTAAGTTGTTTGTTCGATTCATTAAGTTTGTCGTGTTTTTCATTGAGTTGTAGCAATAATGCCATAACTTGATCCAACCCAAAATTAGCGACTCTATTTTGTGTGCTGTGTGATGATGTATCTGCATATTTCACGTTTTGTGTAACCATTTCGCCGTTGTCTGATTCATGAAAAGGTTTGCTAATCGGATGTGCTCTGTTGGTAACTACATCGGAATCAAATAAATCTGACGCGTTTTGTGTATATTGTTCACCTTCGTGAGAAACATTAGTCTGTTCACTGTGTAATCTTTGCAAATCACGTGTTTCAAAATGGGCAGCGTTCATTGTAACGGAACGTGCCGCATCATCACTTGTCGTTAAATTAACAGAGGATTCAATTGAATTTGTTTGCTCATCATTAGAATTAAAATCATTACTAGTGGTCGGTACGCACTGATTATCTGTAATTAGAGGATTATCATTATGACACTGAGTGTCGCTAGTATTATCGGTCAAATTATTCGAGTCGTCTTTCTCACTCATTGCACATCGCGATGTACTGTTAGCAGTTTTTCGCGGCATTTTCACAAATCAAAGGTAAGCACAAAATCAAACAAAACAAAAAAATGGAACAAATACAATTACAACAAAGTGCAATAAATTGCCAATGATCTGTGAAAGAAAGAGTGACAAATTAGTAAACGCGTTGCACCAGATGCAAACTACATTTAATATTAAGTAAATAAGAGCAGATATATAACTGACTAGCTCTCAGAAATTCACAAAAATACGATCCTGGCCGGTTGTCGACAAGTGTAACCTCCCAAAGATATTTATTTAACAACCTCCCAACAGTAAAAAATATAATTCTATAATTCACATTCAGCGTAACTGTCCAACAGATAAGTTCCGAAACCTATCAATAATACAATGTGAGTAATCACTCAATAAAATTATGGCTGACTTATAACCTTTCTATAATTGACTGTGAGTTTAAACTGGTAAATTTAGGACGTCAGGAGTGCTCCGTCATGGCCCTGAAAATTCATTCTGAATAAATTGAAAATTCTTACCTCAGTCAAGTCGCCGGATGACGCATATATATCTGCTCCTATATGAAACTAAACTTTTCTGGCACAGACCTGTGCAATGCTGGCCGATAGATTTTTCATGTATAAAAAGAAACAACTGATTTTTCTTTTCAATAATCGGGATGACCAAGGATTGGAGAAATTAGTAAATTCTTTAAATTAAAATGAATGATTGTCAAAAGTTACTTTTTATGAGAAAGATTATTATTAAAAAATTTTTTGTAAAACATTTACATTGGACTTGATATAACAATACTACATATGCGCGAGGCTGCTTTTAGCTTAACTACAACGCTCAGGCTCCGCCATCGCTCCACCACGACCGGCCCAGCCAGCACGATACACCAGACTGCTAGCTACTACTTACTGCTACTAAGACACAGTTCCTACTGAATACAACACTGTTCTTTGGTCTGAGATTCTCTTATAGCTTACATATCGCAGGCAGCGCGAGCAATCCATCGAAATTACATCTGCTCGTGTGCGCTAGCCACAAATTCGCTAATCATGGACCTCTTACAAACTGGCATATTTTTCATATTTTCACTCAATTATATCATATGCTATCATATTTTGGGGTAACCACACAAACTGAGAAAAGATTTTTAGAGTACAGAAGCGTATAATAAGAGTAATGTGTAGTGTAAATCCAAGAACATCATGTCGAAACCTGTTCAAAGAATTGGGTGTACTAACCACAGCTTCTCCGTATCTTTATTCCTTAATAAAGTTTGTTGTAAATAATACAGCTTTTTTTCTAACTGGTTAGTATACAGTAGCAATACTAAGAATAAGAACAATATACATAAAGATACAAAATGTAAAGATACATAAAGATACAAAAGATAAAGATACAAAAAGATTAAAATCATTTATACTTGCCCAGAAAGGAGCCCAGTATTCAGCAACACATGTTTTCAATAAGTTACCAGTGACCATTACGAGTGTAGTTTCATACAAGGCACAATTTAAACATAATTTAAAAGAATTTTCGGTGGCCAACTCCTTGTATTCCATCCATGAACTTCTCAAAAAGTGCAGTAGACAATTTTAATAAAAATTTTTGACAATACTTGGTTGTAACAGCCAAGTAACTACCTATTGTGTGAATGACAGATGTATGAAAAGCAGATGTAGCTCTTAAGTCTGTAAACAGTGGAATTTCTGTTATAAAACTTATACATAATTTGACTGTTCTTAACTGAGGATCACTGAAATGAATAAATTATTTTACTATTTGACAATACTTGGTTGTAATAGCTAAGTAACTAGGTACTGTGCGAATGATATATTTAATGGAAGCAGATGTGAGTATTAAACCTCAAAATATTAAAAATTTAATTTTAATTTAGTTTTACCCAGTTCTTACCGAAGTCAGATGCTAACGACTGCATTCAGCTGATATATTAGGTTTCTTCACCTAAATTCTTCATAACCATAGAAGTAAGTATTTTGTTATAATAGCAGGTCTTTCCCTCAACCCAACAGAAACCAAAATAGCTTATTCCTCCTTTGTGAAGCTTTCTGGTATGACAAACTGCCTATTGGCTTCTGTCTCGGGTTCTTCGGCCGACGTTCATCTAATGATTTTTTCTGACGTTTCGCCAGCACGGGTGGCTGGCATTGTCAAAGCTTCACCCTCCATTGCGGTGGTGAACTGGAGCCGAGCTCGCGGCCGCAGACTATATGTACCTGTCGCGCCAACGTCCGAGGGCTTCTCCGCGGTCATTTCCGGTGCGGTTCTCCTCTTGCTACCGGCGACGGTCATTCGCTCCAGTACGGGAAACCAGGATCCGTTTACCTTAAGGCCTTCCTCTTTCTTGTTCAAACTGTTCGCGTGTTTTTGTATTTCTACAGCTTCTCTGAAGAAGCGCGTTTGATAGTGCTTCTCTACTGCCAGAACTTTCGTGTCGGCGAATTTTATTACGTGGTCGGTCTCATTCACTGCGTGCTCTGCCACGGCCGATTTCTCCACCTGCCCCAACCTGCAATGTCGCTTATGCTCTTTGATCCTGGTGTTAATGGACCGTCCAGTCATTCCGACATAAACTTTTCCCCATGTACATGGTGTACGGTATATTTCCGCCATTGCAAGTGGGTCTCTTTTCTCCTTCGCCGATCGAAGACACTCTTTGATCTTCCTTGTCGGTTAGAAAATCGTCTTTACGCCATGTTTGCGCAATATACGGCCGATTCTGTCCGTCACTCTGGGAATGTACGGCAGAAAGGCCGTACCCGACATTTCTTTTGCTGGTTCCTTACTTCGCCGAGTGTTTGGCTCTGTTACACTTCTTATATAATTTGTGGAGTACCCACTGCTCCTCAGGACAGTTTCCAGGTGTTGCATTTCTCGTTTGAGGTGTTGCGGCTCACATATTCGTCCTGCCCTCGTTACGAGCGTACTAATCACGCCTCTTTTCTGGCTCGGGTGGTGGTCTGACAGTTTCTGCAGGTATCGGTCCGTGTGTGTCGGTTTTCGATACACGCTGTGTCCCAGGTTTTCGCCGTCCCTCGTGACCAACACGTCTAGAAATGGCAGTTTCTTGTCCTTTTCTACTTCCATGGTAAATGTTATGTTGGCGCGGAGGCTGTTCAAGTGTCTTAGGAAGTCACCGAGCTGTTCTTCACCATGGCTGCACACCACGAAAGTATCATCGACGTACCTGTACCACACCTTAGGTTTGCAAGTCGCCGAGTCCAGTGCCTGTGCTTCGAATTGTTCCATGAAGAAGTTGGCCATCACTGGACTGAGAGGACTACCCATGGCGACGCCTTCCAGATGTTCGTAGAAATCGCCATTCCAGGTGAAATAGCTCGTGGTGAGACATGCATGGAAGAGCTTTCTGATGTCTTGCGGGAAAATGGAACCGACGTGCTCCAGAGCGTCACTGAGTGGCACTTTCGTAAATAACGAAACAACATCAAAGCTGACCAGGATGTCGTTTGGCGCATGTTTCAGTTTCTTCAGCTTCTCAATGAAATGTCCTGAGTCCTTAATGTATGTGTCAGTCTTTCCCACGTGTGGCTGGAGCAGAGATGCCAAGTGGTTTGACAGTTTATATGTCGGTGAGCCAGGAGCGCTAACGATCGGTCTCAGTGGAACGTTGTATTGTTATGGATCTTGGGTAATCCATATAGCCGAGGTGGTAGGGCTTGTGTGTTGCGCAGGTTTCTCTGTATGTCCGCCGGCAGAGAAGGCGCCTAGAGTAATCGATTCGTATTCCGTGTGATACGCTGCGTCGGATCTGCGCTTAGTTTTCGGTATGTCGTCGGATCTAATAGGTCTCGGATCTTTTGCTCATAATCTTCGGTCTTCATTACGACGGTCGCATTCCCCTTATCGGCAGGCAGTACCAATATACTCTTGTCGGCGTTGAGATTCTTAATGGCTTGTACCTCTTCTTTCTTCAGGTTGCTACCTGGTGGTTTTGTTGGCTGTTTCAGTGCGTATTTCCTCTGCGCTGGCGAAACGTCAGAAAAATCAGTAGATGTACATGCTGGCGAAACGTCAGAAAAATCATTAGATGAACGTCGGCCGAAGAACCCGAGACAGAAGCCAATAGGCAGTTTCTGAACAAGTGGCCACGAAAGCCTTAACAATTTTGTATTACGCCTCTACGGGGAGGAGATTTGCAGATTGTACCGACGCCTTGACCAACGACGGAAGAAGAAAGCGCGACTAATGTCCTTTCTCACCTTTCTGTCACGGTGCCGAGATGAATGTGCTACACCGAAGTTCTTGAGATGTAAGCGCCTATTCACCACCGCCCAAGCACATCGTATCTACGACAGAATGGAACGAGCTTTTCTTCGTGAGCGAATAGATACAGCACGGAGAGACTTGGCAAGAACGGATCAGGAACTTCTGGACATTTTCTATCGACTAAGTAGCAGAATGCATCGAGACGACAGGGACAAGGTCGACAGCATCACCCACAGGAGCATCCAGAACGAACTCGAGAGCTGCACCGAGCGGCAGAAGAAAAAGTTTGAAAGATGCCGGAAGCAGACCGACAAGGCGATTCCCGACATGTCACACACAGTGGTCAACCTCACTGAACGACAATTGACCGAAGAGGAAGTGTCTGTTGTTCAAAAAGGAGGGAATTTCGCTATCCTCCCGAGAAGTATACCTATGGTGGACATCATTGCCAACACCGAAGCAGCCATTCGGACCCTTCCTTGTGAAAGCGAACCAGACGTAGGGCTCATCTTCTGGGCATTTACACTGTGAAATTATAGATATCCATTAGAAAGACTCCATTATACAACAGCTAAAATTGCGTAAATTTAAAATATGTTACCCATTGGTGGACTGGTTGTGGTGTCACTCCTGTCTACATAACGGTAGGAAACTATGCAAGACTAACCCTTCGTATGGGCTTAAATAGCGTGCTGAGATCACGTGAATAGATGGCAACACCCCTAGCAGCTATCAACAGCATTTAATACAGTTTATTATATGTAATTACTAGTCACCTTGGTTTAATATAAATTTAAGTGACAGTAAATAACAGAAAACGGAATCATTCCATTTAAAAAGAATTACAGTTATAGTGTTAATAATAAAATGATAACAAATGTTCCGTAGTAAACTCGTAAAATTCGTGAAAGTATATTACATTATTTGCCCTAATATAAAGTTAAACAATACCGGACCGCTGAAGGATAGCGGCGCACCGAAGGATACCGGTAAATCGAAATATGACGTTCCACGAAGCGTGCCTCTCTCTCGAAGAATGTCGATAAATCGAAGTATGTCGTTCTTTGAAGCATGACGATCTATCGAATGTCGATGAATCAAAAAATTATTAAGAACTATTTAATTGGAGAGTGAGAGTTACTGAATACATTAGTGTGAATATTTAATTTATGATGAATGCCCAGTCCTTAAAATAGAGGTAAAAGAATTAAGCAAGAGTATTTAGAGGCATCATAGATTAACTTTGTTAATGTGATAAGGCAATGTGAATACTTGAATAAAGACTGAATGGACAAGTAGCACGATGGAACTGTTGGAGCTACAGGATTTCTTAAGTGGGGAGGGGGAGGGAAGCTGATACTACCTTATGATCGCACTTTCCTACCAATGATAGCCTGCAATTCTATTAATGCGTAGATTTCACAATGCCGATGACCGTGGGAAGTAATATGATTTTTAAAATTTAATTTGGTTTCTACGCTTTGGAGGGTAGTAATTTCGCACTGTCCCCTGATAATTTTTGTTGCTGCCCCATAGGATTTTTCCAGGTGCTGTGATGTTTATTTCTGGTTTGAGATTTTTAATTTTAGGTGAAAACCCAACAGGACAAAATATTTTTTGTGAATAACTCGATGTATGCCACAGGTTTAACCATAAGAAGAATGTAATTTTAGATTTTCGAGTCAAAATCATGTTATCTTTATTCACATTAGTAATACACAAATATAACGGCCTATTTAGCTTATATTATTAAATATTCTTTCAATTTCGATATGAAAATAATGTACCTAATAACATCGAAACGGTAACCGTCCGTTGTTTGAGACAAAATGATTTCTGCAGGCTCAGCTTGCCTACCAGGTTCGATTCCCAGCCAGGTTGGAGAATTTCTTCGCCCGTGGACTGGGTGTTGTGTTGTCCTCATCATCATTTCATCCTCATCATCATTTCATCCTCATCATCGGCGCGGGAGTCGCCCAATGTGGCGTCGACCGCAGTAAGACACGCAATCGGCGGCCGAACTTCCCCAGATGGGGTCTCCCAGCCAGCAATGACATATGATCATTTCATTTCATTTCTGCAAGTGCTACGAAATTTAATTTTTGGGCCACTATTCAAAAATTACAATTTTAGAGATTTTCCCTCTCTCAAATAAATTTCTGGGGACACCCAGGGTGAGAGGTAAATTAGTGTCACATGCTCACAGGTAATATTCTCATGCAAATTATTGTAGAAGGTATGATTTAAGTAAATATCTGTAATGAGCTCTGTGAATACCGTCATGAAATCCTTCTAGGAGTACAGTAGTTCCTTGCTCAGATAACATTAAGTCAACTACAGGTTTATTGCTACTATGATATTAAAATACAACACAGACGTGAAATCAATCAGATGTTATAAAACAGTAAATATATTTTAACCTCCCAACAGAAAAAATTCGTAACCTACCAACAACAAAAATTAATAAGTATAACATTCACATTCAGCGTAACCTAGCAACAGTTTATTATTCCAGAGCCTGGCAATAAAAACGTGACTAAGCTCTCAATAAAATTGTGGGTCACTTATAATCGTTCAATAATTATCTGACTGTGAATCTAACTGATAAATTTGGACGTCAGCAGTGCAGCGTCATGGCCCTGAAAGATCATACTGAATAAAATGAAAATTCTTACCTCAATGAAGTCGCCGGATAACGCATATATATATCTGCTCCTATAAGGAATTTTTCTGGCACTGCCCAGTGCAATTCTGGCCGATAGATTTGTCATGCATAAAAAGAAACAACTGATTTTTCTTTAAAATAATCGGGATGACCATGGATTAGAGAAATTAGTAAATTCTTTAAATTGAGACGATTGACTGTCAAAAGTCATTTTCTTATAAGGAAGATTATTAAGAGATTTTTTAAAAACATTTACGTAGGACTTGATGTAACAATAGTACATATGCGTGAGGCTGCTTTTGCCTTACACTACATCGCTCAGGCACCGCCATCACTCCCCACGACCGGCCCAGCCAACTCCATACACACGACTACTACCTACTACTTACTCCTACTGCCACACAGTACACTTGGCCACTGTTTCCATGTTTCGATACAGTGTATCGATACGTGGAAGTATTTGAGTGTTTCGGAACGGCTACGGTTCACTATTTCGAAACACTGGTGTTTCATTCTGCCCATTCGATCTCGAGCCAGACACAGAAACGGTATCGTTGTTTCAAAATAAGGCTGTTTCAGTCCATCTGTGCTTGGAACGGACTAATTGTATCGAAACAGTGATGTTTCATTCCACTCTGTGTTGGACGAGATTCGGGCTCGGCACAGGTACTGAAACGCACTTAACATACCACTTCATGAAACACTTTCAAGAGTGTAGAAATCTTTTTGACAAGCAATAGCATGAAGCTTAAGATATCCGAAAATAAAGCTTCGTTTCTTGCTGACTGTCATATTCCGAAATGGCGTAACATCTGCTTCATAAAAACTAACCAAACAATAAAACAACGCATACAATTCAAATTTAAAAAAATAAATATGTGAAATCATTCAGATATATTACACTTTTTGATAACATACCCTTCTCTGTTCAGGTACAGTAATCATATTAAGAAACGCAAGTAAGCCTACAACATTTTGAATACAAAAAGGTGTAGAGTGACAGTTATTAGACTTACATATAAATTTGATGTAGGTATAATTGCAAGCAAACTGTTTGACATATCACTGATAGTGCAATAGTGCAATGGTGAATGGGAAGGGCTGGGAAGCATGGTGAATTTATAGTAAAAGTTCGAAACACCTTGAAAGACAAAATTTTTTCTGTTCTATTTTGTTATTTATTCGAATTATTTGGCATTATTTGTGAGTCTATAGTCACTGTTCCTATTATCCTCAATGATTCCCTTTGTGTGCATGGAAATTAGCAGGATGAGTAGTTTCTGCAGTTTGCCCCCTACTCTAGTTCCGTTCGTGGTGGCTCTTCTGTCTTCAACTATGGCTGTTCTCAGGCAATTGAAAAGTATGAAAGTCACACGACACGAAAGCAGCGCACTTGCTGCAGGAAATACGAAACTGCCAAGTCGCTTAAGTGATAATTTCATACTTTCTGCGATATGATTAGCGCTCTCGCACGTCATTTGTGTTTATGTGGACATACTTATACAGCAGACAGTGAAGATCATGAAATGTGTAGGTTTTTTAGATTACGAAACACAAACGGCGTATCGAAACATTATATTGTACTGTTTCATTTCGGACAATCAACTTCACATGCCTTATTAAATAAGGTATCTCTCTAATGTCCAATTCCCAGAAAACGTTACCGGAAGATATGTCAAGATAGGTAGTGCCAAAGTTCAGTTTTGTGAAGAATCAGACAACTATGTTTCTTGATATATCTTTAATATCAGGTCTTCGAGGGCAGAGCTCTTTTTCCACGACAAAACATCTGCTTCTGCCACGTAAAATGTGAATACAGTGACGAATTTAAAAACAAAATGTGCACTTCCTTCATCATACATGATAAAACTGTACAACTATTATAAAGTAGGCAGTGTTAGCACCAAGAAATGACACAAAGAGAGATACATTGATATCAAGAAAGGAGGAAGCCTTGAAACTCATCCTGTCCATCGGCACGTGGAAGATATCTGCAGCGTTCCACGATCTCCGGAACAACAGAAGTCTGCTCATAAGTAGTGCCGCTCTGGCAGCACGCTCTGCGGCTGAAGAACACGCCCAGCAAGTGGTCAGCAAGCGGCACACAACTATGACCACCCACAGCGTCAACACGAGGAGCTGCAAAAATTTCGCCTTCCAGGCCATGTGAGCGTGCACTGTCTCTATTAAAGCATAAGAGAAGTTGATGGTGAGGACGAAGTCACCAGCAACGGTGAGCAGGAGCGCGGGTCCGAAGTGTTCTCCGCAGAGGTGGGCGCAGCGGTGCAGCGCCAGCCGGGCGTGCTGGAGATGCCGCAGCTCTCCCTCCAGTGCCACTGGAGCTCCCGGAAGGTCTACACGCACCAACGCACCCTCCAGCTGTGCCTCGCAGTCCAATGGCGGACGCACGCACCTCAGCAGCAGCGCATTCACACTGCCCATCCTGTCTCTGACAGTCAGGACAATACCAACGAACTCCATCTGCCACAACATGGATAAACCGTGCAGTCCAACGAAAATGTGTTTCCCTGCTAATTTATCGAATAAATCCGATAGTACACAAATAGCTGTCAGAGATATCAGAAACACTACAACACCCAACATCACGTTAGCTATTAATCGCGTTTTAATGTAAGTTCGTCTGCCATACGAGTTTTCACAACGAGTAAGCAAAATGTCCACAAGTTCTATGATCTCTATCTCCTTCTTCAATTTTCGGTTCGCTTTAAAGAGGCACATGCCGAGCATTGAAGCTGGTTCTAGCCACGTTAACAATGAAGCCGTCGGATACGAAATATAAATTAACAATGGCCATTCCCCAGGGAAGCGAACAGAGATATGAATGTACAAGTACCACATACCAGCTACAACAATGACAGCGAAACACAATGGAGTGGCAGAAACACTGATAATCCTCTTGAAACGCTTACACGAAGTTTCTGTTGAATACCGCTTGCCATCACTTCCCACTGGAGCAGGACCACATATGGTGTTCACAAGAAAGAGAAATCTGACTGCCCTTCGAAAGCTATAATCACGCATGATAAATCCCGAAGGAATGTCTGTAAGCAATGCAATATAAAATATTCAGATTCACACCGAGATATCTCAGGTTACAAGTTTTTTCGTCTAACAGCTAAGATGGTCTAGCATCCGTTGCTGAAATTCAAGGTATTGCAAATGGAGAATTCTCACAGAGACAACAAGTAACTGCTCAGTGATAATTTTCAGTTGTCGAACTTTATCTCGCCTATCAGAAAGGACGCATATACATGTCTGAGTCCTTCCGACAAGTAACCGGCTATTGCATTGCTGTCAGACAATGGAGTGAATTTTCGCACAGGCAATCCCGTTAATGAAACGTCGGTCGAAGTTTATTAATTTCGTGATACCACAGCCAATAATAGAATGACTGTTCAATAGATTACTGGAAGTCAAATATACGCAGTGAACAGCGAATATGTGTTCCAGTTAATGAAATTCTCACTTAGGAAACTACCCAAAGGACAATTTCATTTATGGATATCTCACAAAAACGAAGTACACATCCTAGTGCTGTAATGTTCATGCGTAAAAAACAAAGCTTCGGTCACTGCTGTACCGATTATTATTTTCTTAAGGAACTCATTTTTCGATTAAAAGCTCAGTTTCTGTCCGAACACTTGGCTAACGTGCAGGAATGGATCAAAATGGATTTTACAGCTACCCCCAACCAACGAGTAAAGATACAGAACAGAGGGTTTCACTAAGCTGCATCGGACAATGTCGAAAATTTTCTCACGCGTGCTAGTGATTTTTAAAACTTATAACTGTTGAATTATTATCCTGAATTTTCTTTAAGGCTATATACTTTCTTTGTAGAGCACTGAAAGGACCTTCGAAAACATCTTCAATGACATAAAACGTGTGGGGCTGGATAGAATACAGGATTTTTCTAATTAAACTGCACCTACTCACCGAGATATTTACCGTATGGCAACGAAACTCGGTAAATATGCTAATGCTGAACCAATTAACGATAGATAAAAACTAGTTCCAATTTTGGCCACCAGGTGCTAATCTGCCGCTTTACGCTTTTGTATAACGGTACGAAATCCATGTTGTCATTTGACAAAACGCAACGTGAGTGAACAGTATGGCTGTCGACAAGAGAGAGCGAACGCTGTTAGTGAAACTGTTTCATGTGAATGGCAGCAGTTATAGTGCTACAATCAAAGAGTCTGACGAACGAAAACCCTGAAGAAAGGCCCGACGTCATTAAATTTTTAAGGAAGATGATAATGGAATTCTAAAACACGGGTGATCTTATTGTGGCTCTGGAACAGGAAGGTGTCCTATTATGGAGGAAATTATTGAAGAGTTCGCTGCAACTGACCATGTAGTACTTACTGTGGGTAGTGATAGTGTTGGTGCATTGACACAAGAATTGTCCACCCCTTGGTCAACAAACAGTAGTGAAGGTTTTGCGGTCTACATTATATTGGTACTCGTACAAGATCCAGACGCTGCAGCTACTGAACGCTCATGACCTCAAACAACTTTCTGATTTTGCTCTCCGGTTTCTGATACTGACAAAAGTTGACAAGAGGCTGAGCAATACTTTATGGAGTCACGAGACACATTTTACGCTATAGGGTGCAGTGAAAACACAGAACTGCCGAAATTGAGGTACTGTTGAGCCGCGTGTTGTGCATGAAGAGTCACTGCACTCGCCATATATGACTGTGTAGTGTGGATGTGTAGTGTGGATTTGAAGTCACCTGTATTGTCGGTCCACTCTTCTTTGAAGAGAATACACCAAGGGCCAGTCAGGTGTGCCATGATGTCAGCACGTTACCGAAACCTCGTTGCACGGTATGTGGACTATTCCTTTGGAAGAGCGCACTTCTGCGGAAATCACTGCTTTCACGCAACATAGTTAATAATAAAATCAACATTATGCCTTTCTGACGTGTTTGACCGTTATTACCCTCGCCCTGTTCTTAATCCATTACCTATGGAAATGTTTCTATACGATTTTTGCATTCACTGCGCCAGCTTTGCATCTGATGGCCATGATGGAAGTAATTTGTTTCCATCGAAAATCGATTCCACATTAACGCATTAGCATGACTACCAAGTTTCGCTGCGATACTGTAATTACAGTCCAGACTTGGCCTCTGCGAGCAATACACTTTACCTATAACCACCCGATACCAAAAAAAAAAAAAAAAAAAAAAAAAAAAAAAAAAAAAAAAAAAAGCTGCAATTCGCCGCCCTATCTTGTTCTGTCAGATGCAACTAATTCAGGAATGCCTCACGTGTTTATTGTTATGACTGTCTTACGAAGTGCAGAAAATGTTGGACTTCCGTCCTGATACATGCTGTAAAACGATCCTGCGCTGACAATGCACCACTGTGCAGACTAGAACGAAGGTGGCTGAAAGGTGGGCAGCCAGGATAGTTACGTCACTGTGTAAAATAGGAGCCGGCCGAGGTGGTCTAGCGGTTGTAGGCGCGCAGTCCAGAATCGCGCGACTGCTACGGTAGCAGGTTGGAATCCTGCCTCGGCATGGATGTGTGTGATGTCCTTAGGTTAGTAAGGTTTAAATAGTTCTAAGTTCTAGGGAATTGATGACAACAGTAGTTAAGTCCCATAGTGTTCAGAGCCATTTGAACCATTTTACCATTTTTGTAAAATAGGATGGCGTTCAATAAGTAATGTAACACTTCTTCTGTAAGCAAGCTGTTTTTATACTGAATTCTAATTCACCAATTTATTCCCCACTCCTTTAGCTATGAAACTCTGTTCTCCAACATACTAATCGTGCGACCTCTCCCGCTGGAGGTTCGAGTCCTCCGTCGGGCACGGGTGTGAGTGTTGTCCTTAGCGTTAAGTTAGTTTAAGTGTTGTGTAAGTCTAGGGATCGATGACCTCAGCAGTTTGGTCCCTTAGTATTTCACACACACACATTTCTCCAACATAGCCTCCGATCAAACCCATGGCCTTATGCCTATGTAAATGGAGTACCTGTATGTCCACAAGGTACCAAACTACAGGTCAATGTCGGAGCAAATGTCTTGCTGTATCAACAACTTCTACACCATCTACGTACTACTTCCCGTGGAGTGCATCCTTCATTGGGTCGAACAGGTCGATGTTGGAAGATACGAGGTCCTTGCTGAAGGGTGGATGAGGAAGAACAGTGCGGTGAACATTTGTAAGCTTCTCTAGGGTGTGCAGACTTGTGCGAGGCCGTTTTCATTTCTGTGTCGACGTACGCGCTGAAGTGTCCGCAAGTTCCAACACAGCTCTGTGCCAATGGCCGGCACGAGGGAGATGGGACGGGTTTGCGCCACCTTGTTGCTATTATGACAGACACCTTGATCAACGACCCGCCGTGCATTGGTTCTCTGCCAGGTCTCCGTAGACATTGCGCAAGTGCCTATGAATATCTGCGATGCTCTGGTCGTCCTCTAAAAGAAACTCAGTGGCAGTTCTCTGCTTGTAACAAAACTCCGTTACAGACGCCATTTTGGAGGATACGTATAGTGACGCCACCAGTCGGAACTTCATGGGAAAATAAGGGCTGAAGCGGGGCATATTCCACGACTTCACACAACAAAAATTGAATTTTTTCAATCGAAATCGACCTAGAAAACGTGTTGCACTACTTATTGAACGCCCGTCGTAACTATCAAAATTAACCTGGTAAAATTCATTCTTTTTTTCATCTTATGTGATAGCTATGGCGCATCTAAGGAATCTGCGATTCTTTTGAAGGGGCCGTTACGGCCAACGTTTCGAAGGGGACATAGGAAAGCACTGAGAGAGGTGTTAATGGATCGTACTCCAGCAGCCGAGAGTGAGAAGCGTCTCTGTTCCATTCATCAGCTGCCCATGTCTGAGTTTGGACGCAATCTTTTTCTATGCTCCTATTGGTCAGGGAAGGCGACAGGGTTGTTGCCGAGGCGTCCAGTCCATCCACGAGCGGTACTCAGCGTCGGAACACTGGCAAGCCTTGAATCCCGCGCCGGGATATTCTTTTACAGCTCTCTGAAATATTTAACAATGTACCAGGAACCATGACCAGCTTTGTTTACGAATGTCAAGTAAAACCGCATGATACATTCAAGGCAAAACATTATTCCATTCCGTTCATCTGTAGAGATCAACTCAAGCAAGAAGTTCAGGCTATGTTAGATCAACTTATCACTTAATCAGCCGTTAGTCAATGTATTAAACCTCTTCACGTTGTTAACAAGAAAGATGGCTCGCTTCGCCTTGAGATGGATTCATGAAATCGTTATTACTAAAACCGATCGTCCGCAAACGCTGGAAGAGCTCTTGCAGAAATTTCACGGAACGCCGGTGTATTCTACTCTGGACCTAAAAATCTGGATTCTGGAAAATTCAACTGCATCTTAATTGCAGAAAATACACTGCTTTCTTATGTTTTGATAACTGCTACCAATTTTTGTAAATTGCCTTTTGGTTTAAGAATTAGCTGCGCTGCTTTCATCTGTCAGATAAATACTATTCTTCCAGATGAATTAAAAGACAGAATCACTGCATACATTCACGACATCCTACTTGCAGAACGTTCGTGATCGGAACATAATTCTCCTCTTCGCAAGCTACTGCAAACTTTTCTTACATAAGATGTTACCGTGAACCTCAGTAAATCTCGTTTCGGTGAGACTTCCATTAAATTTCTAGGTCCCGTTATTTCGGCTGACGGCACTTGTGATGTAACAAAATAAAAGTGATGTTGTTATTCAATGGAAAAGTTGGAATTTGAGGTTTCGCTTACTGTTTTATCAATCACAATTGGCGTAAGAATCATGGATTGACCATCGTCATAAAATATTGCATTATGAAATGTGAATCTTCCTTACTTGCAGTTTCGCGTGGCTTGAAGCAGTCACAGCTAGCGTGCTATTGATTAAGAAATTGCATTATCGTCTTTCTAATTACTTCATGATCGTAGATACGATCATACCCGGTCTTGAAGTTATTCTTATGACAAAACAGTTTCCTAAGGGACCAGAAAGTTCTTAAGGGCACAAAAACAACTGTACCATCACACAAAAGGGAAATTCAATATTAAAGCTTATGCAACAAGACGATAAAACCGTTTTCTTTTTGTCAATGTAACACGCACATTGGACTGCTGATCTTGGCGTCTGTAATCTTAGCAAAATGCAGAATTAAAATGAAAATAATACTGAGGAGATGATAGGAATGAGCACTGCTAAATGATTCAGTATTCCCAGAACAAGTATTTATTATAACTAAAACATACATCGTACCTTAAGCTTAGTACTACAATGACAGTAGATTTTTATATCCGTTTCATGTCCATTGAGCGCTCTTATATATAGCCATTGTCCTCTTGAGTCATCCGTGCGTCGTCACGATAACTTATAACTGTTCTTCTTTTCACACTTCACGCAAACTTAGACGGAACACGTTTTTATACATTTAGTAAAAAATCCGATCAGACCGCCACAAATCTGCGTCCGTCTTACTTAAGAAAAACAGTACAAGTGTTTAGCACTCAAGGCTTCATTTGTTCTCCAGCGAACAAAATAATGAAGGATCGCATATCTATCCGTATTCTTCTCTTTATGTTGCCGCCCAAAGACGACGAATTACATTATTTAGGAAATTCCACCAACGCTGTGCGGCGCCTTATTATACACTAGTCATTCTTTACAAACAAGTATTTGCCTTCTGGCTGAAAGTGTTAACCATTTGCTGTATTAATGAAGTCAAAAATAGCGAATATCACACACTACACCCGATCCCGACAAACTACAAGCCATCCGTCACATTTCAAGTCCCTCTGCCGAAGAACAACTTCGCAGCTTCCTCAGTTTGATAATTATTTTCCGCCCTTTCATACACAACTCTGCACTAGATACCCCACACTGTGTCACCTTACTGGTAAAAGTACTATCTGGTCGTGCGACGTCCATGCACGGTCCGAGTTGCTCAATTTGAAAAATGCTTTACTTAACGCTCAATATCTATCAAATCCTGGCCCGACAAAGAATTTTTCGATTGCTACAGACAGTTGCAAGACTGCTCTTGGTGACCATGTACTTCAGGAAATAGAAGATGGTACCGCTATTAAGAAGAATGTCGCGTTTACTAGGCGCATCCTCACATCGGCTGAAAGAAATTATTCTGTCACCGCTTTCACTAAATTTCGTCAGTTTCTATACGGCAGACATACAACAGCATACACAGATCACAGAGCTATTCAGTTTTTTTATCAGCCAAATTCACACGTGACAGACTCAGTCGTTGGAAACTTTATCTGCTGGAATTTAAGATTGTCCACATCCAATAAAGGCAGATGCGCTTCCTCGCTCATTGCGCAATAACAAGCAAGAAATCGCCGCCAAATTTTGCCACACTAATTTCAGCCTTCTGTGTATTAAACAGGTAGCTTTGGAAAATTTTATTTCGGCATCTTTAAAAGACATCGCCAGACACAGAGCAAAGACGACGTCTGGAAAGAGATCAAACTTCCGTGGGGTGACACGAGCCAGACAACAATCAGAAATTACTGCACCGTGCACAATAATATTCTGTTTCTTGGCGCTCGCCCTGACGCCGATAACTGGACACTCTGCATACCTGAAGAACTTGTCAAAAAGTTAATGTGATATACGCACTTGAGTAACGCCCATTATTGAGCTCGCAAATGCTTTTTCTTATTACGACTGAACAGTTATTTCACAAACATGAAAAAGCGTATTCGACGAATTTGGCGACGTGCAAAATTTGTCAGCAAGCTAAATCTTCTACAATATCTCACATTGCTCCTCTGTACCTCATCGTACCCAAGAAATTAAGACATATGGCAGCTGTTGATCTATTTGGACCCGTTGCAAGACATCATAAAGGTTTCTGTTATACTTCAGTTGCTGTAGAACTAACTTCGAAATTTGTATCTTTCATTCGGTTACGAAAAGCCATTTCTACAGCTGTTTCTAAAACTGTTATTAAAGATTTTTGCCTCAAGTTGGACATGTTCAGAAGCTAATCTTCGAAAATGGACAGCAATTTCGATCAGTAATATGGAAACGCACACCCATTTTTATTTCCAGTTGCCATGCTTCTTCCAACCCATGAGAGCCCATCCTGAAAGAGACTGGAAAACTGTCGTATCTACTTTCACAAAAGACACACTGATTGGGACAAGCACATTTCTGATTTTCAGGACGTCATCATTTCAATACCGAACGACTACACCATGCTTTTGCCGCGTCTTGTGTTACAAAATGTAGATCCACTTAATAAAATTCGTGAAATTGTGTCTTTTCCTACTACAAGAACATTACGACACCGTGAAATGTAATGTGCTATTTTTATGATACTACACTGAAATTTATGCTATTGTCTGTTGAATTATTGTTACATTTTTGTGTTAGGTTAGTCACTCTTTGTATTTTAGAATGTTGCCATGTTTCATTTATGCTCAGTCTTGTCCTCTAATTTCCCTATAGTACTTGATGATGTCATTGGTTTACTTGCCTTCACCTACGTAGATTTAAGGAATCAATGTACCCTTTAACTCATGTCCATAACATGTAGTCATCCATTTTGTATATATTCCAGAACCAATGTACCAAAATCTTATTGTATTCATATGAGACATTATGCTCAGAAATAGAAACACATGGAAGTGCAGGAAATTCAGTACGTAGAAAGCACGACATAAACAGCTTATAGGGAACTAAACACCATTGACACTTCTAACATCGTTTCCTGGCAGGCCTTTTATAAACATTTTCCTCTTAGTGTACTGGGTAAATCAGGCTGACTGCCTATAAAGATTTAGGAGTAAGGATTTTTTTCTCTGCATTTTGTGTTGGATATAAGAGTATTATTGGAATAGTTAATGAGTTTTCATGCTCTGAGCTGCATCACTTGTCTCTGGAATGATGGACTATTGATGTTTAATAACTGTCCATGCCGTGAGCTGTACTCCCATAATGAGGATTATATTGATATATGTATGACTTTTCTTAATGATATTCTATGCTGTTAATATATATTCTTTGTAAGTTGTCATTTCTAGGAAAATCTGTCTTGCATTGTGCCACATAATTGGAGGTGTCTGTGGGAGACTGTCACAGAAGCTTTACACCAAAAATACATTTCTTATCACCATTACTTATGAGATTGGTCATGATGCTCCCTGCTTGTGTTAGCACACATGACTGCCTTCTTTTGTTTCCAGGTTAATAATTACATTTACAGCTTCCACTATTTCTGCCATTCACCCTCATCTTCGTATACTTATCTCTTGATTTCTTCGAATATGTTACGTTTATCTAGTCACTAAGGTATATTGGTGTTTCTGCTCCTGTCTTTGTGCTTGCATGCACCATAATCACCCGTTTTCTTTGCTCTGGCCATAGCACTTCTTTACTCAAGATGAATAACGATTGACTTTTAATCATTTTATTTACAGATAAAGTTTACTGTCCTTATCAAGAATTCTCATATCCATGTAGATATACGTATTGTTAGAGATATAGGTCATTTAATAGATAGTTTTATGAAACCCTGAGGGTGCTACACAACCTATAAATATTGTGTCTTTACTCACATGATCATACTTTGCTTCTATGATCGTATTTGTCTTACATGTATTCATACAGGCCATACAGGGCCATACTTTTACAAATACTGCTATTTATACATTTTGTTCTTGTAAAAACCATCTTGACTTATGTATTCTTATTATGAATTATTCATTGGCCTCTGACTGCCATTTGAAGGTATAGATAAATGACATTTTTTGATACTTTCCCAGCACTGATGTTTATGGTATGTAAAACTATGCCACCTTGAGCCACAAACATGTTTTCTCTCACATATTTGCTAATAACATCAGCAATTATTTCATGTAAAACCAGGTCACTAACATCAAATGACATTTTTGTCACCTTTTTAGTTATTAAGGTCGGTAATTATTTCTTTGTCAAAATTGGCCACTTTCAGCCACAAATATAATGTCTGTAACAGATCAGCATTTATATATGTAGATAGACCTCTTGGTGTCTCTGATTGAATTTTTTCTATTCAATCGTCATAGTTATTAAGATTTGCATGTATTCTAACTACAAGGCCACCTGGAGCCATTCAGTTCTTGATTATCCTGTTACGTTTCTTATGTAATTACAGCACAGTAATGTATGTACAAGGCCACTGAGAGCCACAGTATAATGTTATGAAACAGTTATGTTCTGTGTAATGTTAGGTTATTCTATGTCTAATTGGCAGCCTGATGCCACACTTATTGATGTTATCTTATTGAGAGTTCACCTCCAATTTAGACTATTCACTCTGATGTAAAGCATCGTTGCTTCATCCATTCTGTAATTTCATTAGGATACTGTACTTTTCCGATCACATGAATTACTCGAAGTTGACGTAGGTATAAATGGTTGTGTTGAAACACCCACGTTATGTCTTTTATTACGTTTTGTGTGATTTACCAGAGCCGCCAAACAGTTAATTATTATGAATATATGACCATGTGGTTAATGGATGAAAGGCCATCGGTTTTCCTGCTGTGGTTTCGAGAGTATTTCAACAGAGTGCGGCTGTTCTGAGATGGAATAGTTGATGATTGAAAGTTTTTCTATTATTAAAGACCACAAAGGCTGCGATATACAAACCAATATGTATTTTCTATTAACACACAAATTGTAACGCAGATGCTACCTTCGCCTTACATGTTTAATTACAAGTTATATCTTTTATTGGTAGTTGATTTTAATTACTTCGTCATACATGGTGCTGATGGCTAACATTCACAACAATCCTCACTGCAATCCATGGTTGTTACTGGAAGACATAGTTGACACGGAACACGTATTTTGTCACTTGTCACTTTTGGTTTTATATCACTCGTGGATCGGAACTGCTGAGAGTCAACCACACAATGATAAGGGGATGTGCTGATTTGTCACGCTCTGGTGGATTTACAATTTACTCCTCACGCGACACATCTGCCATTGACGCCCTGCTCAGCTTGACCACCATTTTTACCTGTCTTCCCAGTACTGATTCCACTCGACACTAATCTCACTGCCTCCTGCAGTGTTCGACCATCGACTCCTTTCTGCTATCAACATGGGTGTCAGATACTAATATCTATGTTTGTGTGATCACGGATCCCTTGCATCCCCGCCCTAAAAACCATCTTTGTAGCCAGAGGCGAAAAAGAGCAATAGGTAAAAATTATCACACAGCATATAAATGAATATGAGGAGCATTATATTCTGGTTACCATATTGAAAGTTACAACGTATCACAAATAATACCCTACTGACTCTGGTAGCAAACTACCTCTACAAAAACGTCATACAACATCAATTTATCTTAAGTAACATAGCATGGTAAATATTTTAACAAACTTTGTCTTACATTCAATTGCCAAAAATCTTGACTTTCAAAGGTTTGTATGGGCTGTTAACTACATACTTGTTACTAGTTAATCTTTTATAACCTCCTACAGCAAAGACAAGAAAAAAACCAATGAAATGCCAGCTACCTCTTTGGTATGCCATCCTTTCAACAGGGTTCCTGCCATCCATACTACTATCACTCTAACTTATAAATCACATGGTCAACACACACGAAAGTTAAGGAAGAAATTCACAACGTATTCATTTGATTCTTTAACAAAAGCGAAATTGTATATGAAAACAAAATATAGCATTTATACCTTGCCTAATGCAATTATTTTACAATTTCTCATGCCTCTACAGATTGATGCAATAATCTTAAATGCTCCATTATTGCGCTAAATATGTCTTATATAACTATTTGCATCGCTATAACTAATGTGGTTGTCGAAAGAAAAATTCTAAAATACTGATTATTTCACTTTGCCAAACATTAATACTGCCATACGTCAATTGTTATCACTAATGCTCAGATGAGAGGTACAATATTTCCTGCTATATTGACATTAATCCAAATCTAGTATATAGATATTTATTATTCATTACACAGTGCCAGAATTGTTTTTAAGGCTCGACCTAAGTGTAATCATATTTGACTCCGAAGGTTAATTGGATATATGAATTACTCATTACTCATGAGTTACATTTTCTGTTTTATCAGCATACTGTAAATCAACATGTAACCTACAAATACCTACATACAGATGGTGCTTGTGTGAAAAATGACATATTTCAAACATCTTATATTCATTACACATAACTCCCTCACCTTAACTGCAACTTCAACTGCATATATATATATATATATATATATATATATATATATATATATATATATATATATATATATACTCAACCTACATCAACCCTCCATATTCGCCGCAATAGCTACATAAAAATACTACTCCAGGCTCCTTGGCCTCTCTGTACATCATATTTCGCATCATTTATTCGAAGAAGTATCTCATCATGTATTTGTTTCTTCATATGCCTCCTATGTACAAGCTGATACATTATGTCGATTCTCTTACAATTGCTTGAACTTTTCATGCCGCATAAAACCACTCTGTAAGATTACACAACTCTTGTTTTACCAATTAGCTTCCCACTACAATTTATACACATTGGCTTTCTGATCTGGTTCTGATTTTATTATTTCTGGCACTATTAATTTTACATTGTACTCACACTAAACTGATTTTTTACATATTGATTCTTTGACATCTCACACTCAACATCAACATTAACTACTTGTCCTGGTTATAAGTCAACTGTAAATTTACTACATGGTTCCTGACTCAATAATTTGGATGACCACTATCTATTCTAAGTACTACACATTAATTTTCTTAACCTAAGAGAAAGAAGGTAGAGGAGTGAAACTTGAAATAAGAAATAAAGTCTCACCCAGCTGGAAGCATACCAATCGCCACTTGGTATACCAGCGAAAGAGTTGCTGGCTCCCTACATCTTCTCTGACTCTAACCATGGGTAACATAGGTTCATTGGAAATTTGCTGTTATTCTTCCATTAAGTCTTCTCTCGAGTCGCCTCCCTCATTGTGTGTAATAAGACTAATGTAGCTCCTAGTAGATCACACTCCCAACTGGGCCACATCAGGAGCACTGTTTACTTTACAGGCTCTCTTTTTTCTTCAGTTCGTACCTCATGATCCCTTCGTCCATCTTCTCCCCTCTCATAATTCCTGTCATCATCATCTCTCCTATAATTGTGGTGAAACTGTCGACCATTGCCATCATTTATTATGTCCATTACCCCCACCTTTACCTCTGTAATTTGGTGGGCCATTAAATTGACTTTGATGTTAATTATTCCACCTTGGTTTTGATCATGCATCTGGTTGTTTTCCTGTGCACAAATAGTTTCTAATTGCTCCAATACTTCGATTAAAATATCTTTATCTTTAAACAGACTTCTTGCATCCCGCAGCTTATCCTCCTTTTAATGGCTGATGTCTTTATGTTATCATTCAGTGGCTGCTCTAATGTTTCATTCAGTTCCCATAGATGCTCAGCAAATTCTCTCAAGGTACCTTTCCATATACTAAGGGACTTGCGATGCAGTAAACCTTCAAGTGTTGCACAATAGTGACTTTTGAACTAGTATTTCTTTAAAACGTCTTCCTCAAACTGACTGTAGCTGGCAACTTCTTTCTTCTTAACTCCCCAGGTGAAAGCTTCTCCCCCCGCAATCCGGTCTATTGCAAACTGAATTTTTTTTGTATCTCATAATTGTGCTCCAACATGGAGTGCGCACTGATAGGAATCTAGAAGAGAACTGGGCCTGACTCTAGCTCGCTGCACTCTTATTTATATATAGCCGCTGTGCGGATCGCCGAAGCTGCAGCCGACAACATTTGCCTTCCTAACTAGCCGCTGGGGCAATCAGAACACCACTTCAGCTTCCTAAATAATTAATTGCTTCATTCACTGAAGGCCAATGAAGCTCTCGATTTACTGCAATTAGCACACAGGTAAGTATATGTAATAAAACTCTGATGTGGCTAGGCTAAATACTTTTGGCACGAGAATTATTTTAGTTGCACTGCACGCAGTAGATGAGCTCTGAACTTGCTCTTAGCAGAGACGCCACCGCTATAGTTTTATAGCTACATTTTGGAAACTTCTCACATCTTTGTTATTATAGCGTATCTCCATTCTACCTCAATCTAAACATCCTAGCTTTATCTAATCAACTTAGTTAATCTATCTTCCTTCCGTACCTTTAGGACACAAAAACAGAAAATCTTGAATTTCAACCAAAATACTAACCTACTGGCCATTAAAATTGCTACACCAAGAAGAAATCCAGATGATAAACGGGTATTCATTGGAAAAACATATTATGCTAGAACTGACATGTGATTACATTTTCATGTAATTTGGGTGCACAGATCCTGAGAAATCAATACTCAGAACAACCACCTCTGGCCGTAATATCGGTTTTGATACGTCTGGGCATTGAGTCAGAGCTTGGATGGCGTATACAGGTACAGCTGCCATGCAGCTTCAACACGATACCACAGTTCATCAAGAGTAGTGACTGGCGTATTGTGACGAGCCAGTTGCTAGGCCACCATTGACCGGACGTTTTCAATTGGTGAGAGATCTGGAGAATGTGCTGCCCAGGGCAGCAGTCGAACATTTTGTGTATCCAGAAAGGCCCGTACAGGACCTGCAACACGCAGCCTTGCATTATCCTGTTGAAATGTAAGGTTTGGCAGGGATCGAATGATGGGTGCCCTTAAGGCATAAGATAGTGTGGCGTATACAGCTGATAACTAAGTTCAGGAATTGTTACTGTAATGTTTGGTCAAATAAATAAAGTTATATGTGTTCGAGTGTGACTGACAGCCGCTCGTTTTGGCCCCTTTCCACAATTCCAACTACCTGTCCTGGGGGTTTTGCAGGGCGTTTCAGTGTATGCGACTATGTATACCTAATGCAATCTATACAATGCAGACCATCCGAAAAGTCTTCGTATTTTCCATGTTTCCCAGGTCCAAAGTATAATATAAACTAGTTTGTATTGCTGTGCATTAAATTAGGACCACCTTTTATTACCAGAGCCCTTACGAGATGCAGAAAATCTGCTAAAGGAGCTGCATAAATCACATTTACCTTTGTATGTATACTAACACCCACTACCCCAGTAGTGGAAATATGTGAGCCAGATATGTTTTTCTACTGCAACAGAACAAACAACTTACATCGGTATTGGCTACATACATGTTTTATACACAAAATCATTAATAAGGAATTATTTAATCCTGTCTGACAGAATGTTTAGTTTTCTTAAGGCATGTGGAGTAACATCGTTTGTAGGAGGAATCACAATTCGTCCATGTTGCTATATGTAGTGGTATTGTGCCGAGCAGTGTTCGATATTGAGACAAATTGTTTTTCTGCTGCGTTAATGCAACACGTCCACATCACTATCATCTAATACATTTAGACAGTCCTCCACAGGGTCAAACACTAAACAGTCCATTCAGTAGTGATAAATCACAATTTACAAATATACTTCCTCACAAATTTTTCCCATAATGGATTTTGATGCTTATTTTTTCTCGTAATGACCTACAATGCTCCCCTGCAAATTTTCCCACAATACTCCTCTTGCTAAAGAAGTGCCGCTCTCATGTAGCTGAAATTCTACTTCCATTGTGACACCATGTCTATAGAATGTTTCCTATATTGAAGTAAACATATGAGATGTCATCTGTCGTTTATATCCAGTGCTTCCGCTTTCTGCCAATAATTCCGATTACTTATACTGTATATTGCGTTTTTTTTTTTCCTAGGCGTGTCTGTAAATAACTGTAGGCAGTGAATTATAACCGATACGTGTAGTTATGCTACCTGTGGTACACATAGAGTATCTACTACAAAGCACTCAGATTTGGTGCAATCCTTCTCGTATATCCAGTGCTTACATTAAAGTCCTTTAGCTTCTGCCACAAATTGCGATTACCCCCTTTGTATAACGCTTTTTCCAAGTATATCTAGGAATTAGTGTAGGCACTAATTATATTTGTTGTGTAATAGGGTCTGATGTGCACTACACAAAGGAAGTAGCTACTCGGTTAGCAGACCACTTGTGGAGAGTACAAAAGAGTTTCTTAGGCTAGGCGGTAGTCGAGGTGCTCTGATGAACACTCGCCAGCCGATTCACAGCAGCAGAAGTCAAACGGCTTTCAGAATTTAGACACTTCGACTGTCACAATTTTATCAGGAAACTGTCGAAGCATTCGTAATAAATTTCTTGTATTTACTGCCCTCCAGGATAGTTCTCGCGTTCAAATTGTTCTTGGAACTGAGAGCTGGGTGAAAGCCGAAGTGGAAAGCACTGAGATACTTGACAAGAAAGTATTGACTCTAATGAGGTCGAAGTTGGGTGTGACAGTGAAGTCGCCTGGTTGCGTATAACAGATGTACGTGAAACAAAGTTAATTGTAGGATTTTTTATCGCCTGCCCGATTCCGCTGTGGCAGTTCTAGAGCCATTCAAAGGAAGTCGACAGACAATAGTGTGTACATACTCAGATCTCGCAATACTGGTTGGAGGCGACTCTGATCTGCTGAATATAGAATGGGATGTCTGTGGATTGATTACGGGGGGTGCAGACAGAAAGACATGTAGTATACTTTTGAACACGTTTTCTGAAAATTGTCTTGAGCAGTTAGCTATGCAGCCAATACACAATGGAAATTTCTTAGACCTTGTAGCTACAAGTAGACCGAACCTTATCGACATGGTCAGTATAGAAACGGGGATTAGCGACCATGATGTCATTATAGCACTGTGATTACGAAAGTTAATAAGACAAAATGCTAGGAGGCAGTTTCTGCTAGACAAAGCAGATAAGCATTTATTAACATCTTACTCATACAGGTACAGCGGCCATGCAGCTTCAACACGATACCACAGTTCATCAAGAGTAGTGACTGGCGTATTCTGACAAGCCAGTTGCTCGGCCACAATTGACCAGACGTTTTCAGTTGTTGAGAGATCTGGAGAATGAGCTGGCGAGAGCCGCAGTCGAACATTTTCTGTATCCAGAAAGCCTCGTACAGGACCTGCAACATGCAGTCGTACATTATCCTGCTGAAATATAGGGTTTAGCAGGGATCGAATGAAGGGTAGAGCCACGGGTCGTAACACATCTGAAATGTAACGTCCACTGTTTAAAGTGCCGTCAATGCGTACAAGCGGTCACCCAGACATGTAACCAATGGCATCCCATACCATCACGCCAGGTGATACGCCAGTATGGAGATGACGAATACACGCTTCCAATGTGCGTTCACCGCGATGTCGTCATACACAGATGCGACCATAATGACGCTGTAAACAGAACATGGATCCATCTGAGAAAATGACTACAATCCGACCTGTATCAAAGTCGGAAACGTGATGGTACACATTTCTCCTCCTTACACGAGGCATCACAACAACGTTACACCAGGCAACGCCGGTCAACTGCTGTTTGTGTATGAGAAATCGATTGGAAACTTTCCTCATTTGAGCACTTTGTAGGTGTCGCCACCGGCGCCAACCTCGTTTGAATGCTCTGAAAAGCTAATCATTTGCATATCACAGCATCTTCTTCCTGTCAGTTAAATTTCTCTTCTGTAGCACGTCATCTTCGGGGTGTAGCAATTTGAATGGCCAGAAGTGTAAGTCCAATAGTGCTTAGAGCCATTTGAACCATTTTTTTTAATATGGATGTGGTAGAGTTATGGGCAAAGTTTACGCAGATTGTAAATCGTGGTCTGGAGAGTTACGAGCCTAGTAAGTGGATAAAGGATAGAATAGATGAACCATGCTTTAATAACGAAATTCGTAAAATGCTTAGAAAACAGAGGCTGTTACACTGTAGGTTCAAAAGGGGACGCACAAGCAACGACAAGCGAAGGTTAGCGGAGATTCGTGCATCTGTGGAAAGATTTATGAGCGAACCATACAGCTACCATCATCACACTTTAGCAAAAGATCTGGCAGAGAACCCGAGAAAATTCTGGTCGTGTGTAAGATCGCTAAGCCGGTCTGAGGCTTCCATTGAGTCACTTGTTGAGCAACCTGGTGTGGCAGTTGAAGAAAGCAAAACGAAAGGCGAAGTTTTAAATTTCACTTTGAAGAAACCTGTCATGCAGAGAAGAGTACAAACATACCGTCATTCGACAGTCGGACAGACTCCCTAAAGGACGACATAGTCATACGCATACGTGGCGTAGAGAAACAACTTAAAGTCTTGAAAACAAAAAATCACAAAGAGCAGATGGAATGCTAGTTCGATTTTACAAAGAGTGCTCTCAGGCATTGGCTCCTTACTCAGCTCGTATTTACCGTGAATCTCTCGCCCACCACGACGTCCCAAGCGATTGTAAAAAGGCGCAGGTGTCTCCATTCTACAAGAAAGGTAAAAGAACGGACCCTCAAAATTACAGGCCTATATCCTTAACTTCTGTCTACTGCGCAATCCTTGAACACATTCTCAGTTCGAATATAAGAAATCTTCTTGAGGCTAAGCAGCTAATGTGCAGGAACCAGCGCGGTTTCAAAAAGTACTGCTCGTGCGAATCTCAGCTTGCCCTTTTCTCACATAATGTACTGAGAACTATGGATGAAGGGCCGGCCGGCGGCTCGAAGGCTTCTTAAATAATAGAACCCATTATGCTGTCCTCGATCAAGAGTGTTCATCAGGGAAAAGGGTACCGTCAGGAGTACCCCAGGGAAGTGTGATAAGACCACTGTTGTTCTCTATACACATAAATAATTTGGCGGACAGGGTGGGCAGCTGTCTGCGGTTGTTTATTGATGATACCGTGGTGTATGGTGAGGTGTCGAAGTGGAGTGACTGTAGGAAGATACAAGACAACTTAGAAAACATTTCCAGTTTGTGTGAAGAATAGCAGGTAGCCCTAAATGTGGAAAAATATAAGTTAATGCTGAAGAGCAAAAAGAACAAACCTGTAATATTCGGATACAGTATTACTAGTGTCCAACTTGACACAATCATGTCGTTTAAATATCTGGGCGTAACGGAGCAAAGCGATATGAGGTGGAAGGAACATTTGAAAACTGTAGTAGGAAAGGAAAATTATCTACTTCCGTTTATTGGGAGATTTTTAGGAAAGAGTGGATCACCTGTAAAGGGGACCGCGTCTAGAACGCTGGTGCGATCTGTTCTTGAGTACTGCTCTAATGTTTGGGATCCGTACCAGGTCGGATTGGATGAAGACATCGAAGCAGTTCAGAAGAGGGCTGCTAGATTTGTTACCGGTAGGTTTGAAAAAACTTAAGTGTTACGGAGATGCTCCAGAAAGCCAAATGGGATTCCCTTGGGTGAAGCATTTGAAACTGACTGCGGTACGATTCTACCATCGCCAACAAAAAAGAAAAGGTTCAAATAGCTCTGAGCACTATGGGACTTAACATCTATGGTCATCAGTCCCCTAGAACTTAGAACTACTTAAACCTAGCTAACCTAAGGACATCACACAACACACAGTCATCACGAGGCAGAGAAAACCCCTGACCACGTCGGGAATCGAACCCGGGAACCCGAGCGCGGGAAGCGAGAACGCTACCGCACGACCACGAGCTGCGGACCATCACCAGCATACATAGCGCGTAAGGACCACGAAGATAAGATACGAGATATTAGGGCTCATACGCAGGCGCACATAGTACTAAGTACATAGTAGTAAATACATAGTGGTAAGTACCTACTGAACATCTGCAGAAAAGTATCTTACTCTTTCTCCGGTTTATAGGTTGCTTCCAGCATTGCGGAAAGTGGAATCCGACGAGTGTACGAACAACATCTTTTCTATGTATATAAGGGTTAATGAAGTTCAACAGTTCGTTGAAAGAGTCCTAGTTCATCATTAAAAAATTCCTATGGGCGTCTAGTTCTCCTGCACGTTCTCTTAGCACGTTAGTATCGTCGTGTAAGCAACGCCTTGCAAACCACTTCTCACCCGTCTCCGCTTCCTCTTGCACTTGTTTTCGCAACATGTAGCGATTGCAGTTCCAGCACATAAAAGATGTACGTCATCCAGCGCCGTAATTTTGGCTACGAAGGCAGAGTATTAACTGTAGGTCTCGGGCATAAATATTGCACAATAATATTGTGCCTTTCGTGGCTCCGAATTTCGAGTTATACAGGGTGAAAAGTATTTAAACCGACAAACTATGGGAGGTTGTAGGGGACATCAAAAAAATATTTTTCCCAAATGTAATTTTCTCCTGCGAGGAGTATTTAAAGCGGTAGAGGAAGATTTCTCTGGCGGAAAATTAATTAAACCAACAAGCACTTTTCCATTTTTTTGTTACCAAGAGACAACACATTAACGCAACCCGATTTCAATCACAGTAGATTTCCAAAAATGCCTCTATTGACACGTAACCAAAGGTTACACCAAATGGTTCAAATGGCTCTGAGGACTAAGGGACTTAACACCTGAGGTTATCAGTCGCCTAGAACTTATATCTACTTAAACCTAACTAACCTAAAGACATCACTCACGTCCTTCGAACATGCGACCGTAGCGGTCGCGCGGTTCTAGACTGAAGCGCCGAGAACCGCTCGGCCACACCGGCCGGCCAAAGGTTAAAGCGTCAGATCATGTTCTGTCTGACACGGGCAAAAACCCCAGGAATATACTGAATTGTTCCTGCTGCTGCTACTATCCAACCAACCAGATCCTCCTCTGATGCAACAGGAGTAGCGTAAACAAGGTTGCACATCTCTCCCCACACAAAAAAGTGCAGAAGGGACATATCTGGGGAAACAACACAGAGGATGGAAATGTAGGATGCATTTCACACTGTTCCAGGTACCACTGCGTAAACTGTACTCTGGGTGGACAATCAACTGGTTCCAGGTTGTGGACACGCTGTAAGTGAAATGGACGTAACAATTGCTCTCGAGGGACTGTTCTTACATTCGTCTGATTCGTCCCCATGTTAAGTGCAATTGCACGAGTGCTTATTGAAGGATCCCGCTCCACATGCTGCAAGGACAGCTTCCTCAAATTGCAGCCGTCTTACCGTGCGACGGCGTCCCTTTCCAGGTAATCTGCTGAATGACCCGGTCTCACGCAGACGTTGGTAGACAGCAGCAAAGGTCGTATGATGCGGTATATGGCAATTAGGATATTATTGTTGATAAACCCGCTGTGCAGCTCGTCCGTTGTGGTGGGCTACGTAGTACGCACCAACCATATTAGTGTAATCACTCCAGGTGTTTCGCTCCATTAGTAAACAGAGACAATGCACTACTACACTGGTGGACAGCAGATGCCTACAACTGAAAAGCGTAATACGCCCTCTAACAACTGAAGATCATAATACGGCCTCTACCAACTGAAGAGCGTAATACGGCCTCCACCGGTTTAAATAATCCTCATAGGAAAAAAAGACATTAGGGAAAAATATTTGTTTTGATGTCCGCTACAGCCTCCCAGAGCTTGTCGGTTTAAATACTTTTCACCCTGTATATTGACACGATATTATTGCACAATAAATATTTTGTGTGAGAGGGACTCATTAAGCAGAAGAAAGTATTTAATAAATTTTTAACAGGTTACTGAATCGATACTCAATTACAGCAAGCGCTTTTCTCGGGAGCCGCATAGAATCAATGAAGTGACCATAAGAGAATTAAAGTAGGGGACACAAAGTCATTACGCCGTGTTCGTCATTGCAGTTTGACTGGAACAAGAGTTCTGGACACGCTGATATTGAAAGAAAACAGTGAACACTTACGACATTCGATTATCAGTCGCTGGAAGTTTTTGATTAAGAAATAAATGTGAGGTGGGATTGTTTTCTCTTAAAGGTGAACTAATAGTTACTTAATATGTACTGCAGATCTGAAGTAGATACAAAACGGTATACCAAATGAGAGTACTTCTGTGTTTCTTAAGAATATGCCGTTAACAGTGGATAGTTACAGCTTCAAGAATGCGATCAGGCCCCTGTGCGAGGTAAGCCGCGTGTGTGGCCTCTTCCCTTGGAATAATAATGATGCATACATTAGAGGTGCGGGATACACAGGGATGTCCACGATAATCGTCAGCATCAGCTTAACAGTGATGTGGCTGACTGGAATCGCCGCAGTCGGCTCATACTGCAGCTACACCCAGTCCTGCTTAAAACCAGTGGCTGCAGAGCTACCGTTCCAGAAAATACCCACAGCATTAGGATTACTGTTGATGTGGCTGCCATCTGTTGTGTTGTTAACTACTTGCTTAGCTACTAGAAACAAGCATCTGTGTGAAATTATTGCGTTGTTTGAATCAGTAGACAAATTGCTTTCGTATCAGCAAGACAGCTATGGCAGAAAATCGTTCGCTAAAACTCGATTAACTGCTGTTGTTATGGTTGGAGTATTCATTATATTCGTTTGCGTTACTGGACTTGCCGCAGAAGTGGACGGTTCGTATAGTACATGGAAAAATAGAATAGTATATTTCTTTGGAGCATACGCGCTTCTTTGGTACCTGCAGTTCGTCGGTGTAGTGCTGGCTCTGCGAGACCGGATGGGGGCGATCCGCGTGCAGCTGGTGAGAAGTGTGCGGCCGCCCCTGCACGGGGAGGCGGAGCTGGACGAGGCGGTGACCTCCGGAGGGCGGCGGTGGGCGGCGGAGGGCGAGCTGCGGCGGCTGCAGCGCGCCAGGCTGGCCCTGCACCGCGTCGCCCGCCTCTGCGGACACCACTTCGGCCCGGCGCTGCTGCTGTCCGCGCTGCAGCACGCGGTCCAGATGGTCACCCTGACGTACAGCATCGTGCTGCTAGCACAGAGCGATCGAGACCCCACACACCAGACACGCGCTGCCACGTATTCTCTCTGCCTCTTCGTGCTGGCTATAACTACCAGCCTGCTGGCAATGTGCTGGCAGTGTTCCTCTGCGGTAGACCTGGCTGAGACTGTGGGCGAGCTGCTGGGAAAGCTTCACATTCTGCTGCGGCGAGGAACTACCTCTGACGTCCTCTGTCTGTCGATCAAGAGGATGAACTTCTCAGCTGCGGGCTTCTTTGATATTGATCTAAGCTTATTTGTAGCAACTATTGGAGCTACTATCACTTACGTTATAATACTTATTCAGTTTAAGCCATAAATTAGTAAAATTATATCAGCTTACTGAGTTTTGTTACATGTAAATGTATCCTTTTGCGTGCGACAAACGACAATGTCCTTCTAAGCAGACCTCCCTCCACCTTCTAGCGAACGAAGTTCCTTGCTGTCATGGCAGCTACCTATTTCGTTCATGCAACAAGACCACATCACTCGTGTGCAGGCAGAATCTGTTTTCATCACTATAGACCAAGGACCACCATACCATTTTGGAAGTAAATCAATGACGTCACCAGTCGAGCCTTCAACGTCGATACTGTGGCGTGAATGGAAGACGGACTAGAGGTACACATGCCCTGCCACACTGCTAATAAACGATTAACAACAGTTTATGTTGACACATCTGGGCTCACAAGCTCTCTCATCTGTGCTGTGGTATCTGGACGATCTGCCCCTGCTGCCCTTACAGTGCACCATCATAGCATGCGTGTGTGCTGTGTGAACGCCCAGAACTCCGTCCACGGGTGTGAGAATTTTCACGTGAGCGCTGATATCAGCATCTTTGCACAACTGACGCAGCACGTCCCACATATATGGAATTCTCCGAAAGGACCATCCCGCCACTCGTAAAGGCAAAAGTTGACCCCTTCTAGACTCGTTTGGTTGGCTACAGAAAGCACGAGTGCACCTCTGCAGCATTATCGCTCGCTTGCTTCCCACGTTTGCACCACACTGTGTCCTGGCTGTGTGCATTCCATATTCAAGGGCAGATACAGAAGACGGTCTGGCACTTATGCACCTTTGCCACTACCATTCTGTAAGCGGACGACGTTGAAAGAATGATCAGTACATCTACTATTCCCCAGGTAGCATATGTTGTTGTTGTTGTCTTCAGTCCTGAGACTGGTTTGATGCAGCTCTCCATGCTACTCTATCCTGTGCAAGCTGCTTCATCTCCCAGTACCTACTGCAACCTACATCCTTCTGAATCTGCTTAGTGTACTCATCTCTCGGTCTCCCTCTACGATTTTTACCCTCCGCGCTGCCCTCCAACGCTAAATTTGTGATCCCTTGATGCCTCAAAACATGTCCTACCAACCTATCCCTTCTTCTACTCAAGTTAGATAGCATATACAATCATCAAATCAAAATCAACATAGTCTTCCGTGGTGTGCTAACTTTTTCCGGCAGTGTATACGACAGTCTCTGCTTTATAATGACTTATGATGTGTTTTTAAGTGTCAGATAGCGTTAGCAGCCTTTGCAAGGGAGTAAGAATATTTATTCCACAATTTCACTACACTATCACTATCTCTGATAGTAAATCATGCTTTTGAAAGACCGCACTCAGTTTTCAGCACTTAGTGTATGATTTATTATCTAAAAATACCAGGCTCAAGTGCAAGCAAATTGCCAAGTAATTAATATAAATCATTTGTTAAGCTGTGTAGAAATACAAAGCCATCACCTCTATTGAAGACCCAGAATAGACTAAGCCGCACAATACAACCCTGAAAACTTTTCGTCATAGTTTCACTAAAGGGGACGAGATCTCGGTATATGGTACTGTCACAATCATCATACTGGACTGGACAAGAGTTTGCATAGATTTCGTCTAGTATACGGAGCTATGAAACATCGTAATTCAAATGATATTCAAAATGATCTTGTCCCTACGTTCTCTGTAATCTACTGTACGTGTTTTATAGTAAGCGAAGAGGAGCTTGCGGTCTAATGAAAGTATTAAGGACTTATTTTTATCTTAAATTATATTGGTGTCACACACTGTTCGTCTAATATGTTACACGCACCATGTACACGTGGCTCATCACTGTTACACTCATTATTTACACTTGGTGACTACCGTTATTATGGTCTGGCACTTCATCAGCTGTTAAAATTGTGTTCACCACATGACGTCCTACCTGCGTAATGCATAGTTGTGTTGTGTGTATCCACCTGTATGAGCAGTGAACAAAGAGCTACAAAAGTAACAGCGATCTAAGATCATGTCTTATTACTTACATACACGATTTGATAAGATAGTCAAGCGACCTTCTCGAAAGTATACAGAGAGTATGCTGCGAGCTAACATCCCAAAGACGTTCGGACTCACATGCAGTTCCTCTTCGTCGAAATGTCTTGGCTCAAACTGGTCTAGGGGTTGAACTGCGCATGTCGCATTACACTGCCTAAATTAGACATTTGTGACCCTTTGCTTAAATTGTCTGGCTGATGGCAAGTTTTAGAAATTGTGTGAAACATACAAAGTTAATATAACATACAATAACAGTAATAATAATATCGGGAACTAAATTAACGACCCATAAATGATGTAGGCCACGTAGTGGCAATTTGGTTAGAATATTGTTTTTTTAAGAAAGCAAATTAATAGCGAAAGTGGTCGTATCGAGAGTTACTGTTACCCTCGAACTCATACCCATTTGACACAGTTCGATCATTCACAATCTCATCGCGAATTACAAGTCCAATACTCCACCTCGTTATCTACGCGGAAAGTTCACACCAGGCGCGTGGCTGCTCGCCGCTCAGAGACGAAGTTCCGCCACACCACACACAACGAAATTTTCTAAGTCGTCTCACTTCCTGTCCGCTTTCGCGTCTCAATCCCTACTACTGCCTGTCTCCGTCCGCGTCTCCCACGTGCCCAACGTCGTCGCTCAACTGACTAGTGTAGTTCCTTTCCCTGAAGTCGTCTGTCTGAGTGCCTACAGCTTATTCTACATTATTTTACGTTTTAACATATTTAAATAATCAAAGCTTGACCACTTTCACATTCTAAATAAAGCAACAGTAATATCCATTATATAGTAAAAGTTAAATTCTTTTACATAAAACCAATACAATTTCCTTCTTAACATAGAATGTCATGACCAATAACCTTGCACCAAAGTGCTTTCCGATAAATAACTAGAGAACAAAAGTAACTGTTATGCACTAAACCTTACAACAAATATTCTATTACCTAATGATTCAATAAGGAGTCATGCTGTCATCGTTCAATGTGTTCAATGTAGATGAAATGATGACCTGATGCTTAACTGAAAATAATGATAATTTAAATTTACTGTATCTTTTAAGCAAATAAAGCTAAAGAGTTGATATTTACAACATTTGTCATTTTAATGATCCACTTTTATATGAAATGTCGCTCGTTAAGATCGACCAAAGCGTTCATATTTTAGCATTCAGGCCTTTGTTGTAAAAAAAATTGTTAATTTCACTTTAACAGTAAATCCTAAACTATTATAGATGTGATTAATATTCAAGGTTTATTGGGATCAACACGAAAATTTAAGAAAGTTGGTAGGTTAAAATTACAGTGGCTTCATTCCCTGAATTACCACAGACTTCAATAGTTTTCATAATGTTTTCACTTTATGGCTGATCTTAAGTCCACCATATTTAACACTGCTACGCCTCCCTGACAATGTTGACTGGAATACTCTCTTTCAAATTCTGAAGGTGGCAGGGGTAAAATACAGGGAGCGAAAGGCTATTTACAATTTGTACAGAAATCAGATGGCAGTCATAAGAGTCGAGGGGCATGAAAGGGAAGCAGTGGTTGGGAAAGGAGTGAGACAGGGTTGTAGCGTCTCCCCGATGTTATTCATTCTGTATATTGAGCAAGTAGTAAAGGAAACAAAAGAAAAATTCGGAGTAGATATTAGAATTCATGGAGAAGAAGTAAAAACTTTGAGGTTCGCCGATGACATTGTAATTCTGTCAGAGACAGCAAAGGACCTGGAAGAGCAGTTGAACGGAATGGACAGTGTCTTGAAAGGAGGATATAAGATGAACATCAACAAAAGCAAAACAAGGATAATGGAATGTAATCAAATTAAATCGGGTGATGTTGAGGGAATCAGATTAGGAAATGGGACACTTAAAGTAGGAAAGGAGTTTTGCTATTTAGGAAGTAAAATAACTAATGATGGTCGAAGTAGAGGGGATATAAAATGTAGACTGACAATGGCAAGGTAAGCTTTTCTGAAGAAGAGAAATTTGTTAACATCGAATATAGATTTATGTATCAGGAAGTCGTTTCTGAAAGTATTTGTATGGAGTGTAGCCATGTATGGAAGTGAAACATGGACGATAACTAGTTTGGACAAGAAGAGAATAGAAGCTTTCGAAATGTAGTGCTACAGAAGAATGCTGAAGATAAGGTGGATAGATCACCTAACTAACGAGGAGGTATTGAATAGGATTGGGGACAAGAGAAGTTCGTGACACAACTTGACTAGAAGAAGGAATCGGTTGGTAGGACATGTCCTGAGGCATCAAGGGATCACAAATTTTGCATTGGAGGGCAGCGTGGAGGGTAAAAATCGTAGAGGGAGACCAAGAGATGAATACACTAACCAGACTCAGAAAGATGTAGGTTGCAGTAGGTACTGGGAGATGAAGAAGTTTGCACAGGACAGAGTGGCATGAAGAGCTGCATCAAACCAGTCCCAGGACTGAAGACAACAACAACAACGCCTCCCTGGTCACAATCAGCTCCTACGGGGTTTCCCTATGACGTAGGTTCTCGTCGGTCTCACTCGCACACTATAGTGCTTATACCTCATTCAGCACAACAGACGCCTGTGGATTTTCCCAACTTTGTGACGAATCTGCGCTCACTGTGGCACATGGTCCTGGACGACAGGATTCGTTTCACGATTCCTGGAATGTTATCTCTTTCGGCACTGTACTTATATACGAGCGAAATGCTCGTTAACTCACTATATAAACACGATAAACATGGTTTACTGTTCGTGGCGCATTGCCATGGCTTCTCTTACACCAGTAGGCATTAAAAATCATGATTTATTGATATAGTGAGTGGATGTGGGGACACCAAGGGATGGAAGTACAGTTGTCCTACTGTCCTAGATTCTTATTTCGTCCTCCAGTACTGTTCTACACCTGATATAGTCCACTACCCGATGGAAGACAACGAGAAAATTATTTTGGGGAAATGACGGTGCGACATGTTACCCATTGTCTCCATTATGAACAAAGATAAATGACTCATCCATGACTAAGGTGTGGCGTTACTTATTGTTTTAGCAAGTGTATAGTAATAATGAGTATTTAGATTTATTTAACTCCTCGTTGGGCACTATTCGTGCCGTTGAGTAAATTACTTACAATGGGAAAGCAGACTATTAATGCGATAAATTTGCGTCAAATAATTAACCATTGTTGGAGAATTCGAAGTACCGTGCATTTTTGTAATGAAACATGACATTTTGATAATGAAGAACCGACGAATTAATCCCGTATATTGAACTTTATTTTCTAAACGACACAGATGATGAACGATTTGCTAAGGTTACACAGAAAGACTACACATTTCGTCTTTATAGTGTCTTTAATTTCTGTATCCAGCTAGTGAATAGCTCCAGATGCTCGTCAGATGCAAGGTTATTAATGAAGACGAGTCTCGATCGATACTTCATTAATGGTATTACATCCCCGAGACTAACATGTGTCAGCAGTATACTCATTAACTCAAGATCGCGAAGATCATTCCTCTTGTAAGGATGATAACCAACGTAGGTAACGTATTTTTAAAGATGGAAGGCTCTTCAACAATTGTCTTTTCTACGTAAGTTGATATTTGCCCTAGTTGTGTACTGGAATAGTCTGACTGAAAAGCATTGCAAACCGCAAAATAGGTATTGTTATTAAACTTCCTGGCAGATTAAAACTTTGCGCAGGACAGATATTTTTTTTTCGTTTTTTTTTCCATCCGTTTAAGTTCGTTGTTGATCGATTAGCTCAGTTTTTTACAGAGGGCTGCTAACCCTGTGACCGAACACGCTGAGCTACCGTGCCGGCATCTCGAACTCGGAACGTTTGCCTTCCGCGAGCAAGTGCTCTACCGAATGAGCTACCCAAGCACGACTCACGCCCGGTCCTCACAGCTTTCCTTCCAAACAAGCCAAAGGTCCCGAGTTCGAGTCTCGGTCCGACACACAGTTTTAATCTGCCAGGAAGTTTCATATGAGCGCACACTCCGCTGTAGAGTGAAAATCTCATTCTGGAAACATCCCCCAGGCTGTGGCTAAGCCATGTCTCCGCAATATCCTTTCTTTCAGGAGTGCTAGTTCTGCAAGGTTCGCAGGAGAGCTTCTGTAAAGTTTGGAAGGTAGAAGACAAGGTACTGGCAGAACTAAATCTGTGAGGACGGGGCGTGAGTCGTGCTTGGGTGGGTAGAGCACTTGCCCGCGAAAGGCAAAGGTCCCGAGTACGAGTCTCGGTCCTGTATACAGTTTTAATCTGCCAGGAAGTTTCATATCAGCGCACACTCCGCTGCAGAGTGAAAATCTCATTCAAGTACTGTTATTTCTAGACATGTGTCTGTATATGGATAGACTTTTCTTCCGGATCATAATGTTTCTGGGTTTAGCGCGCAGAGTGTTTTATAAACCATCTGTTAAGCTCCTAAAATTTTGCCTGGCTTCAGTGAGAAGCCACTTACAGTAACCATATCAAGGGTATTACTGGCGTCACTACAACTACACTACTCTTCAGCACCATCGTAGCAGCTGTCGCGTGCCCAACTATAACAGGAGTGATGTTTACACTCTTCGCATTGTTAACTGACGTTATGCATCTATAGTCTCCGTAGTTTGCCTGGTTAGAATCAGCTGCTACACCTAGTGCTTGCTTGATAACTCGTAACTGAAAAAGTTGCAGAAAAGCACTAGTGAACATGTCATTAATGAATACCACCAGGGTATGTTTTAAGTGACATTGATGAATCGCAGGTCCCTTTCCAGCAATATACAGTGTGTTACAAAAAGGTACGGCCAAACTTTCAGGAAACATTCCTCATACACAAAAAAAGAAAAGATGTTATGTGGACATGGGTCCGGAAACACTTAATTTCCATGTTAGAGCTCATTTTAGTTTCGTCAGTATGTACTGTACTTCCTCGATTCACCGCCAGTTGGCCCAATTGAAGGAAGGTAATGTTGACTTCGGTGCTTGTGATCTACAGTACTAGCATCAAGCACATCAGTACGTAGCATCAACAGGTTAGTGTTCATCACGAACGTGGTTTTGCAGTCAGTGCAATAGTTACAAATGCGCAGTTTTCAGACGCCCATTTGATGTATGGATTAGCACGGGGCAATAGCCGTGGCCCGGTACGTTTGTATCGAGACAGATTTCCAGAACGAAGGTGTCCCGACAGGAAGACGTTCGAAGCAATTGAGCGGCGTCTTAGGGAGCACGGAACATTCCAGCCTATGACTCGCGACTGGGGAAGACCTAGAACGACGAGGACACCTGCAATGGACGAGGCAATTCTTCGTACAGTTGACGATAACCCTAATGTCAGCGTCAGAGAAGTTGCTGCTGTACAAGGTAACGTTGACCACGTCACTGTATGGAGAGTGCTACGGGAGAACCAATTGTTTCCGCACCATATACAGCGTGTGCAGGCACTATCAGCAGCTGATTGGCCTCCACGGGTACACTTCTGCGAATGGTTCATCCAACAATGTGTCAATCCTCATTTCAGTGCAAATGTTCTCTTTACGGATGAGGCTTCATTCCAACGTGATCAAATTGAAATTTTCACGAGAATTCGCACGCTATTGTGGAATCACGTCATCAACACAGATTTTCTGTGAACGTTTGAGCAGGCATTGTTGGTGATGTCTTGATTGGGCCCCATGTTCTTCCACCTACGCTCAATGGAGTACGTTATCATGATTTCATACGGGATACTCTACCTGTGCTGCTAGAACATGTGCCTTTACATGTACGACACAACATGTGGTTCATGCACGATGGAGCTCCTGCACATTTCAGTCGAAATGTTTGTACGCTTCTCAACAACAGATTCGGTGACCGATGGATTGGTACAGGCGGACCAATTCTATGGCCTTCACGCCCTCCTGACCTCAACCCTCTTGACTTTCATTTATGGGGGCATTTGAAAGCTGTTGTCTACGCATCCCCGGTACCAAATGTAGAGACTCTTCGTATTCGTATTGTGGACGGCTGTGATACAATACGCCATTCTCCAGGGCTACATGAGCACATCAGGGATTCCATGCGATGGAGGGTGGATGCATGTATCCTCGCTAACGGAGGACATACTGAACATTTCCTGTAACAAAGTGTTTAAAGTCACGCTGGTACGTTCTGTTGCTGTGTGTTTCCATTCCATGATTAATGTGATTTGAAGAGAAGTAATAAGATGAGCTCTAGCATGGAAAGTACCGGAACTTCAAGCGCTGATAGAAAGCACAGAAGCTGAAATCGTTATAGGTACAGAAAGCTGGCTGAAGCTAGAGATAAATTCAGCCGAAATTTTTACAAAGGCAGAGACGGTGTTTAGAAAGGATAGATTGCATGCAACCGGTGGTGGCGTGTTTGTCGCTGTTAGTAGTAGATTATCCTGTAGTGAAGTAGAAGTGGATAGTTCCTGCGAAATATTATGGGTGGAGGTTACACTCAACAACCGAGCTAGGTTAATAATTGGCTCATTTTACCGACCTCCCGACTCAGCAGCATTATTAGCATAACAGCTGCGAGAAAATTTGGAATACATTTCACATAAATTTTGTCAGCATATTATAGTCTTAGGTGGAGATTTCAATTTATCAGATATAGACTGGGATACTCAGATGTTTAGGACGTGTGGTAGGGACAGAGCATAGAGTGACATTATACTGAGTGTACTATCCGAAAATTACCTCGAGCAATTAAACAGAGAACCGACTCGTGGAGATAGCATCTTGGACCTACTCATAACAAACAGACTCGAAATTTTCGACTCTGTAAATGCAGAACAGGGAATCAGTGATCATAAGGCCGTTGCAGCATCCCTGAATATGGAAGTTAATAGGAATATAAAAAAAGGGAGGTTTATTTGTTTAGTAAGAGTAATAGAAGGCAGATTTCAGACTACCTAACAGATCAAAACGAAAATTTCTGTTCCGACACTGACAATGTTGAGTGTTTATGGAAAACGTTTAAGGCAATTGTAAAATGCGTTTTAGATAGGTACGTGCCGAGTAAAACTGTGAGGGACGGGAAAAACCCACCGTGGTTCAACAACAAAGTTAGGAAACTATTGCGGAAGCAAAGAGAGCTTCACTCCAAGTTTAAACGCAGCCATAACCTCTGAGACAAACAGAACCTAAACGATGTCAAAGTTAGCGTAAGGAGGGCTATGCGTGAAGCGTTCAGTGAATTCGAAAGTAAAAATCTATGTACCGACTTGACAGAAAATCCTAGGAAGTTCTGGTCTTACGTTAAATCAGTAAGTGGCTCGAAACAGCATATCCAGACACTCCGGGATGATGATGGCTTTGAAACAGAGGATGACACGCGTAAAGCTGAAATACTAAACACCTTTTTCCAAAGCTGTTTCACTGAGGAAGACCGCACTGTAGTTCCTTCTCTAAATCCTCGCACAAATGAAAAAATGGCTGACATCGAAATAAGTGTCCAAGGAATAGAAAAGCAACTGAAATCACTCAACAGAGGGAAGTCCACTAGACATGACGGAATACCAATTCGATTCTACACAGAGTACGCGAAAGAACTTGCCCCGCTTCTAACAGCCGTGTACCGTAAGTCTCTAGAGGAACGGAAGGTTCCAAATGATTGGAAAAGAGCACAGGTAGTCCCAGTCTTCAAAAAGGGTCGTCGAGCAGATGCGCAAAACTATAGACCTATATCTCTGACGTCGATCTGTTGTAAAATTTTAGAACATGTTTTTTGCTCGAATATCATGTCGTTTTTGGAAACCCAGAATCTACTCTGTAGGAATCAACATGGATTCCGGAAACAGCGATCGTGTGAGACCCAACTCGCTTTATTTGTACATGAGACCCAGAAATTATTAGATACAGGCTCCCAGGTAGATGCTATTTTCCTAGACTTCCGGAAGGCGTCCGATACAGTTCCGCACTGTCGCCTGATAAACAAAGTAAGCGCCTACGGAATATCAGACCAGCTGTGTGGCTGGATTGAAGAGTTTTTAGCAAACAGAACACAGCATGTTGTTATCAATGGAGAGACGTCTACAGACGTTAAAGTAGCCTCTGGCGTGCCACAGGGGAGTGTTATGGGACCATTGCTTTTCACAATATATATAAATGACCTAGTAGATAGGCCGGCCGCGGTGGTCTCGCGGTTCTAGGCACGCAGTCCGGAACCGCGCGACTGCTACGGTCGCAGGTTCGAATCCTGCCTTGGGCATGGATGTGTGTGATGTCCTTAGGTTAGTTAGGTTTAAGTAGTTCTAAGTTCTAGGGGACTAATGACCACAGCAGTCGAGTCCCATAGTGCTCAGAGCCCTTTGAACCTAGTACATAGTGTCGGAAGTTCCATGCGGCTTTTCGCGGATGATGCTGTAGTATACAGACAAGTTGCAGCATTAGAAAATTGTAGCGAAATGCAGGAAGATCTGCAGCGGATAGGCACTTGGTGCACGGACTGGCAACTGACCCTTAACATACACTCCTGGAAATGGAAAAAAGAACACATTGACACCGGTGTGTCAGACCCACCATACTTGCTCCGGACACTGCGAGAGGGCTGTACAAGCAATGATCACACGCACGGCACAGCGGACACACCAGGAACCGCGGTGTTGGCCGTCGAATGGCGCTAGCTGCGCAGCATTTGTGCACCGCCGCCGTCAGTGTCAGCCAGTTTGCCGTGGCAAATACGGAGCTCAATCGCAGTCTTTAACACTGGTAGCATGCCGCGACAGCGTGGACGTGAACCGTATGTGCAGTTGACGGACTTTGAGCGAGGGCGTATAGTGGGCATGCGGGAGGCCGGGTGGACGTACCGCCGAATTGCTCAACACGTGGGGCGTGAGGTCTCCACAGTACATCGATGTTGTCGCCAGTGGTCGGCGGAAGGTGCACGTGCCCGTCGACCTGGGACCGGACCGCAGCGACGCACGGATGCACGCCAAGACCGTAGGATCCTACGCAGTGCCGTAGGGGACCGCACCGCCACTTCCCAGCAAATTAGGGACACTGTTGCTCCTGGGGTATCGGCGAGGACCATTTGCAACCGTCTCCATGAAGCTGGGCTACGGTCCCGCACACCGTTAGGCCGTCTTCCGCTCACGCCCCAACATCGTGCAGCCCGCCTCCAGTGGTGTCGCGACAGGCGTGAACGGAGGGACGAATGGAGACGTGTCGTCTTCAGCGATGAGAGTCGCTTCTGCCTTGGTGCCAATGATGGTCGTATGCGCGTTTGGCACCGTTCAGGTGAGCGCCACAATCAGGACTGCATACGACCGAGACACACAGGGCCAACACCCGGCATCATGGTGTGGGGAGCGATCTCCTACACTGGCCGTACACCTCTGGTGATCGTCGATGGGACACTGAATAGTGCACGGTACATCCAAACCGTCATCGAACCCATAGTTCTACCATTCCTAGACCGGCAAGGGAACTTGCTGCTCCAACAGGACAATGCACGTCCGCATGTATCCCGTGCCACCCAACGTGCTCTAGAAGGTTTAAGTCAACTACCCTGGCCAGCAAGATCTCCAGATCTGTCCCCCATTGAGCATGTTTGGGACTGGATGAAGCGTCGTCTCACGCGGTCTGCACGTCCAGCACGAACGCTGGTCCAACTGAGGCGCCAGGTGGAAATGGCATGGCAAGCCGTTCCACAGGACTACATCCAGCATCTCTACGATCGTATCCACGGGAGAATAGCAGCCTGCATTGCTGCGAATGGTGGATATACACTGTAGTAGTGCCGACATTGTGCATGCTCTGTTGCCTGTGTCTATGTGCCTGTGGTTCTGTCAGTGTGATCTTGTGATGTATCTGACCCCAGGAATGTGTCAATAAAGTTTCCCCTTCCTGGGACAATGAATTCACGGTGTTCTTATTTCAATTTCCAGGAGTGTAGACAAATCTAATGTATTGCGAATACATAGAAAGAAGGATCCTTTATTGCATGATTATATGATAGCGGAACAAACACTGGTAGCAGTTACTTCTCTAAAATATCTGGGAGTATGCGTGCGGAACGATTTGAAATGGAATGATCATGTAAAATTAATTGTTGGTAAGGCGGGTGCCAGGTTGAGATTCATTGGGAGAGTCCTTAGAAAATGTAGTCCATCAACAAAGGAGGTGGCTTACAAAACACTCGTTCGACCTATACTAGAGTATTGCTCATCAGTGTGGGATCCGTACCAGATCGGGTTGACGGAGGAGATAGAGAAGATCCAAAGAAAAGCGGCGCGTTTCGTCACAGGGTTATTTGGTAACCGTGATAGCGTTACGGAGATGTTTAGCAAACTCAAGTGGCAGACTCTGCAAGAGAGGCGCTCCGCCTCCCGGTGTAGCTTGCTCGCCAGGTTTCGAGAGGGTGCGTTTCTGGATGAGGTATCGAACATACTGCTTCCCCCTACTTATACCTCCCGTGGAGATCACGAATGTAAAATTAGAGAGATTCGAGCGCGCACAGTCGCGAACCATACGCGACTGGAACAGAAAAGGGAGTTAATGACAGTGGCACGTAAAGTGCCCTCCGCCACACACCGTTGGGTGGCTTGCGGAGTATGAATGTAGGTGTAGATGTAGATGTAGAAAGTAAGCGTTTCCGGACACATGTCCACATAACAGATTTTCTTTCTTTGTGTGTGAGGAATGTTTTCTGAAAGTTTGGCCGTACCTTTATGTAACACCCTTCATAGTCACACTTACTTAAACGTCTTTTTTTACTCCCATTTAATATCTTAATTTAACGTAAAAAAATTTGGTTTCACTAGTTGGAGCACTACACCCGAGTCGGCGTAAAACGTTTCCTGACAGCTATCTCCACTGTTGCCAGCTTTCTGCTGCATAACGCTAACGGCTGCAGGCGAAAAACTAGTCATCTACAGAGCCAGAAAAAAAAAGTGCGTGTTTCTAAAGGTTTACAATTCTCTCAAGGTTTAGTGTTGCAATAGTGCATGTGAACTACATGAAACAACCATATTCACAGATCAACAGCACAAGTGGTGCTGAGATATCAGGTATCTACCCACGCTGGAACACCCATATTCAAACTAAACTCCATCCGATCAGATCTAAGACGCAAAGTAGACCTAGTTTCGTGTATAGTAATATGCCTTTTGCTTTGTATACCCGCTCCTGTACAAAAGTTAGTAATGATGAAAAGATACATGTATGGATTAAAGCACTTGGTGTACTTGCTGAGAACGTAACTACAACTGGGGACATTACTTTGTATTACAGTTATTAAGAAAGTGTCATCCTTGACTCCTGTAACCGGGGGCGTCAGCCGAAAACCGCTAGATGTACATCTGGTAATCGGGGGCTCAAGGACGCAACAGTTTGAAAAACTTCGAAAACAGTGCAGCATAGCCCGCTGAGCGCCTAGCCAGTCCGCTACCCGCACGGTGGGCACGGCGCCAGGCTGGCGTACCAGCGGACGCACGAGTCTGAAGTCCGTCATCAGTCGCGTTACGCAGCCAAGGTCACTCGTTCTCAACGGTTCCGACCGTTCGCCGTGTCATCCTCAGCCCACAGGTGTCACTGGATGCGGATATTGGGGGCACGTGGTCATCAAGCTGCTCTCCCGGCCGTATGTCAGTTTAGGAGACCGGAGCCGCTGCTTCTCAATCAAGTAGCTCCTCAGTTTGTCTCACAAGAGCTGAGTGCACCCCGCTTACCAAAAGCGCTCGGCAGACCGGATGACCACCCATCCAAGTGCTAGCCCAGCCCGGCAGCGCTTCACTTCAGTGATCTGACGGGAACAGGTGTTACCACCGTGGCAAGGCCGTTGGCGAAACGCAAGGTTTAGCCTCCACCGGCGATAGAGCATGCGCTGACTGTGGCAACCAGGCTATTGTACAGATAGCGAATACTGTTCTTAGATATGCTGTGCCACGTCTGATCGACCTGTAACAGTTGTTGTTCGATGAGTCCCATGAGTTTCTCGTACCATCACATCCCACACGTTTTTGATTGGAGGCAAGTCAGGAGATCAGGCTTCGCAGAGAAGATGTTGCACGTGTTACAGAGCACTTTGAGTTTCATGGGCAGTGTGTGGACGAACATTATCCTCTTGGAAAAACACATGCCTCTCCTGTTTCAAGAACGCCAAAGCAACAGGTCTGACAACATTCTGCACGTACCGAGAGCTGGTTAGCGTGCCTTCTCGAAACAACTAAGGGGAACGAGAGTTGTAGCTTATCGCACCTCATACCATAAGGCCGGGGGTGGAACCAGTGTGTCTTGGGCGAATGCACTATATAATATGCTTTCAGCAAGACAAGTCGTACTCGCAAACGGCCAGCAGGCAGAAGCTGCTTTCATTATCTCTGAAAACCATGGCTCGTTATTTCATCTTCCAAGCGAGACCCTGATGGCACCAGTTTGGCGGCGCACGTTGATACTGTGGCGTGAGAGGAAGATGACCTAGAGGTGTGCACGCCTATAGTCCCACTACTAATCACCGATTTGCGACAGTTGATGTTGACACGTCTGGGCTTATAAGCCCTCTTCTTTGTTCTGTAGTAGTTGTACGATTTACCACTGCTGCCAATAAATTGCGACGATGCTGGCGGGCGACTGTGCTGTGTGGACATCCAGAACTTCATCGGCAGGTGTGAGACTTTTCACGTGACCCCTGATACCAGTACTGCTGCACGTCCAACTTGTGTGGCATTTTCCGAAAGGACCATCCTGCCACTCGTAATACCGCAGTTACATCCCTTTCAAACTCCTTTAGTTGGCTGTAGGAAGAACGAGTGCATCTCCATGACATGGTAGCCTGCTTGCTTCACACGTGGCCACGTGGCTCTAATATTTCATATTAAAGAGTAGACACAGAAGACGGTCGGGTAACTATACCACTTCTGATATCCGTTGGCGGTTGAAGCTGAAAGCATTATCAGTGTAGCTACTACCTCTCAAGGAGCATATGCCCTTATCAGATGAAAATCGACGTCGCGTTTCTAGGTGTATTTTTTTCTGCAGTGTATATAGCTGCAACACCAATGAGATGTTTCCACAGAAAAATTAACAAATTCGCCTTAAATCTTTGGTTGAGATAGGAGAGCGACGCTGCTGTCACTAACGAAGTACAACTGTCCGAAATCATATTGTGCTGACTGGATTACAGGACTATCAGATGCTATGACTTTAGAGCATTCGTGCAGACAGTAAAACAACTGGTCACAGTGAGCTTCATTCAAATTACGATAAAAAACCTCTGCGTAGGTAAGAAAATAGGTGAATGTTAGTTCACGTTTTTTGTTCCGTTCCAATAAGAATACTATAACTGTGTGAGACGCCTACGCAATAACGTGTCAAGACTTAAATCTTGGAGGCAAGTGCTTTCTTTCTCTACTCCACACCAACCAATGCAGTCTTGAAACGTTCGGTAATAGCAATACTTTATGCCTGGGAACTATTATTTCTAGTTCCTTAAAAATATTGCACAAAGTTGCGAACATAATGCTAATCATAACTACAGCTTTCGACTTATTTTTCCTCAAACAACTGAGCAGTGCGCCAGTGTCGTTTCTGTTGAGCAGCCAGCGACCGTCTTGGACAGTTCAATCACCCCCAAAACTCCATGTGAGTGGGAGAACAGATTGTTTCTTTGTGCATTATATTACGAGCCTCTAAGTAGAAAAGAGCTGCTTATTTAGTTTTTGCTTTTGTAGTTTACTCTTAACTATCTTGTTTGTCTGTGTAAAGTATATTTCTATCGTCTTCAGTATGAATAAGGACTATGAAATTTGTTTTTGGATGCAATCTGTATTGAACACCCCTCGATCAAAAGTCCAGCTGATGCTGGCTTCGGTCACGCAGCTTGAGGCTGTTGCCAAAGGGCAGCACTGTGGAGCGCTGGAAGTGGAGTTATAGCGGGTGTCTAGCACATTTCATTACCTCCCCTTCTGATCCATTAATGCGGGCGGCATAGTTACTTCTCGCACTCAGACTAACCCCTTACATGCGGTCGAGTGGTAGGTGGTTTCGAAGCGTGGCAGTCAATGAGTGATTTCTGGGGGATCGATCGAAAGGCCTACGCCGTTTCTCTGACAACCAGCGTTCAAGCGCTAACGGTAATTGTGGCTGACAAAGATCCTGATCTAGCTGCATTTGCTGGCCCAATTTCTGAGGAAGGCTCTCGACGTGCGTGGTCTGGTCAGTCACAGAAGGTGGGGTGATTGGAAACTGGGAGCTCCCGGCGAGTGTTGGAGCACCTACACTGGTGTCCAAAATTGAAGGAGCAAACGGAAATTTTTCAACGTTGCTTTTATTTTGCTACAAAACAGTGTAAACAGACGACACTTAAGTAGAAGCTGCATAAATAACAACGAACGTGAACAACAGCAACGTTCATACTGATAGACAAAAATTATCTTCGTTTTTTTTTCAGCTTAAAGGATTTGCACACACATTCCAACAATTTGTTAATCTGCTCAGCATGGAGTGTTACCACGTCTGGTTGCACTACAGACCTGACAACGACGGGGCACTCTGTGAGTAATGTTATCAGTCTCGTGCAGAGGCAGTAACACCTAATCTTCTTGCTGAGTTGCTCGCGCGTCTCGGAGAGTGGTTGGTGGGTGCTGAAGTGATGCAATCGTCTCCCTAGCCCATCCGAGACAAGCTCTGTGGAATTCAAATCGGGAGAGCGTGCAGGCCACGCCATGCTTGCAGTATATTCCGTTTCCAAGGAACCCTCAACAGCCAGTGCTCTCTGAGACCGACCAATATCGTCCATCAGTAGGAAGTCTGGGCCCACACCATCTGGAAACTACTGTACATGAGGTCCCAAGATCTCATCGCGTGACCTGTCAGCAGTTAAATCTTTGCTAATTCACCTTACAACTTCATGAAAGGGGCTAGTCGAGTGGTTAACGTTATGGATTCTCTTCGATATCGATCTTTTTCCACAATATTTTGATTCCTAAATCGTGTTCCACGTTCCCACCAGATGCGAATGAGTCGAGAATCACTCTCTGGACCAAATCGGAACCCATCTGCGAAAATAACATTGACGCACAGTTCGACCGCCCAGGTGGCATGTCGATGACTCCACCCTTGACGTCCCCTTCCGCGAAGACACATCAGAGGTACACATACAAAAGAGACATTTTTGTCCATCACTATGACAATAAAGGCTACTCTGTCGGAGTCTTCAGTACACCGTTTGTCTCGATACAAGACACCCAGTGTATGCTGAAAGGTCAGATCCCAGATTCCGTGCAGTGCAAAGGTGGTACCGTCGTGCCCTTACGGCCAAATAACGGTCTTCTCCTTTTGATATCACACGTGATCGGCCCTGCCCTGGTCTTTGGGATACTGTTTCAGTCCCTACAAATGGTCGTCATATCCGAGAAACGATAGAACAATTCACATTAAGCCTTCAAGCCACATCAGTTTGTGACCGTCCTGCTTCCACTCTTCTTATGGCCCTCCACTGCAGAGAGTCTGGTATGCGTCTGCTTTGTGCCACACTGCACCGTCTGTGACTGTATGCACTGCAGTTGTGGATATGGGACTACCCCGCAAACACTTTCCCTTTTGACAGGTGTGTTGATGTCATCGCTAGCGTGGTTGTCCATTGACTGAAATGCCACCTTTCGCGAACAACACGATTGTGGTGTTGTTGTGGTCTTCAGTCCAGAGACTGGTTTGATGCAGCTCTATATGCTGCTCCATCCTATGCAACTTTCATCATCACCAAGTACCTACTACAACCTACATCCTTCTGAATCGGCTTAATGTATTCATCTCTTGGTCTCCCTCTACGATTTTTAATCTCCACGCTGCCCTACAATTTTCAATTTGTGATCCCTTGATGCGTCAGAACATGCCCTATCAACCGATCTCTTCCTCTAGTCAAGATGTACTACAATTCTATTCTCCCCAATTCTATTTAGTACCTCCTCATTAGTTACGTGATCTACTCATCCAATCTTCAGCATTCTTATGTAGCACCACGTTTCGAAAGCTTCTATTCTCTTCTTGTCTTAACTATTTATCGTCAATATTTCACTTACATTCATGCCTACACTCCATACAAACACTTTCAAAAAAGAATTCCTGACACTTAAATCTACACTCATTGTTAACAAACTTCTCCTCTTCAGAAACGCTTTCCTTGCCATTTCCAGTCTATATTTTATATCTTGTCTACTTCGACCAGTATCAGTTATTTTGCTCCCCAAATAGCAAAACTCATCTCCTATTCTAAGCGTCTCATTTCCTAATCTAATTCTCACAGCATCGCCTGATTTAATTCGACTACATTCCATTATTCTCATTTTGCTGTTGTTGATGTTCATCTTATATCCTCGTCTAAAGACACTGTCCACCCCGTTCAACTGCTCCTTGAGGTCCTTTGCTGTCTCTGACACAATTTTCATGTCACCTGCAAACCTCAAAGTTTTTATTTCTTTTCCATGGATTTTAATTCCTATTCCAATATTTTTCTTTTGTTTCCTTTCATGCTTTTTCATTATACAGATCGATTAACATCAGGGATAGGCTACAACCCTGACTCATTGCCTTCCCAATCACTGCTTGTCATTCATGAACCTCGACTATCATAACTGCCATCTACTTTCTGTACAAATAGTAAATAGCCTTCCACTCACTGTATTTCACCCTGCCACCTCGAGAATTTGAAAGAGAGTATTCCAGTCAACATTATCAAAAGCTATTTCTAAGTCTACAAATGCTAGAAACGTAGATTTGCCTTTCCTTAATCTGTCGTCTACGATAAGTCGTAGGGTCACTATTGCTTCACGTGTTCCAACATTTCTACAGAATCCAAACTGATCTTCCCCGAAGTCGACTACTACCTTGTTTTCCATTTGTTTGTAAAGAATTCGTGCTAGTAATTTGCTGCCGTTACCTGTTAAGCTAATAGTTCGGTACTTTCACATCTGTCAACACCTGATTTCTTTGGGATTGGAATTATTATATTCTTCTGGAAGTCTGAAGGTATTTCGCCTGTCTCAAATATCTTGCTCACCAGATGGTAGAGTTTTGACAGGGCTGGCTCTCCCAAGGTTATCAGTAGTTCTAATGGAATGCTCTCTACTCCCGGGGCCTTGTTTCGACTTAGGTCTTTCAGTGCTCTGTCGAACTCTTCACATAGTATCATAACTCCCATTGTATCTTCATCTACGTTCTCTTCCATTTCGATAATATTGTCAACAAGTACATCGCTCATGTATAGACCCTCTATATACTCCTTCCACCTTTCTGCTTTTTCCTTCTTTGCTTAGAACTGATTATCCATCTAAGCTCTTGATATTCATACAAGTGGTTCTCTTTTCTCCAAAGGTGGCTTTAATTTTCCTGTATGCAGTATCTATCTTACCTCTAGTGATATATGCCTTTACATCTTTACATTTGTCCTCTAGCCATTCTTGCTTTGCCATTTTGCCCTTCCTGTCAGTTTCATTTTTGGGATGTTTGTACCCCATTTTGCCTGTTTCATCTACTGCATTTTTATATTTTCTCCTTTTCATCAATTAAATTCAATTTCTCTTCTCTTACCTACGGATTTCTACTAACTACCGTCTTTTTACCTACTTGATCCTCTGCTGCCTTCACTATTTCATCCCTCAGAGCTACCCATTTTGCTTCTACTGTATTTCTTTCCCCCGTATTTTGTCAATTGTTCCCTAATGCTCTCTCTGAAACTCTCTACAACCTCTGGTTCTTTCAGTTTATCCAGGTCCCATGTACTTCAATTCACCACTTCTTGCGGTTTCTTCAGTTTTAATCTACAGCTCATGACCAACAGATTGCGGTGAGAGTCCACATCTGCCCCTGGAAATGTCTTACAATTTAAAACGTGGTTCCTAAATTTCTGCCTTACCATTACGTAATCTGTCTGAAACTTTCAAGTGTGTCCTGGTATGTTCCACGTAAATAACCTTCTTTCATGATTCTTAAACCAAGTGTTAGCTATGATTAAGTTACTCTCTGTGCAAAATTCTTCTAGGCGGCTTCATCTTTCATTCCTTCTTTCCATTCCAGAGTCACCCACTACTTTTCCTTCTTTTCTTTTTCCTACTATCGAATTCTATTCCCCCATGACTTTTAAATTTTCGTCTCCCTTCATTATCTGAATAATTTCTTTTATCTCACAGTACTGTTGTTCAATCTCTTCGTCATCTGCGGAGCTTTTTGGCATATAAACTTGTACTACTGTGGTAGGCGTGGGCTTCGTGTCTATCATGTCTACAATAATGCGTTCACTATGCTGTTCGTAGTATCGTACCCACGTTCCTATTATTTTATTCATTATTAAAGCCAATTCATCGGTGACCAAAGGAGGTTTATGGATGGAAACCACCCGGCAGGCGTAAGCGAGGAAGACCACTACGTTCTCGGACAGACCAAGTAAATGGAGTAATATAACATTGCAGCATCGACAAGGAAGTTACGAGTGCTTCATCGAGTATTCTTATGTCCGAAATCTAGTAGGTTTGCCTTTTCGTCATAGAGATAATAGTTTCCAGTAATACATTTATCATGTGGTAACCGTGTCATTCTAGATGCTTCTTTTTTATATTCTTAGTGTGTCAAAATGTAAATTTATTCTATAGTGCTAACGTAAGCCTTCTCTTTTATAGGTAATCGGTTACTGTTTAAGCAAATAGCAAAAAGCAACACCGCAACTACGTTGATGTAATCTGAATCGTATGTAGTATATTTCTCTTGCGGAATATTCGAAGTGTGGTTTTGTGATGCAGATTGCAGTTAGACTTGATTCATTTAATTTTCAGCTTAAACAATACAATATAGCTTCAAATTTTGTTTGTATCGGTACCCACAAACCACTATCATCAGTATCACTGTGAAACGAATTATAAGCCTACGTTTGTACTTGTCTTTGGCAGTTAATAGATAAACAAGGGAGTTACCAAATAAATAGGAATGTAAGGTTACTGCAAAATGTTTTATTAAAATATTACAGTAACATATTCCAAAATTTTTCAGGCAGTATTTTTGAAAACACTCTTTGTGTAATGCGTTCAGCTATTTGGCTGCTCCTGTTATTTGAAAATGATGTTGCTGAAGAATATTTTAAAGGTACTTCCGACAGGACACTGACAAAATTCAAGCTTTCTATCCAGAACTTAAGGGCTTTGATAGGCACTTCATTTGACATATTTCTAAGAGCAATTGCTCACGTGTATCCCACGGCGATCACCTGGCGTCTTCCACGCCACAGAGAATAGCTCCTGCAGCAAGTAATATATTTTCTTTCATTTCATGTTCCATGGTCGTTTCATTGGCTAGATCTGAAATTACGCACAGAACAGCTGATGTGCAAGTGAAGCCGTTTGAAAAGTGGTTCCATCACAGTTGCTTTGCCTATAAACATGTTGTTTTCCAAAGTCATCAATCAGTTAATTACGCCTTTTAATAAGTCGTTTTGCACAGATATTCCGACTGCTGTAGATGATGTACTGTGTTAAACTTCATGTGTCAGAAAATTAGTAAGAGGTATAACAAGACTGGCTGTCACGTATTTTTCTGCCTTTAGTTCTTCTGTCGCCATTTTAAATGGAGAAAGAAGTGCAACTAAATCATGTAGCCCAGTTAACTGCGAATCTACCAACATGTCTGGCACATATGGTTGCTTCTTCCGTTTCCGACAGTTGAAGATAGTTGCAGATACCTCTGTATCATGTCCAGGTATGAATTCTATAGAGTGTTGACTGCTTAAATAAGAGTTAGTACTAGCCCTTTCTTTCCTTCTGAGTCTTGCTCTGAACTAAACTCATCGGAAGCGTTGACACTGCGTTTAAATTATCTCATAGTTGTTTTCATTTGATCAAGAAAATTTGAAAACGTTGATTTATTTTTATGGACTCCATCAATTACTAAATTAATTATATGAGCAGCAGAAGGAATTCTTTTATTTTCCCACAAAAATAGCTTTACAGCAGCTACCATTGTCAGAGGAAATATTTACGACTTTTTCATTATCAGTGAGGAATTGTTTTGTGACTTTTTCAGAACACTGTCTGATATATTCTCCTGTGGGTGCCTGGAAAGCAATAAATAGTTGATAACATAGTTAACATTAAATTACGAACTTTTTAGATAGGATGACAAGAATATTCAGAAGTAACTTTACATGTGTCATGTTATGAGCAATAATGCAACAGCTGCTAAGACTTGTATAACTGACATTAATGTAGCAAACAGACATAATTTAAAAAAAAAAATTGTGGAGGAAATTGTCACTGTAACAATATCACTGCTTTTGCAGCAATGTATTTATCTTCCACTAATCCAGTTACCTAAAGATCATCAACTGTTTGAAAGTATACGATTAGCAACATTGTGTTAAATAAAAGTATTAGGAGATATAAAGGATTAGCCATGAATCATGACGGTAATTTATACAGAGGACAAATTATGTGACAATTTTTTTCATAACTTACTTCTCTGCACAGAATAAGGATAAACTGTCCTTAATAATCATCTGCATTAAAGTTTGAGTAATCATAGCAAACTGCTTTTCTTCATCTGAAATTGAAGTAGACACCGTATGAAAGCAAGAAAAAATTTACAAAATGGAAATCATTGTGTGCAAATAAATCTTGAATGGCATCCAATCCCAACATAATTTACTGGTCTAAAGTGTACACAACAGACAAATTAATAAGTGAAGAACGGAACTCAGCTGTTGCACATAGTACATTCCCCGTTAGGTTTCAGCTCCAATGACTTCGTGCTACATTGCCACATATGGCATTTAACATTTATCTTTGTTGAGAAAGATCTTTCTCCCATCCCACAGTTAACATAGTTGTTTGTTGTGTTCTTCAGTCCAGAGAATGGTTTGATGCAGCTCTCCATGCTACTCTATCCTGTGCAAGCTTCTTCATCTCCCAGTACCTACTGCAACCTACATCTTTCTGAATCTGTTTAGTATATTCATCTCTTGGTCTCCCGATACGATTTTTACACTCTGTGCTGCCCTCCAAAACTAAATTGGTGATCCCCTCATACCTCAGGATATGTCCTACCAACCGATCCCTTCTTCTAGTCAAGTTGTACCACAAATTTCTCTTCTCCCCAATTCTATTCAATACAACCTCATTAGTTATGTGATCTACCCATCTAATCTTGAACATCCTCCTGTAGCACCACATTTCGAAAGCTTCTATTCTCTATTTGTCTAAACTATTTATCGTCCACGTTTCACTTCCATACATGGCTACACTCCGTACAACTACTTTCAGAAAAGACTTCCTGACACTGAAATCTATACTAGATGTTAACAAATTTCTCATCTTCAGAAACGCTTTCCTTCCCATTGCCAGTCTACATTTTATATCCTCTCTACTTCGACCATCATCAGTTATTTTGTTCCCCAAATAGCAAAATTCCTTTACTACTTTAAGTATCTCATTTCCTAATCTCATTCCTAAGAATCGCCCGACTTAATTCGACTACATTCCATTATCCTCGTTTTGCTTTTGTTGATGTTCATCTTATATCCTCCTTTCAAGACACTGTCCATTCCGTTCAGGTGCTCCTCCAGGTCCTTTGCTGTCTCTGACAGAATTACGATGTCATCAGCGAACCTCAAAGTTTTTATTTCTTCTCCATGGATTTTAATTCCTACTCCGAATTTTTCTTTTGTTTCCTTTACTGCTTGCTCAATATAGAGATTGAACAACATCGGGGATAGGCAACAACCCTGTCTCACTGTCTTCGCAACCACTGCTTCTCTTTCATGTCCCTCGACTCTTATAACTGCCATCTGGTTCAGTACAAATTGTAAATAACCTTAGACTCCCTGTATTTTACCGCTGCCACCTTCAGAATTTGATAGAGAGTTTCCAGTCAACATTGTCAATAGCTTTCTCTAAGTTTACAAATGTTAGAAACGTAGGTTTTCCTATCCTTAATCTATTTTCTAAGATAAGTCGTAGGGTCGGTATTGCTTCACGTGTTCCAACATCTCTACGGAATCCAAACTGTTCTTCCCCGAGGTCAGACTCTACCAGTTTTTCCATTCGTATGTGAAGAATTCGTGTTAGTATTTTGCAGCCGTGGTTTATTAGACTGATAGTTCGGTTATTTTCTCACCGGCCGCGGTGGTCTCGCGGGTCTAGGCGCTCAGTCCGGAACAGCGCGACTGCTACGGTCACAGGTTCGAATCCTGCCTCGGGCATGGCTGTGTGTGATGTCCTTAGGTTAGTTTGGTTTAAGTAGTTCTAAGTTCTAGGGGACTGATGACCGCAGCTGTTAGGTCCCATAGTGCTCACAGCCATTTGAACCATTTTTTTCGGTAATTTTCACATCTGTCAACAGCTGGTTTCTTTGGTATTGGAATTATTATATTCTTCTTGAAGTCTAAGGGTATTTCGCCTGTCTGATACATCTTGCTCACCAGATGGTAGATTTTTCTCAGGACTGGCTCTCCCAAGGCTGTCAGTAGTTCTAATGGAATGTTGTCCACTACCGGGGCCTTCTTTCCGCTTAGGTTTTTCAGTGCTCTATCAAACTCTTCACGCCGCGCTGGATTAGCCTAGCGCTCTAAGGCGCTGCAGTCATAGACTGTGCGGCTGGTCCCGGCGGAGGCTCGAGTCCTCTCTCGGGCATGGGTGTGTGTGTGTTTGCTCTTAGGATAATTTAGGTTAAGTAGTGTGTAAGCTTAGGGACTGATGACCTTAGCAGTTAAGTCCCATAAGATTTCACACAGATTTGAACATACTTTTCACGCAGTATCATATCTCACATTTTATCTTCGTCTACATCCTCTTCCATTTCCATAATATTGTCGTCAAGAAGATCGCCTTTGTGTAGACCCTCTAAATACTCCTTCCACCTTTCCGCTTTCCCTTCTTTGCTTAGAACAGTGTTTCCAACTGAGCTATTGATATTCATGCAAGTGGTTCTCTTTTCTCCAAAGGTGGCTTTAGTTTTCTTTTATGCAGTATCTATCTTACCCCTAGTCAGATAAGCCTCTACATCCTTACATGTGTCCTCGACCCATCCCTGCTTTGCACTTCCTGTCGATCTCATTTTTGAGACGCTTGTATTCCTTTTTGCCTGCTTCATTTACTGCATTTTTATATTTTCTCCGTTCATCAATTAAATTCAATACTTCTTCTGTTACCCAAGGATTTCTATTAACCCTCGTCTTTTTACCTACTCGATCCTCTGCTACCTTCACTACTTCATCCGTCAGAGCTACCCATTCTTCTTCTACTGTATTTCTTTCCCCCATTCCTGTCAATTGTTCCCTTATGCTCTCCCTGAAGCTCTGTACAACCTCTGGTTCTTTCAGTTTATCCAGGTCCCATCTCCTTAAATTCCCACCGTTTTGCAGTTTCTTCAGTTTTATTCTACTGTTCATATTCAATAGATTGTGGCCAGAGTCCACATCCGCCCCTGGAAATGTCTCACAATTTAAAACCTGGTTCCTAAATCTCTGTCTTACCATTATGTAAGCTATCTGAAACCTGTCAGTATCTTCAGGCTTCTTCCATCATTAACATAGTATCACTCACTAATTAACCTATGAGTACAATCACACAATACTATGTTTTTTTTTCTTTCTGAGTCATTCTCTGCCAGAATTATACAATACCAGGAAGAAGGATTATTTATTGTATGATTATATGATAGCAGAAAAAACACTGGTAGCAGTTACTTCTGTAAAATATCTTGGAGTATGCGTACGGAACGATTTGTAGTGGAATGATCATATAAAATTAATTGTTGGTAAGGCAGGTGCCAGGTTGAGATTCATTGGGAGAGTCCTTAGAAAATGTAGTCTATCAACAAAGGAGGTGGCTTACAAAACACTCGTTCGACCTATACTTGAGTATTGCTCATCAGTGTGGGATCCGTACTAGGTCTGGTTGACAGAGAAGATAGAGAAGATCCAAAGAAGAGCGGCGCCTTTCGTCACAGGGTTATTCGGTAAGCGTGAGAGCGTTACGGAGATGTTTAGCTAACTCAAGTGACAGACTCTGCAAGAGAGGCGCTCTGCGTCGCGGAGTAGCTTGTTGTCCAGGTTTAGAGAGGGTGCGTTTCTGCATGAGGTGTGGAATATATTGCTTCCCCCTACTTATACCTCCCTAGGAGATCACGAATGTCAAATTAGAGGTTCGAGCGCGCACGGAGGCTTTCCGGCAGTCGTTCTTCCCGCGAACCATACGCGACAGGAACAGGAAAGGGAGGTAATGACAGTGGCACGTAAGTGCCCTCCGCCCCACACAGTTGAGTGGCTTCCGGAGTATAAATGTAGCTGTAGATGTGTATGTAGAACTAGAAACAGATCTCTGTGTAGAGATTTATATGTAGAAAGTAATAATATTTGAAACTGTGGCCGAAAAAAATCCCGTTACAATTCGAGACAAAATGACATTTATTACGTAATTCCACATGTTGAGCTTGGATTCATATTTACATCTGCATTCATTGTGGATTTTTAGTTTCCTTGAGCGTAAGATAAGTCTTGAAACCAGACACATCCAGATCAATATGGTAAGAGAGGGGATGTAAATATGGAAATCTTAATTGTTTTTGTTGTATAAAAGAAATGTTTACTACGCTTTAGCATTAAAAATTACCAAGGAGTAATCAATAATGTTTTAGAAGTGGATCTAATACTATTAGACATATAAACAATGTGTGTAAAAAATTACAAAATCTTTTCTGCTAGTACTACATTGTTTAATTTATCAAAATGTATGGAAATCTGGCGCCCTAAAATTGTGGAAAACTGAGTACTTCAAAAGAAAATAAATAAAATGTTGGCAACTATTTTATTTTGAAATAAATATAAATTACGCTTCTAATTTTTAAACATAATGAAGTTCCCTTGCAGAAATCATATATGTAAATGTCACTTTCACTTCCAGGACACAAACACTGGTTCCACTCCTAACACACTACATACTTAATCTACAACTGTCTCTGAAAGTCTTGGGAAGGTAACTATAACAAGTAATTTATTTGATGAGGGTTTTGTGGAAACGTTTTCGTACTTCACCTTACGTACACTTCCACTTAATCTACGCTTTGGCCAGTTTGAATTTCGGTAGATTATATGAACCTATTGATTCAAATTTAATAGAGATCTGTCAATATCTCCCATGCACCTCCCTTCGTCAGCCACCTTAAGTAAATAAAGATAATTGCAAGATAGAAAGGCAAATTTAATACCAAAAGCATTCCTCAAAAAAGGTTTGGAATATGCGTGAACGAATTTAATCAGTGTCAAGGTGCTCGTTGTTCAGCTGCCTGCTAACCCTCTATCGTGACAAATAGGAACTACTAAAACAATTTCTGGCTAACTCTGCTAGAGTGCAGCACTCTACAGACAGGTACTAGACGTCTTCATATTGCCCCCACGCTTCCACAGTTACACCCTGTTCACTGCATTAAATTTCCGAAGCTGTATGTATGTGACTTATTATAATGCACAAGTCATTTAGCAAGTAATAACTAGTCACAGTAAGAAAAACGTAGAACACACACAGAAAACATAATATGAGAAGAAAACCTAAATAACATACCTTCAAAACTCATCGTTCTGTCGAATAATTCTAGCACAGCCTGCCGCTTAAGATTTGGTGAGGTTTCAATAGAAAGCTGCTTAATGTATCATCTTGCTTGTTAATCTAAGAACGTATCGTATGAAGACTGTTAGTGCATTAATATCCGCTAATTGTAAAATCAAAAACTAATTAATTGAAAACTTACAATTATTACCTCATCAGTTAAAGCTTCATGATCGTCATTAGATTTGGTGTTGCTGGCATTTGGACTGAAAAAATTGCTTGAGTTCTTCTCCAAGACTATGATACCAGTGCCAATACTGCTATCTTGTTTGATCTTTGTAGTTACAAGTACACATGGTCGTTTTTGCTCTTCACACGTGCTGCTAGACTTGTGTTTGCGCTTGTTTTATATTATTTTCAAAATAATAATAAGAAATACTTCCCATATCCAGCTTCTTAAACAACTTCAACACAACGTAAGAAAGCACTGCAGACGACATGATTACGCTTCAAAAATAAGACAACGTGAAAGAAAAACAATGCACGTTCACGTTTGACAATAACCACTTTGCTAACAATGGGAACTGCATGTAAGCAGCACAATAAAAGATATCCGATGTGTCCGTCGTTCGGTTTCGTGATGATGATGATTACTTATGACGGAGGGCGCTAAGCAGCAAAGTCGTCAGCGTCGGTTTCGTCACATTTCGGATTTTTTCGCTTGATAATGATGATAACTTATGACGGAGGGTGCTAAGCACCAAGGTCAGCAGCGTCGGTTTCGTCACATGTCGGATTTGCTCGGAACTACTCACGCCTACTGTCCTATTTTCTTATTGTTGCCAACACCAGCGACCTGGCAGTTGTAATATCGGAAGTGCGTGGGTGAAGCTAAACGTTGCAGTTTTTGTTGGTAGCTATTAATGCCGATTACGTTAGGATTTCCCCTCACAGCTCGCCGCCCATCGAAAAGACCAAACTTGTCAGATTTGTGTTTATCATTTTCAGCAACTGTTTTCTAAGAATGCCGCTGCGAAGAAATGTATAGTTGTTGCGTTAAAAATTGTTTTTTAACGCACCGTTACCCTCGAGTGCCATCGGACTTCTTCTTTTGGGCCACCTATACTAGCTGAAAGACTGGACGTGAGGGAAGTTCAGAAGTAGGAAGACTCCCTCACACATTGAAAGCAAGTTTACGTTCAATTACAATTTCAAAAGAACATTTTCAAATATTTACCGAAAATTGCGAAACAAATATAAAATAAATTAAAAATATCGGCACGCCATAGTGCACTTTTGATATTTATATATCGGTATACAGGTGAAATATATGCATATCATTTATCGATATTTTATCAATTGCCCTAATTAACACGCGATTGCAGCTATAACTTCATAATAGGAGTTATTTGGAAAAAGATTTTAAAAAAAGCATATAATCTGGGGAGGGGGATACTTTTTTGTTGAGGGGGGGGGGGGGAGGGAGAAAGGAGTCTCCAAGAATGATAAACACTGAAAGCCATCAGCCAGTAAGAAAACGATTTCCATTAAATGAAACATCCAAATTGTAACCATGAATTGGTATCGATAGCTTGAACTCATTTTCTAGTCAATTTAGCCATTTTAAATAGAGACGCCTGAGGGATCAATTAAATGAAACCACAAAAAAATAAAAAATACAGTTGAGAGCTACAAACTGATCATCACTAAAAACAACAGTAAAATAATTTTTTTGGTAACAAATATTCTGGTCATTCACTTATTGCCATAAAATACAGTAAAATAAATATGTACCATGGAATTTTTTCACACACACACACACACACACAGTTCTATGGTACCAATTAAGTTTTAACTCTATGGTTCACAAATCAAAGAACTAAGACAAAAGCTGATGAAAGTGCGTTTCATCTCCAGTTTGTACTTGCAGCTACCAAGATAAAACAAAACTGACGCGAAGGCTACCAGTGGTGGCACTGGTACCACTGTCCTGGAGAAGAGCTCAAACAACTTATTCAGTCCAAATACCAGCAGCACCAAACCTGGAGACGAACTTGAAGCTTAAACTTTTGATGTAGTAAATGCAAGTTTTCGCTTTAGTTAGCTTTTGATTTTACACTTAGCAAATATTAGTGCACTAACGCTCTTAATACGGTACATTTTCAGATTAATGATCAAGAACACACATTAAGCAGCGTTTCTATTGGAACCTCACCAAATCTGAAGCAACAAGCAGTGCAGGAATTATTCGACAGAACGATGAGCTGCTACTGGGGAGAGAGTGGGATAAGGGTTGAAACATACCATAGTTTTCGCACAAGAATATCAGGCAGTGGAAACAGTAATTTGTGAAGCTGACATTAGAGCTGACGTCAGCCTTGTTAGGGACTCTGTAATTTCAGTCATCACTGGGTATTATCGCCCCCTTCTATCATTTTTAACACTTAGCTATGGTGTAACGTGTCAGTACGATCGAGACAGTACCTGTACAGCACCTTACACGACTTTGGGCCCGCTGCACACTTGTCACTAATACACCCAGCATACTGCCGTGGAAAACGTACAAGCTGATAGTTTTGCTTTATGCAGTGTAATTTTAGAGAACGAGATTTCCATTTGATGGTGAAGCTATAAATAATTGGGTCACTTTGTAAGGTGTCAGGCAAATCCAACACCTTCCATGAAAACCCTGATATGATAAGCAAATCCGGCAGTATCTTACATAGTTCCGAATAAATCGTGACATTAAATTAACCAAAGTAACACGATCAACGAGTGAGCAAATGGAATACCACAGAGTAACACAAGAACGCCTAAATGCATGTCATACCTTCCCACCCTGAAACAGACGCAGTTCCTAGGGAAGAAACCAGAACAGAAGCCGTGAGCAGAACCGTGTTAAGCTACAAGGCCCTACGATAAGGGACGGACTGGACACCCACGTCGCCGGCTGACCGCCAGGACCAACCCCCAGCCAATGTTAAAAGATAGAGCCCTCCAGAAGAACAGTATAGTTCTTACGATAACACTAAAAGATCCACACGAGCTGCAAGTTTTAGCGTGAGACATTTTCGCGTCTCTGTGACGTAGCAAACATTAAAACATTGCCCCACCACGAAAAGCATAACGTTTCTCATTGAATAGACAGAGGTTTTGTAGGCGGAGCTTAAGGTTAACATTGAGACCCTGATTGGTCAGTTGAAAAGACAGCCAGATAGCTTTTTTGAAACCAACTTCGGTAAATTCTAGTAAGGAGAAGTTAGGAGAGAGTAGCTTCCGAGACGGCGAGGTGAATGGAGCTGTGCCACGCTGCCTAACCAACGACAAGGTAAAGAACGCACGCAATGCCGCATAACAGCGCATAAAGCTTCACTCAGAACTGCAAAAGTCGCATCTGTTACACCCCCCCCCCCCTTTGCATAATACTAATGTCGATCGTCAATTAAAGCTCATGGTATTCACATTTGCTACGTAAGTTAAAATCTGTAACGCGACGATTTTTCTGTTATATAATTATTGAGAAGCCACGTCAGCCACAGTAATTTACGACAAGTTAGATAAGTAATTAAGGATAATTGAGTGTCACTGTAGATCATTTGGATAGTTTTCTCTTTTATAAAACTTAAACCTAGATTATAGATGTGAATAGCATCGGTCATCCTTCGATCCATTGTAGAGCTTGGAAACCCATTCAGGGAATATTCGTTCACATTTTTGTTGAACGAGTTGGTTTTTAGCATCCTGTATTAAAATATTTCCTTTTATCAATAGTACAATTTATAAACAATGTTTTGTGAGTAGAATAAAATTTCCAATTGCAAACTTAACTACTTTTTCGGCGTTATTTTTCCAGCTAACTTAAAATAGGGAAGTCTGGAACCCCTTCCATTAAATTTAGTTAGTATTAAGATTCTTTTACAGGGAGTGCAGTGCAGCTGACGCAGAAATCATTAAGTAGTTGATTATATCATCGCTAGTCTCCCTGAACTCTTCTGAACTCTACATGTCATGTGTGGCCTGGCGTCTCCTTACCAGCAACAGGTCCCAGGTTTCAGACCAGTCAGTTCCCTAAAAAACACGCTCAGAGCGTCGTTGCGGTAGGGAGACACGACTTAGAACAAACAGACACCACGCAGAATGTTAGAACTTACCTAACAGCTACTATTTGTGTACATATTACAGAAAAGGTTTCCTGAATTTTAAAACCATCGATGATACTTTTTAGTCGTTGTTAGTTGTTGTGGTCTTCAGCGCAAGGACTCGTTTCGTGCAGTGCCCACACAATATTCTTCATCTAATGATATTTTCACCAATCTACATCCATTTGAAACTGCTTACTATACACAAGCCTCGGCCTCCCTCCACAATTTTTCCCCACCTTTACACTGCCTTCCATTACCAAACGGAAGATTCATTGAATGCTCAGGACGAGTTGTGTTAATAAATTCCTTCTTTTAGTCAAGCTGTGCAGCAAATTTGTTTTCTTTCCAGTTCGATTTGTTACTTCCTTATTACACTACTGGCCATTAAACTGGTACACCAAGAAGAAATGCAGATGATAAATGGGCATTCATTGGACAAATATATTATACTAGAACTGACAAGTGATTACATTTAAACGCAATTTGTGTGCATAGATCCTGAGAAATCAGTACCCAGAACAATCACCTCTGGCCCTAATAACGGCCTTGATACGCCTGGACATTGAGTCAAACAGAGCTTGGATGGCGTGTACAGCAGCTTCAGCACGATGCCACAGTTCATCAAGAGTACTGACTGGCGTATTATGACCGGCCAGTTGCTCGGCCACCATTGACCACACGTTTTCAATTAGTGAAACCTAGAGAATGTGCTGGCCAGGGCAGCAGTCGAACATTTTCTGTATCCAGGACCTGCAACATACGGTCGTGCATTATCATGCTGAAATGTAGCGTTTCGCAGGGATCGAATAAAGGGAAGAGCCACGGATCGGAAAACACCTGAAATGTAACATCCACTGCTCAAAGTGCAGTCAGTGCGAACAAGAGGTGACCGGGACGTGTAACCAATGGCACCCCATACCATCACGCCTGGTGATACGCCAGTATGACGATGACGAATACACGCTTGCAACGTGCGTTCACCGCGATGTCACCAAACACGGATGCAACCATCATGATACTGTAAACTGAACCTGGATTCATCCGGAAAGAATGACGTTTTCCCATTCGTGCACCCAGGTTCGTCGTCGAGTACACCATCACAGGCTCTCCTGTCTGTGATGCAGCGCCAAGGGTAACCGCAGCCATGGTCTCAGAGCTGATAGTCCTGCCAACGTCGTCGAACTGTTCGTTCAGATGGTTGTTGTCTTGCAAACGTCCCCATCTGTTGACTCAGGGATCGAGACGTGGCTGCACAATCCGTTAGAGTCATGCGAATAAGATGCCCGTCATCTCGACTGCTAGTGATACGATGCCTTTGGAAACCAGCACGGCGTTCCGTATTACCCTCCTGAACTCATCGATTCCATATTCTGCTAACAGTCACTGGATCTCGACCAACGCGAGCAGAAATGTCGCGATACGATAAACCGCAATCGCGATAGGCTACAATCGGACCTTTATCAAAGTCGGAAACGTGATGGTACGAATTTCTCCTCCTCACACGAGGCGTCACAACAACGTTTCACCAGGCAACGCCGGTCAACTGCTGTTTGTGTATGATAAATCGGTTGGAAACTTTGTTCATGTCAGCCCGTTGTAGGTGTCGACACCGGCGCCAACCTTGTGTGAATGCTCTGAAAAGTTAATCATTTGCATGTCACAGCATCGTCTTGCTATCGGTAAAATTTCACGTTTCTAGCACGTCATCTTCGTGGTGTAGCAGTTTTAATGGCCAGTAGTGTAGTTATTCGACCTACGCATATGACCTTCAGCATTCATTTGTAGCTCCACATTTGAAAAACTTCTGTTCTCTTCTGATCTGAACTCTTCATCGTTCACGATTTGCTTCCAGACAAAGCTACACATAAAATACCTTCAGAAAGGCCTTCTAATACAAATTAGTCAGACGCAAAAAGTTTTCGTGTCAGACTGACAGAAATTTTTTAATTTACTTTTGTCTGACGTTGGAACAGTTACATGACAGATGGGAAAGGCAAACGACAGAAGATGGTTCAAATGGCTCTAAGAACTATGGGACCTAACATCTGAGGTCATCAGCCCCCTAGAACTTAGATCTACTTACACTTAACTAACCTAAGGACATCACACACATCCATGTCCGAGCCAGGATTCGAACCTGCGACCATAGCAGTCACACGTTTCAGGCCTGAATCGCCTAGAACCGCTCAGCCACCGCGGCCGGCGCAAACGACAGAGTACTATTTCCGTACATAGGGACATTGAACACTGTCATATTTGTCAAATAAGTATGAAAAAGTTCAAGCTACTGTTCTTGTTGAAGCATAGTTGTCTGAGAGCCCCTACGCAATTGTAGTCTGTTTTATTTCATCGTCCATTCGTAAAAGGTTAATCCTCCTGCAAGTCTTCTATAGATACTCCCGAAGTGACCATTACTTTAAAAATTTCTTGACTTCTACAGAGCCAAATCTTTTCTTGTTTTAGCTTGTGCTCTGGTCTTGTGACACAGATTTTACCAAGGAGCTCAGATAGTTCTCTGCTACAGAATGTCTTGTATTTCAGTGCATTCATTGTCGATAAATCAGTTTTGCATGAACTAATGTAGACAGAAGGACAACTCGTAGAAGTAGTTCTCAAAAAGTATGTGTGTCCTAGATGAAGGCTCAGACTTTCCAAATGCGAAGCAGTATAAAGGAAAGAATTTTTGACCAGTAAACTGATACTGAGGCAATGTGACAACTTCTTTACTACGTTACACAGAATATTTTTGGCAGCTGCAACACAGACCAAAAGGTATTTTACCATCACAATATGACAATGACACTCATCCAGAACAGACTTCCTTAACCCGGCAACACATGCAAGAAGTTTCTTTATATATATGTTCGATCAAGAAGTAGCGCAAATAAACAGAAACCACGCAACATTTCATCTAACAGTATTGTTTCAAATTACATATTTTCCTTGCACTTAAAACTTTTATTTACAAACACTTTCACATGTATACTAAACACCATTTGCTAGCACCTACCTCGTGTAACTCTGAGATGCAGTTCATAATGGCTTCCAGTGGCTTTCTCATTCCATGCTCCAAGTGATACTTTGCCATTGCTAGTGCTTGCTTGTGATTCACCTAGGAAGTAAAAACTGGTTATGGTGACAGTGCTTTAAGAATAGTCTGAGTTTACATTCACTCCACATCAAACAAATTTTTGGTTACTGATGTCACTAAGTAAAACTGGGTTACAAGAAAGATATCCGAATAGCATTTCATTGCAAGCTACGTACCAGTACACACATCATAATTTAACAAAGAATAATGTAAGTGAGGGCAATTGTAAAAATCGTATCGTTCCCCATGATGTCTGGTACAGAATGTATGTCTGGTTCACAAGTGGCTTCCCTTCTGTGTCTAACTGTCCTTGTCAGCAATATAGTGCAGACATTCTTTAAAATGATACAAATTTATCTGAAATATTATATCATAGTGGAAACAACACGGAGCAGCAACATGACGTACACAGTAGGTAATCCACTCACTGTCTGTGCTGTAGTAGCCATTCTAAGACTGGCATGGCAAAGTTAGTTCTGGTACATTTTGTCTGTGCTTAATGCGTACATTAATTCACAAGCATAAATTCAGAGGCAGATTATCCCTCTCACCCTCTTGTTATCCTGTTGTTATTATGGTCCTCAGATTCAAGAGTGATACGACGCAGTTCTCCATGCTGCTCTACCCTGTGCGAGCCTCTAAGTAACTACCGCAACCTACATCCTTCTGAATCTGCTTACTGTATTCATCTCTTGGTCTCCCTTTACCATTTTTAGCCCCCACGCTTCCCTCCAGTTCCAAAATGGTGATATCTTGATGCCTCAGAATGTGTCCTACCAAACAATCCCTTCTTTTAGGCAGGTTGCACGACGAAGTTCTCTTCTCCCCAATTCTATTCAGTATCTTCTCATTAGTTACGAGATCAACCCATCTAATCTTCAGCATTCATAGGTAGCACCACATTTCGAAAGCTTCTAATTTCTTCCTTCTAAACTATTTGTCGTCCATGTCTCACTTCCATACATGGCCACACTCCATACAAATACTTTCAGAAAGAACTTCTTTACATTTTCTCGATGTTAATAAATTTCTCTTCTTCAGAAATGCTGTACTTGCCATTACCAGTATACATTTTATATCCTCCATCATATTCATCCACTAGCTAAAGATATTTGGTGTGGGTCACGTTTGCAAAATATATCTGCAAAAGCTGTTTGCTGAACACGTTCTTAGCAGATGCCCGAGGAACAATAAGGCAGTAAGGAAAATTGTTTATATAGTGAAACCAGTGAATTTCATTCCAATTACAAGAGTGCCTCTCAACTGGTCCTTGGCTTATAAAAACATCATTTGTATCCAGTGAGAGAGTTACAAAACAGGTCTTGAAAAATCACACGCGCTGATGCAGAGACAAAACAGGAGGCGCTTTGATTAAGTTACTGATCACAGATAGAGCTATTAGATAAACATCAAAAAAAGTTTTGCATCACCTCTGTTCCAAGAGTTCTGGAACCTGTACAAAAAATTGGGATAGAGGTCAAATAATCATTATTTCCGCCCTTTTTATTGTCCATCAAACCCATACATTGCATGTTTGTACAACCATACAGTGAGACCTTCAGAGGTGCTGATCCAGACAGCTGTACACACCGGTACCTCTAATACTCAGTAGCACGTCCTCTTGCATTGATGCATGCCTGTATTCGTCGTGGCATACAATCCACTAGTTCATCAAGGCACTGTTGGTCCAGATTGTCCTACTCCTCAACGGTGATTCAGCGTAGACACCTGAGAGTGATTGTTGGCTCACGTCGTCCATAAACAGCCCTTTTCAATCCATGCCAGGCAGGTTCGATAGGGTTCATGTCTGAAGAACATGTTGGCCACTCTAGTCAAGCGGTGTTGTTAACCTGAAGGAAGTCATTCACACGATGTGCACGATGGTGGCGCGGATGGTCCCCCATGAAGGCAAGTGCCTCGCCCATGTGCTGACGATATGGTTGCACTATCGGTCGAAAAATGGCATTCACGTATCGTACAGGCGTGATGGCACCTTCCATGACCACCAGCGGCGTACGTCGGCTCCACATAATGCCACCCCGAAACAGCGCGGAACCTCCATCTTATGCACTCGCTGGACACTGTGTCTAAAGTGTTCAGCTTGGCCGGGTTACCTCCAAACATTTCTCCCACAATTGCCTGCTTGAAGGCATATGCGACACTCATCGGTGAAAAGAAAAAGCGATGCCAGTCCTGATCGGTCCATTCGACACGTCGTTGGGCCCATGTGCACCGCGCTGCGTGGTCTCGTGGATGCAAAGATGGACCTCGCCATGGACGTTGCAAGTGAAGCTGCGCATCATGCAGCCTATTGCGCACAGTTTGAGTCGTAACACGATGTCCTGTGCCTGCATGAAAAGCATTATTCAATATGGTTGCGTTGCTGTCAGGGTTCCTCCGAGGCATAATCCATAGGTAGCGGTCATCCACTGCAGTAGTAGCTCTTGGGCGGCCTGAGCGAGGCATATCGTTGACAGTTCCTATCTCTCTGTATCTCCTCCATATGCGAACAACATCGTTTTGGCTCACTCCGAGACGCCTGGGCACTTCCCTTGTTGAGATCCCTTCGCGGCACTAAGTAACAATGCGGACCCGATCGAACCGCGGTATTGACCGTCTAGTCATGGTTGAACTACAGACAACACGAGCCTGGTGGAATGACTGGAACTGACCGACTGTCGGACCCCCTCTGTCTAATAGTGTTGCTCATGCATGGCTGTTTAAATCGTTGGGTGGGTTTAGTGACATCTCTCATCAGACAAAGAGACTGTGTCTTTGACACAATATTCACAGTCAACGTCTATCTTCAGGAGTTCAGGGAACTGGGATGATGCAAAACTTTTTTTGATGTGTGTACTACTATCTTCGTCCTTGGCGCTTTTTGTACAGAAATTGTTTGTTGACATTCAAGTATTCGAGTAAAATCATTCTATATATTAAGTGATTTACAAGTTTATATTCATTTGTTGTGGAACAAAAAGGTAACCACAGTACTCAAACATTTTACTGCAAACAGAACGGTATTTCTAATTACTACATTCAGCAGGTTGGAGGTCGAATTTCCAGCCGAACTGACTCATAATATTTGCCTGGAAATCCCTGTTGTCTATCCTCAACCGTCTGGAATCCTTCAATTGTGGAAGATGTTAACAGCACCGTAAAGAGTAATTGACACAAGTAAAGGAGTGCACATAAGTTTTAACTCCCTATTTCTGCGTCCTCCAAATAATTATTTGCTGTGGAGATTACTGCAGAATGAATGGAGGAAATGTGACGTAGGACTACGTTTTAGCGTAATGTGCCATCACAAACGAGGAGGATTTCACCTCATAGAAGTAGGTGGCGGTCTACCGTAACGGTATTCTCACTGTAAACGCTTGACTCCTCCTCCAGCAGAGAGCGGCATCAGACAGAGTGTGAGAGGAGGGGAGAGGAGGCGCCCACTAAATGACTGCCAGCTGCAGCGGCCGACCAATGACGTCACGCGTCCCTCTCCCACCCAAACAGCTATCACTGACTGACGGTTAACGGTCTAACGACAGGAGGCTTCAGCAGTAGCTCCTCATGATTAGAGCTGACACTTGGTGGTGGGGATAACGCAAAACCATGCGTCATTTCCGTTCCCGCCTCCTCCTTAATGTACTTCCTTTACTCCGTCACTCCTTGCTTCTACGAAATTGTGAGAAATGTTCATCACGTTATCCACCATCCTAGTCAATTTATACCAATCCTGTAGAAGAAAGACGTAGATATTTGGAACGTCTGCTGCTTGAACATGAAATGTTTGAGATACTGGTATAAACAGTAATAATGCAGTAATAATGCAGATCGAAAGGTGAGTCAATAATAAGTAATACGAAAACTGAAATCCTCTCATATTGAAGCCTGGGCGCTGTAGAAGTAATTTAGTTCAGTACGTTTATAGCTATCTCCTTAGTAAGAAGTCCCTTTGACGATAGTAAACATTTGAGACGTAGTTTTGAAAACATGGAAGCGAAAAGCGGAATGGTTTCAGGGATGTATATCTGTACAGCTGTTGCAGCTGTGGTCCTAGGAACGACATGTTTGATGCAGTTCTTAGTGGCTGTCTGCTCGCTGTAAGTCTCTTCATATCGTGCCTTCTGCAAACCTATACCAATTGTACATGCTTACTGCTATTAAGCCTCGCTCTGCCGCTATAGCGTTTAGTCATCCACTGCCCTCAAACACAATTATTTCCGTCCACTACGAAATTAGCTATTCGAAAACGCCTCACAATATCTCCGATCAACCGAACCCTTCCTTGTGTTGTAAAGTGTCGTAAATTTATTTGCTCCCCGAGTATACTCTGTATCTCCTCATTAATAGTCCCATTTAATTCGACATACCCATCTAATCATGAGCATTCTTCCGTAGTTTGACAGAGCACTGAAAGACCTAAGTCGAAACAAGGCCCCAGGAGTAGACATTATACCATTAGAACTACTGACAGCCTTGGGAGAGTCACGCCTAATCTAGTGAGCAAGATGTATGAGACAGGCGAAATACCCTCAGACTTCAAGAAGAATATAATAATTCCAATGCAAAAGAAAGCAGATGTTGACAGATGTGAAAATTACCGAACTATCAGTTTAATAAGCCACGGCTGCAAAATACTAACACGAATTCTTTACAGACGAACGGAAAAACTGGTTGATGCCGACCTCGAGGAAGATCAGTTTGGCTTCCACAGATGTTTTGGAACGCGTGAGGCAATACTGACCCTACGACTTATCTTAGAAAATAGATTAAGGAAAGGAAAACTTACGTTTCTAACATTTGTACACTTAGAGAAAGCTATTGACAATGTTGACTGGAAACTCTCTATCAAATTCTGAAAGTGGCGGCGGTAAAATGAAGGGAGTCTAAAGTTATTTACAATTTTTACAGAACCCAGATGGCAGTTATAAGAGTCGAGGGACATGAAAGAGAAGCAGTGGTTGCGAAGACAGTGAGACAGGGTTGTTGCCTATCCCCGATGTTGTTCAATCTCTATATTGAGCAAGCAGTAAAGGAAACAAAAGAAAAATTCGTGAAAGGAATTAAAATCCATGGAGAAGAAGTTTGAGGTTCGCCGATGACATTGTATTTCTGTCAGAGACAGCAAAGGACTTGGAAAAGCAGTTGAACGGAATGGACAGTGTCTTGAAAGGAGGATATAAGATGAGCATCAACAAAAGCAAAACGACGATAACGGAATGTAGTCGAATTAAGTCGGGTGATGCTGGGGGTATCAGATTAGGAAATAAGGCGCTTAAAGTAGTAAATGAGTTTTGCTATTTGGGGAGCAAAATAACTGATGATGGTCGAAGTAGAGAGAATATAAAATGTAGACTGGCAATGGCAAAGAAATCGTTTCTGAAGAAGAGAAATTTGTTAACATCGGGTATAAATTTAAGCGTCAGGAAGTTTTTTCTGAAGGTATTGGTATGGAGTGTAGCCATGTATGGAAGTGAAACATGGACGATAAATAGTTTGGACATGAAGAGAATAGAAACTTTCGAAATGTGGTGCTACAGAAGAATTGCTGAAGTTTAGATGGGTAGATCACATAACTAATGAGGAAGTATTGAATAGGATTGGGGAGAAGAGGAGCTTGTGGCACAACTTGACTAGAAGAAGGGATCGGTTGGTAGGGCATATTCTGAGGCATCTAGCGATCACCAATTTAGTACTGGAGGGCAGCGTGGAGGGTAAAAATCGTTGAGGGAGTCCAATAGATGAATACACTTAACTGGCTCAGAAGGATGTAGGCTGCAGTAGGTACTGGGAGTTGAAGACGCTTGCACAGGATAGAGTAGCATGGAGAGCTGCATCAAACCAGTCTCTGGACTGAAGACCACAACAACAATATTCTTTTCTTATCCGAAGTCTTTACCGTCCACGTGTAACTTTTGTGCAAGACTACACGGCACACATATAGGCCTATCTCTTAAATGTCCATGCTATGTTAAAAAAGTTCTGCTTTCCAGGCACACTTTTCATGCTATTGCCGGTCGACATTTTATGTCTTGTCTCTTTCTGCCGCCGTAAATTGTTTTGCTGGACAAATATCAGATCTCATCTAGTACTTTTGTAGTGTCGTTTCCTAATCTCGCAAATAAAACGAGGACCGAATATGGTGTAAAGCACATAGGTCTCAAGGATTCGGCTCTAATATAGACGGCCTTTAGCTGTGTGAGGACACACTATGCAGTACCCTGTGAAGTTGCCCTGCCCATCCCGCTGCAGGGTTCGCAGCCCCTCATGGCGAAGCTGCGTGGCAGACTCCGTCGACCATCTACGGTAGCTCTGTCTAGCACCTACACCAGCACATAGAGGGTAAACATTTTTAAATCCACAAATTCTGGTGGGTTGCGTGTTGCACTGAAAAGAGTTTTTCTTTCTGAGAGGCACCATTTTACGACGACATCAAATCTTACTTACAGTACACATAAAGAAAAACAAACAATTTTTAATTATTTACTACCATGAGTCGGCATCACAAACACAGCACCGTTACTTGCAAAGTGCACCCATTGACTTGTAAGCAAAGGTTACACCGGCAGGTTATTTTCTGTGTAACGCAACCAAAGAAAGACTAGCAGTGCCCTGAATTCCTCCTGCTGCTGCTGCTATCCGGGCAACGAGATCCTGTTTGATAGAACAGAGGTCTTGTGAAAAATGCTGCGCGTCTGATACCACACAAAGTAGTCCAAAGCGGTCAAATCAGGGTATCGGGTAGCCTGTGGCACAGGACCACCAATGCCAAACCACTTTTCTGGAAACTGTCACTTCAACAACCGACGCAGTTATAAACTGGCGCCCCGTCATGCTCGAACCACACGCGCCGTCTTGTAGCGAGTGACAAGTCACCCAGCAACTCTGGCAATGCTCTAGCGATGAAACTGTAATAGCGCCTGCTTTTTAATGGCCTAAATGAGAGATATTAAACAGTCACCAACCATATCCACGCACACATTCACGCACATCAGCACTTGGCGAGCATGAGTAAATTTCGCAGGTGGATAAATCTCACTCCAAACATGTCGCATGTGGACGTTGAAGACCCCAATGCTATGTAGTGAGCACAAACCATATCACGGTACTCACTCCAGGTGTAGCGCTTCATTAGTAAACAAGTCCTGTGCTGGGTCAAAAGGTAAGTACGAATGTGAAACAGCTATTTCAACTGAAGAGCAAGTGTGTCCTCCACACGTACAACAGGAACCGGTACAATAACAAATCAGTCTTTACAACAGAGGAGTGAATACGCATTCTACCAAATTAAACCAAAAGAAAAATTGCTGACAGAAAATTATGATATTAGAAAAAAATACTTTTTTATGTCCCATCTAACAATTCACACTATGTTCGTTTAAATAATTTTCACCCTCTATACACCTCATGCCACTGTACAATGCGTGCCGCAATACATCGTAACAGTATTATCGATTTTCCATTTGCGTAATGGGCGAGCGCAAAATGGCTGTCTGCGTAAAGCCTCTGTCTGTACTTGATCTAATCTCAATCTTTTTCTCATGATTCCTATGCGAAATATAGGACGCTGCTAACATAATATATGTACAGTCTTTTTCGAATATAAGTCCTCTAAATTTAAACTACTGATTTCCACAAGAGCTACTTTTCTTTTCCAAACATTCCCAGTTAAGTTCCTACGGCACTTTTGTTGTAATTTCGTACGAGATAAACTCCCGTGTTACGAAATTAGGAGCATATCCCTGAATTCGTTCCATGTCTGTTCTCATGCCCACTCCCTAAGGACCCCAGACGCGTTACACTCGAAAGTGCACACTGGGGTCTTTTATACGTCTTGCTTTACAGGTGCGCAAAACCTTCCCAACAAATATAAGACTTTCATTCGCCTTCCATAATACAGACTTAACCTGACTGTCCCATTTCCTATAGCCTACGTGAACGATGTGACCCACTCAAGAAGTTCGACACTGAACTTGCAGATCTTTGTTACAGACATGCCTTGATTTGCCCATATTTAGAGAGAGCTGCCAGTCGTTACACCAAGCATAAAATGTGTCATTATGTTCGTGCAATGCCTTGATATCGTCTAACAACGATATTTATTGTACACAACAAAATCGCCAGCGAACAATCTAACAGTACTGCTAATCATCTTTGGTATATCATCGTTCATGCTTACTGAGAACGTTAGCGCTCCTATTATGCTTCCTATGAGTGCATACAATGCTACTTTCGTTTACGTGGTATATTTGTCGTCTGTTATAACATGTCGGTTTCTAATAGTCAGTCCGCAGCTCGTGGTCTTGCGCTAGCGTTCTCGCTTCCTGCGCACGGGGTCCCAGGGTCGATTCCCGGCGGAGTCAGGGATTTTTCCTTCCTCGTGATTTTGTTGTGTCGTCTTCATCATATCATTCATCCCCATTACGGTCGGAGGACCAAACCACATCCACTGAGACCTTGCTAGTACATGGGTCTCCCGCATCGTCCCCTACGCCCCTTGGCGCATGGAACCTCATCAAATCATGTATTAGTCAGATGCTCCACCGCGTGGGGGAGTCGCGTGGTCTCAGGCGCGTTGTCACGGCCTGTCGGAGGTTCGAGTCCTCCCTCGGGCATGGGTGTGTGTGTCATCCTCACCGAAAGTTAGTGTAAATTAGATTAAGTAGTGCGTAAGATTAGGGAACGATGACCTCAGCAGTTTTGTCCCACAAGACCTTACCACAAATTTCCAAATTATTAAGATGCTCCTCGAGTTAATCGCTTTGCGAAACCGTCGGATTCCATCTTGCTTAGCGTCCGCCCCGATGGCTGAATAGTCAGCGTGATGGGGTGCCGTCCTAAGGGGCCCGGGTTTCTGCGCATTTGTGCACTTTCAAATGTTAACAGACTTTTGGGTCATCCTGTACATTGCAGCTACCTTGCAGTGTATGGGGTCAGATACGTTCGGTTCCAGAATCGTTTCCTGCCTTTCCTATTCCATTCGTGAATGGTGCAAGACGGGTGCCGCTGAGTTCTTTGACTATAGATTCGCATCAGTGATATTTGCAACGCTGGCTGCGCGACTATACGGTGAGCGAGATCACGAGTGCGGGGTTTGAAGCTTAGTGGCACGCGATGGGGAGGAGGGAACACAGCGAGCGGGTTTGGCTACAAATGTGGCAATCTTGGGGTATGCTTCTGAATTGTGTTTTAGTGGCCAAATATAAGGCGTGGAGACTAATATTAACAGGTGTACATTTGGGCTAATACAACGTTGTAACGAATAACAATTTCCTGTGTACTTAAACTTACTGTTTCCTTAAAAACACACGAAATGAAGAGTGACTAAAGGTCCGTTAAATTTTCTGTTGTGTGGGTGTAGTGGTAGCCCTGTGGTTGTTATGTCTGATATTTTTCAAGTTAAACGCTTGGTACCAACATAGGCCGGTGAACTGTTTTAGCAAATGAACTTTTGCACGTGATATGTTAGCTGATATGTGAGCGACTATAGCCGCCTACTTGAAATATGCTCTACCGTGATTATTCTCACGACCGTCTTCAACGTGTTCTGGCTGTATTGCCATATGCGTTGTTTTAGAGTAATTATTGGCAGTAAAATGATTTACGGCTAGCATTTTGATAGCACCTCTATGTCTAAATTGTTATTTTTAACACTTTCCACCTGTTATGTTGCAGGATTTAAGGAATTACGTAAAACGGGATGCGTCTTCAGTGCTCCGGTTAATGCACGTATCGTTTTCAATTTTTGTACCGAGTGAAGCCTATGTTTGGGCATGTCCCGTTAGACCATTAACTTCACTAGCGCTTCGACCTGAAACGCCCAAGCACTTGTCATTGCTCAATAAAATTGTTAACCTGTCTGGTTTTTTGCCGGATAGAGCTGTGAGTGGTTTTAAAACAGTTTTTTGATGTTACGTGTACAACGGCCGGATTTAACAATTTTTTTGGCTTATTCCTGAAGTAAAACAGCTTGTGCAGATTGCTAAATTCATTGAAGACTTGAAGGAGGGCTAAGCGACGAATCTGTTGCTGTCAGTCACTTGTGTAATTTGAAAATTTAAACAGATAGTGCCGACTGAAATTGATTCAGTCATTTGAGAGTTTAAAGGCGGCTAAGGGCCGAGTTACCGAGCGAGGTGGCGCAGTGGTTAGCACACTGGACTCGCATTCGGGAGGACGACGGTTCAATCCCGCGTCCGGCCATCCTGATTTAGGTTTTTCGTGATTTCCCTAAATCGCTCCAGGCATATGCCGGGATTGTTCCTCTGAAAGGGCACGGTCGACTTCTTTCCCTGTCCTTCTCTAATCCGATGAGACCGATGACCTCGCTGTTTGGTCTCTTCCCCCCCCCCCCCAAAAAAAAGGGGGGGGGGGGCACGAGTTAAACTTACAATTTAATCCGTTTGTGTAAGCTGATAAAACGGTTAGCACTGTCGGCATTTCAAAAGTGAGTTCGAAAACTGAAGTGGCTAGTGTCGATACAAATTGTGAAGTCAAAACCGCCTAAGTGCCGAGTTTAGCTCCCTGTTTTGCCTGTTTGCGCAACCTCGAAACCATTAGTAAATTATCTTCTTTTGTATTGCATGGACCTTACAATTTAAGTGGCTACTGCCGGTTCAAGTGGAAAAGTCGAGTTACACGCCGACTAACATTATATTATTTTGAGTGTTGTGTAACCGTACGTGAACGTTTACAGCAGTTTCTGATTTGAATGACTCTATGGCTTATGTGGTTATTCCTATAGACCAGCCAGAGCCAATAGGAAGCGAGGCTCATAAACGATCCTTTTACGTGACAGTGCTAAGAACTGAGTTGAATATTAAGATCTTATTGTCTTGTAATTAAATAGTAACTACAGAACAGGTGAATCTACATTACTTGTTAGCTTACATCATTTGTTTTAAAGCTGGCTTGGGCATTTGAAACATGATAACCAAGAAGGGTCGGTTCTTGTTGAATTAAACTGAAAAATAGAATGTGTTATTTCGCAATGTTGCTAATGCCAACTGTATATTATTTTTCTTAATTATGCATTGCTCAAGTGCCGAAGTACAATTTTGTAATTAAAGTAAATTTAATTTTTGGTGCTTAGCACCTTCCACACCAGGACCCTTGTGTTCCCCATTCCTTGTTTACATGGCAGGACGAAAAGGGGGAGGGGGAACAAGTTTCAGTCCGGGTGAAGAACGACTGTCGGTAAGTATCCTAGTGAGCTACAATTTGTCTCATTTCCCAGTCATGACCTTGTGCACACAGAAGTAACACTTTGACCGGCTTTGGGCAGTCTGCTGCTCGTCCATGATCGTAAACACCCACACGATGTCACGCAGACATGTCGCCGTACCTCACGGAATGTCACACTTCTTTGGTTCCACAACAACCTTCGTCAAACATCCTACTATATAAGCTGTCGAAGGCATACAGAGCGTTGGTGCACAGGCTGCGCTACAGTTAACATATTCCTCCCTCTACGCTTACTTTTACTGTCAAGTGCCGGTTGTTCCTTAGCAAGTGTCCGTTGTTTCTTATCAATTGTCAAGATGTGTACTGAAGCAGTAAAGCTGCTATTCATGTAGTACTTACAGCAGTTGCAAATTTAGATTCAGGTGTAGTACGATTTAATTATTCTCCCATTGTGCTTCATTGTTTGATACACAGAGTTTTGTCAATGTTAGGTCATAATGTTTTGGTCTTAATGAGTTTTGGTTTGTTCCTTTATATGCAGCTTAGCCTAAACAGTTTCATTCATATTACAATAGTACTGCCGAAGATGAGATGTAATATGTTGAAATAAATGTTTGAAATTCCAAGCAGCAGTAAGAAGTAACCTTTATTTATTGGTGCTGAGTACGTTCTAAAATTGTCTCCATTCTCAAACCATACTTGATGCATTCGTGACTATACCTATATTACTTACGAAGACGGCCTGTTTGAGAATGGACACAGCTTCCGTAAGTAGTCAACACTGAAACATAAAGTACACTTCTTAATACAACTTATAACAGAGTTCCAACCGTTTATTTCAATAACGAAACAGTTACAGTCCTATTTCACCTTCGTTATGTTGCAGGCAGGTAAATTTATACTGATGCTGCATGTCACTTCCTTTGTGTAACATATTTAAGAAATTGTTCACCAGTCTTTTATAGCGACAACAATCGGTTATATTCAGATGATGGTTTTGTAAGCCACAAACAGGTCAACTAAAAGTATTAATACTGCACAAAATCTGCAGTTTTGTATTTTTCATTTATATATTTGCCTCTTTCTAGAATTCTTAGCAATGGTGCAAAGAAAGGTAAGTGTGGGTCACTGGCTATTAATAAAAATCAATCCAAGATTATCGTGATGCGGTATAAGATAAAGGCAAATTAAACTCAGTGTTACTGCATGCCGGCCGCGGTGGTCTCGCGGTTCTAGGCGCGCAGTCCGGAACCGTGCGACTGCTACGGTCGGAGGTTCGAATCCTGCCTCGGGCTTGGATGTGTGTAGTGCCCTTAGGTTAGTTAGGTTTAAGTAGTTCTAAATTCTAGGGGACTGATGACCACAGCAGTTGAGTCCCATAGTGCTCAGAGACATTTTTTTGAAAGCGTGAGGCTCGTTGCAAGCACGCTTAATGTATTCCGTGCGATGCTTGTTTTCTGAAAATAGATTTGGATTTACTCCCAATATGGAGTCCGTCCTTCTAGCTTCTATTGACTGAACTAATTCTGCTTTTCTTCTAAACGACTTCCACGTTCATCCCCATACCTCCTTACTTAGTTCCCCAACGTTTCTCAAACGATTATCAAGAAATTATTTGTTTATAAAATCTTATTTTCTTTCACGTGCTGATGTAGAATCTTAGCTTCGTGGTAAAATACTTATCTTTCCATAATTTCTAATGGTCATTCAGAATTGACGCTATTTTTGAAGCACTTCAACTTCAGTTCCAGACCGTCGATTCAAAAAGTGTGATAGCGTGCTTCTTACAGTTAGTTACTTTTTAGACCATGCATTACTGCGCCTGGAATATAACTAAAAGTACAAAAGAGTTTTTCAAATGTAGTGGCGTTGATATGTCTTCTTCCACGAGCCGTATTTCGTTAGAATTACGATTTTTTGTGGTTTGCAATGACTCGAGTTCCAGCATGTGCTAGTAATCTTATGTGCAGAGCTGATTGGTTCAGGTACTGTTCACCCGTTTAAATGAGTACATTCGACTAGTAAATTATGCTCTCACACATTTTTTTTTTTTTGATTTTGTGTATTTCCACCTCAAATGAGGTAGCTTTTCTGTATTGGTTTGGATCTCCCGTCGGCAGGCTGAACCTGCAAATTGGCCAATGCACCCCCATTTTTGTGAATCATGGGAGTTCATGCATTCTTTTACTTACACAGTAGTATGTGCAGTGACATTTACGAGACTCAATTTGTTGTGGGAGATGGTGTCGAATCAGCCGCCAGCGTACGTAGACTGCAAGCACATGTTCGTTGCTCGCCGAATAACGAGTGAATATTAGCTTAGTGTGTTTCATCACTCTACTTCCTGCTTAGTGAATTCCAACAAATGACTCCATTCTCCTGTTATGTTATCAGATTTTTTTGAGGTCATTAGTTTTTACGACAGTTTTGTTCTAATTCTTTCTCGCGTGTACTGATTTCGCAAGACACAAGCCGTAAGTCAGGATAAGGCCTTTCCTCTGATCTGCTACGCTGATGAACTGCCTTTGAGTCCTGAAGATAGGGATGATTACCATGTAGTTTGATTGTAGGTCGCACTGTGCGCGGTCACTGCGCATGAATCCTCTCTCCTCTGAATACACCTAACCGCCAACTTGTGTTCACTCCTTGTTCTTTACGTTTACCTCTCGTGTATACATTATGATCTGTGATGCAGATTACGGGCATATGTGCCAAATTTTGTGTAACAAAGTTTAACTGCTTATCAGATTTACGAGAGAACTACCATGTACCAAGCCTCCAAGCTCTCCTGAAGTAACATATAACTGTCAAATACTGGATTAGTAACGTTCATGTGCTGGTGGTGTCTCTACGATTCCTCGTTAGTTATTCAATGTGACCAGCATTTTCCGTTGCATGACCGTTTTCCCAAGGTATTGGGTCTGTGTCCATTATACTATGGTCCTACAGAAATTAGCAAGCTTCCTTCCCCCTAAAATTTTACTTTTAACGAACATAATAACATCCCTTCTTCAGTGCTATCGGTGTTTATACAATTGCTATGGTCGCTTTGCACTGTAGCTGCGGTAATCAATTATTCTGGTACGCTGTAATTAGTGTTATTATACTTGAGTAAATGTGATAACCTAAAAACATTTTGCAAAGTGCTGCAGCGTGGGAACACGTATCAGAACTGTTAGGCTGCGTTCCATCCTTGGATCTTATTTCATGGTACGTATAGATTATAAAGTCATAGTATGCATTGGTAAGATATGCAGAACCCTAACAGATGGACAGTGATGAAATAGGAAATACTGCTCTTGTGCGTGAAATACCCAGTGGTAGGGTATATTAATTTCCAGAACCAACTACCATTTCCAAAAGAGAATTCATTCTGTTTCTCTTTACTTTGTTCAGCAACTATCCATGGACCATGGCTGTACCGCTGTCATTTCACTATTTCGTGTGTTTCGTGTTGCTATTGCCGGATGCGTTCGTCATTTGTTTGTTTTGGTAATGGTGGGAGCAACTTCTGTTGCCCAGTGTCCGTGTCCGTGTGTGTGTGTGTGTTTGTGTGTGTGTCAGTCACATTTTTCTTAGTTTTTTTTTTTTTGTTCACTTTTGTTACTAGAGATACATACTGTATTGGTGGAGGTACATGGATAACATGGTCTGCTTGGCAGACGAACCAGAAAATAGGAAAGTAGGATTCGGAAGTAAACACATTACACAAAAACGTAAAGTTCGCCTGACACACAGAACAAGGAGCCAAATAAAGTTCCTAAATATATATCCGTCACAAAGAAAAATAATCATCTCTCATTCAGAATTCACGGGAAAGCACCACAACAGACAAAAAATTACATCAATCATCTAACCGCTCACAGGCCGAAAAAGAATCTGCCCTCAGATATATGATCCTCAACTTCAATACAGTACCACTTGACAAAGATAAGTATATGAGCTGGGCATAATTACATAGATAGCAAAAAATACTGGATATCAGAAATTACTAGTAACAAAAGTGTTCAAGAAAAGCCAGAAAACATGAAAATAAAAAAAAAGCAGAACATGCAAATCCAGAGATCCACAACACACACGACAAACACACAATATTATCGCCACCACTACTCAGGAAGGGCACAACTAAAAAATTCAACAGATAACCCGATACACAATCGCATACCGAAACAAACTGGCACGCACAACTGGGAACATCCTTAATAAATGAAGTATGAACGTAGCATACCAAAGAGAGAACTCTATATAGGAATGTCTAAAAAACGTACATGCTCCAAAATATCTGGCATTTACTAACTCCAGTCTAACAGCTTATGATCCTTTTTAGTTAGGAAAGACCGATAGAAGTTTCGTAATAGGGTGTAAGGATCACAACGAGCAGGGAATATGACACTCAGCATTTGAAGAACATCTACGGCAAGAGAACCACCAACTTAACCAAACAGAACACGACAGAAAATAGTAAGATTCGGTGACCAGAAATACCTTCAAAACAGTACAACAAACTTTCAAATTCAAAAAACAGTGGAAGAAGAGAAACACATAATAAATGACCTGACGAACATCAGCAACGAGACGTTATTTAAACTGATAAAACGTACTGCAGAGAAAGAACATCCCCTAGATACCACAAAATAATGTCACAAACTAGGAAATGTCCCCTCCTCCTAGATCACACATCACTGTATAATCGTAAAGTAATAACTTAAACACACAGTAGTTAAGACATATTAATTCCCATATTACACACACACACACACACACACGGGCAGTAGCAGATACGCTCACCACTGCCAAAACAAAGAAAAAGTGAACGCATCCCGCAACAGAAGAACAAACGGCACGAAATGACAGTCGTTTTTCACAACTCAGAAACGTGAATATATTTAGTGTTGAGGAAGTGCTGTGTGCTAAAATCTAACATATTGATATGAAGGACTAGGAATAATTACAACAAAAACCGCGAGTAATGATAAGAATTTACTCTGTGGTACGGCATGCGAACTGTTCATGTTCCTAGCAACCAAAATTGTATGAGATAGAATCCACGTTGTTTAAGTAACAAATAAAGACACTTAAGAATAAAGAGAAATGTGATAGATCTTGTCTTTCATTACTGTTGCAAAAGATGGCACTTAACCTGTACAACTTGATCCCATACTGTACTCTGTAACACATTTCAGTACCTCACACAAATAGCAGCACACAGCACAATGTGGTACAAATTTGGAATAATAATGGGGTACCGAAAATAAATGATAAATCAAAAACTATAGAATTAATATACCTCATGTGCCTGTTTGACTTCAGTAAATTTGTAAAAAGATCGACACTCACTTACAAATATTAGTAACATTTAAAGTGAAACATTAATCTTCAACTTGTACCAAAATCGGAGTCATACTTGTAGCATACAATAGCATAGACGTGACCATTTTGTTATATTTTAGATATTTAACAAATTAATAATGAGGAAATATTCTTTGCAATAATCTAATCTATGTCGATAAATGCAAATGCACATGTATTGGCGATTTCTTTGCTATTAGGGCCAGTTCGTTACCTGTTCAGATATTACTGCAACCATCATTCCCACTATTTATTCCAAATATTTCTGCGAGAGCAAGAACTATTTTGATTTTTGTTTACTGATTACGAACACTATTTCGAAATTCTTGTGAGACGTGTCAAAACTTAAATGTTCAATTACACTTCTAACGTGTTATGTGAGTTAGGAAGAATATGTTTTGGTACGACACGATAATATACCAGAAAATTTGCTACCTACAAATTCTATATCATGTCCCGTGTTAAACTTGAAAAGACGTTGATTTTTTCATTCATCACAAACTCGTGAATGGACAGATTTTCTGCAGATGTTCTCTCTCTCTAAATAACAAATAGAGCAGTTTTAATGATACACTTCACAGGTGTGATTAATTGCAACATGAATTTAATCAGCGTTTTAAACAGTTTTAATATTACAATATGTGGGCACGTTTTATTTTAATCATAAACAGACCAATGCACTGAAATATGTTAATTACTGTGAACACTGTCAGATGTTTTCTGGATGAAAACTGAAGCTGTTGAGTGACAAATTCATAAAATTTTTGACACTTCATCTTCCCAAGAGTTTAATTCAAATACATATATACTGTAACGAGCTAAAACTTCAGTAGCGGCCTGTGTTACAAGGTCCCAAACGCAATGCAAACTGCTAAAAGGGCAGAATGCGAAACAGTGTTCTAATTGGTATACAGTATCAGGCTTAAAGAACATGGTGATGCAGCTTTACTTAGTACAAACCAAACATCGTATAGTTCACATTATTGTCCCATCGCAATTGTTACTGGGAGGGAGAAAATCACCAGACATCAACTGCAAAGCACAAACATGAACGTTATTATGTACCGAATTATATGTAAAATGACACTGAAAATACTGCCAGACTCTAATGCGATAGAATATTTTGCCTTGGTAATACCACTCGGTGAACAAACTGCTATTTGGTTCAAATGGTTCAAATGGCTCTGAGCACTATGGGACTCAACTGCTATGGTCATTAGTCCCCTAGAACTTAGAACTACTTAAACCTAACTAACCTAAGGTCATCACACACATCCATGCCCGAGGCAGGATTCGAACCTGCGACCGTAGCGCTATTTGGTAACCAGAAAAGTAAATTATAGGAAAATGAAGATTGAACGAGGAGAGAGGCTTTCAAATAAAACACAGATTACGTAAATAATTTTTACTACTGTGATAAGAATGAAAGTTAACAAAAGTTACAAAACAGTATAAAATATGTAATAAATAACAATCTACACGCACTTTATTAAGTATAACCATTTTCCCTAGATAAATGTCACCGTGTCCACGCGTAGTTAAGAGGTATGTGGTAAGAATGTTTGCACTATGGCTTTGTTACACCACAATCACGGCAGTCGTCTTCTGTGATTCTTCACCAAATCAAGCAGCAAAACCACAAAGATGTCTGAGGAATCTGCAACATAGAATAGAAAGAGAACATTAGTGCTAGATCATACAGCAGAGAGCAAATTTAGTTTGTGGACAGCATAAGGGAGCACGATCCTTGTAAAATAAAACATTTATGGGAAGAAGGTACCTTAAAGGTGATGTGTCAGAAACTCTAACGAATCAAGAGCGCTTGTGAAGTGAGCGTCTCTACAGCAACATCAACAGAAAAAATTAATGTATGTCCGTTGAAAGACCTAGTATTTATGAATGGAAAGGATTGAAACACTAACTTAAATAAAACAAGCACAGTTATAAAGTCAATTAACCTAAAGGTGGCTGGATACTGGAATGACAACTCAGATTAAAATTAAGCTTGCAGTTTACTGAATTAATAACATTTCAGAAATTTATGATGGCCGATAATTTTTTTCTCGACGCTGCTATGTTACTAAGAAATTGTAGTAGTAGGATCCAGACCCAACACTAAAAACGAAGAAGACTCCTTCAATAATTTACCGCAACACATGCATGGACTGAGCACTAGGGAATTCGGTGACATTGTTGAATACAAATAGTATAATAGAATTGCTCAAATTGCATTTAATGAAACACGTCACGCTCATTCACAATGAAAGATTTGAAGTCTGATCTTGGGCTGTTTACTGATGTAAGTCGAGCACTAACTGAAAGAACGTAAAAGAGAATACTAAAGTAGAGCACAACCTATGCACATAGCGGACGAGTTAGTCAGAAATAAGCAAACCGCAAGTTTCTTATACCCATTCGCAAAATTTTTATCGTCATCCGCTGATATTAATGTGCTGCAAAGCGCATCCGTTCGCCGTTGCTTTGGCGATGGGCTCGCGCTTAGCTCTCTCATCTGCTAAAGTTCGCTCTCGGCTTTGAAATATCGCTGTGAAATTGCAGCTTATATCCGTCTTGGAATAAAAAAAATAATTACACTGTTTTGGTGATTTTCACACTTGTGTTGTAAAAAATCTCAAGTCCCAGTTTGCTACTGTTGCGAGAATACATACTTTTACACGCGGAACAAGCTACTATATCTGTTTTCTCCTATATCTCAAAACCGTCACAAATCTATGAATAATCGACTATTTAAGTTGATTTATATCTGTTATAAGTAGTAAGTGCTGACTTTGTTAACGCACTCTCTTAATCTGTACTACGATGCAGCCGTTACCTCGACGCTTGACAAGTACGATTCGTTCACAAAGAGTTGCAGAAAGTACGCAAATAGCCAGTTATCAGGGAATTAATGGAGAAAGTGCTTCACAGAAAGTGAGACAGAAAAGATCATGCCAAAACACAGTTAATAGTTGCATGTAAAGTGGGTACTGGTAAAATGAAAAGACGGAAACGGACGATCTCTGAAACTGGGTTTTGCAATAATTCCAAGAATGCAAAAAGGCCTAAATTCTTCAGCCACACCAACTTCAGAAGCTCATTGCCGATTCATGGATTCGAGTTCACGATTGCAAGTCCCTTATCCTTAAATTTCAAACTAACAAAGTAATTGTTCAGGTTGTCCTCCATGGGGTGGGTGCACGCAACGACTGTGGTTATATTGGGTTAGATATAGCAGCATCAGTCGTAGAATTAAGTTGCTTTAATATGACATTTATAGTCACAACGCAGATCAGATTTCGACAGATAAGACAGGTCCCAACACGACAAAATATGCAACACTTCCTATAACGTACTTTACGTAGCCATATCAGTTTTATAATTAATTTTAGCCCATGAAGCGTAAACTGTCACTGTTACGTGCTATAGTAATTTTAAACATCTAGCACATTACAGACATGAGAAAAAGTAAGAATTGCATTTTACATAGTTTTACTGATAATAATTCCATGTTACTACTTAATTACCATACAACGTAAACATTACAAAAAATGTCGTCAAAACTGTAGACTTTAGGCGCAGCTCATAGAGGGCGCCATACGCAAAAGCGATGTGCACTGTGAAACCAACATATAATTTTACGACAGTAATGGTTGAACTGTGTAAGCATTCACTTGAGCACGAGCAACTGCTACAATTCCGCACTGGTATGTAATGTTAACATTAAAAGACAACGATGTGATGGACTTATAACTTTTGTAAATCACATTGTAATATACTCTTGTATTTGTTTTAGGATTGATAATGACCTGACACAGGTCGAAATCTGATCTGCGTTGTGACTATAAATGTCATATTAAAGCAACTTAATACTGCGACTGATTGCTGCTGTATCTAACCCAAAGTAATTGTTATTGCGTAGATCTGCAGATATAGCTATGAATATCAGCGCAAGATCTTACCCGCTAAGTAAAACTACGGATGTCGGTATCTGCATACATCCATGTACAGTAAACGAATTTTGAAATTAATGTCTCGAACGGATAATGTAGATACGTCTTTGAAAGCAAGGCTACCGCAGAGCTGATGCAGTGGCTGTTGCTCACCTTCTGTGCCCCCCGTAACGCTTCTCAGTGTCTGGAGCTGTCCTCCGGTTCGTCGCCACAAGACGACTCGTCCCCTGTTGGGCAGCTGCAGTCCGTACACTCATCCGATATCCTCTTCTCTGGGCACTGGCTTGGCGAACAATGAGATGTCTCCTCCTCGAAAACTTGGCTGCCCTCTGCGATGTGGCCTGCCTCCTCATCTGTCACGAGCTCCTCGTCAGATCCACAAGACGAACCATCCGAGAGCTCCCCTTCGTCAGAGCCGGTGGTGCTGCCGCCCCCAGATGAGGAGGAGCTACAGTCCGTCCACTCGTCTGAGCTGCTGCCTTCCTCAGACTCGCCCTCCCAGTCGTCGTCGTCATCATCATCATCACCGTCAAGCTCCAGATGGTGCCACAGGGCTTGTAAGCCCCCCACCTGGACTACGTCTGCATTTCCTTGACCAGGACCAAAATTCTCTTCATGGCCATCCAGATAGTCGTCGAGTATTCCGTACTGCTCCGCCTTCTGCATGAAGCTGTTGTGGACGGCGATCCGCAGCAGCCTTCGTCGCTCCTTCTCTAGCTGCGCGCTGCGCTGTCGCATCTCCACACGGTTCTGTTCCATCGTCCAACTATCCACTGTGTCCTGCAACAAGTAACACACAGTTAATACCTTACTACACTAAAACTTTCAGTTCTTGAGTACAGATAAATAACAGCTGGGACAAATATCTTCCAGAACCCTAAGTAAATTCAGCTGTTACGGTACTTCCATAGAATGCCTCCACTGTCCAAAGTATATCACGTGCGTAATTACACGATGCCAACCAGAAGAAGCTAATCACTCATACCACCTAGAAGCTAGTTGCTATTAACGTCCACAAATAGGGGAGCGGGAAATATTTGTAAACAACAAATGTATCAAATACTGTAAAACAGGTATCAAAGCAAAATTTAGATCTACATCTACATGCATACTCTGCAATCCACCATACGGTGCGTGGCGGGGGGTACCTCGTACCACAACTAGCATCTTATCTCCCTGTTCCACTCCCAAACAGAACGAGGGAAAAATGACTGTCTATATGCCTCTGTACGAGCCCTAATCTCCTTATCCTGTCTTTGTGGGCTTTCCACGAAATATAAGTTGGCGGCAGTAAAACTGTATTGCAGTCAGGATCAAATGATGATTCTCTAAATTCCCTCAGCAGCGATTCACGAAAAGAACGCCTCCATTCCTGTAGAGACTCCCACCCGAGTTCCTGAAGCATTTCCGTAACCTACCATTAACAAAGCTAGGAGCCCGCCTCCGAATTGCTTCTATTTCCTCTCTCAATCCGACCTGATACGGATCCCTAACGCTCGAGCAGTACTCAAGCATAGGTCGTATTAGTGTTTTATAAGCGGTGTCCTTTACAGATGAACCACATCTCCCCATAATTCTACCAATGAACCGAAGATGACTATTCGCCTTCCCCACAACTGCCATTACATGCCTGTCCCACTTCATATCGCTCTGCAATGTTACGCCCAAATATTTAATCGACATGACTGTGTCAAGCGCTACACTACTAATGGAGTATTCAAACATTACAGGATATTTTTCCTATCCATCTGCATTAATTTATATTTATCTATATTTAGAGTTAGCTCCCATTCTTTACACCAATCACAAATCCTGTCCAACGATAAAGATGATCACGAGGTGAAAGTTCAGTTTCCAATAGATATATACTAGTGAATATCAAACATCAAAATGTTTATTTCACAGCCACACATACAGATACTATGTGGATAACATCACACGAAAAACATAACAAAAGTTTTTCAAATCTGTCGTCATGAAGAACATAATCATGAAGTTTCGAATGAGAAATATGGGAATTATCGGAGATAGAGCGTCATTACAAAAAGGATTCATTATAGGTTAAGACCGTGACGCATAATAAAAAAAAAGTGGCTAACACTGCCTAATGTCGTAATTCCGTACAATGCTAGCGCTTAAGTATCATCTGTGCCACAGTAGTTGCCCACGGAATGAGGTTAGTATAAAGAACACTGGATAGCTACGTTGGAGGAATGCGATGAAAAAGTGAATGCACTAGAACCGAAGGCTGACACACATGTAGTGGGCAGGTCTAGTACGAAAAAGAGTCACAAAGAATTTCTACTCTATACAACATTCTGCACGACCAGAAGAGTGTTAGCACCACCCAGAATTTAGATAATACCAGCAGCATCTGCTTACCTTGAGTGTCTGGCAACTCTCTCCGTCTCTCCAGCAGCCGGCGTACGAAGACCTCGGTGTCTACACACAGACTGGGCGCGTGCATGACACACTGTGAGGTGACAGGCAGGGGGTGAGTGGTGGGGGGCAACATCTCCGAAACCACCCCCTCCCTCCTTCTGCCCAATTAGCGGAACCACCACGTGTCCATTGGAATGGTACCGTTAGAGCTGTGCGCTGCGTACACGGTAGAAAAGATGCTGCAGAACGGGAAATAATTGAGACACTGTTTTATTCTTCTTCGATTCTTTCGTTCTCTTTCCTAACTGATACTTGCCGCGAGACATATTTCATCTCGGAACCGCCTTCACGTCGATGTTGCATCAATACGTCCGTTCTACATAACACCATGTTTTAACTGTTAGACGTTTCTCTCGGCGGGACACCCACAGCTGTAAATCGTCATAAATGGAACAGTTAGCTGCAGTTGCAAAAATTATTTACTTCAAAATTAGTTTCAGGATATGCATCGTACCTTCAGATGCATCAGTAGAAACGTTCACAAATTATGTCTAATGCAGCTCAGTGAGGACATGGGGAGATAATATACACACTTTAATTTTCGTTGTAAAATAGTGATCGTTTCTGCTGATGCACCTGAAACCGGGTTATGCTTTTCTTTTTAGAAATAAACATTTTTTACAGCTGTAACGGTTTTTAAATGTTAGTTTTCACTCTCCGAAATATTTTCCAGATAGAGACCAAACCATCATTTTGTGTTTACACTTTCATTAACTATAAGAAAAATTTAAGTGTCAGACATTCAAACCTCACGACACCAATGAACTCACCTAAACGTGAAATGGAAACTGTAATCCAAACTACTGATATTCGTAATAGACGCGCAGCACCGTCGTCCACGTTACCTACTGTCAACATAGTGTCTACGAATAAAAGTCCATTGACTACATAGTTTGCCGGCAGGAATGGCCTAGCGGTTCTAGGCGCTACAGTCTGGAACCGCCCGACCGCTACGGTCGCAGGTTCGAATCCTGCCTCGGGCATGGGTGTGTGTGATGTCCTTAGGTAATTTAGGTTTAAGTAGTTCTAGGTTCTAGGGCACTGATGACCTCAGAAGTGAAGTCCCATAGTACTCAGAGCCATAATTCTTCTAAATCTTTGTTCTTTTGTTTATTTTGCTTTCGTCAGACGCTGCGAAGATTGCATGAAGAATTAGTATTAATGCCATATGAGTTAGCTCGCAAAAGGGAGCAAATATCTAAATGAAAAAAAAAAAACGTAGAAAAATCTGCTCTGTGCATAGACAAAAAGGCAAACAGACGGGATATCTAAGAGAATTGTTTCAGTAGTGAAAAAGCCTGATCTCCTGAAAGGGGAAGATAGTGTCTGGTGGAAATGGTTCCTTGGAAGAAAACAGGATGCAAATAAAAGAGTAAAACGACATCATATGCAGTTTTCCTAATGTAGTTTGATGTGTTTCCATGTATTCATTTATTTGAATAAATTAAAGGCTTTGATATTATTTTGAACATTTTCCAGTTTTCTGATATGTGGATGATTTAGCATACTCATTGGTCTCGATAATTTATTACGAATTTTACTTTGGTCATTAAAATATCATTATAGTTCATAGTTCCTTAATGCTGTTATTATATGCCCACCATTTTGCAAGATGGTCGGTACGACAGAACCTCAGTACCGCAGTAGATGTCACTCAGAACACATCCAATTTGTGCACATCTATCTAAAAACAAAAACGACGACTTGTAACGTGTAATCTCAGTTCCAAATAATACGTAACGGTAGCTGCAGTAGACTCCCTTGCTATAAGTTGTCGAGTGAGACAAGCAAGTCGCTTTCTGAGAAGGCTCATGACTGGCAGATCCCTTCTACATCACATCAAGGTCCGCTCACTGATGTGCCACATTGGAGCCTTTCTGTCTCATAAAATCGGTGCTATATTGAGTGGCGAACTTACGTCACTCTACTGGCGGTAATGGACTTTCCAGACTCTAGACGTAGGCCGCCGAATGGCAAAGACGAACAAAAGCGATAACAGCAGCTGGCTACGGCCCTCGCGCTAATCCTATACCTGAGCGTGAGGTCACCCCACCCTGGGACAACAACATGCCGAGGCACTCTGATGCGCACAACAACACGATGGTAAGAAGTAGCTGCAACTACATCTAAAGCTGCTTCATATCAACATACTATTATGATGTGCACATACAAAACATTCCCCCAGGCAAAACGTGGTTGTCAGTTTCAGATTCTGGTCTTAATGCTGTTTGCTTTAGTGTATTAAATAGCAGTATCCTTCAAGTGCGTTTTCTAGACGAAGGTTTTTCGTGATTCCTAAATTGACGCTGTAATTGCAGTTATATTTCTCGGATTTGCCACCGGATAACTTTCTACAAATCACCTCCACAATTCTTCCAAGCAACTGGTCGCTATTCCCAGATGGTTATGGTAATTAGTGCTAGTGGACGTAGCTGATGATATTCACGCGGCGGTCTCAAATTTTATCATGGCCACTAGCAGGAATCAAGCATACCTGAAAAAGCTCTTACACTTGGAAGAAAACAGCGCTCAAAGTGTCCATTGCCATGAGAACAGAGACCATCTGGCTTGCGCCAGCGACAATGTGAGGCTGGGAGTTGCTGTGCGTAGAAGTTGAAATAAATTTCTGCAAAGGGATGCTTTGGATTTCTTATCATAGGTTGTTGTTTTAATTTAATACTTGCCACCGTTGGCTTTCGGGTGCTGTTGAACTCAAATCTCACATTCTTGTTGATTAAATGGCTGGAATGGCTCTGAGCACTATGTGACTTAACTTCTGAGGTCATCAGTCGCTTAGAACTTAGAACTAATTAAACCTAACTAACCTAAGAACATCACACACAACCATGCCCGAGGCAGGATTCGAACCTGCGACCGTAGCTGTCTCTCGGTTCCAGACTGCAGCGCCTAGAACCGCACGGTCACTCCGGCCGGCTCTTGTTGATTAGATTGGCTGCCATACAGTATGTATGACTGGAATAACAAAAAATTATTTTTAAAGAAACAGTCTACAGTTTCGTGAAATGATAAGTCTGTAAGTAAGAAATAAAATAGGTCACCATCCACTATTTGGTTTTGCTGCTCTCGCAGTGTCTGTGTTTGCAGATGTGATTACTGGACAGACGTAAACGTAGTTCAATACCTTTGTCCATCATGATTGCGTTTTACATGTCAAAGCTGTAAAATGTAGGCATATTTTAAATGATAATTAGGCCTACAAGAGTTTATGTTGGTTATTGTGATTACCTTAATATTTAATATAATAAGGTTATGCAGGAGCCTCTGTACGCTAGTGGATACTGGTAGCTTATTATCTGCATATAACCCATGTTAATGCGAATTTGGCTGGCAAGGTAACACATCACTCTACATCTAAACATAATTTTGTTGTGCAAAGACATTTCGCGGCAACACCATATGATCAAAAGTATCCGGACACCCCCAAAACATACGTTTTTCATATTAGGTGGATTGTGCTGACACCTACTGCCAGGTTCCCAATATCAACTACCTTAGTAGTCATTAGACATCGTGAGAGAGCAGAATGTGGCGCTCCGCGGAACTCACGGACTTCTAACGTGGTCAGGTGATTGGGTATCACTTGTGCCATACGTCTGCACGTGAGATTTCCACACTCTAAACATCCCTACTTCCACTGTTTCCGATGGGATAGTGAAGTGGAAACGTGAAGTGACACGTAAAGCACAAAAGCATACATCCGACCTCGTCTGTTGAATGCCAGACACCGCCTACAGTTGAAGAGGGCCGTATTGTGTAAAAGGGCAGACGTCTATCCAGACCATCACACAGGAATTCCAAACCGCATCAGGATCCACTGCAAATACTATGACATTTAGGTGGGAGGTGAGACAACTTGGATTTCATGGTCGAGCAGCTGTTCATAAGCCACACATCACGCCGGTAAATACCAAACGACGCCTCGCTTGGTACAAGGAGTGTAAACATTGGACGATTGAAAGGTGAAAAAACGTTGTGTGGAGTAACGAATCTCGGTACACAATGTGGCTAACGGATGGCAGGATGTGGGTATGGCGAATGCCCTGTGAACGTCATATGCCAGCATCTGTAATGCCAACAGTGAATTTCATGGGCGGTGGTGTTATGGTGTGGTCGTGTTTTTCATGGAGGGGGCTTGCACCTTTTGTTGTCTTGCGTGATGTCTTAAGCACCTTCTTGCTTCCCACAATTCTGGGATGGCGATTGCATCTTTCAACACTGTCGAGCACCTGTTCATAATGCACGATCTGTGGCGGAGTGGTTACACGACAATAGCATCCCTGTAATGGATTGGCCTGCACAGAGTCCTGACCAGAATCCAATAGAACATCTTTGGGATGTTTTGAAACGCCGACTTCGTGCCACGCCGGCCTCACCGACCGACATCATCTCTCCTCAGTGCTGTACTCCGTGATGAATGAGCTGCCATTCCCCAAGAAACCTTCCAGCACTTGACTGAATATATGCCTGCGATAGTGGAAGCTGTCACCAAAGCTTAGAATGGGCCAACACGATATTGAATTCCAGCATTACCGATGGAGGGCGCCAAGAACTAGTAAGTCATTTTCAACCATGTGTCCGGATACTTTTGATCACATAGTGTATATTAGCAGTTATTCACATTTAGAGCCGGCCGGGGTGGCCGAGCGGTTATAGGAGCTACAGTCTGGAACCGCGTGACTGCTACAGTCGCAGGTTCGAATCCTGCCTCGGGCATGGATGTGTGTGATGTCCTTGGGTTACTTAGGTTTAAGTCTTTCTAAGTTCTAGGGAACTGATGACGTCAGAAGTTAAATTCCATAGTGCTCAGAGCAATTTTTTCCACATTTAGATTTCGAAATTCTTCTGCCGTCTACGTACCCGTAAGTTGTCAAGGAGCACATAGTGACTACACATAGGCCTATATTGCGAAACTTCGTTTGTAAACAACATTTTTCACCTTTACAAAAACACAATGTTCATGTTTCTTCCGTGTGTGCCGTCTCAGTTGGCGGTCACTTGTTCTCAAGTGAGTTTGGCGTCAAATTTAATCTCTCTCTCTCACTCTCTCTCTCTCTCTCTCTCTCTCTCTCTCTCTCTCTCTCTGTGTGTGTGTGTGTGTGTGTGTGTGTGTGTGTGTGTGTGTGTGTGTGTGTGTGTGCGTGCGTGCGTGTGCGTGTGTGTTGAATTTGTATCGTAACATGTACCTGTTATTTTTTAGAGCTCTGAGTTGTTCTGAATATAATGTTCTAAAGGTGCTGACTGACGAGTGTCGCATGTTTGTTCATATAAGCCTCATACGTTGAATTTATCGTTGGTTGTTTCCTGTGTTCTGACCTTTTTCTGTGTTATATTATCGGTTGTGTTTCCGATTTGAGGTCCAAGTTTCTCTACATGTTGTCTACTCTGTGAACTATTTCATAATTGTAGATGAGTATAATATACAATTTTGTTTCGTATGTGCACTCTTGCGCTTTTGAGTCTTGGATGTGGTCTTCACTTGAGTGCAAGGGCTTGTGTAATTGTGGCCTGTTCATTCTCTTTCCTTTTACATGAAAAAAATGTTGGCCTGTCGCTTCTCAACAACAAAGCAAAGTCTCATCTTTCTAGGACACGATCGGCAAAGGATCGGTAACTCTATACTAGAAATTTTGCTCTCCAATTATTTGAAAAGGTTGGTTCTAGCAAGGCAGGTTACATCTTTACACCTGATCATTCCTCGTACGCAACTGTGTACGGTCCTCTAACTTCCCCACAAATATTTGCATTAATATAGTGTTTGTTTTGCTTCTCAATAGACATTAGGCTGCACTGCTTCCTGTTGCACCCGGATGAAAGCATCATCCTCTCTCTGGACAAAAATGCGTCTCCTCAGGTGCTGTCGGAATCTTACACGTGCGCCTCGCCACAGCACTGCTCTCCCGTTTCGTCGTAATCCGTATACTCATGTCTGTTTTTCCCTTTTCTTTGAGGAGGTTAGTCCAGACTAGAGCATTCAAACACGAACGGTTCGTCAACAACTCTCTCACTTGAAATTCTACCAGTGATAATTAGCATAAAGTCTACAGTTTGTAACCGCCCATTTCCTTACTAAACCTTCATAATAAAGTATCATCCTCGGTCACATCTTTTTCATCTTGAGACTAAACTGAGCAAGAAAGCGTTCCGGACAGGAAAAAAGTTAGATATATAACTGAGATAGAGCTAAGCATGCTAACAATATTAATTCGCTTCCATTGCTCTTAAAGTGTAGAACATAACACAACATTTGACTGAAATTTTGTTCCTGTTTCTTGCGAGTGATGCGCTCAAAATCATACATGGTAGACGCAGGCACTTTCAAAATCAATGATAAAGACGTGACACAATGGGAAATCTCGCCTTAAATTCTCATTAATACGGCGTGTGACCAGCACTAGCTGCAACACTCCTTGAAGATCCGATACAGAAGCCAACCACACTTATTCAAATCAAATTCAGCTGTTAAAAATGTTTTTGAATTAATCTTGCAAAGTGTTTTACTGCGAAAAAATTACTGTGATTTGTGGGTTGCTCAGCAGCGCAGTTATCAGCTCCCACACAAATTTCCAATCATTTCACTGTCCAATCTCGCCATCTTCCCGAATGATGGTGAAATAGTGAGAACGACACAAACACCCAGTCCGAGGGGGGAGAAAATCTCTGACCCGTCCGGGAATCGAACCTGCGACGCTAGCCACTACACCACGACCTGCGGACTTAACGCAAGAACAAGTAAAACATCAAATTGCATCGTATATATAAAGACCGAGTGGGGCAGTGCAGTGGTTAACACCCTGGACTCGCATTCGAAAGGACGACGGTTCAAACCCGCGTCCGGCTCTCCTAATTTAGATTTTCCCTGATTTCCTAAATCGCTTAAGGCAAACGCCGAGACGGTTCCTTTTAAAGGGCACGGGCCCTTTCGCTCTCCATCCTTCCATAATGTGAGCTTGGGTTCCGTTTCTAATGACCTGGTTGTCGGCGGGATATTAAATACTAATCTTCTCCTCCCTCCCAATGAGTGTAGCCTAAATAACTTTTTTGTTTTGCAGTCGACTGGATTATTGACGGTTGCCAGTAACTCTTTTTTGCGAATAAAACGATAAAAAACACTGACAAGGAGAAGGGACAGGATGATAGGACATGTGTTAAGATATCAGGGACTGACTTCCATAGATAATATTTGCGCTTGTGTATGAGGATAACATAATTTTAAATGTGGATTCGTGCACTCCCAGCATTTCAAGTCACTTGTTTTCCCATTTCTAAAAAAAAAAAAAAAAAAAGAATTGAACTGTAGCTCCATATTTGTTAATGGTTCAATTTTATTCTTTCAAAAAATCCAATTGCGTATAATTAAGGTATTCATTAACCTCCTACAAAGCACAAATAAGGTACATAACATATCTATTTTTTATGCGACAGTACAATCAACTAAAACTTAAAAGTAGAACAAACTTTGTTTCAAAGCAAAATAAAGCATTTTAAGTTAATTTGTAGTGAGCGAACCATATTAGGCAAATTTTACCATCTGGAGCTCATGGGTCTATTTAAAAGATGTCAACATTATCATCTCTTTTGCCTCACTCATAAAAAATTTCAAAAACAAGGAGTATTAGGATAGCGAAATATAAACTACATATCAAAAAGTAAACTAAATTTTTCTCTTTTGAAATCCTCGACTGAGGTGCGTGTATTCTACCGAGATAATGATTAATGGCTATTTAACTTTAGGACTACTCAGCGTCAGTTAATTACACGATGCAAAAGTAGCACCGAATTCAGACAAAGGGAACTTTTCAAGCAGTCGACTCATAATTTTGCGTTTAAATCCCTCTTCCGGTCTTGTAGATTTTTCATCAAATTGTGTTATTCCTGCAAGTTTGATATTCTGTTTTACTACGTCGATACATTTCACTGTTTCAGTTTTGGCCCTACTGGAAGTTTGGTAGAATTCTACAACCTCCCAAGTTAATCTGGTTGTAGCCATCGTTTTAAAACGCCCATACAATTTACAGTGGAACTTAATTGATATACGAGCAAATGATGGTATTATTTTCAATTTTTTAATATGCTGATGAGGAAACCGGAACAGAAAAGAATCAAAGCATTTGATATGTGGTACTACAGACGAATGTTGGAAATAAGGTGTACTGACAAGGTACGGAACGATGAGGCCCTGCGCAGAATCTGAGAGGAAAGGAGTATATGGAAAACACTTGCAAGGAGAAGGAGCTGGATGATAGGGCATGTGTTAAGATTTCAGAGACTGACTTCCATAGTACTACAGGGAGCTGTAAGGGCCAAAAAATGTAGAGGAAGACAGAGATTGGAATACATCCAGCAGATAATTGAGGGCGTAGGTTGCAAAGGCTACTCTGAGATGAAGAGGTTGGCACAGGAGAGAAATTCATGGCAGGCCGCATGAAGCCAGTCAGAAGACTGATGACTCAGAATAAAATGTGCTTGTGGTTCGTTCCTTCCTTCTCCAGTGTAATTTGCCTCTAAACTTTTTCCAAACACTTTTCATAATGTTTCCTCTGTCTTCCACATATCTCTTTCTAGTTAAAATAGTTGTTTTAGTGTCACAATGGTACTCATATTTGATGACTGCGTTGTAGAGCGTTAGGTTTGTGTATTTTTCGATGCAGTTTTTGTTGCATAGCCCATATGAGGGACAGTATATGAAATCCGGACACAAGCCTTAAAGGGAACATGAATCGGTTCCATTCAGAAGCAATCACCACACACGTTAGGATCCTTATCTCATCAGAACGATGGATTTCTGTTTCGTAGAACGCGGTCGGCCGCTGACGGATCCACAACCCCACCCGATCTTCCACTCACTTGTCCAATTAAAAAGTAGTCGACGCATATCTTCATCCACGTCCCCAAAGCATGAAAATCACATCCGTTGAGGATGTTGCAGTGTTTTCCAACCAAATTACTGAACGGTAGACTTCGGGCGATTGGCAGCGTAGCGTCAGGCGTTATCGTGCAAGAGGATGGATCCGTCCGACAGCTTTCTGACAGCCCGAGGGCAAACGGCAAAGCCAACAGTGGAAACATCCCACAACTTGTCATCCAAACAAATCCCGGCTGTTCACACCAGTTCCGCTAAGGTCTTGATGATCTCCTCCTTCGACTGCAGGGGCCCTCTATTCGTCGAGTTCCTCGAGCATGGAGCTACAATCAGCGCACAGTGCTATGAGGACTCTTTGCAGAAATTGCGATGCGTCATAAAGTCAAAAATTCCAGGAATGGTGTCTGTTGGAATTATCCCGTCGCACGATAACGCCCGCCCCTTCGTTGTCAATCGGACGTAGGCTGCGCCTAAGCTGTTCTGTTGGGAAACACAGCAACATCCTCCGTACAGCCCGAATCTTTCACCGTGTGATCTCTCACATCTTTGGCGACATGAAGAACGACATGCGGGGATGTCGGTTTCAGTGGGACGGGAAGGTGCAAGAGTGGGTTCGATTGCGGATCTGTCAGCGGCCGATCGCGTTCTACGTAACACGAATTGGTCGTCTCATTTCCCAGCGGGATATGTGCCTCAAAGCAAGTAGTAATTATTTTTCAGTGGAACCATTCTGTTGTCCCCATGTGACTTCTGTTCGGTTTTCAAATAATAGTTCCTTATGCTGGCCATTAAAATTGCTACGCCAAGAAGAAATGCAGATGATAAACGGGTATTCATTGAACAAATATATTAAGCTAGAACTGACATTTGATTACATTTTCAGGCAATTTGGGTGCATAGTACCCAGAACAACCACCTCTGGCCGTAATAACGGCCTTTATATGCCTAGGCACTGAGTCAAACAGAGCTTGGATGGCGTGTACAGGTACAGCTGCCCATGCACCTTCAACACGATACCACAGTTCATCAAGAGCAGTGACTGGCGTATTGTGACGAGACAGTTGCTCGGCCACCATTGACCACACGTTTTCAATTGGTGAGAGATCTGGAGAATTCTGGCCAGGGCAGCAGTCGACCATTTTCTGTATCTAGAAAGGCCCGTACAGGACATGCAACATGCGGTCGTGCATTATCCTGCTGAAATGTAGGGTTTCGCAGGCATCGAATGAAGGGTAGAGCCACGGGTCGTAACACATCTGAAATGTGATGTCTACTGTTCAAAGTTCCGTCAATCCCAACAAGAGGTGACCGTGACACGTAACGAATGGCACCCCATACCATCACATCGGGTGATACGCCAGTATGGCGACGACGAATACAGGCTTCCAACGTGCGTTCACCGCGATGTCGACAAACACTGATGCGACCATCATGATGCTGTAAACAGAACCTGGAATCATCGTAAAAAATGACGTTTTGCCATTTGTGCACCCAGGTTCGTCGTTGAGTACACTATCGCAGGCGCTCCTGTCTGTGATGAAGCGTCAAGTGTAACCAGAGCCATGGTCTCCGAGCTGATAGCCCATGCTACTGCAAACGTCGTCTAACTGTTCGTGCAGATGGTTGTTGTCTTGCAAACGCCCCAATCTGTTGACTCAGGGCTCGAGACGTGGGTGCACAATCCGTTACAGCCATGAGGATATGATGCCTGTCATCTCGACTGATAGTGATACGAGGCCGGTGGGATACAGCACGGCGTTCCGTATTACCCTCCTGAACCCACCGATTCCATATTCTGCTAACAGTCATTGGATCTGGACCAACGCGAGCAGCAATGTCGCAATACGATAAACCGCAATCGCGATAGGCTACAATTTGACCTTTATCAATTTTTCAAACGTGATGGAACGCATTTCGCCTCCTTTCACGAGGCATCATAAAAACGTTTCACCAGCCAACGCCATTCAACTGCTGTTTGTGTATGAGAAATCGGTTGGAAACTTACCTTACGTCAACACGTTGTAGGTGTCTCCACCGGCGGCAGCCTTGTGTGAATGCTCTGAAAAGAGATTTATTTGCATATCACAGCATCTGCTTCCTGTCGGTTAAATTTAGCGTCTGTAGCATGTCATCTTCGTGGTGTAGAAATGTTAATGGCCAGTCGTGAATAGTTGCAAGTCTTTTCTTTCCGAACGGTATTTGGAGAGTTACTCTTTCTGCTATTTCTTTAAGAATTAACAGTTTGTTATGTGTTGTATAGATGTCATTCACATAATTATTTTCTTTGCCGTCATTGCACAAATACCAATCTTGTGACAGGGTTGGTTGAAAATGTCTCCAAACCATCAGTCGATAGAGAATACTATTTCAGTTTCGCCGTTGGCAGTGTCGTTTGTCGCCGTCAAGAACTCCATAGACAATAAGTGACAGGGAGGAATGAGAAAGGGTGAGGGGATGGTGAAGAGTAGGCCACCTTGGAGAGGGGTGGCAGGTACTAGGAGGCGTGGCCTGCCGGAGGCAGCACACACGCGGCCGGTGGCTGTCCGCAGACAACGCAACAGGTAGACGCCGCGATAGGCCGAGCCACCCGAGTGCTGGCAACGCATGTATAGGATGTCGCGGAACTGAAGACCGAGCAGCACTCGTGGTGGGGGAACAGGCCTTTCGTGGGTGACTATAGTTTTTAAACCCAAGAGAGAACAGCGCCTTTGGTGGGGGAATTGGCCTTTCCCGGAATGACGCTGCCACCGGCCTTCAGGGGCACCCAAAATCTGTTGCCCGTTTTCTGTCTAGTAGAGTAGATCGGCGTGTAGTGATATACGTCATTTCTGTTCGTGGATCTTAGTTGCCAGTGTCAGTGAGTTAAATTTGTATACTTAATGATGTACTTCTATATCCGGAAGTGATGGATAATCGCCTAGCATTGAAAGAAAATGTCCAGAATACGAAGAAGAGGAGGCATTTGGGGAGTCTCTAATGTTATTACAGCGTGTAATAAAGAGGCGACCCAAAGAGAACTGTTGGCCAATATTACCAGTCCCAATCAAAGGGCTGCAATTTGTGCAAACGTCAGCCTCACCTAATAGGACGCATAATAAGTAAGGAATGGAAAACTAAGCCGCGTGGTTCACTGGAATTGTTACAAAGGAAAAATATTAATTTGGGGACGAAACCCATCGTTATAGACAGTTTCCAAATCATTTAAAAACTTTGACCCTTATGGAACACAAAATCTCTGTCTCGGTCACTATTCACCTGATTCTAAGACATATTGCTTTAAATATGTGCGTAATACCTATTCTAAACACTGCTGACATTTCCTTCGAAACATATACACAGATTCTGGACTTCTAAGCTAAAAGTATGACATACGACCTACGTCCACACATTAATTTTTATTTTTTGGTAAGTACTTTATTTGTTAATCTACATCAATGTTTTCCTCTTCAAAATATTCCCCATTATATACTACACACTTATGCCAGTGCTTTTTCCAATTTCTGAAACATTGTAGTAGATGTTTCTTCGGGATAGTTTATAGGTCTCTTAACTGCATTTTGAATCTCATCCATGCTTGTAAAACCGCTGTCCTTTAAGGCCTGCTCTGAAATGTTTATACCACTTGTCTGCCCTTGGTTTACTCATAACAGGCTCATCAAAAGCAATAATTACCATTTGTAAAAATTTTCACACACTTTATTCCATTCTTATAACAAAATTTAATACAGATTCTCTAATTTGTTTTTATACAGAACAAATAATCGTTGATGTTACCAAAACACATGTAACCTTTCTGACAGCTGACAACAGAGTAAATACTCAATATGCATAACATTGAACACATACAATTGAGACATGTTTACGAAGACAGTGATAAAAAATAGTGCCAATCGGACTAATACAACACACACATTTCTCCTTATTTTTTAAACACTCTTTGTGTTGCAAGAATTGTTAAGTTTCAATGCAGTCCTTCAAAGAAAACTTCTACCTTTTAGTAGAAACACAAAATAAGAACAAGCCTTAAATTCTACAGACTGATTTGATTACAATGAGTTCGTTTTATGAATACCAATGGAGGAACATACATTCACATGAACAGGCATTTGGGTCAATGTTTGTTGTAGAATCCTGACTTCCGTTCTTATGTTAATATTATTTACTCTATAATGTGAAACGTCCCCTTAGAAAAATCATACAAGACAGTGCTTAAACGGACTCACAATATTTTTAGCGCACCCAATCTGACTTTCAAAAATCCCTACAAAAGAATGGCCCTGACTAACATTAACCTATACCTTTCACAAATCACTTACATCACCAAAAATCTTCGTTACTCGAACTACTGCAATACAGCCAGCGCCACTACTGCCAGCTAAATAAAAGATTCAAACTACGAAATGCACTAACTACTGATAGGCATAGTTAGCGAATGAAAGATTTTAATAGAGAACAAACAATGTATTTACCTTAATAGTCATAATATATATAGCAGTTCATGACATCCATTCCTACAAATTTCAAAACTCCGCCATCTCTCTCCCCACATCCACCACTGCTGGTGGCTCACCTCCAACTGCGCAACGCTACACGCTGTTAACAGCCGCCGTCCGCGGTGGTCTCGCGGTTCTAGGCGTGCAGTCCGGAACTGTGCCACTGCTACAGTCGCAGGTTCGAATCCTGCCTCGGGTATGGATGTGTGTGATGTCCTTAGGTTAGTTAGGTTTAAGTAGTTCTAAGTTCTAGGGGACTAATGACCACAGCAGTTGAGTCCCATAGTGCTCACAGCCATTTGAACCTTTTTTTTTGTTAACAAGCAACTGCCCAACTCTACAATGGCGAGTATTACAACAATGCCAACCAGCCACTGACTGCCCACAGCACAGCCAGTGATTTTTAATACAGAGCACTATGTGGCGTTACCAATAAAAAAACCAAAACAGCCTACTTACAAATGTTGTGGTTCGGAAGAAGCTATCGTTTTTTGTATTCCTTATGGTCTTAGTGCATTTGTCTAAAAATAAACGCGGCCGAGACGTGTTTGCACACGGCTTCGCCACAGATTTGAAGCGCGCGCCTTGGCAGGGACGGTACTACGTTGTGAAACAGCCTGTAGAAGCGCCTTGTGACGTAACTGGGTTGACAGAGTGGGGACTCGCTCTTCAGTTTACCGACAGAGTAGGCTATACTATACTGGTGTACAGGGCATATAATAACCATTTTTCTGTCTGACAGTGTATGTGGATTCTGTGCCCGCTCATTTGTTCCCTTAATTACACGAGTTAGTCATCTCTTGTTTCCCGCATGCTATTAACACATGTATTCGAAAATAGTCGCGTCTTCACCATGTATGAACATTCCGCCTCGACTAGTGCAAAGCTGGCCGCTGTGGTCGAGCGGTTCTATGCGCTTCAGTCCGGATCCGCTGCTACTGTCACAGGTTCGAATCCTGCCTCGGGTATGGATGTGTGCGATGTCCTCAGGTTAGTTAAGTTCAAGTAGTTCGAAGTTTAGGGAACTGATGACCTCAGATGTTAAGTCCCATAATGATTAGATCCATTTTAACCATTTGACTAGTGCAAAAGTCAGGGTGTGGGAGGATCGGCTTAACATTGTGAAACAGGCTGTAGGTGCCTCTTGTGGCTTATTCGGGTGAGAAGTCGTCAGGACGCTCTTCAGTTTACCGACGGACTTACAACCTGCGTCTTGTCCTAAACCACACTGTATTCAACGGGATATTAACGCTTCATGTGTAATCATCAGTGTACGAACTATTGGCGATGTTACTCCATAGACATTCCGTAATTAATGTTTATGAGAATTGCATGATCTTACAAAGCCATGCGATATGTCAATTTGCAGATAGATTTGTCTCCTATGTTTGCTGGATCCCTCTTGTTAATATGAGAGGTCGTCTGGCTGACCCAAAACTGAGAAAATATAATACCGGTCGAGCAGAGAAACGTAACAAAAAGGCAGTAAATTGGAAATTCCCGTCAGCGTATTTAGAATGGCATTTTAAAAAGTTGGGACTGGTTTCTTACACTAAAAGAATAAAAAAAAGTCTAGTAAACGTCGGGTCTAAAATGTATACATTAAGAGCCATGAACAGTTTTTCATCTTCGTTGCAGTGAAACACATCTCTTCTACTGAACAAGTGCTCATAGTTTTTAAGATATGGATTTTGGGCCAACGTTCACTTGACAATTTTTCCTTGTTTTGGTCCGTAGTACCTCCACCCACTATATGGAAAGCAAAGAAGTTACAGTAGAAAAGATGGGATTCACAGTACCGAGAAGGAATAAGTGATCTTAACTCTACAGGTAGGCCTATGCATATTTGAGCCAATGTTTACCGGACGTTTGTTTCTTGATTTGCCGACCGGAGTGGCCGAGCGGTTAAAGGCGCTACAGTCTGGAACCGCACGACCGCTACGGTCGCAGATTCGAATCCTGCCTCGGGCATGGATGTGTGTGATGTCCTTAGGTTAGTTAGGTTTAAGTAGTTCTAAGTTCTAGGGGACTGATGACCACAGCAGTTAAGTCCCATAGTGCTCAGAGCCATTTGAACCATTTTTTTTCTTGATTTGATGTAATTAACCTGACCCCAAAATTTTGAAACGTCTTTCTGAAAAAGCCTGTACATTCTACATACCCATTGTCTAAATTTATATGCTAAACAGTGGAATCGAGTTCGGTGAAATACGGTGCTCCCAGTGCCGTCCCTTGTAGCACCCATATGAAGTGGATGTAAAGTTGGCTTCATGGTTGTCCAGTGCCAGTTGGGCCATAATTGTAACGTGTGCATTCATTGCGTAAAACGAGATGGAGGTATACTTTTACAGTTCTTACAAGTTTTTCAGCTAAATAGCTATCCAACTGCAGAAATTGCCTACGTCCAACAAAGTATAATTTTCAGATATGCGGAAACTCCTTAAGGTGAAAAGATATGGACTTGCCTGTTTTGTAAAGGTTGACGAGAGGTGTTCTCCATCTCACTACAAAATTTGAAAGTAAAATAATTTACCATATTCGAGGTATTAACAAGAAATTATTGACATACGAATTTTGCAACAGTTTGAGGTACCGGAATTTATCGGATTTTACAGTAATATTTGAATGTTAAAACTGAAGCATAGTCCAATGGTAATTTCTTTTTTTCAAAGGTGTTTAGTGTTACAAAATTTATGCCACAATACTAACGAATAAAATGTGTAAGAGGTGCAATTAAACTGCTCTAAAACTTACAATTTTGTTTGGAAAAATCTATTTGCTTTCCAATCTCTAATTAAAGACCATAATTACTCGCAATGAACATCAATTTCTTATTTTATTCGCCAGTATTATGTCCTTAATTCGGCAGCACCATATACGAAGCATCTGCATCAGACTTAAAATGAACTGCATCGCTTGTTACATTTATTATAGTTCGCTCAGTCTATTAAATGATTTCTAATATCCACTGTGTGTCATACGGTTTAATAAAAGGTTTGTTAAGTTCTAGAATTTTTGCCTCCTTCACTCATCTAATTTTGATCGTGGAATAATTACCATTAAGTCTAATTACGTATGAATTAGTTGGTTTTCCCATTACGTTTCTTCTACGAGGCGTATTCCGAAAGTAAGGACAGATCTGTTGCGAATTGGAAATCATAGTGAAAATCCGATAAAGCTTTGCATAATTGTGTTGGACAGTGCGTCTAGTATGCCCGTAGATCACGCCACATTTGTCTTTTCAGTTCTGAGCGCACAGTGAGCACATAAAGATGCCTAGAAAACAGTGACTCCCATCAAGTATGACTTCCCATAAGAAATATCGCCTGATTTGATGCAGCCCACACAACATAACTGTAATGCGTTTCCTTCTTCATGACAGTTCTCGGCCACACTCTGCAATTGCAATGAGGACACCCGTGCAACGTTTTCATTGGGAAGTGTTTCATCGCCCTCTATTCAGACCGGACTTTATTCCCTCTGCTGACACGAACCGCTATGTACGAAGTCAGATTGTTGGCACGGGAACAGCAGATCAGAGTAGAGAATCCGCGAGAAGTGCAGGCGGCTGGCTTCCATGACGACGGTATTGGAAAGTTGGTACAGCGCTACGATAAATGTCTCATGCGGAGCGGCAACTATGTAGAAACGTTGCTGGAATATGTGGCTAACTATTGCAAGTAAAACACTTTTTATTTTCACTGCGGTTTCCATTTCGCTACCGATCTTACCTTACTTTCGGAATACGGCTCGTATATTTTGGTGTTGGAACTGTGCAGTATGAAGTTGTTGTGGGCTTCACGTTTAAACGATTGTGGAATTATATGTTTGCGCTGTACATCCCGCACACTAAGTTGTAATATTTTAGTATTACCTTTGTTTCATTGCTTTACCAGGCCTTCGCTTTGCTATTTTGCTGCCGTTTCTTAGTAAACAGTGAAACAGTGTTGGTTGGACCTCAAAACTCATTACGAGGTTATCTTGTTTACCTGCTGGTCCGTAGCTTCCAAATATTTCGTAAAAGAAAATATTGTCCGTTGTACCTTGTACATTTATATCACTTATTTGCTGTGCTATTGAAGAATTTTCGACTAATATGTCATTACCAAGCAATATATATAGTAAAATTATGCTTCAAGTTACACGAGATGTGGCATGCAAATCGAATTATCAATCCACATGTGAAGCCATAAATGGAAAACAGCATGATCTGTATCGAATGCGATATTAAGGACGGTATAACACTTCTAAATGCCTGTACGATGAAATACGACGACTAAGATACCGTTCATTAGCTACAGAACCAAATCATATCAAGTGCGAACCATAACAAATACACTAATGTATAAATACACTAATGGACATGTAGTGGAAAATCTTCCAGCACATCGGGTAGATAGTTCGAGAGAAATGCGTGATACATTCGTGCAGTCAACTGGTCAGGAAAACATGTAGGGCCCAACCACCTGTCACCCAATATTCCGGCCCAGACTTTGATACCAAAGCGAATTCTGTATCCTCGGTCGTGGGTGATGTGTGGATTAACCTCACACCAATGGTGGGCATTCTGCATATTGAAGACACCCTCGGGAGTGAATGCTGATTGCATTTGACCAAATTACGGTGTTCACAAAGTCATCGTTGGCTTTCTGTTGTTGTTGGAACCATTCACAGAATTGCATTCTCTGATGGCGATGTGCAGGGTGCAGGTGTTGCGTGAAAGCATGATGATAGTGGTGCAGCCCATGTTCGTGCAACATGTTAACGACCGTGCTTTGCAAGACTCGCAGCTGCCTTGCTACGTTACGTGTACTTCGCTGAGGTTCTCGGTGTATGACCTCCAGAATAGCTTCCTCAGTCGCTGGGGTACAGCGAGTCCGTGGACGACCTCTGTCACGCGATGCTGGAAGGAGACAACCTAACTCCCAAAGGCGCAGCTCCAAATGACAAAACACATTTTATTTGGATGGCGCCGACGAGGACATCTAGCAGCATATTCACGTGCGGCAATACCAGCCAGGTTACTAAATGTATCAAGGACCAGAAGGATATCCACATATACATCGTTTGTCTATGCCGTATGTGTGGCACACTGATTTAGAGATTTACAATGAGAAAATGCGGTACGTATACACATGTACATTGGAGTCTGTCACTGGCGTGTTACTCCGAACGCAACTAGTCCCTGTCTGGTGGACAGCGCCTACAATGTAAACACGCCGACAGTTCTGTGCGCTCTTCCACCTAATGAACATTACCCTTCTGTCGGATACCGTTCTGCATGATTCATCTCGACAACGCTTGAGAGGTTCCATGCCCTCTTTTGGATGTCTCCTCTCATTTTCATCAATTTTATTAATGCTCTGTGTCATTGCACGGTAGTAACAGGCCGAATAATGTTACTATAGTGAGAATATTTGTACTGAGAGCTAAAAAACTACTTTTCACTTGATTCCCATGCATGTTGCTTTAGTTCCTTGGGGGCTTGTGCGAGGCGAGCATCGGAGGACGCGGCACACGGCATTTCCGGTTGGGGACTACATACCCTGAATTTCTGATAGGTTAATACAATAAGCTGGCGGAACGATTGACGTCGGTCGAGTTACGCCTATTATATGCAGGTTAAACGACCTGCGAGACGTCTTAGTGTCGCCACAGTTTATGTGTTTACCGTTCCGCCGCGTCCGGAACGAAGATTCCTAGCAGCGACTGACTGCATTGTCTTCATGATTCTGAGAATACTTGTGGACTGTGCCCTGCTGGGTGCGACTGTCTGGCGCCGGATGGCCGGTGGTCTAGGCAGGTTGTTTTCGTAGCCGGCCAAACGGCAAGCTCAGTGTCCTCAGGTGAATAGGAGACGCATGATTGGTCAACTGAGGCTAACTGACGTCATAAAGCCCTGCTCGAAATTGGAGGGAACGGTGGCTATTGGGGCTATTAATGTTCTGACACAGAGGAGGGGGGGGGGGGATTTTGGAATCAGAACGGAATGCTGATTCGCAGTTTTTCGGGGAGAGTAGGGAGTAGAGCAATGTTGGCTTCGTTCTTGCGTTACGCGGGCAGGGGATTCGGGATCTTATCTTACGCGGAGTCGGACGGTCTTGCGACTTGGTCTCTCGTTTTCGGAAGAACTTGGAAATCTCAGACAGGCTTAGAGACCAGGGGTTGACAGAGAGTTGCTGCACGGCAGAGGTCAGCGCCTACATCATCAGAACGCTCCCTACCGACGACATTCTGCAGATTTCAGTACTGGTACAGTATCTTGCGGCTCCGGCATTGTAGAACCTTATCAATTTTATACTGAATCCCTCAGCAGCACGCGTATTCGCTAAGCTACAAGTCCACCTTGCTTGTTTCTCCATCTGATCCCATTTTGCTCTCACTACTAACTGCGATACTGCTATATGGTCGGAAGATTAATACACTCCTGGAAATGGAAAAAAGAACACATTGACACCGGTGTGTCAGACCCACCATACTTGCTCCGGACACTGCGAGAGGGCTATACAAGCAATGATCACACGCACGGCACAGCGGACACACCAGGAACCGCGGTGTTGGCCGTCGAATGGCGCTAGCTGCGCAGCATTTGTGCACCGCCGCCGTCAGTGTCAGCCAGTTTGCCGTGGCATACGGAGCTGCATCGCAGTCTTTAACACTGGTAGCATGCCGCGACAGCGTGGACGTGAACCGTATGTGCAGTTGACGGACTTTGAGCGAGGGCGTATAGTGGGCATGCCGGAGGCCGGGTGGACGTACCGCCGAATTGCTCAACACGTGGGGCGTGAGGTCTCCACAGTACATCGATGTTGTCGCCAGTGATCGGCGGAAGGTGCACGTGCCCGTCGACCTGGGACCGGACCGCAGCGACGCACGGATGCACGCCACGACCATAGGATCCTACACAGTGCCGTAGGGGACCGCACTGCCACTTCCCAGCAAATTAGGGACACTGTTGCTCCTGGGGTATCGGCGAGGACCATTCGCAACCGTCTCCATGAAGCTGGGCTACGGTCCCGCACACCGTTAGGCCGTCTTCCGCTCACGCCCCAACATCGTGCAGCCCGCCTCCAGTGGTGTCGCGACAGGCGTGAATGGAGGGACGAATGGAGACGTGTCGTCTTCAGCGATGAGAGTCGCTTCTGCCTTGGTGCCAATGATGGTCGTATGCGTGTTTGGCGCCGTGCAGGTGAGCGCCACAATCAGGACTGCATACGACCGAGGCACACAGGGCCAACACCCGGCATCATGGTGTGGGGAGCGATCTCCTACACTGGCCGTACACCTTTGGTGATCGTCGAGGGGACACTGAATAGTGCACGGTACATCCAAACGGTCATCGAACCCATCGTTCTACCATTCCTAGACCGGCAAGGGAACTTGCTGTTCCAACAGGACAATGCACGTCCGCATGTATCCCGTGCCTCCCAACGTGCTCTAGAAGGTGTAAGTCAACTACCCTGGCCAGCAAGATCTCCGGATCTGTCCCCCATTGAGCATGTTTGGGACTGGATGAAGCGTCGTCTCACGCGGTCTGCACGTCCAGCACGAACGCTGGTCCAACTGAGGCGCCAGGTGTAAATGGCATGGCAAGCCGTTCCACAGGACTACATCCAGCATCTCTACGATCGTCTCCATGGGAGAATAGCAGCCTGCATTGCTGCGAAAGGTGGATATACACCGTGCTAGTGGCGACATTGTGCATTCTCTGTTGCCTGTGTCTATGTGCCTGTGGTTCTGTCAGTGTGACCATGTGATGCATCTGACCCCAGGAATGTGTCAATAAAGTTTCCCCTTCCTGGGACAATGAATTCACGGTGTTCTTATTTCAATTTCCAGGAGTGTATTTGATTCATTAGGACCTCCCGTCGTAATCGTCAATCTATTGCATCACAAAGAGTAGGCGCTCCTTATTCTCGAGCCAACTCTTATTCTCATAATATTTCAGTATACTCTATTCTTTAATCTACTGTGCGTGTTGACAATCATGTGCATTTATGTTCTGACATATATTAAATCTCATTATGATATTTAATCCGCATATCATTTCGTAGATATAGGCAGAATCCCATTTCCTGTTGCTTATTATGATAAAGTTTTTTGCGTAGTTTACGATTTTTATTAAATTATTGTGAGTGTGCACTCCTTGTTTTATCAACTAGCAAGGTCCACCACTAATTCCTTCCGTTACCGTTATGCGCATAATTAATTAGCTGGTAGATAAGGAGGGGGTCGAGTGCATGTCTCATTCTCATGCAAGATTCGTCTGAATTAAAGAGGCTGAAACTCTTTTCCACCCCGGCACCTCGCAGGCTAATTGTGAAATGTGTGTCTTCGAATTACACTGTTCCCGAACGATAATAGGCGTGATGTCTCCAAAATCCTATCAGTATAATAATAATAATAATAATAATAATAATAATAATAATAATAAAGCATTGAGACACGTACTTAACAGCATGCGGTTACCAGACTCAGTGTTGAAGGGCATAATTAGTGAGACCATGGTGATAATACATAGGCTATAAATAGTAACCCAGTTTGTACATTTTTCACAAAGCACGTTGCTAGTCCTACTGGTAACATAAGGCCCTAACAAAATGTAATGAACCTGAATAATAGTTGGTACTAATCTATGGGACCATTGGAGGACGGTACAAAGAAAACAGGTTCCGCATCTAGTAGATGAAGTGGTGCGAATAAATTCATGCAAACTATGCGGAAAGGGCTTCTTCCAAAGCTGACCGACTGTAGCATGTAAGTCAGTTACTACTGCCGATTAAAATTCCAGATACCGTACCACATGGACTACATTTACCAAATAAAAAACCGTATGCCTCAACCCAGGATCGAACCCTCGACATCCTGCATGCTAACACAATACATTATACACTGCACCAACTGAAAAGTACATCCAATATATGCAGACAGAGGTAGTAACCATACATATGGTTACAGTGTTGCCAGATTGTCATTCTTTAAAGTCCTTTGTCTGCCGGATGTATTCGCCCGACGAAATTTTGAGGCAGACATTTTGTTATCGCTGGCACGCGGGGTGTCGCGCTGCGAAGCCCGAGTGCGCGAATTTCGCTTAACCCCGTATACACTGAATAACATCGGGGATAGGCTACAACCCTGTCTCACTCCCGTCCCAACCACTGCTGCCCTTTAATGCCCCTTGATTCATATAACTTCCATCTGGTTTCTGTATAGATTGTAAATAGACTTTCGCCTGCACCCTTCAGAATTTGATATAGAGTATTCCCGTCAACGATGTCAAAGCTTTCTCTAAGTCTATAAAGGCTAGAAACGTAGGTTTGCCTTTCCTTAATATATCTCCTAAGATAAGTCGTAGGGTCAGTATTGTCTCACGTGTTCCAACATTTCTAAAGAATCCAAACAGATCTTCCCCGGGTCGGTTTCTATCAGTTTTTCCATTCGTCTGTAAAGAATTCATATTACTATTTTGCTGCCGTGACTTATTTAACTGATAGTCTGGTAATTTTCACACCTGTCAAACCCTGCTGTCTATGGTACTGGAATTATTCTTATTCTTCTTGAAGTGTGAGGGTGTTTCACCGGCCTCGTACATCTTGCTCACCAGAGGGTAAAGTTCATCAGTGATCTCTTCACGCAGTATCATATCTCCGATTTCATCTGCCGGCCGCTGTGGCCGAGCGGTTTTAGGCGTTTCAGTCTGGAACCGCACGACCGCTACGGTCGCACTTTCGAATCCTGTCTCGGGCATGGATGTGTGTGATGTCCTTAGGTTAGTTAGGTTTAAGACGTTTTGAGTTCTAGGGGACTGATGGCCTCAGAAGTTAAGTCCCATAGTGATCAGATCCATTTGAACCTTTTTGTCTTACAATTTAAAAGCTGGTTCTAAAGCCTCTGTCTTACCATTATTTAATCTATCTGAAACCTTCCAGTCCTCTTCCACGTGTACAACCTTCTTTCATGATCCTTAAACTAGCTGCTTGAGGAGTCGGAATGGAGAGTTGTGGATGTCAGCAATCCTGATAACCTATCGGATCCCATCACTCCGAAGTCAGTCATAAACTGGATTACTGTGCGTTGTCAGTCAACTGCATAGGTGTAGGCAAACTGTCGAACTTTTTTTTGTAAAAGACCAGAGTATATGTCGCTAGCTTCTTCAGATTCAAATACGTGGAGACGTGGATTTGTCTTAGATGTGTTGTTTAAATAACCCTTGAATAAATAAAGCTTCCAGATATTTATTAGCGAACTTAGTTCCCTATATAGTATTACTTGCATTATATTTTATTTTCGTATCAAAGTATCTAAAATATTAATTACAACACTACAAAATTAAGAAATGTATTATCTCAAATGTTTTTGCGAAGCTATATCTACCCCATAATTTGGTTGCTAGTTCAGAGGTTCTAAATCTCTGAATTTATTACAGTACCTGTCCTATGTTTTTCTAGGTATGTTAAATTTTCTGCTCACTTGACTAATTGATTGTTCATTCTATACTGCCTTGACACTGATAATCTCGTAGTTGCTTCAGAAAGATTATCTTTTTCTGTTATCTTTTTATAATATCGAACCGTTCTAAAAACAAATCGGCAGAACGACGATGAGTAAGAAGATTACTACATTCGAAGACGCACGTGAATGTGATACTTCAAACATATGTGCTGCAATTTCCCATAAGTAATAATTTGAAATTTATATCACAATCTTTTTAGCTGAATACATGAGGACAATTGATTGTTTTTCGTAGGAGAAAAAGAAAAAATCGAATATCGAATAATGTTACCAGTTGAAATCAATTCAGGACACAATTCTCTTTCAAAAAAATTGCGTTGACTATGATGTAGACGTTGACTACGTTGGACCTATTAATGTTAATAGGAGTAATCACTTAGAAAAAGACAGGGGGGGGGGGAGGCAGATTATCCTTCGGAGCCGACGTGCCCTTATTTAAGTGTGCCATTGCCCCATCGCCGTATTGGAATTATATTAGTTTAAGAAAACGTTTAAAACATTTCTCACTGTATACAACGTCAGAATAATCCTTCACTATGGACTTTAATCGTTGTACTTGCTTGTTTCGTGAGAGCATTACTTTCGATTACACAACAAAATATGTTAAGTAAGCCAAATTTATTTTCACTAACAAGAAAACGTTAAATATGTGCCCTACCTCACTTAACAATCTAACTGCGCTACGGCTTCGGTGGAAAGGCGACTTTATTGCCTTCTATATTAAGGTATTGCACTGCGTGTCCTCTTATCTTAGTGTCACGGAACTGGTCGTGGAATATAGAGATGGGCACAAAATGACCAAGTATCAAACCTGCAGGCGACTACTAGCATGCGATGGGAGAGATATTATTCTGACTCCACCATTTTCTCCATATTAATCGAGTAATGTTCTTTACGAAGCGTGGCCTTCCAGGAAAACGCAGTTTCACAGACCTATGAAGGGTTCGGATCACTGCAGGCTAATTAATTTCGTGGATATGCTCCTTCTGAGAGCTTAAAAGCATACCAGAGTCTCGTATGCATGTAGCTATGTGTGTCACACAAATTCCGGCGTCATTCATACTACAAACCGCGGAGTATTACTACCTCTTTCCTCTCTTGTTATCGCAATACTTCCCCCAATGTGCTAATATTTTTAAGGCGTCTGAACGGTAGAAAGAGCCATTTCGTTGACGCTGACTGTTTCTGTGGCATCCAGTTTATCTGTAGTACCATAAGTGATCTCTCAGTTTTTCTCTCGAAACTGGTTAATAGTGAGCTTTCGTATGTTCTGACGAGTTGTTGTTTTTGGCACAATATTTCGACGATCGACCGAGCCGTCTTTCTTCTGATGGTGCGAGTTCTGATGGTTGGAGACCAGGTAGGAGCACACACATCAGATCTCGCACCATCTGACGGTAGACGGCTGGGTCGATCGTGGAAATATTGCGTTGGAAACAATAATTCGGCAGAACTCCAGGAAGTACAGAACTACTCTAGCACCAGGTGTTACACATTCATCGGCTTTGCAGATGCGACGAAGTCGGGCTGTAGAGGCTACGTCAGAATGCTGTTGTGGTCTTTCAGGATAACTAAAGAGAAAGCATTAGCTGAATTATTAGCTTCGACTCTTTCTAACTCTACGTATCGAAGACCAAGTACCCTTAGCCCGAAAATTATTTCTTCTAACTTTAGTATGTGGCCTACCAAGTCGCTTCCTACTTCTCCAAGTGAGTGTCTACTTCCTATGACATTAATATTTGCACAGTCAATATGTCTTTCCACACTGTCTTCCGGAACATGATCGGTCAAAAATGGTTCAAATGGCTCTGAGCACTATGGGACTCAACTGCTGTGGTCATTAGTCCCCTAGAACTTAGAACTACTTAAACCTAACCAACCTAAGGACATCACACACATCCATGCCCGAGGCAGGATTCGAACCTGCGTCCGTAGCAGTCGCACGGTTCCGGACTGCGCGCCTAGAACCGCGAGACCACCGCCGCCGGCCATGATCAGTCAGCGCTGAACTGTTGGAACCCGTATCACCATTTCGTCGACAGGCAAGGTTGTTCCCATAATATTTCCCGTACATTTTTTCCATTTCCCTGTAGAAACTAAGAAGTAAATGGAAATAGTGAGTTAGGTGCCATTTTATTACAACAAATTTCACAAATACCGATGCATTTTAGAGAGATCGTCACTAAGCTGTTGGTTTTGAAACAGCGTTTGTTCTTAGAAATTCAGTAAGCTACTGTTTTAATTCATCTACTTGTATTGTTACGCGCCCTTATCAGAACAACTCCTGAAACTAGTTGTCAGCGTTTCTAAAAATAAACTTACGGTTTTAGACACCTTAATGAACATTATTGAATATAAACGTTCCTGTATTCATTTCTGCCTGGCGTCAGCTTTGCTTGTAAACCAGCAAGTGGTCTAAGTTGCGGGGCTGAACAAGGAGTTCATCATAGCTTGAAGGTCTCTCGAGCATGCAGCCGGGTTGACTGGTCGTTGTTGAACGAATTTTCGACTGCGTAACGTGCCATCATCATCAGGTTACTCCTGGTGACTGACGTCCTAGGCCGGCGGGTGGTGTGGTGTATATACCTGTCGCCTCTCCCCTCCACTGACTCCACGTATGGACCGAGGGATGTGCAGGCCGCGGTGGTGGGGGTAGCTTGCGCTGACGAAATGACTGATGGGCGTCAGCACGCATGCCGCCTTCGGTGGGTGTGGTGCCCGTTTCCGCTGCTCCTGCAGAATTTTTATTCCTGGATTCCACGCTTGGCTGAGTTGAAAACCGTTGTCCTTGTTAATAATTTTCTCGTGCAGCCGGATTTCAATTGCTTCCTTGTATACACAGTCCCAAAAGCGGGAAGTGTTGTGCAGGACTTCTGTGTTCTCGTATTCCATACGGTGATTTGTCTCGAGGCAATGTTCTGCGATGGCAGATTATGTAGGCTGTTAGAGATATATGCTTTCCCACGCTCGCACGGTATGAAATAAACCCCAGGTTTCCGGAATCTTAAATCGTCCTTCACTGTCCCTACAAGGGACTTGATCTTTGGCGGCGGGCGGTAGACGCATTTGATGTTATGGCGTCCTAGAATCCTGCCTATTTAAGGCTGTCGCTTTCTGTGGATTATCATCAGGTGTCGGCTGTGGTGTGGTCTTCTGCTTGAAGGCGCCTCGAATTTGGCCGTCACTATAGCCGTTCCTTGAGGTGATCTAGTTCCAGTTTTAAGTTTTCTTCGTCGGAGATCACACGGGCTCTGTGAACCAATGTATTTAGTACTCCTTCTCTTTGTGACGAGAGATGACAGCTGGAGGCGTGAAGGTATAGATCCGTGTGGGTTGTCGTCTGGTAGACGCTGTGTCCTAGTGTTCAATCATTCCCTTACTCACTGCCCGGTCGACATGACTGCAGAACTTCACACACTCATAAACTTCGTATCTTGGACGTTAATGTTCGCTGCAGTAAAGAAGCAGCGTGACCCAGTTCTCCCTTCTTCAGGTGAATGTTATTATTTTGAATGTCATGTCATATCCGCCTCAAGTGTTTTTAACCGAACGATCACGATAGTCGATAGACACTTCTTTTTTGTCTTCGACGTAGTGTGCGAAATGGTGTCGCGCCTGCAGAAATTCTTGTGAACTGTATGCTACCGCTGAATGCTGACTAGCCGCTATGTCATTCTCTGCCAATGGGGCCATTCGGATGTGGGATGGAAGGTCGTGTGGTTAACACACTATCATCGAGACACCAGTCAGGTCCCCAGACATCGGAGGCGCAGCATCCTACCCAAGCAACTCCTCAACTGGGATCATGAGCCTGGGTGCACCCCTCAGTCCTTCCACCGAGGGCAGATTCGAGGTATTGTTTGGGAATTGAACTAGGGTACCCAACACAGTAGTCAGAAACAATGATAACGTGGCTACACAGGCAGACACAGGTTTATAAACTCAAAGACAAAAAGTAAACATGTCGTTGCTTACACTATCAAGAGCTATTTAAAAAGTGTATAGTGTAACTTACTTAAAATGGCTCTGAGCACTATGGGACTTAACTTCTGAGGTCATCAGTCCCCTAGAACTTAGAACTACTTAAACCTAACTAACCTAAGGACATCACACACATCCATGCCCGAGGCAGGATTCGAACCTGCGACAGTAGCATTCGCGCAATTCCGGACTGCAGTGACTAGAACCGCGTGACCACCGCGGTCGGCTGTAACTTACGTACCTTGAAGAATAATCAGTCTATTGGATTCGATGTAAACAAGCTAAATTATGTATTACAATCACTCATAATAAAACACTTGCAAACACCCATATTGTTCGTCATCTTCCTCCCCATGGTGAAGGGACAAAGAGCTGTCGTTTAAAACAGCGAGAGCGCTGCAACGTACTTGTTTCCTAATCTTACCCGCTTGATTCACTTTAGGTAGAGATCCAATACAAGCGGCGTCAGTATTTATACAGAAAGGAAAGTACGCAAACGATCGTGAAAAGCATGATGGATGATCTAAGGTATGATCAGGTGATGGGCCGTCCGAAGGAAATTTGTAAATTTGTGGTAAGATCTTATAGGACCAAAGTGCTGAGGTCATCGGTCCCTAAGCTTACACACTACTTAATCTAACTTCTGCTAACTTACGCTAAGAACAACACACACACCAATGCTCGAGGTAGGATTAGAAGGACGAGATACCGTGACGCAGTCATTGTAAATAAGAAGATTTACAGTGACTTTACTTATGTAATACTGCAAAATATCGTAACGTAAGTCTCCAGAATATTTTGTCATTGGTAGAGACAAGCCGCTTCAAAACAGTGTCCTTGATTTATTCGACTGCAGTCTTTCTCGGCGTATTCCACTGATGAACTCTTCTCGGGTTATCAGCCGAGTGGTGGTGTCGTCTTGTCGCAACGTTTCGATGAGTTTGGTACCCACCATCTGCGCCAGAAGACCCTCTCCCACCTGCAACCCTCACTCTCTCCTTGTGTTTTAATGGTGAACTCACTTTGAGCTTTGGCAGGCTGCGTCGATCCTGTTTGTAGTGAATCACTTGTGCATCTCAGAGCTCACAAAGCGGTGGTCTCGCGGTTCTAGGCGCGCAGTCGGGAAACGTGCGACTACTACGGTCGCAGGTTCGAATCCTGCCTCGGGCATGGATGTGTGTGATGTCTTTAGGTTAGTTAGGTTTAAGTAGTTCTAAGTTCTAGGGGACTAATGACCACAGCAGTTGAGTCCCATAGTGCTCAGAGCCATTTGAACCATTTTAGAGCTCACAAATATGTTTCTTTGCTGATTGTAGCAGCCAATCACAGACTTTTTGAACTGTCTACGAATTTTATGTGTAAATCTATAACACTTATTTAGCAAGTATGTATCATATTATCCAATTTACTGATTGTTCTAGGCAGTTACTGACTGCCTGAAATAATCTAAATGTTTTCTACATGCAGGATGATTCACGAAGATATGCAAATATTGTTGTTGTTGTGGTCTTCAGTCCTGAGACTGGCTTGATGCAGCTTTCCATGCTACTCTATCCCGTGCAAGCTTCTTCTTCTCCCAGTACCTACTGCAACCTACATCCTTCTGAATCTGCTTAGTTTATTCATCTCTTGGTCTCCCTCTACGATTTTTACCCTACACGCTGCCCTCCAATGCAAAATTGGTGATCCCTTGATGCCTCAGAACATGTCCTACCAACGGATCCCTTCTTCTGGTCAAGTTGTGCCACAAACTTCTCTTCTCCCCAATCCTATTCAATACTTCCTCATTAGTTATGTGATCTACCCATCTAATCTTCAGCACTCTTCTGTAGCACCACAATTCGAAAGCTTCTATTCTCTTCATGTCCAAACTATTTATCGTCCATGTTTCACTTCCATACATGGCTACACTCCATACAAATACTTTCAGAAACGACTTCCTGACACTTAAATCTATGCTCGATGTTAACAAATTTCTCTTCTTCAGGAACGCTTTCCTTGCCATTGCCAGTCTACATTTTATATCCTCTCTACTTCGACCATCATCAGTTATTTTGCTCCCCAAATAGCAAAACTCCTTTGCTACTTTAAGTGTCTCATTTCCTAATCTAATTACCTCAGCATCACTCGACTTAATTCGACTACATTCCATTATCCTCGTTTTGCTTTTGTTGATGTTCATCTTATACCCTCCTTTCAAGACACTGTCCATTCCGTTCAACTGCTCTTCCAAGTCCTTTGCTGTCTCTGACAGGTTTACGATGTCATCGGCAAACCTCAAAGTTTTTATTTCTTCTCCATGGATTTTAATACCTACTCCGAATTTTTCTTTTGTTTCCTTTACTACTTGCTCAATATACAGATGGAATAACATCGGGGGGAGACTACAACCCTGTCTCACTCCCTTCCCAACCACTGCTTCCCTTTCATGTCCCACGACTCTTATAACTGCCATCTGGTTTCTGTGCAAATTGTAAATAGCCTTTCGCTCCCTGTATTTTATCCCTGCCACCTTTAGAATTTGAAAGAGAGTATTCCAGTCAACGTTGTCAAAAGCTTTCTCTAAGTCTACAAATGCTAGAAACGTAGGTTTGCCCTTCCTTAATCTAGCTTCTAAGATAAGACGTAGGGTCAGTATTGCCTCACGTGTTCCAACATTTCTACGGAATCCAAAATGATCTTCCCCGAGGTCGGCTTCTACTAGTTTTTCCATTGGTCTGTAAAGAATTCGAGTTAGTATTTTGCAGCTGTGACTTATTAAACTGATAGTTCGGTATTTTTCACATCTGTCAACACCTGTTTTCTTTGGGATTGGAATTATTATATTCTTCATGAAGTCTGAGGGAATTTCACCTGTCTCATACATCTTGCTCACCAGATGGTAGAGTTTTGTCAGGACTGGTTGTCCCAAGGCTGTCAGTAGTTCCAATGGAATGTTGTCTACTCCCGGGGCCTAGTTTCGACTCAGGTCTTTGAGTGCTCTGTCAAACTCTTCACGCAGTATCGTATCTTCCATTTCATCTTCACCTACATCCTCTTCCATTTCCATAATATTGTCCTCAAGTACATCGCCCTTGTATAGACCCTCTATATACTCCTTCCACCTTTCTGCTTTCCCTTCTTTGCTTAGAACTGGGTTTCCATCTGAGCTCTTAATGTTCATACAAGTGGTTCTCTTACCTCCAAAGGTCTCTTTAATTTTCCTAACTCTTTTTTTTTTTTTTTTTTTTTGTTCATCAGTCTACTGACTGGTTTGATGCGGCCCGCCACGAATTCCTTTCCTGTGCTAACCTCTATATCTCAGAGTAGCACTTGCAACCTACGTCCTCAATTATTTGCTTGACGTATTCCAATATCTGTCTTCCTCTACAGTTTTTGCCCTCTACAGCTCCCTCTAGTACCACGGAAGTCATTCCCTCATGTCTTAGCAGAAGTCCTATCACCCTGTCCCTTCTCCTTATCAGTGTTTTCCACATATTCCTTTCCTCTCCGATTCTGCGTAGAACCTCCTCACTCCTTGCCTTATCAGTCCACTTAATTTTCAACATTCGTCTATAGCACCACATCTCAAATGCTTCGATTCTCATCTGTTCCGGTATTCCCACAGTCCTTGTTTCACTACCATACAATTCTGTACTCGAGACATACATCCTCAGAAATTTCTTCCTCAAATTAAGGCCGGTATTTGCTATTAGTAGACTTCTCTTGGCCAGAAATGCCTTTTTTGCCATAGCCAGTCTGCTTTTGATGTCCTCCTTGCTGCGTCCGTCATTGGTTATTTTACTGCCTAGGTAGCAGAATTCCTTAACTTCATTGACTTCGTGACCATCAATCCTGGTGTTAAGTTTCTCGCTGTTCTCATTTCTACTACTTCTCATTACCTTCGTCTTTCTCCGATTTACTCTCAAACCATACTGTGTACTCATTAGACTGTTCATTCCGTTCAGCAGATCATTTAATTCTTCTTCACATTCACTCAGGATAGCAATGTAATCAGCGAATCGTATCATTGATATCCTTTCACCTTGTATTTTAATTCCACTCCTGAACCTTTCTTTTATTTCCATCATTGCTTCCTCGATGTACAGATTGAAGAGTAGGGGCGAAAGGCTACAGTCTTCTCTTACTCCCTTCTTAATACGAGCAATTCGTTCTTGATCGTCCACTCTTATTATTCCCTCTTGGTTGTTGTACGTATTGTATATGACCTGTCTCTCCCTATAGCTCACCCCTACTTTTTTCAGAATCTTGAACAGCTTGCATCATTTTATATTGTCGAACGCTTTTTCCAGGTCGACAAATCCTATGAACGTGTCTTGATTTTTCTTTAGCCTTGCTTCCATTATTAGCCGTAACGTCAGAATTGCCTCTCTCGTGCCTTTGCTTTTCCTAAAGCCAAACTGATCGTCACCTAGCGCATTCTCAATTTTCTTTTCCATTTTTCTGTATATTATTCTTGTAAGCAGCTTCGATGCATGAGCTGTTAAGCTGATTGTGCGATAATTCTCATATATTCTACACACCAACGTGAATACTCGTTTTGTTGCCGCTTCCCCTAATTATTTTGAAATTCTGATGGAATGTTATCTATCCCTTCTGCCTTATTTGACCGTAAGTCCTCCAAAGCTCTTTTAAATTCCGATTCTAATACTGGATCTCCTAACTCTGCTAAATCGACTCCTGTTTCTCTTCTATCACAACAGACAAATCTTCACCCTCATAGAGGCTTTGAATGTATTCTTTCCACCTATCTGCTCTCTCCTCTGCATTTAACAGTGGAATTCCCGTTGCACTCTTAATGTTACCACCGTTGCTTTTAATGTCACCAAAGGTTGTTTTGACTTTCCTGTATGCTGAGTCTATCCTTCCGACAATCATATCTTTTTCGATGTCTTCACATTTTTCCTGCAGCCATTTCGTCTTAGCTTCCCTGTATTTCCTATTTATTTCATTCCTCAGCGACTTGTATTTCTGTATTCCTGATTTTCCCCGAACATGTTTGTACTTCCTCCTTTCATCAATCAACTGAAGTATTTCTTCTGTTACCCATGGTTTCTTCGCAGCTACCTTCTTTGTAACTATGTTTTCCTTCCCAATTCCTGTGATGGCCCTGTTTAGAGATGTCCATTCCTCTTCAACTGTGCTGCCTACTGCGCTATTCCTTATTGCTGTATCTATAGCGTTAGAGAACTTCAAACGTATCTCGTCATTCCTTAGAACCTCCCTATCCCACTGCTTTGCGTACTGATTCTTCCTTACTAATGTCTTGAACTTCAGCCTACTCTTCATCACTACTATATTGTGATCCGAGTCTATATCTGCTCCTGGGTACGCCTTACAATCCAGTATCTGATTTCGGAATCTCTGTCTGACCATGATGCAATCTAATTGAAATCTTCCCGTTTCTCCCGGCCTTTTCCAAGTATACCTCCTCCTCTTGTGATTCTTGAACAGGGTATTAGCTATTACTAGCTGAAACTTGTTACAGAACTCAATTAGTCTTTCTCCTCTTTCATTCCTTGTCCCAAGCCAGTATTCTGCTGTAACCTTTTCTTCTACTCCTTCCCCTACAACAGCATTCCAGTTGCCCCTGACTATTAGATTTTCGTCCCCCTTTACATATTGCATATCCTCATACACTTTCTCTATCTGTTCATCTTCAGCTTGCGACGTCGGCATGTATACCTGAACTATCGTTGTCGGTGTTGGTCTGCTGTCGATTCTGATTAGAACAACCCGGTCACTGAACTGTTCACAGTAACACACCCTCTGCCCTACCTTCCTATTCATAACGAATCCTACACCATTTTCTGCTGCTGTTGATATTACCCGATACTCATCTGACCAGAAATCTTTGTCTTCCTTCCACTTCACTTCACTGACCCCTACTATATGTAGATAGAGCCTTTGCATTTCCCTTTTCAGATTTTCTAGTTTCCCTACCACGTTCAAGCTTCTGACATTCGCCCCGACTCGTAGAACATTATCCTTCGTTGATTATTCAACCTTTTTCTCCTGGTAACCTCCCCCTTGGCAGTCCCCTCCCGGAGATCCGAATGGGGGACTATTACGGAATCTTTTGCCAATGGAGAGATCATCATGACACTTCTTCAACTACAGGCCACATGTCCTGTGGATCACGTTACGTGTCTTTAATGCAGTGGTTTCCATTGCCTTCTGCATCCTTATGTCGTTGATCATTGCTGATTCTTCCGCCTTTAGGGGCAATTTTCCACCCCTAGGACAAGAGAGTGCCCTGAACGTCTATCCGCTCCTCCGCCCTCTTCGACAAGGCCGCTGGCAGAATGAGGCTGACTTCTTATGCCGGAAGTCTTCGGCCACCAATGCTGATTATTTATCAAAATTTAGGCAGTGGCGGGGATCCATCTTACCCCTAGTGCGATAAGCCTCTACATCCTTACATTTGTCCTCTAGCCATCCCTGCTTAGCCATTTTGCACTTCCTGTCGATCTTATTTTTGAGACGTTTGTATTCCTTTTTGCCTGCTTCATTTACTGCGTTTTTATATTTTCTCCTTTCATCAATTAAATTCAATATTTCTTCTGTTACTCAAGGATTTCTACTAGCCCTCGTCTTTTTACCTACTTGATCCTCTGCTGCCTTCACTACTTCATCCCTCAAAGCTACCCATTCTTCTTCTACTGTATTTCTTTCCCCCATTCCTGTCAATTGTTCCCTTATGCTCTCCCTGAAACTCTGTACAACCTCTGGTTCTTTCAGTTTATCCAGGTCCCATCTCCTTAAATTCCCACCTTTTTGCAGTTTCTTCAGTTTTAATCTACAGGTTATAACCAATAGATTGTGGTCAGAGTCCACATTATTCTACGAATAAAAGTAAAGAAAAAGTTCATATAAACATAGATCCAGAAATGTTTGGTTACGGAGTTACGGTTTTGCCTGATATTTAACAACTTCGCTAATATGAAGCCATCGCAATACTGTACGAGGTGAAAGTAAAGCACGATTTCTACTTATATTGTTGGTATTGGTCTGGCGAATCTAATATAACATGTCCGAGACGTGTATATGCAGTAGTTTTCCAGAACGATGTATGTTCACGTCGTGCATTTTGTATTTTTGACGTTGGATTTTCCGTAGCGGTTTTTACTTACATTACATTTTTCCCCAAACATGTCAGTGACTAAGTAACAATGTATTACATGGGTGAACCAATGGTTTATGTATATGGATGGTATGTAAGGCGCCTATTAGACTTTATTCTTTATAAAGAATAACTACTATTAGGCTGTAAAAATTGTTTTTTATCTCATGAAATCTGAAGACGACAGTTTAACTTGTCGAACCTAGTTGTGTGTAGAGATCTGGGAAAATAAACTTAGTAAGGAGATTATATAATTCAGATCCTGAAATCGCTCTCCTGCTCACAATGTTAGGTAACCATAACACAGAAAAATTGCTGCAAACTACTCACAATATTGGTACGAACTACACATGCGCGTTGACGTGGAAGGTTTACTTGTACTCAAGAAGTAACCAAAGTAACTAGAAACTGACGCAGTTACCGAAAAGATTCAGCGAAGGCAGCAGCTTTTTTTTTTTTTTTAAAAAAAAAAGACTTTCAGGAAATGCAGTTTTAGGAATATAGCGAAAGACAGTTGCTGCAATTAAACATTCGTTTTATTATTTGTACTTTTTATAGCTATAAAACAACGTGGTGATACTTCAAGTGAATCACACAGTAGTCTCAAGGCTCTCACAGGCGTCCGTTGCGTCACTATTTATACACACGATTCACCTTTGTTCGATGTTGACTGTGATCTCCTCCCTGAGGAGCCAGTCGATGAACTCCTCGAAGCCGTCGTACCTGTGGCACCAGAGCTGCAGCAGGTGGTCGATGTCTGGGCGGTCGACGACGTCCCTGAGCCAGCGCTGGTGCCTGTTGATGGTGGCCTTCTTCAGCAGCCACAGCCTCCTCTGGTGGCACTCGAAGCTCCGGGCCTCGGGCGTGGCGGACCGTCTCGGCATCGTCTCTGCAACACAGGAAAGGTTTCCTCCGTTTTAAAGAGAACCAACTAAGAATATGATATTATCTGAAAACAATGTACAAATTCAAAAGTGGGACAACAGCACAGCCTGTTTTTAAAGCAACTACGAAAGAGAGCCTCATGTAACCAAACCTGAATGAAGCCATAATTTGCGTAAGGACAGTTCAACGAATTCCAGAGTACATTTATATCTACCGACCAGAGATAAAATCTTAAAAACGTTTCTTAATGTTAAATATGTGGACGGATCAATGCCTTCTATCAGCACACTCAGTAACCACAACAGCCTGTAAACGGAAAATATCAGGGACGAATATAGAAAACTGTTACAGGGAGGAAGATTGTACTCGGCCTTTAAATCGTCGCACGAACATGAGGATGACAGATACCAAACTAAGTGACAGCGAAAACATAATCTACCAATATTCCTCGAGATCGAAAGGGTGACAGGACGTCGCGGAATACATTTATCGCATACAGGATGTTAATTTTAACTAAACACATTGAAATATCTCGAGTACTATACATAGGAACAAAAAAATTGTAATTCCAATTAGTTTTTCTCGGAGGGGGACATCCAGCGACACTACACTCGATCCGCCACCCCATTCCACCCCATCCTGTGCGTGGGTGATGGGGGCCAACTTTGAAATCTTCATTGGGAACACCCTCTTTTTATTGGAGATTACGATTCTACGAAAAAATATATTTAGGTTTTGTCTGAAGCATTTTCTTCGTTTCGCCACAGATGACTGTAATAGGAAGCATAGTAATTTACGACAATCGTAATTTACGACATGTTGCTCCGTGGCCCTCGATTATCTAGTGACACGTGGGAGCCCCCCCCCCCTCCTCCCTCTCTGTGCTCCGAGGATAGGACAGGCCAGTATTTCGTAACTCCTAATTGCAAAAGCCATTCGTAACGTTGTATTCCTCCAACATACCGATCAGGGGACTACTCGACTCGCCAATGTGGCCCTGGTCATGGTGAACCGCTACTCTGTTTTCCCAATCAGAGCAAGTGTTCAAACGTAGTACCGCCTATTTCAATATACTTAATGATCAGCTTGTCAAATGACCGTACACAGGTCAGAAGCACATCTGCGGAAATGTCATCACAGGCATTTCTGTGGCGGTCGACCATGTCTTAACAGCCTGTTGACACTTGCTGGGACGCCTTATCTTTCAAATATCTCCACAGAAAGAAATCCGGCGGCTTAGCCGGACAATTAATAGCCCCAACTTTGCCGATCCACCGGCCAGTGTAGACACGGTCTAATACCTCGCGTGCTTCAACTGCGCAATGTGCTGGGCCACACTCACGTAGAAGCCACATTCGTTGTCGAGCGTCCAAGGCAAAAATCCTGCAGTAGTACCGGTAGTTCCTGTTCCAAAAACTTTCTATATCTGCGTCCAATCAGCGTGCTGTCGATAAAATACGGACCAATGAGTATGTTCCCCATAGTGCCGCACCATGCATTAACCGACCAGAGACGTTGATGGTGAAGTGGCTGTAACCAGTGGAAGTGTCTGCACGCCAATAATGCTTGTTATGCCAGTTAACGCTACCATGATTTAAATCTGGGCTCAGAGGAAAATATTACCTCGGCAGCGTTGGGATCGTTTACATTTGTTGACGTGCCCTTTCACAAAACACTACCTGGTTACAGAAATCGACGCCATAAGCTTTGATACAGTGGCACGCATTATGGACAATGCTTACGCTGATACGGTATTGTGGCAATACTACAAACTATGGACATACTGGAATGGAAGTGTAACTTCCGGGTGCTTGTCAGTGGTTTGTGGTGAACCGCGGCTAGTACAGCTATCTCATTAGCTTCTCCTGTAACATGTTTGCTTCGTTTCCTTTGCCAGTCTGTATGCTACCATCAGATATAAAGCCGTTCACAACCTTGTAGAAGAGCGAACGAGAGCAACCTTTCTCTGGAAAACGCTCGGCATACAAGGTAACAGCAGACTCAACATTTCTGCTACCTTCTCCGTAATTGAGCATCTATTCCATTTTGTCTTCAGTGATTTCACATTCATTGTCCACTTCCATGTTTGTTGTCCAAATAGTAGATGGGCGTGCAGGTAACAACACTGCGAAGGAATTGTGATGTTTAGAGCCGTAATCTGCTCTACGTTTGCACGATACATAAGCTCCGGTCGCTATATATTGTCTTTTCGCTACACGGCCGCGGTGGCTCGTCGAATAGTTCCCTGTTCAATGTGTCGGAGCACTAGAACACTGCGGACGGGTTTCACGTTAGAAGCTATGAAATACTAGTCTGTCATGCCCTCAGAGCACGGAGGTGTGGTTCCACGCGCCGTTAGACATTTAAGGGCCATTGAGTAGCATTTCGTAAGTTACGATTGTTTACCCATTTCTATTCCTCTGATTAGAGAGCCATCTGCTACGAACTAACAAACTTCTTCAGATAAAATGTACGTGCATTTTTCTGTAGAATCGTAATCTGCAGTAAAAAACGGGTGTTCCTATGAAAGATACCAAGTCGAGTGTGGTATCTTTGGATGTCTCCCTCCTAGAAAAGCGAATTGGAATTCTAACGATGGTTCAAATCTGAATCCTGTAACCAAGATTTCCGTGGTTTCCCTTTTTTTTTACCAGAGGGTGAGAGCATGTCGCTGATGGAAACTCAATTCCAGAGGCAGACGTTAAAAGGAGATACTGAGGATCACAGGTAAACGTACTCTTTTAAAATTCGGGTTAGCCTATGTACATTATCAGAAGCATCAAGAAACTTACTGCTTCCTCCAAAATATACTTTGCATAATGGAAATGACGATAAAATCCGAGAAATTCGAAAGCATAGGAGCGTGTTCTATTCCATTTGCACACACAATAGAATTGAGGGGGGGGGGGGGGGGGAGGGATTGTTTATACGAATTAGTCTCTGACGCTCACAAAAGGTGGATCGCGGATCATTGGTTTAGATCTGGAGTAATTTCCCAAAAAGGTAAATCCATTCCTTGCTTAACTATTTTCTGTCTACTTTAATCAGAATAGAGAAGTGATTCAGTGAGCATCGTTCGATCTTGCATGGAGGATAAAACGTACTTTCCTGGAGAGACATTTGTAAAAATCTCTCACTGTTAGATGAGTGGCACCGCTACTAACGTAGGAAGTTTCTACTCTGGCGTAAGTGAAGCTGTCACCCAAACACTGTGAGAAACTCAGTGGTCCTTAATTTGATACGTTGTAGGAGAGAATCGATAAAAGTATAATTTACATTCTGTGCCATCGAAGTATAACAATTGTTTTGGTATATTCAGAAGTAACTAAATGCCTTCCTAGAGCGTCCGTAAATCGTAATGTTACAATGATCGCCATTCTGCATTATAAATAATGTGTTATACATGGACGACGTATAGAATGAAAGGAAAGAATTGATAAATTTAAAATGGTGAAGTAAATTTAAGTTGCAAAGGATGCAGTAAAATTACTTTCCCTTACAGAGAAATAAGAGGAAACTCGAACGATGCATATAAGAAGTAATAGAGAACGTTGTCAAAACGTGAGGAACTGCATGACCAATTATATAAAAGCGTCAAGTGGGATAAAGTGGTGAATAGTTCAATCAACACTTCACATTTCACGCTAGTGGTATCACACGTTCGGGTTTCCCAAATTTGACTTAGTTTTGAGGGCATCCGGAGGCGTGCTGATGGAGTGGTTGGCGAGGGGTTTGAAGAGGGGGAGGGAGGTGTTTACATAAATTTCCCGGTTAAACAGTACATTTTTTGTGCTTGGAAAAATTCTTTTGACTGGAAATAAATACAATGCTGAACACTTGCGAAGGAATAACAGCCAACTGCAACGGAACACGTGACCACTGATAGTAAAAGCAAGTGTAGAGGGCGGGAAAGGTTAACTGCAGCGAAGCCTGTTTACGAATGCTGTGTATACATTCAACAGTTCAAGCGGTACGGGGTGTGACGAAGATTGTTTTGGGACCGAATAGTGCGACATTCCGAATTGTACGGCAACATATCTGAAACACATCATTTGAGTGTTTACCGACAGCGGAATGGAATGGTTTTGGATTGCCTTTTCACTATGATACAAGTAACCTAGAAGCGAAGTAAAGACTGCTAACGTACTATGTTCTTATCGATCATGAAAAGGCGTTTAACAGGGTATAGTGGAAAATGGTATGGGAACCACTTAAGGAATTGAGAGTTCAAGTACGTCTGAGTGCAGCAATTCAGTGATCACACAAAAATAATAAAATAAGGATTCGTACTATGAGGAATGGGACAAAATCTGCAGATATCGACAAAGGAGTCAGACAAGGCTACCCACTGTCCACCACACCTTTTAATGTTCACATTGACTATGTTATTCGTAAATTGTTAACTATATTAAATGACACAATAAGAAATGTTAATTTATTTTTCTAACGATGCTATTTGTTGATGATTGGATTATAATGGGACAATATTAAAAAAGGTTCAAATTCCAGCTAGTAAATTGTCGCTATAAACGGAATGAGAATATCAACAGATAAAAAAAGTTAAGGCATTTCAAGGACTGGAACACATAAGAGCAAAATCATTATTTATAAACTAGCAATTTTTAATTTCCCAAGTGAGACGATGTAATGCTAAAGCTGACCAGATACAGAAATTTCTGTGGAGCTGCACTACGCACATTAATACGTAATGTGCGGAAAAAAATTGGTTAAACTCTAGAAATCAACAGCGTTACCTTTGCTGCTGTATGGTAGCGAATGTTGGACCCTGACATCTGATCAATTACAAAGAATCGAATCATCAGAGACGGAGTTCCTTCGCTTTGTAGCGGAATATTAACTGTCCGATCATAAAAGAAACACCATTATTATTAAAGAGCTAACTGTTGAACCTATTACACCGACTGAAATGGAAGGACCATGTCGAACGTATGTCTGATGATAGCACAATTAAAGCGGCATTGCATTGTAACTCAAACGGCAAGAGGAACGTTGGACGCCCCTTAAGGAGATCCCATGAGCAATTCTGAGGCGGAACAGCTCAAAAGGCCTAATCCATGATGGTGGTGGTGGTGGTGGTGGTAACCCTAACAATCACGGACGAGCAGTTTGATGCTTCGAAACCTGTCAAGTGTCATCTAGCGATCAGAAAAGGCCACTGAATGTGGAAATACTGTGTGAAAGCAAGCCCGACATCGTAGACGGACCGCCACACCGTAAGAGGATCGATGCCAAAACGAAATGGCAAAAAGGAACCAGTCTCTCAATCCTAGGCAGATCACTTCAGACCTTGCAAACCGCTAGCGGTACATGTGTCACTACCAAAATCATTCCGCGGTGAATAAATGAGGATGCTTTGTATGCTCCTTCAATTACGCCATTGCAGAGAAAGAGATCGTTGATGTAGGGGTAGAAACAGTGGTCCATGGTGATGTTCTCCGACGGATCCAGCTTCACTGTTTCAAGTAATTCTGGCCACCACTTAGTGCAGAGATGGCAACACGTTAGACACCAAAGGATGTTCATGAGCGTCATAGCTACCGCCTAGGCGTTATGGTGTGGGCAGGTATTACGCACAACTGCCGAACACCGCTGCCCATATTTGGGTGAGGTACCATTACACCACAGAGGCATTGCAGGGAGATTATTCGGGATTTTGCCCGACTGTTTACGGTTGCGGTTGGTCCTGACTTCAAGCTTACGGACGACAGCACCCGCTCATATTGAACTGCTGAGGCGTCGGACCGATTCAAAAGTGAAGGTGTTGACCCCTTGGAATGGCCTGTGTATTCCCCGGATCTGAATCCTATATAACCCACTTGGCATACGTATTTTTCAACTAAAACCTCCCCTCCATGAACCATGCAAGAACTGAAATCCGTTTAGAGAGAGGAATGGGAGAACATCCTCAAAGGACTCCTCAACAGCTTCCTGGTCAGCATTAATAACAGTCGCAAAATGTGCATTACTGCGCGGAAAGCGCATGATCGTTACTGAGAGTCCGATATCGAGCTTTGTTTTGGGATGCGTTAAAGGTATGGACAATTGCGAATATGGACACCCAGCACCTACAGAATGGAACAACAATTAAAATTGGTACCAGAATGGGACTGGGAGCCGGATTCGCCGCTTATCGTGGGCGGTCGTCAACGTTTGACTACCCGTGCACGACTCACGGGCAGGCACAGGCTCCCATATGTCGTCGACCCTGTGTCTACAGCCGGTACTCGTACATCCATTATGTGCAAAGCTCCTTTGAACATGCATGCATGCCAAAAGAAACTTCGCATCGTAATTCTGAATAAAGCAGACACTGCAGTATCGTATTTATGTTGGGAGTCTGGCCTGTGTCAAAGATGAACATTCATTACGTCTTTCATCTTACTTTTCCATGTAGTGAAATCTTTACTATTTTTCCTTATAAATATATCACAACCTCTATTACGTGTGCACCGTATTTCATATTGCCCACCATTGATTGTGATTATTCCTGTCGAACAGTGTTTCTGTTCCACAGCAATTGCCAAGCAGTGTAGATTCTAACACATCTTACATAAAATTCACTTAATGCCAAAAGTCGCGTAGATTCGTAGCAAAAAATCAGACGCTCTCCTAAACACACACAGCTGCAAGCAGGTCTTGGGAGCTTACGCGCTCTGCTTTCGTCGGCCAACTTTCCGTCGACAGAGCGTACATATGTATCAAGGAAAATAGTCCGATCTGACAGAAATGTTCATTGTTTTAAAAGTGTACGTAAGGGGATAGAGTGATAATAGGCTAAGCCTCACCGTTACTATGTGCCGTGTACGAGTTGTGTTATGTGGCAAGCCACCGACCCAGTTAAGTATTAGCAATGCACAAATAACAGTATCCTAATCCCAACAACAGTCACCCATTTCTGCAGTCATTTTGCAGTCTTGAGGTCCTGAAAGCTCACAAATTTAGATACAGCGTTTCTTCAGATATATTCCTTTCTGTTCTGTCACATGTTATTTACAAGAGAATGAAGACTAACCATCTTTATAAATAGCTTCTGAAAGTAGGTGGCCTGAAATCTGAGTTCAAACTAGATTCGTTGAATTCATGCCGACCAATAGCCCTCATGCAATTCCCCTACGTGCAATTCCCCTACGTGCTTCGGAAACGGACACTCAGATTGAAGTGATCGTTTGAACAAAACGTCTCACTCTCTAGTAACCAAATGAATTTCCACTGCGGAACGCAGCGTCTGTTATTTTTTTCTCTGAGGTCAGCAGATGCTTGTCATACACAGAACATAGACTCGTGGCAAGAACTACGAGCACGGCTCACAGTAAGATCTTGAAGTTTGCGCTTATCCAGTTCCTCATTAACAGTAGCAACTTACATTTTCTATTATCGGAACTCTTCAATGTACAGATAACGTTTGCATAAACTCGGAGAGCATACTGGGATACAAGTGAGTCACATGGTTAGCGCTCAAAAGTAGCTTATACGAAAATATTTTGTACATATTTCACAGCAAAATCATTTTTATGAACATAGACCCTCCTCACGCGCGTAACCCATTCATAGTGGGAATAGTTTCTACATTATTATTATTTTATTGCTGTTGTTGTTGTTAAAGGATTAGATTATTGTACCTTAGAGCAACGACCATTACCTACAACAATTTATAGACCGCCAGCCACTAATTGTTAATTCGAGCGCCAATGCAGTTCGTTGAGCCTCGAGCAATGCGTCTGATAAGATTCGCGGTTCGGTAGCTGGCGTACGCAGGGAACAGTACACGTCAGTTTTTCTAGATGTATTTTATAGACCTGACATCCCTATTATAATAGTAGCACGAGTCAAACGCGGTTTCATATGGCAGTGGTATTCAATATACGTAATATTTTAATTTTTTGTAACATCGATGTTTGTAAATGTTTTCTCTGAATTGATTCTAATTCTACATCATGGCTAGACGTAACAAAAGTGACTCATTCAGAGATCATCCCACAAAGATCAGTTATTTTATCTAGGCCTTGAACGGCATTATCTAATTTTACTAGACCAAAATTACTCAATTCTGAAAACGGTAGTGAAATATCTGATATTCTTCATTGCCATAAAATGAGTTCGGAACTTCAAACATAACTTCTTGCCCTAGATTTATGAAGGTGATTTTTAAAATACTCTCAGCCAGCACATGAATTTGATTGCGCTTGATCGTCTGCACAGTCATTGCCCACGCGTATGATTGTTATGGATACGTCTCCTAAAAATCGACCAATATCAATATAAACTGATGATATCTGTGCAGGAGAAATACACTCCAACCGCAGAAACATGTTGACTGGTCCACGTAAGATGCCAACTGATCTGCACCTATTTTCTGTTGAAAGAGTTCGAATCGAATTCAACATTTTTTTATTATTTTACATTTACCCATTCAATGTCTATGTGAACAATTCCAGATTACTAGAACTCTCCGTCGTCTAGTTAGCCTCTATAGCACAAGCGTACTGCGATATTCGGGGAGTTTTCAGGAATATAATTAGGCTAAGCAGTTTTGACGTACCGTGCACATTAATATTGTTGTGTATGGATATAATAGCTTTCATTGCTTTTGAATATGATGCTAACATACACGAAATTTTGGTGCAGCTATGAAGAAACGACCGAGTCCACCTTTCATCTACAGTGTTAGCTCCGAAACCACTGACACTGTCTAACATGCAAGATGAATTTAATGCTTGCTAGAAGCCAATTTATTTAATCTATTATTAGAGGACAGGGGCGAGAGCAAGGGACTCAAAGCCTTATGGAGAGCACCGATTTTCAGATTGCTATTGACGACCGCTTTATCGTGTACAATCGGTGTTGAGGTACCTACTGTTAAATCCTATACTAACTGAAACACCAACTTGAGGGAAAAAATAAGCGCATGCATAAATTTTAAAATGGTGAAACGAAAGCAAGGAGAAGGCAAACTGTTCTTTCCGCTTAAGTCAAATAATATCTCGGGGTTGCAGTTTAATAAAGTTGCTGACTGTAAGCTGAAGACGCTGATGCGGCTGCGACTGACGTAATGTCAGAATTGTATAGAGTAGTGCGAGATATATTTTAAATCCCCACAAAAATTGATACACGATATACGTAAAGATAAGAAATAATATACGTAAGAGACGGTCAAAATGTTTCCTTTCAAAGTAAGAATCAATATTCCAGTCGGGCAAAATCGCCGAGGGCATTGAAACAATCATTCCACCGACGATGATAAAACTGACCCAAGTGATTCATTTGCGTTGTGTGAGCCTATGACGATGAGGAAGAGGAACAGGCATGGTGAATGGAATGAACAGCCTGCTGAGGATGGTATATCTATTAAGAATAAAAGAAAGAATTGAGCAGGCACAGAAATCCAGTTAGCGACAAACTTGGAGTCCAAATCGTGGACTATGTAGTTGATATAGTGAAGGATATATTTTCAAAATAAAATAACGCAGATAAACGAACCAAGGAGGACATAAAATACAGAGTAGATAGTAAAAAACAGCTTTCCTTGTCAAAAGCGGGCTCTAGCAAAAATCACAGGTCTGAGAAATAAATTTCTGTCGGTGTACGCCTGGATCACAACATTGAATGTTAGATATTCGCAGACTGTGGGAATGCTTTAAAAGAAGACAATTCAAGCGTTAGAGCAGCGATGTCACTGAACAATTCAGATGTTGCCACTCCATTTTCAAAACTAAAGACATTCTCTGCAGAACAGGAAAGCAAAATGTTGAAAAGACCAACTGTAACAAAAGGCTGGCTCATATTACGTGTGTTCAACCAATAGGGAATAATTTCTAGAGTACTACATGCAGCAGCACCAATTATAAACTGCAAATGAACATGTGAACTGCCAATTACTAAGGACTTTGAGTATAAGTGCTACTCCAAGATCAAGAGCGTGTCGTACCTAATAAAACTAGGCAGAATATTGATTTAAAAAAATAAAAATAGGCGTCATGTATCTGTAACAAATCCCTCATACCTAAGTAAAAAAAAAGGGTGACTATCACTTGAAAAGGCCAATGCATGTAAACAAAAATTAAGGTAATTAGTTGATAGGCTGATGTATGATGCAGACCACGTTGCATTCCTTACTAGTTACTTAGACACAGCAAAAGAAATAACTGAACAACTGCAAAGATTAGCAGAATTAGAGAATTGGAAACCCTCTACATCAAGATTGGTCATATGACCAACTCAAATGATTCCTTATTTATTTTTGAGTTTAACGGCAGGATAAACAGCTTCTAGAAAGTGACGGAAATAATACGAGACAAAAGCAAGGAAGATTGTGAGAAAAGCGTGTGTGATCAGGAATATCCGTTTATCATCAAAGCGCACCTGTCACAACAAAACATTATTGTATGTTTTTAAGTTAAAACACGTCATGACTTAAGCGCGGCGGAAACATTAGAGATGATCAAAAAAAGTAATCTAGTGGTTAAATTAAAAACAGACAGAAAAATGTCTCGAAAAACCTTGAATCCTGTTATGACAATCTTCCTAAGAAAATGTAAGTCATCCTGAATAATTGTACATTCACAAGGCGACGAAAATTTCCTGTACATTGTAGCATGATCAAGAAATAGTCAGAGATTGCTGTTGATCCCACTCGTCATAAATTCATTGACAAGGCCCACTCAGAAAGCATGTTGGTAAACTTGAGCTTCCACTATTTTCTTACATATGAAAAATTTTCTTTTATTGTTCACTACAACTGTCTGTTTGTTACAGTGAATATACTCGATCGCGAACAGAAATAAAAATTACAGTGTGGCTTAGTCGAACACGAAGCAAACAATTTCGGGCTACTCAAAGCATTCTGCACATACATTGGTTGAAGACTACCGGAACAGTAAAAACCAACGTTGTATAATATGTTTGTTTACATGATCAGCTTCGGTGTGAGATATTGAATACCATTATTTTCTCTTTCTTCAGAATACTGAACTTTAACAAGGCTTTTACACGAGACGTGTTTCCCTTTTATTTAAAAAAGTTTATTTCTCTTATTTGCATGTTTTAAGTCGACAATGCTGAAACCAAAACACGTAAAACCAAAGTAAAACCTACAAGAAAAACTGTGCGACTTTCACTAAAATTAAGTGACTGCAGAGAACATAAATGCAACAAAGGAAAAGGAGGTTCCTAAATAACGAAGAATGCATAAGGTGAAACCTCTCTCAGATTTACTCATTTTCTGTCTCTGCTAACAACTTGTCGATTTCAAATTATGTAAAAAGCAGTAATAAACACCTGTAACCACTGAATGTGCTTTGTAAATTAAAACGAGCGTCTCTCTCCTCAAATCAGTCAAGTAAGAGCGATATGCGTCTGGTGTAACACTCTCATAAATTTCAGTTCGCTTAAAATGGAAAAAGAAAGTATCACCGATGATAACGTTAATTTTAATTTTCAAGTAACAATAATAACTTTACAAATGATGATATAGTTCAAATATCACTTCACAAAATGAAACATGGCTTTACAATTTAGTTTAATAACACTACACATAATACTAGGATCAAAATAAAACATAGCAACATGAGGCTTTTATTTAATTTGGTTAACTTGTTAAAACAGTAAATCAATATTACGACTCAATTATCCAAAAAGGCAAAACGTACCTAAACAAAATGACCGTAATGTTCATTAGATATCAAGCATTCTGCACCAGAGACGAAACAGTAAGCCTCATGTGTATATAAAAATGCCTATTGGCAAGCGGTAAATGGTTGATGCCTGTAACTGAATCTAAAACTCGAGAATTGGTTGCAAGAGTGGGAAAAAAACAGGAATGTATGGTTATTAAGCTACTCGTATTTCCCTCTCGACTGAGAACCTTCAGACTTACGTCGATCTCCAAATTTCTAACATTACTGAAACGGTTACCGAATTCTGAAACATAAGTTCACATGACAGTTCACACATAAGCTCATCGAATACTTGTCCCATTCGTGACTGATCGCTTTACAGCCCAGGAAAGTACTACACCATGCGAAATTTCCTTTAGCAATATTAAATATTTACTGGAGAACTACCAGTAATGCACTGGTCGTATTCTATTTAGATATGGGAAACGAATACCTGCCGATGGAAGACATGGTTCAGTATACAATAAGGAACAAAGACTGTTTACCCCTGCAAGAAAGACTATTTCGTTCGTCTTTTGATGCTGTAAAGTAATCAGCTACAGGTCATAGTAGTTATCACTCTGATATATTAGTGTTTGCAGCGTCAGCTACTAACAAGGGCAGTACGTGATAAAATGAGATCCCTAGTCTTTCAAGGTACTTAGGCTGAGAAGCATGTTCCCATTCCGCTGCTACGGAAACTTTTGGGTACAAAAAATACCCCATGGCATGCGTACAAAATAATGCGAATAGAAGGGACTAGAATGGGAAATCACAAAGAAATGTACAGTAATAATAGAAGTAAAATAAATCACTATTTCGAGACTGAGTTGGCACTGTGGTGAAATGAGATAATATATATTTTTTCTACACATAGAAGAAAGGATAATACTTTGTGGCGAGACGCCTAGAGCAGCGGGAAAATCGAGTTAAGTGAACACCGGATGAGTACAGCTCTGTTCAGTAAATTAGCCAGAACGATGCGAGCAGAAAAGCCAGCAGCAGATTCCTGACCTATAATTAGCTCCTTGCTGGCCTCTTCTTCGAAGCTCGCAGTCAGCAGCTGTGATGACACTGGTGTTTTGGAGCCGAATTTCCACACACGGGGCTGTTAGTGACATTAAGTCACCCCACCTTCACCTCCCTCCCCGCAACTTTGCGAAACCCGTCGCTACCTGAGATGTCATTTGCGCAGTCCCGTTAGTATCACGTATTTCCTTGAATCTGTGTTCAGCCGTCTGGAATGCAGATGCACTCGGGATAAAACTCCAGTACCTCCTTCTGGGGTACTCACTTCTGTAAACTACTGGGTACAAATGTACCTGAAAGGAAAAGATTGGAATGACTCAATCACTAGAAATTCAACAGTTACTTCAGAGACTTTTTGAAAATTTACTTGAAAGGAAAAGGAACCATCAGATGTGTAACTTACGTTGTAACTGTTGCGTTCTTCAGTCCGAAATCTGGTTTGATCCAGCTTTCCACGCTAGTCTCTGGAGAGAAAAGCTCTTCATCTCCCAATAGCTATTGCAACTTACTTCAATCTGAACCTGCTCGCTATATGAATTTGTACCCACCACACTTCCTCATAACAGCAAATTATCTCCGTCTTAATGACCACTTATTTTAGTCAAACTGCGCCATAAATTAGTTTCTCCATAAATCGCTTCAGTACCTCTTCCCTAGTTTTAAGATCGAACTTCTAACCATCTGCGTTGTTCTCTAGCTCTACATTTGTGAGCTTTCTATCTCTTCAAGTGTGTACAGACTATCGTCCACATTTCACTTCCCCGGAAGGCTGCAATCCACACAAATACCTGCAAAAAAGATGTAGCAACACTAAAATTTACATTCAGATATAACACATTTCACCTTTCCAGAAATGCTTTTCTTGCTGTTGTCCGTCCCCTTAACTTCGGCAGTGGTCACTTATTTCGCTGCGGAAATGGCAAGATATATCCACCACTTTCAGTACCTTATTCCAAAATCTATTTTCACCAGTACTGATTAATTTAATTGTAATACATTGCTTTGCCCTTGTTTTTGTTTTTCATGTCCTCTTATAACCTCATTGCAAAGCACTATCAACCCACTGTACAAATCTTTCAAGGCTTCTGCAGTCTCTTGTAGAATTACAGTAACATCATCAGTCCCTAATGACTTTATTTTTTCACGTACTTCAATTAACTTTCTCAATTTCTCCTTAATATCATTTGCTGCTTGCTCAATGTAAACGTAGAATTGGCTTTCTTCAGTCAATCTTCTAACACAAGTCTTAGGGAAAGTACAACAACGCATGTTCCTACATTTCTTTGGATCGCTAAGTAAATTTATCTGAGTTCGATTTATACAACCCTTTCCATTCTCTTTCATTAATTACTGTTAGTATTTTGCAACCACTGATAATTAAACTCATAGTTAGGTAGTAGTGAAATCTTTCATCACCTGCCTTATTTGGAAGTGCAGTTACTAAATTCTTCGTGGAGGCTATTTTGGCTGATTCTAACATCTAGCATTCCAAGTCGAGTAGTTTTGTCGTGGTTGATTATTCCAAAAATCTCAGTAATTCTGAGGGCTGCGGTCTACCCAGATACCATGTGTTACTTACGTCTCTCGGGACTCCTTCACATTGGGCTCACACAAATTTGGCAACTTCTACCTGCCCGAGCTCGGCTCACACGAATTCGTCGACTTCTCCGCTATTATTTGCAGGGGTTTTAGAACGACACTGAAAAGGGCGGCACAGTGAAAGAGATATAAATGAAGCCAAAAGCACCTAAAAACAGATTTTATCTGAAATTACACATTCTAAACTATTTCATGAAGAGAACTGAATGTATTGTATTTGCTTAAGTTCAACTCTAATTTTTGTTGTATGAAAGCTTGTGACCTTTTGGTGTTTCCACGCGTTTTGCTGATCTGGACAGTTTTGGTAAAGTTAGTTCTTATATACGTACCGGTTTGTGCATGTTTCCAACTGTTCAAAAATTTTAAGTATTTGGATGAGGGGACTCAGACGAGGCATTGAATCGAGAATTAAAACCCTGACGAGTGTCAGTAGGTCGTCACAAGGACTCAGAATGCGCCACCCAGATGTATGAAGGAAACAGTGCATGTTCTTCCTCATCAATGTGACTTTCCACAATGTAATCTGCAAACTTCGTAAGTTTTCCTTCTTGCAGCTATATGCTGACCAGATCGCCATAAACGTCAGAGATATCTCTGAAGCTTAAATAAATAAGTCGAAATGTGCAGTGCAGTCACTGTCCTTTTTCACTGTTCTGATCTGTGTACGACGACGACAATGAGAGGTTCACCAAACTACATCTACATATACATCTACATCCATACTCCGAAAGCCACCTGACGGTGTGTGGCCTAGAGTACCCTGAGTACCTCTACCGGCTCTCCCTTCTACTCCAGTCTCGTATTGTTCGTGGAAAGAAGGATTGTCGGTATGCCTCTGTGTGGGCACTATTCTCTCTGATTTTATCCTCATGGTCTCTTCGCGAGATATACGTAGGAGGAAGCAATATACTGCTTGACTCATCGGTGATGGTATGTTCTCGAAACTTCAACAAAAGCCCGTACCGAGCTACTGAGCGTCTCTCCTGCAGAGTCTTCCACTGGAGTTTATCTATCATCGCCGTAATGCTTTCGCAATTACTAAATGATCCTGTAACGAAGCGCACTGCTCTCCGTTGGATCGTCTCTATCTCTTCTATCAAACCTATCTGGTACGGATCCCACATTGCTGAGCAGTATTCAAGCAGTGGGCGAACAAGCGTACTGTAACCTGCTTCCTTTGTTTTCGGATTGCATTTCCTTAGGATTCTTCCAATGAAACTCAGTCTGGCATCTGCTTTACCGACGATCAACTTTATATGATCATTCCATTTTAAATCACTCCTAATGCGTACTCCCAGATAATTTATGGAATTAACTGCTTCCAGTTGCTGACCTTCTACATTTTAGCTAAATGATAAGGGATCTTTCCTTCTATGTATTCGCAGCACATTACACTTGTCTACATTGAGAGTCAATTGCCATTCCCTGCACCATGTGTCAATTCGCTGCAGATCCTTATGCATTTCAGTACAATTTTCCACTGTTACAACCTCTCGATATACCACAGCATCATCCGCAAAAAGCCTCAGTGAACTTCCGATGTCATCCACAAGGTCATTTATGTATATTGTGAATAGCAACGGTCCTATGACACTCCCTTGCGGCACACCTGAAATCACTCTTACATCGGAAGACTTCTCTCCATTGAAAATGACATGCTGCGTTCTGTTATCTAGGAACCCTTCAATCGAATCACACAGTTGGTCTGACAGTCTACATGCTCTTACTTTGTTCATTAAACGACTGTGGGGAACTGTATCAAACGCTTTGAGTAAGTCAAGAAACACGGCATCTACCTGGGAACCCGTGTCTATGGCCCTCTGAGTCTAGTGGGCGAATAGCTCGAGCTGGGTTTCACACGACCGTCTTTTTCGAAACCCATGTTGATTCCTACAGAGTAGATTTCTAGTCCCCAGAAAAGTCATTATACTCGAACATACTTCGTGTTCCTAAGTTCTACAACTGATAGACGTTAGCGATATAGGTCTATAGTTCTGCACATCTGTTCGACGTCCCTTCTTGAAAACGGGGATGACCTGTGCCCTTTTCCGATCCTCTGGAACGCTACGTTCTTCTAGAGACCTACGGTACACCGCTGCAAGAAGAGGGGAGGGGGGGGGGGAGGGGAAGTTCCTTCGCGTACTCTGTGTAAAATCCAACTGGTATCCCATCAGATCCAGCGGCCTTTCCACTTTTGAGCGATTTTAATTGTTTCTCTATCCATCTGTCGTGTATTTCGATATCTACCACTTGATTATCTGTGCGACAATCTGAAGAGGGAACTACAGTGCAGTCTTCCTCTGTGAAACAGCTTTTGAAAAAGACATTTAGTATTTCGGCCTTTTGTCTGCCATTATCTGTTTCAGTACTGTGTAGTACCGAATTGTATATCTGAAAAATATCCGAATAAAAGTATAATGTATGAAATTTTATATTTTTCGTCACCTGGAACGTACACAATAAGATATTGTTGATGCAAATTTAAAAGACAATTTTTTTTAAGTTAATGTCTATGACGTAAGAAATGTTCGCCATTCGTGCTAGCGCTGAGCAGTATGGCCGCCGAAGTAGCATTGTTTTAGATAGTTTTACGATTAAAAACAGAAATCTGTTCAATATTAAAAAACAGAAACCAATACCAACTACCTGAAGTACAATGTAGACACCAGTTCCAAGTGCGATTCTGTGTAGAGGAAGTAAATTTGCTATGAAAATGCAAAACAGAGATACAAACAGTCGTTGTAATCCAGAATTATTTATCCGTTTTACGTATTTATTTTTTACTTTATAGATACATTCTCTTGCTAGGTATTGCTACACAGGGTGATTCACGAAGATATGTAAATATTTTAATGTTAATCTACAAGTAAAACTAAACAAAAAAGTACATATAAAAACAGGTCTGCAAATGGTTAGTTACAGAGTTTGCTTGAAATTTAGCAACTTAGCTAATATGACGCTATAACAAAAATGTACGATGTTAAGGTAAAGCATTATTTCCATTTATTTTGTTATCGTAACATTCGAAATACTCCGCTAGTGGTTAGTGCATTCGGAAACCTCCGAGTTGTATAACGTACGCAATATTCGTTAACTGCAACCATAGCCTTACCATCACATTTGCCAAAAATAAACACCATATCGGCATATTCCTCTGTCGTACATATGAAAGGCATCCTATCTCATCAATAATCAACAAACTACAACAGTTACTATGTGGTTTCACTTAAATACACTGCTGTTATTATGTTCTTTCACTGAACAATACAAAAAACTAAATCGCTTCAACGTTAGGAAACGAATGAAACAGCTCACTAACGGTTGCCAATAATGACCTAAATGTTTAAACAGCCTTTGTAAGTAGGCTGTTTAGATTCTTACATTGGTAACGCCGCCGCCACGTTGCGCTCCATATGAAAATCACTGACTGTGCTGTGTGCAGTCTGAGGCTGTTCGGCATTGTTGCAATATTCGCCATTGTAGTGTTGGGCTGTTGGCTGTTGACAGCGTGTAGCGTGACGCAGTTGAAGGTGAGCCGCCAGCAGTGGTGGATGTGGGGAGAGAGATGGCGGAGTTTTGAAATTTGTAAGACTGGATGTCATGAACTGCTATATACATAATGACTTTGGAACACTATTGAGGTAAATACATGGTTTGTTCTCTATCAAAATCTATCATTTGCTAAGTATGCCTATCAGTAGTTAGTGCCTTCAGTAGTTTGAATCTTTTATTTAGCTGGCAGTAGTGGCACTCGCTGTATTGCAGTAGTTCGAGTAACGAAGATTTTTGTGAGGTAAGTGATTTGTGAAAGGTATAGGTTAATGTTAGTCAGGGCCATTCTTTTGTAGGGATTATTGAAAGTCAGATTGCGTTCCGCTAAAAAATATTGTGTGTCAGTTTAAGCACAGTCATGTATAATTGTTCTAAGGGGACGTTTCATAAGTGTGAAGTTATCCAACTGTGTAATTGCGTAAACATCTGTCACTAACGTAGTAAGAAAAATGTTTGTTTCTCTGTTAAATAATCAGGTAGCTGTGTAATTCTTTGTTAGAGAAATATGGTACAGATGTGTAAAGTTGTATAAGGAAATACCATATTAGCTAGGGCTCCTTGTGCTTGCCAAACACATGGTACACAAAGTAAGCGTGTACCCCCTGAGGATTAATGTAATTACACCCTCAGGTGTTACAGAGTACAGCAATGGAATGAAATGTATCATGGAAAACCTTTGTATCATTGTACTTCAAATATCTTTAAAAATAAATGTTTTAAGTACAAAATTAATCTCTCAAATACGTGTACTGTATCGCTAAACTGTGCGTCTTGTTGTGAGATAATCTCTGTGGAAGCGTCGTAGTTATCGTCCTCCGAATGCTAAGTTCTGCAAAAGTCAATGTACTTACCTCATGATAAACAAAAGTGAAATGCTTTGCGTATATATATCTTAGTTATTACGCTTATTGCAGTGATGAAGAAAGTACTGTGATGTAACATATTGTTGTGCTATGGAAAAGGCTGTCTGATTGTAGCTATACCATAAAAGTTACTACTAAAACATGTTTTACTTTCCAGAAAAACACATAAAAACTGTGCAGATTTAAAGCAGTTTCACCGCAAAAGCAACAATGTAAATTGTGCCACACATCAGTAGCATTGTGATATAATCGTGTAGCTGTCAAAGAAACCAAATACTAAGTCATCTTTAATCTCACAGAAAGTACTTCAAATAAAGAATGTCTTTTCAAGTAAACCAAAATGTTGCATTAAAATCTTATTAGCAGTAGATGTTCTAAGTATGTAAGCCTTATAGTCGTTACATAATCGTGCAATTAACAATCAAGAATGTACACACACAATAACACTGTGTCGTCTGTTCACAATAACAATGCATTTGTAATTTCTGTTTAGATAAGTTCTCTTGGTTCTTGACTGGATATTTAACTTCAAACATTGTTGCATGTTAACAGATTCTAAGTCTGGCAAAGCAGACTAGCAGCGTGAAGTGAAAAGTTTTATGGCAAAGACTAAGTTAAAAAACAGATTATGTTTCAATAAACAGTTTTACATGTGAAATGTGGTGTAAACCTTTAATCTTCCTAGTGTACGGAGTTTAAACTTCAAAGCAATTATCATGTTGTATACGTCGGTAAGAATGCTAAAATTTTTCTCAAGGTTAGCGTCTATGTTATTTTTCGCTGAGCCAGCCGGCGCACGTGGCTGTCTGCGGTGCGAGTCATTGTCTGTCTCTTTGTTGGCGCGCATCGTTATTGGGATTAGGAGACCTAACTTCTACAAATTCACCTTGACGAGAAGGCCCTGCCCTGTTTGAAACTCGTCAGTTCTTATGGAATTCAGGTCTGTCGCTGTGTCGGTAGTTTACACAGTTTCTTGTTTGTCGGTCATGTGGTGGAGAATTTCTCCCGGAATCGGAACTGCGTAGTGGACCGTTGCGTCTGAAGTTATTCTGTCTCCCTTGATAATAATTATTTTGGTTCCCATATTGTCTGTTTCTCCGATTGTCTCTGTGATATTCATTACTAGGGAAATGCGATCTTTCTCTGTAATTATTAGTACTCTGCCAATGGTTGTCATATGGGTGGTGTCTGTTTTGGTCACGGTTTACATTGTAAGAATAGCCTTGTCGTGTCCAGTTATTATTTCTGTAATTGCGGAATTGTAACGGATGTGACCTGTAATTGTTGTGCCTCTGTTTTCGCGTTCCGCGATTGTCAGTGTCAATTTCTAATTCTTGTAGGAGTCCCTGAAAAGCTTCAATGTCGTCTTTGCAACGTCCTTCCAAAATAATATGTCGTAAATGTTCAGGTAGTTTGATTAAGCAAATGCGGATGAGTTCTGAAGGGTTGTATGGGTTTGACAGGTACTGATTCTTGTGCAACATGTCTTCAAAATATTTCACAAGACTGGAAAATTGAGATTGTTCGAAATGTTTCATCATTATGATGCTATGCTTTACTCAGTCTTGTGTAGCTTGAGACCAATATGCTGAGAGGAAAGCATGATAAAATTGTGCTTCACTGTGGCAATCGTGAATGACCGATCGCATTCTTACAGCTGGTCCATTCTGTAAGTAGTCACACATAAATTCTAATCTGTGCTCTAATGACCAGTTGGGAGGAAAACAATGAGAGAATTGATGGAGCCACGCTTGTGGATGAATGTCGTTGCAGGAATTCTTAAATGTTTTGAATTTACGTGTAGTAATAAACAGCTTATAGTCAAAATCATTATGTCGGCGAGTCGCATATCGGTCATTGTTACTTCATTTCGGCGGTTCCATCTCAAAATTCGGTGTACCTTGCCAATTTCTTGCATAATTTCGGAAGTATCCTGTGTTATTATTTTGTGATTGTTCCGTATTCCTATGTCCCTCTTCCTGTACTGGGATGCGAGTGTCCTCTGAAATATGTAATTCTTATATTACTTGTGCCTACTGATCTTGTACTTCCCAGATTTCTCTTTTGTACTGTGTATTGATTTGATTTTGATTTTGTTTGAATTTTCTAATTTGTTCATACTCTTCAGTGTCAGTGAAGGCTACAGGTCTTGTGTCATTCAGATCATCATCTACCTTTGTAGATAAGTTAGTGAACTGCTCTGAAAGTTCGGCTACTATATCTGATAGTGAAATTATTTCCTCTGTGTGTTTTTCTGAACCAAGTTTCAGAGTGTCCATTTGTGTTGGAATCGTATCTACTGTGTCCTTTAAGTTTTCCTGAGTTTTTGCAAGTTGCGTAACCGAATCGGTAGATGCAAGTGAGTCAATTTTGGCTTGAAAGGTGTCGTGGTTTTCATGAACAATAGTTTGCAGTTCTTTTATGGCTGCTTCGTGATTCTGTAACGCATTTTCATGACGCGAAAATATAGGTTGAAAATGCTCACAAATTCGTGTTTTTAAGTCATTACAGACTTTTTGACATTTCGATTCAATGTTATGTAACTCAATAGTTAAACCTTCACGTGTTTATTCAAGTGTGGTGTCTAACTTTTGAAGCTTCTGCTGTGTTTGTCTCTGATTTTGTTCCATTGTGTCTAACTTTTGAAGATTTAGTTCCATTGTGTCTAACTTTTGAAGCTTTTGCCCCATCTGTTGCATTAATTGTAATAACAATGCACTAGTTTCTGAAACATGTTCCTCAGTGCTATTCGGCAATGCATTTGAACCGGCAATGTTCGCATTTTGAAAAGCAGAAAATGTGTCTTGACTTATTTGAGAAAACGGCGAGGAGGCAAAACCTGAATCTACAGTATTTGCAAGATTGTGTCCTGTCATTTCGGATTCCTGAGGCAAGCTGTTGCCAACCGATCGATCGATAATGCTTCCCTGTTCACTAATTGTTTCACTGCCTGTACCATTATTTGCAGCCTGCTCCGTTTCCTTATGCACAATTACCAAATTACTACTTTCAACATTAGTTAATTCATTACACGGTGGCGCTAACACACTGTTTTCGTCTTGACTGTCATTTCTCAGTTTACTTTGGAGCCTAGTATTACGTTTTTCACAGGCCATTATTCTCACAATATTTCACACAACTACACAGAAAACCATAATTTGAAGAGCAAAATAAGAAAACACATTAACATAGCATTGAAAATAATATCTCGTTAATTGCAAGCGCAGCTGCGAAATACTTGTTGCAAATCTACATGCATGCCACAACTGTTTTACCGTACAAGAATGAAAAACTACAACTACAAAGGAAATTCTCTCTACAATTACGGGCTAGCAACAAACAGAGGCTGCACTAATTGCACAAAGTACAAGAAAAAATCAGAAGATTCCAGTGAGGTATCTTAGGCTAAGGGTCGACATATGAAACGTCCCCTTAGAACAATTACAGATGACTGTGCTTAAACTGACACACAATATTTTTTAGCGCAACGCAGTCTGACTTTCAATAATTCCTACAAAAGAATGGCCCTGACTAACATTAACCTATACCTTTCACAAGTCAGTTACCTCACAAAAATCTTCGTTACTCGAACTACTGCAATAAAAGATTCAAATTACTGAAGGCACTAACTACTGATAGCCATAGTTAGCAAATGAAAGATTTTCATAGAGAACAAACAATGTATTTACCTTAATAGTGTTCCAAAGTCATAATGTATATAGCAGTTCATGACATCCAGTCTTACAAATTTCAAACCTCCGCCATCTCTCTCCCCACATCCACCACTGCTGGCGGCTCACCTCCAACTGCGCCACGCTACGCGCTGTTAATAGCCAACAGCCCAACACTACAATGGCGATTATTGCAACAATGCCGAACAGCCTCAGACTGCACACAGCACAGTCAGTGATTTTCATATGGAGCGCTACGTGGCGGCGGCGTTACCAATATAAGAACCTAAACAGCCTACTTACATGTTAATGGAATGTAAACAAATATACTTGTATAACATCATTTGCTTCTCTGAATGTTCTGCAAAACTACTGCAGATACACGTCTGGGACATGTCTTAATAAATTCACGATACCAATAACAACAAAATAAAAGGAAATCGTGCTTTAAGTTAACCTCGTACAGTTTTGCGATGGCTTCTTATTAGCTAAGTTACTAAATTTGAGGCAAAATCGTTTCTTAGCCGTAACTCCGTAACTAAGGTTTGCAGACTTACGTTTGTATGAACAATTTTCTTTAGTTATACTTGCAGAATAACATATTAAAATATTTGCACATCATCGTGAATCACCCTGTATATATGTTTGCTAAATTTCGCAAAATTAGGGATATGAGTGCCGATAAAAGCAAATCATGTCCGGAAATTTGTCACCAGTGCTCTCTTTTTGAAACTGCTTCTTAATTAGTAAGTGTAATGTATGGCTACAAAGACACTACCAGGTAGTAGAGGTCAAATAAACCCACACAAAAGCTAGCAAGACTGACATTGACGCACAATGACCATTTCGGTTTTTCAAGTTGCCTGGTGCGCAACTACAAAACAGGAAAATGATGGATTGTGACTGAACCGTAAGAGTTAAATATATGCGATTCCTTACTTTTATTTAGATAGTTTTCGGATATACAATTCGATACTGTACTGTTTTGTGAATCTCTCATTAGCTAGGCAGGATACTGCAAGACATCGCCTTCTCAGTAGCCTTTTTTTACTTTATGCAGTTGACGATCATTAAACGGATGAACAGATTGTCATAACACATAGCTAAGAGCGGTCCCGATGAAACCAGTCATCAAACTGTCCTAAAATCGATCAATTGGTTTGTTAGTTCTGATGCCAGACAGACGCAGAGGGACGCGTCAGACTTGCAGCCCCCCTGGTTTTTACGTCGAGAGTTGGATGAGGAATGAAATTCTATATTACGAATTGAAGTACACGGTATAATAATCGAAAAACATCAACACTGTATATTTCAATCCATAATATTTCTTTACTCTTGTAAGTACCGACTGAAGATTCCGTAAACATTCTTTGCTCGTTATGGGGATTTATTGTACAACGAAAGTATATCTCTCATAAAACAACACTTAACCACAGTACTTATCACGCTTGAGGTAGATGAAACGGACAGTCAACAATCTTTATGAGTGGGAAAACGATCTTCATTCTCTCATCGACAGATTTTTCGAAGTGACCAACATTTTTGGTTTACAAGATAGTTTTTTCCTCCTGCATTCATCATGAATGCACTTGAGAATCTGCAGGTTGAATATTAGTCGTATGTAAGAATCTCCAGAATAACTGTGTATTGCATGTAACTGAACGAAATATTTTGATGCATATTCGAAAGTATCATCCATCATTATTATTCTCTGCTGAAATAGAAATTCGTGATTTCAGTAGATAGAAAAAAATGTTGTTGTGATCTTCAGTCCTGAGACTGGTTTGGTGCAGCTCTCCATGCTACTCTATCCTGTGCAAGTTTCTTCATCTCACAGTACCCACTGCAGCCTACATCCTTCTGAATCTGCTTAGTGTATTAATCTCTTGGTCTCCCTCTACGATTTTTACCCTCCACGCTGCCCACCAATACTAAATTGGTGATCCCTCGATGTCACAGAACATGTATTACCAACCGATCCCTTCTTCTAGTCAAGTTGTGCCACAAGCTTCTCTTCTCCCAATTCTATTCAATACCTCCTCATTAGTAATGTGATCTACTCATCTAACCTTCAGCATTCTTCAGTAGCATCACATTTCGAAAGCTTCTGTTCTCTTCTTGTCCAAACTATTTATCGTCCATGTTTCACTTTCATACATGGCTACCCTCCATACAAATAATTTCAGAAACGACTTAGTGACATTTAAATCTATACTCGATGTTAACAAATTATCCTTCTTCAGAAACGCTTTCCTTGCCATTGCCAGTCTACATTTTATATCCTCTCCACTTCGACCATCATCAGTTATTTTGCTCCCCAAATAGCAAAACTCCTTTACTACTTTAAGTGTTTCCTAATCTAATTCCCTCAGCATCACCCGACTTAATTCAACTACATTCCATTATCCTTGTTTTGCTTTTGTTGGTGTTCATCTTTTACCTCCTTTCAAGACACTGTCCATTCCGTTCAACTGCTCTTCCAAGTCATTTGCTGTCTCTGAGAGAAATACAATGTCATCGGCAAACCTCAAAGTTTTTATTTCCTCTCCGTGGATTTTAATACCTACTCCGAACTTTTCTTTTGTTTCCTTTATCGATTGCTTAATATACAGATTGAATAATTTCGGGGATAGGCTACAACCCTGTCTCACTCCCTTCCCAACTACTGCTTCATTTTAATGCCACTCGACTCTTATAACTGCCATCTGGTTTCTGTACAAATTGTAAATAGCCTTTCGCCCCCCTGCCACCTTCAGAATTTGAAAGAGAGTATTCCAATCAACGTCGTCAAAAGCTTTTTCTAAGTCTACAAATGCTAGAAACATAGATTTGCCTTTCCTCAACCTTTCTTCTAAGGTAAGTCGTACGGTCAGTATTGCCTCACGTGTTCCACCATTTCTACGGAATCCAAACTGATCTTCCCCGAGGTCGGCTTTTATTAGTTTTTCCATTCGTCTGTAAAGTAAGTATTTTGCAGCTGTGACTTATTAAACCGATAGTAATTTTCACATCTGTCAACACCTGCTTTCTTTGGGATTGGAATTATTACATTCTTCTTGAAGTCTGAGAGTATTTCGCCTGTCTCATACATCTTGCTCACCAGATGGTAGAGTGTTGTCAGGACTGGCTCTCCCACAGCTGTCAGTAGTTCTAATAGAATTCTGTCAACACCGAGGGCCTTGTTTCGGCTCAGGTCTTTCAGTCCTCTATCAAACTCTTCACGCACTATCATCTTCCATTTCATCTTCATCTACACTCTCTTTCATTTCCATAACATTGGCCTCAAGTACATCGCCCTTGTATTGGCCCTCTTTGTACTCCTTCAACCTTTCTGCTTTACCTTCTTTGCTTAGAACTGCGTCTCCATCTGAGCTCTTGATATTCATACTTGCCTGTATGCAGTATCTATCTTACCGCTAGTGAGATAAGCTTCTTCATCCTTACATTTGTCCTCTAGCCATCCCTGCTTAGCCATTTTGCACTTCCTTTCGATCTTATTTTTGAGACGTTTGTATTTCTTTTTGCCTGCTTCATTCACAGCACTCCTATTTTTTTATTCATTATTAAACCTACTCCTGCATTACCCCTATTTGATTTTGTATTTATAACCCTGTATTCACCTGGCCAAAAGTCTTGTTCCTCCTGCCACCGAACTTCACTAATTCCCACTATATCTAACTTTAACCTATCCATTTCCCTTTCTAAATTTTGTAACCTACCTGCCCGATTAAGGGATCTGACATTCCACGCTGCGATCGGTAGAACGCCAGTTTTCTTTCTCCTGATAACGACGTCCTCTTGAGTAGTCCACGCCCGGAGATCCGAATGGGGGACTATTTTACCTCCGGAATATTTTACCCAAGAGGACGTCATCATCATTTAATCATACAGTAAAGCTGCATGTCCTCGGGAAAAATTACGGCGGTAGTTTCCCCTTGCTTTCAGCCGTTCGCAGTACCAGCACAGCAAGGCCGTTTTGGTTAATGTTGCAAGGCCAGATCAGTCAATCATGCAGACTGTTGCCCCTGCAACTACTGAAAAGGCTGCTGCCCCTCTTCAGGAACCACATGTTTCTCTGGCCTCTCAACAGATACCCCTCCGTTGTGGTTGCACCTACGGTACGGCCATCTGTATCGCTGAGGGACGCAAGCCTCCCCACCAACGGCAAGGTCCATGGTTCATGGGGGGCTTATACTAGTTACACCCTATATATTGTCTCTCATTCATTATGTACGAACATATGTTGTATACACAATTGTGTGCTGGATTGTTTTATTCTTCGCAGACGGATTTCGCAAAAGACAGAAAAGTTGTTTTCCTGGTTTATGGGCTTATAATTAGTAATACTGCAGAATATAAATTTGCAATAACAGTGAACAAGGCTCGAGTTCAGAGAGGGGTGGGGAGAAGATGAGATGGACAGAGAAAGGAGGAAAGAGGAGGAGGTCGACAAAAAGAGGGGGAGGAGGAGATGGATAGATGGAGGGGGGAGAAGGATAATAGGACGTGTATACTATTCTCACACACATTAGACACGTGTGCTTTCTCTTTTCAAATGGTTCAGATGGCTCTGATCACTATGGGACTTAACTTCTGAGGGCATCAGTCCCATAGGACTTACTTAAACCTAACTAACCTAAGGACATCACATACATCCATCCCCGAGGCAGGCTTCGAACGTGCGACCATAGCGGTCGCTCGGTTCCAGACTGTAGCGTCTAGAACCGCTCAGCCACTCCGGCCGGCTTTCTCTTTTGGTTCTTTTCCATTTAATCAGTCTGAACCAGAGAAATGCATGTCCTGGTACAGTTGATTTGTAACGTAACCCAGAGGGATTTTGACATGCTTGTTGAACAATACCCCTGAAGTGTGTCGACAGTCCAGTCAGATTTGACATGAACCAGAACTCTACGACCACTGCCCACAGTGAGACTGAGTGCCGCCTGGTGGCGTTTTAGGGACGTGAGGCTGTATGCACAGGACACCAGCGCGGAAGAGACGAGTGAGGAAACGTACTAGTAACGGTACAGGCCACAAATTGGGGAAACTACTGTCATAAGGGATTTTGAGAACGTCTGAGAAAGGAGACTGACATGGCCAAGCGCCTGGATCGAGTGTCTAAGAAAGAGGGGAGCTAGTTGGCTGTTCGCGAGCTGCTGACGTGAGCATCTAAGGAGAGTATCTGAAGGACAGTGAGGCCACAAGCTGGTGACGAGTTACTGGTCGTCCGCTCTCCATAACAGAGCGTGGATGTCCGTGGGTTGCCAGCTTTGTAAAGTGGGATAGGCGGCGATCTGTGGCAGATCTGGCCGTAGGGTCAAATGTGGTGGACGCACAAGTAATTTAGAACACACATTTCAGAGCACTTTGTTGAAGATGGCGCCCCGCAGCAAACGACCCATACTTGTTTCCATGTTTACCCAACGTCGTCAGCTACGACTGCCGGGGGGAAAGGATCATCGGGACTGGACTGTAGATCAATGGAAACGTGCTGCCTGGTCGGATGAATCACATTCCCTGTTTTGCGAGGTCGATGGTAGTGTCTAGATTCTCTGTCATCCAGGGGAACGCTGCTCGAAACATGAACCACGCAATTGACATTAATCGATGGTGGCAGTATTATGCCAAGGGTGGCATTCATGAGAGTTTCGACGGGAGTTGTGGGGTAATCAAATGCACCATGCTATGGTCTACCAGAACATCACTGCGGGCTCTCTAAACGCCTTCGTGTTTGATGTCACCTCATTGTCGTTGGCAACCTCAAGCAGGACAACTGCAAGTGTCAGAGGGCCAGAATCCTACTACAATGGTTTGAGGAGCATGATAGTAAAGCTAGTCTTGCTGTCTTGACTGCGGAGTTCGCCCGCCTCAACGCGTTGGAAAGCCTCTGGAAAGCTACTTGACGACAGCTGAGTCCTCACAAACCACTGACACGCCGTTCGTCATTTTTCGGGGGTGCATCCTAAGTATGATTATCTCTGGTACCCATATTTCGGCTGACAGTGACTCAGCCATTCTCAAAGTCAGCCACCAGCAAGATTTTAAAGCACTTCAGACTGTGGCGTAAACGAGCCTGCCTGCCTGCGTCAGACAAAATACTGTTTGTAAGAGCGTTAGTAGTAGAAAAAACTTGACGCATCTAAGACTAAAACCAAGCGAGTACAGTGTCAGTGAATACAGAATGGTTACGTAGTATTTGGTTGATTACTGTGGGTGACATATCTTGGAATACCATCTAAACATTCATGGTGGTGTCTGTTTGTTCTATATCGTGTCTCCCTACCACTTTCACGCAACGACGCTCTGAGCGTGTTTTTTAGGGAATTGACTAGTTTGAACCTGGGACCTGTTGCTGGTAAGGAGACGCCAGACCACACATGACATGTAGAATTCAGAAGAGTTCAGTGAGACTAGCGATGATATAACCAAATACTTAATGATCTCAGAGTCAGCTCCACTGCACTCCCTGTAAAATAATCTTAATACTAACTAAATTTAGTGGAAGGTGTTCAAGGCTTTCCTATTTTTAGTTATCTCGTAAAATAACGTCGAAAAAGCAGCTAAGTTTAGCATTGGAAATTTTATTCTACTCACAAAACATTGTTTACAAATTGCACTATTGATAAAAGGAAGTGTTTTAATACAGGATGGTAAAAACCAACTGCGTTCAACAGAAATGTGAACGAATATTCCCTGAATGTGATTCCAAGTCCTACAATGGATCGAAGGATGACGTATGCCCTATCACATCTATAATCTACGTTTAATTTAAGTTTCACAAAAGAGAAAACTATCAAAATGGTCTACAGTGACCCTCAATCATCTGTAATTACTTATCTAACTTGTCGTAAATTACAGTGGCTGATGTGGCTTCTCGATAACTATTTAACAGAAAAATCATCACGTTTCAGATTTTTACTTCAAGTGGCAAATGTGAACACCATGAGCTTTAATTGACGATCGACACTAGTATTACATAAAAAGGGGGTGTAACAGATGAGACTTCTGCAGTTCTGAGTGAAGCTTTATGCGCTGATATGCGGCATCGCGTGCTTTCATTACCTTGTTGGTGTTCGTCAGGGGTGGCGGCCGGCGCAGCTCCGCCCATCTCGCCGTCCAGGAAACAGCTCTTCCCTCCTTATTACAATTTACCGATGTTGGTTTAAAAAAAACTATCTGGCTGTGTTTTCATCTGACCCGTCAGGGTCTCAATGTTAACCTTAAGCTCCGCCTACAAAAATTCTGTCAATCCAATGAGAAACGTTATACTTTTCGTGGTGGGGCAATGTTTTTAAAGTTTGCAATGTAACAGAGACGCGAAAAAGTCTCACGCTAAAACTCGCAGCTGGTGTGGTCCTTTTAGCGTTATCGTAAGATCTGTACTGTTCTTCTGGAGGGCTGTAGCTTTTAACAGGGGCTGGGGGGTGGTCCTTGACGTAACAGAGACGCGAAAAAGTCTCACGCTAAAAGTTGCGGGTGGTGTGGCCCTCGTGGCTAGCTGGCGACGTGTGTGTCCAGTCCGTCCCTTATCGTAGGGCCTTCTAGCTTAACACGGTTCTGCTCTCGGCTTCTGTTCTCGTTTCTCCCCTCAGAACTGCGTCTGTCTCACGGTGGGAAGGTATGACATACATTTAGGCATTCTTGTGTTAGTCTGTGGTATTCCATTTGCTCACTCGTTACTCGTGTTACTTTGGTTAATTTAATGTCACGATTTATTCGGAGCTATGTGACATACTACTGGATTTACTTATCATGTCAGGGTTTTCATGGAAGGTGTTGGATTTACCTGACACCTTACAATCAAGCAGTGATGTTCTACAGCAATATTACGTTTGGGAGGGCAGACGTTGAAATGAGTGGTTTCCACGATTTGACAAGTCCGAAACTCTCGTTTAGATGGTATTTCTGCAGCTCCGTTCACCATCTAATCCCAGAAGGATGAGGCAGTGGCACACCTCTTAACTTCCCTGTAATCCGTGGAATGGACAGTGGAAATAAAATTTCCATCCACTGCTGTAGTACGCGATTATATCGTTGGTGTTCAATTCGTCGTTCTCTTACAGCGCGTATTGGTGGTCTTTTGTACCTTTTATCATACTTGCAATTAATTTAGGATATACCCTCCTGTCGAAAAAGCAGATCGCGCTCACAAATCCCCGAAGAGCTACCGTCTTGGCCGGTGGAAGGAAGATCGCATTCACTTTATGCTTCTTAAGTGTTCTTAGAATTTTTGAAGAAATATTTCTCACATACGATTGAAAGGCCGTAGTCTTCGTACCTCTTTCTTCTTGCAGCGGTTCTTGGCTGTCTGGGGTTTTATTTTAAAGAGCTGTTTTAATTATTTCTGGTACTATTTAGTTCAACGAAATCCGTGGTAAAGCGAATGGAGACGACGCTTGCTAAGCTTACTTGTTTCGCACGACACAGCTCTTCTGGGTATGAAGATCAATTTAATTCTTGAAACTTCCTGGCAGATTGAAACTGTGTGCCCGACCGAGACTCGAACTTGGGACCTTTGACTTTCGTGGGCAAGTGCTCTACCATCTGAGCTACCGAAGCACGACTCACGCCCGGTCCTCACAGCTCTACTTCTGCCAGTATCTCGTCTCCTACCTTACAGTTTTAATCTGCCAGGAAGTTTGATATCAGCGCACACTCCGCTGCAGAGTGAAAATCTCATTCTGGAATTTAATTCTTGTTTATTTCAAACAATACTTGAAAGTATAAATATATATTTTAATTCATAAGCAGTAAGTTGTTATAAAAATCTTCTTGGGCGTATTCATACGTGCCTTCTTCAGAAAGATAATTGCACGACGGCTAAAAGTAGACACTGCGAACAACCCCAGACACCGATGATATATTTGCTGAACAGTTCAGAGAAAATTTGAGTCTCTTAACAAATAAATACCCCACTCATACGGTTATAGTTGGTGGGGACTTCAACCTTCCATCGATATGTTGCAAAAATACTTGTTCAAAACTGGTGGTAGGCAGAAAACATCTTCCGAGATTGTCCTATATGCTTCCTCCGAAAATTATTTCGAGCAGTTACTCCACGAACCCACGCGAATTGTAAATGGTTGCGAAAACACACTTGACCTCTTAGCCACAAAAAATCCAGAGCTGATAGAGAGCATCATGACTGATACAGGGATTAATGATCACAAGGTCGTTGTAGCTAGGCTCAATACCGTTTCTTCCAAATCCACCAGAAACAAACGCAAAATAATTTTATTTATAAAATCGGATAAAGTGTCACTAGAAGCCTTCCTAAGAGACAATCTCCATTCCTTCCGAACTGACTATGCAAATGTAGACGAGATGTGGCTCAAATTCAAAGATATAGTAGCAACAGCAATTGAAAGATTCATACCTCATAAATTGGTAAGAGATGGAACTGATCCCCCGTGGTACACAAAACAGGTCCGAACGCTGTTGCAGAGGCAACGGAAAAAGCATGCGAAGTTCAGAAGAACGCGAAATCCCGAAGATGGGCTAAAATTTACAGACGAGCGAAATTTGGCATGGACCTCAATGCGAGATGCCTTTAATAGGTTCCACAACGAAACATTGTCTCGAAATTTGGTAGAAAATCCGAAGAAATTCTGGTCGTATGTAAAGTACACAAGCGGCAAGACGCAGTCAATATCTTCGCTGCGCAGTGCCGATGGTACTGTTATCGACGACTGTGCCGCTAAAGCGGAGTTATTGAACGCAGTTTTCCGAAATTCCTTCACAGGGAAGATGAATGGAATATTCCAGAATTTGAAACACGAACAGCGGCTAGCATGAGTTTCTTAGAAGTAGATACTTTAGGTGTTGGGAAACAACTCAGATCGCTTGTTACGGGCAAGTCTTCAGGTCCAGATTGTATACCGATTTGGTTCCTTTCAGATTACTCTGATACGGTAGATCCCTACTTAGCAATCATATACAACCGCTCGCTCACCGATAGATCTGTACCTACAGATTGGAAAATTGCGCAGGTAGCACCAGTGTTTAAGAAGGGTATTAGGAGTAATCCACCGAACTACAGACCTATATCACCGACGTCGGTTTGCAGTAGGGTTTTGGAGCATATACTGTATTCAAACATAATGAATCACCTCGATGAGAACGATCTATTGATAAATAATCAGCATGATTTCAGAAAACATCGTTCTTGTGCAACGCAGCTAGCTCTTTATTCGCACAAAGTAATGGCCGCTATCGACAGGGGATCTCAAATTGATTCCGTATTTCTAGATTTCCATAAAGCTTTTGACACCGTTACTCACAAGCAACTTCTAATCAAGCTGCGGGCCTATGGGGTATCGTCTCAGTTGTGCGACTGGATTCGTGATTTCCTGTCAGGAAGGTCGCAGTTCGTAGTAATAGACGGCAAATCATCGAGTAAAACTGAAGTGATATCAGGTGTTCCCCAGGGAAGCGTCCTGGGAGCTCTGCTGTTCCTGATCTATATAAATGACATGGGTGACAATCTGAGCAGTTCTCTTAGGTTGTTCGCAGATGATGCTGTAATTTAACGTCTAGTAAGGTCATCCGAAGACCAGTATCAGTTGCAAAGCAATTTAGAAAAGATTGCTGTACGATGTGGCAGGTGGCAGTTGACGCTAAATAACGAAAAGTGTGAGGTGATCTACATGAGTTCCAAAAGAAATCCGTTGGAATTCGATTACTCGATAAATAGTACAATTCTCAAGGCTGTCAATTCAACTAAGTACCTGGGTGTTAAAATTACGAACAACTTCAGTTGGAAAGAACACATAGATAATATTGTGGGGAAGGCGAGCCAAAGGTTGCGTTTCATTGGCAGGTCACTTAGAAGTTGCAACAAGTCCACTAAAGAGACAGCTTACACTACACTCGTTCGTCCTCTGTTAGAATACTGCTGCGCGGTGTGGGATCCTTACCAGGTGGGACTGACGGAGGACATCGAAAGGGTGCAAAAAAGGGCAGCTCGTTTTGCATTATCACGTAATAGGGGAGAGAGTGTGTCAGATATGATACGCGAGTTGGGATGGGAGTCATTAAAGCAAAGACGTTTTTCGTCGCTGCGATATCTATTTACGAAATTTCAGTCACCAACTTAATCTTCCGAATGCGAAAATATTTTGTTGAGCCCAACCTACATAGGTAGGAATGATCATCAAAATAAAATAAGAGAAATCAGGGCTCCAACAGAAAGGTTTAGGTGTTCGTTTTTCCCGCGCGCTGTTCGGGAGTGGAATGGTAGAGAGATAGTATGATTGTGGTTCGATGAACCCTCTGCCAAGCACTTAAATGTGAATTGCAGAATAGTCATGTAGATGTAAATGTAGATGAATAAATGCTCACCTTGAGCGAATTTCTAAAAGGTAAATTGCTACAACTCTGAAACTTACTAATCTTGCTTAGTAGGGCAGTTTCGAAAGTATCGTAGTAGGTGTCGTTTTACAGCACACTTTGTGTTTTATGCAAACGCTACACATTGTAAATTGCTACAACTCTGAAACTTACTAATCTTGCTTAGTAGGGCAGTTTCGAAAGTATCGTAGTAGGTGTCGTTTTACAGCACACTTTGTGTTTTATGCAAACGCTACACATTCTTCTTGGGAGTTTTATTCTAGGCGTCGGGTCTATGTGTTTTCGGAAATGGATCCACTTTTGCACCTCTACTCGAAGTAGTGTTTCATCTAATTAAAGTGTTTTATGCTGTTTGTAGTCCGGTAACTGGACACTTTCAAAAATACCTCTGATATTCTTATTCGGTAATCAACATGTATTTCCTTTCTCTGATCGTATATTGTTTTATGGATAATTCACGTATTGAACGGGCCATGTCCGACATATGAAAAAGGTTAGGACCTACTTTCCTTCTTGCAGAGACACTCACGGTGTTTATGCTTTCTTCGCATTTGTTTCCGCAAGTGTGACTCCAGATATTCGGGTCTGGTTCCAAAATGTTATCATGAGAGAGTCTCCTCAAAGTAGGGCAAGGGAGTAACTGGATGCTTTTGTATAACCATTCTTACGGAATATTGGTTCTAAGTGCATCAGTTTACTCTGTAGATTGTCAACGAAGACACTACACAAACCCTGTGTAGTGAAGTTTTAAATACACTCATAGTTTGCGGAAGATGGCGGTAGCTACACGCGTGCAAGTGTAAATCGGTATTGGTGGGCTCACTGTAAACTCGGTGTCGTAAGAACCCACCTTTCTTTCGTCGAAGATGGAGTTTTAGGACATTAATACTTCGCGACAAAATGGTCTTCTCTTACAGTTCCACCGGACGTAACGACGGATCAATCGACAGAACCACCTATAAGTTGGCCAGGTTGCTGGGCAAGCTGTGATGCGATATATACACTGACACGGATCGGGAGGTTGAACAACAGAAGCAGATTCAAAGACTACGGCATAAAGCTCTCTTTTATCAGTTCGCTGACGTGTACTGCATTTTTCTGGTGGATTTAAGACGACCTCGGGGTTCTACGTCATTTTCTGGACGCTGATTTGGTCTCTGTTGCTCCCTGCCGTCAACATTTTGCTTGCGCACGGAGAAGTCTGTTTCCCTAATACGGTGCGGACTATATTCGACCGCATTTGCCCCCCCTCCCTCCCCCCCGTGAGTACCAACGGCGCGCGAGAAAGTAGTTCGTATTGAAGTTCTTCCCTGTTGTTTTTTTTCGGCCACTAGCGTTTTAATTATTCAGTAAATCTCCACAATACCATATTAGCCAACGGGTGTCCACCTCTACTAGTACTTGTTTCTGTTCAGTTCAAGAGTAATCGCGATCTTTTACTTCCTGTGATGTATTTGTACTTAACGTGCTGTTTAATAAAACCACTGTTGTTGAAGAAGCTTACACAAGAGCACAGCATTTGTGGACTCTCTTCCTCAGATTGATGTTTCTCTCTAGAATGTAGGCGGTGTTACCACACGGTATTAGCATGATCTGTGCTAGGAACGGCAAATTTTTCTGGCGGCATGCTTAATACACGTAAATGAACCACAAGAAACACACCTGCCGTACTGTTCCACACCGATCTTAAGGCCTGTTGAGCTCGTAGCACTATTTGGAATCTTGCATGTAAGTGGGCGTGCTGTAAAATAATGCCTCAATCTCGGATGAGGTATTACATGTCATGAGTATTACCCGGTAGACTTTTCCTCTTCGTTTCCGCAAGTTGCAACTTTCTGCTTCGATCTGAAGCGTGTAACATGGAGGTGTGTAACGTAACTATGGCAGTGCGTGAGAAACAACATGCTGTAATCGAATTAGTAACAGCAGAGTTCGTCCACACGTGGATCGCCATCTCTTTCAGCATGACAGTCCCAGACACACATCAGTGCTGAGACATCTGCATCAGTCCGGTGCTTTGGGTTTACTGTCATCGACAGTGCATGTCCTAAGGACTTTATATTCTTAAAACAGAGACACTGTGTGATCTCAAGATACTAGCATTCAATGCTATAGGTCCATCTTCGAGCACATCACTTTGATAGTGTAAAGTGGTGTAAGCAGACGTGTGGTTATGGCTTCGTCAATGAAGTCAACATTCCACAGTGACGGTATCAACAAGCTGGTAAATATATGTGTTAGTCTCCAGGGTGACAATGTTGAGAAATAAGTATGCATACATGAAGATTCGAGGTGCAGAACGTTTGTTTCATTTAAAAACTTTTATCGGATTTCACATAAAAAATTCTGAGGATCACTTTTCAGCATGCTCTCTTATTTGCCAGTCGTTTCATAAGCAACGTTTATTGAGTAAACTGTCAAATACGTATTACGAGCCATTTCTTATTCAGTCCAGGTCGTACTTACCAGTTAGTTTGTTTTTCCAGGTTCCGTAGTCAATATTTACGATCTCGTGCTATGTTATCTAAATTGACAGTTTCCTTCTTTCCATGTGTTGATCTTTTTAGATTACATGTCGCTGCGTTAAGGAAAGTGGCAGTTAGTTTACAATATTAATACACCATGTCAGTGTATGACAACTTGCTGATCGTTCACATCACTGTCTTTTACATTAATCTTAAGCTCAGCTTTTTTTTTTTTTTTTAATGTGTTGAGCTATATTCGACCCTGTGTCTTATGTTCAGTCTCTCTCTCTCTCTATCTCTCTCTCTCTCTCTCTCTCCCTCTCTCTCTCTTTCTGTTTCTCTGTTCCTCACTTTCCCTCAGAGATCCATAGGCGAACACCCATTACAAAGTTATGCTTTCTGTAGAGTAGAGTTGGATAAGTCTGCGCCGTCAGTAAGACTGCGCAACGTTTGCATCTCAATTTTAATAACCCAGTCGTTGGCTATACTGCAGGGCACGGCATAGCCACTGTGGCTGACGCTTTGTTGCCGTAGTTTGCTTTTAGTCCCGGTGTTAACGGCTGCGCAATGCAGGAAGAAGTGATTTACGTTATTTTCATGTAAAATTTTAGGTCGGGAAACTCGGACAATAATGTTTTTAGCAATTTTAACTTTATTCCATAGTGTACTACGATTTGTTGTCAGTCTTGTGATGTATTAACACAGCGACATTCCAACGAAGTGTTTCAATGTGCGGACGAAAGCTGCAGTCTCGTAACACAGGACAAATTTACGCGTCGCATATGGAGTAAAACTGCGCTGTGCGTAATCTTAGCCTGTCCTTTACAAATATCAGCTCTTTCATTGAAATGAAGCTAGAAATCCTTACGAACGTTGCAAGGGGATGTTACACACCGATAGCAGTCTTCAAAGAGTCATTTTTTTCCTATTTTATCGTCTACAAAAGTAAAACCGAACTGCCACGTACTCCAGAAACGCTGGAGGCTGCAAACGAGATCTTGAAAAATGGGAAGTCTAAACTACAAGTGACGAGGGGCTTGAGCTGCTCTCGTAAATGGCCGTAAAGAGGTACGAAGCCGTTGCAAATTACTCTTAATTCAATTTTTTTATTTTGGGGACTGTTGCCTACGTAAAGATAAACATAAAATTCATACTCGTACTTTTTTTCAGGATTTTCGGGTAAACAGATTGGGAAGATTTGGAAGAACTTTAGATGATGACCAGGAACTGGTCAAACGCTGCAGATCTTTAGACAGATGTTATTATACTATGACACTGAAAGATTTCAGAAGATTAGTTCGTGACTACCCTGGGAGAATAATATGAAAATAAAATCTAACAAAAACACTGAGAAAGGAAGGGGCTTATGATTTCATGCAGTGAGGAAACCTTAGCTTTTAGATCCCACAAAAACTAGTCTCGGACATGTGATGGGGTCCAACATAATCTTGCGACGCTGATGGAGTGATATAAATTTTAACCTCATCGCGTATTTTACATGGGGGATTACAACTGTTCCTAACAAAGTTCCGAAAGTGACTTCAACATGCGGCAGGAAGCACATCCGGAGAAACAAGTCAGTTAATAACGGTTGTATGGAAGCTGGGGGGAGTTACATCCCTTCAGAAATAATGTTTCCTCAAAGAAAAAAAGGGAGAGTTTGAAAAATTGTGCCCCTCCTAGGTGACTAACGATGTATTCGGACACTTGGAACATCAACTCAGGTATGTTCCTCACATGGGTACCACATTTTGAGAAACATACACAACCAACAGAAGAAAATCAAGTCGTTAATTTTGATTGATCACTCGTCTCATCTGAGTATCAATGGAGTTCTTTGTTGCACGAACCATAACATTCACGTGCTTAATATTCCTGCACACAGCAGCCACAAATTTCAGGCACTGCATCTCTGCTTTTTGAAACTGCTGAAGGTCTTTCATTCGCAAGGATGTAACCAGTGGCTCATTAACTATCCTAGATATGTCATTACGCAAAGATTTATTGTTAAATTGTTTGGAAGCGGTTGTCAGAGGACGGCCACAATGATGAAGACAGTAAAGCAGTTCAAGATAAGGGGCATTTATCCAGTCGATTGTCACAAATTCACCGGGGAAGATTTCCTGCCTTCGACCGTTCCAGGTCAAAGTGACACATTTCATTATTCGTCCACAGTTGAAGCTGGATCTCTCCGGAGCCCAAGTTCACAGACATTACAAATGAACCACAACCAGGACCAAGTACCTACGTCACATCCCCCCACACCCTGCCAACAATAACCATTTGTCAATATGAAACGATTGCATGAATGACCAGAAGTCAGAAATAGTACTTTTGATTCCATTCAGGAAGCAGCTTGAATTCCAGTCATAAGAACAAGAAATAAAGAAACCAAGGAGGAAAGCTTAAATACGTCGAAGGAAAATCAACTAACTTCTCACTGTCTAGGCTGAACTAAATCCACCAACAGAAGATTGAATTCAATGTCTAAAGTGCGAGGGGTGGTAGCATGAATCCTGCTCTTACTATGGAGGTTCTGGACACTTCATTTGCGACCTCTGTTAAACAGTTTTTTCTCTGTTCGGAATACTTTTGCAGACTTTTGTTCATAGGGTCCAGAATTGGCTCAACAGTAATTATTGTAGCTGAGAGACTAGACATAATTTTGTGGTAAGTTCCTGTGGGACCAAACTTCTGGGGTCATCGGTCCCTAGGCTTACACACTATATAACGTAACTTACGCTAAGGACAACACACACACACACACACGAGGTAGGACTCGAACCGTAGCAAGGCACCTCGGATTGCACGGCTACCCCGCGTGGCACTACAAGGCACATTATGTTTATATATGCTATACACTAAATAAAGAAAAAAAGTACTGATTGGCATATATGTTATCCTCATTTAATAATAATTCGCAAATATTTCCCATTAGAAACGCACTCTTGTCCAACGGTCGGGTAAGATTATGCATTTACATTATTTTTTTACTACGTGCGAATTACAGTTTAAATTTTACATACAACTTTTGGACTCTGTTGTATTATAGGCAAAATTCACATGAAATGCTAGTTAAAATATAATTTTAATTTGAGAAGTTTCTTTCAGTACATTGTTAATTAAACCTTGAGTGCGCAATTTTTCCCCACTTCGAGCTAATTCATCTATGGAGTAGGAATAGTTATCAACCATATATGATAGCATGTTGTATTTTAAGTGAAATGTATCAGCTGTGGGATTCTTCACCTCAGTTTGTAAGTAGTCAAAAAGTGTTCAAATGTGTGTGATTTCTAAGGGACTGAACTGCTGGGGTCATCGGTCCTTAGATTTACACTCTATTTAAATTAGTTTAAAGTAACTTACGCTAAGAACAACACACATACACACACACACACACACACACACACACACACACACACACACACACTCACACTCACACACACACGTGCCCGAGGGAGGACTCGAACCTCGGGCGGGAAGGGCCGCGCAATCCGTGACTTGGCACCTCAAATCGCGCGGTCACTCCGCGCGGCCAGTTGGTTAAACATTGGTATTTGTTGATAGCTGATTCCCTACTGTGCCCGCATAAGACTCAAGGATAAATAATGTTCGTCATTCTTCTCTCGAATAGTACAGGGCCGTTATAATTAAGCTTTCACTGCGTGAAGATTTTGTGTCATCTCGTTTCTGTAGGCTTGTACCATAGGAAGCAAGGAGAGGATGTTGTTTGGTGGCAGGAATCCTCTTTCTATAACATAAACTGCACACACATATATTAACAGGGTACTTTATTAGGAGAACAAGAAGCTACTTATCTTTAGCTGGTCCAGATGTTGCGGTACAAGCCCTTCCACAAGCACTCACTGCTGGTGAAGTACACGTTCCGCTATGCATACCACTCCGGTCGCTATGTGCTGCCTGAGACCGCAACTGTCTGCGATTGCAAGTGATATGACTCGAAGACTCACTGGGCAGGCCGGTCCGCGACGGAGATCTAAATACTGGGGGCGTTGCCGACGGGTTGCCTGCGAGACTATACGGTCTCTCTCGTGATACGCGCGTTGCTCGCGCCTACTACACATCTTCTCGCAACCTCTTTGCCTAGCGGTTAGCTGGCGACAGCTTACGCCAGCACAGAATCGGTGGACGTGGGGGCGGATGTGCCTTCGTCATTGGCACCCTTGTCTTTCGATATCGACTTCCGGAGCATTCCTCAGTATTTACAGCCGAGTTCCCCGCGTTGTTTGTTTGTCCTTATGATAATTTAGGTTAAGTATTGTGTAAGCTTAGGGACTGATGACCTTAGCAGTTAAGTCCCATAAGATATCACACACATTTGAACATCTCCGGCTAGTGTTAGGCCACAGAGTACATCCGGCGACACAGCCTTTCCTGTTGTGTCTTCTGCGCAGACTCACCCAGTGCCCTCCTAAGTCTATGAGCGTTGTACACTGCTCATCCCTTAGTGCAGCGAGTCCAGGAAAACTGTCACTTGCTCACTCTTGGTGGAGTCAGTGTCATGTTTCTGTGGGTGCCTGATCATTTCGGTCTGCCAGGAAACGAGGTTGCTGACGCTGCTCCCATTGTGAAATGATGGTCACGGTTAAAGCAGGCTCAGACATGGTAATTGGATGTCTCAATAGGCCCCCGGGCTCAGCAGCTGTTTTGGCTCAGCACCTGAAGAATAATTTAGAAAATATTTCGAGTAGATTTCCCCACCATATTATAGTTCTGGGTGGAGATTTTAATTTGCCGGATATAGACTGGGAGACTCAAACGTTTATAACGGGTGACAGGGACAAAGAATCCAGTGAAATATTTTTAAGTGCTTTATCTGAAAACTACCTTGAGCAGTTAAACAGGAACCGACTCGTGGCGATAACATATTAGACCTTCTGGTGACAAATAGACCCGAACTATTTGAATCAGTTAATGCAGAACAGGGAATCAGCGATCATAAAGCGGTTACTGCATCGATGATTTCAGCCGTAAATAGAAATATTTAAAAAGGTAGGAAGATTTTTCTGTTTAGCAAAAGTGACAAAAAGCAGATCACAGAGTACCTGACGGCTCAACACAAAAGTTTTGTCTCAAGTACAGATAGAGTTGAGGATCAGTGGACAAAGTTCAAAACCATCGTACAATATGCGTTAGATGAGTATGTACCAATCAAGATCGTAAGAGATGGGGAAGAGCCACCGTGGTACAACAATCGAGTTAGAAAACTGCTGCGGAAGCAAAGGGAACTTCACAACAAACATAAACATAGCCAAAGCCTTGCAGACAAACAAAAATTACGCGAAGCGAAATTTAGTGTGAGGAGGGCTATGCGAGAGGCTTTCAATTAATTCGAAAGTAAAGTTCTATGTACTGACTTGGCAGAAAATCCTAAGAAATTTTGGTCCTATGTCAAAGCGGTAGGTGGATCAAAACAAAATGTCCAGACACTCTGTGACCAAAATGGTACTGAAACAGAGGATGACAGACTAAAGGCCGAAATACAAAATGTCTTCTTCCAAAGCTGTTTCACAGAGGAAGACTGCACTGTGCTTCCTGCTCTAGATTGTCGTACAGTTGACAAAATGGTAGATATCGAAATAGACGACAGATGGATAGAGAAACAATTAAAATCGCTCAAAAGAGGAAAGGCCTCTGGTCCTGATGGGATACCAGTTGGATTTTACACAGAGTACGCGAACTAACTTGCCCCCTTTTTGCAGCGGTGTACCGTAGGTCTCTAGAAGAGCGAAGCTTTCCAAAGGATTGGAAAAGGGCACAGGTCATCCCCGTTTTCAAGAAGGGACGTCGAACAGATGTGCAGAACTATAGACCTATATCTCTAACGTCGATCAGTTGTAGAATTTTGGAACACGTATTATGTTCGAGTATAATGTCTTTTCTGGAGACTAGAAATCTACTCTGTAGGAATCAGCATGGGTTTCGAAAAAGACGGTCGTGTGAAACCCAGCTCGCGCTATTCGTCCACGAGACTCAGAGGGCCTTAGACACGAGTTCACAGGTAGATGCCGTGTTTCTTGACTTCCGCAAGGCGTTTGACACAGTTCCCCACAGTCGTTTAATGAACAAAGTAAGAGCATACGGACTATCAGATAAATTGTGTGATTGGATTGAGGAGTTCCTAGATAACAGAACGCAGCATGTCATTCTCAATGGAGAGAAGTCTTCCGAAGTAAGAGTGATTTCAGGTGTGCCGCAGGGGAGTGTCATAGGACCGTTGCTATTCACAATATACATAAATGACCTGGTGGATGACATCGGAAGTTCACTGAGGCTTTTTGCAGATGATGCTGTTGTGTATCGAGAGGTTGCAACAATGGAAAATTGTACTGAAATGCAGGAGGATCTGCAGCGAATTGACGCATGGTGCACGGAATGGCAATTGAATCTCAATGTAGACAAGTGTAATGTGATAGAAAGATAGGTCCCTTATCATTTAGCTACAAAATAGCAGGTCAGCAACTGGAAGCAGTTAATTCCATAAATTATCTGGTAGTACGCAATAGGAGTGATTTAAAATGGAATGATCATATAAAGTTGATCGTCGGTAAAGCAGATGCCAGACTGAGATTCATTGGAAGAATCCTAAGAAAATGCAATCCGACAACAAAGGAAGTAGGTTACAGTACGCTTGTTCGCCCACTGCTTGAATACCGCTCAGCAGTGTGGGATCCGCACCAGATAGGGTTGATAGAAGAGATAGAGAAGATCCAACGGAGAGCAGCGCGCTTCGTTACAGGATCATTTAGTAATCGCGAAAGCGTTACGGCGATGATAGATAAACTCCAGTGGAAGACTCTGCAGGAGAGACGCTCAGTAGCCCGGTACGGGCTTTTGTTAAAGTTTCGAGAACATACCTTCACCGAAGAGTCAAGCAGTATATTGCTCCCTCCTACGTATATCTCGCGAAGGGACCATGAGGACAAAATCAGAGATTGGAGCCCACACAGAAGCATACCGCCAATCCTTCTTTCCACGTACAATACGAGACTGGAATAGAAGGGAAAACCGATAGAGGTACTCAGGGTATGGAATGCCCCCTTTTTTTAACACTTTACGCTCCGGCTTGGGTTTGCCGTCTGATTTATCAGCCGTTTTAGCGGATGACGCGCGGTCTGTTGACGGCGTTTTACTTTTTATCCGCCGTAGCAATATGGCGAAGGCCATTTAATTTTTGGTTTTGGATCTCCATTCCTGTATGGTGTTTTTAGCCCTTTTTCCACGTGCCTGGTTTCAGCCGACTCCTTTTCTGTCCATTGGGACTGACGTATAGTCGTTTAACTCCTCTCTGTGTTCGTGTTGTATAGTTTTGACTTGGGCTTGTATGACCCCACTTGTCTTTTGCGCCCTAAAACAAAACAAAACGCCAGCACAGAAGCAGTGTAGCCGGAAAACTGTTTACTGTGTGAGTACCAATCTTTAGGAGAATGATGATAAGACAGTGCGCTGCAGGATTTGCGTTTCTAGTAGTGTTAGTGTCATTACTTGCCATAGGGTACCGGTGCTGGTAAGGCGATGACGGGTTGAAATACAAACAAGCATCATTGGGCATTACAGATTGAGAGAATCTACCTGGTTCTGGACAAGCTTTGCTAGTGAAGTTGTTTACCAAAACAGCAGCAAGAGTACTGTTGCTCTTCTCGAGTATCAGTGCATTAAACTAATATGGAGAGCTCGTCTTTCTGCATAGGGGTCGAAAAACATGATTAGAAAGTTATAAATAAATGGCAGGGGCCGACAGTCAATTGAGCCACAAATTGTTGAAGTTAAAGTTGCCGTTGCTGGGAATGCTGGACGCTATGTGCGATTGTGAAAGGGTGCACGAGCTGTGTCACGACAGCTGAACATCCATGCTCCACATCGCACATGAAATGTTTCGGACAGCAGTAGAGCAATCTCTACAGCGGCTCCATGCTGTTTTGGACGCAGATGGTCGTCGCATTTAGCAACGTTTGTAACTTGTTACTTCCCGCATGCCCTTTCAAATGTTCCCACAAAGTTTCGTTGTTCCACTACCAGTCGTCTGTCACGGGGGCCCTCTTATGTAGCGGAAGTTTAATTATAAATACCCTGTACACTCCTAAATGGTATTGTTGTTTTCGAACTGCGATTGATTGTTGACATCAAACTTGCTTTTGCCCACTCCTTGTGGGTCTCATCAATTTGATCATGATCACAAACTTCCAAAATCTAGAGCAGTGCAAAATAGCTTCCGTCGTCCGAGCTCACATATTATCAGCGTCACAGGCGTTTCTCCTGGTCGGCTCACAGTCTAGGATAAACGTTAATTGCCAGATATCTTTTTTTTTTTTTTTACTGAGGTTTGTGCCACTCTCAGTTCTAACCGTAATAGGAATACGCCCGGATGGGAATGACGCTATATCCTTCCGTAAGATTCTTGTTTGTTACGTCTAGTTCTGTGTTACTAACGACTTCATTGTGTCTTAAAGAAATAAAGTTCTGTGTTAGTTTTCTCTGCTTCTGAAGTGGCTTTCGATATTTCTAAAACGTAGCCCTATTCATTAGTTTGTTCTTCCTACCTCTGAGTTTACAGGTGTATTTATTCCAAAACTCGTTTTAAATTCGTGTGTGTCAGTGAACTCTCGGTCCCCTGAACTGCGCAGTAAGATGCTTTCGTCGTTTGATATTAATGACGTTGCCGTAGTCGGCAGCGGAAAGTTCAGTTCTGACACATCTCTTTGTGGTGCGTTTATGGGATTACGTCGGTCTATGAATCCCAAAATATTTTGGTATCTTTCATTTCAACGCATGTGTAAGGCATGTAACTAAGAAAAAAATGGCCCGTCATTCTTAACAATGGGCATTCAGTGGTGACCGTTACCAGGGAAATAAACGCACTAGAAAGTTCTACTGCAATGCGAATCGTTAACGTGAACGTGGTACTCCGTATAATTTTTCTCGGGGAGTTAAGTCTACAGAGCGTAAGTAGCACAGCAGCATTTCCGTAGTGTGAATCGAGAACCTGTACCAAACTGGAATCACTTAATCGAGGCAGATATCGTCAGCGACTCTACTGCAATAATCCAATCAGCAACCCTAGAAGAGATGCGTGTGAATCTGTTTTAAATTTAGTCTGTGGAAGTTACCAAGCATAGCACTAAAACGAGTTAAGATACTGTTAAGATACTGTGTGGCAGTCGGTTGCGTCTCTGTGGAAGACGATATTCATCACGGGGTCAATTTCACTAAACGGCACCATAGAAAGAGTTACTACAGACTAATTTTGTCATAAGCCTTTGCGCTATGCTGCCGCAGTACCGAATGTCTGTATAAAGTGCGAGCTCTTTCGCCTTGCGTTTAAAGGATATACTACAAAATAATTCAGAATTAAACATCTTTTTCACATCAGCTGGGTAAGTACCGGTACGTGTGTTTGGTTTTTACATGTAAATAATGTTCTTAAGATAAACTGGAACTTTCATACTGTTTAACCGATAATTAAGGGAAATTTACGTAAAAATGTTGGCATTATCAAGGAAAATTTGAATTTTGACGAATATAAAGCTCTTTTTGTTTAGATACAATGTAAAAGAAATTACAGAAAAAAAACACTCTCTGAATTCAAGTGTCTAAAGCGAGTCACACTACGTTGCCTCAGATACGGCATTATGTTTGATATTTGCATTACCCAGCACGTTATTCTGTTCCTCTGATTACACGTTCCTGTTTGCGTTTTCTATGTGCTGTCTGGCGACATGCACGCGGAAAGCTTAGCGAAGAGTGTAAGCATTTGTTCATTAATATAAGGAACACTATTGGATTACTTCGCACCTACTGTTGCTCTGTTATTGGCATATGTCATATAGGCTAGTTTATGGACTATATTATAGCTGAATGACCATTACGTGGGTTTGTATTATGCTAACGGAGATCACAAATCGGCCTAAATTATACAAGAAATGCGGATTAACATGTGTTATATTTTAATTGATTCTTTTGTCGCTTTTTGGTAGACTACCTTCGTAAGTGTGACTGAAAAGCAGAGTATCTTGACTGTTCTACTGGATTTCGGACCTTACTTTTTTCGAGGTTTAGCGTTAATACTTTTCTTTTTACTTATTGTGGTTATTAGTATTTCAACGTTTTCACTTCCGTTGCCACTTCACAGTCAACCCTTTCTTTGGCGTTATTATACCTTCGTAGTCTTTGTATTCACTCTCGATGTGTAATGCCTATTCCGAAATTTTTTACCAATGTTGTACTTTCTTGGGTGACGAGACTTAGTTACAGTCTGCAAATGGACTTGAAAGCCGAAATATTTTGGTTATCGAAATAAATTACTTCTGTCAAAGACCCGCATCACCTTTTTCATGTATTTTCTTCTTATTTTCTTTATTCGTATCTACCAACTTGGGACACATCACTTCAAATGTCTCTTTTTTCCGAGCGTTAACTGTCACCCAACCGGTTACGGTACTGCGGTTCACGCTTTCCCGGGTATTGTTCTTTTACTGAAGTTTATCGCCTTCCCTATCTTCAGCATCGACTTTCTTTTCGTGCGTTGGTAATTTTTCTTCAAGCGGATCACGCTCCTGGGTATCTTTCGGAGAAATTTCCAGTTGTCGTAGATCTTACGATTTCTGAGAACCATGCCCCTTTAGTTTTACTTTGAAAGTAAGATAATAATAATTTACGCATCCTTCCTGAGCTTAGTCTTGTCACGTGGCCATGAAAGGGAGTTTTGTCTTTACTCATTGTGCCACTTACCTTCTCCATATGTTTACGAAGTTCATGGGTAAGCCTTCTGTACTTGTTTTCTTGGTGGAACGCAGTTAGGAGTAAGGTCAACATATCGTGCGTTGACTGAGAGTTCTCTACCATTTCATGTGTCATTACGGTTTGACAAAGTCTTTGCAGCTTATGTTATCGTATTAACACATTCGTTGTTCTATTTAAAAAAAATTTAATAAAGTAAATATGTTAATGTTGTATAGCATTGTATCCCATGGGATTGTTTCAGGCTACTGTCAGGAAGGTCGTAGTTCCTTCATACTCTAATACCCTCTGTGCAGATAGGTGAATGTCATATGTATATTTCTGGAGTGTATTGAGTTTACTAAATGATGGTGTAGTGTTGCATTTGTGTTTGGATGATACATGACGATGATACTGATGATGATAGTAGACCTAACGACGAGAAGAGGAAGATGGAGAATCCCAATGGCGGCACTTCGCAACTCCTGTGGATTAGCACCAATGGACTGCCGAGCATAATGCCACTTCAGACAGATAACCATCAATAGTGTCAAATTCCCTCACTTAGTAAGACACATCGGAGAGATTTTGGATTTAATCGTGAACATAGGCGCAAAGACAGGTGATCAGCAACTTCACAGCACCAACTTTCCTCCCCTTGCCGGACAAATACCGCCACTGAAAATTTCGTCCGCCATGAGCATTATAAGCAGCTTACTCCAAGATAAGGAGGGACAATTTGATTTTTTTTATTAAAAATGAAACTCCTCCAGCTGTACTTAAAATTTCATATTTATTTGGCTACTAGTTTCGACATTGCGTCAATGCCAACTTCACGTCCGTACACTTTGATGATATCAATTGTGTGTGGCTGAGTATTAGAAGTCTGCGGTGAGACCAATACGGGCTCCACACGAATGGCAGGCTGTAAACTGCTAAAACTGGTCATCAGTAATACTTTTTCACCTTGTCGCCCTTGGCGGCCAATTCCTTAATGTGACAATTTCATCCATTTCCAGCGTCAAAAATGGCTTACCTACATCTCAGTGCCACTGTACGAGCATACATTAATTATGATGCAAACAAAGGGGGTTTGTCAATGAAATGGAACTACTTATAAAAACATGTTTGTCTATTACATATATTCGGTAATTTTTTCAGAAAATGGGAGCTCGAAAGATGTTAATGTTATCATTTATTTATTTTTGATCTTGTTTGCTTTGCTCCCTATCTAGAAGTTGTTCCAAACCTTTGGGGCAGAATTTGAGTACTCCGAGATAGTAAACTCCTAAGACTGATGATCACCAACTGTATGTCACCATCTGCATGGTGGACATATTCTGGCAGTTAAAATTTCCCCCACCACTCACATTGATCCTCGTTACCTCATGTCAAGCATCACTGCACAAGCATGCATTAGTGATGTTGGCTAAGGTGATGATTTTTAATGGAGTGCTTAAGGAAATATGTTTTTCCGTAACATATTTTTGGTAACACTTTTGGAAAATTGGTTCTTGAAAGTGTAAAGATTACTGTTCATTTATTTTTGATCTTGTTTGCTTTGCTCCACATCTACAGCGTGTTTTAAAAATTTAAGGACAGAATTTAAGTACTTTGATATATTGAACTGATAAAACTGATGATCAGCAACATTATACTATCACTTCTCCTCCGTTTGCCAACCAAATACTTGCAGCAAAAATTTCATCTATCTCTAACATTCTGACAAGCTTACCTTTGCATCAAATGCCACTGCACAAGGATGTCTTAGCAATGATGGCTACAGTGGTAATTTCTTAATAAAGTGTAACTACTTATGAAAACATTACTTTCTGTGGCATATATTTGACAATTTCATGATAAATTGGTTCTTGTATGTCTGTCTATTTATTTATTTATTTTTGGTCTTGTTTGCCTTACTTCCACCACATCTACATGATGTCCAACACTGAGGGACAGAATTAGACTTCTTTGAGATTGTGAGCTGGTAAGACTGGTAATCAACAACTACATGCCATCTGTTTGGTGGCGAAATGCTGGTAGTGAAAAGTTCTTGCATTACCAGCATTGTCACCGATTTACCTCCAAATTGGGTCTCACCATACAAACATGTGTTAGTGATGTTGGTTACAGAGGTAGTTTTTTTTAATAAAATGGAACTGCTTAAGAAAAAATGCTCTATGTAACATACATGGAGTAACGGATATAAAAGTAGATCTGTTTGTATGTGGTACCATAATACATGTGTACATCAGTGTGTTGATAGTTTTCGCCTACACCAAACGTGAGGTGGCGCAGGGCTACCACACTGGACTCACATTCGAGAGGACGACGGTTCAATCCCGAGTCTGGCCATCTTGATTTACGTTCTCCATGATTTACCTAAATCGCTCCAGGCAAATGATGGGCTGGTTCCATTGAAAGGGCATGGCTTTTTTCCTATCCCATCCTTCCCTAATTCGATGAGACTTCATCAAACACTGTTCCGGCAAAATTCTCACATAATTTTCTTAATAAAGTTTTCTGCATCATCATATCTGTACCTCTAAGTGACTACACTTGCACTATAAACTAACCAATTGTCATCCACACTCCACTCTTTCACATCTAAACTACCACTCAGGGGGAAATAAGCATCAATGGCTTGCTCTTGCCACAAGTACCTGGAGGTATTAACCAAACTAAAAGATATAATGTTCTTCAGTACACTGTCCTTGGTCCGCAATAAAAATATCTGCACTTATACCCATACACACTGTACATTTGGCATTTTTTAATTTTTTTGGGAGGTATTAAAGTTAAGAGAAGGTATTAAAGTTTACTGTTAATTTATTCTGATCTTATTTGCTTATCTCCACATCTGCAGGATGTTCCAAAGTTATGGAGAGGACTTCAGTATTCTGAGATACTGAACTGCCAATGCCTGTTTTCTCCCCCCCTTCACGGCTAACTACTTGCTGTGAAAATTTCCTTTTCCACCAGAATTGTTATCATATTAGGTTGATGCATAAGTTGGTAGTGTTCTTCTTTCACCTCCATGTCACGGGTGTGGATATACTTTCATGAATTCAGTTATAGAGATAATTTGTTATGAAGAATGTGGTGGTGAGTGATGGTGTGGTGGTCCCAGTGGAAATACTGTTGACATTTAAGATTATTTTTATGTACTTCAGTACATGATGTTGTGAGGCAGCCCTGCCTCTCTCTGTTGTCTCTGACCAGTGCTGTCATATGGCCAGAGGCTTCTACCCTGGCTGCTGAGACAGTATTCTGTGTTTCTGACATTAGGCATGTGGAAGGACAACCACCTTTAGAAGGCACTGACATAAGCAGCACACTACTTCCCTTTGCGTCATCCGCTGCTCCACACATTTCACCTTTGCAGTGCACAAAGGCAGCTGTGTGTGGGGTATGACGGGTTGCTCTCTGGCAGATCTGACGGTGGCTACTACTGTGGTATCATGTTTCACTAGCTCTGTCAGGTCAGTGTGGCTGTGGCACCAAGTCCTATGAAGGCTGGTGCAACCTGGTCTTGAAACCACACCTAGTGCTGGTGGTGCCCACATGTCTCAATGTTCAAATTAGCTCAAGTGTTGTGATAGTGCTGCTGGTTTCCAATAATGAGAACTGCTTCTCTGCTTCAAAATCAGACTTATTAATATGGCTCTGGTGCACATTTGTTTCACTAAAACCTGGTGCCTGGTTATGCTGCCCATAATAAATGACAATCTGGTATGGTGACATTGCCCCACCTGATACACAGTTATCACTGTGTTGTGCAGTTTACTGCTGTGCTTGGCTAACCTTGCCTTGCAGTCCCCTGCCTGTCTGTTATTGTGATCCACGTGTCACCACACCATTGGCTTGCAGCTCATGGCTGCTAACACAGAGCTCCATGGCACCTTCCACATTATTTCTCATTACTTTTGCTAAAGATTTACTATTTTTGCCAAGGACTGGTTAGAAGCACTACACTGCCATTCTTCATGGGAAGAATCAGACCCTCAGTTCTTGCTCTGGCCCTGTCCTCTATTGTAATTGCTTTAACCCTTTATCTGTAAAACGAGTACATAATCAGCTCCTCCCAAATATTATGCAGTTACTAAATTAACTTCTGAGTCTGTAAATGTATTTTTCATCTCTCACTGGTACTTGATAACCTCACTTTTATCAAGGGGCCCAAGGCCTGTTCCATAACTCAGTTACTTTGAAAGATATTTCATTGCTAGGCCTTTTGCCATGCTTGTGCCAAAAACAACCTACCCTTCACTCTCTGCCTACAAACTAAAACAACTTTCTATCTTTATAAATTATCTTGAATGTGTCAACTTCAACAAACATAGTCAGGCTTTGTTAAACTTGTACACATGGAATTTTACCCGGATGTCTGGCAGATTCTTAACTCTTCATTTTAGAACAATTTCCCAGACACTCTTTTTGAAAAACCAGTTCCCCTTATGCTTTTGAAGACAATGTACTTCAAAAGTATCACTACAAGAAAACCACATATAGCACTACCATTCACAAAACTTTGAAAAGTAGTTCCATTTATTCCTTCCCTTATATTACTCATTACAGACTGAACTCTCTTCAAAATGCTTGGTTTATTTTTGCTCACCCAGAACAACTTCCAGGTGCCTTGTGGCGAGTGAATTATTGTATTTGTACATGGTTTAACTGATTTGTCTTGTACACTGGACACACCTCATGACATCTCTACACTGACAACAGCTTTCTGTTGCTGAATGTTAAGTTTGACATGATGTACAGTCACAGTGTTTGGTTTCAGGCTTGTATTGGGATCTTTCACCCACTCCATACCTGTTATGCACACAAACATGGACCTCGCCTGTAAACAGATCACTGTGCACATCAGCTACTTGCTTTGCAAGACTATGACCCAGTGCAAGTGCTCACTTCATGTTCTGAATCTCTGGCATATACTCTGCAACAGAATAAGCCCTGTCAACTTGATCATCCACTCTATGATGAATTTGTCCTCTCTTATTTTTTCTCTGTTAACCCTGCTTCTGAGAGAATGTGGGTGCTTATACAGTATTTTTCTGTCACAATATCTGCAACATAACTACCAACAGCTTATTGTGCTTTCCTTATGGTATCTAAAACAAGAACATTGTTGTTACCAGCACATCTAGATCAGCCACTCTGGCCTCAGCACAACACCATTCACCTCATGGGGCAGATACTTAAGCACGTTATGTATGCATAGTACCTGAAGAACTGCATGCTAGTCATACCATATAAGGCTGTCACTATAGTAGCGACAAACCATAAGGCTGAAGATGTATAATAAAATCTCATAATGAGTGGCAGAATACCTTAAAAGTAATCTGAAGAACATGTATAACAGAGAAAGGAACCCTAATTACTAGATAAATAAGATTATAATAGCTGTGTAATCATAGTATACTTTTTCTTTCATGTAAAATGTAGATATATCATATATATAATGTGTAACTGGAAGAATGTGTATGTACTTCTGTAATTAATATACAATTATATAATGAGGGAGATGATATATTTATTTATGTATTGTTGTGTAGATATCTGTGTTTAATGAGTTACGCTGAAATATAAAGTATGCAATGAAAATCATCAATTTTTAAATGTGTTAAGAACTGTATATACTTAACTAAAAAGTAAATGTACATGTATATTTTCAATTAACAAAGCCAATTGCACAGTAAACACACTGACAGGCTAATATTAGGGTGATGCATAAGTTGGTAGTGTTCTTCTTTTGCATGTTGATATTCCAATTGCTATGGGTTTCATTATCAATTGCACTTTTTTATTTGTAGTCCATTGCTACTGACTGAGTTTATCTATTGACGTTTTGTTGTTTGGAGGCAGTGTTTGGAACTGTGGATGCTAGGAAATGGAGTGCCAAGTGGAGAAATCAGAACATTGTTGACATATTCTCCTGTTTGAGTTCAATAGAGGGGTATTAGCAGTGGAGACAACCAGAAACATTTGAATCATATATGGGGATAATGCCATTGGACAGAGCACGCTAAAAAATGGTCTCCTCACTTTAAGGAGGATCATTTGAAATTAATGACTCTCCTTGTGTCAGGAAGGCATTCATGGTTTGATGAAGATCATAGAAATTTATTAATCCACAATGATCCGCATTATTGTACTCAGTAACTAACAAACATTATGAACTGTGATCATTACATTGTGCAACACTCCCATGTAATGGGGAAGGTTCAAAAACCAGGTGTATGTATACTGCACATGCTAAGCCGAAGCCTCAAAAATTAGCATGAGTCCACATGTGCATCTCTGCTTGCTTGTCATCAATTGGCTTGTGAACAACATTGATTGTACCTATTTAACTAAAGGAGAAGAAAGACCACGAAAGATAATGTTATGCACCTGGTGGAAGAGTGATGGTATGGTGTACTACAAATTATTTATCAAAGGAGTAACCATCATTACTGACACTTATTGTCAACAACTGAGACATCTTGCAGATTCAGTCCAAGAGTGATGACCAGGAACACTGCAGAAGTGATGCTACTGCACAGTAAAACCTGCCTGTATTCTGCTGAACTGACAAAAAACACTAGACAAGAGTTGGGTTTTGAAGTAATTTTGCTCTCACTTTATTCACCTGATCTTGTGCCCTCAGATTTTCACCTTTCTTGCTCTGTATCAGATGACCTTCAAGGAACTTCCTTTCTGAATGAAAATGCTCTCCGAACATGGCTCAATGAATTCTTCACTTCAAAATCATGTGATTTCTATAGTTGCAGAATTTAAAAGTTACTCAACATTGACAGACACTTGTAAATAACAAAGAAGAATATATTAATGATGATTAATGCTTCAGTTATGTGTACTTGTTGTGTTCATTAAACATATGGTAAAATGCTATGGGTGTATATACCAAGCTAATAAGTAAACATCTAAATATTTACTGATGCATTTAAATCACCCGTGTTGCTATTGCTATGCTTAGACACTTCAGTGTAGCCCACACACACACACTCTGTCTGGCCCTATTGTTATCCCAAACTCCACAGTTCTACTGGATGTCAGAGCTGGTAGTTCTGCATTATTCTCCCCCACTTCAACATCATCATGACTCTGTGCCTCACATATATTCCCAGGAAGATGTATTTTGACACGATCTACAACTAATCTGATATTACCACTAAACAATTCATCTACACAACTGGACTATGCTGTCCTACTCTTCACAGGATCAATAACTTTAAATATATCAATGGTAGTTGGATGTTCTGCAGGAACATATAAACTATCCACAAGCCTGCTCCTTTCTGTTTTCAGCTGCCTCCTCTCTGCTTCCCCAAACTCAGGCCCTTTCTCCGTTATAAATTCCTCATATTCTCTCCACAACTTCTCTGGAGATTTATGATAAAGTGATTTCCTTCACCACAGCATCAAGTGTTGCATCTTTATTGCTTGCAACTTATCTTTGCCTATTAAGATTCTGAGTACCTCCTCCTTCTTAGTAGTTTGCAGTATTGACAACTATGCAATCTGTGGTACTGACCTTGACATGATACTTCCTATCAGTTACACAATTATAAACAAAAGAAAAAAAATTGTAACATACCACCATAGTAAATGTCTCACTACGTTACACGCTTAAATACCAACCCATATTCATTACTCTGCACAAAACAAAATATAACACTTATGATATTATTTTTAACTACAGCTTAATTACTCTTACCTGAGTGGCTGCTGATAATAAGTGTTATACATTGAAACAGTGACTAAATTTAGCTACTCTTCCTGAATCACTATTCATGGCTCATAACAATCAGATGATAACTAGCATTTTCATTTTTTTGGTGCTCAAAGTGCAGACTTTTTTGTATGCTTCTGGCATGCATTTGTTTGAGTACACCAGGCACCTAGTCGTGTTGCACATAACAAGAGACTTTCTCTGGGGTGGTGGCATAGTCTCGCACGCTGCACAGTTACTGCTGAGTGGGGCAGACAACTGCTGAGATCAACAATCCTTGCATTGCAGTCCTCTGTGTCTCTGTTATTGTATCCTGCACATCACCATTGGCAGATATTAGCTACAGCTGTTAATACAATGCTCCACAGTGGCTTCCATATTACTTCTCATTACTTTTGTTCAAAGACTGGGTAGAAGCAGCACACTCAATATCTTTGTGTATGATAGTGAAATATGATAAAATAGATGGCCATCACAGATCAAATGAACACAATATTTGTAACTAGTTACGGATGTCATGAGCTTTACTCAGAAAAGGCTTGCAGGATAACATTGCTGTAGCCATTAATTGGAAGTATATGTGTACATACAGGTTTCTATATTTTGACAAGAGGGAATAGCTTTTTATATTTCTGTAGTTCATGGAGAGATCCTAATGCACTTATTGCTCAGTACAGTCTAGACTTTTATCTGTTATTATTCCTAGACTCTTTCTTGAAGGAGAGGAGTTGATATTTTCTATATTTAGTGTTTAAGATGATTCCCAATATTTTGGCAAATGATCCTATAATGATCAGTTAGTGCCACTTCGGTTCCACATGGAGTGAACTTTAAACCTGTATCCTGCACCAGTTTTGATACTGCACATGTCAGTAATAAGAAACTCGATAGATGTCCTCAGGTTTATTGGTTTGGTGCTTGGATACAACTGGAGGTCATCATCATACATGTTGCATCTGCAGTAGGACAAAATAGCTGACAGAGCATTGGAATGAAATGGAAAGAGCACTGGACATAATACTGAACCCTGGAGGATGGCTCCATTGTCAGTTTATCGTGCTTAACATGATGCATTGCTGGCAAGACACCAGGTATGTGCAAAATCATTGCTCTGAACTTGGAAAGAAGTTTAAACTGCTAAGTTTGACAAGTAAAATATAGAAGCTGACTGTGTCAAAGGCTTTGCTGAAGTGTAATAAGCAAATGAGAGTTCCCTCTTGTGCTTCCATCGCAAGCTTCATGTCATCTGTTACCTTCATTAAGTGTGATGTTGTGCTGCAGTGTATGAAGTTAGGAAGTTTGTTAGCTGGTCATGAAATATACATGGTGTTTCAAAAAGAATATGCATATTAGAAAGTATTGTTTTGTCCAAACTATCAGTTGCTGTGCCTTGGCTCAGCTATTGGAGAAATGAATCTATAGTCTAGTTTATTTTAAACATGATGTTAGTTGCCTTCTGATTTGCTTGGTAATGGTCCTATGTTTAAAATGGCCTCTGCAGCAGAAATCATTTTGTGTTCTCAAGTTTGCAAAGTGCAATTCCATGATCACAGTGCAAAGACATCTAAGATTGAGGTACCAAATTGATCCTCCAAATGAATGGAACATTCACAGATGGAATTCACAGTTTTCAGATACAAGATTTGTATGTAAAGGAAAGAGTCCTGGTTACCTTTGTGTTCCTGAAGAAAATTTTGCATGAATTCAAACTGCTTTCCAATGTAGTCCTTCAAATTCAACTGATCATGCCAGTCAATAGTTCCTACTGTATACAACAATAATTTGGTGTGTTTTGATATATTGGTTGGTTATCAAGCCATACTTCTTACAGCTGTTACAAGCTCTGCATCCTGATGACGTAACACAGACATATGGCATTTTGTAACTAGATTCTTCATGCTATTGACAATAACACTTTTGCACAATGCATCATGTTCAGTGGTGAAGCAACTTTCTATGTTAGCGGTCAGCTAAACAAACACAATGTTCAAATTTGGGGCCTACAGAACCCACATGCAGCCATTGAACATGTACGAGATTCTCCCAAAGTCAATGTTTATTTTGCAATATCCCAATCATCTGTTTACAGCACATTCTTCATTTTTCAACAAGGCGGTGCACTGTCTCACTGGAGTTGCAAGATGTGTGAATATCTGAATGAAACTCTACTGAACTGTTGGATTGGTCACTAAGGAACAGACAACTTAGTATGTTCTAGCTGGGCTCCACATTCACCAGATTTGACACCCTCTGACTTCTTACAGTGAGGTTTAGTTTAAGACCATGTTTATGTACTACCACTCCCACAGAAGCTGGAAGAGTTGAAGAAACAGATCTGACTTGCCATAACATCAGTGACAAAGGACATGCTTTCCCAAGTATGGGAGGAATGTGTATCAGTGTGATATTGTTGATGTTGCTGATGGAGGATGTATCGAACATCTGTAATCTGAACTACAGAGGTTCGTAAATATATATGTTAAGTTTCATACCTGTATGTCTTAAAGTTTAATAAATATATATGCATTCAAAATACATATATTCTTTTTGAAACATCCTGTATATGATAAGGCTTTTGACAGGGCGTTAAGAATTCAAATAAGCCAGTAATCAGAGGATGCTGTGCTAACCCTTTTTAGATAGCGTCTTAATTAATTTGATATGGTGATCCTGACAGACAAGCAGTCTGCAAGTTACTCCACAACCTCTCCTCCCATTGCTGCCCAGATACTTTATTTGAAAATTTCATCCACTGACTTCACTGTGACTGACACCTCCAAGTCGAGTGTCACTGAAGAAACATGCTTAGGGTCATAGACTACAGAAGTGAAATTACTTAAGAAAATGTCTCCTGTAACATATATTTGGTAATTTTTTTGTAGAATAATTTCTTGCAATAGCTTAAGATCAATATTTATTTATCTCTGATCTAGTTTGTCTTATGCCACATATGCAATGTGTTTGAAAACACAATTGTACTTTCAGATAGTAAAGTGATAAGACAGTATATCAGCAACTCCTCTCTACAGTCACTGCTTTCCTTGCTGGCCAAACATTAGTACTGGAAATATTTCATATTCCACTGGCACTATAAAAAGCTTACCTCCAAGTTGAGTGCCACCAAAGCTTCATGCATTAGCAACATTGTCTATAGTGGTGGTTACTTAATAAACAATGCATTCCCACAGTTTAATTAAACTACATGATAATTAACTAGCATAAAATTATAGACATAGAAGGGTATACTGTTCAATTTTTTGAACACACATTGCTGATTGGCAGTTCTTATGTTGGTTGATGTAGAAAACAAAAGTTAAGTAATTATATTCATTTTGAATTTGTTGTTGTTGTTGTTAATAGCTCAACTCATCATTCTGGAATGGAACAGGGTATGTTCTCTCAAAAAGACCAAGGCTTTACATGTTTCCATACACAGTCTTTAGCCTTGTAATCTATGGTTCAGCATAATGCATTCATGAAACTGTTGTGTACTACTTCATACACAATGGTAAAAAATCGTAGGGAACCTGGACAGGAGCAGAAATGATTAACTAGTAACTAACCACAGTTAACTGAAGCTTTACTTAACATACAACTTTTTGCAAGCATTGTGAAGAAACTTTACAAAAGCACAAATGGCAGTAAACTCCCATCATTAAAAGAAACTTAAGAGCATTGTGCAGTGTGAGGCTCCCTCTATTAATGCATAAGTGAACAGTTGAAAGTTGACTAAGCCCAGAGACTGTCAAAGATGGTGACTGAGACTGAGCTGTGTAACTGCGGCTGGCCATCCTATATCACGTCGGCAGAAGAAGAGCACCTTGCTCTGTCTATGGACAGAGCAAGGTGCTCATATAGTCAGGGCCACTGAAGTTGTGGCTCAGTGTACATGCATTATTGGGTCTGTCGGCCCCCTACAATCACTATCGGCATCTTTTGGAAGTGTACATTTCTGCTTCCAACTGTGAGATTCAGTGGGGTTGTATCAATCTGCAATATCACAGAAACAATTATAACAATAATCAGTTGTTAATATTTATTTAATGATAAGCATAATCAAGGCACTTGACCCCCACCCACCCTCTCTCTATCTCTCTCTCTCTCTCTCTCTCTCTCACTCTCTCTCTCTATGTTAATGTTGCCAGACTATGATAACCTTTATTCAGAAAATCTAAATACAAACATATTTTGTAAACAATGAATAATTTTCATAACCATAAATACAATGTGCACAACAGAATTTTTATTAATCTGTGAATTACTAAAACCAAGTTTCATATAAATATAAATTAACAAAGATGTTATTTTTCAATAGAATAATGAGCTTCATAAATGTCAATGGTGTCAGATTGTGATAACCTTTATGTAGAAAATATTATTTGAAATACAGACATGTTTTGTAAAGAATGATTGATTTTATAGCCATAAATATAATTTCTATAAAAAACAATGAAAAGTCCAAGTTGGAACATGTCTCGCACTCTTACTGCACAGCCACTGGTCTTTTCCCTTCTCTGCTCTTCTCCTTTCCACTCTCCACTTTTCCTCCCAACTCCCTCCCCTGGCAGCCCTGTCCTAACACCTCTAGTCCCTGCAAGCTCACCCAGGCAGTGTTGGTACCTATTCCTCTATGCGTATCCTGTTATTCATTCCTCTTTCTCACTCCTACTCTGGATTGTTGGTCCCCTTTGACTTGTTTCATATTTATGATGCAGTCAAGAAGGACTGGCCATGAATAGTGTTTTCTTTCTTTTTGTGTGTGAGGGAGAGAGTGAGAGGGGGGGTGGGGCGGTCTTATGTGTAATGGTATTTTCATCATTCCTGTCAGCAACTCAGCATGTCATTTTAAGCTAAGTAGCGATTTATGCTTTTCCTAATGTGAATAACAAATTTTTAATTGTTTGTGTATTTCCAAAAATAAATTTACTTGCCAATAACTAGTGAAAGTAACAAATCTGATATCATGGGATAATTAATGTTGTCAGAGATAAATTGTAAATAGAAAGAAATGGATTTTCTAAATCTAAAGGAAAAACATATAATTATAAACAAAATTTCGGGAGATTGTTGACAAATGTCATAATCATCTCAAAAACTTCCATTTTGAATGTAAGGTATGCAAATTTCAAACAAGCAATAAGCTTTTATACTGTCTCTAATTGACAAAACATTAAACAAGTTTTGGTATGACTAATAAAAATTAGTGGTTTTTGATCACATAAATTCCTGAATATTTTTATGGTTTGACCTGACAATACCATAATGTTACATTTAGTTACCATGGTAGGACATTGCAAACATTACTAATCTTAGTCTTTCGAAAGAACATACTTCTGTGAAATTTTTAAACATGACTCTCTCTAGCATACACACATGGAAAATGTAAATATACAACATACTTGTAAATATTACATTGAAAAATTGTTTTTTGTATCTTCATTCTTCAGATTATTGTTTGTTTGTTGGTTTGGTGTTCCCTTACATTCATCTAAGTTAATACAAATAACATGCAGAAAATTACTAAAATTAATATGAGTTCCAGTCTTGAAAATGCCCCTTCAGTTTTTTAATCACAAACCCACCCTGATTCAAATAACAATTGTTTCACAAACACTTGGTAGAAGATATAATAGTTTCATTTAGATACTCATCATCTTTAGTTCACTTGTTATCCAAAGTAATGGTGGCCTTCACCTCATTTGTTTTGTGTCCCTTCAACACGTGTATTAGTACTCAAATTGTCTTTACATGTTTCTTTTCCCAGTATCATCTTTTCAGCAGTCTCAGATGTATGCTCCTCAACAGGATGTCCATCTCAGAATTAGTATAGTAGATTGGTATAATATAATAAAAGGGAAAATTGTTATTGACACTAAGAACAATTATGAATAGGATAGATCACTGCTTGTTGTAAAGAAGGCATATTAATTGCAGACAGGCACAACGAAAAGACAATTAGACGCTAAGCTTTCAGCTAAAGCTCTCTTTGGAAAAAGAAGAAAACACACACATTCACACAAGAAAGCACACTTCACACACAAATGAAAGCTATCCCTGCCCACTCTGACCAGAAGTCAGATTCTAGCTGAAAGCTTAGAATGTTACAATCTTTTTGTTGTGCCTGTTTGCCACTCAGTGTGTTATCCTTACAGTGGTTAGCAATCTACTCTTAACATAACTGTTGATATTCCAACCTGGACTTTCCATTGTTTGGCCCTGACAGTGTGATAATTTAAATAGGTGTGGATCCTTGAGATTATTAAAACTAAGTACATGCAAATGTTTAAAATTTCCCATGTCTTCTCTATATAATATAATTATTGATTTCATACAGAGAATACTATCATAACTATATTCCAGTACGATAAAATTTTCCTTGTTAACTACAGGACATGTCATATTTAGTGAAAGCAATCTGTTTTATTTTTAAACCGCCTAAGCAATAATTCTCATTTCAGTGCAATATTTGTAAAATTTAGTCCCCATCCTCCTCATTACCCCCACCTGCAGTTTTGCACAGTGTACAGTTTCGTCAGCAAAGCACATGATACATAGAAATAACAGAAGAAATGGATAGCAAGAAACACCAGATACTGAACATGTGTTGCAAGAATCCACTTTGGGGTTTGCTGAGTAGTGACTTAATTTTCTACTTCAGATATTCAGATTACAAACTAAAGGAATCCATATGAAAGACAGAGACAAAAGTCAATAAATATAACCCTTTACTTCTCACACACCATGTGATGTGTCATCATCTTCTCCAGTTTGTTCCATCCCCACTTCTGTCCAATAAGTCAGGAAGTTCTTTGAAAATGAGTAAAAAAAGTGGCCTAAGGACAATCATTTTTAGTCCATTTTCTTTCAGTTTACAGTTTACACATCAGTTTTGCATATTTCTTCCAAGCAATCCAACAAATGATACTGCAGATTCTAATTAAGACAGGAAGAAAAATGTACTTAAATTTCTCAGAACAGAAATGATTTTCAGTAAACTAATTACTCCGACTAATCTCAAATTTGAAGTAACTATCTTTAGTCTTTACCAAATGGATGTACCACAAAATATTCTTACACTAAATTAAAATCTGGAATAATTTCTCAGTGCTCTACAATATGTGAGTGCAAGGCTCAAAGTGTTTATATTGTTTTATAGATATTAATTGGTATCAGTAATTTTCCTGCAGTAAAAAATTTGTAGTTTTCATTTAATTTCAGTTGCATACTTGGTTACTAAAGTTTCTACTTTGGAGTTCATTGTTTATAGTAAGCTACATCATTATAATCATTATTTTGTCTGTTTCATTCCTATTATTTCTCTCATTACTGTGTCATCACTATAAGATTTACATTACATAGGTGTGTCAACCCCACTGCAAACATTTCAGGAACCATAGATAAAAAACTTTACTTCAGTAAACAGCATAAACTCACTTTTATCATTTCTCAAAATCACATACAGCAAACCATCACAAACAAGAATAACATAAATTAGAAAACAGAGCAGCATCAAGTCCATAACATGACCTCCACCACACATCAACATATTTCCTATTATCATTATAGAACACATCACAATCTTTTTCTCAATACCCCTTATAAATTCTATAAATTGCATCACTCTACCTCATATACACCACAAAATATATTTCTTCATAACGTCATATCATAGTGCTCTAAACTTCTCTGCATTTCCCATAGTAAAATAGTGCCTTGCATGACTTCAAATATCTCACTGATGACAACACAGCATGTACTTTGAACCAGAAACACACTACAATACAACAGGTTTTTTCAAACATCCCCCTGTATTGATTTTTTTTGATCTGACAACCATCTTCATCTAATAATTTTTTCGTATGAGGTATAGATACATATCTGATACACTTGCAATAGTAGATCAAACATTTTCATTTCACATCATGATTTCCCACTAACTGTAAGTTTGGATATATTAGACTTATCCAAAATGGATGCTGACTATAACTACAATATGACAGTAAAAATTATGGTGTCCTACTACACACTTCCAAAATACCAGTATTTTATCACTATTCCACTATTTTCAAGATAATAAGCATTCAGCATAATATAAGTTTGTGTAAATCAATTAGACCAAAGGTATATTACATTTCAGTGAAACATAAAATTTCTTCCGCTAACTTTTGATACATTTCAAACCTTCATAAAAAGAAAAATCTTCATAGTACAGTAAATGTGGTTTCAGTTTTCCAAAGTTTCACAGCATAACCAGTAATAATTGTATCATCTCTTTCAATGTTACTGACTGTTATCAGTTTCAGCATTTGCACTTCAAATGTGAGATACCCATCTTTATCTCACTCATCAGTATTATAGTAAGAACAAACACAGTTTGAACAAACACAGTTTATGAAGCCAACAAAAGATATAATGAACCATGGGTTGCATGTAGCACTGAACACATTGAATAAACAATAGTAATACAGGTTACAGAATAGGCTGAGCACTCTTTTGTAATCACTTAAATAATACTGTTTCTATGGCAGCTCACCAGAGCAAGCTAGGGGGTCAACCCAGGTGGCCTCTATAAGCAGGCCTCTAAAATTGCTCATTTCATGAGTGAAGGTAGATCACTCTTCCCTTCTAGAGGGAAAGAAAACCACATAAATAGATGAAATTGCTAGGCATCAAAAATACATGATACAGATAAAAGTGCTTGGCCCAAAAAAAAGCTGTGGTACCAAAAAAGAACACTGGTACCAAAAAAGAGCACTGGTACCATGACAAAAAAAAAAACACTGATCTGACAAGGAACTAAGATTACTAGTCACAGAAAACACCAAAGATGATGCTAACATCCATTTTGTCACCCGATGGCAGCAACTGTTGCAACATGTGGTGAGCAGGCACTGGCAATTAGGCAAAGAAGTGATGAGGGGGAGGTTTGGTATGCTATTCTCACTCTTGTGAGTGGCTGTAGGACAGGGCCATGGATGATGTCTCCATAGAGAACTCCTCATTGAAGCCAGTGGTTAGCAACAGAGGCATCAGCTGGGGCATCAAAGACGATGGCCTCACAGGACTCAGCAACAGAGGCAGTGGTGGCTGCGGTGTCATGTGCAGTATGGGTTGCACCAGAAATGGGATTTGAGGAGTGGGGGCAGAGGTAGGGACCCCTGATAGCAATCTGGCAGTCAGTGAACTGCGCTAACTGGACCATCTGTGATACAGGAGCTGGCATCAGTTGTGATGGTTGTGGGGGAGGCTGTGGCTGTCCAGAACAAACCCCACCATGCATAGCCACAGCTGTTCAAAAAGACAGGACATTCATCCATCAGGATTGTGGGCAATGCAGAGCAGGTACCCAGTTCAGCCTGACCTGCTGCAGAGCCAGCAAAACTGGCGAATACTTCATCAGATGCAGCAGGTGAAGAAGGGTCCATGGTTGGTGTCCATGTAGCAACTCTGCTGGGCTCTTGTCCCCACTGGAGTAAAATGGTGTGCATTCAAAAAATAGTGTAAAACAGCTGCCAGAAACATCTGTGTTTTAAATGTCTGAAGCATGCATTAGGCCTCATCATCAGATTGAGGATGAAATGGGGGAGCTACAGGATTGGAAACACCACTAGCCTGACAAAAAGATGCAAATTCTCAAGAAACAATTGGGAAGCTATTATGGTAACCACGGTATATAGAAGTCTCTCAGTTGAAAAAAGTCTTAGACAGGGCTGAAATAGTGGCTGCTATGGACATGGATAGACAATGCACCACATGCGGAATCCTGGAATAGGCGTAAACCACAGTGAGCCTGCAGGAAGGACCCACCACGATTGGCATGTAGACATTCCCAAGGGTGCTGCATCATCAGCCACGAGGTGAAACTGGTGGTCTCTATAGAGTCCTGTGAACTGTATGGAGACACAATCTCTGAAATTATGCATGTCATGAGTGAAGGTACATCAACCTATATATCTCCTACAAAATTCTTTATACCTAGTAGAAGAGTATAGGATGACAGTAGAAGGCAGCCGCTGTGGCCCAGAGGTTCTAGGTGCTTCAGTCCGGAACTGCGCGATTGCTAGGTCGCAGGTTCGAATCCTGCCTCGGGCATGGATGTGTGTGATGTCCTCAGGTTAGTTAGGTTTAAGTAGTTCTAAGTTCTTGGGGACTGATGACTACAGATGTCAAGTCCCATAGTGCTCAGAGCTATTTGAACCATTTGAGAGTAGAACATAATTTCTAAAAGACACACTGAGTCAGAGAAAAACATGCAATATGGAAGTCAGAATCTCAAATATGCTGCAAGAGAATCAAGGTCCTGTGGTTGCCTGTATTATGGAGTCTCAATTTAAGTTTCTGGATTTAAATTACTATCACTGATTTGTTAACAAAAACCATTGTTGTATCACTTCACTGTTCAATACATTAGTTACAACATCAGAACTCCAGCTTTTTACATTTCTTCTAATTTAGCAAAAACAGACATAATGTCTTATGGGATAACAGCAATCAGTGATTTTATAATGTTACTTAAAAACGGTCTTGATTGCGTTTTTTTTCTATTCATATGACCGGTTTTGGTTCATTCAGAACCATCTTCAGATCTGTAAAAATAATGATACTAATTTACTATTTCATGGAAGCAAATCTTTTTCATCCTATCTAATCAACATCAAATGTACCAGAGCATACCTGATATTTCAGTTACAGGAGTAACCCGTCCAAATCCAGCAATATAAATGACGTGCACTCTGCCAACCAATTTTATGTGACATAGCATGTGAAAATTGCTGGATTTGGACAGGTTACTCCTGTAACTGAAATATCAGGTACGCTCTGGTACATTTGATGTTGATTAGATAGGATGAAAAAGATTTGCTTCTGTGAAATAGTAAATTAGTATCGTTATTTTTACAGATCTGAAGATGGTTCTGAATGAACCAAAACCGGTCATATGAATAGAAAAAAAATGCAATCAAGACGGTTTTTAAGCAACATTATCTTTTAACTTTGTACCAAAACATATTACTGGCATTACTGACAACATATACTCACTCTCACGTGCCATGTTGTAAGTTTATTAAAGCAGTCATAAAGCCAAAATTTTCACAGCAGCTTGGTGTAGATAAAGTCTCAGTATTAGTGTTGCTTGCCATCATAAAGCTACAGCTGTAGGCTTCCCTGTAAACTTTTTCCATGTACATTTCTGTCTTTGATTCAATTCTGATTGTGATGAGCCTCCTCTTACTAAATTTATATTTATATTTTGCAGTGTTGCTGAAGGTAAGTTTATGCTAAGTAGAGTATTAATTAAACAGGTTTCCTGAAGAACAAGATTGCTAATGTCTGTTCAAACTGCATGTTCTGAAATTTCACTAAATTCTATCACAGATAATTTTGTGAGTGGCAAAGTTGGGTCCACACATGTTTCATGTAGGGCCTGCAACAAGAGTACTAATGTCTGTCTCAATTATCTGTTCCTTTCTTAGAACAGGACTGACTTTAGAATTCATTTCTTCAACAATAATACCAAAGGAAATGCATGTATTTCTTATTTCAATGCTTGTTTCTTTTTTACACATTCTCATTACAAGTATTTCATAGTTGTAACTTGATTTTGGTTCCAGTCTTAAAGTATCATGACTGAAATTAAAAATTGAGTTCATATTGTCTATCAAATCTGACTTCAATTGATTATAGCTCCAAGTTGCCTATTTTAATTACAGTTGCTTTCAGCATGTTTTCTTCACTTTTGATCATTTTTGTTAATGTAATCACCACCAATTAGAAGCAAAAATTTTAAATTTAAACTTTGTACTTAACTTGATTCTTGGTGTGATATGTTGTTTGGAAGACCTCTGTCCTTATTAACTTCCATTTATTATCTTTATTATTGTTGAAATTTTCATTTGTCATACCATTGATGTTGCAATCCAATAGTTTGATATTCGTTCATTTCAGAGTTCCTTAAAGTACACAACGAATTATGTTATCTGCAAAATACACAAAATTAAAATTTTGTTCACAACAATAGATCCTGAACAGAGCCCACAGATCCAAAAAATCCAGTCTCACATTCTAACTAAGCTCCAACATAAATACCTTGCATAGAATTAGTTATTTTATATTTCTGTCTGGAATACTAGTCATAAAAATGTGTGATGATCAGTTCTTGGAGCAAAGGTTGAGGATAGGCAGTGCCTATGTCAATTGTTGTAAAAGACAGCAGTTCATTAATTAAACTCACCTTGAAATTTCTTGTTACTGTAAGTAATGGCTCAGCTCATCATTCTGGAATAAAACACAGTATGTTCTCTGAAAAAGGCTAGAGTTTGCAGATTTCAAAAGAAAAGCCTTTCTTTCTGCACATGGTGGTTCCATATAATGCATTACTGAAACAATTATTCCAAGACCAATTTTCTGTTCTTCATTGTAAAACTGGAATTGGTGAACTTTTAAACGAAATGTTTTTTAGAACCACTTACACTTATTTCATGATGAACAAAATCAAAATGCTTATCAATACAATACAAACACTTCCAGTACATCTTTGAGTCTAGTTACAATGGGGACATGCGCCACACTTCTCTTTGCCACATCCCCTCTCCATGAATGCAAAACACACACACACACACACACAATCACTCTTTGTACTCTCTCTCTCTCTCTCTCTCTCTCTCTCTCTCTCTCTCTCTCTCTCTCTCTCTCTCTCGCTCTCTCTGATTTTTCCAAAAATACAGAGTAAAATGTTACATTTCAATAGTATAACGAGCTTCACAGACTTTAATGCTAGAACACTATGATAATGTTTACACAGAATATTTGATTTGAAATACAGACATGTTTTGTAAAGAATAAATGATTTTTTGTAACCATAAATACAAGTTCCATAACAGATATTTTAATAATTTGTGCATTGCTGAAAATAAATTTCACATAAATTGACTGATAGGCGTGGAGAGGAAAGGAAATGTAAGGAACTATTGGTATCAGATGCATCAGGACTCATGCAGAATCAGCAGTAATGGAAAATGTGTGCTAGACTGGGACTCACACCTGTGATATCCTGCATACTAAGCAGTCCCATTAACCACTGCACCATCTGTACACAGTGTTACCACTAATCTGTGGACTATCATAGTATATCTCCCGGCCAAACCACATTCCTATGTAGCACCACAAATCTGCTGTCCCCGTCCATGCCTTTCATGGTTGCGGCTTAAAGTTTCTCACAGGAGGTCAAATGTAATTGAACATCCACACTGAAGGTTGTGTATTCATTGCTCATCCAGGCAAATCCATTATATAAATGCATGGTGTCTGTTCTTTTGGACATGCCCAAAAGGACAGGCATCATTCTGAAACTGCAGCTGTGATACATATTATATAAATTGAAGTTGGAGGGGGAACAAACGAAAAGGAAGGAAGGAGGTATTGATGTTACCTGCATCAGGACTTAATGCAGAATCAGCACCAATGAGTGGGAATGTGTGCCAGGACAGAACACAAACCTGGAATCACCTGCTTACTAGGCAATCAGGTTAACCACTGTGCCTTCAACCAGTAGTGCCATCTGGATACAGTGTTTATCAAAACTGCATGCACTATTGTGGCATGCCTCCCAGCCAACCCAAATTCCCACCTAGTGGCACCTATCCAATCCGCAGTCCCTGTCCATGTCCTCATGATCACTATCACTACTTTGAGATTCCTACTGGAGGTTGAACATAATTATGCTTCTGTCCTGAAGGTGGTGGATTCATTGCTTTTCGGGGCAAATCTGTTATACACAGAAGCACCAAAGAAACTGGTATAGCCAAATGTATTCAAATACAGAGATAGATAAACAGGCAGAATATGGCACTGTGGTCACAAATACCTATATAAGACCACAATGATCTGGTGCAGTTGTCAGACTGGTTACTACTGCTACAGTGGCATGTTATCAAGTTAAGTGAGTTTGAATGTGGTGTTATAGTCAGCGCATGAGTGATGGGACACAGCATCTCCGAGGTAGCAATGAATTGGGGATTTTCCTGTATGACCATTCAAGACTGTACCGTGAATATCAGGATCTGGTAAAACATCAAATCTCTGAGATTGAGATTGCTATGGCTGGGATAAGATCCCGCAAGATCAAGACCAATGATGACTGAAGAGAATCATTCAACATTACAGCAGTGCAACCCTTCTGTAAATTGCTGCAGATTTCAATGGTGAGCCAATAAAATGTGTCAGTGTGCAAACCATTCAACAAAACATCATTGGTATGGGCTTTCATAGCTGAAGAGCCACTTGTGTACACTTGTTGATTGCACAATACAAAGCTTTAAACTGCACTTGGGCATGTCAACACTGACATTGGACTGTTGATAACTGGAAACATGTTGCCTATTTCAAATTATACTGAGCGAGTGGATATCTGTGGGTATGGAGACAACCTCATGAATCCATGAACCCTGCACATCAGCAGGGGACTGGTCAAGCTTATGTCAGCTCTGTAATGGTGTGGGACATGTGAAGTTGAAGTGATTTGGGACCACTGATATGTCTAGTTATGACTCTGACAGGTGACACGTACGGAAGCATCCTGTCTGATCACCTGCATCCATTAATGTCCATTGTGCATTTCGACAGACTTACAAAATTCCAGCAGGACAATGCAACACCTCACACTTTCAGAATTGCTACAGAGTGGCTGCTGGAACACACTTCTGAAATTCAACACTTCCACTGGCCACCTAACACCCCAGAAATGAACATTATTGAGCATATCTGGGATCCATTGTAACATACTGTTTAGAAGAGATCTCCCCCCTTCCCCCTCCCCCCTCCCAACCACTCACCCTTACTCTTATGGATTCATGGACAACCCTGCAGGATTCATGGTGTTAATTCCCTCCAGCAGTACTTCAGACATTGGTTGAGATCATGCTATATTATGTTGTGGCACTTCTGTGCACTCACAGGGACCTACATAATATTAGGAAGGTGTACCAATTTCTTTGGCTCTTCAGTGTATGAAACATACCTGAAAGAACAGACACCCCATTTTCATAGAACATATGAAAAAAATTATTTTTTTGCCATTAACTGGCAGGGGTAACAAAGCTGATTTCATAGCATAATCAACATTATCCAAGATAAAGTAAAAATATAAAATGGATTTTCAAAATAAAAAGAAAAAAAATAATATGATGAATGAAACTCTAATAGATTGTCACCAAATATCAACAGTCCAGGAAACATCCTTAATTAGAATAAAAGGTATGCAAATTTGAAAAATGCTAGAAAAGGAATGGTATCAGAAGGTAGATCTGACACAGCAGTAGCATCAGATGTCAGAAAGGTATATATTTATTTAAAACTACTTACTATAACATCCCATCTCCCTCAACCAAATTATAACGTCCCAGGACTTTCTGCACCAAATTATAACATTTCAGATCCTCAACATCAAATTAAAACGTTGCATTAGGAGGTGTCTGCTTCGTGCAAAAGGTCTTGAGTTCATATTGACGACAACAAGTAATTCTTCATTACAGACGTTTATTTACAAAAAGAACTGACAGACTTCACAGACTCAACAACTGACTCTCAGAGCTAACCGCACTGCATCCGAACTGGCAACTGACAACTCCTAGGTGTATTAATATCTTTCCAAACAATGAGAGTCTTTAACAATGTTTTGTTTACAATACGATAGCAATTCACGACCCAAAACTAAATTAGACATTACAGAATTTTAGTACAGATTAAAGTAAGTAAAAGGATCAGTACATATAAATTCTTACAAGCATAATTTCCAAATAGATTTTATAACATTTTTCTACCAGCTTCTGGATAACCTTCACCAGATTTGTACCGATGTTTCCAGAAATATCTTGACATTTGATTCTGGATATTTCTTAAGTGATTTAGAACAACTATTTATATGTAAAATGATTTAAATCGTGTTTCAAAATTTAAATAAATCTTTTTAGCAATATTTCTTGATACAAATCGTCTTTCGAAAATAGGTTATGAAACAGGTTTCACAAGTTTTCGTATTTTTGCGATCATAATATAGAACTTCTCCATAGAAAGTTCCAGAAGCGTGCACCAAACGCTCATTCACAGACTTTCTCTTTAGCTGGTGAGTTCTCAAAAGTATCTTGTCCATATTATACGAAATAATTTAGCTCAAAACTGATAATTTATACAATTAATCAGAGCTACAGAAAACAGTGAGTCTTTCTTTTACAAAATGAAATATAATTACAAAATTGAATGAAAATAGGTTACTAACACTAATATATATTTACATTAATTCTATTTTTGTTCTTTCTGTGCAAAATGTCCTAATATTGACACAGTACAATATTTAAACTTCACCAAAGTTTCCCTTTACATTTTGCATATCTGTATCGACATCCCCTAAAAGTCTACAGTATCGAATACTTCAATATGTCCCAATATGTCCTGTAATGTTACATTACGAAAAGAGAATTTTCTGTAACAAACATTTCATACATTTTCTAGGGAATAAATTCTTGCAATATATTAAAATTACTATTGATTTCTTGTTGATTTTGTTTTGCTGTGACCACATACAGGCTGTTCTAAAACTTCTAGGACTGATTATGAGTAGTTGGATTCAGTATACCGGTATGACTGGAGACTAGTAACTTTCCTCCGTAACCGCTTGTCCACTTGGGGTGGACAAATACTGGCAGAGAAAATTTATTCACAGCTTGTTAACTGGCTTAGCTCTGAGGTGAGTGCTGCCAAAGAAGCAAGTGTTTGTGAGTTGGCTACAGAGACAGCTTTAAATAATGTGGAACTTCTTAAAATAATCATTTTCTGTGAAATTTCTTTGACAAATGGTTTAGAGAATTAGATCTTGCAGGAAACTGAGATGAATGTTTATATATTTTTGGTCTTGCTAACCTGTCAACACATGTGCACAATGTTCCAAAACTTTAGATGCAGGATGTACTTTGGCACTGTAGTGGGTCACAGAAAGTGTAGATATACTCCTGGAGAAAGTCTAGTGTACACTACAACACACACAAAATATTTGATCACTTTATTAAACTTTTAACACTATAGCTTATCACTTGATACAGTACAGAATGTTAGTCTCATTGCACTGGACAGTTTACTTTCAACTTTGACACACAGTTCTGACTTCTAATACCAGTCACCTGAACTAAGACAATGCTGTCATTGCAAGCAGTGATTACAGGCAATGATTACAGACTGGGCTGAGGGGCACTGCAGTCTAATGTACATAATATTCTGGCAGCAATGGCATATGTAACATCTTGAGGACATGTCTACATTGATATATGTCACTTGTTGCTCTATCAGATAGCAAATGCCCTTACTTGTTGTCCTGATGTGAGATACCAAATTTTCTATTGGACATCATTCTTTGGATGACATCATATTCCTCCCCACCTAACCTTTGCAATGTTACCTGTAGTACTGTGTGATATGACAATGGTCAGGGGAACCCCTGAATGCACATCTAGATAAGGAGACTCAGAGTGTAATGATCGCTGAAGGTGACTGCCTGTTTGTTGCAACCTGGCAGCCACCTTGGTAATTAGGGCTTAGAAACCAGCAACAGGAAGCATGACTGCGTCTAGTGATACAAACTCTGTGGGTAAGTTGATTCCTAGAGGGACTCACATGCATCATGTTGGCTGTCCAGGTGTGGCACCTGTGCAGACATTGGCTCAGGCTACAAGACCATTGGCAACAACAATGTGATGTTAATTTCTATTGGTGCCACTTTGGACAACATTGGCTGCAATTGGAGGACAGGTGGAGAGGACTGCTGATGCCATGCTCCGAAAGCCATGCCAAAACCTTGAAAGAAAATATTTGCTATCAAAAACAGTCTTGATCACAATTTATTTATTATGGTGACCAGTTTCAGCTACTACTGTGGTCATCTTCAGACCAATGAGTAAGAACTTCCTTCTGGTGGTAAATCACTACTTCTTGTAATCTCCCAATACCTGGCTTGGCAATAAATTAATTTCCTTTGAATACATTGTGGGAGTGAACAGTTATCAATGTGTTACAAATATTTACTATCAAAAACAGTCTTGATCACAATTTATTTATTATGGTGACCAGTTTTCACCACTACTGTGGTTATCTTCAGACCAATGAGTAGAACCTCGTTTTGGTGGTAAATCACTACACTGCTATAACTGGTTCAGCATAGCAGCAGCTTGCACAGTATTTTCAATGAACATCATGTAATAAGTGAGTTTGTTATGAGGGGCTGTAGCTCCTTGAAATTTTGGGGCACTGGAAGATCTTTAATCACAGACAAGTGCAAATAAGCAGAATGAATGTGCTGCACATTTATGACATGTCCTAAATATTCAAGTTCTTGATGCAAGAAGGAACAATTTTCCTTGTTACACCTTAAGCCATCCACAAAAAGAAGTTTAAAAAATACTCTAAATTTGCCTAATGTTCAGTAGGCATACAACCAATGATGACAGAATCACCCAGAGTTTCACCATGAAGGATTTTTTGTTGCCAGTTGTTCCAGGAGCCATTGTAAAATGCCAATAGGTGAAGCACTTCTGAATCATAGTCTTTGAAACTGGAACCAACCCAGGTGCATTTTGATCACAAAATATTACTTGGACTGCTTGTCACATGGTAACCATGTCTGCCTCACATAAAACAGTCTAGGTAATAATCTGCACTATCCTGATTTGTTGATTAAATCCTCTGGACATGGGAGAGTGAATGAATTCATGAAACACTGTGGATTTACTGTTGTTTTGGAATCAGCAAACCTCCTTGTACCCTTTTAAATATGACCAAGAGGGGCGCCCACTGACTAGCAGAAATGGTTTGTATCACCCCATTGTCTCACCATCATTGAGTTCAAGGGCAACCTGCTGACATATAGCATAGAGGAGAGGCCAAACATGATAAAATCATGTTACAGCATTGTGTTTAATAGTAAGGTGTGCCTGAAAGTCTTAAGACCTTCCTACCCCTGGTTCAGAGCTTTACTATTCTTATTACACAAGTGAGAAACATTAGTATGAGGCACTGAAACACTTGATTTGCAACACGTTGTCTGTATGTACATAATGAACAAGTCAGATATGTCCGAATCAAAATATCTAGAAAGAAGTTGGAAGGAAACAAATAGGGTTGAAGAAAATGTACTGGCGATGTTTAGGGAAATAGGAAGAGTTTGGGAAAGTTGCCGAGAACCTTGAGTCATGGGAGACTTATCAGATGGAATGAGAAAGAAAGACTGATCATTGGGATCTGCACCAGACAAGATATGAAATCCTGAAAGCATAGAGGTCAAGGATATGAAAATAAAGAATACAGATTACTAATTAAATACCATGCAATAGCTAATAAGTGTGGAAAGCAATGTGAATTGTATGTAATAGAACTGGAGAACACTGAAAAGTAAATGGGTCACAAAATAAAAGATACAGAAAACTAAAAGGTAGTGAAGAAATGAATTGTACTGATTCTGAGACCAAAGAAATTAATGTAAACTAAGGCTAGGTTGGGGGCAAGAACTAAAAACATGTTATAATGCCAGTTCGCACTGGCAGAGTTCTGAGAAGCTAATAACTATGGGAAGAATCCAGATGGCATGTGTGGTGAAATGGATCCTGCAGAAATGACTGTTATGTTCTTGAGCATGCTCTGCGACAGGATATTGTGTGTTGCCAGTGTACATGCCCTTAATATGTCTATTCATCCTGACTGACAACTTCATGGTGGTCATACCAATGTAAAAGACCAAACATGTTTTACATAACAGCTGGTACATGATGAGTTATCTCACGAGTGGTTCTCCCTTTGTATTTGTTTTTCCAGTTACAGGGTTGGTATAGGTAGTGGTAGAATTGTGTGTAAGGCAAGTTTTACAGTGAGGATGGTCGCAGGAGGAGAAGCCGTAGTATAGGGTCTGACTGGATGTTGTGGAAATTGCTATTTGTCACCACCACCCTTGCCATGCCCCCCACCCCCTCCCTGATTTCTACACATCCCGGTTAGACCCCATGCTCCTTCTGCACTGATTTTCCTACCCTATGGCTCCATGGCTCCTACCCCAGTGACAGTCCCCACAGTACGATTTCCCTTAAGCACCCTCCTGCCACTACCTAGAACAAACTCTGTAACTGGCAAGATACATCTTATCAAAGGAAAAGTCATCTGTGCGATAACACATGCACCATCTGTTATGCAAACACTGATCTTTTACATTAGTATGTCTACCACCAAGCTATAAATCAGGATGAATGGACATAGACAGCAAGTGTTCACTGACAACGCACAATATCCTGTTGCAGAGCATGTTTTGTAATGAGACAGTCATGACCACAGTGCCTGTTTCGCCACATATCCCTCATTAGCTTTTTAATCTGCTTTCCTTTGAATTGAGTGTCATGAAAAAGCACGCAAAAGCAACATTGGCTACAGAGGCAGTATATCGATGAAATGGAGCTAATTGAGAAAATGTTTCTCTGTAAAATATATATGGGACCCAATAAATGAAACATTTATAACAAGTGACAGACAGTTTCAAATGATGAATTTTTATTTTGTTCAGTGAGTACTAAATGCTATAGGAACATTATTTTAACTTCCTGAATTATATAATAATTGTAAAAAGAAACCTAAGAAACATACTTCTTTGTAGTATTAAATGTAAGGAACTGGAAATACAAATATATATGAGAGTTAATTGCAGAACTAAGAAGCAAAAATATTGAACTTTCATTACATAAACAGAAGTTCTGAATACAATGAATAGTTTGTGAGGTACCATCCTCTAAAATCATCATTTTTCAAAACCGTCACCACAAACCATTTCAGCACACACCAAGCACAACCACATCTTCAAACTTTGCAGAGGTTTTTAGTTTTGCTGTTCATGCCTTTTGAGCATCTTTTCCTTTTCCCTGGTTGTGAATCTTCATCTATTCTTTCTTCTTGGGTGCCCAAGGGGTTACAGGCTAGCCTGTGAATACCACATGGGAGATTTGGCTGGATTGCACTGATTGTCAAATATGGTGTTATGAGAGACTTTCCTAGGGTTATGAGGTATTCTATTCTAACTGAAATGTTTTTGTTAGCTTTGAATACAATGTGACCATTGAAAGTTGCAATGTTCAACAACTGAAAGAGAGAGAGAGAGAGAGAGAGAGAGAGAGAGAGAGAGAGAGGCCACAATCGTGTCCATCTAGCAACGGTATATTAACCACACATAGCATCAATGACATCTATGCCATCCTACATTCTAGTATGTTGTTATCCTTGTTTTTATTTTGTTATTTTCACTTGTGTCACAGTCAGTTTCATCATCATGATGCATTGACAAAATAAGTAGTACTGATCTGCTTTGTTTTGGTATGTATGAAACTAACATTATGTCTTCCCAACATCCAAATATACATGAGTACTCTTTTCTAGATTTTTTGTCTAAAAACTCAACTGGAATATCAGGCTTATTTTTAAACCTACTAAGAACAGTAATAGTCTTTTCCTGCAAAACATTTTTGATGGCTTGATGAGAAGTAAACCAATAGTATAGTGTCAGATTTCTTACAGGCATGTTACTGGGCCTACAAGATGCAAAACAACATCATCTGCCTTATTACTGACTTTGTACTCTTCTCAATGTTGAGCACTTGCATAGATTTCTCAATGTTTTCCATGCTACATTTTAGAACAAGCCAGGATGAAAACCTTGATCCCATACTTTGCAGGTTTATTTGGGATATACATCCTGAGTCTACACCTGCTTCTGTATAGCATGAGCATTTTGTGCAAAGTAATGTTTGCTGGCAGAGCAAAATATGCATTGCAATTGGAGACAAACATATCAACAATGGATCTTATGGCAGCAAGATTATCTTGTGCTTTTGTTTCTTCCCTCATACAGATGTTTCTGAACTTGATACAAGAAGTAAAAAAACTGAACCTTTTCAGTGATCTGCTTTCTTCAAAGCTTTCTATTCCAATCCCATTTGTATTCCAAAAGTTTTGAGTATTACTTTTACCACCATGGAGTGTTCCAGTTAAGTAAAGTACTTCACCATATGTCTTCAGTTAATCAAAACTTTGTAGCCCTAGCCATCTTCAGGTCACTTGTATATTTGTTTTGAACTAAATCAATATAGATACTATTTGATTCAAGAACAAAATCAATTAATGGGTTGCTAAGAAAATAACTGCCATGTTTCTAACAGTGAATGTACATCCATCACAGCTTGAATACTTCCAGGGAAATGCATGGTAACTATGTTGTGACATCTTGTTTAAACTCATTGTGTGAAACAAGTTTCTCCATTTAGTTGCTCTGTTCCTTCTTTATAGAAGTACATAGATGACATACCTGAGTCAGTTACAGGAGCTGTATTTGAATCAAGAACAGTAGGTGCATCAGTGCTGGTAGATGGCATATCGTCTTCCTCTTCACCAGCACTCATTTCACTATTATCGTCATGGCCATTATTTATTTAGAAGTGTGTGTCCATGTCAGAATCATTTACTTCATTCTCATCTTCATATAAATTCTATTGTTTTCATGGAATGAAATATTTTCTGTTTCCCTTTTACATTATAAACAATTGATAATGATAATTCATTTTTAGGATGTCACAAATACACTCCTGGAAATTGAAAAAAGAACACATTGACACCGGTGTGTCAGACCCACCATACTTTCTCCAGACACTGCGAGAGGGCTGTACAAGCAATGATCACACGCACGGCACAGCGGACACACCAGGAACCGCGGTGTTGGCCGTCGAATGGTGCTAGCTGCGCAGCATTTGTGCACCACCGCCGTCAGTGTCAGCCAGTTTGCCATTCCATACGGAGCTCCATTGCAGTCTTTAACACTGGTAGCATGCCGCGACAGCGTGGACGTGAACCGTATGTGCAGTTGACGGACTTTGAGCGAGGGCGTATAGTGGGCATGCGGGAGGCCGGGTGTACGTACCGCCGAATTGCTCAACACGTGGGGCGTGAGGTCTCCACAGTAGATCGATGTTGTCGCCAGTGGTCGACGGAAGGTGCACGTGCCCGTCGACCTGGGACCGGACCGCAGCGACGCACGGATGCACGCCAAGACTGTAGGATCCTACGCAGTGCCGTAGGGGACCGCACCGCCACTTCCCAGCAAATTAGGGACACTGTTGCTCCTGGAGTATCGGCGAGGACCGTTCGCAACCGTCTCCATGAAGCTGGGCTACGATCCCGGACACCATTAAGCCATCTTCCGCTCACGCCCCAACATCGTGGGGACGAATGGGTACGTGTCGTCTTCAGCGATGAGAGTCGCTTCTGCCTTGGTGCCAACGATGGTCGTATGCGTGTTTGGCGCCGTGCAGGTGAGCGCCACAATCAGGACTGCATACGACCGAGGCACACAGGGCCAACACCCGGCATCATAGTGTGGGGAGCGATCTCCTACACTGGCCGTACACCTCTGGTGATCGTCGAGGGTACACTGAATAGTGCATGGTACATCCAAACCGTCATCGAACCCATCGTTCTACCATTCCTAGACCGGCAAGGGAACTTGCTGTTCCAACAGGACAATGCACGTCCGCATGTATCCCGTGCCACCCAACGTGCTCTAGAAGGTGTAAGTCAACTACCCTGGCCAGCAAGATCTCCGGATCTGTCTCCCATTGAGCATGTTTGGGACTGGATGAAGCGTCGTCTCACGCGGTCTGCACATCCAGCACGAACGCTGGTCCAACTGAGGCGCCAGGTGGAAATGGCATGGCAAGCCGTTCCACAGTACTACATCCAGCATCTCTACGATCGTCTCCATGGGAGAATAGCAGCCTGCATTGCTGCGAAAGGTGGATATACACTGTACTAGTGCCGACATTGTGCATGCTCTGTTGCCTGTGTCTATGTGCCTGTGGTTCTGTCAGTGTGATCATGTAATGTATCTGACCCCAGGAATGTGTCAATAAAGTTTCCCTTTCCTGGGAAAATGAATTCACGGTGTTCTTATTTCAATTTCCAGGAATGTAGTTAGGAAAGTAACTCAGTGATATGATTACACCAAAATAAAAATGGGATCACACAGGCAGAAATTAGTAATGTAAATGTTTGGGCTGAGTCTGGCAGACTCATGCCCTTTTTAGAAGATTGCCAAACATTCTCTAAACAAAGTAAAACCTCATTCACGCTGTGAATGTTTCTCTCAGGTATTTCAGGAAGCTAGTTGAATGCTTGACTAAGGTCAGCAACTATAGGAATATAAATCTAGTGAAAAAAAACTAGTAGGTCCCACAGACCTAGCCTGACCATCCTAGGATTAAGAAAACTTATTTTTTTGTGAAGTATTTATTGTAAGTTTATTGGATAATTATATCATAAGACTACTACATCATTTCTTATCTTCTGTGCTTCTAACACACCCTTCTCCACTATCTCCCCTCCTCTTGCTGTTCAGAAACTGGCAGAGAAAATTTCATTACTGTCAGCATTGTAATGAGCTAACCGATTGGTTGATCGTACCATCAGATCATCAGTTTCATGTACCATCACACCTTAGAATGCCAATACCATTCCCACTAAACAAGTAAAATGTTCTTAATCATCGGCATTTATATAGGTATTCTAGTATTTGTAGTGCATACATTATGTTTCAAATGTACCTCATGTGCTTGTCCTATATCAATTGCTCATCGACATACACAGCAAAGAATTTAATGTTTGAGATTCAGTTCATGAATTCTTAATTTACATTAAGGTTAACAAGGACAGGTTTCTTTGTTATGCAGAAGTTCATGTTTTTCAGTTTATCAATTTAGCTCTGTTGTTTATTGCCTATGTCCATACCATTATAGGCACAACCATTACTTTGGTGTTTATGGTGACTCAGCAATAATTAAAATGTTCCTGTCATCTGTGAGCAGTATTGTTTCTACTAGCATAGCACATTGTGTGTAGCCATTAATTTAAACTTGGAATAATATTGCACCCAAAGCATGGCATCCTCTTTGTTTAGGTATTCTTGCTCTGAGAGATGCTGCCCAATACAGTTAAATGTTTCAGTAATATAAAAGATCTGAATACAATCCATTCTATTTTCTAGATAGGATAGAAACTACTTCCTTACTATCCATGTCATTTTATGCATCAAGTTTCTCCAACAAAATTCCATGGCCCAGTTAGCTAGTTAGTTAGTTGTGTGTTCCATTGATCAATCTCATGGTAACTGTTATGATGTGGAATATGTTAAGTGCATAAGAAATGCACACATGAATGATATTTTTAAGCTTAAAATTTTTATTGCCTACCTCATGCCCTTAAATGACACAAAACACATATATTGTACCTATAGATTTATTTATTCCTATTCCAGAATTCATCTATGGTGTAGAAGGAGTTGTCAAGGAGATATGATTTCAGTGTATTTTTAAAACTGTTACTGCTGTCTATCGGACATTTTATTTCATCTGGTAATATATCGAAAAGTTTTACAGCAGCATATTTTACCCCTTTTTCTGCCAAAGATAGGTTAATGTCACTGTTGTTTTTAAACTGGTACATGTTGTTGAAAACAAATTTCGTTACTGTGTAAATGCAGTGTGAGGCTATTGTAAGAATTCCCAACCTTTTGAAGAAATGCCTACAAGATGTGCAACTATGAGCCCCAACCATTATTCTAACCACTTGCTTTGGAGCAGTGAATACTTTTTGCCTAAGTGTTGAGTTGCCCAAAATATTATTCCATATGACATGAGAGATTTAGAGGATGAAAAGTATGTTAGCTTGCTAACTTCTATATCCTCAAAATTAGGAATAAGTCTGATTGCAAGAGTTGCTGAACCTAGTTGCTTTAGGAGATCCAAAATGTAATTTTCCAATTAAGATTCTCATCTATACGTAACCCCCCCCCCCCCCCCCCCCCCCACCGACCCATGAACTATGGACCTTGTTGTTGCTGGGGAGGCTTGCATGCCTCAGCAATACAGATAGCCGTACCGTAGGTGCAACCACAATGGAGGGGTATCTGTTGAGAGGCCAGACAAACGTGTTTGTTCCTAAAGAGGGGCAGCAGCCTTTTCAGTAGTTGCAGGGGCAACAGTCTGGATGATTGACTGATCTGGCCTTGTAACACTAACCAAAACGGCCTTGCTGTGCTGGTAGTGCGAACGGTTGAAAGCAAGGAGAAACTGAAGCCATAATTTTTCCCGAGGGCATTCAGATTTACTGTATGGTTAATGATGATGGCATCCTGTTGGGTAAAATATTCTGGAGGTAAAATAGTCCTCCATTTGGATCTCCGGGTGGAGACTACTCAAGAGGACGTCGTTATCAGGAGAAAGAAAACTGGCGTTCTACAGATCGGAGCATGGAATGTCAGATCCCTTAATCGGGCAGGTAGGTTAGAACATTTAAAAAGGGAAATGGATAGGTTAAAGCTAGATATAGTGGGAATTAGTGAAGTTCGGTGGCAGGAGGAACAAGCCCTTTGGTCAGGTGAATGCAGGGTTATAAATACAAAGTCAAATAAGGGTAAGGCAGGAGTAGGTGTAATGATGAATAAAAAAATAGGAATGTGGGTAAGCTACTACAAACAGTATAGTGAAGGCAAGATATACATGAAGCCCACTCCTACTACAGTAGTACAAGTTTACATGCCAACTAGCTCTGCAGATGACGAAGAAATTGAAGAATTGTTTGATGAAATGAAAGAAATTATTCAGATACTGAAGGGAGACGAAAATTTAATAGTCATGGGTGACTGGAATTCGGTAATAGGAAAAGGGAAAGAAGGAAATGTAGTAGGTGAATATGGATTGGGGTAAGCAATGAAGGAGGAAGCTGCCTGGTAGAATTTTGCACAGAGCGCAACTTAATCACTTGGTTCAAGAATCATAAAAGAAGGTTGTATACATGGAAGAAGCCTGGAGATACTGACAGGTTTCAGATATATTATATAATGGTAAGACAGAGATTTAGGAACCAGGTTCTAAATTGTATGACATTTCCAGGGGCAGATGTGGACTCTGACCACAATCTATTGGTTATGAACTGTAGATTAAAACTGAAGAAACTGCAAAAAGGGGGGAATTTTAGGAGATGGGACCTGGATAAGCTGACTAAACCAGAGGTTGTACAGAGTTTCAGGGAGAGCATAAGGGAACAATTGTCAGGAATGGGGGAAAGAAATATAGTAGAAGAAGAATGGGTAGCTTTGAAGGATGAAATACTGAAGGCAGCAGAGGATCCAGTAGGTAAAAAGATGAGGCCTAGTAGAAATCCTTGGGTAACAGAAGAAATATTGAATTTAATTGATGAAGGGAGAAAATATAAAAATGCAGTAAATGAAGCAGGCAAAAAGGAAATACAAACATCTCAAAAATGAGATCGACAGGAAGTGCAAAATGGCTAAGCAGGGATAGCTAGAGGACAAATGTAAGAATGTAGAGGCTTATCTCACTAGGGGTAAGATAGATACAGCCTACAGGAAAATTAAAGACACCTTTGGAGAAAAGAGAACCACTTGTTTGAATATCAAGAGCTCAGAAGGAAACCCAGTTCTAGCAAAGAAGGAAAAAGCAGAAAGGTGAAAGAAGTATATAGAGGGCCTATACAAGGGCGATGTACTTGAGGACAATATTATGGAAATGGAAGAGGATGTAGATGAAGATGAAATGGGAGATACGATACTGTGTGAAGAGTTTGACAGAGCACTGAAAGACCTGATTCGAAACAAGGCCCTGGGAGTAGACAACATTCCATTAGAACTACTGATGGCCTTGGGAGAGCCAGTCCAGACAAAACTCTACCACCTGGTGAGCAAGATGTATGTGACAGGTAAAATACCATCAGACTTCAAGAAGAATATAGTAATTCCAACCCCAAAGAAAGCAGGTGTTGTCAGAAGTCAAAATTGCCGAACTATCAGTTTAATAAGTCACAGCTGCAAAATACTAACGCGAATCCTTGACAGGGAGCAAAAGGCTTTTTACAATTTGTACAGAAACCAGATGGCAGTTGAAAGTCAAGGGGCATGAAAGGGAAGCAGTGGTTGGGAAGGGAGTGAGACCGAGTTGTAGCCTATCCCCGATGTTATTCAGTTTGTATATTGAGCAAGCAGTGAAGGAAACAAAAGAAAAATTCGGAGTAGGTATTAAAATCCATGGAGAAGAAATAAAAACTTTGAGGTTCGCCGATGACATTGTAATTCTCTCAGAGACAGCAAAGGACTTTGAAGAGCAGCTGAACGGAATGGATAGTGTCTTGAAAGAAGTATATAAGATGAACATCAACAAAAGCAAAACGAGGATAATGGAATATAGTCGAATTAAGTCGGGTGATGCTGGAAGAATTAGATTAGGAAATGAGACACTTAAAGTAGTAAAGGAGTTTTGCTATTTGGGGAGAAAAATAACTAATGATGGTCAAAGTAGAGAGGATATAAAATGTAGATGTTAAATTTCATCACTGCTGTGTTTACAAAATATGCCAAATTGTTAGGATGAAGTATCATACCTTCTTTTTTTCCTTCTTTGTATTAAATTATTTTTTGGTTACTTGTTATGAGTGTCCTGTGGACATCACTCCATACTGTTAATTGACTTGAATATAATGAAAATGAATTTCAGTTATTGTACCTAGAAAACTTGCATTTGCCTATTGTTTATACACTATGTCAGATTTTGCTCCTGCTGTTTAAGACTCAGTAAAGGCAATAATGTCTGTTGTTAATTACTGACAAATAGAAATACTGCATTCTGTTTTGCTTACTTGCTTTTATTGCCTACATTCTTACTGAGGTACACTTTATTACAAATCTGTTTGTTATACAAATCTGTTTGTTATACTGAAAGTAAAGTAAGAAGTTTTGGTCATTCTGTGTTTTCTTAATAGGCCTGATATACTTGAAATTTCAGTGCATTTTCTGTTATGAATAGTCATCCTACTCCTGGACTATCCAACTGAATATTTCAGGAAATGTTTAACCAAATATTTCTTTGAATTATGTAATGTACTTGCACATTTATACATTCATGTCTATTACATTCTGCACTCCTTCTTTCTGCCTTTGACTAAAAAGTATATAAGGTGGGTAGAGGTAGTGCCCATAATATTAGACTTCATTATATGGATAAAATAAGAGAACCAGTGCTAAGTGATACTAAACCTGCCCTATGTTATGAAAACAGATCACTGTGCATCATAAGAGAAAGAAACATCGAGCAGCACACAGATCACCTACTGCCCCCCCCCCCCCCCACCTCTGCAAACACACAGAGTTCTTTCTGTGTATTAGTGTGCCCCTCAGTGCTTTCTCTGTCTAGTGAACACCAGCTTGTCCCCGTGTGCTTTTTTTTCCTCGCTGTGGGATCTATTGACCATGGCTTTTAATCTGATTAGGTACTGTTGATAAAAGCCTTATGGATAGGAAACTATATAGGATGGCACTGAGGAGAGCAGCTTGTCAAAATTCCATGACAGCCCAAAGCTTTTACTACATAGGTCAGTTGGGAGATGCTGTTCTTCGCTAATGATTGCAACTTGAATATTCATATTCTGTGGCAGATTGAGTGTATGCCCATGATTTGTACTTGACCCGAAAGAAATTTGTCAATATGGAACTCTTGTCTAAAATTTACATCTCCTTGCTTCAGTTTGTACTGTCTGGTCAAGAGGTAGGGATCAGAAAGTTCACATATTTGAATGCAGGACACAGCAGATCTGAGGTAAGTCCAGCTAGATATAATGAATCATATATTAAAGGTTTGTACATAACTTGACATTGTAAAGACACCAGAAAAGTTTAAGGAGCTCCTTAGATTGTTATATACCTCCGCAATAATGATGCTTTACAACTGACATATGTTTGAATAGAAATAATTCTAAATACGCTCTGCAACAGCCAACGTAGAAGCTGTAACTTACCAAACAAAAGCATTGGTATGTTGATAGAGACGATATAAACAATAAAAAACACACAAACACTCACACAAATTTCAAGCTTTCACAACCCAAGGTTGCTTCATCAGGAAAGAGGGAAGGACAGGGAAAGACGAAAGTATGTGGGTTTTAAGGGAGATGGTAAGGAGTCATTCCAATCCCGGGAATGGAAGGACTTACCTTAGGGGGAAAAAAGGACAGGTATACACTCGCACACACACACACACATATACAGGCACAAGCAGACATATCTTTTTGCTGTACAAATTGTCTTGGTAAACTGTTTGTCTGTGGACCACATCTGCAGATTTATTATCTGAATTAAGACAGTAATATTTGTTGTGGTGTAGAGACAATTTTCTTATTAAACTTGTTCAATACTGCCGTATATTACATTGCCTGATCTTGATAATGCTTCTTAGTGGATAAGTTACTTATGAGAAGCATTCAGTGTGAAAGAAGATCTCTGAATACTTTTTGTCATGTCCTCAAAATTGTTTGTGCTTACAAGCAGATGACTGCCTTGATTTTATTTTTTCAGATATAATTTAATATTTTGTGCTTGAGATCAAAAATGTTCTTGTTAGTGTGGTGATTTCTCTCCTTAATGAGCTTCCAAGCAGAAATATCTACATTCCAAATAGTTTTTACATTGTCTGCTGTATATGAAATTGTACTGTAATTGTACTACTAGGGATGTGTGTTATGATCCAGTAAGCATCCACGCATTAAAAAATAAATAAAAAAATTAGCACAGTATTTTCGCAATTTCATCTTGTGCTTTTGCCTTAGTGACAGGTGCATTTCCATGGGTTTTTGTACTCCACTATCACCAGTCTGTATGTACCACCAGAGGTTCGACATCCTGGTAGCTACCTTGCAAATGACTGGGAACACCCACTGAAAAACCAGCCACATTGTGCATGCCTGCATTTAGTGATGCAGCACTCTAAATTTGCCAAATATTCAGCAGGCATATAACCTGCAACAAGATCATCCAGACATTTTGTACATGAAGGGACTTTTGCTGTCAATTATTCCAGCAAACATTGAAAAATATAAGAATCTGAAGTGCTTCTCAATGTTAGTCTTTGAAACCGGAGCAAAATACTTGTCCTGTGGTAACCGTAAGTTTGCCACGCATAAATCAGTCTTTTCAAAGAATCTGCCTGATTCCAATCTGTCCACTAATTCTTCCAGTCTTAGGAGAGTAAATGAATTCACAACAGTTTGTTGGTTTACTGTTGATTAGAAACCAGCACACAGATGTAAACTTCCGGATGGCTTCTTTAATATGACCAAGTGGGATGCCTGCTGAGTATCAGAAATGGGTTGTATCACCCCACTGTCTTCCTTTTGTCACCATTCCTGAGCAACCTACTCACATATAGCATAGGAGACAGGCCAATCGTGATAAAATTATCATTACACATTGTCTCTAACAGTAATGTGCACGTCAAGATCTTTAGCTCTTCCCAGTCACAGTTCAAAACGTTCACTGCACTTACTGCACAACTGAGAAACATTCACATGAGGGAATGAATCACTAATTTGCATAACATTGCCACTTATACACAGATTGAAGAAAGCTAATCCACAAATGTTTACACTGTTTCTAGAACATAGAACATGAAATGAAGCACTCCTTATGACACCACAAATAGTTTCTGGTGAACTACACATGCAAAGTACTGATATTTAGTACCTGTTATATGTAGACTAACCAGAAGAGGACTCCTGTAGCTGTGGGGTGCTGATCATTTCACAAGTATCTTTACTGATGAGGAAAAAAAGATGGACCAATTGAATTTCTAAACTGAAATTTGATTGTATTTTGAGCCAAAATTAACTGTAAAAGAAAATTGGTTCTTCTGTCTGTGGACTACAGCACAATGATTCTGCAAAGCAGAAATGCTGGTGGGGGTTGAAGTGGTACAAACAGGGATGATGAAAAAGGACTGGTGATGTTCAGGAAATGAGAGGAGTTTCGAAAAGTCACCCAGAACCTGTTGTTAGGGGAGACTTCACAGACAGGATGAGAAGGGAACACTGGTCATTAGGGACTGCCCCAGATCAGATTAGAAGCCTGAGTGCTTTGAGGTGGAAGATATGGTCAAAAGCAAGACAGAGATTACACTCAAAACACCGTGCAAGCTTTCATAAGACTGGAATGCTAAACACATTGTATGTTATAGAGGTGAGGTGGGAGAAATATACAGATCATAAAATATAATATATAGAACATTAAAATACAGTGAAGGAAGGAATTGTTACTAAGAAGGAATACTGAGACCACAGAAACTGATGAAAATTATTGGCAGGTGAATGACGAATGGTGGTGGTGGTAGTAGTAGTAGTAGTAGTAGTAGTAGTAGTAGTGGTAGTGGTAGTGATGGAGTGCATGGACAAGGCTCACTGCAGGGAGGGTCACAGGGGTGGGAGCCATAGGGTATGGAAATAGATGCAGAAGGAGCACAGGATCTGATCAGGAAATGTGGAGAAGTGAAGGGGGGGAGGGGGGGGGCATCATTGATTCTCACCACTCACTTGACCTTAATTTACTTCAGTTTCTTCTTAGTAACTATTTCTTTCTTCACTATCTTTTATTTTCTGACCCATTTATTTTTCCCCACCACTGACCTCTACCACTCTTATTAACTCTTGCATGATGTTTCATCAGTAATCTATGTCTTGCTTATTACCACATCTTTCACATCTAAGCACTCATGTTTTCAAATCCTGTCTTATGTAATCTTTGCTTATGTAATCTTTGCTTTTCGTCTCATCCAGTAATCCTCTCCTGACCAGGGTCAACTTTTCCAAACTCCCCACATTTTCTAAACTTTTCCAGGCCTTTTCTTTCATCACTCTTCCTACCCCTTTAACCATCCTTCCAGAAGAAGGAGCCCCTGTCTCCAAAAGCTTGCAAATTTCATTAAGCCTTATACGTGTGTGTTCTGCTGCCACAACTTGATAAGTAGATCTTCTTACCAAGTTGATAAGTAGGGTATCAACAATATCCTTTATTTTCGTCTCACTTATGCATTTACAAAATAAATAAATAAAAATAAAAATCTAGTAAACTTAGTTTCAGAACATGCCTCATATTTTTGGATAATTAGTTCTTGAGGGATATTAAGATTATTTATTGTTGGTCTCATTGACCCATATGTCACATCTATGAGGTGTTCCAAAACATTAGGCACAGATTTGAGTACAAAGATATAGCAAACTGGTAAGACTGATGATCAGCAATTTGACATCACCTCTCCTTCCCTTACCAGCTAAATACTGAAGGTCAGAATTTCATGCTTACGTCTTATCTTAATTGCTTTATCTCAGAATTTAGTGCCAATAGAAAGGAATGTGCTAGTGATGTTGACTATGGAGACATGTTGTTACCATAATGATCCAATTTAGGAAGCATTTTTTTCTGTAACACACATTTTTTTTAAAAAAAAGATATCTACTTCTTGAAAGATATTATGGCTACCAGTCATTTATTTTTGATGTCGTTTGCATCCATGCCACATCTGCATGGTATTCAAAGACATTAGGCACAGAGTGTGAGTGCTTAGAGGTAGCAAGCTAGTAAGACTAGTGATCAGTAGCTTTACACCACTGCCTCTCCTCCTCTTGCAGGACAATTACTGACAGTGAGGATTTCATCCACTACCAGGAATGTAAGTAACTTATATCTGAGTTTACTGCTACCATACAGGCTTACATTTGTGATGTTTTATATGAAGGTGAGAGATACTACAATGGAACTACTTAAGAGGACATACTTTTCTGCATGTCCTTTGGGATTAAATGTGACCAATCATTGAAACAAAAAATCAAGTCATTGATAGGTACACACAAAAACAATGAAAAACTAGCTATCTTTAGGAGTAATAATTTTTTTGAGCTAGTGTACCTATGCCCCCGCATGTGGGCCTTTTGAATAGTGCCAGTGGTGCATTCAGCAGTTGGACTAAGTTGGTGTGCAGTTTGTGTTGAGTGGCGTGGGTAAAATGTGAGAGATGTGGGGGTGATCAGGAAAGCTATTCAGAGTGGGTGGCTAGAGGCTCAGAGGGAGGCAGGCAGTTGTTTGGCTAGGGATGAGTGGCAGGTACATAGCCACGACATGTGGTGGGGATCAGTGCTTGCAGAAGGTAAAGTGGGGATATGAACTGGGAGGGAGTGACATAATGAAGGGAGGGGAAACTGTTTGGTCTAGGGTGCAGGGCAGTGGATTACTAGAGACTGAGACAGGGATGATTGCAGGGCTGAAGGAACTCTGCTGCAAACATTGCACAGCCTATCAACTATATGTTACTACCAACTAGCTGTCCACAAATATTACTAGCCACTGTCAAACTGTCTGCTATCACTTGGTGGCACAACATGCAGCTGGGCACAACCTTCTCAATTTCAGTGGTTGCTTTGCTCACAAGGCCATCTGGGTCCTTTCCTCCACATCAGTTTCTCTGAAGCACAGTGACAGGAGTTACACTTGGGACACATCATTCACTCCTGTAATCATCCTGCCCTTAATCCCTAATAACCCACTGTCTCCACACTCTTCTCCCAACAGTTTCCCCTTACTCTATGCTGTCACCTTCCAAACTCATGTCTCCAAATCACTATGCACTGTGCATCAATCAATCTCACAGCCTCCTTCCCCTCTCTACTTTCATAAACGTTACCCATTTCAGCACTACATAGTCTACTTGCCCAGATGTGATGTGAAGTGGTTTGTGCATATTGACATCTCCTTTTTTGTCAGTGCTCTCATTTAATCCAAAAATGTTTTTTGTAACATGTATTTCCTAATTTTTTTTTGAATAGTTAGTTCCTGAAAGATATCATGATTAACATTAATTTATTTCTTAATTTGTTTGAGCCCAAACCACAGCTAAGTATCTGCTCCAGTGATGAATCCCTCAGTAATTACACCAATAACCTGACCAGTGCTTTCCTCTCCCGCAACTATCCTGCAGACATTGTTCACAAACAGATCTCCCAAGCAATACATTCCTCCCGGTCCAACAACAATGTTCCTACCCCCAAACCACACAGAAGCATCCCCTTGTCACCCAACATTATCCTGGCTTTGAATATATCAACAAGTTACTCCGCCAGGGATATGACTTTCTCACGTCAAGCTCTGAAATGAAATCATCCCTTGACAATATTCTCCCCACAACACCCAGAGTTGCCTTTCGTCATCCCCGTAACCTCCGTAACATCCTTGTCAAACCCTACAATATTCCTAGACCACCTTTACCCAGCGGTTCCTACCCCTGTAACCGACCCATGCATTCCCCCACAACCATCTACTCCAGCCCACTATTGGTAAAACAAATAATTTAAGGCAGGGCCACATGTGAAACAACAAAATGGTTTAAATGCCTCTGAGCATTATGAGACTTAACATCTGAGGTCATCAGGTCCCTAGAACTTAGAACTACCTAAACCTAACAAACCTAAGGACATGACACACATCCATGTCTGAGGCAGGATTCGAACCTGCTACCGTAGCAGTAGCGCGGTTCCATACTGAAGTGCCTAGAACCACTCGGCCACACCAACGAGCGTGAAAGAACACGTATCATTTATCAGCTAACATGCCTGCACTGCACAGACTTTTACATTGGTATGACGACAACTGATCTGGCTGAGTACATGAACGGTCACAGACGAACTGTCCGCCTAGGAGATGTCCAATACCCAGTAGCAGAGCATGCACTCCAGCATAATTCTAGGGATGTAGGAACGTGCCACACTGTATGGGCCATTTGGCTTCTCCAACCCAACATCAGTCCCTTGGAACTGTGGACATGGGACGTTGCACTCCAACACACCCTTTCATCCCACCATCCCCCTGGACTGAAACTACATTAACCAACTTCACTCCCATTTACTCTTTAGTCTTCTCCTCTTTCCCTTTTCTCTTTAGCCATTCACGCATCTTTTCATCCTATTTCATCCTACATAGTTGTGTTTACCTTTATACTATATACCTCTTTACTTCTCTATGCATCCTATTTGGTTTGATGCTGGCACAGTACTTACAGTAGAATATCTTTGGCTTCCGTCAATTAGGCACAAAATGTTACTACTTCGAAATAGTAATCTGGTGAGATCAGAATGTTTGCAACAGCATTTCTATTTCCCAAATAATGACAATGATAAATTCATCCTCTATAGGATTGTAACCACTTTCTATGAGTCTGATGATTAAATGATTGTAATAACTGAATTCTCAGGTGTGGCTGTTAATTCTGAACTAGGATATGTCATGGAGGCAACCTGGCATATCCTGATAATTTGCATGATTCACACAGGAATTTGATGCTACATTTGGAGTGCCTGCTTCCATGCTGTGATTTCATCCCCAGGGTGATGTAAATGCTGGAGGATAAATAGAAACACGTTATACACCACAGAAGCCACCAGCATTGCCTCAGTTTGTGGATGAAATCAATTACAGTCAGCTGCTCTATTTTCTTCAAGCAACATTCCTGAGTGGAAGAATACATTGATGTAAGTACCAAGAAGAGGGCTTACACATAATGTGACTATAAAAAAGGTTTTTAAACTACTTAATAATGTGATATTCAGCAAGACAATGGATAATTTGAATAACTGCCACAAAATTCACATAGTAAAGAAATGGTAGTGGCATTATAGTGCAAAGTATTATATCACCAGGCCTAATTTTAAATCAGCCTCTACTTTTAATGAAGCATTCGTTGCTCTGGACATGGCACTGTTTCAACAGACTTCACAAAACCTTTTTATGTCAGTATGTGTATACTGGACCAGTCCAAATTCCACTTGGACTAGTTTCACTATGAGTTTGTGAAAACTCATTTTGCACATCCAAAATGTCCGACTTCACTATGGAGGCATTGGAAGTGGAACAGAAAGGTGAAGTGCAGCTTTTATCTTTGTAATGAGACCCAGGACGTGAAATTTAATCCCAAATGTCTGTTGTTTATGACAAACACAGTATGTCATGTTATGTCTTTGCACTGAATAAACAATTTCAAGAATATTGAGTGACACTAAAAGACATGTCTTTGCACTGAATAAACAATTTCAAGAATATTGAGTGACACTAAAAGACAGCCATTGGCCAGGAGAGGCTCATTCTGTCATTACCACTTCCATCATTGCTATGATGGATGCTGCCACCTGGAACAGTATCACTGTGAGGATTTTTGTTTCTGGTCACATATTGTCACAGGAGATGAATCGTAGCATCATCATTTTGAGCCAGAGAGCAAGTATAAGAGCCAACTATGGAAGCACTACTTAAAAATCGTAAGCCATGCACTTTAGCTCTGGGATGGTGATGATATACATTTTCTTTGACTGTTAGGTCCTGCTGCTGATTGACTTTCTAGAACATGGTGCCATGAGAAACATATCTTTTCTGCTGAACAAGTTTTCACAGCTCTTAAGGTATGCATTTTAGATCCTATGTTTCAAAAAATGTGTGTGAATTCCTAAGGGACCAAACTGCTTAGGTCTTCTGTCCCTGGACTTACACACTACTTAGTAACTTATGATAAGAACAGCGGGAGGGGCTGAGCAGTCCATGACATTACACCTCAAACCACGTGGCCATTCTGCACAGTGATCCTATGTTTACTAGAATTTTTTTTCTTGTTTTGGTCCCAAATACGTCCTCCAAAAAATGAAAAGGGGACAGCTTGCAGTACAACTGATGCATTTTGTACTATCAAGGATAAGCAAATGCACTTATCTCTTAAGATATATATTTAGGGCCTTCGTTTGCTTGACCTTTTTTTTTCTTGGTTTGGTGTAAGGAACCTGACCCTAATGTCTGTTTGTTTGGGACACCCTATATATATACAGGGAGGAGCAAATAAGAGGGGCTGGGACAAGTGGATATAACTGGATGCAAATGTATGTATATAACCACTTCTCTGACACACACACACACACACACACACACACACACACACACACACACACACACACACACACACACAAACACACACACACCATGTGTACACCCACCACATGAATCACAATGGTTCCAAGCATAGAGTGAGTGGAGCAGTGCAAAGGAGATGATGGAACTCGCAGTCGAGTAGCAGGTGTTCCTTGTAAAAAGTTACAAGACAACAACATAGTCGTGGAAATGGTTGGTCAGTTGTTTGGAAGTTAAATGGTGTCAAAGTGCCAGCAAAGAATACCATGGAACACTTACCCTGAAAATGGCATCAGAGAGGATTTGTTTTAAACAAGTCAAAAAACATATCAAAACATGCCCACATGCCACAAAATGTGACTGCAGTTCACCAGAAAATGCTTGAGAGTCCTATCAAATCAACCTGATGCCTGTCACAAGAGATGAGCATATCACATCAATCATTCACACAAATACTCCACCTGGACTTTCACATGCATCTCTAATAAATGCCTGTTGTTCACGCATTAAAACCAGCAGCTACTCCTCAGCACCTCCAGCTTCATGAGTGGATGTTTACTCAAATAACAATGAATGGCTAGGAGATGGATCTGTTCTTTATGTCTAATGAAGCCTAGTTTCACATGGGTGGTTACATCAACTCACAGAATCACAGGTTCTGGTCAGTAGAGAATCTGCATAAGTTCCACAAAACACCACTGCATGATCAGAAGATGGGAGTTTGGTGTGCAGTATCTGCACGACACATTATTGGTTCCAATCAGGTGCTGATTTCAGTGCTTTAGTTTGACAATATTTGTGGAAGCATTAACAGAAAAGAAAAAGACCTACAGTTACCACAAAAAGGGTGGAGCAACTGCCCTTACAGCTGGCCAAACCTTGTAGCACATTTACACAATCTTCATGTCTGTGGGAGTTGTTAGCAGAGGTCATTCTGGTCACAGCCATAGCTGGCAATTCATGTCACCTCATCTGTCAATGTGCAATACTTTGTGTGGGGAACCGTCAAGTGTAAGGTGTATTCCAACAACCCTCATGTTCTTCAAGAACTGCAACAGATCTGCAGAAATTTCAGGAGGCCAGATTTGATCTGCCTTCAGCAACTTACTAAATAGGGCCAAAAAGTGGCAAGAGATGAATGGTGGTCCCTTTCAACATTTAATGTAGTCAGGTTAATACTGTGTTTCCACTCCTCTGCTATATTTCTTTGTATCCCGGAACTCTGTTCTCTAGGTCGCTTTTATTTGCCCCACCCCATTTGTTTGACTATGTTGAAACAAGTCACTATGAAAGGAGCAGTAGACATGAGTACAGAAAATGGGAATAAATGCAATTTGCAATGAGCTGTGTGGTCACTGCCAGTTCTACAGACATATGGAAGACATTGGCAAAAACACAGCATTGACAATGTATGATGATAAATTTCTACACTTTCCATACTTAGCGTATCTAAATTCATACCTGCACATGTACTGTGAGGAACGGTCAAATAAAAACTGAACATCCAGCACAGTGGGACCATGAAATGTCTCCATTCATAGCTAATGACATTCATCCCAATGGGTGATGAGACAATCAAGTTATGTTTCATAGAACTGTGGTCGCCACTGACAGATCTACAAACACGCCCACCCTTGTACTTCCTCATTCAACAGAAACTTGTGTACAAACCTGTCTTTTGCCAGGTCGCCAAATAAAGGAAAATCACACAGTGAAAGATCTAGGCTGCACAGAGGATGTTGCAGTGTATCCAAATCGACCAAATCACTTAGGCAGAGCCTTTGTTCCATTGGCAGCATTGGGGTGGCTTAATTGTACAACATGGTGTTTCTGTCCAACAGAATCATGACAGGCCAAAGGCAAATTGCAAACCCAATAGTGGAAACATCCCACATCTACCCTGTTCAGAAATTGAAAGCTCTTCACACAAGTTCCAGTAAGGTCACGATGACTTCCTCCTTTGCTTACAGTGGTCCTGAATTCATAAGGTTTCTTGACCGTGGAACCACAATCAATTTGGAGTGCTTTGAAGACACTTCACAGAAACTGCTATACACCATAAAGTCAAAATGACTAAGAATGCCATCAGATGTAATCATCCTGTAGGACGATATTGTCCACCCCATAGTGCCATTCAGACTAAGGCTACACTTTAGCAATTTTGTTGGGAAACACTGCAGTACCCTCTGTACAGCCCAGATCTTTCACCATGTAATTTTCTCATCTTTGGCGACCTCAAGGAGGACATATGTGAACGCTGGTTTCAGTTGGATGAGGAAATGCAAGAAAGGGTATGGTTGTGGATCCATCAGTGACCAAGCACATTCTGCAAACCTGGAATTGATCGTCTCTTCTCCAAACAGGACAAATGTCTTAAGGCATGAGGTGATTACTTTTCAATGCAACTATCATGGAGCCCCGTTGTGGCGGCTATTCGGTCTTCATTTGATTCTTTCTTGTAGTATTGGTAGTAGTGGTGGTAGTAATAGTAGTAGTAGTAGTAGTAGTAGTAGTAGTAGTAGTAGTGAGTGGTCTGTCAGTGTATAAGTTGTAGTTGCTTCTTCAGACCCAGCAGGGGGAATGGGCGTTGAGCAGGGAGAAACCAGCGAGTATAGGAGGGGAAGTTTATTCAGATATGTCATCAGATCAGTGTGAACAAGCTGAAACCAATTACTACGAAAGCCTGCTCAATCTGACCAGTGGATGTTGGGAATGTTAGCGTCGAGGGCGGCCTGATGCCCATCCTGTCACTGCTCCTTCTGCCTGGGACGGAATTTATGTAAAAATGTCTCTGAGCACTATGGGACTTAACATCTATGTCCATCAGTCCCCTAGAACTTAGAACTACTTAAACCTAACTAACCTAAGGATAGCACACAACACCCAGTCATCACGAGGCGAATTTATGTATCCCAGCTGTGTCCGTCCCGTGTTATCCTATCCAGAAAATCGAAAACGTGTTTGCAGATCCATGTAACTTAGGCCTGCACGGGTACCAACCCAGTATTGACCAAGTCGGATGTGGGAGGCCGCCTAAAATCCACATCCAGGGTGGCCGCCACATCGGCCCTCATCAGATTCCATCCAGGGCTACTGCGTCTCCCAGATCCTGTATGCGGTGTGCTAAAGAGCTTAGCTATCTGGGCGGGTCTTCAGAGCCATTCAGCATTTCAGTTTAAACAATGCTGGCCATAATTTCAAACCAATTCTGGCAATGGTAATTTTCCATACTGCCATCGAGGCCTCCTTTAACATTCCTCAGAGTAATTTTTAACCACTCTGAAATTCCAAATTGTTGCATTTTTCCACACCTCTTGCAGTTGACATTGTCAGCCACTTTTTTTTTTTGGTGATGATTTGGAGTATTTTTGTTTCCTTAAAACAGATCTCCCGTCTATAGGTAAGTAAACGTTAGAGCTCGAATGATTCAGACTTTACGACAAACGCTTGAATTCTGTCAGTATCGCTGGTCAGGGTGGCCGAGCGGTTCTAGGCTCTACAGTCTGGAACCGCGCAACCGTTACGGTCGCAGGTTCGAATCCTGCCTCGTGCATGGATGTGTGTAATGTCCTTAGGTTAGTTAGGTTTAAGTATTTCTAAGTTCTAGGGGGCTGATGACCTCAGAAGTTAAGTCCCATAGTGCTCAGAGTCATTTGAACCATCTGTCAGTACCTATCTCCAACTTTTGAAACCACGCAGAAATTCTTTAGCAAACATTGGTGGAGTGTTATTCCTGGAGGAAACGGTATTGCAGAGAGAGATGGTTTTGCCATAAGCTGAAGTCTGTTCTCAGGGTTCGTCTGAAGAGGATCAGACGCCAAGACTGTCAGTGTATTTGAACCTCCTCGTTTTCTGTTAGGGTCTATCCTTTCGGCTTTTCCTTTCTCTGCCAAATAATTCTTGTAATTGAACCAAATCTAGTCAAGGACCAGAAGAGTCTAAGGAAAGTAATTACAAGTAATAAACATCATTGTAGTAATATTAAATTGTATTGAGATTAAACAACATAGGGATTATAAAGAAATTGTTTCTCAGTAAATAAAATACCAAATGCTTTCACAAAGGAAACTTAAGTTTCTGTTAGAGCGAGGTGACTTTTACTAATTTTTCAATCTAGATTACAGTAGGTGGTTATAGACCCTATTTAAAGTGCCGCTACTCTCAGAGGTCCAATGTGGGCTGCAATTATGGTCCGACAGCGAGACTCTGTAGATATTGTAATGCGTTAATGAGGAACCGATTTACTCTGGAAAAGTTAGTTCCAATTTTGGCCACCAGGTGCAAAGCTAGCGCGGTAAATTTAAGAAAGGCGAATAGAAATTAGGAATGGGACGTGTGCAGAAAGCCTCAAACATGTGAGAAAGGAATAATGTTTATTTTATTATTAACCGCCATTTACACAGTTTGTTCAATATGAGTACTGGACACGGCGACGAGATGCTATACAGCGCCAGATTTGCACCTAGTGGCCAAAATTGAAACGAATTCTTTTTCCAGCGTAAATCGGTTCCGCATTAATGAATTAGCGCACCTCCGAAGTTGAGCTACCATGTGATACTTACAGCCGGTACTGGACCTCTGTGAGCAGCTGCAGTTTAATTATATTGATCTGATACATAGGACTCTCATATTAGGCACGCAAGGTCTATCTATCTATCGCTTGTGCCTTAATCCCACAGTTATGCATGGTAAGAATCGTATTTGGCAAGGTTAATGTTAAGGGTAGGCCGGACGCTCTTCCTGCCGCCTGCCTGTAATCCCCTCCCCTGGACAGAATTATTGTATCCCAGCAGTCTGCGTGTAGTGTAATCCATGGAAGAGTGTGAACTTGTTCAAATGTCTGTGAGTCGTGTAGCTGAGGCGGGGCGTGGAGACCAGCCCAGTGTTCACTTAGTGGGATGTGGAAAACTGCCTAAAAACCACATCCAGGCTGGCCGGCACACCGGCCCTCGTCGTTAATCCACCAGGGAGATTCAATCCAGGGCTGACGTGCCTACCTGAGTCCAGGAAGCAGTGCATTAGCCCTCTCGGCTAATCTGGTGGGTGGGTATTAGGCATGCAAGGTAACCGATATATTTTGTAGACCATAACTCTACAACGCTGATATGCCGACAGGCGTAATATCGTATTATGAACTTGCCATTTGGTGTTGCTTGTAAGACAACTAGGTCAGCTCTTACACAGGGAAAGGCACATGGATCGAAGTATATCTGTCTTGTTGTTAAGAACTAATTCATGTCCTTCGTGCGTTTAATATGGTTTCGATCGATATTCTATTAAGAAATGTGGCATTGTGATGGTACGCTCTTACAACTGCAGGACAGCTCAGTCGCGTGACGTCTTCAGAAGCTCAATTGTAGCTCGTAGAAGAATTTTCAGTGATCAGAATTTCAGTTCTGAGATGAGTAGTTACAGCTTTCAAAAGGCAGTTAGACCCCTGTCTCTCATGTTTCAAGGCTTTGGCCTGGCTCCCATTTTCAGTGACAGCATAAATATTCTACTGTGGGATATTAGCCTCTCTTCAAAGAGACGTTCTGGCTATCCTTATCTCTAATATGGCTTATCTGTATAGTTGCCGCAGGTCTTTACTGTAGTTACATGGAAATACGACAACTTCTACGTTTAGAAGGCATCCCAGTACCAATTTGCGCCGTAAATTTGCTATATCCTTTACGTAATTTCCTGGAACCAGCCACAATTTTAAGCAAGTGTCTATTCTCTATACACCAATTCGTAAATGCTTTTAAATGTCGGACCGTTAAGTTTGCTCGCAGGCTATTTCGTCGTACACCGCCCTCTATCAGCCTTCTTTATTAGTTTCCAAGTTTTGATCACTGTTTAGCGCTTTCAGTTCTTCGAAATCGTGCTAGTGATAGTCGATCGGGTGATCATCATCTGTGGCCAGCTGTTAAGGTGTACCCGGCCACCATTGCGTAGCGAGGACGAACTGGAGGATCTGCCGATGCGCGCTGGACAGCCGGGGCAGCCGGAGGCGGCGCGGGTGGAGGTGAGGCGTCTGCAGCCTGCCAGGATGACCCTCCGCCACTTTGTCCACCTCTGCAGTCTCCAGTTCCGACCAGCTTTGCTACTGGGCATCTTTGAAGATTTCTTTGTCACAACTTCTTTGATTTATTGGCTGACACTCTTGTTAAATGAACCTAAGCACTCACAGTTGAATGATTGGATCAGATCCAGTGTTACTGTGTGGTGACTATCATCCCGTGCCGCCAGCTGGTGGTCTGCTGGGTGTGTTCCTCGGCAGCCGAGAGCTCCGATAGAGCTGGTGTGTTGCTGTCCAGAATGCAGCTGCTGCTGCGTCCCGGCCTAGCAGTGGACATTCTGCAACTTCCAGTGGGGAGACTGCGCGTTTCTGCTACGGGGTTTTGTGATATCAACCTTCAGCTCGTTAAGAATTTCCTTAGTACTGTAGCCGCCTACGTGGTTATCTTTATTCAGTTTTACGCTTATGGTAGAGTATAGAATTCTATATGTATTTAGTCTCTTTTTTTCGTATGAAAGAAGAGTACAGTAAGATTGTAGGAGTAGCAGACTCGTTCGTCCACAAATAAAATATGCAGAGAAACATATAGTTTGGTTTCAGTGGCTGGAACTTAGCGGACAAAATACTGTCGCCACCATCTTAAATCCTAATTGGGACAAATACAGTGAGGTGACAAACGTCGTGGGATAGCGATATACACATTAACAGGTGGCAGTAGTATCGTGTAGGCTACACAGGGTATAATTGGACATTGCATTCGCGGAGCTATCGTTTGTACCCAAGTGGTTGACGTGAGAAGATTTCCGTCGTGATTATAGCCGGACGACGGGAGTTAAGAGGCTTTCAGTGCGGAATGGTAGTTGGCGCTAGACGCATGAGACATTCCCTTTCAGAAATAGTTAGCAAATTCAATATTACGAGATCCACAGTGTCAAGAGTGTGCCGAGAACACCAAATTTCAAGTATTATCTCTCACCATAGGCAACGCAGTGGCCGACGGCCTTCACTCACAGACCGGGGACAGTGTGGAGAAGTATATAACGGTGAGACTTGTAAGGCCCATAGCAATGCGCATACGAGAACATAAGCGCTACATTCGTCTGGGTCAGCACAACAACTCTTCTTGGGCTGAACACCAAGATGACGGCAAGAAAATCATCTTTAACGAAACTTGCGTACTGGGTAAGCAGCTGGCTTTGACGAAACGTAAGATCTGAGAAGTCGTAGGAATAATAAAACACCCTAAATGCAAGAAAAGAGAGAATGGTTACAAGCTTGCCCCATCCCAGCTGCCAGCTTCGACTCCAACAGGCCGCACCAACATCGCGCGAGGGCTACTGGCTGGATAAAAAATAGTAGCTGCCGCCGCAGGGCCTGCGTCTAGCAAGAGGAAAACTGCTCCGTGCACCTCATTCGCTCATCAGCACCAGTCATAGCAAAGAATGCAAGAAGGAATAGATAAAAGCTGATCCCACTCCCTGCAAGACACCAAAATTCCGTTCCTTCTGCCTCAGGCGATCAGTCACAGTCACGACCTTTTAAAATTATGTCATGCTTAGTGATCGGGAATGGGAAACTATAAGCGATTCTGCACAGCTTAAGCACGTCAGTAGACCCAGAAGAAAGCCGCTATAATCGTGGCCGAAGCGTTGGTTTCTCCAGTATTTTTTTTTTTTTTTTACATTATGACGTTGTATGATACTCAGAAAATATTTATGTCAACTGACTCAGCCGGGGAACTCTACGCACTTATAACGACAGGAATTGCTGGTGTCAGAGAAAGCTAGTTCACCTCAACCATTTTCAGAGAAGGTGGAACGCAAAGCTCCATCTTTTGAAACAGCTAAATGACACAGAAATGGAAAAACAGGTCACGGGTCTCTTCAAATGGTGGGAGGCATAGCGTACACCGAATGCCCAATGAGATGTTTAACCGGTAGCGTGTGGAAGATGCAGTTCAGACTGGAGTTGGTTATATGACGTTTTGGGGGTATTTTTCGTACCACAATTTGGGTCCACTCATTCAAGATATATTGAACATTAACCAGAATGTTTATTTCAAAAGTGTCGATGACCAGGTGACCTTTTGTTTTACATGTCGACGATGAATGTAGCGTGGTCACTACCCTCTTCCAAGGTGGCTTGAGTCGTGTTCTCTGGACTGCACGCTTATGTTTCGAAGAAGATTCAGTCATCCTACTCCACCGCGACTGCCCTGGCAAATCACCCTGGTTTCATCCTGCGTGAAATATCAAGGACTTTTTGATACTTAGTAATCAACATCCCCACAGATGGGAACCACTATGAGATTTAATCATCAACGAGTGACGTCAGCCGGGTATGGTATAGCCAGTAACACTTGTGAGCTCTCTCTCGCAACAAACTCAGAATATTATGAAGCTTAGAGGTAGTACGATGTTGTTGTCCCCTTGGTTAACTCAATCTCTGTTACGCAATGACATGCACAACTCTATTTCTTAAAGTTGTAGCAACTGCAGTGACAAAGAGCTGCACGGCTAAATAAATGTATTAATCGAACTAGATAAAAACAACAAGATTTACATGCTTTATCCCCGTCTCCATTAAAAAGTGACTCAAAAAATTATGTTCAACAGTACTTGAAGACGTGGTTCATTTCGCAGGTATATCGATGCAATATAGATTATTAGCTATGTGACTTACATTCCTGTACAAAGCTCATTAAATACTATGACAAATCTTATCAGTGAAGATACCCACAAAACTTTTACGCTGGTCATGAGAGGTAATACCAGAATCTACTGAGGCATTCTCTTAATAAAACTCATTCATCTAAAGCAAAATTCTTTATAAACATGAATTAATCGATCTATATTGGTTCACACTCTAGTTTAATTGTGTTAAATATCGCTCTTGTTTTTAGTGTATGCCTCAGTACAAACTGTAGAATCACATTATGTTTTTCACCTGTTGTAATTATAATATGATCTGAAAATATTATCCGCACGCAAGGTAACGCGATGGCACTGTTAGAGGTACATTTTTTTTCTACGTAAGATGTTGTCAAAACTGAGGGAATTTGTTACTGAAATAACAGAACGTCGGGAACAGGACATGGGCGTGTGTGTGCTTGTTACAGCCGTTACAGCCGCTACTTGCGCACATTTTAGTTTGATTGCAAGATAGTTTGGTAACAGATTCGAGCTTTCGGTAATTTTGCACGTGGTTCCAAGAGACCGCTTTGGTTGTACTTGACTAAATGAAGATGCGGATTTTGTGCAGTGTACGTCTTGTGCAAAGTACGTTTCGTACGTCATATTATTATTCAAATGGAGGTTACTGCTATGTTACACGAAATTATGCTCAAAAATTTCAACCGTCTGACAGATGAAAGTTAAAAAGAAGTGATAATTACTGACAAGAGTTGTTATTTGTGTTAGATGCTGAAGTGTGAGGGCTGTAGCAAGGAGAGACTAAGATTTAAGCAAACGACTTTGTAAGTACAGCAAAGTGATGTTTAAACGGGCAGAAGCTACTGATCGTATGGGCCATTCGCGCAGTTTACTTGTGTGTGTGTGTGTGTGTGTGTGTGTGTGTGTGTGTGTGTGTGTGTGACAGAGAGAGAGAGAGAGAGAGAGAGAGAAATAAAATAAATGTACACGCTCTGATAAAATAAATTTGGAACGGACGTTTACTGTTGACTGTAATAACCGTGTTTTACAGCAATTAGACATCAGATTCCCATCCTATCACCCGCTCATCAGTGTTGAGACTTTCAGCGTGTCGTAAACTGCCGAATGATGGACTTTTAGCTCAAAAACATATCACGGTGAATTTCAATCTGCTGTGTACAGATGTAAAACATTGGAGGTACGTCATATCTAAGATTGTCCATTTTTTTCTTGGTGTTGCGGTGGTCGCGGAATTTATTGCAGTATCAGGGAAGCTACGTCATTCGATGGTCAGGACCGGTCAAGAACATTTCTTGATACAAGCAATGTATCATTTGACGTGCACCGCTAACCCCCCCCCCCTCCCACCGCCCCATTTAACCCCGTGTACTTTCAAAACAGCTCCAAACACTATAGGACTTACGTCCCCTAGAACTTAGACCTACTTAAACCTAACTAACCTACGGACATCACACACATCCATGCCCGAGGCAGGATTCGAACCTGCTATCGTAGCGGTCGCGCCTAGAACCGCTCGGCCAATTCGACCGGCCCGAGTACTTTCATCCGCGTCGCTTTTCGCACCTTTTTTTTTTTTTTTTTTTTTTTTTTTCTTCTCACAAGGTTGAGAGAAGGGTCGGGGGCAAAGAGCGCAGGGGTCGTCTTCCGCGGCGTGGGCTCAATGTCCCGTTCCCGCCCTCCCAGCGCCAAGGAAAGGAACGTTTTCGCGTAATGAATGTAAGGGGGACTCCCTGTAAACCGTTTGCTCTGAGGATCAATCGAGTGCCCTGAATCATTTTTAAGTGTGCCTTCTAGTACTCGGAACGCCTCAGTGAGCAGGAGGATCCTCGAATAATAAGCCTAAATAGATCGATAGTCGTGTGCGGTACAATGCATGGCGGCGGAACGCCTCATGAGTCGTTGCAGGGGGACCCGCGAGTCCAGAGCGTTTTCGGGAGCGGCTTTGCGAAATGTAATACAGTATCATGCCCTTCAGCCAGTTGACGGCGTTCGACTTTGTAGTGGAAAAGTAAGTGGTATCTGGGTGTAGGAGTTCATCCGGCGTGACAGACTCCGGCTGTCGTCGCAACAGGAGCGCCAGCATACGTTGTACAAGATCCCAGCATCTGCCTATCACAACACATGTCGGGCGGTGCGCATTCGAATCGACGACGGCACAGTGCGGACACAAAGGGTCGTCGGTGAGATGGATGGAATGGAGGCCCTGGCGTGTGGCTAATTTGCCGTTCACCACCATATACCACAGGGAGTGGGCAGGTATGGGGTGTGGACGGCTAGCCACACCCTGGTCCAGTAGATGGTTGGATGTTGTTGTCACGGGGTTCTCGTGCCTCATAGATGCGGTAGTAATTCTACCGTGCTCGGCGTCCTCGGTCATGTAACTCAATTCGACTAGAAAATCGCGGATGCGGTCTCGGGCGCCCCTCTCATCATGGTTGTGTGTCTTGGATCGTAAACCAGCCCCGTCCACGGTATGTCTTCTCTACCATCTCTCTTGTATTTTACCAAACTAAGTGATGACAGGAAAAGACGAGGCAGCTATCCAGAACTTTATGTCAGTACTCATTTATGACAATGAAATTAACAGATACTAAAGCAGAATAAGACTAAAAGTTAATAACATACTAAAAAGGGTAGTACTTTTGAGAAAGAATTCCTTTTCATGTTAACACTAAGAAATACCTCACTTACTGCACGTTATGCAAAGAATCAACATGCAGAGAGCGAAGATTTTGACTGACAACTAGGCAGCAACATTCGACAAACCATTCAAACTGAATACCATTGCAATACCATTTATTGTTTCATACAGACTGCTAAAACAGGCCAGCCGGAGTGGCCGAGCGGTTCTAGACGCTACAGTCTGGAACCGCGCGACCGCTACGGTCGCAGTTTCGAATCCTGCCTCCGTCATGGATGTGTGTGATGTTCTTAGGTTAGTTAGGTTTAAGTAGTTCTAAGTTCTAGGGGACTGATGATCTCAGAAGTTAAGTCTCATACCTCTCAGAGCCATTTGAATCATTTGCTGAAACAGGACAGAAAACATTTAATATTTATCGACTAGTTTTCAGGTGCCAGATACTGAATAGAAGTACTTCTCACATTAGTCTGCTATCACTAGTAGTAATACTTGTTAGCACCACAATAGGTTATTTGCGTTTTCTGGGAATCGTCTTAAATGGTTAATTCGTCTTTTTATCTCATAATGTGCTTTTTGCTTCGTGAATTTCAATTTAAGAAACGGAAATGAAATTCAAATAATTTGAAATCCCGGTAAAACGCGTCATTTGAGTCAGTTGATGCCTGTGACGTCACTGACTTGCAAGCTCGTCCTACAGGCGTAAAGCTTATTCACGTTGATATTTCGTTTTGGAATAGAGACGTTTCGGAATGTGGGTAACAAATGACGTGTTGTAGTTACGACGTCGGACAAATAAATCTGTAAAAAGTCCTGAAAAGTTATTTTTGAGTCTTCGAAAGAAGTGTGGTAGCAACTCGCTCGTAGAGATCCGAATGAGACAGTAGCCACTACGTGTGTGTACTCCTGTGAGGGTCATTTTAATGTACAGACAAGTTGTCACTTGGTGCGTTATAGGCAACTTGCTGGACTTCTAATCCAATGTTCGTGAGTTTGAGCCTCATTGAGAGCAATCTATTTTTTTTTTTTTTTCATTTTCCTTATTGCTCCCTTCACTTAAAGCAGCCATCTTCTTAAGTTCACTTTATTCGTAATGCTGTAATTTAAGAGCTTTAAATCCTATATCATATAGATTTTAATATCTATTGTCGTTTATTAGCTTAATTTCACTCCTCATGAACTTGAGATGAATCACAAGGATGATGTTGAGAAAATGAATTACGCGCTTGGTGTAGGCCTAGATCTTATTTCGAAGACTCTGAGTAACCATTTAACAGTTTCCGTCCACATTACTCTTTCCAAACAAGTTGTTGAAGTCAATAATGCGCCGCTTCCAGCTGTCTCTACTGTCTCTATTTTAAAGCTGTATGACTTTCACAAAGTGAAAAATTAAACATTGCTTGGAACCTACGAGGATATGAAATAAGACCACAGCATTACGATAATATGAAACTTGCTACTCCTCAAGCACTTTTAAATCACAGGGTTTCAGGAGCAGTTAGGGGTGCAGTAGAAATACACATACGTTAAAGTTCCTCTGCTTCAACTGCATATTATGTAGACCGTATTTTGCAGTGATTTAAATTAATGACCTGGAGGAACAGATAGACTGCCACGTGTGAAGCTGTTGATGGCAAAAATGATGATGCTCTGCAGTTCCTCGTATTGCTGTCTGAAAATTTATAGTTGAGAAAGAAGATGCATGCAAACCAGTATGGTTCTGGCAACAGCACAGCAACTAAGAATCATAAATATTTTCTGAATTAAAATGTTTTCATAGTGTTTCACTGTGCAAACCTTCACAAACTGTCTTGGAAAACCTTTTCAGCGTAATCTGGAGAACTAATCCATGTCCAGATTTCTCAGTTTTAAGACAGTTCTGCGACTCACTGCTACAGTATGTCACAGAACTACTGTGCCAGTTGCCATGCACTGCAGTTTTCACAATTTTTATATCCAGAACATAGAAATCTGGGTTGTTTTCTATGATCGAAGAGATCATAAATACTTCAACTTTCCGAAGGTTTCCACTATCAGTCTTCGCAAAATACTTTTCCATTGTTGCGTAAAAGTTGTTAATGCGTTTTCAATGACTGAATAACTTTGCAGAAAAAGTACGGAATGACACTAGAAACTTCGGATAACAATCCCATAACACGCGTAGCTTCCTCTTACTTTCAGCCTGTGACGTCACCAGAACTTTAGCCAATAACAGAGCGTTTTCAATCACGCGACCATGTGTCGGAATTCCATGACTTTCATGCTTTAATTATATAAACGTAACTGATATTTTGTGAGAATGTTGACTGAAAATACTATTTGAATGTTACAATTATATAGAATAAGAATAATCCAAACCATATTTCTAACTTAGGAAAATAGCCTATTAGCCTACATTTAAGTTGCTCAATAGGTTGCATCACTGCTTTCTGTCTACGTATTGTTTTATAAACATCGCTTTTAAATCTCTACTCCAAGGAGTGAAGTGGGCTGTTCCAGATCCGGCACATTGAAGTATTGCGGTTGTGTTCAGCCAACCAGGCGAGCTGGTTGGGGGGGGGGGGGGGGCAAATGGGGTATCCTGAGTAGGAATAAATGGAACTGACCAGGGGAGAACACCCCTGTCGAAACTGGAGGCTACAATCTTACAAATGTATTTCTGGGACACCGTCGTTTTTAGGTACATTGTCCTATCCATAAATTAAAAAGTTGTGTATGTGTGAGGTGTATAGGTGTGTGTGGAAAATGCAGCATGTTATATTTTATTGTGTAGTATGCGATCTGAGAAATAGCGTATACGCCAGTTAACGCTTACGTCTGACAGATAGGAAGTGAATTCAGTATTTTGAAAGAAAATCTCTTTTGAGGCAGGCAACAGTGTTCTAACAGTTGTTAATATACTGTTCTGTGCGGTTCATTATAATTGTCTTTTAAACGTTTTTGCGTCTATACCTCTGGAATAACAAATATTGGAAAAAGACACACAGGTATGAATGCAATGCAGGGGCTAGTGAAAGTAAATACTGTGAGATATTCTAAAACGTCAGAAAAATTTTTCAACGCAAACATTTGTTTTTTAAATAGACACCCGGTATTATTTCATATGCAATCAATAATATGAAAAATCACAGAAACTATGGCGTTAGTTACATCGCAGTACGTCACTTACATCGTGAGGAATTGCCAAGTGAAGTTGTCATTTGGAATAAACGAAGCGTGCCGATGATGTACATCCGGAGATGCACCGTGAATCCCACGTTGCTCGTAATCGCGAGGTGATTAACGTACTACGATGCAACTAACGCTGTACTTACCACTATTTAGTAGTATTTACCCCTCTGTTAGTTCCTTGGTCATCCATTAATTATGTTTACCGTGGCCGATGATACTGGTTAAAGTAAAACGAACAAACCCTTTCCTTAGGTTTCTTTGTGTGGAACTGCACGTCCGTAGTGTTTCCAGTCCACTTAACAACAACGTAAATAACAATAAGTACAGTGTTCGTTGCATCTTAATATATTAATCATATCGTGATTACGATCAACGTGGGGTCGCACTTGCATCACGGGATGTGCAATAGCGGCGCGCTTAGGTTATTTCAAGTGTCAACTTCACTTTGCAAGTTTTGGGGATGTAATTGTCGTATTTAGATGTAATCAATGCCATTATTCTTGTGATATTTCGTAATATTGTTTCACTGTTAATAATACTGGGTGCCCATTAAAAAAACCACATAAGTATGCGTTGAACATTCTTCACAAAGACATGCTTTCTTAACAACAGATTTTTCAACATCGTTCTGTACGTATAGTATTGTGCACCTGTTCATTGTATGATTTTACTAACTGTTTAGATGTAGCTAACGACTCCGGAGAGTCAAAGAATCCATCATAGATCGAGCTGGTTTCCGTTAACCTTTTTCATTACTTAAATTCACGATATTTCTGACTAAGGCTTCAGTTTCTTTTTTCAGCGCCAAAAATTACACCACTACTGTGTTTTAATTCTGAAACATTTGTGCGTTTATCTTGTAGATGTGTTCTACAAAGGAGATGATCAATCGATGCAGCATAACGGTTAAGACACGGGACTCGCATTTGGTAACAAAAATGGAGGTCCAGAAATCTCTATTTGCATGTAATGCTTGTAATTCATATTTTCCAGAATGAGATTTTCACTCTGCAGCGGAGTGTGCGCTCATTCTGGAAACATCCCCCAGGCTGTGGCTAAGCCATGTCTCCGCAGTATCCTTTCTTTCAGGAGTGCTAGTTCTGCAAGGTTCGCAGAAGAGCTTCTGTAAAGTTTGGAAGGTAGGAGACGGATACTGGCAGAAGTAAAGCTGTGAGTACCGGACGTGAGTCGTGCTTCGGTAGCTCAGTTGGTAGAGCACTTGCCCGCGAAAGGCACAGGTCCCGAGTTCGAGTCTCGGTCGGGCACACAGTTTTAATCTGCCAGGAAGTTTCAATGTGTGAAGCGTTTAATAACTACTCTAGAACAATATTGAAAAAAGATTCTCACAAGCCGCACATAAATGCCGGTCATATGTAAAGGCTGTCAGTGGCACCAAAGTTAGTGTGCAGATACTCATGAGTGAAGCAGCAACTGTAACTGAGAGTAGCCAAGTAAAAGTAACAATGCTGAACTCATTTGCCTTTTAACTCGGGAAACATTGCAAAGATTAATAAAACAGACATTATTGTCAGGTGAAGAATTCGCTGGTAATGATCAAAGCTCCAGGGCAGCATGGCATTCTCTCGAACAAAACGCTGTGTTCGTTAGTTGGAAGAAAGCATAGATCGCAGCCGTCTACATGGAATGAGACAGAGGCTATCTACATCATTACCATCTTTGATATCCATCTTAGGTAGAATCTCAGAACGTAGTCTCAACTCAAAAGCAATCAGTTACCTCGACAAGAATGACCGCTTCCAAGAGAAGCAGCAGTGGTTCCGGAAACATTGAACATGCGGACACACTGCTTACTCTAAAATTAGAGTACTTTTGAGTTCGGTTAAGGATGACATTCGTCTGTGCAAGGCGGGTGTATATCGCATACCTTGCAGCTGCGGCATGGCATATATTGGTCAAACTATCAGGACCGTGGAGGACCGATGTACTGAGCACCAACGCTGCACACGGTTACAGCAGCCAAGTAGATCTGCTATTGCCGAACATTGCTTGGATACTGGTCACCCTATGTTATATAATAACACCGAGATATTGGTATCCAAGTCCAGCTATTGGGACAGTTTTATTAAGGAGGCAGTTGAGATTAAATTAGCGAGGAACCTCGTTAACAGGGATGGAGATTTTAGTTTGAACATTGTTTGGAATCCAGCCCTCTCCCTTGTCAAAAATCAGAGGGACAGAGCCAACGCTACCTCATCAGCGAGTTCGTAGTCTCCCTATCGATATCTCTGACTTTGATCATCTTTGGTGGTACTAGCGCTCAGTGTGTGTGTTATCGTCCCTGCATCAGTCCGAAAACCGAGGTTTTAAATTTGCATGTACGTCGCCTGTCTTTGCAGTTTGCTTTGAAAATGGCGGGGTGTTCTCCAGCCGAAATATCTGCGGTCGCCGGAAGTGTTACCTGGCTGAATTCCCGGAAGTTATTTGAAAGTTGTGTACGCTAGGAGAAAGTCAGATCTCACCTCAAGAACTTTTCACCGCGACACCTTACGGTCAGTTCTAAGTAGATGTCGTAAGATATATATGAATATCCGACTGTAGATAAAACTATTGGTTCGAAACCGAAAACGTAGCTGTTTCTTAATTAACTCTGGCTGCATACTGTTCTTGCTTTCTGTAAGAACTCATCCAAATGAAGCATATCTTACTGCAGCACCTTAGAGACAACTCAAAGGACACCCTATTAGACATTTTTTTATATATTAAGATGCCCGAAAGGAAGTTTTTCGAACTTATGCAGACACATAATGTTCACACCTTCCTCAAATCAGGGTTGGACTGTGTTATGAACGTCATTCAGATGTTAAGATTCTGTGAAATAACAGACCTGTTTCCTAACATTAAGAGTGATGAGATTTTGATGTGTCAAGAGCTTGGCTGACTCATACTACTTTCTGATGACATTTGTCGTTTGAGCTTTTATTATGTTGCTGCTTCCGGGTTCTGACGTGGAGACAATATTTACTGGTTCAGATTATTAATGGCGGCATTTGGTCGTGACGGGTGAGGACAGTTACAAATGGAACGAAAGTCTGATATATTAATTGACATTGCGGTTTTTTTTTTTTTAATTGTACGTGAGTCAACCATTCTCTGGAGCACAACGTCAATCGCATTTCCGGGATACAGTCCTGCTTCAAATATGTTGTTTGCATTTAGCTGCGTATAACGTTATTTCATTACATTCTGCCTTGTCTGTTCCACCACATTAAGAAAGTTTTGCGACATTTAAGTTACGTAGCATATTGACCCAGAATTAAGTATAAAATGAAAAAAGATAGGTTTTTGGTTAAAGTGAAAGTGTTGTATCCTCTCATATTATTTTCAAGATGTTTAGTTAACTTTGTTGTAAAGTGTATCTCCCTACAGAGGTAGCTGAAAAAGATCAAGTTTTAGTTTTCTGCAGTTAGAGATTCCTTTATAGGAATAAAAAAGTAATCGACTCCTAGCAAGTACTCTTACGATGTGACACGAATGAAAAGAATGTGGACAGTCTCGCTACGAGAACATCAGTCGCCTGGCTCTAACATAACGTCGAAGAAAAAGAACTAAACTCTTCTCCTTAGTTATAAAAACTCTAACAACGCCTCGCTTCTGCTAAGCTAGATCAATAGCAACTTTTTAAATACAAAATAATAACTACCAATTTTGCTGCAAATAGTATTATGAAACGTTAAAAACTCACACGTCACAGTGTTTTCAAGCAAATTGAATGGAATGCAAACAGCAACTACAAAATGACTGTCAGTGTTTCATCGAGGGCACTGATAAATGCTGCAAAGAGACAGTAGAGCCGCTTTCTCATAATGAGAAAACAATATCCAGTAGCATGTAGACATGAAAGCACGTTCCCTAATGATTGAAGTTTAATTTCCTTAAGTGACACCAGTGTCTTTCGATCGTTGCCACAAGGAACATCTGAAAGGGCCACACAGTTTTGCCGCCTGAGTGCAATAAGGTTGATGCAAGCATAAGGATGTAAGACTTTAGTCTGTAAAATTATACTGTAAAGTTTCTGTTTTTGATGACTGTGCTCCACTTTTGCGCTAGAAGAATGTCGTCGGAAATACTACTAACTTTAACTGTAACAGACTGCCACTGCTGAAAGAAAGCTGTGCTCTGAAGAGCAAAACTGCTTGGTCATGACGAGGTAGTGATTTTCTGCGACAACACGTGGCCGAACTATTTTATTTCTTATTATCTGTCTTGCAACAGTTCTTTGGAAAGAAATGGCTATCAGCAACAACACAAAAAACGAACACTGTTTTAGACACTCCATTAGGCCATTGTATCTAGTGTACCAAATATGCGGTCTGGCTCCAGTAACGTGTTACAGCACTATATCTGCCGAACATTATCCCAAAACCAAACTCAGAACAGTTATAAACATCCTTATAGCGACTTCTTGGCTAACTGTTGTCGTGGTACTTGGTATGCAATGTATTGACAATGAAAAGTGTATAATCTCAAAAAATAGCAACGCGCCAGCGACCTACCACTTACACATGACAATCACATGGCTTAATTGGCTGGAACCTGCTACAATGCTATTCAGCTGTATAATCACTGGAAATCAGTATCTGACCGAGATCGCCCAAAATCTGGAACACGTGGACTCTTTGTTGGCTCACGTCGATGGTGAATACATGAGAAAAGTCTACAAGAAAACGTGGATTGTTGCACTGGTTTTATTGGGAACAGTTGCACTTTTCGCTGCAGTGCCAACAGCCGGCATTGCGGCCGGAATTCTGGGGCACACGTCAGCTATGATCTACTTCTGCCTGGGAGGCTACTCCCTGCTCTGGCACACACAGTTCCTCGGAGTGGTGCTCACGGTGCGCAGCCGTCTGGGAGTGGTCAGAGCGCTGATGCTGAGGAGTGTCCAGCCGCCGGTCGCTTCCGTGGACGACCTGGATGAGGTGGTGACTCGACCAGCGCCGCCAACCCTGGCAGCGTCAGCGGAGAACGTCCTGCGTACGTTGCAGCAGGCCAGGATGGTCCTGCATCGAACGGGTCGCCTCTGCTCGCTGCACTTTGGCCCCGCATTGCTGCTGGCCGTCCTCTACAACACCGTCGTCATAGTGTGCCTGATGTACGCGATCACAGTGGTACGTGCATCACCCCTTCCTCCAGAAATAAGACTGCAGATACAGCTGTACTTGTCTCTCTACCTGCTACTTGTAACCGGCCACCTACTAGTCGCATGCTGGGTGTGTTCTTCTGCAGTACAACAAGCTGTCCAGACGGAGCATGTACTGGCGAGAGTACGGCTGTTGTTGCGGACGTGGACTGCGACTGACGTCTTCAAAGTCCCAACAGAAAGATTGCGTTTCTCTGTCTGTGGCTTTTTCCTCATTGACCTACGCTTCTTTGGATCAGTGGTAACTGCTGTCATAGCCTACTTTATTGTTCTTAAACAGTTCTCCCCAAGATAAGTGTGTTTTAAACAAAATATTTTCCTGCAGTGGATTAATATTCAGAAAAGTAATATTTTCCACGTGTGAAAAGCACGAATCTTGGCAGGTGAATGGTGTCTACTTATTATATGTCAAGGCTCTGTTTATAGGGTCAACTAATTTTTAGGAAATGAAAATTTATCGTTTAAAATATGTCCGCTGACACTCATAATAGATGCACAATTCTTAAGGTACTTTTACTTGTGCCAAAGCAGAAGATGGTGCCGTGAATACATTTTGAAAAATATTACTCTTGAACAGGAACTAGATAATGCAATACACAGCAGCACTAATTTTTATTTTTACAACCGTTCTCGTCCATTTAACCATAAAAGATGTATTCAACTTTGATTTCAATAACTGCAATGAGTCAAGGTGCTGAAATGTTCCTATATATGTATTGTGATATATGTAATCATGTAAAGTGCTAGTATTGATATTTTACATTGGAAGACTGAAGTAAATAATTAAATGTACCCAAATTAATGAAAAGTTGAGCATTTCAAGATTTTGATGAATTATTGCAATTGTGGAATGCAGAGTCTTTTATAGAACAAAGATTGTCAGATGGGTGACCGAAATCAATCTTAAAAAAAAGTAAGTACAGTTGTGTACTGCATGACACTGTTCGTAACCTTTATCAAAGCTGCTGAAGACTAACTGGACAAAATTTTAACCTTTTTAGGCTTACATAATAAACATGTATTTTATGATTGCAAATAAGCTAAAACACTTGTATTAGTGATGTTAAGGCGATATTGTATGTTGTATGTCGCCAATGTTAAATTATCGAATTTTGTGACTCATTATCTTGGAAACTTTTAAAGTCACTTACATACAATTTTCCATAATTATTGAATACACCTTTCTAGATACATTGAACTACAATTATTACTAAAATTGTATTTTGGGGCATGTTATCTTGTTTTTCTTTTCAAGTACTCCTTTTTTTGACAATTTTGTAAAATATGAACACTAACCAAATAATAAAATAATGCACAGTATTCACATTCAAAACAATAAATGCGTGAAAATAATTCAGCTAATTTACACATCTTTTATAACATATGCTTCTCTGTTCATGTGCAGTAATCATATTAAGAAACGCAAGTAAGCCTACAATATTTTGGTTGTCAGTTTTTAAACACATACATAAATTTAATGTAGGTATAATTGCAAGCAATCCGTTTGACGTACCACTGAGGGTGCAATGGTGAACAGGAATGGCTTAGAAGCTTGGTGTATTTATAGTAATAGTTCGAAACGCTTTGAAGGACAAAAATTGTTTCTGTAATATTTTATTTATTCGAATTATTTGGCGTTATTTGTGAGTCGATAGTCACTGTGCCTATTCTCCACAATGAGTCCTTTTGTGTGCATGGAAGTTAGCAGGATGGGTATATTACACATACTAAAGGTATTTGGGAATCCCAGTAGCGTATTCGTAGTTTCTGTAGTTTGCTCCCACCTCCAGTTCCGTTCGTGGTGGTTCATCTGTCTTCAGCTATGGCGTTATGAAGCATGATGTGGGATTGGTTAATGAAGATGAATCCCAAGGAAATCAAGTGTAACTTGTGCTCGGCAGTGTTGTCGTTTAAAAGTAGTCAACCTGTTGCTTAAACAGACATTTGCGACATAAGCATCCAACAGTTAATTTAAGTAAAACTTGTTTGAAACCAGTTTTTATGAATCTGGGCAGTGACGAAGTCAGTTCCACTTCCACTTCCACACCAACTGCTCAGGAATCTGCCGGTTCATTTCTGGGTAGATGTGGTAGATAAACAAAGATTACTCGATTTGCACCAAGACCAGTGCCTTCATCCAAGCGAGCAATAATAGGCGAATTGATTTTAAGACTTTCTGTTAAAGAATATCTTCCGTTTAATGTAGATGAGAGTATAGAGTTTAGATAAATTAATGATTTATTAAATGAAAACTGTGTTACTTCCAACAGAAAAACCGTCTCCAACAGCTTACTCACTCAAGTGTTTGACAACACAATCATGTGAGTAAGATCAGCAGTGCAACGTGCATCCTGCATCTGCATTGCGACTGCTTGATGGACACCTATGAAAAATGAGAATTATATTGTAGTGATTGCTCCCTTCATTGATGAAAACTGCAATCTGAAGTCATATTTGTTATCTAGTTTTAAATTCCATAACAATCATACAACTGAAAACATTTCCAGTGAATTACAAAATGTGACTTCAACTTGGGGTATTACCTATAAAATTATTGCTTGCACTACAGATAATACACCTAATATGGTGAAGATAGTAATGATGTGCAAATGATGGCACGTACCTTGTTTTGCACATACACTGAATTTAATTGTGCAGGTAACCCTAGAACCAGTTACAGTGTCAAGAACAAAAGAGAAGTCAATAGTGCAATTTTTCAAAAGAAGTCGTCAAGGATATGTCAAATAACAATATTCAGAAGCAAATGGGCTTACATATTTAAACTCCGAAACAAGGCTGCCCTACGAGATGGAATTCCATGTATGAAATGGTTGACAGACTTTAGAAAATCAAACAGCCATTCCACCCTCACCATCCTCAGTTTGAATTCATAAACAACAAACTGATCAGTTGTTGAAAAATCTTGTGCAACACAATCTCCTTTTCACCAAGTTACAACAGAAATCAGCAGCAAAAAAATCTAACCTTGTCAAAAGTTGTCTTATTAAGCAAAGTTTTACAAAGTCAATGTCTGAGACTGAAAAACTCAGATTAAAGCAATGAAGCCATTAATACACTAATTGATAAATTTAATGATACAAACTGTACTCATTCAAAAGTTTGCAGATAAGGCAATTGCTTGGGGAGCAACATTACTGGATCCTCGCTTCAGGGAGTTTGGATTTCCATAAACTCGGCATCAGTTAAAAGAAACAAAAACTGCTATCATTAATAAGTGCTGTTTAATACAACAGAAACCCACAAGGTGTTCTACAGACAATCCACCACCAGCCATAACAGTTGTGGTGAGGACATTCAACTCCAGCAGTGCCTACATTTGTCAAGATTTTGATCAAGCTGTAGGAGTATTGATCCAAACTGTAAACAATCTACATGCTGCAAGTAAAGTTGACCTTGATAAATATAAGAAGATGCCAGATCACAAGATCCATTCCCGTGGTGGAAAGAAAATTATATGTTTTGTCCTCCGCTGTTTGAAACAATGAAACGACGTCTTTGTATTACGGCAACCTCTGATCTATATCAGCACATATTTTCAAAGCAGAAGCAAACAATAACAGAGAGACGACCCTGTACTTCAAGCAAAAAAGCATCAAAAATGATATTTCTAAACTACAACTTAGAATAGGTAAAGTAGATCTGCACAGAAATTAAACAGTATAATTTCAGTTGATTTTGTTCTTCTCTGGATAATGTGCACTGAATCTGTATCTGACTTTATTTTGTTTCGTCCTCTAAATCGTACATATAGCTAACTTACAAGAATGTATTAGTCAAATTTTGTGCACACAGAAGACACATTTTTGTTCACCATTCAGTGAAGTTAATTTTTTAACTACATTTATTTATGTGTTTGAGAATAATTATCTGATTTATGTATGTATATATATGTTTGTGTATTTTTGTAAATGTGCTACATTTGGTTATTTACACAATATAGGCGTCTTCATACTTGTGTTTCGTAAATAGTTCTCAGACATTTCAACACTGGTACTTTGATACTTTTGTTTTTGTCGTTCAGATACTGTGATAAAAATTGCATTCCAATAGCAATTTAACTTCTTCTCTGATTTACTGGGGAAGTTTATAATACAAATAATATATCTGCTTGCTGTGTGCTTGAGTGAACTCCACATGACTGTACATCAAACAAACTTCTTTAGCAAGAATTGTAAGTGGTGTAGAGCCAGATCTGCCATGATGTAGGTATCACAAGGGCATAACACTATACTAATTGTTTTAAATTTTAATTTTGATTTTATATTTCAAGGAAACATACCGATCTCTGCATTTCAGTTACCTTGAAAAGTTTTAACATGCTTTTCAGTTCTATCAAGTGTACATATTAAGAGCTGTATTCAGCTGACTTGTGAATGTTTGATAAAAAAACTGCCATGTTTGACCACTGCGTTATATGCTCCAGGTTGTTATGGTAATTTTTTGATCTGCATACACCAATCACTTTGCAGACCTGCTGTCTGTAACAAACACCAGAAAATTTTACTGTAAGAAAACTGAGAGTGGCACACTCATAAATGTTAATTCTGTGCCCAGTTTCCCAGAATGCCATATCAGTAAATTACATCTCATGAAATGACTTTTCAAGAGCACATAAGGTTTTCCTCTCATAAAACCTATCAAAATTAGGAGCTAGAATACAGGGAAAAGAGTTTGGAAAAATCTATTACCTCATACACACAAACTCTGTCCTCAGCCAATTGAAAAGAATGAAAGTAACATGACACTAAAGCAGCGCATGTGCTGCAGGAAATACAAAACTGCCAAGAAAAATTTCATACTTTATGGTATATGATTAGCGCTCTCGCACCTCATTTGTGTCTATATGGACATACTTATACAGTAGACATTCAAAATGATAACATATGTAGGTCTATTCGATTATAAAACACAAACTGTTTCACTGTTTCAAAACAGTGTGTCGAAACATTACATTGTACTATTCCATTCATGTCGAAACAGTTACGTGTATCAATTTGCTCATCCCTAGTAGGCACAAAACAAAGCAATTCACCTTCTTCTAGACGGTGTAGTTCCTAAGATATGACTGAGCAACGTTGGCAGTATTTGAGTTCCACGATATCTGACAGTCACACATCAACATTCAAAATATTATTTGAAGGTCTCATGATTGTTTGATTTTAATGTATTATATACCAAAATGTTCAGGAAAGGCCAAGGTACATTATGGAGTAGCAAACACAAAATGTCAAATTTCAACAAAATTCTCATACTGCGTGTCTTTAAGGCAGTTACTAGTTCTTCAGTACATTATTTCGTCCTAAACAGCTGATGTTTTATTTGCTATACCTCTAGTTCCATATTTATTTCCTTGGCAGTTTAAGTGAAATTCGCCCCAACTAGTCTGTTGTAGGAGAAAACGACTTGCAGAAAACAGTACATCTGTGAATGGCAGAAATGCCATTGACGCATTGTCACTCACGAAATAGATTTACTATCACTATGCTGTGTGTCAGAGGTAAGTGTGGCTGTCACACACAAAAGACATGTGCTCCCTCTCGATCTTACTATTGATTAAGTTATTCAAATAACATACAAAAATTTTAAAGAAAGTTAAATAAGATTACTGATGAAAGTTATTAAACAGACCATGACAGTAGAATTCTGTGAGAGGTAGTTCTTTATGATATTCAATATCTGACACTTCAAAACGACTTGATAAAGATTTGCTGTTTTCTGTTCTGTTTTAGTTATGTGTATGAAATTATAAATTACTGGGCTATGCTTTTCATCCTGAAACAGTGTCGAATGGTGATGTCCAGTCGTCACTCAAATACCCTTTTCACTGTTTTTCTAGACGTTACTCTGATTCTACTTTAATATCTGCAAAATAAATGTTGGCATACAGAATTTCCAAATGCAACATCATCATTTCTTAACACTGCTGAGTTTTGTACAAGTTGAGACCGTTGTCACAGAAGACACACTGTGGGATAATTCAGCGTCGCTGATGCTAAACCAAATTCATGCAACTGCTGGTACTCCCAGACAAAATGGACGACCTTGCTAATAGCTTATCTCGATTTTCTAGTAGTAAACACTAGATTAAAATTCAACATGGTGGAGTTTTGCGCTTAGAGCCCACCTATCAACAGTCTGCAACATGCTGAGAGTCTCCAGTGTCACAGATGGCTACCAAGATGGGAATTTGACATCCATGTAGTGCAAAACACTGTTAATCCAATCAACAATACATGACCATTCAAATTTATCAGCGCATACACATTGTTTTTTCACTCAGAAAACAAGTCAAATGCAGAATGGTCCATATGATTCGTTGCTTCCTGTGTATTTAAACTTCAGTCGACCACTTAAACTCTTAGTCTCTGGTTAATGGAACCCTGAAGAACAAATCACTGTTTGCTACAGTGCAGCATCTAGTGAACAAAGTTTGCAGTTCTTATAGGAAGTTATCACTTATTAATCTCATACCTCCCACAAAGTTCAAATTCGCGAGCATAATCTTGTCATATTTGTATTAACGCAGCAGTGGCCTCCATTTACATAATAATATGGGATGCAAAGTAGCTATTATACAGCGTCCACATCATTGTAACTTAGCCAAGTGCAACAGTCTTTGTCTCTGTGGAACCACTTCTGAAACTTCTTGAAGTCCAAGCCAATCACAGTGTGTCACTATTATATTAAAATATTCACATATCCCATCTTCAACTCTTTGGGTGCTTTCTGCTCCCAACAAAGTAACTAATATTCTCTTGTTCCAGCATGAAAACCCTCTGAGTCTTGACAACATTTTACATGGATAAACTGTATGCATACCTGGTCCAAGGCATTATGTTACATACATAATAATATTTTATTACCACATTATAATTACCAGTACTACCTAAACAATATTTACATAAGTAAGAAAAAGAATTTAGTTTTATGGTTCACCACAAGCGAAACATTATTTACATAAGCGATATCTTACGGGAAGGAATTGAGGAAGGAACAGATGATTGTATGTACAATTCGGTGCATGTATCTTAGTAAAAAAAATAAGAATTTCATTCCTAAGAGGTAGAGTACAATCATAGTAGGATAAACACGGATCAAAAAAGGTTGAAATAACCCACATGACAGGAAATTGTATGAAAAAACACACTACAAAACAAGTATAAAAAGTATAGGAGGAGATATTTATATATGGGGTACCATAAAATGTACATACTTCACTACGTTGTCTGTTTTTCCTGTGTCAAACAATGTTCCTGACAAAAAAAAAAAAAACATTTAATTCATTATCTGATGTTTCGAGTGCAGTCATAGCTGCACCCTTGTCAATATAGACTACCATTTTATGTCTGTGTGTCCACAATTTAACGCCTGCTCTGCTGCCCAGAAGAAAACAAGCATTAATGGGTTGCTCTTGCGACACAGATTTCAATGTACTACTCCACCTGAAACATGCGATTTGTAATAGTTATAGTTACTAGTACGCAAATAACATAAATACTGATGTAATGTTGTTTGGTATACTCTCCTCAGTCAAAAACAGAAACATCTGCATTTATGTCTGTTTTATCCTGTACATTCAGGGGTCTACTCGCAAATCCATGGTTCGATTTCATCCTAATTTTATGCACAAACATCCAGTTGCACAAATGTATGCAGTGTGGTGTTTATAGACTCCTAGCTCCAAAAGGAGCAGAGATAAATGCCAAAACGTGGTTTCTCAGAATTTACCATACAGGCTGAACAGCACAACAGGCATTCTGTATGCAAATAGTTGCAACTGTTCTGTATACCAACATAAGTAATATTGTGGGTACTGTAAACAATGACTTCACCGGACTGAACTGATTTGCTATTTTTAACTTTGAGCATGCCTGCTTTGAAATCCTAAATAATGCAAGTGGTGTGATAAAAATGAGTGGCCAAAGCTATCTGAATTTGCGTTACTATATCTCAATTAACATTTTACCAAATGAATTAGGAAATGTAAACAGCACATTAAATAAGCTATCCTATGAACCTCTGTATTATGCAGTGCAGTGACAGTGCTACAATGCATGACATCACAATATGCGACTTGCAGTTCTGAAGCACAAAACTAACAAAATAAAAAAGACTTTCTGAAATTACAAAACGAATTTTGGGAGAATAATTAACGAAAAATATTTCCTAAAAAGGCCCTGTCATTCTACATAAGCAACTGGCTAAATAAAATTCCAGACACAAGTGACATACACATGAGTGTAACACAGCTCTGTAAGAATGAGACTGTCTGAAAAGAAGTGTAACTCAAACTCAGCTTTACTTCATCTGAACCTGATATCAGTTTTGAAACTTCCTCACTAACCTCTACACAATTCTTCTTCCTTCTTCAAAACTACCACCACAAGCAGTTAGAAAAACCTAGGTACATTCCATCAACCTACACCAATTTTATCTGATTTCTTCAAAACTACCAACATTACAACACAGCTAGGAAACGTAAATAGATACTGTCCTTCAAATATTAATTTTCTGTCACTCTCTAAAATATAAATTTTTCAGTCAATATAAGCAGAATGAAGGTTAACTTCCTTCCAATTGATTCTGTTCCAGGCTTAGAGCTTCATGTCGAAATGTTCATTTAATATTGATGGTTCTAAAATGCTGAAAAGAATGTTATCACAAGCAAATATCTCTACAACAGGTAATTTTATAACATTAACAGTTAAAATGTGTCACAGCAGAATAAAAAAATTCAAACCAGAAAAATTTAACGTTTTGCTTATGTTACAAGATAAATAGATGGATGGCTCCTTTATGCTTTCTTTCCTGTTTTCCTTATTCTTGACTGTTTTATAATCGTTTTCATCAGTTACTTCCATTACATAAGTGTAATTATTTCTCCCTGTGAAGTAGTTCTTAAAACACAGCTTTCACTTTAACTTTCTTTGAACCTATACATCCATTTTCACGTAAAAAGATATTTCATTATACAGGAAAGCACTCTGTAGGATACACTATAGTCCCTACTGTATAGTCCAGCATGCATGGTTGAAAGTAGAACGCAAAACTACAGCAACACTTACCTATAATAAAAAATAATAGGCAATTTAATGCAAAAATTTACAAATATACAAAAAAGAAAACTGTTGATGAACTACTCAGCAAATAATGTTAAGTTTTTTGAGAGAATCTCGAGATACTTTGGCTGTTCTAATGCCTGTAATTAAAACTGGCATTCTTCTTTCTACTCGAATGCTCTTTGTTGTGTAGCCTCGATGGTCAGTTACTTTATCTGCAAGAGAAATTACATTTACGAGAATGTTCGCATATATGCCATAGGTTTCAATGTTCATTTAAACTGAGTGCACTGAAGTGAAAAAAATCATTAGCATTGTTACCCAGAACAAATTTTCTTTCGATATATATGAGCTGATCAAGTATCGTGTGTGCTTCATCATTCTGCTTTAAGTTGATTTTCTTTTGCCCACCTGTAAATTGTTTCAGAGTTTTGTATGCATCAGTTTACAGAGAGTGATCCCCATTTTTACTGGTCTACAAACTGTTCCTGTCCATGTAAGCTCGCCACCTTTCTCACAAGTGGAACCCCACTTGATCTTTCTCTTTTCCTGATTGTAATTTGAATGCTTCATTTCGATCACATGTTTCGGGAATAATATCTCTGGTTGCTCATTCCTTTCATTAATTTGTGAGCTCACATCATTCGGCATTAAAAAAATTACGCTGTGTGTCTTGCCTAGCTATTCTTCTTTGTTATGGTATTGATTTCCTTCAACATTCAAAATCATGTTACTTAAATTTTTATCTTTGTACGAATGTTTTTAGTTCTGTAGACTCTGTCCTGCTTCATTTTAATGGGATCTGGCCTCATTACTATTCTTTATTTGCTGAAAGTTATCATGAATCCCATTCCTGTAATAAGATAGCAAATGCTTCCTGTGACCTATTGTACTTCTCTATTCACCAACTCATCGTTTCCAATGATCTGTTATACTCTTCTTGTGATTCATGTATTCATCCAGTGACTTAATAAACCATTTATATGACTTTTCATCGTCTCTTTCAGCGTCCTATAACACTATTCCCGTTTCCCATAATATTCTTCCAGTTTTCTTACTTCTCCACCGCCAGTTTTATGAGAATGGCCTTATTAGTCTCAATAGAAGTGCCAATAAGGGGTGATATGGCTACATATTCGGTTGTCACGATATCAGTTTGTAAAAAAAAGTGAAATACGACATAAAAGCTTTCAGTTATACACTCTCTACAAAAGGAATACATTTACAAGTAATGAATAACTAATAAAATTATAGAATGCATCAGGCAGAAACAATCCAGACCTGCACTATAGTGGTTTTAGTCAGTACAATGGTTTTACGCCAAAAGTCCCCAAGTAACTCAAAAAATTCTCCAAAAGAGCAAAAACAAAAAAATGCAAGTGATAATACAAACAGAAAAAAGGAAATTCTTTTGCTACAATTAACCACTACAGCAAACCAAATGCATTTGGTTGTTGTAACTTCACTATCAAGACATTACCACCATATGACTACGAAAATCATAGTTCCTAAAATCTTACATCCTAGGCAAAGGATTCACCAAATGTAACTTTTCTTAGTAAATATGATTAACATAGTGAGTATCATCCACCATAACCATACTGGACTGAACTGGATTCCTATATTTAACTTCATATATGCCTGTGTTGTAATCCTAAACAATGAAAGTGGAGTAATTACAGAAATGCTACCTGATACAAGAGAGTCCCCATAACTTACCCAAGCGTTGTAACTATATTTGAATCAATATTTTACCAAATTTTTTAGAAAACTTAAAACTCTGTGTTACATAAGCTGTCCTGTGAAACTCTGTGTTAAGAAGTACAATGGACAGTGCAACAAGACTTGCATCTCAATACATGCTTGTTATTACAACACATAAAACTGACAGAATAAAAATGTTTCAGGATATTAAATAACGATTTTTGAAGGGAGAAATAACATGAAGTTTCTCCCAAATATAATCAGTGATTCTAAATGAACAAATGATTAAATAAAATTCTGAACATCAAGTGATACACATGCAAATATGACACTGCTCTATAAAATTGCGACTGTCTTAGAAGAAATGTAACTAAAAGTCAGCTTTACTTAATCTGAACCTGATATCAATTTCGGAATGCAAACCCAACTATGAATGATCTTGTTGTCATGAATGTGATGTAAAACTGACTGTAACAAATTATTGTGCGTTACCTGTGGCGGTGAAAACTCAGTACAAGTCAAAGTGATGAACACAAGAAATACAGTGGAGCAGAAACCCAGCTAAAGAAAAGGAAGACCTGCACAGTGCAGTGTAAGGACATACAGTTATGTTGAGGAGGTCATGCTTCAATCACAGTATTCTGCAAAGGAGCAACATAAAATCAACAAATAAAATTTGCAAGGGGCTGGTGGTAGAATTTGTACTTACTGCTCGACTGAAAAGAGACTACCATCCAAAAACTATGTTGTAACTCTGATTCTTTAACAGCTGCAACCATCTTTACAAAAATAAAAAAAAAATTTACAAGAAAAATATGATTGAAAAACATGATTCTGGTATGATATTAGTTAATAGGCTGCTAAAGGAGCGGTAAATCTACAACTCGTAAGCCATGTGAATAGATAATTTTGCTTAGTCACATTTCAACAGTTGTACTAACTAACCTAGCAATATTCACATTCTCAGATTAATCTTTTTGAAAATCACATTTCGAGACTTGAACTCTTCTGTGTCATTATCTCTGTGTTCTACAAGCTAATTGCAGATTGTTCAGTAGCATGGCCAACACTCACAGAATTCCATAGGAACGATGATGCAACTGACAACTAAAGATCAGAGTGCTTGTACTCAGATCATTTGTGCCACATCAAATCAAGTACTGAAAACTACTGTTCGAAAAATATCCAGAATACAGATATGAAGTACAACACATAGAATGTAAATAGAGCTCATATCGCTGTTACTGCATACCAGAAATAAACTAGAAATCTTATATAGTGGTATCGCCCTGCCTTCTTGGCATGCTTTGCAGGGCAGTCTACATTTCAGGGGTAAGAAACGTTTTGCCAGATCTTGACATGTATACTGATTCAAACGACTTGCATCTTGTGTTGGGGCAGTAGTGGTCTGCTTAATCGATCTGTTTCGTGGGGGGGGGGAGGCTGCACTTCTCATCTAACCATTCTTGCTTTGCAATTTGGCAAAAGTTTTTAAGTGTATATATTTGTTTTTACCCACTTTATCTGCTGATCTTTATATACTTTCTCCCTTTGCTTGTTAAATTCAATATCTTGTGCATTATCCAAGAATTCCTACTGACCTTGGTCTCTTTGCCTGATTCATACTCAAGTCTTCACTATTTCATCTATCGATGCTATCTACTCATCTTCTTTTGTGTTCCTCACTCCTGTTAAAGTCATTGTTGACTGATGTTAACTTTGAAACTCCCAACCACCTTTGGTACTTTCAGTTACTCCATGTGCCACATTTTAACATTCTGTAATTTTTGCAGTTTTAATGAATAGTTTATAACCAAGAAATTATGGCCACCACTTACATGTGCACCTGTAAATGTTTTGCATTTTGAAGCCTGGTGCAGGTACAAATAATAAATTCAGCAAAAGAAGATGCTGACGAAAGAAGTGCTCCTAACTCGAAATACAGGCAATGAGTTCTGTTATTTACAGAAAATAATTACTAATAGACAAAAATTTAGCCTTTACGAAAATGGCACAAAGTGTCTACACAAATTAAAAAATCCACATAGACAAAGAGTCCTCTTTGTAATTTTCCCCTGACTGTCCTTTTCCTTCCTTCTCACAGGTGAGAAACGTATTACCTCCACAGAACTTCTCCTGTCAGCATGACCACGGCGCTGCAGCTGTTTCCTCACTATTGACATACTGGGACAAGTGGAAAAGTTGCACATTAGTAATAAAAAGTAGAAGTTCAGCATTATTTAGCAATATTATTCAGGATGTATGAAGGTTGTGGCAGCCTTTCCATTTTTGGGAGCAGTTAATCCACAACATTCGTTTATTAGTGGAAATAAATCTATCAAACATAGAAAACTGATAGAACACTAGAAGAATAAAAAAGACAGAAAAAACTTTTAACCGAGCCATAGCATGTTAGAAGTTGATCATGATGGCAGTACACCAATTAACAATCATTCTTGCATAAGAAACAAAGAACTGTCGTCAGAATTTCAAATGCGCTCGGTAGACAACTATGCAGAGAGAGAATGGAAGCTGATAATTGGCGATGAAAGTTCTAAATGTTCGTGGAAGTCGTAGCATATACCATAGTACTAACCAAAGTGTCAGCTGCAAATAAATGAGTGGCAAGTCATAGTATCAAGCCCAGACGGGTGTGGTCTCAATTTCATTGACAGTCAATGCCTTAACTCGTGATGAAACCTAATTTATAGTAAGCATGCACTTTGCAAGTCTGACACCAGTGTAATAGAAGTCTGTCTAGCACAGCATAGCAAATACACATTGAGGTGAAACTAGTGAGTGAACTGCACTAGTTAGGTAAGTGAGAAAATAAGGCAGAGTCTGCACCAGTTTAATATCCTAGGTAGTTTGCGTCCATGGCAAATAACTTATTCCTCATTGCCAATAACATAGTGTGTCTACAACGCCTTAGCCCACGATGTGTTGATGGTAGGCGCTAAGACATTCTCAGCTCAGATGATAAATGTCTCCCTCCATAACTACGTGGGCCACACTCCAAATTTGAATCCAAACGACTTTTCCTAATGCTCATTCCCTTATTGAGAATTTAAAAAAAATATTTATAGTAATAACATAATTTCGACGTCATTGTCTGATAGTCCAGCCCTTGCACTATACATGGTAGTTTTAGAACTTCATACATCACTGAGCGTGTACAAGAGACTTGCATATTAACTGAGGATGCTTGCTTCATACACATGTTCCTATATGTTATTTTAATCACTCAGTTTGTACTTTCACCAGCTGTCAGATTGTGGGATCTGAATATTTATACAAGTCCCTTTCCCTGTATGTAAATTATATAATGATTGCTTTGCCTTGTCACTGTATGTGTGGAACTGTCTGGAAAAATCCATGATCTGCAACCACTCGCATAAAGGATCTAGACAATGGAGGCATCCATTGTTAGGTGGTTGGATATCAAAATTCATTTTAGCATTCATTAAAATTAATAAGCTGATCCTAGTGCAGTATTTTACTGGATGCCATTAAAACGAAAATTTCAGTCAGTATGTTGCTTGCTATTGTTTGGCACCAGGTTCAAAAGTATTTAGTATTTCCAAAAAATTAGGAATGTTTCGCCTGAATTTTGTAAATCAGGGCTACTCATCTCTGTCTCTGCTATTCATCTCTGTTTCTCCTGCTTGGATGAACACACACACACACACACACACACACACACACACACACACACACACACACACACACACACACACACACACACACACCTTTTGTTAGCTGCTTTGTCAAGTATGTTGAAGTCTGACATCTCAGAAATGTAGAATGTAGAAAAATTCAGCAACCAACAAATGATGGTATTCATGCACAAAGCATTAAAAGGAATGGAGCGAATGAATGGAATGCAGTATTCACACAGTCTGTCGGAACTAAATGGAACGAATGGGATTGGAACAATGCGTTCAAACAGACTGTAAAAATGGAACAGAAAGGAATGGGTAGGTATATCGAAAAGGTACACTATGTATTTTATTCAAACAGAGCATTTTAATGGAGTGGGCTGGAATGGAACAGAATTTTAAATTTTTTATATCATTGGCATATGAAGTGGTACATGAAACCTAAATTTTGTGTGTGTAAATATATTGTCAACAATTCAGTATTTCTACATCTGAAAGTCTGTTGGAATAAGTAGAGGTATTGTCATCCAGTTCTTTTAATTTTTAGTAATAATGTGGCCACAAAAAAATGTTTCTGTCCAAAGTCATTAACAGTACTCGCTACAAGATGTGTGCTGACAGCTATCAAATGGAAGTCTGCAAACATAGGATGTGGGGTAGCTGGAGTGATGAATATTAACAGCAAGGCCAAGTAAATAACACATGGCTGCAGAGCAATAACTCAGCTTAAATTAGCAACAGCTGTACAAAGTCATACTGCTTACGTTATGTGAATGAATAATGCTGCAAGGTAAAATTAATAAGCATCTTTAATCATGAAGGTTTCTGCGTCTGTGATTGCCAGCACGGACATTGTGAAAATGGAGAGATGAAGATGCAATGACTCATATGATTCTACAGAATGTTTCCAAGTTAACCTTGAACAGAACCATGTCTTCACCATAACGACGTTATTAGAAACTGTGATGTAAAATATGCAGATAGTCCTCAACAGCTAGTCCTGTAAGGGCATTAAATGATATCATTTTGCTTGTTACATGGCTCACATTTCCTATCAATACATTTGATTTGGCCTAGTAAAACATAACAAGCATGCCGATTCCTTGTAAAGGCTTTTGAAAATCTGAACTTTTTGAGTAGGCACTTTACTTTTACTGACAAGTTTTGCCTTGCTGTCATCAGCAAGTCTGAATCCGTTTGAACTAACTTAAATTTGTTGATTCAGGAGATAAGTGGATTATAAAAGTAAGGTTACTACTTGTAGTTACATGTTATTGATACTGGACCATCACAGGCATCCACATTATTCAGTGATTTTCCTCAGATATGCATGAAACAAGAGATGTATATCTCATATAATTATATATTACTATTAACAGTCTCTCATCTTGCAGTAATTCAAGTATGCCTTTTCTGCCACTCAGCCTTGCAGAATCTGCAAGCAGCTGAAGGGAGAGCGATTGCTGCTGTCCCCTAGAAAAAAATAAAACTGATTGGGACAAGAATTGGTGCCCTTGAACACACAGCACCCCAAAAATATATTGATCTGTCATTTAGTACTATTGACAATCTTACGCCTTTAGAACTTTCTTTCTTCCAATGCAACGTTCTCTTCCAATGGTCAGAATTAATGGATAATGGTGATTTATGTATCACTATTTTTCTTTGAATATTACTAATTACGTATTTTGAAACTTTTTCTACTTCCTTCAAAATTTCTTCCTTGATTTTTCCTTCGCTTGCTAGCTGTTTGAGAGCGTCTACTTCTATAATAACTTTCCATTGCAACTCACTTTCTTCAGTTTTCATTTTTTCTGCTAATTTTTATCACCTGACTTCTTGTTACGCTTATTGTCATGCCTTCTCTTTCACATACGATCTGCCAGATATTTAGTTGTTTTCCCCATTTCTTCTCATTGCCTTGCATTATTGTTTCTTTCATATGTTTTGCGTTTAAACCTAGTTGAACTTTCTTTATCCAATAGTCTCTGACCGTATTGAAGAGCAGTGGTGAGAGCATACTTTCTTTTCAAATCCACTCTCTCTATTCTAAACGACTTTAGTTTTTTGCTGTCTGTTATAAAACAATTCAGACATTCTGACACTGAGTTGCACTCCTTTTGCGCAGTTATCGTGCATGAGGATCTTGACATATTTCTTCCCTTCTCAAATGCCATAATTTTTTTAAAATCTCTATTAATGCGACGACAATGTATTTCCCAAATTCACATCCCTACTGTTAGTTGCTGTAACTCAGGAATGTTTTTTGTATTCTATTTCGCAGTATCTGCAATGAGAGTAATTTAGGTCTATAGGAGTTGTTGTCTACAGATGCATTTATGTTTTCACCTCGCTGCTCGCCAGCATGGTCTGACGATGGTGAAATAAACCCACTCAGCCTTAGGGATCATTTAACCTGCACCAAGTTTACTCGTCCCACTGCTAATTACGATCCTCGCCAGTTGAAATCAAGCTTGTTTGTGTTTTGCACTTGTGTCGTGATTGGGTGCTTCAAGCTCACTCTAGCAGTCCTTTGTTTGACTGTTCCTCATTACACAGTTTTTCCCGTAGTGAAGATCTATGTCTACATCTCTATCTACCTCGAAACTAGAGTTAAGTGAGCAGTGCAATGAACTCCCCATTGCACCATATATGAAGGCATGCAACATGGGAAAAATAACTTCTTATATACTTAGTGCAAGTCTTACTTAGGTTACTGTTATCTTCACAATCACTGCAATGTCGACACATAAGCAGCTGTAATATTTTCTTTGATACCGCTTAATGCTGGTAATTTAACGTCACTAGCACTCTTACGAGAACTGGCCAGCGTGGCCGAGCGGTTTTAGGCGCTACAGTCTGGAACCGCGCGACCGCTACGGACGCAGGTTCGAATTCTGCCTTGGACATGGATGTGCATGATGTCCTTAGGTTAGTTAGGTTTAAGTAGTTCTTAGTTCTAGGGGATTGATGACCTCAGAAGTTAAGTCCCTTAGTGCTCAGAGCCGTTTGACTCTTAGGAGAGTTATTCTGCATCTAAATTCAAGTCTCTTCCGGATCAGGTTTTCCTGCAGTTCTGTGACACTCTGGTGTGCTCAAAAAAACATGGTATTATTAGTGCTGCCCTTCTTGGAACTTTTCATATCTGCTGATGGTGTTGTTTGGCATGGATCCCAGACTCTAGAGCTATGTTCTATGATGATGGGCATGACTGCTTTGGAAGCAATCTTCTCTGTAGACCTACTGCATTTTCCAGTATTCTACCAATGAAACCACCATATTTAAATAGTAAAGTTGTGAGAACTACAAGTGAAGATTTTAAACTGGTATTTATTGCACCAGTTTATGAATGCAAAGCTATCTGGGATCAGGGGAATGCAGACCATCATAACCTCTCAATAATGGATAACATTAGGCGTAAAAACTTTCGAAAATTAAATCCTCTGTTTTGCCTAATTTCTCTTTGTCGGCACGACAATTTGCAAGGGGCAGATGTAGTGTATGAAGATGTGGATAAAAACTGACGGAGTATAAACCCACACTGAGCAGGCGTATGAATTCCTCTTCATCAGAAATTACGATAATAACTTTGGGTCAGGTCTTCATGTCTTAGCTCATTGTGGTTCATTAATATTTAAAGTTAACTGGAACTTACGTTACAATTTCCTAACCGTCTGAAACTCTTCTCTGGATTAATTTATGAGACCTTGTTAGAATGGATGAACGTATCTGTAGAATGGACACTCTACATTCAAAGAGTGCATCCACATCTCATCTCCTTTCTCGTAGCCAATATCAGCATTTTTGTACGGAATGAACCACTATTATTGTCGTCAGACGATGAGAAAACATGTTTTTAGCTTCACTCACTGCAAGTAATTCACTGAGCTAGCAATGATAACAGTGGCACAGTAAAGGTGCGATTCCGAACACGACCGCACACCGCAGACTGCACCGACCGGCTGCAGGCGTCACCACTGGTCACCATTGTTTGCAATGTGAGGCGTGCGGGACGCGGCGGCAGCGTCGTCTGCCGCCGTATACCTGCTTTGGCGCCACACCGCACAACCGCCGAACCGCATAGCGACCGGGGACTGCTTTTACTGGCCGAACATACCCAGTTCAGTGAAAATGAGTTTCTCGGACTCCGATGAAGAGAACTTAATCAACAGTGTGGAGAAATATTCTGCAATTTATGACCCAGGACATGAAGAATAGAGAAATGTTTTAGTGAAAGATAACGTCTGGAAAGCTGTAGCACAAGAGTTAAATAAAACAAGTACGTATATTCAACCAATTATTTACTAACAAATAGCCGGTCGCTGTGGTCGAGCGGTTCAGGGCGCTTCAGTCTGCAACCGCGTGACCGCTACGGTCGCAGGTTCGACACCTGCCTCGGGCATGGATGTGTATGGTGTCCTCAGGTTAGTTAGGTTTAAGTAGTTCTAAGTTCTAGGAGACTGATGACCTCAGATGTTAAGTCTCATAGTGCTCAGAGCCAGTTTGAGCCATCGGTCTCATCGGATTAGGGAAGCACGGGGAAGGAAATCGGTCGTGTCCTTTGAAAGGAACCATCCCGGCATTTGCCTGGAGCGGATTACGTAAATCACAGAAAACCTAAATCAGGATGGCCGGACGCGGGATTGAACCGTCGTCCTCCCGAATGCGAGTCCAGTGTCTAACCACTGCGCCACCTCGATCGGTAACAAATAGATCCACAGTGCATTAACAATTATTATATGAATATGTTAAAAAGGCAACAGTATATATGTTTCGTCTTACATAAATCATTATTTACAATCCATTGTTCACAACCCATTGTTAACTGCTGCCTCTTGCCACCCCACAGAACCGTATTCACTGGAGAAAAAATCTTAAAGTTTGTCTCTAATTTCAAAATCACTGCTGTTTAGAAATCCTGCAAAACGAGAAAAGCTGTGCATGTTGTTTTGGCTGGTTGTTTCGTTAACTTTATAGCTATAAAACAGAATACCATTTTCTTCGCCGGCCGGAGTGGCCGTGCGGTTCTCGCCGCTACAGTCTGGAACCGAGGGACCGCAACGGTCGCAGGTTCGAATCCTGCCTCGGGCATGTATCTGTGTCATGTCCTTAGGGTAGTTAGGTTTAAATAGTTCTAAGTTCTAGGCGACTGATGACCTCAGAAGTTAAGTCGCATAGTGCTCAGAGCCAACCAACCAACCATTTTCTTCAAGATAACCGTGTAGTAGCAAATTGTGTAAACAACATGCCGACAAAACGAGGATGTCAGCCACGTCAGGTGCCACAGCAATACGACTGTAAAATACTCTGAATACTTGGATTAATAGCACAAAGGCGTTTCCTGACACTCGGAGAGCACGGCATAATCTATAATTATAGGTCTCTTTGTCTCGATGTGATGTAACAACTCTTCTGGAATAAGGTTTCATCATACAAACACTGAGAGCAAACGCTTCGTCTCCTATCAGGAAATGCGGTAATATCACAGTTGTACCTGGCAAACATTTTGGTGGAGCTATATTAAACTCCTTTGCGGCTATTTTCTTTCCCATAGCCGATTTATGAAATATACCGTTATAAAACTCTTGTCCGTAACCGCCAACATCAACGCTAATGAATTTACAGTTTGCGTCCACAATAGCCAACAGAAGAACTGAAGAAAAATCTTTGTAATTAAAAAACAGAGATCCATTTTTCTCTGGTGACCTTATGAGTCCATGTTTTCCATCTATAGCGCCTACGCAATTAGGTATATTCTATTTGAGCCAAAATTATTCTTCAATACGTCTGAAATCTGATTCAATGGGAGGTGGCGTCAACATGGGCAGCAGCCTTATTCTGAATATCTTCAAAACCCTTTTAACAACTCTTGATATGTAAGATGGTGGTATACGACAGGGAAATGATAAAGGCGGGTAAGTTTTGCCTGTGGCCAAGAATCTGAAACAAACGAAAACATACAGCTAATATAATTTCCATTTACAGGTGATAACTGTAAGAAGAACTGGAAATTTTTAAGGGAAGGTTGTCAGAATTTCAAGAAGAGAAGCTAATTAGGAACGGGCTTTGCTGCCTCAAAAAATTCAAAAACAAAAAGACACGAACAGCTATCGTTCCTTGACAGTGTTCCACAACACAGGAGAAACAAGTATTACATTGACATCATCACAGACAACAATACAAGAAAGCCAAGAAGACAGTGGAGATCGAACTCGTCAACTGGACCTTTCGGCATCACAGGAAGAAGATACGGCAGAAACACATACAATAGAAAATAGTGGTGCAACATCTGTGGTAACAAACTATGAACGGTATGTGCCCGCACTGAAAAGAAAACGTTGTAAAGTTCGTACTAACGATGATACAACCTTAAAAATGTAGAAAGGGAGGGACGAGATTAGGCAAAATTTACTTAAAACGATTATGAAACGCAAAGATGATGATACTGACTTATTTTTCTGTCACACCAGGACAGTTGTAAATAGTTTACCCCAATTTTTAAAGGAAGAAGCGAAAAGGAAAATTTAGACGATCGTTTCTGATTATGAAGTAATAGCTGCACAGTGCAACACAAATTAGCCAAGTGACAACAGCAGACCTTCAACGCCCACAACTCTCTCACATAGTCTTGGAACTGCAGCAAAATCCAGTAATGTATAACATTTTGTGGACTTACCTCAGCGTCAAATATAATTTTTCTTCTGTACTTACTGCATTTCTTAGGTATTGTGGTTTTATGTCATCTTTAATAAAACTGAGCTCGAAATTAAACTTTTATTTAAACGACAGTAGCTCCTGACGATATTTTCATCACCTAACAAATGTCCTTTTACCAGTGCTGTGTAACTACTTTCTGTAGTTCTACTTTTATAGAAAGGCATTACCAGCTTTCGTATTTTCCTGGAATGCAACAATAAAATGTCGTCGTCTTCCTCTTCCAATAACAGCGCAATAACAGCGGCGGTGGCCGGCCGCGGTGGTCTCGCGGTTCTAGGCGCGCAGTCCGGAACCGTGCGACTGCTACGGTCGCAGGTTCGAATCCAGCCTCGGGCATGGATGTGTGTGATGTCCTTAGGTTAGTTAGGTTTAAGTAGTTCTAAGTTCTAGGGGACTAATGACCACAGCAGTTGAGTCCCATAGTGCTCAGAGCCATTTTGAACTGCGGCGGTGTTAACAGACACATAGCTTGTGTGTCGCTGCGGTCCGCAACGCACCGACTGCTGGTGGCAGCGTTGCCATCTGTCTTCTGCAGCCGCGATCTAGCACTGTCGACGTGTTCGGAATCGCACCTTAAGGCGGGTCCACACTGAGCGCGCCGCTGCAGCCCGCGCACAGGAGAATGCGCCGTCCGCGCCGCGCAGCGCCGTTCCGAGGCGCGCACTCTGCTTCCAGTTGGAGCGCGCGCGCGTCTGAAGATGGAGCGAGCCAATAGTCTGAGTGCCGCATTTATTGTGCTGTACCATCAGTTAAGGAAGAAGAGGAAGAATCGTCGTCATTGGGTACCCCAGAGTTAAAGAGTAGGGCATTTTACGGTGGAAATGATCCTTTCAGTGAACTACTTGCATGCGACAGTGGATAGTTCAAAAACTTTTATCGAAAGTCTTTCGAATACTTCGAATATCTGTTGAAAGTGATCGAACCAGACATAATGAAGAAAGGCACAAATTGTAGACGTGCTATATCTACCAAAGAGACACTGGTAATAACTTTGCGGTTTCTAGCAACTGGCGATTCCTTTACAAGTCTGATGTATCTGTTCAAAATATTTAAACAAAGTATATCAACGATTGTCATCGAAGTTTGCACCGCTCTCAATAATGAACTGAAACCCTTTGTGGAGGTAATCAGTCATTATTGTTCATTGTCGTTAAATCAAACCATGCTTTTCAATGGATTTCTAGTTAAGTTATTTGCATAAAGTTTTTACCTGTCTGAAGTCAAATGTGCGCAACGTAAAAGAGGTTGAGGGCTGATAGGATTACATCAAAGAAAGTTCCTTACAAACATTTATTTATTGACTGCAGTATTGTTATTCGTTACAACGTTATGTACGTAAATATCCGCATACAAATAAAAATGTCTGAAACACGTTATTGTTAACAGAATGTGATTAATCAAATGAATTTATGAAGCATTACAGAAAAGTATATGATGGAGGTCCTTGGAGCAGAGCTGAATGTGGAAGACGGAGCGAGATAGTCATGTTGTTCATTGCTGCTGCTTGGTTGAGTAGGGACAACCGTTTGATGAGAGACGAGCACAGGTGACTGGGAGTGACTCGAAGGAGAAGTTGCGGAATAGGACTGTATTGGGGAGAGGGGTGGGTGGGGAACAGGACTGCTTGGGGAGAATGGACGACAGAAGGAGACGAACTATCTGATGTCAGATGATATGCATACAAATCAATCTCGGCATCTAAAATCGATTTGTTTATTCTGTGCATTAGCACTCGTCGCCTGCAGGTGTCAAATTTGCGGAGCTTCATTGCGATATGTTCCCCGAAAGTGGAACACTCGTCGGGACGTACATTTCCCACACTTTCCAAAATGCCATACGCCTTCATGAGCATCGGATCTTCTTTCTTCTTACGTTTACTGGCTGGTTTTCTTGGGGACTGGAAAACCTTTCCCCTGTACGCCATTCCTTCTTCTTTGTTAATAGTAGGTGACTCGCCAGGACTCCCCGGAGTAGTATCATTTAGATGTAATACTATTTCGGCGGCATTTACCGTAGAAACCTGTTGGCTTTCTTCATCACCAGAACTCTGAAATGAAACATTAGGCTATAATGTATTAGCTTTGACAGTAAATGCCACAACCATAATTCTATTTCATTATGTTACAGTACGAAGTAATTTCTTTTCCTTTAATTCATTTATACGGCTAAATCGATTCTATAAGTAGCAATATTTCTTGGCGAACTCGGAAATTCCACTAGTGTGACAAGTACGGCTAAATTTGTGAACAATGGTCGATGGATTGATATCGGATGTTTTCTGAAGGCAGACATGATGCCATTGATTGTTAACAAACTCTTATTACAATGTCACGACTGCAGTTCTGGCCGTAAGCCATCGTTACGTTGAATTTCGAAATATGTTGTTATATCATTGTAACCATCATGCATTTGTTCTGAGCATAAAATGTTGCAGTACGAATTTCATATATGGAATGAAAATTCATGCAAAATTCAGGACTATGGCTCAACGCTGAAACTGCAGTTGTGACTTGATACTAAAAATTTGTCAACTGTCAATGGCGCCATGATTTCCTTCAGAAAATATTGTATCACTGTGGGCCCTTCACAAGAGAAATTCTTGTTATCGCAAGCTTTCATTCTAGAACTGCCCATTGTAGACGCTCATTTCAGCCACACTTGACACGATTATGTAACAAAGACATGTTTCAATTCTTCAGTTTTTAAGACAAGATATGTTGTAACTTCTTTGAAACCCTTTCTATTCAGTTGCCGAGTACTACAGAAGAATGGAAACGATGTTCGGAGGAATTTGATAAAACGTGGAATTTCCCCCATTGCCTGGCTGCTATGGACGGTAAACACGTAATGTTACAGGCACCAATAAATACCGGCAGCGAGTACTACTACTACAGGAACTTTTTTAGCATTGTGTTATTTGCTCTGGTGGATGGAAAGTACAATTTCTTGTATGCACATGTAGGTTCACAAGGTCGTATATGTGATGGCGGAACATTCAAAAGCACTAAATTGTGGAAGAAATTGCAAGACAACTCCCTTAACATACCTCGACCTGAACCACTTCCTGCACGTGAACAGATGACACCATACGTTATATTGGCCGACGAAGCATTTGCTTTGCATGAGAATGTGACGAAACCATACGCAGGTGTCTATGCGAAAGGTACAAAAGAGAGAACATTCAACTATCGACTTTCAAGAGCCCGTCGAGTTGTCGAAAATTGTTTTGGAATCCTAAGGTCCGTTTTTAGGGTCATGAGGAAACCAATGCTTCTGGACCCAGAAGAAGCCAGCATTATTGTATTGACAGCTATTTACTTGCATAATTATTTGAGACAGAGCAAGAAATCTTCCAGTTTGTATGCTCCAGACGGCACAGTGGACAGTGAGCTGCCAGATGGTACTTTAGTGGAAGGAACATGGAGACGGGAAGCACAACCGATGTCATTATGCAATTTAAAGGCAGCGCCAAGAAAAAGTTCGTCAAATGCCCGTGCTATTCGCGAAGAGATAGCCGACTATTTTATCAAAAAGCATATACGTGTTTGTTATCACTACACCGTCGTGAAGACCAAACTTTTGGCCTAGTTATCTAGTGTGTTAAAGTGCTAATAGAATCTGACTCTATATTATAGATAATTGTTACATAACATGTATGTGCAAAATGGTTCAAATGGCTCGGAGCACTATGGGACTTAACATCGATGGTCATCAGTCCCCTAGAACTTAGAACTACTTAAACCTAACTAACCTAAGTACATCGCACAACACCCAGCCATCACAAGGCAGAGAAAATCCCTGACCCCGCCGGGAATCGAACCCGGGAACCCAGGAGTGGGAAGCGAGAACGCTACCGCACGACCACGAGATGCGGGCATGTACACACATATTCTGTGTTAATGGTACCAGTGAGAGTGTCTTGTTCCTTCAGGAATTCAAATAATGGGAAAGCAAACCAGCTACTATTGTAAGTGTCTGTCAGCCCTGAAATAATAATGTGATGTTATAATAAATGTAAATGGGAAAATGTGTCGTTACAAACATTGTTTATGAATTGTTATCTTTTCCATTGCCCCTCGACTACTTCTTTTTCATTTTCTCCCTTCTGTAGGAAGACAACAATGATGTCATTCCTTTTTTTTTTTTTTTTTTGCTTCGTCGATTCCACAGCCGACGCCACTCGCGACCCACTGCGAAGCATCACTTTCTTTTATTTTCATGTGGTAATGATTGTGTTTTGGGTCCCACAGTTCCCACCTTTGTCTATACAGCTCTATGAGGTTCTCAATTTGCTTCCGGTCCCACTCCATAACGAGGGCACCTACGCGAGAACAGACGACCTGTCACCGCGAATTGACGCAAGCAATAAACTACCACGCCCGCCAGCCGAAGCCCCGTCTAAACTGAGAGCGCGCAAACGCGCCACTCCCTTTGATGTACCGACAACAGCCAGAATACTGCGTGGCGCAATATAGCGCGGCGCGGCGCGGTTCGCCATCCACACTGGACGTGCACAGCGGTTTTGCGCAGCTCGGCGCGCTCAGTGTGGACCCGCCTTTAAAGGTTCCTGGCTAGCAGCGAGGCAACCGTGCACCCAGAAGGGTTCCATTAGTGAGGCTGCATTATGAAGATAACAGGGATCTTGCCGAGCAGCGATGCCAGCAGTGTGAAATGGACTGCCCTAATCGCTGAACAAAGCCAGTGGTCAAGGACCAGAGGTCTATGGACAGGTCTCAGAAGGCTGGACAACATCATAGGCTTTCGGCTAAGCTAGCGATATTATAATTTTAGTGAATTTGTATCACTGAACTGCCAAGTATGCTTTTTGGGCGAATTACCTGCAGATCGCATTAAATTAAATGAAACCAATCATCTTGAATGGCTTTCTGCTGAATGTGCATTTAAAACTCGTGCATGTACAGGTGTAGCAGCCTATGGATTTCCTGGATGCCTGTTTTTATATCTCTGAGAAGAGAGTTCATTAAGTGAACCTACTTCTGAAACTTACTGATAGAATGAGATTTTTCAATCTGCAGCGGAGTGTGCGCTGATATGAAACTTCCTGGCAGATTAAAACTGTGTGCCCGACCGAGACTCGAACTCGTGACATTTGCCTTTCACGGGCAAGTGCTCTACCATCTGAGCTACCGAAGCACGACTCACGCCCGGTACTCACAGCTTTACTTCTGCCAGTATCTCATCTCCTACCTTCCATACTTTACAGAAGCTCTCCTGCGAACCTTGCAGAGCACTTGCCCGCAAAAGGCAAAGGTCAAGAGTTCGAGTCTCGGTCGGGCACACAGTTTTAATCTGCCAGGAAGTTTTTTAACTTACTGATAGATTAAAACTGTTCGTATCAGCGCACACTCCGTTGCAGAGTGAAAATTTCCTTCTGGAAACACCCCCCAGGCTGTGACAAAACCATGTCTCCGCAATATACTTTTTTCTAGGAGTGCTAGTTCTGCAAGGTTCGCAGGGGAGTTTCTGTGAAGTTTGGAAGGTAGGAGATGAGGTACTGGCGGAATTAAAGCTGTGAGGAAGAGTCGTGAGTCGTGCTTGGGTAGGTCAGATGGTAGAGCAAAGGTCTAGAAATCGAGTCTCGGTCCGGCACACAGTTTTAATCTGCCAGGGAGTTTCACATCAGCGCACACTCCGCTATTCATTCTAGAACCAAATTCTAAAATCAGTTTCCTCTAATCTGCAACTTTGTCTTCCCCAAGACAGGTGAAGTAAAACAATACACCTCAATAAAAATAATGTGAGTTTAATACGATCAGAAATTAATGTTGAGAAATGTTGGTGACAAGCTGTTAAAGAAAGAAGAGGCATTTGTTTTTTCGCTTTAAATGAAACATTTCAGCTATGAGTTAAAGTTAATGAAAATAAAGGGTTTCATGCAGGACTGCACATGAAATTACCAAAAGTGATAGCACATGCATATGCAGCCATAAACATTCTCTCAAAGGGCAATGCCTGTTTGGAATGGTACATTATAGTTTGAATGTGTCTTTAAATAAAGAAGAAGAATATGTATCTAAATGCAATCGAAATGCAAACAATTTAAACTTTGCCCTTTCCTACTGAGCTGAACCACGATCACATATTCAAAAAGCAGATTAAAGACATCACTTTTAACGTCTATGACATCCCATATTCTGATTAGGAGTGGTGGATTTTGGAAGACAAGGAGGCTAAGAGAGAATTTTGGGTCCTATTGGACATGTTATAGAGCACCATCATTAGAAACATGTAAATCTATTAATTCTGCGCGTAGCTGATACATATACAAACTATTTCTATCACATAAAATGTCCTCTGAGGCTAGGAAGTAAAGGATACTTCTCCTTAGCATCCAGTTGTAATATGTGAGCAGTCTTTATGCTGTTTCTCTTCTAAAGAAAAGTAGATGCACATTTAGTTGGCTGTGGACAGTTTAAGCCAGTCAGCAGTAAAAAGCCTGGTGGCACGAGTACAGATGTTAAATTTACCAAATTTAGGAAGAAACTGGAGCAGACTTTTGTAATTTATGTCGATATAAGATGCACAAAGGTAATTTATGTGTTGGTAACTTCACTGTTTGTACTCAAATTTAATGTTATTTCCTCTGTTTGTAGTCCATGACAAGTTTTCTATTTATTTGTGATCTATGGCTCCAAAGAAGTCTTTTAGGGTGGGGATGTAAGTGGTTTGCGATACCTTACCCACTGATAAACACGTTGTGACCTCTACAGGTCGACGGTAGGCAAAATAGATTATCAGGAGCCGCCAGCACTAAGTGAGTAAAGTGTCAGTCGGTTCGAGTTTGGAGTCCATGGAGTATGGTTGGACCGATGAGCTACAAGTTGTGTACTACCGGCTGAGTGAGTCCCCACGGTCTTGGGTTGACCCTCAACAAAACATTACCGATTCCTGACAAATATTTTTTTTTGGGTTGACCGTCAACAAAACGTTACCGATTCCTGACAAATAATATTTTTACAAGTGTTTAGAAACGTTTACAGTGTGCCATATGTATTTATATTCACGTCAGCTGCGCCTGCCACATATTGGATTGCAGTGAGGATTGAGTTTGTTGACTATTGTTATAGTGTGTTACAATACCAAGAATTCGGACCTGTGATGACATTAACCGTAATGAGAAGTGTAACACGAAAGCAGTGTCTGTCTGTTATTGTGTCTAAACAGAATATGCTAGTCAAACAGTGTAAAACATTTTGGCTCTGGTTATTGCAGAATCCTGTATCATTGTGCGAACATTGTTGACAGACACACCATTATCAGAAACGAATCTCAGAGTATTTTGTTTGATTACAATTGACATCATATTGATCAGGAGCGTCTCAACCTGATTGTGTTTCCTAGTTTCCCTCACCATTGGTCACCACAAGTTCTGTTGCAACAGGTAGTGTGTGATCCAACAAATTATGTGCCAGTACACATCGCCAGTGGCCAGATTTCTGTTTCAAATGCCCTGTATTCTTGAATTGCATGGACAATACGTTCCACTTGGTCTTTTGCTGCTGGCAGTAACCGCTACTGACCGGTTTTCCAATGCATCAGACTTGGTTTGGTTCTGTGAAGTTTGCAGTCGGTTTCATGTGGTGTTTTTCTATATTAGTGGCTCTCTTTCGTCCTGAAAACCGTCCATTGTTGACAACATTTTAAGAGACTGCTCCGTGCGGAATACTGGTATAGCCAGCAACTGTCTTCTCGCCCATTAGGGCTTCCTCTGATACATGAACAGGAGCATCTCTTCTGTGGCTATAGATAGGTCTAAGAGGCGTACTGCAAAGACTTAGCAAAGGAACAATCTCTAAGAGTCCCTCAATTAGGACTCTACACCGGTTTTGTCTTTAACTCTAGGTTTTGGAGTCCCATCATGCAACAATCGCTACCAATATTTTAGTTCTGAGTAACCGATATCTTTCGATATTTGTTTGGTTTCAATTATTGCAGGTTTCTTTTATTTTTTACCAATAACCGAGCAAAAAACCAGTACATCAATTTGACACATTAGCAGAGTTACAATTTTTTGTTTTTAAATAACACTTTAAAAAAAATAGATAATGTTTACTTCTAAAATTTCAGTTGCTTTGAAATATTGGCTCATTCAAAGTGGAAAGAAGTGCTGTTTTAATAACGGCCACAGTTAGAAAACTGCAACAAACACATGAAATAGGAATCGATACAGCATTGTTGAGACAATAATTTAGCCCTTGGTGTGTGGAGTGGCCTATTAGACGACACGCGCCCACACCTGGTCTATCCTTGCTGAGACAATTGTTCATTCATAGTGTGTAACACAAATCGGAAGTAGCTGATGGGCTGCTATGCCTACATAACATACTTTATTTGCTTATGGTGCCTGGAAACGGACAAGGTACCATGAAAAATAGTGTATTCAAACCTCAGTTTTTACACTTTAGCACCGAATAGTGCTAATGCCCAAACAGTGCTATAATCATGGAATATAAAATGAATTTTCAACAGAGTTACAAAAAATTTAGAATCAACAAGAAAACACTGACGATTATTTGTGGTATTTAACTCCTTACAATGTTTAGAAAGAAGCAGAGAATGGTGGACAGAAAAAATTGTCTTCAATTTAACTATTTTTACGATATTTTAACACTGCACACCTTGAAACGCATGATTAAAAAATTCGTGGGAGTCTTAGAATTTTTCAGTCTTTCTTTTTTCAGTCTTTGTTGACGGAAGTAATTCCATCAAAAAAAAAAAAAAAAACAAAAAACAAAAAAAAACATCGGTTATTTCACAAACCGGTTATTTTGAGCGGTGTTAATAGTTAAACTGGAGATGAAAAAACCGGTACAGCAGAAAACTGGTTGTTCCAGCGATAACTGCCATTACTATTTAACACGTTTGCGAGCAACTTCTTGTTCCACTGTACAGAATCTTAACATTACATGCCTGGAATTTGTTACCAAAGACCCACTTCGGATGTCACATCCTATCCGAATAATATCTTCCACTGTCATGGACTGGCTCGTATTGTTTCAGATCACATACTATCACACTGAAGAAAGTCATCAGGGTCAACTTAAATGTATCCCTCTGAATTTTTCCTATAAATGTGCTGGAATGGTTATTACAGCGGGACAGGGCAGAAAGTCGTCTGCTACGACGTGCTTTCAAGATATAACACCTCTGATTCTTTTTCCCAGGACTACAAACTGATCGAAACATGCGGTCTGTTCTAAAATAAGGGCGTATTCGTGGTGAATGCGTTTCAGAGGTGACTTCATAGTACGACACACAGAACTCGAGCAGTAGCGGCGGAAGAGGGGACTGTTCTTGATACTTAAAGTGGCGATTTTTTCGTCTCAAAAACAGCGTGTAAAAAATCATTTTCTCCACCGGTTGAAATTCATCACTAGTTGCGCGAGATATGTGGTGACGGCATCATGGATATGTTCAATGTGCGTCTGTGGGAGCGATAGTTCAAAGAAGGCAGAACGTCGTGCGACAAAAAACCAAGACAATCTTAGCTTCTCACCAGTCTTTCGTACAACACGATTAAGCGAGTGGAGAAAGTCATTTTGGAGGATCTTCGCATCAGTGTGGAACACATCACCTCCAAAATTGGCTATTTCACTCGATATGTGCACATAACTCTGCGTGAATATTTGAAAATGGGGAAAACGTCCTCCAGATGTGTGTCATGAGTGCTGACAGATGACCACAAGTCTGGATAAGATATATCGCCAGGGTATGTTGACACATGATGACACGAATGGTACTTATTTTCCACAGACTGTGACAATAGGTTGGGGAAGGGTGCCGTTTTTCAATCTTTGGGTGAGTGTCAGTATTGAAAAAGGATGCTGGCCATTTTCTGGGACAGTGACGGTGTAATCCTTACTCACTGTGTTTCAAAGGGAACTGCGGTGATCGTTGCATCCTACGAAGATATTTTGAAGAACAGGCTCCAACAGTGGGCGAAAACGGCCCGAAAATGCTGCAGGTATGCTCTTCCACCAAGACAATGGATCAGCACACTGGGTGACAGTGACGCTGCAGCTTCTACGTGACAACAGCTTTGAGGTTGTCTCTCATGCTCCCTACTCACCTGACATGTCTTCTAGCGACCTTTTGGTGTTTCAAACAATGAAAGCCACTCTCTGTTCTCTCACGTTCAGCAGTTGTGCCGCTATTGCATTACAGATTTCCCGTGGACAAACCAGACTCCTAAATAAGCATTAGCAGTGGCCATAGAAACATGGCATTGACGTTATGAAAAATGCGTCTGGCTGCTGGGGGCTTACATCGAGTGGTGACACAGTCTGCACAGTTATCGTGTGATGAGTTGTGAGAAAAAAATTTGAGTTGTAATAACATGAATATATCGGTTAGACGATACCATAATGGTTCTTGACCAGATGGTTGCTGGTTCGAGCTTATTGGAACCATTGGTGTTCTGAGGCTTAACGACCTAACATGACACGTTAACTTCTTTCTTATTTCGCTGTTTTATGTGTCTTTTCATTCACCCAATGTTCATCAATATCACCACAAGAATTAATTACCTCTGAGTGTGCTCTTCTCCACGCAGCTGCTGTAAGTTCGAGATAACTCAAAGAAAATCGTCTTTATGCTGTTATTCCAACGTTTAGATAACGACTTCCTTAAAGCTTTTAAAGTATGTACGGTATGTGTCTCCGTCTCTGGTATAAAATTGCGTAATTGTTTGATTACAATAGTACCAGATTCCAAGTGTAATTATTCTAATGTTCCCATCGGAGTACCGAATATTTTATTCTGCCTTCTATTGACAGCATAATTCTTGAATTTCGCCAATTCATACAATAATTTCCTAACTTCTTCCTTCATACTTCCCCAAGCTGGTGTACACCCATTGCTGGAAAACATCTACGATTTCCATTCGCTGATGACTCGTTGCTCCTGCGAACGATAGATAATTTCATAACAGTTCTCACTTTTTGGTTAAAATCAGTGTATGTGTCTCGTGTTAAACATGTATGGGTCTTGACTAAATACTTGAACATACAGCCAGATATAGCTTTATAGTTTATCTGTTAATTTGACATATCTTTTATCCAAAAAAGGTTGTCTCAAAAGGTTCCATGTCAAGAGTAAGCAATTTATTCATTCATTCTTTACAAAACTATATCATTGTTCTGTCGATTTTATAGTTGCGAATCACCATTTCTTCACTTTATTAAATGTATTTTCTCCCTTTCTTTTTCAGACTTTGGTCGTCACATAGTCCCCAGAATTGTAATGTTTTCGTCAGATTGTATTTTTATTTTGTTTGAGTAGTCTGTATATTTCGCTTACCTTGATCTGCTATGGAATGCAGTAACACCTCATACACCTTGTAGACAATCAGTCTTCTTCGTCTAAAATACATTATTCCAGTTGTACACTAGAATTTTTTCAAACAAAATAAGTGTTCATATTTTACTAACTTTAGTATATTCTTCCAGTAGTTTGTACAAATGTTCCACTGTAGGTTGATTGTATAATTTCCACATGAATCCTCAGAGAATTTGGACTGAACTGATATTTAGTTCACAGAACTTGACTACTTTGTTCTCCTAATATTTATTCTGTGGAAGGGAGGTGGTTTCATTCACGAAACGTCTATAAGAGCGTCTGCAAAGATGTTTCCATCTCGGTGGGGCTTCTGACACTGTGACCACTGGAAACACGCTGCGTCCCCCATTAATAGGAAACATAAACAACACAGCGGCCTTTATAATATAAACATGCATCAGTGTATAATACTACAGTTCATTATTTATAGTATTTTATGCATCTGTCTGCGTCTGTCTGATACTAAAGACATGCACGTATGCTTCGCGTCAACCAGATTGGAGCAGCCTGACACACCACACATCGGTGATTGCATGAACTAGCGAGAGTTTCTAAGTCAATTCAAATAACGTAAACCACAAAAAAGGCCACATTACTGAAGCTAACACTATTTTACGTTTCTACGTTAAAATTCAGCAGTATATCCAGAAGAATGTTAGTGAAAATAACGGTCTTTTTGGTCATCGAGTTTACTAAACATATCGAATTTTCTGCATGTTGCGTTTTGATGGTCATTGGTCACAAAGCTGCATCATGGTCCTAAGGTCAAATCTCTTTGAGAATATTTTCAAAATGGCCACGTCTGCTCTTCCGTGCCACTGCTATCCATTTTTTTTTCGAGGAAGCTTATCAAACTGTTACATGGGCATTTACACCCTCCGACTCCTAACCAAAATTATCTCCCTGGCACTTCGTTGCTGTGCTTCTTGATACAGGTTTTTGGCTGGACAGACTCGTATGTCTACTTGTCGCCAGTTTCCTTTTAACTTTCCACTTACTTTTGTGGATGTATCTGGGGCCTGTAGATAGAGCTCGTTAAAAATTTTAGTCTACCGCTCATATTACTTTTACGAAACTTAATGTGTATGGATGTCGTGTTTTTACCGTGATGTGTTTTATTTTCTCGTCTAATTCTACAAATATGTCATTTCTGAGATCCATATATCACTGTTACCAAGTAGTAATTTTAGTCAAGCCTCAATGTAGCTTTTCAATAGTCTTTCCAATTTTTGCGCTTTAGGGCCAACACGAATATTTTCAAGCCCCTTCTGACATGTATGGACAGTGATATAATTAAGGAACTCCTTCACCTGTATCACATTCGGCAATCTTCATTTGTAAGAGCCTTTGGTGTAACATGCTCACAACACTCAGATTTCACTCATAAGTTTCTCATAGAACCACGAATGTGTCCAAACCATGCTGTTCATATATCTCAGAGTGAAGTACATTAGGTTTTCGTTTGAATAAATGCCTTAAGGTAAGCAGAAGAACTAAACAGAAGTGTGTAAGTAGATCACCGTATTATGTGTTCCAAATTTCCAGTTAGAAAACGGAAGTTATTACATACCAAAATGTCGCTAGAGCATTGTATGTTACTAACTGTGTTGTACTCGTAACATTTAGTTAATACAGTTTCACTGGATAGATTTTTCACTTATTTTGCAGAACTTAATTACACACATGGAAAAGCAATGTGTGACCAAAAGGAAAGAAATTACTCTTAGCTGTATTCGTCATGAATTTCACCAAACGACATTTTGGACCTTACAGTTGGCCAAAGTTAAGACCAAACATGTATTTGTGGGTTTCCCAATGCCACACAATCAAAAGAAGAGTTAGTAACAAAGAAACCACATAGTTAACGAGTTTTCCCATAGGAGTCTTATTGAAGACAGTCTCATGTATCTTTCTAATTAAAGTGAACGATTGCGTTATCTCCCATCAGACTCCAAAATAAGTTGAACGGCTGTTATAGGTGTTAATGAACGATTACTAATACACAGCTGTTACAGAAACTGTTGTACACACAACGAACCATCAAGGAACAAACAGGAGTTAAAACTCATAGTTATTACAGTAGTTAAGGACATTTGCGTAAATAAATAAATATTGAATCTGCAGCTCCTCTATAAGCTCAATCCGAAAATTATGGTCTATGCTTTGCGTGCCGTCGATGTACACTAGCGCATGAAGATTAATTTTCTTAATTGAAGTGGCTTGCTTACGATCGTTACTCCATAAAACAGAATGACCACTTCACAAAGCTCCGCAGTACTGCAGTACAGGTGATATGAGCTTCTGAAGTGGTCTGTTTCACGTAGTATTGCTTTATTAAGCCATTTTATTCTTCAATATATATTTTTAACATATTCCATTCCTTATTTATACATCACTAGAATATGGCAATAGAAAACTGAGGGAAAAAGGATGGATTGTAGTGACAGTTTTCCGACTGTAAACGCAGAGCTGCTCATTTGATGCTATAATTTTACAAGATGTCTGACATTTACATTATACAGAAAGACAGTGGCTTCAGACATGCCATCAAGCCACTGCATGTTGTGAGCCAAATATGTGGTCTAGCTCCAATTACCAGTTATAGTACAGTATCTGCAGCGCTTCTCAGCAAAACACAACGCAGCAAGTTAGTTAGTTTCATCATTTCAACATTATGGTTCACCGTAATTATAGTACTTGGCACAATGTGCAGCTATGGAGACAGATGTGTGCATCCTGACATACGTGAACTGCCAGAAACCTACCACCTGCTCACGATACTTATGTGGATTAATTGGCTGGAACCAATTACAATGGCGTTTACTTCACTAATGACAGGGAACAGATATTTAAATGAAATTTTCGATCACTTGGCGTCAGTAGACTTTTTACTGTTGCAGCAGGATGAGCTCCATGTGCGAGGAATACATAGTAGAACACGGACCCTTGCAGTTCTTTTCCTGGGAATCATTCTGTTTATTGTTGTGGTTCCTACAGTGTGCAGTGTAGTTGGATTACTTGCACATCCACAAGCGGTGGCCTTCTACGGCCTGACAGCCTACTCCTTGCTGTGGCACACACAGTTCCTCGGAGTAGTGTTGACAGTGAGGCACAGACTGGGTACTGTCAGAGTGTTGATGTTCAGGCTTGTCCAGCCACCGGTCACTTCTGACACCGACCTGGATGAGGCACTGACACGAGCAGAGCCACCTACACTGTCAGCATCAGCCATGGACAGCCTACGAAACCTGCAGCGCACCAGGGTGTTCCTGCATAGAGCAGCGTTCCTCTGCTCACAACACTTTGGTCTCGCTTTGCTATTTTCCTTCATGTATAATGGTATAACAATAGTCTTTCTGATGTACAAGATCACAGTGGTAAATGGAATACCTGAAACACTGGCAAACACTAAGATTGTGACACTTTCGTATTTGTGTTTGCTTCTGGCATTGGCACTTGGCCACTTGTTCGCAGTGTGCTGGGCGTGTTCTTCTACAGTAGAACGATCTGCCAAAATAGGACACACGCTGGCCAGGGTGCGTCTCTTGTCGAGAAGTTGCAGTGCGATTGATGTGTTCGATCTTCCCCTGGAAAAGCTCCGATTTTCTGCTTCTGGGTGTTTTGATATAGACTCCCATACCTTCAGATCTTTTGTAGCTGCTACCTTAATCTGCTTAACAGCACTTAGACAGCGCTCGAAATTGTCAGCATTTTTTCAACCCACAGAGTAGTACTGTACATTCAACAAGCCTGTGGTTATCTCAGGATTTTTTGTAAATCGTCAGTAAAAATTTACTGGAGCCAATTATTAAGTGCTAATTACTTTTTCATATTTGCACAGTTCACACAGAATGCCTATGCACATAATTGTACGAAAACTTCCCTTAATTGTTGACCAACTCCAACCACTAATTGTTGCAACTGTCTCAATATTTTTCATAATTCACTTTAATTGATAAATTTTACTTTTACAATTATCTGTTTAATATTTCTGTACTTTATTTCTGTCATGGAGATGTAATTAAATTCCAGCTCCAGTTGAACTATGCAGCCAGTGCAACTCTATAAATATACTTTAGTACTGAACAATTAATTTGTGCTCTGTAATAAATCTAAAGCTTGGTAAGTTTGTAATTCACAAAAATAATTCAAAGTTCTGAAAAATGTTTAGTTGTTGTAGCAAATGAAAGTATATGAAATTAACCACCTTGTTTTGCCAATGTAAATATTTATTTTCTTCTCACAGCCTGCCTGTTCATATGACAGTATTGCTTGAAAATTATTGGAGAAGAGAAAAATAGAAATAATCCTTATACAAATACCAAATAGAAATAATCCATACAATATGAAGTAAATAAACTGTTGGTAGCATAGCATTCTATCTAGCTGCTTTGATCAAGCATTATTCCCTGGTCCTTTTATGTGCGCTGCAATGTTCTACAATCATGGTATTGTCTACTTTACATTTAGTTGTAAACACGATATTTCTAGTATGTTCTAAAAATAAGTGAAAGGTATTTCGGTGAAAATTGTACAAACGTTACAAATAAAGTGTCTGAAAGACTTCAACAGGTGTATATATCGTCTGTTCCGTGAATAATAAACATTTAAAGTAATTTAGAAAGGATGACAGTCGTCTGGAACGAATATAGCTGCAGAAATGATTAATATGGAGAAACAATGAAATATCTGACTTTCCATGTTCGAATTAATTGATTGGATCTTAGCTCAGTTTTGTTTACAAAGTAATTCAGGAAGGGACTGGAGTCTCATTGCTTTTAGGCTGACTAAAACTGAAATAATAGTCTGTAGTAAGAGTTATTAGTGTCGATGAGATTTTTTTCGAATATTCTGTGGAAACAAATAATGAGACCATGACGTAGTACATATCAACTCAATGCTCAACGATAAAATGTAGACAGTGAGTTAAAACTTAAATTTCTGTCCTGTCCTTTTAGTAGCCAGTGGCTGTTCATAAAGTTTTGAGTTCCATAAAGTGTGGTAAATCAAAGTTTCAACAGAAATTATTTAATCTTTTTCTGAATGCAGCTGCCATTGAGAAACAAACTATTACAAAAACTACTTGTGGCATTCTAGAATAATAATCTCAGTATGAGCTTTGGGATAACGGATTTTTACCTAGTAGCATTGTCCCCTTCAGACATCAGCCGCCTTGTTCACCAGATATTTATTTTTGCAATTATTTATTGTTACCAAGATCGAATAATCATCAAAGGAACTAAAATTATTGGTAGCAATATCTTCTCAACTAATAATTTGTATGAAAATCGATTAATGGAGGCAGTACTCCTATGTTAACAAATTGGATAGCAACAAATGAAATTTTTTATTGTGATTGCTTAAGAATCTGCCATATACAAGATTCCTTTCGTTATTTACAAACTACTTAGATTTCTTTCCCCTCCCTATAAATTTAGTAGGTAATCCTAGTATCATATAATGCACACATGAATGTTGCCAAAGTTTCACCCGCTGGTACTTTTTCAGTGACTGTCAAACCAATCTGCATCATTGTAAATATTCATTTTCTGTATATATCTTCCTCACAATTAATATACAAATCATTAACACCTATCATTACCACAAATACATTTAAGAGTTGGTGTTTCTGTTATATGTCTATTAATATTTCTGTAGATGAACGTAAATGTAGTAAAGGACATTGTGAAGTAAATATGATTGTGAGAAATTTGCAATAGTTTTCATTAAACAGTTTTTCATTCATAACAATATAAATACACCACTGAAGTAAAATTATAGTACATAAAACAAGAGAAACAAATTAAAAGTTGAGCATAGTATGTACCCCTCAGTTATAATTTTACTGTTAGATTTGCTATATTGTTTCATACTACAAAGTTGGATTCATTATTCAGAGATAACTGTAAAAATTATATACTGTGTGTCACAACGTATGTGAAACCACCAGGAAGCAAGTAACATTGCCTTATGTATTATGTTTCCTTTTTGCTGACACATTATATGTAAAGACCTATTTATGTTTTTATGTGTTTAGAGATATTCAATTATTAGCTGGTTATTTATTTTTGTATGAGAGTCTATCATATATCATAGATTGTTATGTCAAACAGGCTGGTAATATTGGTAACTGTTTCTGTAGTTTTTGTTGTAGACTTCTGTTCTTAACCTTTAGTAGTCGCGTTAATTTGTGTTATAATATTGTTTGTGCCAGTGACAGCTGTTATCCACCGTCGTTTTCAATGTTATTTTAACTATGCTGAGACAACGTAGGACACATTGTTGCATAAGAACAAACTATTCAATTAAACACACAACTCCTCACCTGGCAGTCCTATGTTTATTATAATATCCAGACATAACCTACTTCAATGAAAATAATTAACACCGAACTTATATTTCAGTGAAATGAAAGGATGAAGTGATTATATGGCACTGATAGCGACGAGTCCACACCAGAAGAACTTCAGCGACTGAGTTGCAAATCATTTCAATTGATGTTAGAATCGGTGAATTGTATGCTGATGATGATGAGTACTACACAACACCCAGTCCCTGAGCAGAGGAAATCTCATGCCTAGGCTGGAATGAAACCCAGGCCCTTTGCATAGCAGTCACATGTGCTGACCAGTCACCTAAGGTGGAGGACTTATGTTACAGTAACAATGAATAATAAGTGTAGTTAATGTGCCATTTACTGCAATACCTGTATATGAGCCTCACTAATACAATACTGAAACATGGTTTCCAAAATGACTTTCTGACTTATGAATTATTTCAGTCTGCACAGTTGAAACAATAAAATGACGCCATATTCCTCGAAATGATTACGTAGGTTCAATTATCGCACCTAACACAACACTCCCTAGTTGATTTGTCCCATGATCTACATCACTCGTTACATCTTGCTATTTTTTTGTCTTTCTTTCCTCTTCCAGCCTGTTTACAGTATTCTCCATTCCAAGTAGTGAAAGTCCACACCACCTGATATCCTTAGGAACTCCTAATGCTTGATGTTCCCTATTTGCGACTTTGTAAGTTCCCATTCAGGCCTGGGTAGGAAAGTAGATTTCTTCATTGCTCTATCTTCATTTTTATGTAATTTATAAAATCAGTTAAATTTTGTTGACTGCAGAACACTACCATAGGCCAGCCCCTTGTATTTCAGGAAACATAATTTTTTTGGAACATCTGGTCAACCAAGTCCACACCAACATTTATCATGTTATAATCTCTGACTTTATTGCATTCCCTGTATTACAGTCAACAACATCATTATGGTGATTTATAGAAACTACGAGGAAATATTTATTCTTTTTCGGGATAGTATGATATAAGGGTATTCTTTTGCAAGCTGAAAATTGCATATTTTTCTGTTCTCTGTAGCTTTAGAAGAAACTCCAAGGATATTTGGCATTTATTTTGGTGAAATGTTCCGACATACGTAAGACACTTATCTTTAATGCTTACACTAAACGAATACATCGAAAACCAGTTATTGGAGGCTACATTTCTGTCAGTACCGGCTGGCCGGGGTGCCCGAGCGGTTCTAAGCGCTACAGTCTGGAACTGCGAGACCACTACGGTCGCAGGTTCGAATCCTACCTCGGGCACGGATGTGTGTGATGTCCTTAGGTTGGTTAGGTTTACGTAGTTCTACGTTCTAGGGGACTGATGACCTCAGAGGTTAAGTCCCATAGTGCTCAGAGCCATTTGAACCATTTTTGTCAGTGCCACAGTTGGCTCGACAATTCTTATTATTCCATCATCAGACCTATGGCTTTGTTTATAATGACCACTGGGGTGCGAGCCAACATAGTTTCCTAAATTTACTGAACATGCTGTCTTAGCCGCACCTGGACGAGAAGTTTTCAGCCATATAGCTGGTTTGCTAGGTACGAACTGCTGAAAAGATCAGTTATCATTAAACGCTAAAAGTTGTTCCTTTACAGTCAGGTGTTCACTCGGAGCAAACTGTTTCTGGAGATTATAAATAATTTTTTTAAGACACTTCTTTTGTGGAGCCAATATATGGGCTTCCTTTTTCAACTTTCTGTGTCCTGCATCATCAACACATAAGCATCATAAGTGAAAGCGAAGTCTTTTTTCACACATTGATAAGTGGCATTGTTCCAGGGCATTGTCTTTGGAACTGAACCACATATTATGGAAGTTTGTCATAGATGATCTCATTGTGCCCATTAGATACAGCAAATGCAACATTGCCTGATTTCAATTTAATCCATATTACATGTATCTCAGTCCCTGTCTTAAGTGACCTGAGTGTATGTTTGTAAATATTTGTACACCTAATTATTATTCTAATGTCATTATCATCAAAGAAAAGCCGTATATGTGATTTCATCGGCTGTTGAAGTATGTATGTTGATTGGAACTTCTGTTACAGCCATTTTGCGATAATACTTTTTAAAACGTTTCAAAAACCTACAGGCAAATAATCAGATTATGCATGTATATATAATTTTTAAGTTGCATGTGAGGCGCACATTGCCATACCAAGAATACACAAGGCATACAAAACACAGGAATAACATAAATCCATTTTGGAATATTTGAATGTAGGGGTATGTTGTGGTCTTCAGTGTCAAGGCTGGTTTGACGCTGTTCACCGCATTATTTTATCCCATGCAAGCCTCTTTATCTATGAAAAACTAGAGCAAGCTACATTCATTTGAACCTGCTTACCGTATTAATCCCCTTGTCTCACTCTACAGTTTTTATCCCTCTACAGATCCATCCTTAACCAAACTGAGGATAACTTCAGGCCATGGGATGTTCTATATCAACTACGCCCTTCTGTTGGTCAAGTTGTACCATAAATGTCATTTTTCAACAGACCAGTTAAGTACCTTCTCATTAGTTACCCAATCTACCAATCTATTCTTTGGCATTCTTCTGCAACAACCCATTTCAAAAGTTTCTATTCTCGTCTAAACTGCTTATTGTACACTTTTCACTTAACCACAAGGCTACATGCCAAATAGCTTAGGTAAAAACTTTATAATTCATTTCCTAATCTAGTTATATCAGCACCTCCTCATTTAAATAGACTACATTCCATATTCATGTCTTAATTTGGCTGACGTTCATCTTATATCCTCTTTTCGACACTGCACTTGCCGTTCAATTTTAGTGTCTCACAGAACAGCAGTGTCCTCTGAAACCTTCAATACTTTAATTCGTTCTCAATGAACTTTAATTTCCTCTCCAAATTTCTCCTTCGTTGCCTTTACTTTTTGCTTAATGTACACATTGAATAACATTGGGGATACATAGCAAACCTATGGCCCTTCATTTGCAATGACTGCTTCTCTATCATGTCCTGTGCTTATTTTTTGGTTTCTGTACAAGATGTAAGTAATCTTTCTTTCTCAATATTTTATCCCTGCTACTATGAGAATTTCAAATACGTTAGTACAGTCAGTACTGTTAAAAGCTTCTCTAAATCTATTCGTAGGTTCGACTTTCTAAAACCTATCTTCTAAGATAAGTTGTAAGGATAGTACTTCTATGCCTGTTTCCGTACTTCTGCAGAGCCGAAAATAATCTTCGTCGAGGTTAGTTTCTATCAATTTTTCCAATCCTTTGTAAACAACCCCGTAATGATGTTTCGCAAGCATAGAATAGTAAACTGGTAGTTCGGTACTATTCAGACCCGTCAGAATTCGCCTCCTTTAGAACTGGATTTGTACATGCTTCTCGAATTGTGAGGGTGTTTCGCCTGTCTCATACATTTTGCAGGTAGGGATGCCGTCTACTGCAGGTGTCTCGTCACGACTTCGGTCTTCCAGTACTCTGTCAAATTTTACGTTCAGTATCCTCTTTTCTGATCGTCATTTACTTTCTCTTCTGTTTCTATAACAGTCCTGTTCGTTTCGCTTGTATATATGTTTAGTTCCTTTGTATAACCCTTCTGTATACTTCTTCTAGATTTCTTTTCTTTACTGGCCTGCCACTTGAGTTCTTGCTATTCGTACAGTTGTTTCGATTTTCCTCAAAGGCTTCCTCAATTTTCCTGTAGGTGAAATATCTTTTCTCTAGTTTGAGCACTTTTGCATTCTTGGAATGGTCACATCGGCATTCCTGCTTTGCCGTTCTGCACTTCCTGTCACTCATTTTTAGACATCTGTATTCCTTATTATCTGCCTCTTCTCCTGTTTATTTATATTTTCTTCTGTAGTCAGACACGTTAATTATATCCTGCGTTATCCAAGGAATTCTCATGCTCTTTGACGTTTTGCCGATTCGATACTCGGCTGCATTTATTATTTCATCTCTCAGGTCCACTAAATGTCGCGTGACTAGTGCCTCCTGTTGGGTAGACCGTTCGCCGGGTGCAAGTCTTTCGATTTGACGCCACTTCGGCGACTTGCGCCTCGATGGGGATGAAATGATGATGATTAGGACAACACTAAACCCATTTCCTGATCGGAGAAAATCTCCGACCCAACCGGGAATCGAACCAGGCCCCTTAGGATTGACGGAGTGGTCGAGCGGTTCTAGGCGCTACTGTCTGGAACTGCGCGACCGTTACGGTAGCAGGTTCGAACCCTGCCTCGGGCATGGATGTGTGTGATGTCCTTAGGTTAGTTAGGTTTAAGTAGTTCTCGCGCTGACCACTCAGATACCGGGGGCGGGCTCAGGAGTACTTATTTATCTTCTCTGGTACCCCTTATTCCTCTTTGTCAACCGTTAGGCCGCGCAGGGCAGCCGTGCGGTCTCAGGGGCCGTGCCACAGTTTCCGCGGTTTCGCCCGTCGGTGGTTCGAGTCCTCTCTCGGTCGGGTGCATGTTTCCCTTAGCGTAAGTTAAAATTTGCATAAGTAGTGTGTAAGATTAGGGACCAATGACCTTAGCAGTTTGGTCCCGTAGGAATTTACCGCAAATTTCCAATTTTTTTTGTCAACAATTATCTAATGATCTCTTCGAAACTCATAAAACCCGTAGTTTCATTCGGTTTATTCACGTCCCATAGCCAAGAAATGTCTCATCCTGAATAATTTCTCCCATCACCGTACCCGTGGTAGCGTCAGACTTCTTGTGGTACCGCAGGCGTTCTTACCTAAACTTATTGGATGAATATACTGGCACATGAGTGACGGTTATTGGTAAGAAACTGTTAATACAAGTTTAATTTGGTTTAGCTACATTGTTCAATACGTTGCTGCAGCCTTTCCACTTTTGGGAGCCCCGGACACACCATACCATTTTATTAGTGGAAATAGCCCTGACACACATGGAAAACTTTTAGAATAGCAAAAGAATTAGAAAGATAGAGAAGTCTGCTGCCTACCGCACGTAGCATTTTTGAAAGGAAGCGGCAAGATGACAACGGAAAAATTAACTAATACGATTACATGCGAAGCAAAGAAACTCATTCAATTTCGAACGTACTCGGGAGGAAACTATGCTGGGTGTTGCTGAGCAGCCACTAGTTCTTGGAATTTATAGCAAGTGACGACATAAACCATAGCGCTTATCAGTGCGTCCAACCCACGTATGATGGTGTCAGATCATAGTGTCTGACCCAGTCGTATGTGCTCTCGACTATGGTGCTGTTCGATTCTCACGATGAGTCGAAATTTCTAGTAATCCTGCACTCTGCAAATGTGACTCCAGCGTAATGGAAATCAGAACAAGCCGTTATCTAGGAGCAGACTACTTAGCCAATGTACAAGGCCGTGGCAAAAAGTATTGCCTTCGATTTTTTATTTGAAAACTCTTATAGATTTTTAAATAAAACAAAGATTTCTGACATGTTGAAAGAAGATTAACTTTAATGAAGTAAAGATCCACGTAGTGGATACCTAGTGAAAAAGCTACTCCTTATATTTCAGATCTAGACTACCATTAAAAAAATGGGAAGGAACTGTTAAGTAGAACTCAGGGAGAAGTTGTAGTCCAATTCACAATCGATTTATTGATCTTAAACATCACAAGACAAAAAATTATTAAAGAAACATCATACAAAAAATATTTATTTTACAAAAGCCTTACAAAAATGGGATCTCTGTTGGGGTTCGACACATGACACTAACCAGAACACCACTCGCTCTATCTCACTTCATACACGTGATTCTAGGTTATGACATCAAACTACGATGCCACCAAGCATCTATATTCTACCACACAAAAAAAGAGGGAAAAATATGGTTTGAAAGGACAGGGTGCCGAGAAATACATATTATAGCCCTACATCGCAGCAGTGAATACCTTACCATCCTCTTGGTCAATGCGGAACACCATGATGCATTCGGCGACTGAGGTCATGGACGCTGGCAATCTGTTATTAAATGCGCGTTCCTGAGAAATGCAAGTACGCGGTCTCACTTCCAGTTAATTCAGAACGCAGGTACTTCCCTAAGAGCCTCTGAAACCCCAATGGATTCCAGTGTGCAGGTGGACCTGTTTGCTGGTCTGCCAAACCAATATGACTCTGTGCCACGATTGTGCGTGTTGGAATACTTCAAATGTTTAGACGGACGATTCAAAACAAATAAGTATACGCACACGTCACTCATTGTGACCGTGATGATATAAGCAGTACCTCTGACGGTTCGGAAGGTGACTGCCACACGCTCTAAATCGCTCACTAGCAAAGGACGCAAGTCTCACCATTTAGGCACAGACTTGTAGTTCTTTAGTAGTGAAACGCCAGTACAAGAGGCTTGCACAAAGGTGCCGATCTCCCTTTCTTTGTGTTTCCTCCTCAGCTCCGTTCCAAAAGCACATTTCTCTTTTTTGACTTCCCGTACTTACACACAAGCCAATCATGAGCTGGAGACCGGCATTCTAAGCTCAGAGAATGGTCTTTGCACTGCAAACTGATTTGACCAATCAGAGACTTTAAAGTTAATTGGCACAAAACGGAAAAAAAATTCAGCTTTTCGTCCTCTTTCCCACAGGTTTGCTAACACAATACAGGGTGGAAGCACAGCCCTCCACAAACATCTTGTTATCTCCCATGTTTCGTCCATTTCAAAGTTTGCAAAGAATGGCCATAAACACGCAAATAGCTCCGTGCATTGACAAAAACATGTTTTGAAACAGAGTCTGGACGTCTCGGCGCCAGTTTTCCTGTCACGGACATTTGCAGAATGTTTACATTTCTTTTGGTGGCTTGCTCGCTAACGAGGCTTACAATGCGCTGTCGGCGACATTTCGGCACAAGGCCGTATGCCTGGATGTCTGCTCCCTGTCTGGCACCAAAGCTAATGTGTTTTGTACAATGCGACCGCTGCACGCGGCCGTCTGGAAATGTCTCTTCATCGTTCACCATAAAAAAACGCGCTTTATCGGCCCACCAACGCCGTGCTTTTACTGCAGTCGTTTAAGTCGGCACCCTGTTCCTTTGAACACAGGTAAAGCTTACCGTATTTCTTTCCCTAGAGTATGCAAGCAAGACCATAAACTGCTGCCCACCATTTCACCACAATGTATGAAGTTAAATCGGCGTAGATCGTATTCCCTACACCAAATACGAAGTGAGAGTGCCCTGCAGTGTCTCAATGCTGCATCTTTATTCTTCATGTTCACCTATTTATTTCGGAACATAGTCACCCTGGCGATGAACACATTTCTTCCAATGAGAGACCAATTTGTTGATGCTGTAACTCTAGAATGTTTGACTTTGTCAATGGAGCTACGAACTCGCCTCTGCTTGCACCTCATCATCGCTATCAATGTGAAGTTCTCGGAGGTGTTCTTTAAGCTTCAGAAGCAAATGAAAATTAGATGGGGCGAAGTGGGGACTGTATCAAGGATGACTGATGCAGATGTCCCAGCGGTCGTTTGTGGTCAGGTATTTCCATGCAGAAAGAGAGGGTACTCCATGTGTGGATCAACTGTTGGAATCCGAAAGTCGATTAAAACACGCTGTTTCTAGCATACCGACAAAGTTGTTACACACCACTATGTTATACACCACAATTCGTACCACTCTGGTGGCAGCGGGCTACAAACACGTAGATGTGAAGAATAAAGACGTGTAATTGTAATAAAGTTTCTTTTATTCAAACAGTTTTAATAGCTTTCACAGAAGAAATTCGGAGGTACTTTGCAGCACCCCCACGCATGCATGAGTGAACTGCACGATGGAGCTCAGTGATCGAGTGAGATAGAGCATTGTTTCCAGTCATTCAATTTTCAGGTTCACCAGCTGTCAGAATCTGTGATCTCCATTTAATTTTCTGTAGTTCCACAGGCTCTCTGTATGTAATGGTTGCCGTGCCCTAGGCAATATGAACATGTCCCGCCTTCGGAAGGATTTTGAGAGGGCAAGTAACCATCTTTCGGGTAAATCAGCTTCCCTTTGGGTGGCAGCACACAAGTGAACACCATAAACATGGACAAACACTTTCGAAAATATTACATAAACCGTAAGTTCAATTACAGATAAAAGGAAAAATTCGGTTTTCTTGTGGACTGCGTCAGATACATTACCTGAAATTCTCGATCTAAACCCGAGGAAAGGAGGGTAGTAGACTTGTTTAGGTTGTTAGAGAATACACATATCATAAATTTGATAACTAAGTGCCGCATTAAAGATAGTCAATTAATAATTTAAAGTAAACATATTTACGCATAAAGGAGGAACACAGCATGTTGTTCTCAACGGAGAGACGTCTACAGACGTTAAAGTAACCTCTGGCGTGCCAAAGGGGAGTGTTATGGGGACCATTGCTTTTCACAATATATATAAATGACCTAGTAGATAGTGTCGGAATTTCCATGAGCTTGTCACGGGTGATGCTGCAGTATACAGAGAAGTTGCAGCATTAGAAAATTTCAGCGAAATGCAGGAAGATCTGCAGCGGATAGGCACTTGGTGCAGGGAATGGCAACTGACCCTTAACATAGACAAATGTAATGTATTGCGAATACATAGAAAGAAGGAACCGTTATTGTATGATTATATGATAACGGAACAAACACTGGTAGCCGTTACGTCTGTAAAATATCTGGGAGTGTGCGTACGGAACGGTTTAAAGTGGAATGATCATAAAAAATTAATTTTTGGTAAGGCGGGTGCCAGGTTGAGATTCATTGGGAGAGTCCTTAGAAAATGTAGCCCATCAACAAAGGAGGTGGCTTACAAAACACTCGTTCGACCTATACATGCTCATCAGTGTGGGATCTGTACCAGCTCAGGCTGACAGAGGAGAAAAGAAGATCCAAAGAAGAGCGGCGCGTTTCGTCACAAGGTTATTTGGTAAGCTTGATAGCGTTACGGAGATGTTTAGCAAACTGAAGTGGCAGACTCTGCAAAAAAGGCGCTCTGCATCGTGGTGTAGCTTGTTGTCCAGGTTTAGAGAGGGTGCGTTTCTCGATGAGGTATCGATTATATTGCTTCGCCCTACGTACACCTCCTGAGGAGATCACGAATGTAAAATTAGAGAGATTCGAGCGCGCACGGAGGCTTTCCGGCAGTCGTTCTTCCACGAACCATACGCGACTGGAACAGGAAAAGGAGGCAATGACAGTGGCACGTAAAGTACCCTTCACCACACACCGTTAGGTGGCTTGTGGAGTATAAATGTAGATGTAGATGTAGACCTTGACAAACTTTCTAAACTACTAATAATTAAAACACAAACTTTTGCTGTAGATTCCCTAACACGCTACATTTACCGTTATTACGAGGAGACTGTAAGACAAGATATTATGATATACCGATTTTCGTGGAACTGAGGCACACGGAATGGTTTCTACCTGTTCGCTTTTGACGATTCTGCACGCAACTGCTGATGACGAACAGATTTCGGCAGTGTTTATAGATCGGAGGGTTCATCGTCTTGAACTGTTTTAGTGTCATGTTGAACCCTGTATTTTGCCAAAGGTGGCGACGCAGAGTGAGCATGCTCTGGCAATCGAGACAGTCAGTCAGAGCCGTGGAAAAGCCAGCAGCTATGCTGAGACCACCCCTCTAGTGTCGGAGGAATACTGGGTTGTTTCCAGGCACCGCGAGGTGTTTGTACACTACTGGCCATTAAAATTGCAAAACCACGAAGATGACGTGCAACAAACGCGAAATTTAACCGACAGGAAGAAGATGCTGTGATATGTAAATGGTTGGCTTTTCAGAGGATTCACACAAGATTGGGGCCGGTGGCGACACCTACAACGTGCTGACATGAGGAAAGTTTCCAACCGATTTCTCATACTTAAACAGCAGTTGACCGGCATTGCCTGCTGAAACGTTGTAGTGATACCTCGCGTAAGGAGGAGAAATGCGTACCATCACGTTTCCGACTTTGATAAAGGTCGTATTGTAGCCTATCGCGATTGCAGTTTATCGTATCACGACATTGATGCTCGCATTGGTAGATATCCAATGACTGTTTGCAGAATATGGAATCGGTGGGTTCAGGAGGGTTATACGGGACGCCGTGCTGGACCCTAACGGGTTCGTATCACTAGTAGTCGAGATGACAGGCATCTTATCCGCATGGCTGTAACGGATCGTACAACCACGTCTCGATCCCTGAGTCAACAGATTGGGACGTTTCCACGACTGAAACCATCTGCACGAACAGTTCGACGACGTTTGAAGCAGCATGCACTATCAGCTCGGAGACCATGGCTGCGGTTACCCTTGACGCTGCATCACAGACAGGAGCGCCTGCGATAGTGTACTCAACGACGAACCTGGCTGCACGAATGGCAAAACGTCATTTTTTCGGATGAATCCAGGTTCTGTTTATAGCATCGTCATGGTTGCATCCGCGTTTGGCGACATCGCGGTGAACGCACATTGGAAGCGTGTATTCGTCATCGCCATACTGGCATATCACACGGCGTGATGGTATGGGATGCCATCGGTTACAAGTCTCGGTCACCGTATTGACGGCACTTTGAACAGTGGGTATTACATTTCAGATGTCTTATGAGCCGTGGCTGTACCCTTCATTCCATCCCTGCGAAACCCTACATTTCAGCAGGATAATGCATGACCAAATGTTGCAGGTCTTGTACGGGCCCTTCTGGCTACAGAAAATGTTGGATTGCTGCCCAGGCCAGCACATTCTCCAGATCTCTCACCAACTGAAAACGTCTGGTCAATGGAGGCCGAGCAACTGGCTCGTCACAATACGCCAGTCACTACTCTTGATGAACTATGGTATCGTGTTGAAGCTGCATGGGCAGCTGTACCTGTACTCGCCACCCAAGCTCTGTTTGACTCAATGCCCAGGCGTATCAAGGTCGTTATTACGGCCAGGGGTAGTTGTTATGGGTACTGATTCCTCAGGATCTATGTACCTAAATTGCGTGAAAACGTTATCACATGTCAGTTCTAGCATAATATATTTGTCCAATGAATACACGTTTATCATCTCCATTTCTTTTTGGTGTAGCAATTTTAATGGCCACTAGTGTATTACGCCTAGACACTGCCGTTTCTAGAAGAGCTTTACAAGCCATGTCTGGTTAATGACGCTTGTGTCTTTTCTCTGGCAGTACTTTCCTCGATCTTCTCAAGTAATACACTCCATTCTGGCTCAACAGTGTTCTAACTCTCTAAGACTCCAGGTTTGAGTTTACCCTGGTTAAATTCGACTGCCTAAAAATGTGATCGTTCACAACAGCTACTGCTCCGTGACGATCTGGTACTGTGCATGGTGTCAGTCAATAAGTCTGGAGAGGGCCCATTTCGCAGCTAGACACAATTTATACATGTACATACAAAACTAACAAATTCATATCTTCTCTGCTTGATTCCAGAGTCAAAACTCTTAATTCTATACTTCTGCTCCATACTGGCGAAGTCCTTATGAAGAGAATCAGTGTGATCCTTTTGACAAAGAGCAGTTGGTTGTCAATATAACTGTCCCGACTTGGTTACATTCTCTTCCCATTCCCTTTTCTGCTTGACATCTGATACTGACTCTGACTAAACAACTCCAGATGTTATTATTCGGATTGCCCTCTGGTTACCAACAATTTACCTCGCTCTCTTTGTCTTTCGGCTTTTCGTCTATTTTTGTCTTAGTTTCATAATACACAGTACACATTATCACTCTTGCATTTTAATTCTTACTTTTGTGTGCGATTGTGAACAACAATACGGTGAGAAACAGTTTTAACAATAAATTAAAAGAAGTAAATGAAGTTAATTTCCTCTAGATATCGTTTGTTATTGACGACTTATGTTAGTGACCGACAGTGCTCCTTATTTCTGTATATTATATCTCTTGCGTTTATCAATCACCAAATAATTTTCTATTTTGCCCTTATGTCATGCTTGCTCTTAGGTACGAACTCTTGTGTCCAAACACGTTCACGTCAGCATTAGTTAACAAGGACAGGAAATTTCTTTGCTCGACTTAGGTAGAAGATTAATCAGTTAACGGAAAATCGTTAAAAGTACCTAGAAACTTAATAGCACACATTTTGGGTCGAAGTGGAGGCCACCTTCACATCTCACTCTTACAGTAATACTGAACAAAATGTTTCATTCAGCACTAGTAGAATGTTTACATCAAAGATTGCCTGTGTCATACGGAGAACAAGAAACAGATAGCAGTTCCAGGTGGGTTTCGCGGGCAAGGTGTACACCGCCCTGATGATGACGATGGTGATGATGATGGTGATGTTTGGTTTGCTGAACTGCGCGGTTATCAGGGCTCGTACAAATTCCCAACATTTGCTGCGTCCAAATTCGCCACTTGCATGAATGATGATGAAATGATGCGGACAACACAAACACCCAGTCCCGATGAACGAGGGTTGGAAGTTTAATAGTGGCAACTATTTGTTTATAGCTCGTACAAAGGAGAACCGTGTTTCAAAGTTTTATTGACCTTCAAATTAGTCACCAGCATTGGTATAACCCGTTGCCAGCGATGTGGAAGTCGTAGGATACTCTTAGCAGTGCCAGTTGTATTGACAGTTCGAGTGGCGCCTTCTATTGCCCGACGAATCTGTAGTAGTTCTGAAGTGAATGCAGTGAAGTGCGTCCTTCAATTTAGAAATCGTGCTGATCTCACGAGGGATTATGTCAGGGGAGTGCAGTAGATGGTAGAGCACTTTGCAGCCCCCTCAGTGAAAAAAATCAGTAACAGCTTGCACTCTACGTGCTTGAGCATTGTCCTGCAAAATGATGCTCAGGTCCTGAAGAAAGTGTCATCACTTCTGTCTCTAGGCTGGTCGTTGGTTGTGTTTCAAAAATGAACACTATCTGTCTTCATATTTTCTGTAATATATCTTCAGTTCTTCTAACAAATTCATTTTATGCCATTTATTTAGTCTGTGGAGTAATTAAATATTTTTCACTAGTTTTCCAAATGGGTGTCTTTTGTTATTTGCGAGGGTATCACTGATGATTTGGGTCTGTTGCGTTTATAGGCTTCACTGTGTCATTTGTACCTGGTGCTGAAATTTGTCTGTTTATTCTAGGTAGAACATGGAGCATTCCTCGCATGTTACATTGTATATTTCAGTCTGTGAATTTGTCATGTTTATGCATTATATTATATATTAGTTTTTGTTGTAGTTTATTTGATGTAGTTAATTCCGAATTACATACAACTGAAAGTAACTTCAAGCAGCAGCATAGCAAAACTCATAAAGCACAAAGCAGAAACACTATGGCACTTACGCAAGGAGAAATAGTTTCCAACAGACAGCTACTCAACATACAGACAGAGACAGAAAACAGCATGGAACTCAGTTGATGACAACATATCCAAGACGCAGTCGACAAGGAGTATTTGATTACTGCAATACACAGTGACAAAAACTGCTGACTTTGACATTCAAAAAAGTATCAATTCCAACCATGGGATAATTGACTAAACCACACACACATTTTACAGCAGGGTGATGAATAAAACGGACATAAAATTTGCCCAAGGAAAAAATACTGTGCTCCAAAAATGACTAAAATACAACATAAAGCCTAACTGCAATAACCATACACTGAAACAAGCCACTAAAAATGCAGAAAAGTGCTGCAAAATTAAATTCAAATGCAAAAGCAGCAATAACTCGCAAAGTAAACAAGCTTCTTCTGAAAGAAATGAAGAAAGATAAGTATAGATCTAAATATATAATAAATCATACAAAAACCTATAAATGATGAAAGGAAAAACAACCAATCATAGCCACAAAGTCAAACAAAAGCAGTACATTAGTTGTGATGAAAAAAAAGGTACATGGACAAAACACATTAATTCTTTGGTACTAATAATATTCAACACATTAAAAAGGCCCAACGAAACAATTCAAATAAAATCAAAGGACAACCAAAGAACACAAATTTCCTTTTGATAGAAAACAAAAAGAAATATATTACATGAGACACCACAACTAAGAGCACAATCAATGGCACACAAAGAAGGTAATTCGATACCTCCCGTGGTAAAATCTATAAACAGACTAGCATACATCACAGAAACTGAATAATATACTGATGAAAAATTATACATATGAAGCAACATATTCTATAAAATGGTGGCATGATTCTAGCTGAATAACTAAAAGGCAAAACATTCATCCAAGATACCACCAACCTTCACTGAAACATACCTGTACAAGAATCTGTAACAGCAATCCCAAAGAATCTTATGAAACATAAAAAAGCTTGCAGCCACATAATTCATTACGTATATGGAACTCCTTCAGCTACTCTAAGTTAGAACTACTTTAGCTTCAATAGTAACTTTGATAAGGAACCAGATGGCCTAGCAATGGGATCATGTTCATCAGCTGCAATAGCTGACATATACATAAAACACTTCAAACAAAATTTATTTAGCAGCCAAGAACCTGCCTCAAAAAATTGAGTTTTGATAGGCGAAATATGCATATCAGACTGTTGTTACTGAGAGGTGATGCCGAAGACGTGACATACATTCTAAATTGCTTCAGTAATCTACATCATAAAATTACATTTATTGTGGAACATGAACAAGACTATATCATCAACTACTTAGACCTAAATATTACAAGAAATAAAAATACATGCACATTCACCATTTATAGGAGAAATATAATGACCGACACAACAGTACCTGCAACCTCATGTCATATAGAGATTCATAAGATGGAACCTACATACCAATGTTACATAGATCTATTAAAACACCTTGAAACCTAGAAAATATGCAACAAAAAATATACTGAAACAGATTGAAGTTGCCATTGCTTCTATGGTTGACACGGTACTAGACAAAGTGAAGAAAGACCTGAACACAAAGTGCACCACAAAAGAAAAAGACAAAACAAATGGATATCTAGCACTCCAGACATTGGCAATATATCTCAGAAAATTTCAAATATTTTCAAAAAGACCGAGGAAAAGTTGCGTTTTCTACATCAAACTACAACAAAAAGTAATACATAATATAAAGTGTAATCATGACCCATATTCAGACTCTGAAATATGCTATGTAACATGCAAGGAATGCTCCATGTTCTCCCTTGAACAAACAGGCTGAAATTTCAACAGAGGCACACAAAGCACATTAAAATCTACACACACACACAACAGATACACAACATCAGCAATAGCCACTCACATAAATAATACAAGACAACCATTTGGAAAAGTAGTGCAAAATGTTAAAAGTACTCCACCGACTAAATAAAGGCCATCAAATGGATTTGTGAGAACTGAAGATATACTCACATTACAGAAAATATGAAGACAGATTGTTAAACGAAAAACTTGGAAGTGATTCAGTGAATTTCTTCAGATGCTTTGACAATATACTTAAATAAAATCACTAAGACATATTAATGAGAACCACTGTAAAACAAAAGTAAGTGTAAGCAAATTATGATAAATATTGTTTACATAAGTACGCTCTCCATAAAAGTATATCATATTCTGTTGAAGATCTGTAACATAATCTATGTCAACTAAAACTAGAATCATCTTTGTAACTGTCAGGTTATGTTGAGTTTAGTGAGGTAATGGGTCTCATCGGATGCGGGAAGGAAGTCGGCTGTGCCCTTTCGAAGCGATTTAGGGAAATCACAGAACACCTAAATCAGGTTGTCCGGATGCAGGATTGAACCGTCATCCTCTGGAATGCGAGTCCAGTGTGCTAACCACTGCGCCACCTCACTCGGTGTCTGGCTATGTTAAGTTACTCTAGATGTGTACTGAACTGAAAGTAGTGTCATGTTTAACATGTGTGAGACTGCACAAATGGATCTTATGAAAATTGTAAGTAGAAGTTCTTCCACATCTCCCCACTCACCACGTATAAGCATCGATAACTAACTAAAAATGTAACTTTTTTGTACACTGCAATAAAGTCAACAAAACAAAGCAGAAACCCACACACGAAAAACGTTACTTAAAAATAGCATAGTGCAAAGAGAAAAGACACTTGGAAATGAGAATCGGACAAAATAGAAGTGCAGGAAACACATAGGGCAAACATTTGCAGTCATATAGCCTACACTTTCCATTTGCTTCCACAAGTTCAGGACTGACAATACCACTTGCGAATTTTACTCATTTCACAGAAAACTAGTTCACCCAACTTGTTGGAGGATCACTGGCAACTGTAATGAATCCATCTGGGGTGTGCCTCAAGTGATCGCTTCGAAAAACTCAACAACTTTCTCTATATTGCTTAATGGAGACGAAATTGGCGACATCGCGCTAAGTCACTTTGAACGCCAATACTGATCTGACGTGAATGGCAACTAGCTTCCAATTAAAGCACAGTTCACCCATGTTGTTATTAAATTGAGCTTGTGATGGGGTAGTTTGTGTTGTTGCACCGGATGATGATTACACGAATATTTTGTCAGGATTTGTATTGTGGGTGGTCCTTAAGGTACGGCAAGACGCGAACACCGAGAAATACTGTATGATTATAAACGGTTCGAAGATAAAGTCGCACAGAAAAGCGGGAACTGGAAAGAGTAATTTTTTTCGCCATTCTAATCTGACAAATACGACATGGGGGGGGGGGGGGGAGGAAGAGGAGGAGAGAGAGGGGGGCGGGAGGGAGGAAGGGGGCGAGAGGGAAAGGGAGTGAGAGGGAGAGGGGGCGAAAGGGAGGGAGGGGGAGAGGGAGGGGAGGGGGAGAAAGGGGGGAGGTGGCGAGGGATGGTGGAGGGAGGGGGTAGAGGAGGGAGGAAACTAACACGTTTGAGTTACGATGTATTAATCATGCTATCAGACTTTATTAATACTCCGTGAGATACCGCAGTTACTGTGATATTTGCATTTAAGTGACACACTGTGCGAAACTCTAAAAAGTTTGAAATGAAGAAGGGCCGCTATTGTTCTGCTTTTGGCGTATATTATATATGTTGATGTGTATGAAATTTAGCTAACATGCTGAATTTTCCTTTAGGATTGGGTGAACCGCCTATCTGTCACCAAACTCGACAAAATTTATCTGATGTAGCACACTCATTTGTGATGTGCGCGCCGGTGAAAAGATCAGAATGAAATATCCAACACGTTGATCATATTTCTTAAACGTTATGAGATATCGAAATGAAATTTTGGCAAATCAAGAATAGTATTTAGTCATATTACTGTTATATGAAACTTCATTATGTACTGTGTTATTCCACTAACTACAGACTTTCTTCGTGAAAGAATTTAGTTTTTAAGGACAATAGCTGACCAAACAAGAAACGCTGAAGGCTTTTGGAATAAGTGAAGAAACTGCACATTTATTTTTGTACCGAGAATGTGCTTCGTCATATGCTTCTGACCTTACCTTTCCTCAGTTCCTCACTTAATAAACTAAATAAACCACTGTTTCAGAATTCTCTCCCAGCTGTGTCTGTACGACATTTACTGAGAAGACATTGTGTAAACTCTGCTTTGTTTAGGAAAAAGAAGCAAATTTTAACAAGATAACAAGAGAAATGCAGGTTTTACTCAAAATACACTCCTGGAAATGGAAAAAAGAACACATTGACACCGGTGTGTCAGACCCAACATACTTGCTCCGGACACTGCGAGAGGGCTGTACAAGCAATGATCACACGCATGGCACAGCGGACACACCAGGAACCGCGGTGTTGGCCGTCGAATGGCGCTAGCTGCGCAGCATTTGTGCACCGCCGCCGTCAGTGTCAGCCAGTTTTCCGTGGCATATGGAGCTGCATCGCAGTCTTTAACACTGGTAGCATGCCGCGACAGCATGGACGTGAACCGTATGTGCAGTTGACGGACTTTGAGCGAGGGCGTATAGTGGGCATGCGGGAGGCCGGGTGGACGTACCGCCTAATTGCTCAACAGGAGGGGCGTGAGGTCTCCACAGTACATCGATGTTGTCGCCAGTGGTCGGCGGAAGGTGCACGTGCCCGTCGACCTGGGACCGGACCGCAGCGACGCACGGATGCACGCCAAGACCGTAGGATCCTACGCAGTGCAGTAGGGGACCGCACCGCCACTTCCCAGCAAATTAGGGACACTTGCTCCTGGAGTATCGGCGAGGACCATTCGCAACCGTCTCCATGAAGCTGGGCTACGGTCCCGCACACCGTTAGGCCGTCTTCCGCTCACGCCCCAACATCGTGCAGCCCGCCTCCAGTGGTGTCGCGACAGGCGTGAATGGAGGGACGAATGGAGACGTGTCGTCTTCAGCGATGAGACTCGCTTCTGCCTTAGTGCCAATGATGGTCGTATGCGTGTTTGGCGCCGTGCAGGTGAGCGCCACAATCAGGACTGCATACGACCGAGGCACACAGGGCCAACACCCGGCATCATGGTGTGGGGAGCGATCTCCTACACTGGCCGTACACCTCTGGTGATCGTCGAGGGGACACTGAATAGTGCACGGTACATCCAAACCGTCATCGAACCCATCTTTCTACCATTCCTAGACCGGCAGGGGAACTTGCTGTTCCAACAGGACAATGCACGTCCGCATGTATCCCGTGCCACCCAACGTGCTCTAGAAGGTGTAGGTCAACTACACTGGCCAGCAAGATCTCCGGATCTGTCCCCCATTGAGCATGTTTGGGACTGGATGAAGCGTCGTCTCACGCGGTCTGCACGTCCAGCACGAACGCTGGTCCAACTGAGGCGCCAGGTGTAAATGGCATGGCAAGCCGTTCCACAGGACTACATCCAGCATCTCTACGATCGTCTCCATGGGAGAATAGCAGCCTGCATTGCTGCGAAAGGTGGATATACACTGTACTAGTGCCGACATTGTGCATGCTCTGTTGCCTGTGTCTATGTGCCTGTGGTTCTGTCAGTGTGATCATGTGATGTATCTGACCCCAGGAATGTGTCAATAAAGTTTCCCCTTCCTGGGACAATGAATTCACGGTTTTCGTATTTCAGTTTCCAGGAGTGTACATGACACGTGAGACCAAGTCACAAATGGTTAAGAACCCTGGCGAAATTAAATCGCCTTGCTTTTGTTGCATTTTCAGTTACATTCTTCTTAGATACAAACGACAGCAAAGGCCCATTAGGTACTTTTCTCTGCTCACCATGCAACTGTGGATGTGGAAGGGCTCAAAGATTTGCCAAAAATGGGAGCATAGGCTTCCTTTTAGAATGGAACTTCCTCTCCAGCGCTCTGAATTTCCCCTGCAGTGACAGCCCGCAGACCGCATCACTAACGCTTCTCTCTCCACGCGTGCCGTGCCTAAACAGGCTACACTGGAGTTGGCTGAGAACCACATATGTCATCGACTTCAGAACGGGATAAAGGGATATTCAGTGATGCGAAGAATTTTAAATGAGTTGGGCAGGACGGATTTCTGTACTATTGGCATGATCTGAGGACAAAGCAGCAGCTAAGAATGAGGAGAAATTTTGGTGGTGGAAGTGTTCGGATTTGGCAGCCTTCTGTGCTAAAAGTAGATCTTGCATTGCTTAGCTGAGCATTGGAATGAACTTTGCTGAAAATAGAATCGATTAGAATATTTGAGGACCTAGGTGACGAAAGCCTAATGTTTGTACAGGATAATGAATTTGTGTACGGTTCTGCTAGAACCGAAAAGTGATTTAAAGATGAAGATATCGATATCGTCCGGATTTGAACCGCGCAGAAAATCTTTGGGAATTTTAGCGAGATGTGTTTATCGCAGTTGAAGGGAAAAGAACGGGTGGCCGTTTCACTGCAAGAATTACCAACCCTAACGAGATCAATGCAGAAGAGAATTTTTGAAGTAATTAGGAAGACCAGAGGCTGTACAAAGAACTAACAATGCAATAACACAACAGGGCAGTGAGTGTCTTTATACCATTTTCCATCTTGGAAATGCAAACGCCTTGTTTTGTTATTCGTGTTCTGAAGGAAACTTTGTAATGGCGTCATGATGCTTCTGGTGTTGTACTATTATTTTCGTGGAGCCCTGCCTTTATACTGACTTCCACTATTGCACTAAAGCACAAGTGTGGCAATACGACCAAGGGATGTATATGATACGTGAACAACGTAAATTATCTAAGAATGATGACCTTCTACTTTATATAAAATTATAGCTTTGTACCACTAACCAAACATAGTTTTGCGTGCACTTATTTTTGTGGTGATCCATTACATTTTTCAGTGTGTATATGACAACAATACCGATTCAGCTGAACATATGACAATGTGTGACACCGCGTGACTGAAATATTAAATGAAGTAATAATTTTTAAAGGTATGTATAATATAATCGAAGTTTAAATATAAATTGTATTTTGTTATTGTTCACCTCTTATTTGCAAGTTTCTGTATTTTAAATCATGGTGACTCAACAGGGTGCTGAAACTAATTATCAATAAAATAATTTTAGTGATACTGACATGGGACTTTTAAAATGCAGATGTTGCTTCAATAACTGCCTATAAAAGCCTCTTCAATCAGTGGCGGTTCGTCCTGCGTCGCAGATGACTCATTAACTGTCACAAAAATTTTTGGCGTTTGAAGATACTCTCAAGCGCACAAAGGTTTAAAATTTGAGATTCGCTCATTCATCTGCCCCTGTGACGGTTAATTCAAGACGGTAGTTTATTTGAGTCACACCAACGACTTCCACAATCATCCTGCCACACATGACGTATAAATAGCAACTTTCCACATTAACTAATATCCACGATATTCAGTAACTTAAAACCATAGTAACAATGGTCCCTACAAGCAAATATATTTTTAAAACAGATATAGCAAAAGGATATCGCCTACAGACAGTCAGTTGAAAGACGCCGTTATTTGATTCGCAAAAAGTCGTTGCATGCTTCCTACAACTGTCAATTTCCTTACGTTTTGTGGAATTCTGGAGCTTTCACTTCGTGAACATGACGAATTCAGTGATCCTTAAAATCCAGGAATTTCTGCGCTCTCATAAAGTTCGTAGCTCATCCCGATTTGCACTTAGTTATCGCATTTCAAAGGCTACTTTCTTAGCACACTCAAGATAGTTTACATTCCTGTTTGTTGGATATTGTGCCATACCGAGGGATTGCTGCTTCTACTTTAGTGTCAGCTGTCACAGATGATACAACTGATACTTCAACAATTTAATACTTAGTCCTCGCTACCGAATTCGTCTTGTTTTATAGCAAACACGTGGAAAGGTTGTAGTACTTCCTCTCTACTTCTGGAGATAGCGTAAATATTTTTGCAGGATCACATATAGAAACTGCTGTATATTGAGGACACTTAAGGTAAAATTGTTTGACGAAGCCGGGAAGATCTTACAAGAACGATCGTCATCGACGTTAGCTGAATGTTCTCAAAGAAAATTTTAGACGTGCTCATTCTATCCATTGCTGCGGCATTGAGATGAATCTCAGTTTGGTCCAAGCAACGAGTCAGAATACAGTACTCAACTTGGGCATTAGAACTTTTTACTCCAGTAAGATTCTTAGTTCTTTTTACAAGTCTTCCGTCCTGACAGGGATACTGATTGGAATAATTTAGTTTGGCAAATTAAAATCTATATTTGAGAATGCTACTTATTAACTGACCACAATTTATATCTCTATGTTTACTCAATAAAAATCATACACAGAAAAAAATGATGTAAACACCATGGCAGTTTGTTCTGGATGAGAAGGCTTTTAGCAATTTGCTCACATTAACTGCAGTGAAACCTGTGCATTACGAATTAATGTGTGAAAACAAGGCAGGATGGAAATCGATAAGAGTTTAATACATCACACGAAGAGAGACAAACGTCAGTAATCAGACACGTATTCACGGAAATTGCGGGAAGATAATTATTCGAAACAAAATACATTTGATAGAGGTGGCAAATCTACAAAGAAAAATTAGTACCCCTCGCAGCAGGTTTGAGAAGAATTACATTTTTTGCCACACTCCATGACTTCGAGAAATTGCGTAAGGAAACTCATTCTATACGTAAATATAGCGAGAACAAACTGACGAAACAGTTTGGACGGAACACCGCCAAGCAATTTTACTTGCCCCATATGACTTCATGTGCAGATAAAAGAGGAATCAAACAGTATTTTAATAAGAGGGAGATATAACCTTAATTTCGTGTCGTAATCAACAATTCGGTGTTACTCTCTACAACACAATCCCAAAGATGAACACTGTAACTTCAACATATTTCGACTAAATAGTTATCACTTCATCAAAATAAAAAATCTGTAAATGTGATCTGGAGTTTATTCGAAAATAAAAACTGGAAAGTAAGGATATTAAGTAATATTGTGCTTTGTGCATGGATCCACAGTCGTCATACGTCAGTCAATTGAAATCGTTTGCTACACGTCTTTAAGGAATAGACGATAAAACAGGAAAAAGGACGAAAACTTGCGAAAATCCTTTCATAACGCAACAGATATTGAGTATGACTGACGAGACGAGAAAATATAAAACTCCAACCAATGAAGCAAGCAAAAGAGAATACAGACTTCTAAACAATAAGACTGACAGGAAGTCCAAAGTGACTAGAAGGGATGACTAGGCGACAAGTGCAACGATGTAGTAACATGTATAAATAGAGGAAAGATAATACCGCCTGTAGAAAAATTAAAGAGGAAGAGAAGAAGCTGTATGGTTATCAATACCTTACATAGCAAACCAGCGTTAAGAAAGGAAGGGAAAACTGAAAACTGCAATGAATATATCGGAGGGCTGTACAAGAGAAATATACTTGAAAGTAATACCATACAAAGAGAAGAGGAAGTAGAATGAGTTGGGACATGTGATACTGCAACAAGAATCTGAAAGTGTACTGAAAAACATAAAAAGAAAGAAGGCCATTGGAATGAGAGACATCCCCTTAATATTTTGAGAACCTTGGAAGAGTCAGTCGTGATAAAACTATTCCACCTTGTGTGCTAGATACATGAGACAGGTAAAACACTGTCAGGCTGCAAGAGGAATATAGTAATTCGAATTTCAAAGACTGAAAGTGTTGACCCGTGTGAATATTACTGAACTGACAGTTTAATTAGTCATCGTCGCAAAGAACTGACACGAATTATTTACAGGCGAATGGAAAAATTGGTAGAAGCTGACCTTGAAGATCATTTCAGATTCAGGAGGAATGTAGGAATACGCGGTTCAGTACAGACCCTAAGACTTATCTTAGAAGATATTGTACAGAAAAACTAACCTACGTTTACAGCATTTGTAGATTTATGGAAAGCTTCTTACAATGTTGACTGGAATATACACTGAAATTTTGAATGTAGCACATATAAAACATCAGGAGACAGCACTTAAATGAGTGAAAAGACACGAAGGGGAAGCAGTGGTTGAGAAACTGGGCAGGCAGTAAATGAAACCAAAGACAAACGTAGAGACGAAACTAAAGTTGAAGAAGAAAAAATGATAACTTTTAGGTTTGACTGTAATTGTGTATGAGTCTTCTAAGAACTTGTAAGAGCAGCTGCATGGAATAAAATGTGTCTGGAGCGTCACCAGGCACGTCTTCGTCACAGAATCTCATTGACTGGAGTAGAATTTTCCTTACTGGTGAGTCCCGCTTCAAAGTGAGCACCGGTGACCGACGAAGACGTGTCTGGAAACGCCCCAGCCGGCGGTGGTCTACCAACCTACCTGTCGCCGTAGGGGCCGACAACCAGGGTTGATGCTGTGATGTTCCATTTCTGTTCATAGCAGCAGTCCTTTGGTTGTCATCTGCGGCTCTCTTGCAGCACAGCGGTACGACGACAATTTACTGCGCCCTCTTACGTTCCCTTCATGGCAAGCCATCCTCGGCCTACATTTAACCAAAATAATGCCCGCCCACACACGGTGAGAATTTCTGTGGTTCACTTCATGATTGTCAAACCCTTTCTTACCAGGGAGGTCTCCGGGGCTCTCCCCAGTTAAGAACGTTTGAATCATTATGGACAGGGTCCTTCAACCACCTCGTGATTTTGACGATCTGACGAGCCAATTCCACAGAATGTGGCACGATATCCCTCAGGAGTACATCCAAGAACTCCGTCAATCTGTGCCAAGCTGGATAACTGCTTGCATAAAGGTCAGAGGTGGACGAAGGCGTTATTGACTATCTTGCTTTGTGAAGCTCTTTCTCTGGAACAAACCATCCAATTTTTCAGAAATTATTATCATTCATTTGTTGGTACACATACATTAGACCTACCGATCTCCGTCCTATTCTTTTAATTCCGTCAGGATGCGAATTTTTTTTTTTGGTACACATTGATGCAAACAATTATCTATAAACATCCACAGTATGGATGAGTATAGATTATATATGCCTACAATGTCTTCATTCGTAATTATAAGATTTTCAGTGTAGTTTTGCGACTGTTCTGATTTGTTCTGATTCTTATTTGATTTCTGATAAACAATGCACTGCAGATACGTGTAGCTGGAGATTTAGCCAATGTCCAATTAATATACTATGGTATAGAGCACAATAAGACCTAGGATGAGGTCTGGTAAAAGCTTCCGATCATTCTCTGCTTGATGATAGAGCATCATTGACAGTGAGTGCTGGAAGATGACGGGATGGGTGATATCAATGTGTTGTAGATTTTTAGGATTTAAGATGTGCTACAGAGGCTGGATTCAATTGTAGTGCCGCAATCCACACTTTTAGAAAAAGTAATAAGAAGTGGTGATAAAGCCACTGTGTATCATGGCATTATCAGCTGCAGGCTAGTGGACGCACTGTGGCGACATGTGGGTATGAGTAAAATGCACGTAAGAGGTTTATGAGACACGCAGCAGGAAACTGCGCCGCGCAGCAGTAATAACTGTAGCAGGCAGGTCATCGTCACCAACCAGGGCACGTCTCTTGTTATGGGGGACGTGACTAGGAGCCAAGTTTTAATGAAAGAAATGTGCCTCAGAGCGACTAAAATATGTCTGAATTTTGAGGCAGAGGCATCCCTGACGCTGACTTACAGCAAGATGACTGGTCATTGGCAACAGCAGCCATGGGTTCAGGACTGGGCTGCATCTGTCGTCTCCAGTACTGAGTTCCTCATGGGACTTAGTCTTAGCATCGTCAGTTTGCCCGTTGCGCGTGCTGCTGGCTGCACTGAGTTCCCCACAGAGCTTACTGCATCAGTGGCAGCTGCCATCTGATTCCTGAGAGAGGGCAGTTGGTCGAGTCCCAAGGACAGCAGTGCTCATGTGCACCACGGGGAGCACGTGTGGTATGGAGAGGCTGCTCCAGGCGCCATCGCCAGCGGAGGAGTAGTGGACTGATAACATCACGGCCTTCACCTACAGAGACCACTGGCTATCCACGGGTCTGCCATCGGCATTGAAAGGTGCCTGCACACCATCCTCATCCACCCCAACGTCAGTGACAGCCAGGGCCAGCAGAGTGAGGCCTGTTCTGACTCACTGAGCCATGAAAAGCGTGTACCTATGTTGAATAACGCATTCTTTACCTTCAGGAGTGTTTCCACTGGGCTTTCCAGCATATCAACAATCACATCGACGAGTGAAATGCACTCTTCACTGTTATTGCTTCTGGGATAGTGCTTGAAAACAGTTATGGGATATGGAATAGAACAGATGCTCAGGGTTGTATGACAGAACTAAATGAGAGAGATGGATTGACAGCTGTACTGTCTGAATGTGAAATGTACTGAGATGACTGGGAGGCGGGGTGACTCCAGATCAAGACGCTACAGGTCGGAGTGGTAAGATTATGTGAAATGTAAGATTTACGGTTTTACTGGTTATTTATAACTAAACGTTCACTATTTCAGGCAGTGCAGATGGAAAGCTATTTACCGCATATGTACCCACCATTATACGAGTGATGTTTGGACTATGTGCTGCTGGGTTTGCGCTGTTGGGAGTGTTAGTGGTATGGTTTGCAGTCAGGCCCCGGTACTGACACATCGAAGTAGGGTCGAAACAGGAGCATCAGCGTGCGTTACAGATGCAGACTGTCAACATGGTCCTAGACAAAGTGAGCAAGGCCTTACTCAGTAAAATTGTTTTATCAAACGGCCTTACTCGTAAAACTGTTTTACCAAAACAGCAGTCGTGCTGCTGCTCTTCTCAAGTACCTATACATTAAAGAAATACAGCGAAGTACTCATTCTAAACCGGAAGTTCGAATTTACTGCTTTCACAAAAGCTATGTTCTGGGAAAGGCTTGCCACGTAGCTATACCAGGGATAAAAACTGTATACCATACAACGATTTTCAATTTATTTACAATAAAAGCGCTGTACAGTTTATCACACTCACCACAGGTTTCAGTCTATTATCCTGAGCTGCAATCCCAAATATCTTTTTCAAGAGATTACCGAAAAATCTAATTCTATCTTTCCAAGATAACAAGCAGAAGTGCTGTCCACAAGTGATGGGGAACATCCATCAACTACTGACAACATAATTTTCACCGAAGCTCGTTGTGAGCCTGCACACCTTCGTTAGAAATGCTCGTGAGTTGCAGTAATAGAAATGAACGTTTGATGAGAGATGGTTGTACAACGTCCATCGAATATATTGTTTCATCTGTGATATTTGGAGTAAATTTGGGATACAAAATGTGATTAAAACCACATGTAATTTTGGAAGTGAAACCTCTTTTAGACACAATACTGTCCAAGGACCATCCATCTCTTTGAAGTGTGTTGGATGTCGAACTATCGAGATTTCTTAGCAGCCATGGCCACATAATTTCATTTTGTATCTGACTGCTGTACTCGTGCAAAATGTCTAAGGCTGTCTGCATCTGCATTCCAACCCATACTGCAGTATATATGAGGGGGTACCAAAAAAAAACGAATTATATCTTTAATGCTTTATATTTTCTAGTTGTTTATAATCCAACCTTATCCCGTTCAAAATGTTCCCTATTACAACTAATACATCTGTCCCACCGGTGCTTCCACTGATCGAAACATTTTTTGTAGTCATATTTCGAAATTGCTGAAAGCTTCTTTCTCGTTTTTCCTGACTTTTTCAATGGGTGAAAATAAAAAGTCGCACGGAGCCAGGTCGGGCGAGTAAAGTGCGTGGGGCAGCGGAACCACGCCATCTTTAGCCAAAATCTGTCTAACAGAGATGGCTGTGTGTGCAGATGCGTTGTCGTGATGGGGTACTAGTCTCTTATCTGTCTCAAATTTGGTCTTTCTTGACTGGTCCGAGCTCGAGAATAACCCACTAAAATCTGACATTTGATCAATTGTCTGTCGACGATCTGTGAACACAAGCTCTCTATTTTTTTTTATATATTTTCGTCGATTTGGCCAGTTGATGGCCATCCAGGTCGAGGTGTGTCATCAATCGACATGTCGCCATTTTTAAATCGAGCAAACCACTCGTACACTTGAGTTTTTCCCATAGCGTCACATTGATAAGCTGTATTCACCGTTAATTCAGCAGCACTTTTGCCGAATAGAAAACTAAATTTGACAGCAGAAAGTTGTTCACTTAAGCTTGCCATCACAAAAACGAAACAAGAACGAAATGGCGCTAGCAAAAGCAATCACTGCAGATGAACAGAACAAGAAGCCAGGCGGCACTGAACTGGCAATGAGTGGGCAGAAATGCGTACTACACAAGCTACGCCCACGGAAATGTTAATCCCGTTTTATACGGCTACCCACTCGTAAAACAAGAACAGGAAATTGAAGCTGAGCCGAGATTACCGCACCGTAAAACATTATGCTATTAGAATATAGAACAATGTAGTAGCATCTAATGGAGTTCTGTCTCGCTGAAAATTACAAGATGTGAAGATACCATGCAAGAGTCTAAATGCCTCATCTACTACATAGGTGAACAGCGGACAACTAATACTACAACAAGAAATCGTATGCACTTATTCTCGTAATTGGTTATTGGCTCACAGATTTAATCGTAATCGATATTGGTCATGAATCTCCAACGATGAACCTCATAAAACGTACTGCGGGAGAATACGGTCGTTAATCATTAACATACTGAGCATGGTACTGTTACATCACTTCATAAAGAAAAAAATTATAATAGTAAAGTTCGCATCTTTATCTTATTTGGAATGACATTAACAGTTAAGTAAGAGAAATCACTGTTTCGAAAACTCACTGTGAACCAGTGAAACGAATATCTACGTAATTTGTGAACAAAATGAATAACAATGTGATTGTCTAAATAACTGAGCAGCTGGCGGATAAATAAATACAATTAGGCAAAAATAAAATATGAGATTTATGGCCATTTACAGGCTTGGCGAACAATCGACCGAAGGCCGTATCAGCTGTCAAATCTGCAGGAATTACTATCGTTTTCGCCATTTCGTCAAACGTTCTGATTGCTCAACACTGAAATGAGAAACTTGTTACTCATACTGTCGCAGATGTTTGCATTCTCAACACTATAAATCAGTTTCTGTATTGTAAACCCATAACAGATTGATTTGACGAAATAGCGGCGAATGTGAACAGAGTGGGCACTTGCAGATATTGACTTCTCAGTCAGTCTGGCGGATAAATTACTGCAACATGCGATACACAGCCTAGTAACCGACATAGAATTGTTTCTCACGCAACAGAAAAATTTATCTACTGACTGCGGTCATTGGCAGCGTCACAGACTTAGCAATAAAGCACCATGTGTAACACTTCATTAGCCTTTATGTAGTGAATGACATTTTGAGTTATCGGTTTGTTTGTTTTGAAATGGCTGTTGTCGCTGTTCCTGATGCATCTTGGGCGCCACATTCGTCCCGTCGCGCTCACAAACCTATTACGGGTATGTCGTTTTTACTTTCAGAGTTCCTGCTTACGAAGTACATACTGCATGTAATGAGCAAGGAAGGTAAATGTTGTTCTCCCCACACATGCTCCTGCTACCGACCAAGGTAGCTCCTATAAACAACACAGGCAAAACGAATCCTCTAAACTCCACGTCTAATATTATTACTTCAATACCATGATTCTTCAGACGCATGTAAAACAAAATGCACTTTTCTTTCAACCATCACAATCTCAAAAATATGGGTTTTTCTGTAGAGTAAGATCATGATCAGATCAACGGTGGGTTCCCCACTGATACAATGGCAGTAAATGTTCTGAGAAGAAAATTAAAAATTCTCGACGTGGTACATTTCAAAACTGTCCTTTACCTACGTTCTCCAAAATATAGTTTCTGCAACCGATTTTATAATACTTCCAATACCGCCGGCCGGAGTGGCCGAGCGGTTCTAGTCGCTACTATCTGGAACCGTGCGACCGCTACGGTCACAGGTTCAAATCCTGCCTCGGGCATGGATGTGTGTGATGTCCTTAGATTAGTTAGGTTTAAGTAGTTCTAAGTTCTAGGGGACTGATGACCTTAGAAGTTAAGTACCATAGTGCTCAGAGTCGTTTGAACCTTCCAATACCGCTTCTGGAGACGCGGTTCTAGCTGCCGAATTTCCTTTTAAGTTTTCAATTTTCGTTTCAATATTAAGGTGTAATCGTTTTTTAAAACGCTTAAGTTCTTGGCTTGTTAGATGCTTTTAAAAGTATTGCTGAGTGTGATTTCATATGGAGTGAGGGCAGAGAGCAAGTATCTGACCGAGCAGAGAGCGAATCACTTCTTTTATTTAATCGAAGAAAATTACATGTTTACCAAAAGCACAGAGATACATAGGAGACTATATATAAGTGCTGCAAGAGCAAAGATCCAACTGACTGGCAACAGTCAGATTTTCTGCAAAGCTGGTTAACTTTGAAACCTCTATATCCACACTCTTTTAGTGGCAACGGATCTCGTACATAATTTCTAGTGGCAAAACATACGTTAATTCTGTGTGCAGGGAAGTCAGTTTGAAGTTATCCAGCTATTCCAAGTCTCCAACAGATTGGTATAGAATAATCTTCATCAGTGATCACTACGCACTTTGTCCCCTGACGTGCGTGATTTAGGTGTGTTAATAAAACAGATTTGAACCAATTAACTATCGTGGATAAGGTTTTTATGTTTTCCTTGTCGAATAATCTCCTTCTCTTAACGAGTTCACTGATATTCATAAGAAATCGTGCTCTTTTTTTGATAAAAATTCACTGAAGCTCTGACAACCTTACCTCTTCGTGCAGAACGAAATCCGATAGTTGATTCACAGACGCTATTCTCGCAAAATAAATAATGCTTGGAAAATCAATATTTGATCGGGCTAGTCAATCAGATTCAGGTCTAACATGTAAATACGACAGCGAAAAATGGTTCCCGGATTTATATTTTCGTCTCTCAGGAATTGTGTAATATGTAGAATGCTGTATGAAAATGACCCTGTCTTTCATCTGATACTGTACTACCCACTTTCGGAGAATGTTTCTAGGAATGTGCTGGCGTACGTAAATACTTACCCCGAAATAGTTATGAAAGATGCTTTCTCTTTCCTGTTCAAGAGGTGGTTCTGAAAGTCCCCTGACTTAACTTATTTTGGAAAGAGATGGCAGTTGTTTAACGCAAATCCAGAGTCAAGTCGTTTCAAGTGTGATAAATGCACCACATTACGGGCCACATTCTCAGCTTCACACATTTAAGAAGATGGTTTGGTAGAACTGTCATCACTAGTCTGGCTGTGTGGAACACGAAGAAAGCTATATAAATGCCGCGTGTGCCCTTTACTGATTTGAGTTGTGGTCCGAGGATCAGTTGCCGTCGTGCATTCAGAGCGCCGTTCAGAAAAAAAATGGGGGAAGGAACGAAGTGCCGATTCTATGCACGAACCATAGCTATATTTTGCTCACTAAATCGAGTATCTGTGAAGGCCGAAGTGACACATGGATTTAATGAACGCTTATTTCGTGTAATCGAAACTGGATTTGACCCTCGTAGTCGCATATTCGATGACGATGTTTATTGTTATGAATTATGTATAGGCAAAATGAAACACCCGATTATAAAAAAAGGAGCCCGCCACACCACTGATGTTCGCAGTTGCAATATAAAATGTGAAAATAGTAATAGGATCAAAAACAAATCCTACACAGAATTCAAGTGATTAACGTTGCCACAGAACGAAAACACATACATTGGTACAGATGTTTCCAACAGCCTTCCACAATATAACATCTGCTTTGCGATAATTCAGTGGAATTCAAGGCTGAATTAAAGTACCTTCTGTTGAGAACTCTTTCTGCTCCATTGAATAGAATCTTCACAAAAACTCTTAATATTCCCTTCTAATTAATACTAGCGGCGTAATACTAACATTTTTCGTACATTTTATTATATAGCGCTTTGTTGAACTGTGCATTCACTGCTTTTGTTCACACTGTGGAGATGGCTGTTCGTGGTCCCTAATGTAATTAAAGAACTAGCAGTGTTCGTTGGGCTCAAAACACACTCCTGGAAATGGAAAAAAGAACACATTGACACCGGTGTGTCAGACCCACCATACTTGCGCCGGACACTGCTAGAGGGCTGTACAAGCAATGATCACACGCACGGCACAGCGGACACACCAGGAACCGCGGTGTTGGCCGTCGAATGGCGCTAGCTGCGCAGCATTTGTGCACCGCCGCCGCCAGTGTCAACCAGTTTGCCGTGGCATACGGAGCTCCATCGCAGTCTTTAACACTGGTAGCATGCCGCGACGTGAACCGTATGTGCAGTTGAGGGACTTTGAGCGAGGGCGTATAGTGGGCATTCGGGAGGCCGGGTGGACGTACCGCCGAATTGCTCAACAGGAGGGGCGTGAGGTCTCCACAGTACACCACAGTACATCGATGTTGCCGCCAGTGGTCGGCGGAAGGTGCACGTGCCCGTCGACCTGGGACCGGACCGCAGCGACGCACGGATGCACGCCAAGACCGTAGGATCCTACGCAGTGCCGTAGGGGACCGCACCGCCACTTCCCAGCAAATTAGGGACACTGTTGCTCCTGGAGTATCGGCGAGGACCATTCGCAACCGTCTCCATGAAGCTGGGCTACGGTCCCGCACACCGTTAGGCCGTCTTCCGCTCACGCCCCAACATCGTGCAGGCCGCCTCCAGTGGTGTCGCGACAGGCGTGAATGGAGGGACGAATGGAGATGTGTCGTCTTCAGCGATGAAAGTCGCTTCTGCCTTGGTGCGAATGATGTTCGTATGCGTGTTTGGCGCCGTGCAGGTGAGCGCCACAATCAGGACTGCATACGACCGAGGCACACAGGGCCAACACCCGGCATCATGGTGTGGGGAGCGATCTCTTACACTGGCCGTACACCTCTGGTGATCGTCGAGGGGACACTGAATAGTGCACGGTACATCCAAACCGTCATCGAACCCATCGTTCTACCATTCCTAGACCGGCAGGGGAACTTGCTGTTCCAACAGGAAAATGCACGTCCGCATGCATCCCGTGCCACCCAACGTGCTCTAGAAGGTGTAAGTCAACTACCCTGGCCAGCAAGATCTCCGGATCTGTCCCCCATTGAGCATGTTTGGGACTGGATGAAGCGTCGTCTCACGCAGTCTGCACGTCCAGCACGAACGCTGGTCCAACTGAGGCGCCAGGTGGAAATGGCATGGCAAGCCGTTCCACAAGACTACATCCAGCATCTCTACGATCGTCTCCATGGGAGAATAGCAGCCTGCATTGCTGCGAAAGGTGGATATACACTGTACTAGTGCCGACATTGTGCATGCTCTGTTGCCTGTGTCTATGTGCCTGTGGTTCTGTCAGTGTGACATGTGATGTATCTGACCCCAGGAATGTGTCAATAAAGTTTCTCCTTCCTGGGACAATCAATTCACGGTGTTCTTATTTCAATTTCCAGGAGTGTAGATATTAGGTTGTGGTGCCTCTAGGGTAGAGCGAATGAAACAATTTAAGACATTTTAAAGGCTTGTTTCCTTATTACCTTAATCTCTGTCTGCTGTGAGCACTGATTCTCAGATCTATATCGCCTCTCTTCTCGCTTCGCATCCTTAGAAACGTATGAACTACATACTATTGCTTGAATCATTTCTTCTCTGTCACAAAAATAATCTTCATAGATATTATTACCACTGCAAGATCGTTCCATCAATAACATTCATTCAGAAATACACAAGACGTATTTGCTTCACGATAATTTGATATTTCCCCGCGTGTCAAAAAGTGTAGAAAAGTTTACATAGAACTTTTTAAAATCTTTTGTTGAATTCGGGTATTTACATTCGTGAAGGACTCCCCACGAAAATCCCATTATTCTCATCTAAAAACCACGGAGAAGAGAAAAATCAAATAGAAAGTATAGTTATTTTAACTGTATTTATAGAAAATAATACTCTGACCTTATAAATTGTATTATGGTAAAAAGTGTGGAGTTGAAAAGCTATACCCAAAACACAACAAACATAGTCACCGCATCCCTACATTAAACGTTTGGATTCAACCGCTATACTCTCAGATAGAGCCGGTATAAATAAAAACATTAAACGCTGCCAAAAAGAAAGTTTCATTACGTCTGTGTCAATTACAATGCTGATCTTAAAAATTCCAACTTCATGAAGACGACATTTAACGTACATCATATTGACATGCTGTGCAAATATTAGTGTTTCAATAGAACCACACGCAGCAGGCATACATTATGTACTTAAAGGAAAATTACGCAAAAGGTTGCTCATACATAAATCGCATTTGATTGTTCATAGTTCGTGATAAGACTCTTTTGTGCCACGTATAAGAGAGACATCCACCGGCGTTTTAATTCAACAGCACCACCAAGGTAGGTTATAGAGACTGTGGTTCACTGTTCTACGATGTTGTTGCTAGCGTCGGTGGGGATCCCACGATTATAGTGCGAATGTGAAATCTATGGGTTTTGGAGGACCATACTCAACGTGACACCCTGCCTCAGAGGCCCTGCATGACATAGTGCCAGGAGAGGGCAAGCATGGTTCACCCAGTTATGCAGGATCGTACAGCCACATCTCGGAGCTTGAGTCAGGGAAAGGGCTTCATTGCGGCAGCACAGGTATCGGCACACACAGTGAGAGGATGTCTAGCGAGCCATGGTCTGTCAGCAGGGCTACCACTGTCGTGACCTCGCTTGGTGCAGCAGCTGAGAGAGGAGCGTCACACTGGTGCCCAACATACAGCACTGGATGCAGGTTAGGCACCACATCATCTTTTCAGACGAGTCCTCGTTCTGCTTACGTCATCACGGTGGGCATAACCCTTGTGGAGTCTCTGAGGAGAACAAACATCGCCAGATTGCATTCGTCGTATTCATGTGGGCCCAGTACCTAGCGTTATGGTCTCGGGTGCCAACGTATGCTTCATGATCACTTCTGGTTCACATAACTGGTAATTCGGACAGAGTATGTTGCGTTTATGACCTTTTAAGGTTGGTGTCCGTGTCCTATATTCGATATCTCCATGAAGTTATGTTTAACAGGATAATGCAGAACGAGATGTTGCCTTTGCTGTCCTGACCTACCTCAATATGGACGGTGTTGAAATGCAGCTCCGGTCAGTTCGTTTCCTAGATCTCTCTTTCACTGAAAACGTCTAGCAACGGGCAGAGCAATTTTAACGACGCTCAGGACCTGTATCACTAAAGAATTTCGAAGCTCCTCTTCCGCAATATCTATTCATATTTATAAATTGTTTTATTTCCGTATAATAGTCAAATGTTATCTCATATTATTTCGTTTCACTAATTTGAGCAGATTCGATTTTTGTACCGCTGCCTGATCAACGTAAAAAAAAGGAAAAAAAAGACACACATTCGTCAAGACACTAAAACTGCCTGTTAAAGTTGACTTCTCTCATCTCCATTCACATGGTAAGCAGAAAGAACTGGTAAGACAAGTGAACTCTTACCCTTGTGTTTTGTCTCCTCTCCCAATCAGAAGACCGTAAACCTGGTGAGGCGCATGTGCAGGAAATTATCAACACTGCTAGAATGTGCACTTACGTGCTGTCTGTATTCGACACCAGGCTGTTCCAATTTCGGCTCTGCTGGCCTGTCACGATGTGGTCTTCCACCAGTTGCTAATACTCCTCTAGATACTGGAGGTCAAAATAAACGTTTCCTTCAGTCGCATGCTCTGTACACACTGGATGAACGTAGAAAACCGTACCTACATTAGAGCTCTGACACGCAGAGGTACACTATAAGGAAAGACAGAAAAAAGACGCACCACGAAAAAAATTATCCGAAAGGGACGGAGATCTGAAAATCGATGCGTGCTATGCTCGTGTACAACCATACAAATGATTACAGTTACAGGAAAACTTGATAATTTATTCAAGATAAACAGCTTCACAAATCGTGGCAGTCAAAGTAGCACCGCGTGGGATTAGCCGAGCGGTCTAGGGCGCTGCAGCCATGGACTGTGTAGCTGATCCCGGCGGAGGTTCTTGAGTCCTCCCTCGGGCATGGGTGTGTGTGTTTGTCCTTGGAGTAATTTAGTTTAAGTAGTGTGTAAGCTAAGGGACTGATGACCTTAGCAGTTAAGTACCATAAGATTTCACACGCATTTGAACATTTCAAAGGAGCGTTGGTCCAGTTCTGGAACGATATCCAAACAATTATTCGCTTTGGAACTGACTGATACATTTGTTGTCTGTCCTCCTGGCGGTTATAGTGCCAGATTGTAGATAACTGGAGCGCTAGGTCGCCAGAGTCCCAGGCTGGTTGGAGTGCTCTGCCCATAATGCTCCAAACTTTGTCAATTGGGAAGCGATTCGAGGCCCTTGCTGACCGAGGTAGGGTTTCGCAAGCGCGAAGACAAGCACCAAGAACTCTCACCATCTGCACGCGAGCGTTACTTGATGAAATACAAGTCCAGGATGGCTTGCCATGAAGGGCAACAAATCGAGTCGTAGAATATATTCGGCGTAACGCTATATTGTAAGGGCGCCTCACATGACAACGAAATTGGTCATGCTATAAAAAGAAATAGCATCCCTGATCATCACTGTTGGTTGGCTGATTGTATGGAGCGCGACAGTCAGATTGGTATCCAATCACTGTGCAGGGTGTCTCCAGATACCTCTGGTCATCGAGTCTCAGTTCGAAGAGGGAGTCAACAGTAAAGACAGTTCAACTCCAGTCAGTAAGATTCCAGACCAAACTCACGTGTGGCGATGCCCCGGATTTTTAAAAACTATATGGGTGCGAACACGCGAAACTAAAAAGGAACCGACTTGGAATCCAACGACCGTCAAAAGATTAAGTGATTTCATTGTGATTGTATTCCAAATATTCGGCGCAGTAGTTGTGATACCGACATATTCCCGTAAATGATGAAGAGAAAGGCAACGTCTACTCAAATTATTTGCAGTTGAATTATCAATGTTACAAATCTAAAAAGATTATTTAGCGTGCCTTTTGAAGAAGTGTTCCCATCCTATTACAGAAATGAAATTTTTATAACAGTACCTACTTATGCTGTGCATACCGTAACACAGAGCAACTGCCTTGGGTGGTATTATTCCCCTCGTCACCAAGTGGAATGGCTAAAGTAACAACAGTTACAAGTTTTTACCACCGCTCGAATAGCTGCCAAGCCTAACCGAGAATTTCCAAACCTGTTAAACGCAGAATGATTGGAAAGTGGCTCAAATATGTTACAGCTCACATGATAAATTAAAATTAATAGTATTACAAATTTAATGTTAATACTTCTCGATAAAACTAAATTTCCAAACATGCTCATAAGACTATGCCACACTAAAATAGTGCGACAAACAAACTGGAAAAGCCTGATACCCGTTGTGCTAAGTGGTAGGTGTGTGAAACTTAATACTGTCACTTGGGGAGCAGAAAATGAGAACATTGACGTATCAGAATGAGCTAAACATTAAAACATGCACGGTAATTTCGCAGAAATGCTTTGTACCATGGCATACTTGCTGTTGCCGAACTTAAAATTAGTGGAACAGTAAACTAGGATCGCAGGAACAGCAATATTACAGCCATATTGACACCAATGTTAATTCAAGCGAGTAACTTATCAGACTTTCTGAACATACTGTCCTGTTTCAATTAGCGGTCAGTGTTTTGGCGCAATGGTATACCAACAAACGACAATCAATGGAGCTTTGATAAAAAATCAAAGCAAATAATGTCAGTCGGATAAACTGTGGGCGCTGCTCCTACTGTCGCTGGTTCGAATCCTGCCTCGGGCATGGATGTGTGTGGTGTCCTTAGGTTAGTTACGTTTAAGTAGTTCTATGTTCTAGGGGACTGATGACCTCAGATGTTAAGTCCCATAGTGCTCAGAGCCATTTGAACCATTTGAACAAACTGTGGGACAAGTCCGTAAAACCGCACAGAATCCCAGGTAATCGAAGCAATACTCGAACGTGACAGAAGTCATGGCGTACTGCCGAAACTCCAAGTGGAATGCAATCAATAAGTACAAGACAAGCAATAAATATTTATTCATACCGCATTTATAGGCTCCACAACTGCGAAACTTTTGCCGATGTAGGATTTTGTGCACGCCCTGACCTCTCGATTACGTCCCATAGTGGTTCCATGAGATTCATGTCCGGCGATCTCGGAGACCAAATATTTCGCTTGAATTGTCCATAATCTTCTTTTAACCAAAGACCAACAATTGTGGCCCGATGATTTGACGAATTGTCATCCATAAGAATTCCATAGTTCTTTGGAAGTATGAAGTCTATGAGAGGCTGCAAATGGTTTCCAGGTCGTACGTCCCACATCGATTTCTGCGGTTATTTTGTGCAATGTTGCTTGTCTGGTAGCCCTGACAACTCTACGCAAACTCCGCTGCTCTCGGTCGTTAAGTGATGGCTGTCGGCCACTGCGCAGTCCGTGGTGCGAGATAATGTCTGGTATTCTCAGCACACTGCAGATACTGTGGACCTAGGAATATTGAATTCCTTAACGTTTCCGAAATAAAGTCTCCCTTGTGCTTGGCACCAATTACCATTCCGCGTTCAACGTCTGTTAACTCCCGTCGTGCGAACATAATCACTTCGGAAACGACAGCTCTGCCATTCCACTACCCGTTTATACTTTGTATACGACCGAGCGAGGTGGCGCAGTGGTCAGCACACTGGACTCGCATTCGAGAGGACGACGGTTCAATCCCGTCTCCAGCCATTCTGATTTAGGTTTTCCGTGATTTCCCTAAATCGTTTCAGGCAAATGCCGGGATGGTTCCTTTGAAAGGGCACGGCCGATTTTCCTCCCCAATCCTTCCCTAACCCGAGCTTGCGCTCCGTCTCTAATGACCTCGTTGTCGACGGGACGTTAAACACTAACCACCACCACCGCCTTGTATACGCGATACTACAGCCATCTGAATACGTGCGTGTCGCTATTCCACGACTTCTATCACATCAGTGTGCATGTATATAAGAATATTGTATCAAACTTGTTGTGTTATGCCCACTCGTCTAATACAGGGTGCTTAGGAAACCTGTTTTCTCGGATCGCTAGACAACAACTCACGAAAATCGTATTACTGAGATTTATTACAGTAAGATAACTGACAATACTTCACTTTGAGAAATATACAATGAGATGCCGCAAGAAAAAGGCGACATGAAACATAAGCAGTCTCTTCAGTATACACAATCCCAATACAAGTCCAGTAATACAGTCCTGAGCCAGTGCTGCAGAGCTCATATATCGGCTACAATTCAACTGGAGCACCTCCGGGGGGCGTGGCGCTTATTCCCTCTGTGTGTAGACGGCGCTACTGTCTCGTTGTCGTCCTAGAGAGGGGTCGGTTAGCATACTATTGGCTGACGTCGTCTCACAGCCCTCTCTGCTATGAAGCTCTAGTCCGTCGTGCCTGCGGTTGGCTATAAGGCGGAACAAAACCCTATACGTAAAACTTGATTTCGTGTGACTAGGGCCTCCCGTCGGGTAGACCGTTCGCGTGGTGCAAGTCTTTCGATCTGACGCCACTTCGTAGTCCGTGAGGATGAAATGATAATGATTAGGACAACACAACACCCAGTCCGTTAGTGGAGAAAATATCCGACCCAGCCGGAAATCGAACTCGGGCCCTTAGGATTGACATTCTGTTGGGCTGAACACTGAGCTACCGACGCGAAACATTTGGTGATGTAAAATTACGATGACTTAACGCTTCAAAGTTCGAGAAAAAATACCTTTATATCAGTGATTTATTACCTCCATTGCTCTAAATATACTGTGCAATCATGCATGTATAATCCTAAACCGTATCACTATTTTCACTTCAAAACTGCTGGTGGTAAATTTTACAATTGATGATCTCTGACAAAGACATCAAGCAGCACTGAATGAAGTATAAGTGTATGTCAACCAAGCTTAGCCCGGCTCGATACCGAGTGCGGTTACGGCCGTTGCTGCTGTAGGGGGTGGTGGCCTTGTACGCTTAATTTTTGTAAACCTCTAAAAAATTTAATCACATATGCTTCCTGCTATACTCACACGCATAAAAATAATATGTTTATTTGCTGTTCTTCCTGCTGTTGCAATTTTAATGGCGAGCAGTGTAGTTAACATTAGCTTCAAATGCTGGCGCATATGACATTAGCAATCCCATTTGCTCCTTTTCGAAGTAATGACATTGTCGGCTTTTTGTTTTTGCTGCTGTTGTGGTGTCTAGTCCGAAGAGTGGTTTCCTGCAGTTTTCCACGCTACTCTATGCTGCGCGAGGAGCTTCATCTCTGAATAACTGCTGCAACTTACATCCATTTAAAGCCGCTTTCAGTATGCATCCGTTGGCCTCCCCCTGTGATTTTTAACTCTGGAACTTCTCTCCATTAACAGACTATTTCTTAATGTCTTTGGATGTGTCGTATCAGCGGATCCAATTTTTTTAGTTAATATGTACTACATATTTATTTTTTCTCGAATTTAATTCGGTACGTACACATCAGCTACTCGATTTACCCACCTAAGCTACAGCATAATTCTGGAGCACAATATTTCAAGAGCTTCAGTTCTTTCCTTGTTTCAACAGATTATCATTCACGTTTTGTTCTTACATATAGTAACTATGCGCTCTCGGTAGGAGACAAAAGACTGCGACAGTGGGACCGTTGCCCGGCAACAGTCTCAGAAAGGCCACCGCACCGCAGCACAAGACAGGCGCGGCCGAGAGCTCTGCAGACCTGCTCCACGGGACGCCGTATCCTTCCCATAGGGTGAGTTTTGCGGGGACCGCTGCACAAAATTTCTCACAGTCTCTGAACCAGTTGTTTTCTCTCTCTACCCGCCATTTAGATGTAGCATCATGCATCATTAAAATGTGCGTGCCTACAGTTTTCTCGTTTGCAAGTTACTTTCAAACCTCGCCGTTCTATCTCTCAGGAACACCGCATGTCCGATCGACATGACAAGTACGTGGCTCGAAACATACAGGTTGTATTAGCTAAGGGTAGTTTAAGTCTGCCCGAAGCAGAACTGATGTAGAACTGAAAATCCTATGTGCAAAGCATATCGATGAGTGCCTGGAGTTCACTGGTTTGCTACACATTACCCGCTTGGCTAAAGCAACAACGTTACATCGTGATGACTTCTTACTGTAACTCATTTTGGAAAGACACACAGTTTTCTTGATGAGATAAGTTAATCAGTTGTCATGAGTGCGTACAATATGTATTCGTCCATCTAGGATGTTTAAAGGGCTTTCTTGCTCTCCTTCATTTAACCATGCAAGAGTTTACCCAGGGACTGAGCCAGAGGGGAGGCATTTGATGTCTGTTTTTCCGTGAACTTGGGGTCCGCGGTAATTTTTGCAAGAAGGGGACAGATTCAAAACCGTAATTTTTTATCTAGCTGGTTGATAAGTTTTGAAACGTTTCGCTCCAAGAAGTAAATGTGACAAGAATGAGGCCTACGCAAAACATACTGTGTCTCAAAACATTGATAGTTATCTGCTTTGAGGTTTTTAAGTAGATTACTTTGATTCCTGGATGGTACGCATATTTCATTCGCATATGCAAAGAGAACTTTTTTATATAAATATGAATGTCACTTTATTTAACGATCTGAAATTAGATCCGGTTTCTAAAATTGACAGCCTTCATACCGAGTCACTGGCAAGCGCGTCTCTGCGGCGCACCGAGCCCTAACACGGCACCACTGGAGAGAGGAGCGGCTGCTCTGTCGCCGCTTTCACCTGCTGCTGCTATTGCGACTCCGCGTTACGTTTCCGTCGTGGAGTCTAATGAGTGGGATACCTCTCTTTTACTTTCCTTACTCAATAAGAAAATTAAAAAGCAGTAATTTAAAATTAAAACCTTATGTAACTATCTCTTAAAGGAAGAGTAGTTAAAGGTTCACTAAAAAGGCAACCAATTACCCAACTGTGTGGCGGCTACAAATTGTAAACATGTAACTGTCATCAAGGCAGCTGACCGTGGGTCGCTTTATTACAATAACAAAAAGATTTTCTCCATGTTCTTGCTAGCCATGTGTGATTTCCAACACAGATGGTCATTGACACTGAAGCAAATGGAAGAGACCTATATTGATCTATCTTCAAAATTGATTGCTTCATAAGAAGACAACTGACAGTCAAACTAAATTACCTCAAAGCAGGCAGTTGTATGAAGGCTGTGATTACTTTCTCCTTGTAGCCGTTGGTGATTTTAGTTTTCGGTATGTCATTTTTCTTACTGCGTTAATATGGAGACAATTTCTTTCCAAAGATTTTTCAGATACAGTTTCTGCAGGACTAGAAGTCATGTTGAATTAATTTTCAGTATTTTTGCTGAAGAGTGCACGATTTTTGATTGGCCTTCGAATGTATCTCCAGATTTTGCTGAATATACTATAAAAACTTGCTGTGTGTTACACAGTTTTGTTCATGATCGAGACAGATGCAGATCTGAAGACACTTTAAGTGTATGATGTCATATTGTGGGGCATGGGTTAATATAATATTAATATATATTATTATACACTCCTGGAAATGGAAAAAAGAACACATTGACACCGGTGTGTCAGACCCACCATACTTGCTCTGGACACTGCGAGAGGGCTGTACAAGCAATGATTACACGCACGGCACAGCGGACACACCAGGAACCGCGGTGTTGGCCGTCGAATGGCGCTAGCTGCGCAGCATTTGTGCACCGCCGCCGTCAGTGTCAGCCAGTTTGCCGTGGCATACGGAGCTCCATCGCAGTCTTTAACACTGGTATCATGCCGCGACAGCGTGGACGTGAACCGTATGTGCAGTTGACGGACTTTGAGCGAGGGCGTATAGTGGGCATGCGGGAGGCCGGGTGGACGTACCGCCGAATTGCTCAACACGTGGGGCTTGAGGTCTCCACAGTACATCGATGTTGTCGCCGGTGGTCGGCGGAAGGTGCACGTGCCCGTCGACGTGGGACCGGACCGCAGCGACGCACGGATGCACACCAAGACCGTAGGATCCTACGCAGTGCCGTAGGGGACCGCACCGCCACTTCCCAGCAAATTAGGGACACTGTTGCTCCTGGGGTATCGGCGAGGACCATTCGCACCGTCCCCATGAAGCTGGGCTACGGTCCCGCACACCGTTAGGCCGTCTTCCGCTCACGCCCCAACATCGTGCAGCCCGCCTCCAGTGGTGTCGCGACAGGCGTGAATGGAGGGACGAATGGAGACGTGTCGTCTTCAGTGATGAGAGTCGCTTCTGACTTGGTGCCAATGATGGTCGTATGCGTGTTTGGCTCCGTGCAGGTGAGCGCCACAATCAGGACTACATACGACCGAGGCACACAGGGCCAACACCCGGCATCATGGTGTGGGGAGCGATCTCCTACACTGGCCGTACACCTCTGGTGATCGTCGAGGGGACACTGAATAGTGCACGGTACATCCAAACCGTCATCGAACCCATCGTTCTACCATTCCTAGACCGGCAGGGGAACTTGCTGTTCCAACAGGACAATGCACGTCCGCATGTATCCTGTGCCACCCAACGTGCTCTAGAAGGTGTAAGTCAACTACCCTGGCCAGCAAGATCTCCGGATCTGTCCCCCATTGAGCATGTTTGGGACTGGATGAAGCGTCGTCTCACGCGGTCTGCACGTCCAGCACGAACGCTGGTCCAACTGAGGCGCCAGGTGGAAATGGCATGGCAAGCCGTTCCACAGGACTACATCCAGCATCTCTACGATCGTCTCCATGGGAGAATAGCAGCCTGCATTGCTGCGAAAGGTGGATCTACACTGTACTAGTGCCGACATTGTGCATGCTCTGTTGCCTGTGTCTATGTGCCTGTGGTTCTGTCAGTGTGATCATGTGATGTATCTGACCCCAGGAATGTATCAATAAAGTTTCCCCTTCCTGGGACAATGAATTCACGGTGTTCTTATTTCAATTTCCAGGAGTGTATAATGTAATCAGTATAAGTAACAGGGAAAAATATTCGAAACATTAGAATACTGTTCAATGACTGTAAATATTGGAATATTGTTTGTAGTCTTTGAGGAGAGCCTGGAAACTATTTCTGCGTCAGCCAGAAATCGATGGAGAACACACTGACCATAGTTCCCAGTCTGCAAGTCCACATTCTGGTCCAGCCCAATGAAGGGAATGGTTTTATTCTCTAATTCATCACCAGGATGAGGACTATTATTATAATGAAGATTTTGAAATTCTAATTGATAGATATATTTGGTAAAGTTTCACACGTGCAACATTGAAATCATCATCATGTTATTACTGACAGTAAATATCTCTATCCTCTCTTCAGAGGCCACCTCTAATGTTTGTTCCTACGAAAATGTCTTTCGCCCTGACTACTGATAATCAAAATAAATACTCGCCACAAAACTGGAAAATAATTGTCACTATGTGCCAAGCGGATTTTCTTTACCTTACGAGAGCCGCACTAACAGTTAATTAGGCGAAATCTAAGCGATATAGAACGGTGTAGAGTCCTCACAAGTACACTTTCTATTATTACTGAAAACATGTGTTTAGTAACAGCCTGTCTCTGACGTTATCCGAGGCAGTGCGCACGTGGGTCGTACAGCGACTCCGTGCAAAGCGAAGCCTAGTCTTGCCTCTCAGGCTGCACTGATACCGGGTGTACATAAACTCCGGGAACACTTTCAATTATTTATTGCACTAGAACTAAACATTGTATAGATGTCATACACATTGCATTTTCAAGAGAAACTCTGAAAGTTTTTTTTTCTTTTTACAAACATTCGATCTGCGAACCATGAGTTACCCAGCACACGTCAATGTGGTAACAGAATTCTTGCCATACGCTGTCGCAACATGGTATCGTCGACAGTGGCAGTTACTTCCCGTATTCTCTCCCGGAACTCTGCTACATCACTTGGTAGAGGCTGTACATACACCAGATCTTTAATGTGTCCCCACAGAAACAAGTCACACGGAGTGAGATCTGGTCATTGGAGAGGCCATTTCTTGAAACAGCTGTCCACTTCTGTAGCACCCTTGTGCGACGGCTCCATGTTCAGCTACCCATGAACTTCAAGATGAAATTGGGGTGCAGCCCCATCCTGCTGATAGATGAGCGGAGAATCCGATTTCATTTGAGGCATCTCCCACTGCAAGTGGAAATATCTAGTGACCGTGCTCTCGGCAAAGAAGAATGGCGCACACATTTACCTTTGGGGAATCACGCTCAAATTCAATGCATTCATGTGGACGCTTTGTACCCAAAAAACATTTACCGTTCGGGTTCTACACATCCGTTGGACAGCTGTAGCACACTTGTTTTTGTCGAACTCCAACACACAGAAGGCTCGCTCCGCGCCTAAACTCGCCATGTTTGCGACTAGCACTGGCTATCTTCAAAATGACGTATGTATGATATCTGTACAATGTTTGGCTATCGTGCAATAAATAATTGAACATGTTCCCGGACTTTATGTATGGGCTGTATATGTGGCGCAGAAGACGGCCAAGGGAACATCTGCTATCATCCGCCCTATGCACACTGTAGGAGCCTCTAAATTCCCACTTTCTCGGGCACACAATATTTTATACCAATGCCGTGAATAAATTAAGAATTTTTGTGATTTTTGTATGCATGTAGTTAAGTTGGTTAAAATCACAGAAAATGTTTTAGCTCGCCTGCATTTAAACTTTGCCATCTAGAATTTTAAGAACAAAACGGACAGTAGAACGCGACGTCTAAAGTATAAGTTTAAGAGACCTTGTATTTGTTATTATTTACATCGAGGCCTTAAAACTTATTATAGCTCTCTTATTTAATAGGTTTCATTACGTACTGTAAGGAAAACTTACTAGCTTTAATATAACAGATACTTAATCTAATACAAATAATATTACAGTTCCAAATTACTCGAAAACTATTACAGATAGCTCAATAGAGTTACATAATTAATGTTTTTATGTTGAACTGAAGCTTCATACAAATTTTCATATTTCTAAGTCTAATATTTAGCGCCTTCAATTTTTCTTGAAACGCAGATTCTGAAAAAAGTATTTGTTTAATCACGTTGACACTTGCACCAGTTAATTTTGACATAAGTATATCTGCAAATTATGACAAATTTGTAGGATTCTAGCTTTATTATTTAGCGGCATTTACGTTTTTCTTAAAACGATGTATTTAGAGAAAATATTGACCTGATCATTCCAAGAATGGTTCAAATGGCTGTGAGCACTATGGGACTTAACATCTGAGGTCATCAGTCCCCTACACTTAGAACTACTTAAACCTAACTAACCTAAGGACATCACACACATCCATGGGCGAGGCAGGATTCGAACCTGCGACCGTAGCAGCAGCGCGGTTCCGGACTGAAGCGCCTAGACCCGCTCGTCCAGAGCGGCCGGCTTTACATGGGATCATAATGGACTTAGAGCGTAGGAATACCAGCGGGAAAGAGCACGAAACAAGCGAATATGTTCCCCTTTAAAAGACTCTGACAGAAAAGTGGGGAATCAGCTGCCTCAGTCCTTAACGTTTTGACATGTATCGTCCAAACCTGCTAAATCCGCACCGTCCTTGTGTGCATGTTTACATGGGATTAAAAAAAAAAAACACTATGGGACTTAACATCTGAGGTCATCAGTCCCCTATACTTAGAACTACTTAAACCTAACTAACCTAAGGACATTACACACATCCATGCCCGAGGCAGGATTCGAACCTGCGACCGTATCGGTCGTCCACACCGGCCGGCGATCATTCCAAGATTTGACAGCTTACAAATTAATATACTAAAGCACAAGCTAACAGAATTTGTAAGAGTAACTTTAACTTTTAATTCCATTCTTAAATTATGATGTAATACATGTGTGCTACGCGCAGATGCTTTATGGTGACATGACGCCAGTAGCAGTGAAGTGGTATACGTCCCGGCGCACTCGCTCGCCTCTGTATTTCTCCAATGACACAGCATTTGTTTCGCTACAGTATCAACAGATCTGACACAAATAGGGAGAAATGGCAGTGACGCTCACCGATCGTCTCCTTCTCTGAAGAGCACTGACCTCCACCGCTCGGTTAAAACTGTAGTTTCTTTTTTTTGCATTTTATCTGAATATCCATCAGTTTTGATGTTGCGTATTGATGGATGTTTGTCAGCGTCACAGATGAAATCTTCTGTACTGACTCCCATCTCTAGCCTACAGTATGACATACACGACCTTATTACCAGATAACAGTGGCTGGCAATGCCAGTAAGTCACGAATCAACAGTTAACATGCGGCAATACCTGCTACTTATTAGGTCAGGGGTGCCACTTGGTGGCGTCATGTGAAGGCCGCAGTTGGAAGAAAAGATCCGCCAGCGGTGGCCCAATGGGGCTTCTGAGCCACTGGCGGCGGTAGTTGGTCACTCAGCGCTGCAGAAGCGCGCTGGCGCTGCACGTTCCATTTAAACGAATGCTTTGCCAGCGGAAGCGCTTCTCTGACGCTCCACGTGGAAGCAGCCTAAGTTGAACAAATTTAATACGTTTTAAAGTTGGTTAAGTAATATGTAGCCAAAGACCAAATTACGACCACATGAATTTGCAAAACCTCCCAAACCATCATCACATTGACTCAGCTGATAACAGCTTGGGACTCATCAGTCCAGTTTTTGTAATTGGGGGTGGTGCTGCAATGCCCCTCCTGAAATCTGAGGATATAATCTTGCTTTCTCACATTTTTAACAATCATTGTCTGCTGTTCTATTAAATAAGAGATTTAACATTATATGTGAATACCAAACATTAACCGCACATGAACAAAAACTGTTTTGTGAATGACTCGTTGGACACCACAAGTTTAATTAAAAGAAGGATGTTATTTCAGACCATTCAATCAAAAGAAAGGTATTCATATTCATATCAACAACGTAAAAGGTATATCAGACGAATTAGGTCATAGTAATGAAATATGCGTGGCATCTCGGTATAAAAGTCAAGTAACGGAAAACAATGAGTCGATAATTACCGGTCGTTTGAGATAGAAGATGTTTCCAGTAGGTCCTTTCAAGTTTAGCTTTTCGGCCATTATACATTCTCAAACTCACCGAATCGGATACTTCAAAAATTAAAATTTTAGAACTCTGTCATCTCATGGATGCCCATAGTGGGATGTAAGTTAGTGGTAATATGCTCACACACGATAGTCTAATACAAAATATTCTAGAAGGTGTGATTTAAGCGAAAAACTGTACTGAGTTGTGAGAATATCGTCGTGAAAAACCATTTACAAGACCGTTATTCCTTGTTGAAATTACATGAAGTCAGCTACACATTTTGTGTCTCAGGATAAACGTCCTGGATCACCTAAGATGTCATAATACAACATAGATATGAAATCAACCAGATGACGTAGCAAATGTAGGAGTTCACACCACATATAGTTTGAAAATAACATAACTGTACGACAATTTAATTTGCAAATCTTGTGATAAGATATATCTTTCTATATTCCAGTTAACAAAAAAAAAAAAAATGCAGAAAATTATGCCTGAATATTATTATTTTAGATGGGCCCAGTGTTCAGATTTGTTAAGAAAGGTAGAAATATGTCTTTCATGTCTCCACAAAATGCCTGTCTAAGGGTAGAGCAGATGCTACCACACATCATCAACTTGATGCAGTAGAAATTTGAATATGACACAGATTTTCTTAAAATATAACCTGTGTCCTACATCATACTTGATAAAACTGTAGAACTGTTACAAAGTAAGCAGCACTAGCACCAAGAAATGACACAAAGAGAGACACATTGATGTCGAGGAAGGAAGACGCCTTGAAACGCATCCTGTCCATCGGCAGATGGAGGATGTCCACAGCCTTCCACGATCTCAGGAATAACAGAACTCTGCTCATGAGTAGTGCCGCTCCGGCAGAACGCTCTGCGGCTGAAGAACACGCCCAGCAAATGGTCAGCAAGCGGCACACGATGATGACCACCCACAGCGTCAACAGGAAGATCTGGACAAATTTCCCCTTCCAGACTAGGTCAGTGTGCAGCGTCTCCAATAGGGCGTAGTAGAAGTTGACGGTGAGGACGAAGTCACCAGCAACGGTGAGCAGCAGCGCGGGTCCGAAGTGTTCTCCGCAGAGGCGGGCGCAGCGGTGCAGCGACAGCCGGGCGCGCTGCAGACGCCGCAGCTCCCCCTCCAGTGGCACTGGAGCTCCTGGAAGGTTTCCACGCCCCACCGCATCCTCCAGCTGTGCCGCGCAGTCCAACGGCGGGCGCTCGCTCCTCAGCAGCAGAGCATTCACACTGCCCATCCGATCTCTGACTGCCAGGACAATACCAACGAACTCCATCTGCCATAACATGGAGAATCCTTGCAGTCCGACGAAAACGTGTTTCCCTGGTAATCCATCAAATACATTGAATGCTACGCAAATGGCTGGTACAGATTCTAGAAGCACTAGAACACCCAACATCACGTTAGCGATTAATCGTGTTTTTTTTTTTTTTTTTTTTTTTTTGTATGTTCGTCTGCCATATGCGTTTTCACAACCAGTAAGCAATATGTCCACAAGTTCTAGAAGCTCTAGCACCTCCTCAAATTTTCGGTTCGCTGTAAAGAGACTTACGCTTAGCATCGAAGCTGGTTCTAACAATATGAACAATAAAGACGTGAGATATGAAATATAGATCAGCAACGGCCATTTCCAAGGAAGGTCAGCAGCGATGTGGATGTACACGTACCACTCGCAAGCTACAGCAATAACAGCGAACCACATCGGAGTGGCAGAAACACTGATGATCCTCTCGAAACGCTCGCATAAATTTTCTGCTGAATAACGCTCGCCATCACTTCTCACTGGAGCAAGACCACATATCGTGCACACAAAAAAAGTTGGTCTGAGTGCCATAATCGAAAGGCATAATCACGCAATGCTAAATCAGGAAGGAATGTTTCTAACAAACTATGTAACATTCAGATTCACCCTGAGAGATCTCATGTGTCAGGTTGTTTCGCGTTGCAGCTACGATTATGCATATACGGCCGAGTCCTTCCAGCTAATAACAGGCTGTCGCACTGATGTCAGCCATTGGATTGAATTTTCGCACCGGCAATACCGTTAATGACACATCGGTCGAAGTTTATTAATTTCGTGATGCCACACCCACAGATGGCATGAGTCATCAATAGGTTCCCGAAAGTCGAACACACGCAGTGAACAGCGAATTTGTGTTCCAATTAATTTAATTCTCACGTAGGAAAAGTTCACACGACAGTATAATTTATGAATGTCCTGCAATAAAGGAGGGCTTATTCCTGTGCTGTAATGTTCATGTGTAAGAAAACAAAGCTTCCTTGACTACTCTACCAAAATTTATTTTCTTAATGAACACTATTTCCGATTACAACCGCATTTTCTGCCAGAACGCCTGGCTGACGTGGAGGAATGGATCGAAACAGGCTGTCAAGCTACACACAAGTTGAGAGACATAACGCAGGTGCCAGGCGGTTGTAATTAAATTGCAGCCACTCAGGAGCGTCCAGTGTGGACAGTAATTGTCGTATGGCCGCGAAACTTGGTAGATGCTAAAGCCTTAATGTGGAATCGATTTACGCTAAAAAAATTAATCACAATTTTGGCCACCATGTGCAAATCTGTCACTGTACACGATTTGTATGACGATACGACATCCACGCTGTGAACGGTCTGGCTATCAACAAGAGAGGCTGTGCGCTGTTATTGAAACAGTTTTATGTGCACGGCAGCAATTACAGTGCTGCCCTAAAAGCGTATCTCCGACAGAAAGGTTTGAGGAGACGCCCGATGTCATTAAACCTTTAAAGAAGATCATGAATTTCCAAAACAAGGCAAATCTTGGTGTGGGACTTGAAATAGGAAGGCATCCTATTCCGCTATTGCTGAGGTTACCACTGCAGCAAGTTATCATTCCCCACGTACACTACGTAGTACGGTGCTCTTGCAGTGGCACGAGAATTGTCCAGCCTAAAGTTAACGTTACACCAATTTTTAAGGTCTTTATTAGACTGGTACCCGCACAATATCCAGACGGTGCAGCACTGAAACCTCGTGGTTCGTAGGAACGTCTCGTAACTGCTCTGCGGTTCCTGGCACGGATAGAACTTGATGACATGTGTCCAGGCAATAGTTAATGAAGTCTCGGGGCACACTTTACACTACAGGGTGGACTGGATACACATAACTTCCTTATTTGGGGTATTGTTAAATCACATGTTGTGCACGAAGAGCCGTAGCACACGCACTGTGTGACTATGTGGTGTTGATTCACAACCAGTGTGGCGGTCGGTGCATTCTTCTCTGAAGAGAACACACCCAGAGGGCCAGTCAGATGTACCGTGACATCTGCACGTTATAGAAATCTCGTACAGCATGTGATTCCTCCTATGGAAAAGCACAGCTGAGTTGTAGCCACTTTCTTCATGTAAGATGGCTAATAACCAAATCAACATGTTAGACATTGCCCACGTGTTAGACTTTTCTCACTTGTTAGACCTTTTTTTCCGAGACCCGTTCTTAATTCATTACCCATGGAAACATTTCCACACGTCTTTCTTGCACTCATGGCGCTGAACTTCCTCTGGTGGCCAAAATTGAAATTATTTTTTTCAGCGTAAATCGATTCTATAATAACGCATTGGCGTATCTGCAAAGTTTCGCTGCCACACGATAGTTATAGCAAATATTTGACCTCTGCGAGAAGCTGTATTTTAATTATAACCACCCGGAGCCAACAGGAGAACAACGTTGCGATCCAGCTTCCTGCCGTTGCAACTGTCATGTTTTACGATATGTAAGTATATAACTCAGGAACGGTTCACATGTTTATTACTATAACTATCTTACCAAGTGCCGCAAATGTTACCCTTTCGTCCTGATGTCTGCTATAGAGTGATTCTCTAAAGACAGTGCCGGCCGCGGTGGTCTAGCGGTTATAGGCGCTCAGTCCGGAACCGCGCGACTGCTACGGTCGCCGGTTCGAATCCTGCCTCGGGCATGGATGTGTGTGATGTCCTTAGGTTAGTTAGGTTTAAGTAGTTCTAAGTTCTAGGGGACTGATGACCACAGATGTTAAGTCCCATAGTGCTCAGAGCCACTTGAACCATTTTTAAAGACAGTGAGGATGAAACAAAGACAGCGGAGAGGTGAGTATCATGGATAGTTGCGTTATTACGTAATTAACTGTCAAAATCAATCTGGTGATTAACCCTTGTCTTTTATCATTTTAAGAGATACATATGGTGCACCTATGGGAGTCACCATATGTTTGGAGGTGCTGTTACAGTCAACGTTCTGGAGGGGACATAGGAAAGCAGGGGAGTGATGTGTTAGCGGTGCAGAAGCCAGCTGCCAAGAGAGAGAAGCGTATCTATCTCGGTCCTCAGCTGCCCATGTGCGAGGTTGGACGTGATCCTTTTCTACGCTACTGTTGGTCGTGGACCACGGCCGAGACTTTGCCGAGGCGTCCAGTCCACCCATGAGCAATCCCTGCCGTTGGAATCCTGCCAAGTCTAGAATCATGTGCTGGGGCAGTGGACAAGCTGCGAGAGGTTTCTCAACAACAGATAACTTGATTTTTATTACTAAAACTAATCCAGATTTTTTTTTACAATTTAGTCCCTATTTCCTCCAAATGGGAGGAGGAGTCGAGTAAAGAATTGACAAAAGTGGTGAATTATAGAATGCTGTTTTGGACAGACGATGCTTTGGAAAAGGACACTACAAGCTAGTGGATGGTAACTGTTACTGCATGATAATTAATTTTGGGTCCCGGTCACAGCTTTACAAAATTCGTTCAGTATTTTGGGGAGAGAAGGAGCGGCACAAACAGTTACAGGAGAAGTTTGGTGATAAACCTCGGCTTACAGATTCAGCAGATCGACCAGGAGGATTGTGGAACGGAGTGGCGAGTTGCGATGACGAGGTGATGTGGTCACGTGCAGCATCGAGGTGGATCCATGGTTGCTGGGGGTTTATGTACATGCCATAGAGGGAGTTTATGGGTTGTTTTAATTGTAAAAACTGGTTCGTTTTAGAGAGGGGTTTGTCAGTAAGTTGTCAGTATAATAGGTATTTTGTAATTCAAACCTAAAATGGGGTCTACTTAGGTGAATCTTGTAATGATAACAATTTCATTGGTAGCCCTCCATTCAGCTGAGGCATCTTTACAATGCCTGTTATAGTTACCAACGTAGGCCCGAAGGAAAGAACAACTGCAGTTCGTGCTAAATCTATAGTTCTAGATCTTGGAGTAGCATGAATCGTAGGCTCAGTAAACGGCTTATTTTTTTTCCTTTAATTTTAAGTAACTTTTTGAGTTAGCAATTCCTACTTTAGTCCCTTCTGTAGTATGTCTTGTAATCGATTGCGTTAAGGTAAAAGTACGTTAAACAAACTCAAAACTATTCCACGTAATGCATCTTGCTTCTTTTACACAGCGTCACTGATACTTGGGTTTGCGGTTTCATAGAGAGGGGTTCACATGCACATGCACACAGATGAAAAGTCTTTAAATCTTTGGGGAGTACACCTGCTGATTCAGCTTCGTCATGAATATCTCTGCGTCAGCAATCTTGCAACCAGGTAGTAAGTTTAGGGCTGGATGCATACCCTATTTCTTTTGATTCACATTTATTTATTATAGTTCTGGTGACTGCGAATGAGGTATAACTTCTTCTGGTGATCTGCTAAGTCGTTTACAGTAATCTTTTCAATGCAAGAGTCATACGGCTAATCGAAGAAAAAGTAGAACCACAGCAATTGAAATGGCTGAAGTAATAGCGTTACAATCAACATATATCTCTGAAGGCGACAGTCTTTAAAATTCGCAATACTATGATCCGTACTGGTATGCCCATTGCCATGAACGATGAGTTTGTCTTTTGATCACAGCAGATGGTCGTCAGCGAGATTTGAGTGGCACCGACCAGTTTCAGATTCCATGAGAATGTACCTTCAAGGTAGTTCCGGTAAATGCATCGGAAATAGTTGTAGCGTTACATTAAAGTCATATTCGAGGCTTGCTGACAGCTTAAGAGAGGCTGTAGAGGTACCACAACGGGGCTATTAAACAAGAAACGTTACTGGTCAGTGTAAGTCGGCAAGTTTGAGGCAGAATCACGTCATCATGACAGTGTAGTGCAATATTTAAAAGCACGGGCGTTGACCGCAGCCGACTGTCAGCAACAGGAATAAATAAAGGCTCTGGTGAGAGCCCTGAATTGGCGTATGTAACCCAAAACACTTACAGTGTTACCACCACAGCTTGGAATTGAAGAAAAGGAGACATGAAAACGGTATCTGTAACGCTAGCTGAAGACTAGTGCCGGCCGCTTCATGCCAGACTTGTTGCAAGGGGAATTATAAGTGGAAATTAACGTGTGGGAGTTTTTCTGGGTGAATTCGAAGAGCCATTCCAGACATGATTGAAAGGCATGGGTACTTTTTTGATACATAGCGTTCTAGGCAATCCAACGCATTGTGCACAGAGTATACTCGTACTCCCTAACGGGACAGTTGTGGAGTAGTTTTAATTTCTTCCATTCTGTATGTTTTTGGGAGTGCTGGATGGGAAAATTAGGACTTACAACAAAATTTCGTGTCACAACATTGAAAAAAAAGCAAAAACTGTTAAAAATTATTTAAGCGGTTTTCTTGTTACAACTCGAAAATTTTCAACTTTTGATAAACTGAAGTACATAAAATTTCCTACTACTTTCACTGTTTAGGTTTACATGTCCGACGAACCGCTGGGACTAAAGCGGTAATTGAAAACTGGTGTATGTCGGTTGTTTCCGCGAAAACCCACTTTGTCTACTACCAGTACAGGGTAAGCCAGGCGACAGTGTGGAACATTCTCCGTGACAACTTTTACTATTCTTATCACTTATAGTGTGTCCAGGAATTACTAGCGACAGACTTTCCTCATCGGGAGATGTTCTGTCACTGGTTTCTTTACCAGCCATTTAGATGTCCTGTCACTGGTTTCTTTACCAGGCAACCACTATTGCGCGATTTGGGTCATCTATCCTACCCACAACTTTCGTAACAGTCACCTGTCGGATGGTACGCAGAACTCTAATTCATTACGAAAGCGTGTAATTTTGTGATTTCCACCTTGGTTTACGATGAATGTTATGTGGATTGCTTTCCTCTGTTATGAAAAATCCAATAATAATAAAAAAGCAATTTCCAAATTCAGAAGGTATTTAAAATCTGTGCAAATATGATTCTGTCTTGTACTCTTTGTCATTTTATACAGGGTGATTTTTTCCACCGTGTACTAACTCTAGGGATTGATCGATGAACTCATGTCCGGAAATACATGTTTCCATTCTAGAGGTCATTTATTCAAACATAGTTTGTTACAGAAACTGTGGTCTAATACGCGCTGTACCACGTAGCCTCAGTAATAGTATACATGGTTTCCTCCTTGTGGGTGGTACGTTTATTCATAAGTCATCCCCTAACACCATTTCCTATCATAGTAATTAGTAATCTTGTGACCCATTCATTTCTCTTGCCGACTCTCATCACAGTGGATGTGATGTAGCGTTGTACACAAGCCGCGTGGGATTAGCCGAGCGGTCTAACGCGCTGCAGTCATGGACTGTGCGGCTGATCCCGGCAGAGGTTCGAGTCCTCCCTCGGGCATGGGTGTGTGTGTGTTTGTCCTTAGGATAATTTAGGTTAAGTAGTGTGTAAGCTTATGGACTGATGACCTTAGCAGTTAAGTCTCATAAGATTTCACACACATATGTTGTACACATTTTTTCCGTTATTCGAATCGAGAGCTTGCTGACATGGTGTTTACTTACGGAAAGGAAAATGGCAACGGGCGGCGTGTAGCAAGGTTGTAACAGGGCATCCAATCCCGCTGGCAACGATCACAGCATTCAGTGTTTGCAACAGTGTTTCGTCGATTGTCTGAGACAGGGTCGTTTCGGGAAGCAGGAAATCATGAAGAATGTGCCCGAAATGTTCGGAAACGACACTTGGGGGAAAATGTGGTTATTACTTTGGAAGGTCACCGCCGTCTCAGTACCAGGCAGTAGGTCTACCAGTACAGGGTAAGCCAGGCGACCGTGTGGAACATTCTCCGTGACAATTGTTACTACACTTGTCACTTATTGCGTTCTGTCACTGATTTCCTCACCAGGCAACCACGATTCCGCGATTTGTGTCATCCATCCTATTCACAGATGAAGCCACCTTTCATGGAGTGGTATCTTCAACTTTCAAACAGTTATCTGTCGGATAGTAAGAAGAGCTCCCATAGTACGGTGACAGCAAATCATCAGCGCAGCCTGAATGTGTGGATCGGCATAACTGGCGACCAGTTTTCCTGACACCCCTAAAAGGTTGGAACTATAGGAGTTTCTTGCGGGTGACATTGCCTCCCCTGCTGGAAGAAGAGCCATTGATGATTCGAAGGGTTGTGTGTCTATTACATCATAGTGCTTCAGCCCACTTCACTGATAACGTCTGGACGCATCTCAGTCGTGTCTTCCCTAGTCGACGGATCACACGAGGGCGTTAGGGTGGATGGCCTGCTCGTTCACTGGATCTCAACCTTCAAAGCGCAATCCGACTTGCCCCAACAACGTGAGGTGTAGCCATATCTTCATTGTACAAAAGTGAAACCCGTCGCCGAAGTTGCTGCATGAGTACATTTACTGAGATAAAAAGACATCATATTTACGCCAGTGACTGTAACATTTTCTTTATTTGAAACAAAGAAAGTGTTACAGCCACTGGCGTAAACATGATGTCTATTATAAAGTTCTTCATGACTGTCAATCCCAGGAATAAAAAGTTAATTATTGACTGAGAGTTTACTTTCGGATCCAACGATGGGTTGGTTCAAATGGCTCTCAGCACTATGCGACCTAACTTCTGAGGTCATCAGTCGCCTAGAACTTAGAACTAATTAAACCTAACTAACATAAGGACATCACACACATCCATGCCCGAGGCTGGATTCGAACCTTCGACCGTAGCGGTCGCTCGGCTCCAGCCTGTATCACCTAGAACCGCACGGCCACTCCTGCCGGCCCAACGATGGGTATCCCGTCAAGCCACACTCAATAATCAACGAAGAGATACTATCGAGTTAGGGTGAAAATTAAGGAATAGCCTCGTCTCAGTACCCGCCACTTAGAACCCTGCACCTGGCTCTATATCCCAGCCATTTACTGTAAACGTAAAAAGGGCTTTCATTGCAACTGTTGACACTGGAAGGCAGTTCCTCATTGCCCCCTGATCTGCAAATCGTGCGAAGGGCTGTGTAAAAAAGTTGAGCTTCCGGAAGGCAGCAGTGACATATACGAAGAAAAGATTGAAGAAAGCGACCGAGAACAGATTGAGGAAAGATGCTATACCATATGAAACGTATGTCCAATCCCACAATCGCATTCGTAATCATTCCTCTCTCCATGATTTATCATTTGATCACGAATTGTTTTCTCACCACCTCTGTCATTTTCCAAATGACCAAACCTTGACACTGCCAATACAACAATCCGAAACTATGCTAGCCGAACCGGCATCGAAGAAATTCAGCCAGCAATCACTAAACGACCACAGCACACATATTCCATTTAAACGAATGCTTTGCCAGCGGAAGCGCCTCTCAGTGGCTCCACGTGGAGGCAGCCAAAGTTGAACAAAGACATGTTGAAAGATACATTTTGTAGTTGGTTAGGTAAAATGTAGCCTACGGCCAATATAAGACTAGATGAATCTGCGAAACCTCCCAAAACCATCGCCATATTGACTCACCTCTTAGCAGCTTTGCACTCATCTCTCCAGTTTGTCACGTTATTGCCATGCAAACTGGAGTGCAAAATTTAAATGTCTGTGTGTGAGTGTGGTTCTATGACACATTCATAAACTTGGAGAAGGTCCCAATCTAGCAAAACACATTTTCTCACCGTTCAGTACCTTTACCCGCTCTTCCAACACAGAAATACACTCCTGGAAATTGAAATAAGAACACCGTGAATTCATTGTCCCAGGAAGGGGAAACTTTATTTACACATTCCTGGGGTCAGATACATCACATGATCACACTGACAGAACCACAGACACATAAACACAGGCAACAGAGCATGCACAATGTCGGCACTAATACAGTGTAGATCCACCTATCGCAGCAATGCAGGCTGCTATTCTCCCATGGAGACGATCGTAGAGATGCTGGATGTAGTCCTGTGGAACGGCTTGCCATGCCATTTCCACCTGGCGCCTCAGTTGGACCAGCGTTCGTGCTGGACATGCAGACTGCGTGAGACGACGCTTCATCCAGACCCAAACATGCTCAATGGGGGACAGATCCGGAGATCTTGCTGGCCAGGGTAGTTGACTTACACCTTCTAGAGCACGTTGAGTGGCACGGGATACATGCGGACGTGCATTGTCCTGTTGGAACAGCAAGTTCCCTTTCCGGTCTAGGAATGGTAGAACGATGGGTTCGATGACGGTTTGGATGTACCGTGCACTATTCAGTGTCCCCTCGACGATCACCAGAGGTGTACGGCCAGTGTAGGAGATCGCTCCCCACACCATGATGCCGGGTGTTGGCCCTGTGTGCCTCGGTCGTATGCAGTCCTGATTGTGGCGCTCACCTGCACGGCGCCAAACACGCATACGACCATCATTGGCACCAAGGCAGAAGCGACTCTCGTCGCTGAAGACGACACGTCTCCATTCGTCCCTCCATTCACGCCTGTCGCGACACCACTGGAGGCGGGCTGCACGATGTTGGGGCGTGAGCGGAAGACGGCCTAACAGTGTGCGGGACCGTAGCCCAGCTTCATGGGGACGGTTGCGAATGGTCCTCGCCGATACCCCAGGAGCAACAGTGTCCCTAATTGGCTGGGAAGTGGCGGTGCGGTCCCCTACGGCACTGCGTAGGATCCTACGGTCTTGGCGTGCATCCGTGCGTCGCTGCGGTCCGGTCCCAGGTCGACGGGCACGTGCCCCTTCCGCCGACCACTGGCGACAACATCGATGTACTGTGGAGACCTCACGTCCCACGTGTTGAGCAATTCGGCGGTACGTCCACCCGGCCTCCCGCATGCCCACTATACGCCCTCGCTCAAAGTTCGTCAACTGCACATACGGTTCACGTCCACGCTGTCGCGGCATGCTACCAGTGTTAAAGACTGCGATGGAGCTCCGTATGCCACGGCAAACTGGCTGACACTGACGGCCGCGGTGCACAAATGCTGTGCAGCTAGCGCCATTCGACGGCTAACACCGCGGTTCCTGGTGTGTCCGCTGTGCCGTGTGTGTGATCATTGCTTGTACAGCCCTCTCGCAGTGTCCGGAGCAAGTATGGTGGGTCTGACACACCGGTGTCAATGTGTTCTTTTTTCCATCTCCAGGAATGTATTAATGTGTCTGGGTCCACTGATTAAGTATAGATATCCACACCACAAGTACAGTATGCCTGTAGGCTCTCTGTGGTTTTCTTCAGGCAATACTTTGCATTCCAAAAAATTCAACGCCAGATGTGACTGGACATTGCCTTGAGATTGGCCACTAGATTATAGCTTGAATTTATTTGTCGACACATTAAACGTTCGGCGGCGGGGAAGATGAGGGGCATATCACTTTCCTGTCGTACCCACAAAGAATCCAGGGACATGGCTGATTCAGTATATAGAATCGTGTGGTTTCAGAAGCCCACTGAAACTGTTTCAATCCTTATTCAAAAAGAATCACGTTCTGAATGAACCATGTAGCTAAAGCAAATATGTTACGTGTTCGTCAGTCAAAATGGACTCAATAAGCAACCTCCGTTGTTAGTAAACGGAGTCTAACCTGCATACCACCGTGTGCATGCTATATGAGTGTCAGTTTCACTGTCACTTAAGCCCTCATAGGATCGTTGCATGAACAAGTTAGCATTTCGATAAGCTATCTACTTGTGGATACGAACATCAAAAACTGCAGGAACCCGTAATAAAGAATAACTAACTTACCTGACTGCGTTTTCGAACAAGAATTTACAAGTGATACAGAATCTGGCTTGTGCAACGGAATTTACTGGATTAGTGAATAACATGCTGTGGTTGTAAGTGTCTCTGTTTTGCCCTAAGTTTTGCTCTCACCTCTTTAGATGACTGCCTTTTTTATGTGTTTTACAACAATTCACAGCAGCGTGCAGCAGCAGCGGTTAAAGCTTACTGTTACTAAGAATAAAAAGGAGTTTGGGTCATGTTAACTACTAAATAACTTGTAAGTAGGCAATTCATAAATTAAGCCTATTTAAAAACTTCAGAAATAATCATGACGAATGATACACTCTACTGGCCATTGAAATTGCTACACCACGAAGATGACGTGCTATAGACGCGAAATTTAACCGACAGGAGGAAGATGCTGTGACATGCATATGATTAGCTTTTCACAGTATTCACACAAGGTTGGCAAGGGTGGCGACACCTACAACGTGCTGACATGTGGAAAGTCTCCAATCGATTTCTCATACACAAACAGCAGTTGATCGGCGTAGCCTGATGAAACGTTGTTGTGATGCCTCGCGTAAGGAGGAGAAATGCCTACCATCACGTTTCCGACTTTGATAAAGGTCGCATTGTAGACTATTGCGATTGCGATTTATCGTATCGCGACATTGCTGCTCGCGTTGGTCGAGATCCAATGGCTGTTAGACGAATATGGAATCGGTGAGTTCAGGGGGGTAATACAGAACACTGTGCTGGATCCCAACGGCCTCGTATCACTAGCAGTCGACATGACAGTCATCTTATCCGCATGGCTGTAACGGATCGTGCAGCCACGTCTCTGTCCCTGAGTCAACAGATGGGGACGTTTGCAAGACAACAACCATCAGCATGAACTGTTCGACGACGTTTGCAGGATAATGGTCTATCAGCTCGGACACCATGGCTGCGGTTACCCTTGCAGCTGCATCACAGACAGGAGCGCCTGCGATAGTCTACTCAACGACGAACCTGGTTGGACGAATGGCAAAACATAATGCTATTGGTTACACGTCTCGGTCACCTCTTGTTCGCACTGACGGCACTTCGAACAGAGGACGCTACATTTCACACGTGTTGCGACTCGTGGCTCTACCCTTCATTCGATCCCTGCGAAACCTTACATTCCGGCAGGAGATTGCACGACCGCATGTTGCAGGTCCTGTACGGGCCTTTCTGGATACAGAAAATGTTCGACTGCTGCCCTGGCCAGCACATTCTCCAGATCTCTCACCACCTGAAAACGTCTGGTCAATGGTGGCCGAGCAACTGGCTCGTCACAATACGCCAGTCACTACTCTTGATGAACTGTGGTATCGTGCTGAAGGTGCATGGGCAGCTGTACCTGTACACGCCATTCGAGCTCTTTTTGACTCAATGCCCAGGCGTATCAAGGCCGTTATTACGACCAGAAGTGGTTGTTCTGGGTACTGATTTCTCAGGATCTATGCACCCAAATTGCGTGAAAATGTAATCACATGTCAATTCTAGTATAATATATTTGTCCAATGAATACCCGTTCATCATGTGCATTTCTTCTTGGGGCAGCAATTTTAATGGTCAGTAGTGTACAATGACAATTACTTAAGTATCAATAATGGCTGAGTGCCAGATTAACAAATTATTTTAATTTCAAAGTTACATCAACATTTAATAACCACAGCATATTATTTAGATGTGGAGAATAATAATTATTATTTGGAGGCTTCTTTAGCTGACAAGCAAAACAGGGGATTATTGCAAACTCGGACTAACGATAAGCAACCTAACCCTGCAATTGCTTTCAATCTATGCTTGCGAATTTTACCTTGAATTCCATCTTCAAGCGTAGTTAAGCCATCTAAATCTCTGCTGGCTACATAAATGGAATCAGGCCCTGAGTGTCGTAAGATATGCCATCAGCGACGTGAGGGGAGCATGACGCGTCTTCTGTCTCCGAGCTATCGACCGACACTACTACTTCCACTCTCGCAGACAGACCTCATCTCAAAACACTGCTTAGAATCGCGCTCGCATATTGCGCCCTCAGATTGTTACAATCGATATCTGAGTGCTTATTTATTTCCAACTTCAGCGTATAATCGAGAACAGTACAATCTAGTAATGCGTTGTTGTGGCCCTCAGTCCAGAGACTGGTTTGATGCAGCTCTCCATGCTACTCTATCCTGTGCACGCTTCTTCATCTCCCAGTTCCTGCTGAAACATACATCCTTCTGAATCTACTCAGCGTATTCATCTCGCGGTCTCCCTCTAAGATTTTTACCCTCCACGCTGCTCCAAAAATACTTAATTGGTGATCCCTTGATTCCTCAGAAGGCGTCGCAGCAACCGATCCCTTCTTCTAGTCAAGTTGTACCACAAAATCCTCTTCTCCCCAATTCTGTTCAGTACCTCCTCATTAGTTACATGATCTACTCATCTAATCTTCAGCATTCTTCTGTAGCACCACGTTTCGAAAGCTCCTATTCTCTTCTTGTCTAAACTATTTGTCGTTCATGTTTCACTTCCATACATGGCTACACTCCATACAAATACTTTCAGAAACGACTTCCTGACATTTAAATCTACACTAGACGTTAATAAATTTCTCTTCTTCAGAAACGCTTTCCTTGCCATCGCCAGTCTGCGTTTTATATCCTCTCTACTTCGAACATCATCAGTTATTTTGCTCCCCAAATAGCAGAACTCATTTACTACTTGAAATGTCACATTTTCTAATTTAATTCCCTCAGCGTCACCCGATTTAATTCGACTATATTCCATTATCCTCGGTTTGATTTTGTTGATGTTTACCTTATACTTTTCTTTCAGGGCACCGTCCATCCCGTTCAACTGCTCTTCCAGGTCCTTTGCTGTCTCTGACACAATTACAATATCATTGTCGTACCTCAGATTTTTTATTTCTTCTCCATGGATTTTAATTCCTATCCGCATATTTCTTTTGTTTCCTTTCCCGCTTGCTCAGCACACAGATTGAATAACATGAGGGATAGGCTGCAACCCTTTTTTACTCCCTTCCCAACCACTGCTTCTCTTTCATGCCTCTTGACTCTTATAACTGCCATCTGGTTTCTATACAAATTGTAAATAGCCTTTCGCTCTCTGTATTTGACCACTGACACCTTCAGAATTTGAAAGAGATTATTCCAGTCAACATTGTCAAAAGCTTTCTCTAAATCTACAAACGTTAGAAACGTAGGTTTGCCTTTCCTTACTCTATCTTCTAAGATAAGTTGTAGGGTCAGTATTGCCTCACATGTTCCAATATTTCTACAGAATCCATACTGACCTTCCCCGAAGTCGGCTTCTAGCAGAGTTCCATTCGTCTGTAAAGAATTTGTGTTAGTATTTTGCAGCCGTGACTTATTAAACTGATAGTTTGGTTACTTTCACATCTATCAACACCTGCTTCTTCTTGAAGTCTGAGTGTATTTCGCCTGTCTCATACATCTTGCTCGCCAGATGGTAGAGCTTTGTCAGGGCTGGCTCTCCCAAGGGTATCAGTAGTTGTAATGGAACGTTGTCTACTGTCAGGGCCTTGTTTCGACTTAGGTCTTTCAGTGCTCTGTCAAACTCTTCACGCAGTATCATATCTCCCCTTTCATCTTCATCTACATCTTCTTCGATTTCCATAATATTGTCCTTAAGTGCATCACCCTTGTATAGACCCTCTATATACTCCCTCCACCTTTCTGTTTTACTTTGATTGCTTAGAACTGTGTTTCCATCTGAACTCTTGATATTCATACAAGTAACACGCACCCACAGCAAAGTGATGGAAGTTTTGGCAGGCATAGTAATAATGGAAGTAATAACAGAGGCAGCGGCTCTAGACGGAACCGAACTCAATTTAAGGGGCAGAGTATGAAAGATACCACAGTTCTGGAAATGACAATATGAACAGGCGTAACCACGAACATCAGCAGTTCATCTCTAATTGCAGGTAATACGGGCTAAATAATGGTCAGCTGATAGTAGATGAAGTTCATGGACCGAACCCTACGGTAGAGTAGAGGGTTGGAAATACACAGCAACAGCGACGGTACACTGGCGGGAACATGGCTCGAAATTCGCTAGCCCACCCAACATGATTCAGCTGTAAGAACTTATTGGAATATAAAGACATATGTTGTCTTCAGTTACAGCTACGGTCATCTACGAATTTAATAAGATCTATGTTGAAGTATAGGTAGAGACATTTTATCTATGACGATGAGTTTCCGTTGTGCTGTTGGGTGGGATGTGTTTTGACTTGTCTAATTCACGTACTACTGTTTAAGCTGAGGTGATCTATGTTGTATGCTGTATCCTTCACGAGCCATTTTTAATTTGAGAATTTAAACTGTTGTAACTTCATCAGTCAATTGTCATTGTGTGAGCACAGATGTCAGGAGGGCCATGCGAGAGGCATTCAATGAACTCGAAAGTAAAGTTCTATGTACTGACTTGGCAGAAAATCCTAAGAAATTTTGGTCTGATGTCAAAGCGGTAGGTGGATCAAAACAAAATGACAAGACACTCTGTGACCAAAATGAACTGAGACAGAGCATGACAGACTAAAGGCCGAAATACTAAATGTCTTTTTTCCTAGATTGTCGCGCAGATGACAAAATGGTAGATATCGAAATGGACGACAGAGGGATAGAGAAACAATTAAAATCGCTCAGAAGAGGAAAGGCCGCTGGACCTGGTGGGATACCAGTTCGAGTTTACACAGAGTACGCGAAGGAACTTGCCCCCCTTCTTGCAGCGGTGTACCGTAGGTCTCTAGAAGAGCGTAGCGTTCCATAGCATTGGTAAAGGGCACAGGTCATCCCCGTTTTCAAGAAGGGACGTCGAACATATGTGCAGAACTGCAGACGTATATCTCTAACGTCGATCAGTTGTAGAATTTTGGAACACGTATTATGTTCGAGTATAATGTTTTTTCTGGAGACTAGAAATCTACTCTGTAGGAATCAGCATGGGTTTCGAAAAAGACGGTCGTGTGAAACCCAGCTCGCGCTATTCGTCCACGAGACTCAGAGGGCCATAGACAAGGGTTCACAGGTAGATCCCGTGGTTCTTGACTTTCGCAAGGCGTTCGATACAGTTCCCCACAGTCGTTTAATGAACAAAGTAAGAGCATATGGACTATAAGACCAATTGTGTGATTGGATTGAAGTGTTCCTAGATAACAGAACGCCGAATGTCATTCTCAATGGAGAGAAGTCTTCCGAAGTAAGAGTGATTTCAGGTGTGCCGCAGGGGAGCGTCGTAGGACCGTTGCTATTCACAATATACATAAATGACCTTGTGGATGACATCGGAAGTTCACTGAGGATTTTTGCGGATGATGCTGTGGTATATCGAGAGGTTTTAACAATGGAAAATTGTAACGAAATGCAGGAGGATCAGCAGCGAATTGACGCATGGTGCAGGGAATGCCAATTAAATCTCAATGTAGACAAGTGTAATGTGCTGCGAATACATAGAAAGAATGGTCCCATATCATGTAGCTACAATATAGCAGGTCAGAAACTGGAAGCAGTTATTCCATAAATTATCTGGAAGTACGCATTAGGAGTGATTTAAAATGGAATGATCATATAAAATTTATCGTCGGTAAAGCAGATGCCAGACTGTGATTCATTGGAAGAATCCTTAGGAAATGCAATCTGAAAACAAAGGAAATAGGTTACAGCACGCTTGTTCGCCCACTGTTTGAATACTGTTCAGCAGTGTGGGATCCGTACCCGATAGGGTTGATAGAAAAGATAGAGAAGATCCAACGGAGAGCAGCGCGCTTCGTTACAGGATCTTTTAGTAATCGCGAAAGCGTTACGGAGATGATTGATAAACTCCAGTGGAAGACTTTGCAGGAGAGACGCTCAGTAGCTCGGTACGAGCTTTTGTTCAAGTTTCGAGAACATACCTTCACCGAGGAATCAAGCAGTATATTGCTCCCTTCTACGTATATCTCGCGAATAGACCATGAGGACAAAATCAGAGAGATTAGAGCCCACACAGAGGCATACCGACAATCCTTCTTTCCACGAACAATACGAGACTGGAATGAAAGGGAAAACCGATAGAGGTACTCAAGGCACCCTCCACACATCGTCAGGTGGCTTGCGGAGTATGGATGTAGATGTAGATGTAGATGTAGATGTTTTATATGTCTCATGAGAAGGACTTTGCGTGTCGCTGAGTAGGCTGTGTCCATTTAGAGTATCGCTAGTTAATTTCATATCAATTTTTTTCTATATTTGCAGCTATTTTTGGAAGTAATTTGCATTAAATACATTCATTAAGTGGCTGTTGTTAATATATTTATGGATAAAGAAGCATAATTAATCATTTAACATGACATGCTGTAATTAATGGAGTTACTAACCTAAGATGAAATCAGTATAAATTTAATTTACATGTCTAATCTGTATATCACAACAGCAACACCAGATTATTAAACACTGCTTTCATTTCATTAAGAATTTTCTTAGACATTAAAGATAATACAGTTATGAAATTATTATGCAAAAGCATTATGGAAAAGAAGGTCTTATTACTTTAATTTAGAATAACATGAATGGTATTACCATTTTTATAGTTCATTCACAATTTAAAATTAAGGATTAAAGTCCCTTTTAATAATCTATTGACTGTACCTATGTATCTTCATGTTATGTAATTTTTGCGAGGTCTTCAGTTAACTGCTATGGGAAAGTACACGTATATATTATGTGAGCATGTCATGGAGGCAGTTGACCATGCCCCTCATATAAAGTGCATCATCAAAACTGCAGTTTTGACTGTCGAGAGCACAACCAGCAATGAGTTGGACACAGCAGCGAACGTGACGTGGGTTGGTACAACTATGTATCAGTGTTACTTGGCCAGCTGTCAGAGGAATCTCCTCACCCTAACGGTGGGTGTACCCCATACCTGACAGTGCAGCGCCTACCTGCATGAGAAGTAACTCAGCAAGTGTGCAGATGAGTGATAGTGAAATGAGAATCCCCCCCCCCCCCCCCCCAGGGACCAGACAGTGGAGCAAAAGATGTGGTGCCTGTTGGTGACCCCCTCCCTGCTGACACAAGGACAGCGACGTCAGAGGAACAGTACTACAGGTAGCAGACAGTAAGCTCTGTATTGACGTGTTTGTATTTTGCAATCAATACCGGAGTCATCATTCACCTGACACTACAACGTAGGAGATACCTTTCCTCTCGGTATTTCCGAGTTTTATGATTCTGTAGAACAGGCTCCCTCACTTGGTAGTCCTGTAAGACTTATTTGTGCAGACTTCCTACCAGGCCAACTGAGTGCTCCACGTAACTATAGTTTCGGTACATGATAAGTGTCAACAGTCCTGTGATACCTAGTGTCGATCAAGATAATAATATGATTAAAATTCCAAAATCTGTTATCACTGAAGAAAGCAGTCGAATCCAAGTTGGTAGTTCCTGAATTGTATAGCAGTTTGCTATTCCAATCTCAATACTCTTTTGCTATGACCACAACGAACCAACACCTCTTCCAACTTCATCTACTTATTCCACAAGAAAGTCACGTCCAATAATTTGAGTTCAACCAAAAGTTACTCTGCCATATCAACGATGAGACCATCTTGAGCAGATCGAGTTCCTGTCCTATATAGGTCGCCATCACTCTACTGCATCGACGAGTCAAGCCCATGTCATGCAGTCTGCTGCAGTGGAAAGCCACATATTCAGTGTATGCCCAGGTAGTCTGTCATCCAGTATGTCTGTGTAAGCGATGTTGCAGTAATTCCCAGCACCTGGTGCTTGAGATTCTTCAGTCTAGATCATCTGCCCATATCTGAATAATCTGCATCACCTTGTCGCTTTCGTTTGCCACTCAAAGTGTTGTGCGTTGTGTTTATGCGAGAGTGTATGATGCAGGGCAAAACACAGAGTACACATTACATGTCTTAAATGTTTACTATCATTTGTAGGCCATCATTGTGGAAGGACTAAGAATTTTTAATGGATGTGTTTAGTGTAATGTATTTTTTTTAATTATTTTTTTAATAGATTTGTGTAAAGACGTTCGATGTATGTAACTACATTTCGCAACATGTCGACTAAGGATAGGGCCATTTTCTAATGTTTGTTGCGTCTTTCTGGGCACACTAATTTATTTAATCGCTTAAATTCATTTTTGCTTATATTTAACACAATTTTCTTGCCTTTTTCTAAAATTGTCATGTGTTTCAATACAAATCTGTATGCTAAACTCTCACCAATTATTTGATACATCCTAATGTAAACATGTAAATATAGTTAGCCGTCACACATCTGCTACACTATATTACATTAGGATGTATCAAATAATTGGTGAGAAGTTAGCAGTGTACAACACATTTTACACACTTTCTTGCTGTTTACCATGTTTCAATGCTATGATTTATCTGTTTTGTTCACTTACATGCACACAATTTCTGTTTCTATGTAGACTTGTTAATGTGTATATTGACACTTTTCTTAGAAACCCTCTTTTGCAACACTGCTGCTACTTCCCAACTTGTAACATGGTTAATGTGAGATTGCAGCTGCACCAAAACTCATATTTTTTGAGGGAGTTTGTTTGATTCCATTGTGACTGATTAACTGTTTCATTGTAAAAGTCTAAGGAATATCAGTTTAGTTTTTGCAATGTCATGAAGTTAGAGGACAGGGAGTTCTAGGCCTCTTGCAAAACGGAAAGAAATTGTATCATAAGATACTAGAAGTGAATGGCTTGCTGGCTCGTACTAAATTTTCGTGATTATTGTTTTTGGAAAATTGTCATGTTCCCACAGATGAAATGTCCATACAACAAGAGGAACCTTAGTTTCTATCCAGCTTTTTAAGTGTGGGAGGCCGTGAGTGTAGTTCTCGCTGAGTATAACTGAGTGATAAAACTCCTTTTAGCTGGAAGGTATTCTTATTATTCTTACATTTTTATTCAATCTTCCTCGGGATATTCTGCACTAACATTTCGGCTATTCCGACTCTTACTGTCTGACGAGTACATAAGACACTCACTAACTTTTGACTAAAACCGAATTGAAAAGCTCTGAAAGGGGACTATTTCATTTATCAGTCCTCCTTCACTCCTTCCACATAGGTTAATTTTATTCAGAGTTTGATATTATTTTTGTATCGTCTAGGGTTTGTACACTGGTACTGATAATTGACAATTGGTCACTACTGTGATCTGAATCAACAGTGGCACCACAATGTGAGTATTATTGGGAAACATTAGATGGATTTACTAGTGGAGCCTTGATTTTGAATGTATTAGGGACATGTTAGAAGCAGCTTTCTTCATGTGGCCAAATTTCGCCATTGGTGCTGCCTTAGCGCGCTCTTTTGGCACTGGGTAGTTTTCTGGTTGTGGCGAGAACACAGAAGTGTTGTGGCCGAGATAATGTTTAATCTTGTGTGACACCAGTTAGATTTATTTTTCGCGTTATCCGCTCGTAATTTTTGGTGGAGAGGATTATCCATTTCCTGCCCTTTCCCCTTACTTGACAACTTAGTATATATATTTATCAGTGCTAGTTTATCAGATAGGATTATTCAGTTTTAGTCAATATTATGTGTGATTTTTACCATATAAGTAAAATAAATGTAAACTCGTTACACTCTCCGTAGGCCTATTAACTCTAAAATATTCCCTACGCCATTATTTTGGAGGGACTGTTCAATTAACTTTTTATATTTTATGTGTGAGAAAATAAACAGGCATTAACCTATGGTAGATTAGGCGCTTCTTATGCTTCTATCCTGACTTGCTAACTTTATAAATACATATTTTTAGTCAGTATTTTATGTGTTTTTTACATTTAAGGAAAATGAATGTAAATTTGTTACACTCTAAGTTTGTATCTTAGTTCTTAATTATTGCCTATGCCATTACTTCAGTTGGGCTGCTCAGTGGTACGTCCCTGTCTGGTGTCGCCTGTTATCTCAGTCTGTAATTCGAGGACATGAACATGTAAATGGTAGACGTTAATGGACAATCACGACACTGTACTTTCCACCAGAGGAGCCATTGGCAATATCGCACTTTGCTCTGAAGAAATAATCAAGGTGTCTAACTGCTCCGTTTTGTCGTAAAGCTTTGTTTAGTTTCACAAAAACAACAACAAATACTACCACTACTAGTAATAGTAGTAGTAGCAGCAGCACAACCGACCTCTTTCATATTTAGTCGTTGAAATGCGGTCCATCCCCGCCTCCGAGATGGCGGGTCGTGAGATCTCCGACTGGTAGGAATTGTCCGTTTCCGCTTATGAAGAGTGAGCGAAATACTTGCACCCGCTAGCTTCACGGCTATATTATTGTGTTTATTTTCGAAAGGAAAGGTTCTTCCCAGTAACCTATATCAGACGTGGAAAGAAACCAGAAAGAAGTAGCCTTTAGATGCAATGCACAGGTAAATAACATTTTTGTGTCGCAGCGTGGTGCAAAATGAAAAAATTATTTGTTGATATGTTTGTTTTATATTTGTGCGAACAACAGCTTTTTAAGACCAGCGCTTCTCAATAAAAAAAAAAGTTGATCCCAAAATAGTTTTAGCGAATTTCTCATGCATGACAGTAGCTGTTTATGTTAATTTCAACCCATGCAGACCTGTCATGAATAATAGGGTTACCTGAAGCAATTTCTTTGCTAGTGATTTATTGCTTTTTAGACATAATTGACTACATTTCTTGTGTTTGGCAGTCGAAGTGTCTATTTAGAGACAGAAACATTTTGTAATCGGAAGTAGACTGAAAAAAATAAATAATCTAAATAATAAGCAGTTGTTAGGTTGATACCTCACTCATTGTCAGTGTTCCCTGTAACAGTGGTTTCTGACTAGCTGTAGGTTTTATTGTACACTCCTGTTTGCCCTTTTTGTACTGCCACCCTATTGTAACCTCAGTCGCCTTCTTGCCATGAGAAGAATCACTGTCGCAGCTGAAAGGTTTACGCTCTACTTACCGATTAGATATGTTCATTTATTAGTTGTTCATGTGCGTTTTTAATTATTTAATTTTTCCCAAAATTCTTGACCAATCTATACAGTGGAACCATAGACATCACTGTTAGGTAATGCTTCAGCGTCTGTGAAGAAAATCACTTTGACTTCAGAGTTTTCAATGATATTAGGTATTGGCCAGTAAACGTAAGCGTGGCTTAAAAGTGAATTTGTTACGAGAGGGGCTCGTGAACTACAGAAGAAATATGCACTTTTTCAACAGTTAATACCGACATGCCATTATCTAAGGACTGTTTTCATATGAAGTTAGAAAATGGTGACAGACATTTAATAACATGGTTGTAGTATTCTCCTGTGAAATCTGCTTTCTTGCATGCTGTTTTTTGAAAGAATAAAGGGGTAAATTTTTTGGACAGTCACAGTGAAAAAAGTTTTGCCCTAGAATATTAGATTATGCAAAATGTTGTCATAATATTGAACCATTTGAAAACTTAAAGAGCCTGTAATGCGACAGCAGAAATGTGAAACCATTAATAGTGTTGTTCAGTCACAACAACTTAAGTCTTTTGAGAAATGGAAACCAAGAATTCTTGATTGTGTTGTATTTAGTCAGGCAGTCCTTACCATTATGTGGTCACTCAGAAGACCTTTGTGAAAGTCATAATTGGCTGTTTTTCTATTTTAAAAATATGTTTCAGATTGTTGTTATTAGGAGTGTATTAAAATAGTCTTCTAGGCCAATTCTGTTACAAAATATGTGTTGTTTTTATGTTATTAGACATAAAAATCAGCATATTTCAAGAAGCGGTCATGTGATCTGAAACACACTGTTACTGGCTGAAACTCTGGTGATGTTAGAGACTAGAAGTAAGAGGAAGCTGTTGTTGTGATTTTCAGTCAGAAGACTGGTATGACGCAGCTCTCCTAGCTACTCTATCCTGTGCAAACCACTTTGTCTCAAGGTAACTACCGCAACTTACCACCTTCTGAATGTGATTATAGTATAATCTCTTCGTATGCTTTCTACAGTATTTACTCCCCATATTTCTCTTCAACAATAAACTGGTGACCCCTTAATGTCTCAGAATGTGTACTATCAAGTGATCCCTTTTTCTAGTCAGATTGTGCCACAAATATCTTTTCTGCTCATCTTTATTCAGTACCTCCACATTTGTTATGTGATATACCCATCTAATCTTCAGCTTTCTTCTGTAGCACTACAGTTCAAAAACTTCTATTCTCATCTTGTCTGAGCAGTTGATAATCCATATTTCACTTCTGTGTATGGCTACACTCCATACAAATACTTTCACGAAAAAGTTATTAACACTTATATCTATATCCACTGTTAACGAATTTCTCTTCCTCAGGAAAGCTTTTCTTACCATTGTCAGTCTACATTTTATGTCCTCTCAACTTCGGCCATTCTACTTTATTTTGCTGCCCTAATAGCAAAACTCATATTCTAGTTTAAATGTAAAGTTTCTTAATGTTGTTCCCTTATCATCACCTAACTTAATACGACTACATTCTCTTATCTTTGTTTTGCTCTTGTTGGTATTCGTCTTACATCCACCTTTCAAGACACTGTGCACTCTGCTGAACAGCTCCTTCAAGTCCTTTGCTGTCTCTGAAAGAATTACAGCGTCATCAGAAATCCTCGAAGTTTAATTTCTTCTCGCTGAACTTTAAGTCCTACTTCAAATTTTCGTTTGGTTTTCTTTAATGCTTGTTCATAGTGCAAATTGAATAACGTTGAGGGTACACTACATCCCTGTCTTTCTCAACCACTGCTCCCCTTTCATGATCCTCATCTATTATAGTAGCTGTCTGGTTTTTCCGTACAAACTGAAGACAGCCTTTCACTAACTATATTTTTTACCCCAGGATCAATTTCCGGTGGTGTCAGAGATTTTCACCTGTGTCAAGATGACTGGGTGTTTGTATTGTCCTCGTCATTTCATCATCATTCCTGAAAGGGGCGCGATTGGACTGAGCAAAGTTTTGGAATTTGTACAGGCGCTGATCCTCCCCCAATGAACCATGGACCTTGCCGTTGGTGGGGAGGCTTGCGTGCCTCAGCGATACAGATGGCCGTACCGTAGGTGCAACCACAATGGAGGGGTATCTGTTGAGAGGCCAGACAAACGTGTGGTTGCTGAAGAGGGGCAGCAGCCTTTTCAGTAGTTGCAGGGGCAACAGTCTGGATGATTGACTGATCTGGCCTTGCAACATTAACCAAAACGGCCTTGCTGTGCTGGTACTGCGAACGGCTGAAAGCAAGGGGAAACTACAGCCGTAATTTTTCCCGAGGACATGCAGCTTTACTGTATGATTAAATGATGATGGCATCCTCTTGGGTAAAATATTCCGGAGGTAAAATAGTCCCCCATTCGGATCTCCGGGCGGGGACTACTCAGGAGGATGTCGTTATCAGGAGAAAGAAAACTGGCGTTCTACAGATCGGAGCGTGGAATGTCAGATCCCTTAATCGGGCAGGTAGGTTAGAAAATTTAAAAAGGGAAATGGATAGGTTAAAGTTAGATATAGTGGGAATTAGTGAAGTTCGGTGGCAGGAGGAACAAGACTTCTGGTCAGGTGACTACAGGGTTATAAACACAAAATCAAATAGGGGTAATGCAGGAGTAAGTTTAATAATGAATAGGAAAATAGGAATGCGGGTAAGCTACTACAAACAGCATAGTGAACGCATTATTGTGGCCAAGATAGATACGAAGCCCACACCTACTACAGTAGTACAAGTTTATATGCCAATTAGCTCTGCAGATGATGAAGAAATTGAAGAAATGTACGATGAAATAAAAGAAATTATTCAGATAGTGAAGGGAGACGAAAATTTAATAGTAATGGGTGACTGGAATTCGAGTGTAGGAAAAGGGAGAGAAGGAAACATAGTAGGTGAATATGGATTGGGGCTAAGAAATGAAAGAGGAAGCCGCCTAGTAGAATTTTGCACAGAGCACAACTTAATCATAGCTAACACTTGGTTTAAAAATCATGAAAGAAGGTTGTATACGTGGAAGAACCCTGGAGATACTAAAAGGTATCAAATAGATTATATAATGGTAAGACAGAGATTTAGGAACCAGGTTTTAAGTTGTAAGACATTTCCAGGGGAAGATGTGGACTCTGACCACAATCTATTGGTTATGACCTGTAGATTAAAACTGAAGAAACTGCAAAAATGTGAGAAATTAAGGAGATGGGACCTGGATAAACTGAAAGAACCAGAGGTCGTACAGCGTTTCAGAGAGAGCATAAGGGAACAATTGACAGGAATAGGGGAAAGAAATACAGTAGAAGAAGAATGGGTAGCTCTGAGGGATGTAGTAGTGAAGGCAGCAGAGGATAAAGTAGGTAAAAGGACGAGGGCTGCTAGAAATCCTTGGGTAACAGAAGAAATATTGAATTTAATTGATGAAAGGAGAAAATATAAAAATGCAGTAAATGAAGCAGGCAAAAAGGAATACAAACGTCTCAAAAATGAGATCGACAGGAAGTGCAAAATGGCTAAACAGGGATGGCTAGAGGACAAATGTAAGGATGTAGAAGCTTATCTCACTAGGGGTAAGATAGATACTGCCTACAGGAAAATTAGAGAGACCTTTGGAGAGAAGAGAACCACGTGTATGAATATCAAGAGCTCAGATGGCAGCCCAGTTCTAAGCAAAGAAGGGAAGGCAGAAAGGTGGAAGGAGTATATAGAAGGTTTATACAAGGGCGATGTACTTGAGGACAATATTATGGAAATAGAAGAGGATGTAGATGAAGACGAAATGGGAGATACGATACTGCGTGAAGAGTTTGACAGAGCACTGAAAGACCTGAGTCGAAACAAGGCCCCCGGAGTAGACAACATTCCATTAGAACTACTGACGGCCTTGGGAGAGCCAGTCATGACAAAACTCTACCAGCTGGTGAGCAAGATGTATGAGACAGGCGAAATACCCTCAGACTTCAAGAAGAATATAATAATTCCAATCCCAAAGAAAGCAGGTGCTGACAGATGTGAAAATTACCGAACTATCAGTTTAATAAGCCACGGCTGCAAAATACTAACGCGAATTCTTTACAGACGAATGGAAAAACTGGTAGATGCAGACCTCGGGGAGGATCAGTTTGGATTCCGTCGAAATGTTGGAACACGTGAGGCAATACTGACCTTACGACTTATCTTAGAAGAAAGATTAAGAAAAGGCAAACCTACGTTTCTAGCATTTGTAGACTTAGAGAAAGCTTTTGACAATGTTGACTGGAATACTCTTTTTCAAATTCTAAAGGTGGCAGGGGTAAAATACAGGGAGCGAAAGGCTATTTATAATTTGTACAGAAACCAGATGGCAGTAATAAGAGTCGAGGGGCATGAAAGGGAAGCAGTGGTTGGGAAAGGAGTGAGACAGGGTTGTAGCCTCTCCCCGATGTTATTCAATCTGTATATTGAGCAAGCAGTAAAGGAAACAAAAGAAAAATTTGCAGTAGGTATTAAAATTCATGGAGACGAAGTAAAAACTTTGAGGTTCGCCGATGACATTGTAATTCTGTCAGAGACGGCAAAGGACTTGGAAGAGCAGTTGAACGGAATGGACAGTGTCTTGAAAGGAGGATATAAGATGAACATTAACAAAAGCAAAACGAGGATAATGGAATGTAGTCAAATTAAATCGGGTGATGCTGAGGGAATTAGATTAGGAAATGAGACACTTAAAGTAGTAAAGGAGTTTTGCTATTTAGGAAGTAAAATAACTGATGATGGTCGAAGTAGAGAGGATATAAAATGTAGACTGGCAATGGCAAGGAAAGCTTTTCTGAAGAAGAGAAATTTGTTAACATCGAATATAGATTTATGTATCAGGAAGTCGATTCTGAAAGTATTTGTTTGGAGGGTAGCCATGTATGGAAGTGAAACATGGACGATTACTAGTTTGGACAAGAAGAGAATAGAAGCTTTCGAAATGTGGTGCTACAGAAGAATACTGAAGATAAGGTGGATAGATCACGTAACTAATGAGGAGGTATTGAATAGGATTGGGGAGAAGAGAAGTTTGTGGCACAACTTGACTAGAAGAAGGGATCGGTTGGTAGGACATGTTTTGAGGCATCAAGGGATCACAAATTTAGCATTGGAGGGCAGCGTGGAGGGTAAAAATCGTAGAGGGAGACCGAGAGATGAGTACACTAAGCAGATTCAGAAGGATGTAGGTTGCAGTAGGTACTGGGAGATGAAGCAGCTTGCACAGGATAGAGTAGCATGGAGAGCTGCATCAAACCAGTCTCAGGACTGAAGACAACAACAACAACAACAGGCGCTGATAACCAAGCAAGTGAACGCCCCACAAATCAATCATCATCATCATCATCATAATTTTCTGTGTTGACAGGAATTGCTTTCTTTGGAACCGGAATTACTCCATTCCTCCTAGTCTGATAGTATTTCGCCTGTGTCACACACCATTCACACCTGATGGAATAGTGTTTATATGGCTGGCTCTCTCAAGGCTGTCAGCTGTTCTGACAGATTGTCGTCTACTCTGGAATCCTTCTTGAAAATAAGGTATTTCTGTACTCTGCCAAATGTTTCTCACAGTGTCTTACCTCCCATCTCATCTTCACCTGCATATTCTTCCATTTCTATAATATTGGTAGACAGTTCATTTCCTTTGTGTGGAATCTCTTTACACTCTTTCCACCTTTCATCTTTCCTTTCTTTGCTTAAGAGTGGTTTCCCATTTGAAATCTTGATATTCATACAACTGCTACTGTTTTCTCCAAACCCCTTTCCAACTTTTGCTGCAGGCGGTATCTATCTTTCCATTAGCTGTAAATGCTTCTGCAGACTTACATTTGTCCTCTAGGCACTCTTGCTAAGGCATTTCGCAATTCCTGTCAATCTCATTTTTAGATGTTTATGTTCCTTTTTGCCTTCTTCATTTACTGCATTTCTATATTTTCTCCTTTTCATCAGCTAAATTCAATATCTCCTATGATATCCAAGGGTTTCTACAAAGCCTTGAAGTTTTACTTATTTGATCCTCTGCTGCCTTCATAATTTCGTCTCAGTTTGTCTTCTACTGTACACCTTTCCCCTCTTCTACTCAACTGTTCTCAAATGCTTCCTCTGACACTACTAACAACCCTCAGTTCTTTCACATCATCCATGTCCCAATGTCCTACCTTGTTGCAAATTTCTTCTGTTTAAATATGCAACACATAATCAATAAATTGTGGTCAGAGTCCACATCTGCCTCCATAAATTCCTTGCAATTTAAAATCTAGTTACAAAATCTGTAGCTTACCATTACATAATCAGTCTGAAACCATCCAGTGTCTCCAGGTCTCTTCCACATACAAACTTTAATGCATTAGCGGTCAATAAATTTCTTTTACATCATCATACATTTCTCAATCTCTTCCTCATCTGCAGAGTTCATTGTCATATAAGCTTTGTGCCTATGTCAGCTATGATAATGTGTTCACTACGTTGTTCATAGTAACTTACTTGCATTACTATTTTCTTGTTCATTATTAAATCTACTCCTGCACAACCACTATTTAACACTGTAACTATAACACTGTATTCACCTGACCAGTAGTCCTATTGCCATCGAATTTGATTTTATTATTGACCTATATTTAAACATTTCTCATGCAGTTGATGTCATCATCGTGTAGCTGTATAATAAATCATATATTTTTAACGTATTGAAGGAAAATATGGTTTCTCTTGGGCACATTCAGTAATCATTGAACATAGATGTGTCATGGAGAATGTAGCTTATTTAATAACAACAAATGAATTTCAGATGCAATTGAAACATACTTGCATACAATTCTGCTCATATCTGTATAATTTGCCATATATGACTGCTAACATCTAAACGTCATCAGTATTTCTTGCTACAGTTCGTTCCATGCACTGATTACCATAGAAATAATCTGAGACTTAATGCTACAGATTCACACAGGATGCTTTGAATTAGACCATAAAATATGTGAAATGTTGCTATGTGAAAAGTGATGTGGTAGTGTACATGTATAAAGTTAAATGAAACTGTTTCATGGTAAGACAGTACAGATAATAATATAATTATCTGATATAATCTAGGTTTACCGACTGAGATGGCGCAGTGGTAAGGCACTGGACTCGCATTCGGGAGGACGACGGTTCAATCCCGCGTCCGGCCATCCTGATTTAGGTTTTCCGTAATTTCCCTGCAGGCAAATGCCGGAATGGTTCCTCTGAAAGAGCACTGCCGACTACCTTCACCTTCCTTCTGTACACTGATGAACCGATGACCACGCTGAATGGTCTCCTTCCCCAAAAACAACCAACCAACCTAATCTAGGTTAGAGGTAACCCGTTGTTTCTGCCATGAGCCATTTATTCCAACTTGTCGTCTCCCAAAAGAAGGAAAGACAGTCCGAACAGTATCAGCAGCATGTCTGGCTACAGCAACATCGGCTGATCCGCTAAACATATTAACAAGAACAACACTAGATATAGCATTCTGGCTAGATATAGCATTCTGGGGAGACAACTCAACTGGCCAGACAGGATGACTTCAGCGCATCTGACAAAGTGCGAACCATCATGACCTGGAAGTGAGTCTGCCTTCGACTACCATAATGCTTGTACAAGTATAAGTGCTATATGTGACCTTATTTAAATAAGAATGCAGTTTCCTGTAGCCAGTCCAGCTCATTTTACTGTGATTCGCTGTTTATACACCACTGACTCAGAGTTATGACCATGTATTTCAGTCTGTACTAGTATTTTCGTATATTCCACTGCCTACACTTGGCCAGGCTAACTTGACACTGTTTATCTGAATATACTTTGGATTGTTAACTCGACTTGTATTTTCGTAATGTGTCTGTGTTCTTACAGTCACAGCAAACATTGTGAGTTGATCTCGCGATGAGTAAATACATCTAATAAAGTCAGATCACTTTAATGGACTGTGTGATGGTCATCGAGACTTACAAAGTACGTAACAATAGGCAGAAATTAATGGAGACACCAAGCAGCAACTGATTGAATCTCACACATGGAAAAATATGCACAACTCTACATATAATGCATACATGGGCTGAAACAATACAACCTGTATCGGTTCTCATTTCATTCAACACGTACAGAAATCACCAATCCCTGGATCTGAATCTATGAATGCTTCCTTTATTATACTAACATTTAATATGACAATGAATGCGCCATTCACCTATTCACAACTATTAAAATGGGCATATCTTTTACTGTATTGTAGAAAGAAATGACTGTTTATATGTTTGGATCAATGAGCTGTAGTTACTTGGAACTCATAAGCGAAGAGAAAACTGCACTGGTTTGCTGTACTGCTTTATGAGTTAAGTGCAGATGGAACATTATGGTTGCACACAAGAAAGTATATGACAATTCTTTTATCACTGAATACAAGCTGTATTATTAGAAATACCAAGTATTAACTAAGAAATGTTGAACTGAAGCTTCCACATATGCTCCATATACACATAACAAACATACTACAATGCAATCAGAACTGCTCTCCCATCAATTGTGCTTATATTAGTACAACATTTCAATAATAACAAATGACATTAAGTACACAAAAATTAATCATGAATGTCAAAAACAATATTTGTCACTACCCAAAAGAACATCCCAGTCACAAATGGAAGATACCATTCACCTGTCAGTCAAAATCACTGTATATCCTTACACATACTAATGACTTCATACTGGTGTGATGCATAATACTACATGAAGAATTAGGGGAATGAACCTACATGAAGAAAGATGCCCCTTCAAAAGAGACAATGTAATACACATAAAACACACAATACACAATCCCTCAAAGAGAAATTCGTTAATGCATTTGACACATATCCAAATCAAACTCAGTTACCACATACTGATACAGTAACCAGTATGTTTTTCTTCATTCATCCAGAAATCATTCCACTGTTAAGTAGAGTTTTTCAACATAATACAAAAAATAAATAGGTCAAAATACTTGTACAAATAGAATATATAAGTGTGTTTCGACTAGAACAGAACAGGTAGAGTAATGTAGCATCACTGAAGGAACCAACCCAGTATTTGACTGAAATGATTTAAGAAAAGCACAAAGATGATAAATCTGTATAGCCTGTCACAGAAATCTCCATTCTACTGAATAACAACTGTACTTCAACTGGTTCTCGTTCTAGAATGTTCTTCTAACTGCATGTAATTTCAGTCACTTAATTTTTAATATAATGTGTAGCTTATTGGACCACTCAGTATGGACATGTGTTGGTCATTTCTGGGCTATAACCTCAGTGCTATTCCCCATGCACTACCTCCTGTATTTTCTGAAAACTGATTCCAGACCTGTCAACATTCTGTTATGCCGCATTCATGTCTTCACGTCCTCCCTGCAGTCAATCTGAAAAACTGAATCAGCTTCCTCCCATGGAAGTAAGTTATCACACTCAGGTAATAACAAGATATTATTATCATGCACTACAGATTTTGTGAAAGCATTACATTGTAATTATATATATATATATATATATATATATATATATATATATATATATATATATATATATATATATATATATATATATAGTCTTCAGTTTCACAGTATGCATTACTGATGGAAAAATCTGTTTGGATATTTTTGTTTATTTCTCCCTGGTAAACTAGCCTTGCCCTATATTATGAACAGAACGATTAGCCAAATACTTAGTAACATTTCCTCTGATATGCACATACATATTGGTGGACACTTGTAAAGTTGTGTCCTTGTTTGTGTCTTTACACCACAAGAAGGAATCCAAAAACTAAGATCTGATTTTTAGAAATAGTCTGTAACTATAATACTTGGCTGTAACAAACTGACAACAGCAGCCTATGAGCATTACACGCGAATGTCATTCATTTTGCCAGAAGCTTTCTGTGTTTTTTCCAATTTAAATTCCAGTTAGTTTCCATTATTGAAATTGTGGTATTTTTTATACAGTCCATAAATTTATCACCTATTCTTAGTGAAACAGAGCTGTTTTGACTGTTTTGTTGCACTGTATGTTCTCTGTTTGATTATGTTTAATGTCCTAGTGTATTGCATACTGTTGAATTGTAAACATCCTTGATGTTTTCATTTGCATTATCCCTTTTTTTTTGCTACATTTTCTTTGCTTTATCTTAGAAGACCACATAGTGGAACAAATGGTTCATCTGAAAAATAGTGCCTTACCTCTTCCTAGATTATAAACAGCTACCTACAATTTTATCTGTACCTTCTTTCCACAGAAAAAGATCCTTTTAACGTTATACATGTAATCCACAACATCAATATTCTCACAGCAACATTTCATATATTTTATAGTGGAGTTCATAGCATCTGGTATGAAATACTGCACTAATGCACACATTACTTCTGTGGAAAGTACTACATGTTACGAAATGTAGCTAGAAATACTGATGAAGTTTAGATGTTGGCACCCATAAACGTCAAACGTGACAGATATGATATGAAGTATGTTTTAGATGCATCTAGAACTCCATTTTTGTTATTAAATGAGCTACATAGCGCTCTGTATAGCCCGTGAACAATGGACATTGCCCAGGTGGGGTGGCTTATGCATCTCAGTTGTACAGACAGCTGCACTGTAAGTGCAACCACAGTGGAGGATTATCCGTGAAGAGGCCAGACGAACATATTCCTGAGGAGGGGCGGAACCCTTTTCAGTAGTAGTAATAGTAGGGGCAACAGTGTGGATGGTTGAATGGTTAATGTCAGCTAACATGGTTTTTTTACACTGGTAGTGTTTGTGGCTGTAATCAAGGAGAAACTGCAGCTGTTACTTTTCCCTGGGACATGTAGCTGTACTGTTTTCTTAAAGGAATATAACATCCTCTTGGGTGAAGTATTCCAGGGGTAAAATAGTTCCCAATTTGGATTTCTGATTAGGGACTACTCAGGACGATGTTATCACCAGGAAAGCGTAACTGGAATACTATGGGTCAATGTGTGGAATTTCAGATCCCTTAAGTGGATAGGTAGATTAGAATATCTGGAAACGGAAATCAAAGGCTTTATGTTAGATGTAACATGGATTAGTGAAGTCTGGTGGCAGAATGAAAGGAAGTTCTTCTCAGATGAGTCCTATATTACAAATACAAAATCAAATAGAGGTAATGCAGAGGTGAGGATGACCAACTTTGCTCATGTTTCTCTGGTGCCTGTCGGGGCTATCAACTGATAGGGTTTCTCTAGGCATGGCCTACACCTAAACAGGACTGGCAAGGGAAGATTGTTACAGCTGATTCATGAAAGGAGGTGGATCTCGGGCCACACATGGTCAAATACCTGTAGTCATAGGTAGGAAAAGCAAGTCTTTTTTTTTTTTAGGATAAATCCAGACAACAGGTTCCCCTGCCCACAGAGTAACTCCAGCACTGCAAAAAATACTCAATCACCCACAAGAAAGATTTTAACACCTCAGATATCACATGTACCAGATGTCAAGGAAAAACAAACTATTGGAAAGAGTAAAAAGGGGCATTTCACAGACTAACAATTCTCCATCAAAACATGCAATCAATACAAAATAAAATACATCTATTATAAGTTGAGCTCCAATCTCTGAACTGCGCAGTAGTTTGTATTACTGGGCACTGGTCTAGAGAATTCCAACATGTAGTATTATAATTGTATGAAAAGGGAAACTCTTACTCCAAATCTACTTCAAGGGGTTGAGTAGCATGCATTTATATCAGAAAAGGAACATATTTCAAATAAATACATGACCTCAATACAGTAAGTGAAGATAAACACTTTGAAATATCAGCTACTGAATTAACAATTTTTGATAACACCAACACATTAATGAGTTTGTGTGTGTGTATAGATCTCCCAGTGGTAGTGTGGACACTTTTTTCAATAAGTTAACAGAAGTTCTAGATAAAGTCTCAATTACAAAGGTCAACATAATTCTGTGTGGGGACATTAACATCAATGCTGATATCATAAATGAATCCAGCAACAAATTCATAAACATCCTACGACGTTTTGTCATGTCCTTGCTGGTCAATAGTGCAACAAGTGTTACTACATCAACTTAATCAGTAATTGACAATGCGTCCACAAATATGGACAGGGAAAAATGTGATGTAGCTGTAAGAGATCTCTGACTATCAGATCATCTCTGTCAAATAACAACAGTAAAATTGAACATCAAATCATTCCATAAACTACAAGCCTAAAAACGACATCTGTTGGAAATCAAAATAAAAGATTTTTCAAAAAACTATAAAATCAAATCTTGGATGAAGTGTACAAGGAAACCAATGTGGATATGAAGTTCTCTAGATTCTTCACATTGTTTAAATTGAACTTTGAAAAGCTATTTCCAAAAGTATGCATGTCTGTATCGACATATCACAAAAACAGATAGATAACAGCAGGTATTAAGAAGCCCTGCCAAACACTTAAACACCTCAGTTCCATGAAAAGGATTCGCAATGATCCAGAATTTTTAAATTTCTAACATAGAAACAAAAGGATTTATAGGAAGGTGCTGACTGTGTGTAAAATGCCATTAATGACAAAATAATATATAATGCAGAGCATAAAAGTAAAGCGATCTGGGATGTTATAAAAAAGGAAACGAGAAGGGGCAAACAAACGCAAAATAACATACTGCTAATGGAGAAGGATAAGATAACAAATGATCCACAACACTCAACGAACTATGTAAACGAGCATTTTTCAAGTATTGCAGAGAAGTTACAGCAAAAATTCCACCAAACAAAAATAACATCTGTAAAGAATAATGCACTAAATACAATGATGTTACTTCCAACCACAGAGAATGAAGTCAATAAAACTGTTCAAAAAGTAAAAAATAAAAAGCCTTAGATGATGTACCAATGTGTGTCCTGAAACAATTCATAAGGATTATACAAGGCCCATTAACAAATATAATAAATGAATCCTTCACATCAGGGACACTTCCAGAGAATTTAAAACAGGCAAGAGTTGTACCATTGCTTAAGAAAGGTATTGAAGAAGACATAGAAAATTACTAGCCCATTTCCCTGCTGCCACAATTCGCAAGAATAATAGAAGCAATTGTGAAAGATAGATTCATGAATTACCTGTATAATTATAATCTTTTAAATGAATCACAGTTTGGTTTCCAAAGTGCCAAAAAATACAGTCAGCCATAGTAGAATTCACAAAAGTTGTACTTGATGCTCTTGATAAAGATGATGTGTCACAGGCATATTTTTCGATCTTTCTACGGCGTTTGATACAGTCGACCACAAGAGTCTATTAAATAAATTATAAGCATTAGGAATAAGAGTGGTAGCCAATGACTGGTTTTAATCATACCTAACAGATAGCGTACCAAGAGTAGAGATAACACATACTTCAAACAGATCTAAACATTTAGTAAAACGCTTATCAAAACCAAAATACATTAATAAAGAGGTTAAGCAAGGTAGCATATTGGGACCAATACTGTTCCTGATATAAATGTGTGCCTTTCCCAGTAGTGTTAGTCATGGTGAGAAAATTCTCTTTGCTGATGGCAGCAATATTATATGCACTGAGAAAACAAGGAAGCAAATGAAACTCTGAAGGAAGTTTATGATTGGTCAATAAGCAATAAAGTGACATTGAACATAAAGAAAAATAATGCCATGAATTTCTGTTTGAAGAGGGAAAATTACAATGTTAAATTAAATGTAGATGGCACCTCTATAGAATATGTAACAAATGCCAAATTTCAAGGAATGAATGTTCTCAGTTGAAGTGGTGTAAACACACAAAGATACTTGAAAACAATGTCAGAAGCATGTTATGCCCTAAGAATCGCATCATCAGTGTGTAACATGCACTGTCATTTAGTTATATGTTATTCATGCTTACATTCAGTTCTTAGCTATGGCATTCTTTTTTGAGGAACAAATGCACAAAATATGAACACCGTTTTCAAACTCCAGAAAAGAGCCATAAGAATAATAACCAAAAATGCTAGTCAAGCTTATTGTAAAGATCTGTTCAAAACACTGGGATTCTAACAGCCCATGTGAATACATTTACCAGTCATTGTACACATAAAAAATAACATTGGTAATTACTTCACAGACAGAGATAGACTCAACTTACATTTACCAAGGGAAAAATAAACATAAAACTAAAAACAGCATTTTCTACCAAGGAATAAAACAGTACAATAAATTACCAAAAGAGATTAAGTAAACTCCAAAAATACACTTATTTAAAAAGGCAGTTAAAAAGTACCTGTTATTTAATACATTTTATACATTGAAGGATTATTTAAGTAAAACAGATTAGGAATCTGATAAAAAATGTACAAATAAATAATAATAATAATGATAATGAAAATATCCAACATTCCTCATAACATCTTCACTTTATGTTTCTTTGCTTTCTAGAAATACTTACCCCCAAGCTATGCATAGCACAGTACTAACACCTTTTCCTCTTTCTGAGCTCAACATCTCACTCATTATGGAGGCAGCTGACTCAGTTTTTCAGGATAGCAAATGGGAAGTTGCAGTACAGAAAATGACTCCAAGATCACCAGTGTAAATGTGTGTGTGTGTGTGTGTGTGTGTGTGTGTGTGTGTGTGTGTGTGTGTGTGTGTGTGTGTGTGTGTGTAGTGAGTGAATTGTTATGAAATAATGTTTGTATAGTGTGTGCAGTGACTGACAGTGAGATATGAGTGAACAGTGTGGCATTACATTATTTAATAAGTTATTTGAAAAAATAGTATTGTATACCAGGAGTAAATCTAGTGATTGACTCTAAATAGAAGTCTGTAAATACATGTGTACACGCATTAACTTATTTTAAAGTGATCTATTTTCTGCATACTATGACATGTCCTATATCCTTGTAAAAAGAGATCTATGGATGAATAAAGCTACTACGAATAAGAAAACTGGAGTGTGTGCAAGCTATTAAGTGAATCAATTATCACAGCCAAGGTAGATACAACGTCCACAGTGCTCAGAGCCATTTGAACCATTATAGATACAAAGTCATTGACTACCACAGCAGTACCGGTTTATATACCAACTAGCTCCACAAACATTGCGGAGTCTGAAAGAATATATGATGAGATAAAATAAATTATTCAGGCAGTAAAGGAAGACGAAATCTTAATTGTGATAGACGACTGGAAGTTGGTGCTAAGAACAGGAAGAGAAGAAAAAGAAATTGAGAGAATATGTACTAGCAGAATGGAATGAAACAGGAAACCACCAGGCGGAGTTTTCTACCGAACTAACACTTGGTTCAGAATCATGAAATGAAATCATATGTACGGAAAGTATCTGTAAACCCTGGAAAGTTTGACTGATTCTAGAATGGTAACACATAGAGTTTAGAACCATATTTGAAACTATCAGAAATTTCTAAGGGGTGATAAGGGCAATGAGCACAATTTATTGGTTATGAACTGTAAATTAAAACTGAAGAATTTGAAAAATGTTTGAAAATTAAGGACATGTGACACAGATAAGGCGAAAAACGGACGGTTAATGAATGTTTCAAAGAGAGCGCAGGCAATGATATACTGAAATAAGGAATATGGTAAAAGATGAATGGTCAACTTCGGCAGATGAAACACAGAAGGTAGCAGAGGATCAAACAAGCAAAACAGACAAGTCTTAGAAAAATGGCTAAACAGGAATAGCTGGACGACGAATATATGTGAATAGAAACATGTACAGGGGGGAAAGATAGATATTGCATGCAGAAAAAGTAAAGAGGCCTTTGGAGAAAAGAGAAGCAGCCATACGAATAGAATATCAAGAGCTCAGATGAAAAACAAATACTAAGCAAAGAAGGGAAAGCTTGGAACTTAAGGTATATATAGAGGAGCTATGCAAAAGAAAATGGGAAACATTATATTGCAAGAAGAATTTGACAGCACACTGATAGAAGCTGAAACAAGGCCTCTCGACTAGACGATGTTTTGTCAGAATTGCTGATATCCTTTGAATAGCCAGCCATTACTAGACTATTCCAAATGGTGTGCAAGATATATGAGACAGCAGAAGCACCCAAAAAGTAGAGTAATAATTCCAATTATAAAAAGAGGTTCAGACAGGTGTAATTATTAGAAAACAATCAGTGTAACAAGTCATAGTAGAGAAATAATGATGCAGATTATTTACAGAGGAATGGAACGACTGGTACAAACTGTTCTTGGAGGAAGATGTCTTTGAACACATGAGATAATACTGACTTAATTTAGAAGGTAGGTCAAGGAAAGTCAAGCCTACATCTATGTCATTTTTAGATTTAGAGAAAGCTTTTGATGAAGTTAACTGGTATATGCTTTTTAAATTTATGAAAATATCTGAAGTAAAATAGAGGAAGTGGAAGGTTACTTACAACTTGTACAGAAATCAGATAAGAATTATAAAAGTTGAAGGGTGTGAAAGGGAAGCAGTAGTTCAGAAGAGAGTGAGACAAGGTGGTAGGCTATGTTACTCAGTCTGTTCATTAAGCAAGTTGTGAAGGAAAGCATGGAAGAATTTGAAAAGATAATTAAAGGCCAAGGAGAAGAGATACAAATTTTTTGTTGGTCAATGACATTTTAAGTCTGTTAGTGACGGCAAAGGAATGGGATATGAAGTTGAACATAATGAACAGAATCTTGAAGGGATGGAAATTAACAAAAGAAAAACCATGGTAATGAAATGTAGTCTAATTAATGGCGGTGATGCTGAGAGAATTATATTAGGTAATGAGACACCAAAAGCAACAGATGTGTTTTGCTGTTTGGGTAGTAAAATAACATAATGGCTAAGGCAAAAAAGATACAAAATGTACAATGACAAAGCCATGAAATCGATTCTGAAGAAGAGAAAATTGTTAATACTATACGTAAATTTTAGTGTTATGAAGTTTTTTCTGAACGAATTTTTTTGAAGTGTAGCCTTGTACAGAAATGAAACACAAACCATAAGCTATTCACAAAAGAGGAGAATAGAAGTCTTTGAAATGTGGTGCTACTAAAGATTGCTGAAGATTAGATTGGCAGATCGTGCAACTGTTACTGAATAGTGTTGGCGAGGAAAGGAACTCGTAGCATAACTTGACTGAAAGAAGAGACTGGTTGCCAGAACACGATCTTAGGTATTCAGAAATTGTAAGAATTGCTGAGGATGATCAAACATAGAGTAGAATAAATTAGTAGAAATGGATGTGGGTTGGAGTAGTTATTCACAGATCAAAGGACTTGAACAGGATAAGTAGTGTGCAGAGCTACTTGAAACCACTTTTCAGACTGAAGACTACTACATCTAATAGCCCATTGTGAAGGGGGCGGCAGGTTACATTAATTGCGGCAAAATATTTTTTTCTAGTGTCGTTGGGTGTAGTGTGAGTGTGACAAATCTGTGTTCGACTTCGAAAGCAGGGGGGACAACGTTTGATGCCCGAAAAAACTCGAAATATTAGGACTCTTTCCCAGTTTTTTGCTAATAACACGAAAAGAGTCAAAATTGTCGAAATAACCTTTCCATAGCAAATTAAAGAGGACAAGTTACCTCATCGACTAAAAGAAAAAATTAACCATTGTTGGAGCAGTTCGATTTTTATGGGGATTAAAAAAAAACAGCAAATTTTTCCTACATTCCCAAAAACTATGTTTCACCTCTTTTACATGAGCGGTAACTTTCCATCATCAAATTTGGTCACCACTCTGTAAAGCATCAATCCATGAACTCAGAAAGCTCCAATTTTTCGATATTGGGAAAATTTTAAATTTTTTTCGACTCAAGCAAAATTAAGGAAACTCTTAAATTCACACAATAGGGTTTTCGCAATTTTTTGCATCTAGGAGACTTAGAATCAGTTCTAACGTCATTCTGGGACTATATTATGCCAGTTAAATGCTTTACAAATTTGTTTTAAAGACTGTTGTGAACACTTTAAAATCTATATTTTGTTCACTTTGAGCTGTCCCTACAATTCAAAATATACATTTTTCGTGAGTTTCAGATGAATATCTGTTTCTTGTTCCCTGCATGTATATTTAGTGCCTGAAGACATTTTTCTAATTGTATTAGGTGTTTTATATACATTTTGTGTGCAGATATTATACAAAAGTTTTTGGGAAATAAGTAATTAAGTAAGTACATACAAAAATCTTTTTATTTATTGCTTAAAATAGAGGAAAGATTGCTTAATTATTTATTTTTCATTACAACGTTACATGAAAGTTTAGGAATTACATTTACGTACAGACATGTTAGAAAAATTATGTAGATAATAGAAATATTCACAGTTTTGGTAGTTTTGATCGTGCTAGTTTAGACTCTTCTTCCTCAGAATGATTGGCGTGATTTTATGCCTCAGGTTGGTCATCGTCAATCTCTTCCTCCTTCACTTCCTCGCACAAAGTTCCTTATCAGGCTCATCCTCATCTTACTCCTCTCCAAGGTCCTTGCCCTCATCTTATTCCTCACCAAGGCCCTTGTCCAAGCCTATGTCAAGTTCGGTATATCGAGTGTTTATGCAAAAACGTTAGGCCTGATTCGTGGTAAGTCATTCAATGGTGCATCCCTTTTTGCAGCAGCAGAACACCAGTTTCACAAGCTCTTGAGGAGCAGGTTGTTTCATTACGGGAATGGGACTGAGTCCGAGGCTGTCTCAACTCCAACCATAATGAGCGTATTCCCCACCCACCACTGCACCTGGAAGAACGCTCAGTAACTGTGCAGATCCGCTACATCGAGTACTGGAGGAAGATAGGGAAAGATGAAGTTCGCCTTTGTTGAAATTCTCGGTAAGAGGTGATCCGCCAGCTCACGTATGCTGTGGGTGGTCGTTCTGATGCCATACACTGTCATCAGGATCTTTTCCCAGCTCTGCCGTCTGCTGGAGTTGCAGATGCCTTGTAAAACACCATAGCAGCTTCCCTCAGTGCTAGGGTGCTGCCTATGAGACTAAATAGTTTGATTTTCCCATGCCCGAATGGCGTAGAGGTTGTGTCACACCCAAAAAAGGCATGCGAGAGCAGGAGATGGTTCTTCTCGAACTGGTACGATGAAGTGTAGTACATATCAGCTTGCCCCATCTTTCCTGGCTTTAGTAGGCAGTAGGTGGCATTGCTCAGAGCGCCCCCCCCCCCACCTGCCACCCATCGCCACCCCCCCCCCCCCCCCCACACACACAGGATTACTAATACGTCATTATCCTCGCTGAGCACAAGCACAGTGTCGAATCAAGGTGAGTGATGTGAAAACAAGCTGTTGTCACAAGCACTGAATCAGCGTCCTCCGCTGCCTCCAGTACTCTAATGGAAGATTCTTCCAGATGTTTTCTCAACATTTGAGCAAGGTAGCTCTTAGCCGTTACATTTTCCATGAAATTCTTCTGGGAAACTGCCGTTAGTTTACTCTCATCAAATATTATATCGGCTTAAGTCTTCACTTTGAACGCTGAGCTCTTTCTGAGCTTTTAGCGCATTGTTGATTCGCCTGACTTGGGTACCATCGAACACATCATTCACTGTAGATTCGTAGTGCCAGCTGACGAAGCTGATGCACTTTTTGCACATGACGCCATGAGATTGGAGTGTGTTCCACAGAGCTTTGTGAAGAAGGAATCTTCCACCCACAACAGCCATTTTATTTCGTAATCCTATAGTAAGAACTGCTGGTTTGGAAACCTTGTGCAACAGTGATTTGTTTTGGTTTTGTAAGCTACCTTCATTGAACAATGATAATGGAAATAGCGCCAGTCCATGGGTGAAAAAGTGCTTCAGATCTTCACTGGACGATTCTGCTATGCAGTTTTGTTGAAACAGCCTCACAGGATCAACAGCAGTCAGCATTTTGAAGCCAACTTTCAAGCTTTGTTTGACCGGTATGAGCGTAACAACTTTATCTTTGCCTTTCACATTGGGCTAGGTAATTTTTGACCAATCATTTTTATCATATATGCCTTGTCTATTTCTTGGGCTGAAGACAATTCACCTGCTCCCCACCAACTACTCCACTAGATGTTGACACGATCACATCAGTCTATGGAAATGGAGGAAGCTTGTGAAACCATGCTTTCAATTTGTGTGACTCAACACTGTCTCGAGCCACTCTGGTGAGACTTCCATCAAAGTGCTGCTCAGACGAAACAACAGCCACTTGGCAGTAGTTTCCATGAATTCACACGCATATTGCAGGTTCATATTCCCCTGTGTCCAGTAGGCAAGAACACTTTTAATAAAGTGTCTGCTACTACTAAGCCCCCTCCCCCCTCTTAACTTTGTTTTACCTCATCAAATACCACACCAAAATTTTTCATTTGGCCCTTAGGTGAAGTATCCTTTTCTGGTTAAATGGTCGAACTCAGTGAGTTCCATCCTTTCTTCTAAGGTCATCATGTCTTCTACGTGAAGATGAGCACATTTGGCGTACAACAATTGCTCAGCTGCTTTAAAGAAGAGCCATTTTTAGTCGCGGCCAGATGTAGACTCCAATTACCCATACGTTCTGCCTCTATGAACTGTTTCACCAGGGTGGAAATCTTGAAGTACACAATCCACAATGTTGAAGTAGGGCCTCTTTGCTGAAGAGATTGCCAAATGCTTCGAAATTTCGTCAATGACTGACAGCACCACATTTTCTCATCAAGGATCTACGATTGAACTCCTCTCAACAGTCTTTCCATTTCAACCCTTTCCTCCTCAGTCAGCGTAATTATGTCCCATGTCAGTAGCGCCAATGCATTGTGAACGAGAGTGTGTGCTCTGACTGCTAGCCCATAGATATAGCTTGTCAGCATTTTCTCAACACTGTTTGTAGCAGAGATGACTAACAACAACTCCTTCAACCCACTCCCTGCCATAATCGTTCCAATACATCCCATATAGATATCATAAGATGAAAGCACGTTTTTAAAATCAGACTCCCCACTATGAACTATATCCATAGCCTTCGTGTACAATGGTCAGTTGAGCGTTGCCACACAGCTCTTTTGTCCGATTGCTTGACTTTTTTTTGGTTGTTTCCCAAAGAGTAGACAGTGTTAAAGTCGGAAGGCGGTACATTGGTGAATGAGAGATGTATAATTACCAAGCGGACGCATTCGGTGGTTTTCGTTGCTTCTTCCATGAGTCCATTCCATCCAGGATGTTCTGGTAAGTTCTCCACTTTCCGTACAGCCAGACAATGTCAGTAAATGATAGCAGGATTTCGTCAGCAATATTTATGTTTCAAGTAATGATATTTTAGAAACCGTCCTTCATCCTACACGAATGGAGTTGAACAGCGTTTGAACCTTTAACAATCTCTGCAGAGGAGCCACTGGGTAGTCCATCGTTTCAACAGGAAATATTGGAGAATGAGGAGTGATACACATGATGTTTCCCATTGAGTGGAACCTATTCAATCCATCAAGCGTGTTCATATCACACTTAGCAATCTCAAGGCAAATTGACGATAAGAGGGATGTAAGACTGAATTTGTTTGAGAACTGAGCACACTAGATGTCTGAAAAAGAAGTGCTTCCCAGGAGGATGCAGAAAATCCCAGGGATGACAAAAAAATCTATGAGGAGCCTGGAAGCAAATCTTTCGTACATATAAACACTTGTTCGAATCAGTACTGAAGATATAACCGAATAGGGGCTGACTGATGCCATAATTCCGTGCGAGAGCGTAACAGACTTCTTTCTCCACTTTCCCAACTCGCATTTCTTGTGTTTCGCGACCACTGTTTCAAGGAAGATTTTCAGAACCGCTGGTTTTAGAGATCCAGCGAGATCCAGTCGTTGCCAGGAGGTGGATACTGCTCGAAGTCATATGAAATGGAGCAGATGTACACTCCTGGAAATTGAAATAAGAACACCGTGAATTCATTGCCCAGAAAGGGGAAACTTTATTGACACATTCCTGGGGTCAGATACATCACATGATCACACTGACAGAACCACAGGCACATAGACACAGGCAACAGAGCATGCACAATGTCGGCACTAGTACAGTGTATATCCACCTTTCGCAGCAATGCAGGCTGCTATTCTCCCATGGAGACGATCGTAGAGATGATGGATGTAGTCCTGTGGAACGGCTTGCCATGCCATTTCCACCTGGCGCCTCAGTTGGACCAGCGTTCGTGCTGGACCTGCAGACCGCGTGAGACGACGCTTCATCCAGTCCCAAACATGCTCAATGGGAGACAGATCCGGAGATCTTGCTGGCCAGGATCGTTGACTTACACCTTCTAGAGCACGTTGGGTGGCACGGGATACATGTGGACGTGCATTGTCCTGTTGGAACAGCAAGTTCCCTTGCCGGTCTAGGAATGGTAGAACGATGGGTTCGATGACGGTTTGGATGTACCGTGCACTATTCAGTGTCCCCTCGACGATCACCAGAGGTGTACGGCCAGTGTAGGAGATCGCTCCCCACACCATGATGCCGGGTGTTGGCCCTGTGTGCCTCGGTCGTATGCAGTCCTGATTGTGGCGCTCACCTGCACGGCGCCAAACACACATACGACCATCATTGGCACTAAGGCAGAAGCGACTCTCATCGCTGAATACGACACGTCTCCATTCGTCCCTCCATTCATGCCTGTCGCGACACCACTGGAGGCGGGCTGCACGATGTTGGGGCGTGAGCGGAAGACGGCCTAACGGTGTGCGGGACCGTAGCCCAGCTTCATGGAGACGGTTGCGAACGGTCCTCGCCGATACCCCAGGAGCAACAGTGTCCCTAATTTGCTGGGAAGTGGCGGTGTGGTCCCCTACGGCACTGTGTAGGATCCTACGGTCTTGGCGTGCATCCGTGCGTCGCTGCGGTCCGGTCCCAGGTCGACGGGCACGTGCACCTTCCGCCCACCACTGGCGACAACATCGATGTACTGTGGAGACCTCACGGCCCACGTGTTGAGCAATTCGGCGGTACGTCCACCCGGCCTCCCGCATGCCCACTATACGCCCTCGCTCAAAGTCCGTCAACTGCACATACGGTTCACGTCCACGCTGTCGCGGCATGCTACCAGTGTTAAAGACTGCGATGGAGCTCCGTATGCCACGGCAAACTGGCTGACATGGACGGCGGCGGTGCACAAATGCTGCGCAGCTAGCGCCATTCGACGGCCAACACCGCGGTTCCTGGTGTGTCCGCTGTGCCGTGCGTGTGATCATTGGTTGTACAGCCCTCCCGCAGTGTCCGGAGCAAGTATGGTGGGTGTGACACACCGGTGTCAATGTGTTCTTTTTTCCATTTCCAGGAGTGTATTCCAGAACTATTTCTGCTGCTGCTTTCACAATTGTGTATCGTTCTTCTTCAATGTTTTGGTTTTCCTTTTCATAGAAGGAGGACAGCGAGGATTGTATGCCCAGCATTGCTGAAGCAAATGACTGGTGACTTTTGTGTTCGCTAAACATAATCATCACCAAACCGTTTGAACAGAAGAGCTTTCACTGTCATTATATCTGGGCATATTTCTTCTTCCAACTAATTCATTGACTTGTCAGCAAGCTGGCATTCATCTGAGTGCTTTTAAGGGCACGAGATAATTTTTTCCATTGGCCTATCAATTTTGGTCGAAGGTTTACGTCCTGTTCTCTGCTGATCCCCCCCTGATGTAGGCTTCCAATAAAGTTTATTCCTACATACAGGGTGATGCCATGCGTTAACTGCAACCAAATCTAACTGACCATTATTCAGACGATTTCCTATTTCTTGATCCCAGCACTCTCCAGCTCCATCATGCTCTGTCTGACTTTCATGATCTTGTGAATTTGGTATTTCTTGTCATTGCGACTACGTGCCTGGCGCTCTTTTTATTCTTCTGTGAGTCTCTCACCACATAAAAAGCATTGTTCTCGAATATTGAATGTACGGCATTCTCAGAAAATTATTTCGAGCAGTTAGTCTACGAAGCCACGCGAATTGTAAATGGTTGCGAAAACACACTTGACCTCTTAGCCCCTCCAGAGCTGATAGAGAGCATGATGACTGATACAGGGATTAGTGATCACAAGGTCGTTGTAGCTAGGCTCAATACCGTTCCTTCCAAATCCACCAGAAACAAACGCAAAATAATTTTATTTAAAAAAGCGGATAAAGTGTCACTAGAAGCCTTCCTAAGAGACAATCTCCATTTTTTCCGAACTGACTATGCAAATGTAGACGAGATGTGGCTCAAATTCAGAGATATAGTAGCAACAGAAATTGAGAGATTAATACCTCATAAATCGGTAAGAGATGGAACTGATCCCCCATGGTACACAAAACAGGTCCGAACGCTGTTGCAGAGGCAACGGAAAAAGCATGCACAGTTCAGAAGAACGCGAAATCCCGAAGATTGGCTAAAATTTACAGACGTGCGAAATTTGGCACGGACTTCTATGCGAGGTGCATTTAACAGGTACCACAACGAAACACTGTCTCGAAATTTGGTAGAAAATCCGAAGAAATTCTGGTCGTATATAAAGTACACAAGCGGCAAGACGCGGTCAATACCTTCGCTGCGTAGTGCCGATGGTACTGTTACCGACGACTGTGCCGCTAAAGCGGAGTTATTGAAAGCAGTTTTCCGAAATCCCTTCACCAAGGAAGACGAATGGAATACTCCAGAATTTGAAACACGAACATCTGCTAGCATGAGTTTCTTAGAAGTAGATACCTTAGAGGCTGCGAAGCAACTCAAATCGCTTGATACCGGCAAGTCTTCAGGTCCAGATTGTATACCGATTAGGTTCCTTTCAGATTACGCTGATACTATAGCTCCCTGCTTAACAATCATATACAACCGCTCCCTCACCGATAGATCTGTACCTACAGAATGGAAAATTGCACAGGTCGCACCAGTGTTTAAGAAGGGTAGTAGGAGTAATCTATCGACCCTCAGACATATATCATTGACGTCGGTTTGCAGTAGGGTTTTGGAACATACATTGTATTCAAACATTATGAATCAACGCGAAAGGAACGATCTATTGATACGCAATCAGCATGGTCTCAGAAAACATCGTTCTTGAGCATTGCACGAAGTAATGGCCGCTATCGACAGGGGATCTCAAGTAATTCCGTTTTTTTAGGTTTCCGGAAAGCTTTTGACACCGTTCCTCACAAGAGGCTTCGAATCAAGCTGCGGGTCTATGGGGTATCGTCTCAGTTGTGCGACTGGATTCGTGATTTCCTGTCAGGAAGGTCGCAGTTCGTAGTAATAGAGGGCAAATCATCGAATAAAACTGAAGTGATATCAGGTGTTCCCCAGTGAAGCCTCCTAGGACCTCTGCTGTTCCTGGTCTATATAAATGACCTGGGTGACAATCTGAGCAGTTTTCTTAGATTGTTCGCAGATGATGCTGTAATTTACCGTCTAGTAAGGTCATCCGAAGACCAGTATCAGTTGCAAAGCGATTTAGGAAAGATTGCTGTATGGTGTGTCAGGTGGCAGTTGACGCTAAATAACGAAAAGTGTGAGATGATCCACGTGAGTTCCAAAAGAAATCCGTTGGAATTCGATTCCTCGATAAATAGTACAATTCTCAAGGCTGTCAATTCAACTAAGTACCTGGGTGTTAAAATTACGAACAACTTCAGTTGGACAGACCACATAGATAGTATTGTGGGGAAGGCGAGCCAAAGGTTGCGTTTCATTGGCAGGAAACTTAGAGGATTCAACAAGTCCACTAAAGAGACAGCTTACACTACACTCGTTCGTCATCTGTTAGAATATTGCTGCGCGGCGTGGGATCCTTACCAGGTGGGATTGACGGAGGACATCGAAAGGGTGCAAAAGGCAGTGCGTTTTGTATTATCACGTAATAGCGGAAAGAGTGTGGCAGATATGATACGCGAGTTAGGATGGAAGTCATTAAAGCAAAGACGTTTTTCGTCGCGGCGAGGTCTATTTACGAAATTTCAGTCACCAACTTTCTCTTCCGAATGCGAAAATATTTTGTTGAACCCAACCTTCATAGGTAGGAATGATCATCAATATAAATTAAGAGAAATCAGAGCTCGATCAGATAGGTTTAGGTAATGAAAATGTGGGAGGCATAGGCATCTGCAAATTGGGCAGGGGGAAGGGGGAGGGAGAAACAGGAGGTATGTCCCCCTTCTGAAATCTGATGGTACAACCCTAAATTCTCACATTTCTAACAATGGTTGCCTGCGGTTCTGCTGAACCACAGATTTGACACTGCTGAATGCGATTAGAATTAATGTGATTTTTAAAGTTTAATTCGGTTTGTACAATTTTTTATCTCCAGTCATTATTGTAACATGTGTTTATCTGTTGCCAGATTCTTGATATTGCTATCCAGTAGGATTTTCTAAGTCTTTGGGACGTTTTTCCCAGTTTCAGATTTTAATTTTCGGTGAAAATAAAAAATTGAACATACGTCAACAAAAAAGCTCTTTTGTTAATAATTCGTTCAATACCACTAGTTTAATCATAAGAAGGATGTTATTTTAGATCGTTGAATAAAAATAGGAGTAAAAGTATTCGTATTAATAACAAAAAATATTTCGACCTAGTTAGCTTTACTAATAAGATGTGCATGCCATTTCGGTGTAAAAGTAAAGTACCAAAAAACAATAACTCAATAACTATCGGTCGTTTTAATACATTTTCTTTGGCCTCTATAAAATTTAGTTATTAAGCCATTACACATTTTCAAACTCACCGAATCAGATACATCAAAAATTAAAATTTTGAAACTTTGCCGCCTCTTGATTGGCCATGATGGGAGGTAAGTTAGTGGTCATATGCTAACGCAGCGGTCGAATACAAAATATTCTGAAAGGTAAAATGAGTTCTGTGAAAATCATCATGAAAAGAAATTTGCAGGAAAGTAATTGATTGCTCGGATTACATGAAGTCAGCTGCACGTTTTTTGTCTCAGGATACAGATTCTGTGTCACCTAGGACGTCATAATACAATACAATGCAATATCAACCAGATGCTATAAAAAAGTAAATGTAGGAGTTCAGAACGCACATATTTTGAACGTTACAAAACAATAGAACAATCTACATCACAAATCTTATGATAAAATACCGAGTGATTAGAAAGTCCGTATAAATTTGAAAACTGAATAAATCACGGAATAATGTAGATAGAGTGGTACAAATTGACACACATTCTTGAAATGACATGGAGATTTATTAGAACCCAAAAAATACAAACGTTCAAACAATTTCCGACAGATGGCACTTCATCTGATCAGAATAGCAATAATTAGTATAACAAGTAAGACAAAGCAATGATTATGTTCTTTACAGGAAATGCTCAATATGTCCACCATCATTCCTCAACAATAGCTGTAGTTGAGGAATAATGTTGTGAACAGCACTGTAAAGCATGTCCCGAGTTATGGTGAGGCATTGGCGTCGGATGTTGGCTTTCAGCATGCCTAGAGATGTCGGTCGATCGCGATACACTTGCGACTTCAGGTAACCCCAAAGCCAATAATCACACGGACTGAAGTCTGGGGTTCTGGGAGGCGAAACATGACGAAATTGGCAGCAGTGCGCAAGAGATCTTTTACGCGTCTAGCAATATGGGGTGTTTCTTTTTGGTTCTAATAAATCCCCATGTCACACCAAGTATGTGCGTCAATTTTTACCTCTCTATCTAAACTATTCCATGGTTTATTAAGTTTTCAAATTTATACTGGTTCTTTGATCACCCGGTATATCTTTATAATGTCCATTCTACAAAAAAAGCATCGCAGGATTTTACGCTAGGTTGTTATTATATTAGGTGTTCCCAATGTTCAGATTTGTAAAGAGCATTTCCAAGGCAGAGCTTTAGCTACGACAAATCGTCTATTGTTCCAGTTGAAATGTGAATATAATGCAGAATTTAAAAATAATAGCCCATGTCCTACGTCATATTCGAGAAAACTGTAGAACTATTACAAAGTAGGCAGTGCTAGCACCAAAAAATGACACAAAGAGAGATACATTGATGTCAAGAAAGGGGGACGCCTTGAAACGCATCCTGTCCATCGGCAGGTGGAGGATGTCCACAGCCTTCCACGATTTCAGGAACAACAGAACTCTGCTCATGAGGAGTCCCGCCCTAGCAGCACGCTCTGCGGTTGAAGAACACGCCCAGCAGATGGTCAGCAAGCGGCACAGAATGATGACTATCCACAGCGTCAACAAGAGGATGTTGAAGAACTTTAGCTTCCAGACTATTTCTGTATGCAGGGTCACTATTAGGGCGTAGGAGAAGTTGATGGTGAGGACGAAGTTACCAGCAACGGTGAGCAGCAGCGCGGGTCCGAAGTGCCCTCCGCAGAGGCGGGCGCAGCGGTGCAGCGCCAGCCGGGCGCGCTGCAGACGCCGCAGCTCCCCCTCCGCTGCCACTGGAGCTCCCGGAAGGTCTGCACGCACCACCGCATCCTCCAGCTGTGCCTCGCAGTCCAGTGGCGGACGCACGCTCCTCAGCAGCAGAGCATTCACACTGCCCATCCTATCTCGGACGGCCAGGACAATACCAAAGAACTCCATCTGCCATAACATGGAGAATCCTTGCAGTCCGACGAAAGCTTCTCTTCCTGGTAATCCATCGAATATACTGGTCGCCATACAAATGGGTGCTACAGACAGTACAAGCACTAGAACACCCAACATCACGTTAGCGATTAACCGTGTTTTCCTGTATGTTCGTCTGCCATATGCGTTTTCAGTGCGAGTAAGCAATATGTCCACAAGTTCTAGAAGCTCAAGCACCTCCTCCAATTTTCGGTTCGCTGTAAAGAGACAGATGCTCAGCACTGAAGCTGGCTCTAACCATGTTAGCAATGAACACGTTGGGTACATTATATAGATTAACAGTGGCCATTCCCAAGGAAAGTGAGAAGCGACATTAATGTACAAGTACCACACACCAGCTATAACAATGATAGCGAACCACAACGGAGTGGCAGAGACACTAATAATCCTCTTTAAACGCTCACGTAAAGTTTCTGCTGAATAACTCTTGCCATCACTTTTCACTGGAGCAAGACCGCATATCATGGTTACAAGAAAGAAAGGTCTGATTGCCTTTCGAAAGCTATAATCGCACATTGCTAAGTCCCGAAGAAAACTCTGCAAGAGACACACTATATAACATTCAGATTCACATTGAGAAATCTCGTGATTTACTATCCGCTGCTGAAGTTCAAGTAGTTGCAAGTGGACAAACGTCACAGAGACTACATATAATAAATTTCTGATAATGATCAGTTGTTGAACTTTATCTCACCTATTGAAAAGAGTTACATACAGATGGCCGAATTCTTCTAGCCAGTAACAGACTACCACACTGCTGCCAACCATTGGACTGAATTTCTGCGCCGGCAATACCGTTAATGAAACATCGGTCGAAGTTTATTAATTTCGTGATGCCGCGCCCACACATAGGATGAGTCATCAATAGGTTCCCGAAAGTCAAACACACGCAATGAACAGGAAATTTGTTTTCCAATTAAGTTAATTTTCACTTAGGAAATTACCCCCGGGACAGTATAATGTCTTGCAGTAACGAAGTACCTATCACTGTGATGCAATGTTGATGTTTAAAAACAAAGCTTCAGTTGCTGCTCTACTAACATTTATTTTCTTAACGAACACACTTTCCGATTAAAAGCACATTTTCTGCCGGAACACTTGGCTAACGCACAAGAATGGATCAAAACAGAATGTCAAGCTGCATACGAAGTGAGACATTCATGCAGCTAACAAAAAATATATTCAAAACGAGGCAAGATATCGAGACGTGGTTTTCGCTAAGCTGCAGCCGACAATGTCGCAAATATTATGACGTACACAAGTAACTTTTAACCCTTACAACTTTCGAATTGTGATACTGACCTTTTGTTAATGAAACTATTTATTTCTTAGTAGAATTGAGAGGAACTCCAAGACTACTTCAACGACATGAAAAGTGTGGAACTGGATCAAATACCAATGGTTATAATTAAATTGCAACTACTGAGAAATGTCCAGTGTAGACTGTAATTATCGTATGACAGCGAAACTTGTTAGATGCTAATGCGTTAACGCGGAACCGATTTACGCTAGAAAGATGTTTCCAGTTTTGGCCACCATGTGTAAATCTGGCATTGTTTAGCGTTTGTATGACGGTATGACATCCACGCTGTCATTTGACCCACCATAACGTGACTGAACGGTGTGGCTATCGACAAGAGAGACTCTGCGCTGTTAGTGAAGCTGGTTTATGTGACCGGCTGCAATAACAGGGCAGCAATGAAAGAGTATCACCTACTGATACCCGGTATCGTCAAACTTTTAAAGAAGATGATAATAATTCCTAAAGAAGGGAAAGTTTGGTGTGGCATTTGGAATAGGAAGGCGTCCTCTCACGGTGGAAGTTATAGACGAGGTTGCTGTTGCTGCAAGTTACCATGCCTCACATACAACAGGCAGTCCTGGTGCTCTCACAGTGTCACGAGAATTTTCCATCCTGTGGTCAAATGTATGGAACGTTTTATGGTTTCTGTTACTGGTGTGCGTACAAAATACAGATGGTGCAGTACGTGACACCTCATCACCTGTAGCAACGTTCAGAATCTGGTCGTCGGTTTGTGGCACAGATAGAAACTGATGACATGTGCCTGGGCAATAATTTAAGAACCCCCAAGGCATAATTTTACACTATAGGAAGCGAGGAAGCGCTGAATTCACAGAACTACCGTATATGGGATATTACGAAGAGCCATTGCGCTCAAATTATGCGACGATGTGATGTGGATTCACAACTAGTTAGCGGTTCAAGGCGCTTTAGTCCGGAACCACGCGGCAGCTACGGTAGTTGGTTCGAATCCTGCCTCGGGCATGGATGTGTGTGACGTCCTTAGTTTAGTTAGGTTTAACTAGTTCTAAGTCTAGGGAACTGATGACCTCAGATGTTAAGACCCATAGTGCTCAGAGCCATTCTCCTCTGAAGAGAATACACCCAGACTGCGAGTCAAGTGTACTGTGACGTTTCCACGTTGTCGAAATCACCTTGTATGGCATATGATTCCTCCTTTGAAAGAGCGCAGCTAAGTGGACACCACTGCTTCCATGCAAGATGGTTAATAATAAAATCAATATTATGCCTTTCACACATGTTAGACCTTTTTTGACCACGTCCCGTTCCTAATCCGTTACCTACGCAGACATTTCTACACGACTTTCTTGCCTCCACATTGTGGGATTTGCACCTGGTATCCAAAACTAGAACTAATTTTTTTGAGCGTAAATCGATTTTGCTTTAATGCATTAGCTTATCTTCTATGTTTCGCTGTCGTACGATAATTAAAGTACACGGTTGATTTCTGGGAATAGTTGCACGTAAATTATAACTACCCGTAATCGACCAGAGAAAAACGCTGCGATCCGCCTTGCCGCCGTTGCGACAACTGTCATGGCCCAACAGATGCAAGCAAATCCCCCACTCAGGAGTGGTTTTCGTGTTTAGTACGAGTATTACGATTGTCTTACCAAGTGCCAAAAACGTTGGTCTTTCGTCTTGATGTATGCTGTAAACCACACCATTATGGAGCCACCACCAGCTTGCAGCCGGCCGAAGTGGCCATGCGGTTCTAGGCGCTGCAGTCAGGAACCGCGAGACCGCTACGGTCGCAGGTTCGAATCCTGCCTCGGGCATGGCTGTGTGTGATGTCCTTAGTTTAGTTAGGTTTAACTAGTTCTAGGGGACTAATGACCTCAGGAGTTGAGTCGCATAGTGCTCAGAGCCATTTGAACCATTTTGAACCAGCTTGCACAGTGTCTTGATGATAACATGGGTCTGGTGCACCGCCCAGAACAATTTCATCAGCTCTTACCATCTGAAATCGGGACTCATCTAACCTGATCACGGTTTGCAAATCGCCTAGATTCCAACCGCTATAGTCACTATCCCAGGAGAGGCGCTGCGGACGACGTTCTGCTGTCAACAAAGGCACTCGCATCCGTTGTCTACTGCACTAGCCCATTAACACCAAATTTCGAACTCTGTCCTGACGGATATTTTCGTCATACATCCAACATCGATTTCTGCGGTTATTTTGTGCAATGTTGCTTGTCTGGTAGCCCTGACAACTCTACGCAAACTCCGCTGCTCTCGGTCGTTAAGTGATGGCTGTCGGCCACTGCGCAGTCCGTGGTGCGAGATAATGTCTGGTATTCTCAGCACACTGCAGATACTGTGGACCTAGGAATATTGAATTCCTTAACGATTTACAAAATGGAATGTCCCTTGTGTTTGGCACCAATCACCACTCCGCGCTCGAAGTCTGTTAATTCCCGTCGTGCGGACATAATGACGTCGCAAACCGCTTGAGTACAAACTACAGCCTCGCCCGTGCACTACCCGTTTATACCTTGAATACGCGATACTACCGCTATCTGGATATGTGCGTGTCGCTATTCCACGACTTTTGTCAGACCAGTGTATATCTATGTAAGAATATTGCATCAAACTTGTTGTGTCCTGTCCACTCGTCTAACACAGCGTGCCTAAGAAACCTCCTTTCTCGGATCGCTAGACAACAATCCAGGGAAATCGTATTAATGAGATTTTACCACAGTAAGATAACTGACAATACTTAACTTTGAGAAGTATACAACGAGGTATCGCACGCAAAAGGTGACATGAAACATAAGCAATATCTTCAGTATACACAATTCCAATACAAATCCAGTAAAACAGTCCTGAGTCAGTGCTGTAGAGCTCCTATATCGGCTACACTTCAACTGGCCCACTGCCGGGCGGCGCGGCGCTTCTGTCCTCTTCGTGTAGACGGCGTTACTGTCTCGTTGTCGTCCTAGAGACGGGTTGTTAGCGTACTATTGGCTGACGTCCTCTCCCAGCCCTCTCTCCTATGACGTTCTTGCCCGTGCTGCCGGTCCTTGATTTCACGCCGGAACAAATCTCTATACGTACAATGCGATTTCATGATGTAAAATTACGATGACTTACTCGTCGAGAAAAAATACTTTTATATCAATGTTCTATTATCCCCAGTGCTTTGAATATACTGTACAATCTTTCATGCATAATCTAAAACCGCATCACTGTTTTCACTTCAAAACGGCTAGTGGTTAATTTTACGATTGATGATCTCTGACAAAGACATCAAGAGGTACTGAATGAAGTACCAGTGTCTGTCAACCAAGCTTAGCCCGGCTCGATACCGGGTGCGGTTACGGCTGTTGCTGCTATAGGAGGTGCTGGCCTTGTACGCTAAATTTTTGCAAACCTCTAACAAATTTAACCACATATGCTTCCTACTATACTCACATGCATAATAAATAACTTTTTTACTAGCTATTTACCGCTGTTGCAATTTTAATGGTGAGCAGTGTACTTCACGTTAGCTTCAAATGCTGGCCCATATGAGATTAGGAATCCCATTGACTCGTTCTCAAAGTAGTGACATTGTCAGCATTTTGATTTTGCTGCTGTTGTGGCGTCCAGTTCGAAGACTGGTTTCCTGCAGTTTTCCACGCTACTCTATGCTGCGCGAGCAGCTTCATCTCTGAATAACTGCTGCAACTTACATCCATTTGAAGCTGCTTACTGTATGCATCCGATGGCCTCCCTCTTCGATTTTTAACTCTGTCACTTCTCTCCATTAACAGACTATTTCTTGCTGACTTTGGATGTCTCGTATCAGCGGATCAATTTTTTTAGTTAATTTGTATTACATATTTATTTTTTCTCGGATTTGATTCCGTAAGTACTCATTACCTACTCGATTTACCCACCTAATCTGCAGCATAATTCCGGGGCACAGTATTTCAAGAGCTGCAGTTCTTTCCTTGTTTCAACAGATTATCATCCACGTTTTGTTCTTACATATAGTAATTATGCGCTCTCGGTAAGAGACAAAAGACTGCGACAGTGGGACCGTTGCCCGGCAGCAGTCCCAGAAAGGCCACCGTGGCACAAGACAGGTGCGGCCGAGAGCTCTGCAGACCCGCTCCACGGGACGCCGTAACCTTTCCAGTGGGTGAGTTTAGCGGGAACCGCAGCACAAAATTTCTCACTTTCTCTGAACCAGTTGTAACATCATACATCATTAAACATCTACACCTACATGATTACTGGCGTATCATATCTACCACACTCTCTCCCCTATTACGTGATAATACAAAACGAGCTGCCCTTTTTTGCACCCTTTCGATGTCCTCCGTCAATCCCACCTGGTAAGGATCCCACACCGCACAGCAATATTATAACAGAGGACGAACGAGTGTAGTGTAAGCTGTCTCTTTACTGGACTTATTGTATCTTCTAACTGCCCTGCCAATAAAACGCAACCTTTGGTTCGCCTTCCCCACAATATTATCTATGTGGTCTTTCCAACTGAAGTTGTTCGTATGTTTTACACCCAGGTACTTAGTTGAATTGACAGCCTTGAGAATTGTACTATTTATCGAGGAATCGAATTCCAACGGATTTATTTTGGAACTCATGTGGATCATCTCACACTTTTCGTTATTTAGCGTCAACTGCCACCTGACACACCATACAGCAATCTTTTCTAAATCGTTTTGCAACTGATAATGGTCTTCGGATGACCTTACTAGACGGTAAATTACAGCATCATCTGCTAACAACTTAAGAGAACTGTTCAGATTGTCACCCAGGTCATTTATATAGATCAGGAACAGCAGAGGTCCCAAGACGCTTCCCTGGGGAACACCTGATATCATTTCAGTTTTACTCTATGATTTGCCCTCTATTACTACGAACTGCGACTTTCCTGACAGGAAATCATGAATCCAGTCGCACAACTGAGACGATACCCCATAGACCCGCAGCTTGATTAGAAGTCGCTTTTGAGGAACGGTGTCAAAAGCTTTCCGGAAGTCTAGAAATACGGAATCAACTTGAGACTCCCTGTCGATAGCGGCCATTACTTCGTGCGAATAAAGAGTTAGCTGCGTTGCACAAGAACGATGTTTTCTGAAACCATACTGATTACGTATCAATAGATCGTTCCCTTCGAGGTGATTCATAATGTTTGAATACAGTATATGCTCCAAAACCCTGTTTCAAACCGGCGTCTATGATATAGGTCTGTAGTTCGATGTATTACTCCTACTACCCTTCTTAAACACTGGTGCGACCTGCGCAATTTTCCAATCTTCAGGTACAGATCTATCGGTGAGCGAGCGGTTGTATATTATTGCTAAGTAGGGAGCTATTGTATCAGCGTAATCTGAAAGGAACCCGTATCAAGCGATTTGAGTTATTTCAAAACCCCTAAGGTATCTACTTCTAAGAAACTCATGCTAGCAGCTGTTCGTATTTCAAATTCTGGAATATTCCACTAGTCTTCCCTGGTAAAGGAATTTCAGAACCTGCAGTTTTCTCGTTTGCAAGTTACTTTCAAACCTCGCTGTTTTATCTCTCTGTCCTATCACGAGCGCCGCATGTCCGAGCGACATGACAAGTATGTGGCTCGAAACATACAGGTTGTATTAGCTGAGGGGAGTTTAAGTCTGCCCGAATCAGAACATGAAGAACAAAAAATCCTATGTGCGAAGCATATCGACGATTGCCTGGAGTTCACTGATTTGCTAAATATTACCCGCTTGGCCAAAGCATCAATGCTACGACATCTTACTGTAGCTCATTTTGGAATGACACACAATTTTCTTGATAAGTTACGCCGTTGTCATGAGTGCATACGGTACGTGTTAGTCCATCTAGGACGTTTAAAGGGCTCTTCATTTCACCATGCAAGACATTAACCAGTGACTGAGATAGAGAGGAGGCAACTCATGTCAGTTTTTCCGTGAACTTGGGGTCCGCGGAAATTCTTGCAAGAGGCGTCCAGATTCAAATCTGTAATTTTTTGTCTAGCTGGTTGATATGTTTTGAAACATTTCACCTCAAGAAAAAAATATGACAAGAATTAGGCCTACACAAAACATACTGTATCTCAAAACATTGATAGTTATCTGCGTTGTAGTTTTTAGGTAGATTACTTTGATTCCTGGATGGTGCGCATATTTCATTCGCATATGCAAAGAGAACTTTTCTTATGAATATGAATGTCACTTTCTTTATTTAACGTTCTGAAATTACATCCTGTTTCTAAACTTGCCCACCTTCACACGGAGTCACCAGCAAGGGCGCCTCTGCGGCGCACCGAGCATTGACACGGAACCACTGCAAAGAGAAACGACTGTCCTGTCGCCACTTCCATCTGCTGCTGCTATCGTGACTCCGTGTTTCGTTTCCTTCGTGGAGTCCAATGAGTGGGATGCCTCTCTTTTACTTCTCTCACTCGATAAGAAAATCAAAAAGAGGTAATTTAAAAGTAGAACCTTTTGTCACTATTTCTTGCTGGAAAAGTAGTTAAAGGTTCACTGAACAGGCAGCCAATTACCCAGCTGTGTGGCGGCTACAAATGGTAAACGTATACTTGTCATCAACACAGCTGACTGTGGGTCGGTTTATTACAATAATAAAAATATTTTCTCCTTGTTCTTGCTAGCCACGTGTGATTCCCAATACAGACTAATTCTACATCTACATCTACATTTATACTCCGCAAACCACCCAACGGTGTGTGGGGGAGGGCACTTTACCTGCCACTGTCATTATTTCCCTTTTCTGTTCCAGTCGCGTATGGTTCGCGGGAAGAACGACTATCTGAAAGCCTCCGTGCGCGCTTGAATCTCTCTAATTTTACATTCGTGATCTCCTCGGGAGGTACAAGTAGGGGGAAGCAATATATTCGCTACTTCATCCAGAAACGCACTCTCTCGAAACCTGGCGAGCAAGTTACACCGCGATGCAGAGCGCCTCTCTTGCAGAGTCTGCCACTTGAGTGTACTAAACATCTCCGTAACGCTGTCACGGTTACAAAATAACCCTGTGACGAAGCACGCCGCTCTTCTTTGGATCTTCTCTATCTCTTCCGTCAACCCGATCTAGTACGGATCCCACACTGATGAGCAATACTGAAGTATAGGTGGAACGAGTGTTTTGTAAGCCACCTCCTTTGTTGATGGACTACATTTTCTAAGGACTCTCCCAATGAATCTCAACCTGGTAGCCGCCTTACCAACAATTAATTTTATATGATCATTCCACTTCAAATCGTTCCGCACGCATACTCCCAGATATTTTACAGAAGTAACTGCTACCAGTGTTTAGTCCGCTATCATATGATCATACAATAAAGGATCCTTCTATCTATGTATTCGCAATACATTACATTTGTCTATGATAAGGTTCAGTTGCCACTCCGTGAACCAAGTGCCTATCCGCTGCAGATCTTCCTGCATTTCGCTACAGTTTTCTAATGCTGCAACTTCTCTGTATACTACAGCATCATCCGCGAAAAGCCCGCATGGGACACTATCTACTAGGTCATTTATATATATTGTGAAAAGCAATGATCCAATAACACTCCCCTGTGGCACGCCAAAGGTTACTTTAACGTCTGTAGACATCTCTCCATTGATAACAACATGCTGTGTTCTGTTTGCTAAAAACTCTTCAATCCAGCCACACAGCTGGTCTGATATTCCGTAGGCTCTCACTTTGTTTACCAGGCGACAGTGCGGAACTGTATCGAACGCCTTCCGGAAGTCAAGGAAAATAGCATCTACCTGGGAGTCTGTATCTAATATTTTCTGGGTCTCATGAACAAATAAAGCGAGCTGGGTCTCTCACGATCTCTGTTTCCGGAATCCATGTTGATTCCTACAGAGTAGATTCTGGGTTTCCAAAAACGACATGATACTCGAGTAAAAAACATGTTCTAAAATTCTACAACAGATCGACGTCAGAGAATAGGTCTATAGTTTTGCGCATCTGCTCGACGACCCTTCTTGAAGACTGCGACTACCTGTGCTCTTTTCCAATCATTTGGAACCTTCCGTTCCTCTAGAGGCTTGCGGTACACGGCTGTTAGGAGGGGGGCAAGTTCTTTCCCGTACTCTGTGTAGAATCGAATTGGTATCCCGTCAGGTTCGGTGGACTTTCCCCTGTTGAGTGATTCCAGTTGCTTTTCTATTCCTTGTACATTTATTTCGATGTCAGACATTTTTTCGTTTGTGCGAGGATTTAGAGAAGGAACTGCAGTGCGATCTTCCTCTGTGAAACAGCTTTGGAAAAAGGTGTTTAGTATTTCAGCTTTACGTGTGTTATCCTCTGTTTCAATACCATCATCGTCCCGGAGTGTCTGGATATGCTGTTTCAAGCCTCTTACTGATTTAACGTAAGACCAGAACTTCCTAGGATTTTCTGTCAAGTCGGTACATAGAATTTTACTTTCGACACTGGAGCATATGTATCTGTGTTCAAAATTGATTGCTTCATAAAAAGTCAACTGACAGTCAAACTAAATTGCCTCAAAGCAGACAGTTGAATGAAGGCTATGATTACTTTCCTCTTGTAGTCGTTGGTGATTTAAGTTTCTGGTATGTCATTTTGCTTGCTGCGTTAATAAGGAGACAATTTCTTTCCAAAGAGTTTCCAGATACAGTTTCTGCAGGACTAGACGTTATGTTGAATTAATTTTTAGCATTTTTGATGAAGAGTGCACGATTTTTGATCGACCTTCGAATGTATCTTTAGATTTTGCTGAAGTTACTATAAAAAACTTGCTGTGTGTTACACATTGTAATCTTCATTGTGTTAATACTGACAGTAAATCTCTCTATCCTAAACAGCACTATGACCAGTTCAGAGGCGGCATCTACTGTAAGTGTCTACTAAAATGTCTTTCGCCCAGACTAATGATAATCAAAGTAAATGCTCAACACAAATGTGGAAGATAATTATCACAACTTACCACGCCGATTTTGTTAACCTTACGAGCGCCGCACTAACATTTACTTTTGCGAACCAGTGTTCTCAGATTCGGCGGCTGTGGGCGGCGTCCATTGAACTGGAGTTCTTCCCAATTCACGGGTGACTTCACTGGTTCGGCCGCATCCCTTCGTCCGAACCAGTCACCTGGGCTATTCACTATACGTCTCCCTCTGTTGCTACAGGTGAGACTTCGACTTTAATGACTTGACTCGGAACGAAGACTCGACTTCTGTGACTTACTGGCGAAGGGACGACATCTTCTTCTTTCTTCGTAAGTCGTGGTAACTAGACGCTGCTATCAGGTTCGATGCTGTCCTATGACCTCCATAGCTGCCGCTTCTTCTTCATGCGTGCCGTCGGGAGTACATCAGCACGCCCAGCAACCGTCACGAGGCTTCCGGAACATGACAAGCGTACTCCATAAGTTGACTAGCACTTCCAGCAGACTTCGAGCAGACTTCGAGCAGACTCCCAGCAGACTTCAGAAGAAGCTGCAAACTTCGAGCGGGAGCTACCTCTTTCCGGGGTATCTATTTCGTGTTCCTGCTGACTTCGTGACGTTTGGAGCACAGTGACTGACCTCTGTGGTTCGATGTATCGTACACGTGACTTACGCTGGCTCCTGATCCGTCTGCCCTGCTTTCCAGAGGAGCGGGCAATGTCCCACGGACGACGCCCCCAGTAGACTGCTGACTGCTTGGTTCGCATACTCGATCGGACGATTACCTCTCCGCGGTCCTGCTCCACTTCCGTGTATCTGCTAGCGTGCTTGAGTCCCTGTAACTTCCTTCACCAAGTCTTTACTTAATTTTATAACTATTATTTACACATACGATCACTACACCTATTACATCTGATAACCGAGAGCGGGACTCAGTAAGAGAACCACTAAAGTTAGCAGCACCAACGAAACAATATGTTACTAGAATGAGATTTTCACTCTGCAGCGGGGTGTGCGCTGATATGAAACTTCCTGGCAGATTAAAACTGTGTGCCCGACCGAGACTCGAACTCGGGACCTTTGCCTTTCGCGGGCAAGTGCTCTACCAACTGAGCTACCGAAGCACGACTCACAGCCGGTACTCACAGCTTTACTTCTGCCAGTATCCGCCTCCTACCTTCCAAACTTTACAGAAGCTCTTCTGCGAACCTTGCAGAACTAGCACTCCTGAAAGAAAGGATAATGCGGAGACATGGCTTAGCCACAGCCTGGGGGATGTTTCCAGAATGAGATTTTCACTCTGCAGCGGGGTGTGCGCTGATATGAAACTTCCTGGCAGATTAAAACTGTGTGCCCGACCGAGACTCGAACTCGGGACCTTTGCCTTTCGCGGGCAAGTGCTCTACCAACTGAGCTACCGAAGCACGACTCACAGCCGGTACTCACAGCTTTACTTCTGCCAGTATCCGCCTCCTACCTTCCAAACTTTACAGAGCTTCTGTAAAGTTTGGAAGGTAGGAGGCGGATACTGGCAGAAGTAAAGCTGTGAGTACCGGCTGTGAGTCGTGCTTCGGTAGCTCAGTTGGTAGAGCACTTGCCCGCGAAAGGCAAAGGTCCCGAGTTCGAGTCTCGGTCGGGCACACAGTTTTAATCTGCCAGGAAGTTTCAATATGTTACTAATTTGCCGTAAGAAAGTTTTCGTTTCTTCAGTTCACTACCAATTGCTGTAAATGTAGATTCAGCTACAGTACTCTTCAGTTCAACCAAACATAAAACTCTTCCTTCACATCAGAAGACGAAGGAGGCGTTACATAACGAACTAGCAAAGGCCGTTCATTTGGTTAGAAACACTTTTACATTCTTCTGCCATTAAAAAAAAGTATGCATCATGGAAAATTGTTTCACGATGTTTTTCTAGTATCTCAGCAATGCAATGACTGTACACGTGTTTACCTATGTGAATCATTCACTTTACAATGTAACCCACTTTTCATGATTAATGTCGCCTTATAGTTATGTATTACGAATTGAAGGTTCCATGTTGTTGTGTGGGGGATTTCTTCCATACTAAGGAAGATCCGACCATAGACTCTTGTTTATTGACGTTGGAGCAAATAGAAGAGTGGCAGATTGATCAGTGTCCAAGAAAGGAACGTTGCTTCAGAAGTTAATTGACGAATTTTCTCGAACCAGGCTATTATTTCTTTCCTATTGTAACCGTTGGCGATTAAGATGTCGGTACATCATCTTTCTCACTGGGTGAATACGGACACAATTTCTTTTCAAAGAGTTTTCAAATACAGTCTCTGTAGATCTAAAAGATATACTGAATGTAATTTAGGCATTCCTGCTAAGGAGTGCACAATTTTTGATCGGCCTTCACACGTATCTGCACCATTTGCTGAAGATATCTTAAAAACGTGCTGTGTGTTACATAGTTTTGTTTGAGGTCGAAAAAGATACAGACGTGAAGACACGTTGAGTACATGTGCGTTACATAACACGTACAGAGACCAGTCATAAACTAGAAGAAATGAGTGGGACACTCAACAAACTTCCTCATCCTCGAAGGACATTTGCCTCCAACACCCGGCAGCGGTGTCCCGTGGGATCTGAACGTCCGGAGAAATTTTAAATATTGCACCCCCTCAAGCTGTTACACATACAAGTTTTAAAACTTCGAATTGAAGAAGACACATGTGGTGATCTAACACTTTCTGCATTTTCATTTTCTTTAATAATCTATGTAAGAACTGGCGCGTCTAATTCCTTTAATTTACATTTTTCAAGTCTAATCGTACTTGTATGATTTTCTGACTTCTCATGCTTTTCACGTTTTCCTCTGCTTCCAGTAGCTTTTCTAAATTCAGTGGAAGATACAGAATTGAACACTTCCTCTGTTTTTTTTTTTTTTGTGGAGTTACGGTATCATTTATTAAATGCATTCCACATCATTTACAAAAAGCTATATCATGATTACGGTCAAAATACGACCTATTACAGCTACATTTCCAGTTTTGCTGGTACTTAATCTCACATTCTACACTTCGTTTTGGATGACGACATAAGGATGGATCGGAAATTGTACATTTTTCGTTTGAATACTGACGGAAGTTAAATGACCATTCAATAAGCAATTCACCATAACAATCACTACCATTTCTTTTAATAGATTCACACTCATCTACTCCTTCTGCAATATGACGTCTTGTACTAGAAAAGAAGGAACTAAAATTTGCTGCTCCGGCATTGTGTTTTGGTACTAACACTTCTTTTTATATGACGGACTGACGAAGACTGCACGCAGATTGTAGAATCACATCACTATTCCGCGGTGAGCGGTTGACTACGGCCACCTCCACACGGAACAACTGACATGCGAGAAGCGCTCCTGAGTGGCGCTTCCTCTGTCAAAGCATTGGTTTAAATGGGCGCATTCAGGCGTCCAGCGGTAGTGCAACAGGGCCACCACTGACAGAGCGTCGCTTCCAGTAGAGGCCTTCACACGATACCACTGAGTGGCCAAGCAGAGGGTAATGCCACACATAAACAGTCGGCTGTTGATATAGTGGGACCGCTGTTCGCTGTAACATGGTGGCACAGCTGGGTACGTCATTTTGCTAGCTAGAGATGAATGTCAATACATAATACACTCCTGGAAATTGAAATAAGAACACCGTGAATTCATTGTCCCAGGAAGGGGAAACTTTATTGATACATTCCTGGGGTCAGATACATCACATGATCACACTGACAGAACCACAGGCACATAGACACAGGCAACAGAGCATGCACAATGTCGGCACTAGTACAGTGTATATCCACCTTTCGCAGCAATGCAGGCTGCTATTCTCCCATGGAGACGATCGTAGAGATGCTGGATGTAGTCTTGTGGAACGGCTTGCCATGCCATTTCCACCTGGCGCCTCAGTTGGACCAGCGTTCGTGCTGGACGTGCAGACTGCGTGAGACGACGCTTCATCCAGTCCCAAACATGCTCAATGGGGGACAGATCCGGAGATCTTGCTGGCCAGGGTAGTTGACTTACACCTTCTAGAGCACGTTGGGTGGCACGGGATACATGCGGACGTGCATTGTCCTGTTGGAACAGCAAGTTCCCTTGCCGGTCTAGGAATGGTAGAACGATGGGTTAGATGACGGTTTGGATGTACCGTGCACTATTCAGTGTCCCCTCGATGAGCACCAGAGGTGTACGGCCAGTGTAGGAGATCGCTCCCCACACCATGATGCCGGGTGTTGGCCCTGTGTGCCTCGGTCGTATGCAGTCCTGATTGTGGCGCTCACCTGCACGGCGCCAAACACGCATACGACCATCATTGGCACCAAGGCAGAAGCGACTCTCATCGCAGAAGACGACAAGTCTCCATTCGTCCCTCCATTCACGCCTGTCGCGACACCACTGGAGGCGGGCTGCACGATGTTGGGGCGTGAGCGGAAGACGGCCTAACGGTGTGCGGGACCGTAGCCCAGCTTCATGGAGACGGTTGCGAATGGTCCTCGCCGATACCCCAGGAGCAACAGTGTCCCTAATTTGCTGGGAAGTGGCAGTGCGGTCCCCTACGGCACTGCGTAGGATCCTACGGTCTTGGCGTGCATCCGTGCGTCGCTGCGGTCCCGTCCCAGGTCGACGGGCACGTGCACCTTCCGCCGACCACTGGCGACAACATCGATGTACTGTGGAGACCTCACGCCCCACGTATTGAGCAATTCGGCGGTACGTCCACCCGGCCTCCCGCATGCCCACTTTACGCCCTCGCTCAAAGTCCGTCAACTGCACATACGGTTCACGTCCACGCTGTCGCGGCATGCTCCCAGTGTTAAAGACTGCGATGGAGCTCCGTATGCCACGGCAAACTGGCTGACACTGACGGCGGCGGTGCACAAATGCTGCGCAGCTAGCGCCATTCGACGGCCAACACCGCGGTTCCTGGTGTGTCCGCTGTGCCGTGCGTGTGATCATTGCTTGTACAGCCCTCTCGCAGTGTCCGGAGCAAGAATGGTGGGTCTGACACACCGGTGTCAATGTGTTCTTTTTTCCATTTCCAGGAGTGTATTTCATCTGTCATTGTTATACCGTGGTTGGGACCTATGGGGCTAGTGCCACGAGCGCAGCATTTTTAGGGGTGTACGAAATTGTAAGATACTTGTTTTAGCACAAAACAATATACAATATTTTAGGGTTTACATATAAATATATTTGATGTCTTACGTTAACGTTTTTTCCAATTATTATTATTATTCACATGACCGAAACGATTCTGTGTTACTTAACAGTCTTCCTTTCACTCTGATTAACTGTAGAGTTTGATATTATTTTTCTCTCATTTAGCGTTATGTACCTTGGTAACAGTAATTGATAATCGGTCATTACTGTGATTTGAATCAACAATGGTCTTACAAGGTTCGCATTATTTGGAAACATTCCATGGATCTGCAATTGGAGGCTGCATTCTGAGTGTAGAAGTCGTTTCCAACCACGGTGGGAGGCGGCGGCCGGGCCCCGACACTGTAGGTGTTTTCGGGCTGCGTTCATGTTGTGAAACCCGGAGGGGGAGGAGGCACAGACCTTGTAACGTCAGCGCCACTCAGCAAGTTTTCCTGCAGTTGCAGCGGGCAGAGATGCTACTGGCTCCAGTGTATTAGAGACATGTTGGTAGGAGTTTGCGTCTTAAGTAGAAATTTTGCCATTGCTGTCGACTCAGCCTGCTCTTTGAGCACTGGACATGTTTTTGGTTGTGGCGCGAACACAGAAGTACTGCGGCTACAGGACATTTGAGCTGCGAAGGCCGTGCCGAGAAGTTTAATTCAGGCAGTTACAGCCGTATTGAGGGCTTCCACGTGTTCGAATCGCCTCGTGGTTCCTTGCTGTGTGGCTGCCGAGCCTGCCGGTGCGGGTTCATCTCCCGGCGCTCACCACGCAGTGACTCGACGCAGCTGCGCTTCTGTTGTCTGCCTGCTCGAGATTACAGTTTTTGGTGACATAACTTGGCGTTTTTGCGCTTAGGAGCTCTGGAGTACTAACTTGTTGCAGGTTTCCTGTAGGATTCCGTTTCATCACATTGGTCTTTTTACTGCAACGTCTCGTTTGTGTCAGATGGTGTTTAAGCTTGTGTCATAGCTAATGGCTCTGAGCACTATGGGACTTAACATCTGAGGTCATCAGTCCCCTACAACTTAGAACTTCTTAATCCTAACTAACCTAATGACATCACACACAACCATGCCCGAGGCAGGATTCGAACCTGCGACCGTTGCGGTCGCGCGGTTCCAGACTGAAGCGCCTAGAACCGCTCTTCCATACCGGCCGACTGTGTCATAGCAGTTAGATTTATTTTTCGCTTTATTCATTTGTAATTATTGGTGGGTAAGATTAGGCGTTTCTTGTCCTTTTCCCCTGTCTTTCCAACTTAATATACATTTTTGTCAGTCTAGTTTATTACTTATTTTTAATCAGTATTTTATCTCATTTTTACCATTTATGGAAAAGAAATGTAAATTCGTTACACACTAGGTTGGTGTGTTAATTCTAAAATATTCCGTATTAAGTTATTTTACATCTTCTTTTTCGTTATGCCTTGCAACCATGGTAATTAGCGACTCTGCACTGCACTTTCCACCAGAGGAGCTGTTGGCAAGATCAGACCTTGCTTTGTAGAAAAAGTCGTGAGCCAGCTAACTATTTAGTTTTGTCGCAGATCTTTGTTTAATTTTGCTGCTGCTTTAACCTAATATTTGACAAAACGACCGACTTCTTTAATTTTTCACGACCCTATACAAGGATGAAGAACCATCGGTTCGTTTGTGATGCAGTCACAAAGCTTTGTGTCCTAAGCTACTATGTTATGCACACTTATTTGCACTGTGAACTGGTACTGTCTGTTCCACAGTTAAACAGTTTACAGTGTCCACAAGGAGATTTTCACTCTGCAGCGGTGTGTGCGCTGATATGAAACTTCCTGGCAGATTAAAACTGTGTGCCTGACCGAGACTCGAACTCGGGATCTTTGCCTTTCGCGAGCAAGTGCTCCACCAACTAAGCCACCAAAGCACTATTCACGCCCCGTCCTCACAGCTTTACTTCTGTCAGTACCTCGTCTCCTTTCTTTCAGGAGTGCTAGTTCTGCAAGGTTCGCAGGAGAGCTTCTGTTAAGTTTGGAAGCTAGGAGACGAGGTACTGGCAGAAGCAAAGCTGTGAGGAGGGGTCGTGAGTCGTGCTTGGGTAGCTCAGTTGGTAGAACACTTGCCCGCTAAAGGCAAAGGTCACACATTTTTAATATGCCAGGAAGTTTCACTTTACAGTGTATTCATTTTTGGTGCAAGAGTCAGTGTCCGTAACGTGAGAACTGTCATGAATCATTTTCCAGCCTTTCTTATTATAGACAGATTCTGATTTCGATTAAATGAGACTTTGTTGTAACAAAAGTTATAATAATCAGTGTGTATCGCTGACGCAAATGTACTGACACTAAGATTTATTTCAGCTTATTTTACCAGTACGTGGTTTTTGGTTTCTGCTCCACCCTGTGATTGCCACAACTACGTTGACTACAGCGCTGCGTGTATTTTGGAGGGTTGTACTGATATTATTTTGTGTGCGTGTGCATTGATGGTAGACTTCAGTGGTTATGATTTTCTCACGTTCTTGCTATGTATAGTTTCTTTATGTTAAATATGAGCAGAGCAAAAGATAAGCGTGATAGGCGCGTCCAGAATCGCACGGAAAAGATGGAATCACAGACGAAATGCAGACTTGATACATTGCAGGTCGAGATTAATCTCTGTCCAAGTGACACAGCAGTTGTCGAAATAGCCCCAGTGAAACAGTTCCACGCAGAAATGCGCAGGTCGGTTCTGTAGACAATAGTTATCACGCTGATGTCATTTTTCATAGGCAAGTTATCGCGGTTGAACCTACAAAATATTTTCATGTGGTGTAGGAGATGAATCAGTCTCACCCCCTCCTGCTCGTAGCGACCGTAATTAACAACGGTCGCCACCTAAACGCAACACGGAACCTTAGTCCCAAAAAGGTATGATTTTAAAAATGTGTAGCGCCTTAGATGAGGGTCGAGAAAAGAATGGGAAACGCATTAGTAAAGGAGATTGATAGGAAATAAATAGAAAAATTTACAATGGCAATTCGAGAGATGATAAATAACGCGACTGACGATTTGAACGAAGTGAAGGGAGTAGAGGCAGAATGGAAAACTATCTCCATCGAAGCGAAGGAAGACGCTCGAAGGGCACTGTTATATGCTATACAGACATAAACATGTCAAAGTCGTTCAAAGAACAATGGCAAAGGCCAAAAGATACCGGATATGCTAAAAGAACAGATCCGACAGACTGTTAGGGAATCCGAACACAAAATAGCGAAGAAATCGCAAAGGATAGTAACTTTGGAACAGAACAGAACAGATTCAAAACAGATAGCTGATGTTCAGGAAGGCGTCAGTGTGCAACAAAAGCAGACGCGGGGCAGAGGCTTCAGTGAACAAGATGTAAGTTGCATCACCTGTATCGAGGTTCGGCGCTGTGCCTGCTGCTTAAGTGTTTGCCGGTAGGACCGCTGAGGGAGTAGTGGCCGAACTGCTGGCTCCCGACGTGCAGAGCACGTTAGCTGAAGCACTGAAGCAGAAGTGAGACACAGTTGTTGCACTTCTGTGTCGTCCGCCACCGGTATCTGAGTAGTCATCGCAACAGGATGTCAATCCTAAGGGCCCTGGTTCGATTCTCGGCTGGTCCGGAAACTTTCTCTGCTGAGGGACTGGGTGTTGTGTTGTCGTAATCATCATCATTTCATACCCATCGACACGTAAGTCGCCGAAGTGGCGTCAAATCGAAAGACTTGCACCCGGCTAATGGTCTACTCGACGGGAGGCCCTAATCACACGACATTTACATTACCTTTGCGTCGTACAGAAACTGCGATTGAACGGAAAGTTAGCTGCGCTTGCAGCACTAGTATTCGGTACAGCGGGGATCTGGAGAGAAGAGAAGAAATGAAGAATTTTGAGTGTAGAAATTTGATCACAAGCACTTCCTTTACGTTCATAACTTTCAGAATATAAGGATTCAGGCAGTTCTTCACATTTCAGAAGTTTCATCGCCCAATTTGACTACCCATTGCCTCCAGATTCGTCACTAGGGTATGAAATTGAATTTATTTGTTGGGCGCATCGAAGGTTCGGCAGCGGAAAAAGATGAAGCGCATATCATCTTCCTACCGTACCTACAAAGAATCCAGGGACATATTTTTGAGCACCTATTACAGATGCAGTACTGGACGAAACAGGAAGTCAGGATTTAGAATCATCTGATTTCAGAAGCCCTTTTAACTTTTTGAATTCGCATTGTAAAAAATAATCAGTTTCTAGAGAAACATGTAATGCAACGGAAACTATCCATTTCTGCTCCATGAAGCTCCCGCGTCATAAACCACAAGTCTGGCATTGTGGCAACGACACGGAAGCTTTTAAAAGCATACTGAGAAAATTAGATTTCGCCTACGAGGCACCACAGTACAAAATCGAGACGAGTTACAATCAAGTAACGCGTACACACCGCAAAACAACGGAAGATTTGAAAGACGTGAAAATATCGGACGTAACAACTGTGGCAGCGGTTATGGAAACTACTGGCGCCAGTTTAATTTGGCGCAGTATGGAAGCCGCAACAGTATCGGATATGACAATAAGAACAGCCATAACAACGAACGCTGGCCGTTAAACTGAAATTGTGGAGAACACGGACCGGATAGCGATCAAGTGGAAATAGTACAAGTTCGTGGAACAAACCACACAATAGAACAGAAGGGACGAAATCACAGCAACAGCGACGGAACACTGCCGGGTTCGCAGTTCAGAATTTGCCGCCCAACCTATCGGACGAAGCCGAATCAATTTATTGGACTATATATATTTTTACTACATATTCGTGTAGTACGTAAAGAAATATGAATGTTTTAGTTGGATCACTTTTTTCGCTTTGTGATGGATGGCGCTGTAATAGACACAAACCTATAACTACGCGGTATCACGTGACATTACACCAGTGTGGACGGTGTTTGCTTCGTGATACATTGCCCGTGTTTAAATGGACCGTTTACCAATTGCGGAAAAGGTCGATATCGTGTTCTTGTATGGCTATTGTGATCAAAATGCCCAACGGGCATGTTCTATGTATGCTGCTCGGTATCCTGGACGGCATCATCCAAGAGTCCGGACCGTTCGCCGGATAGTTACGTTATTTAAGGAAACAGGAAGTGTTCAGCTACATGTGGAACGTCAACCATGTTTGCAACAAATTAGGATGCCCAAGAAGGTGTTTTAGCTGCTGTCGCGGCTAATCCGCACATCAGTAGCAGACAAATCGCGCGAGAATCGGGAATCTCAAAAAGGTCGGTGTTGGGAATGCTACATCAACATCGATTTCACCCGTACCATATTTCTATGTACCAGGAATTTAATGCTGACGACTTTGAACGTCGTGTACAGTTCTGCCACTGGGCACAAGATAACTTACGGGACAATGACAGATTTTTTGCACGCGTTCTATTTAGCGACGAAGCGTGATTCACCAACAGCGGTAACATAAATCAGCATAATATGCACTATTGGGCAACGGAAAAATCCACGATGGCTGCGACAAGTGGAACATCAGCGACCTTGGCGTGTTAATGTATGGTGCGGCATTATGGGAGGAAGGATAACTGGCCCCCATTTTATAGTTGGTAATCTAAATGGCGCAATGTATGCTGATTTCCGACGTAATGTTCTGTCGATGTTACTACAAGATGTTTCACTGCTTGACAGAATGGCGATGTACTTCCAGCATGATGGATGTCTGGCACATAGCCCTCGTGCGGTGGAAGCGGTATTCAATAGCATATTCCAGGACAGGCGGATTGCTCGTCGAAGCACCATACCATGGCCCGCACGTTCACCGGATCTGACGTCCCCGGATTTCTTTCTGGGGAGAAAGCTGAAGGATATTTGCTATCGTGATCCACCGAGAGCGCCTCACAACATGCGTCAGCGCATAGTCAGTGCATCTGCGAACATTACAGAAAGTGAACTAATCCCTGTTGAGAGGAATGTCGTTACACTTATTGCCAAATGCACTGCGGTTGACGGACATCATATGGAGCATTTACTGCATTATGTGGTAATTACAGGTAATCACGCTGTAGCAGCACGCGTTCTCAAAAAAAAAAAAAAAAAAAAAAATTGCGCTGAGCACTATGGGACTTAACATCTGAGGTCATCATTCCCCTAGAACGTAGAACTACTTAAAGCTAACTAACCTAAGGACATCACACACAACCATGCCCGAGGCAGGATTCGAACCTGCGACCGTAGCTGTCGCGCGGTTCGAGACTGAAGCGCCTAGAACCGCTCGGCCACACAATGCATTCTCAGAAATGATAATTTCACAAAGGTACATGTACCACATTGTAACAACCGAAATAAAATGTTCAAACGTACCTACGTTCTGTATTTTAATTTTAAAAACCTATCTGTTACTAATTGTTCGTCTAAAATCGTGAGCCATATGTTTGTGACCATTACAGCGCCATCTACCACAAAGCGAAAAAACTGGTCCAACTAAAACATTCAAATTTCTTTACGTACTACACGAATGTGTAATAAAAATGGGAATTCCTAATTAAAAAACGCAGTTGATATTCGTTTGACCTTGACAGCTGCTGGAGTGGCCGTGCGGTTCTGGGAGCTATAGTCTGGAACCGAGCGACCACTACGGTCGCAGGTTCGAATTCTGCATCGGGCATGGTGGTGTCCTTACGTTAGTTAGGTTTATGTAGTTCTAAGTTCTAGGGGACTGATGACCTCAGGTGTTGAGTCCCATAGTGCTCAGAGCCATTTGAACCATTTTTGAACCTATGGCAGCGCCATCTTGAGGGCCAACCATAGCGCCATCTGGTTTCCCCCTTCAAGCTAGACTAGTTTCGTTCTTTGTGGTTCTTTTGTTGGGAGCTTATTTCTTGAGATATTTGGCTCGGTCACGATCAATTGACCACCCTGTATATAAAAGACGTTTGATAATATTTAGCTACAGATACTTGATAGTTACATATAAATTTTCATTGTGCTATGAGTGTGATATGTTTTGCATTGCCTAACTGACATACTAATTTTTCAGCTAAAATACTCTTTATTGTATGAATTATCCCTCATGAAATATTTCTGTTATGAGGATTTTACCTGTCGTAACTTTGACAAACCGTTTTCATTATGTGTGCAAAGATTTTGTCTGTTTCATTTTTGCTTGGTCTGTTTTTGAGGGGATATCCTGCTTATTTTTATTTCTCAGTTTGGTGAGTATACTTATAACTATTGTGTTCGTATCTTTCCGTCGAAATAGCGAAAGTGTTTCCGTTCTTCGTATTTCGAGAGTTTGGTCACGCCATGGCACATTTGTGCTCCCTACTGTATTTTCCCGATGATCTGTATTTACCGCCCACGGCTTTGAGGGTTGGACAACGATTGATGGTGTATGGACCCATCGCCAAGGCGATAGAGTATCCTCTGATTCGTGAACTTCACTGCACCCATACACCATCGCGTACAGTGCAAGTCATTTGCGAATGACGAATTTGTTGTTGTTTCTCCTGAAAGATGTAAACGACATTGAACGATCATGAGCTGCTCACCCCAGTTGCTGTACACAGAAAGCAGGGATGCATAAAAGATTACCAATATAGTTCTTTGCAGGTATTGATTATTATACGTTGAGGAAAACTTGTCACTTGTCGGAATGAAATTTTCTCAAGTTGCAGAGATTGAGGAGTAAGATAACACTAGCACCATAATATCCAACGAGCTCAGTGCCCACTACTTCCCTCACGCTGACTGTATGGCCTGCAGAGATGTTTATGTTTTTCAAAAATTGCAACACTTTCTAAGCTTCCCACGGTAATTAAGGTCAAGTAAGCATTCTATGGCTGAACTACAAACTTTTTGTTAATTATGTCTTTTGCGTTCTTGTGAAGATATTTCCATAGTAACTTTCATCCCCCAACAAATATTCCTTTATGTCTAAACTAGGAGTGAAATACCAATTTTTATAAATTGAGCTTTAAAAGTTCTTTTTAATCTAACGAACCACTTTCTTAAATATTTTCATCCCCTATTGCACTTCCTTAGGGGTTGAATTCCCAGAAACACTGAAAGGCGATTTTTTTTTTCTAACTGATATGTCAACTACCACCTTGCATAGATGGAGTCGTAAAAGTCCTTTAGTTGTGCTTTAGAAATTATTTATTTTCTAAATATCTTTCACTCACTATTCACCCCTTACTTGTTGAATTTCCAAAAATGTTGAAACTCGTACTTTTTCTTTTCTGACTGAGAAACCAAATACCAGTTACTATAGTTGAAGCTTCAGAATTCCTATAACAGATACATACTTTCAAAAAGCCTTTTATCCCCTATTTCAGCCACTTTGGAAAGAAATTTCAGACAATCTTTTCTTAAACGATGCCTAGATTTTAAGATCCACACCATCTCGAAACTTGAAATTTCTGTCCTTCGTGGTTTGGGGCTGGGCGATGATAACTCAGTGAATCAGTCACACATTATTTCACCCCCCTTAGGGGTTGACTTCCCGAAAACAGTGAAACACATATTACTTCATCTCTTACCATGAAGCCAAACACCAAAGATTTAGCTTTGAAAAGGCTTTTGAAATTAAATACTTTCATAAAATATTTCATCTCCCATTTCACCTCACTAGTGGTTAAATTTCCAAAAACAGTGTCATCCGTATGTTTGATTTCTAACATAAACGCCAAACACACGTTTTCGTACACGTAGCTTCAAAGATGCTTGCACAGTGAAATGTTTCCATAAGAACTCTCATCCCCACTTCAACCACATAGGACTTGGATTTTCAGAAACAGTGAAACTGGCATTAATTTATTTCTTATTGAGAATCCAAGTTTATTTTTCATATATTTAGCATCAAAATGCTTTCACAATAAAGTATTTTCGTAAAAAATCTCAACACCTACTGGACTCCATTAGGGGCTCAATTTCCAAAAACAGTGAAACAAATTTCTTTATTTGTAACTGACAAGTCAAATACAAATGTTCATAGATGTAGCTTTAAAAATACTTCACTAAATCTTTAATAAAGACATAATTTCAAAAAACGTTTTCCGCCACTTTTTCACCCCCATATTTTAAATTTCCAAAAATGCTGAAACACGTATTTATTTCTGACTGAGAAAATAAATTTCAAATTTCGTAGATCTAGCATCAAAATTGCCTTAGTGGCGACTTAAAAAAAAAACAATTAATCTCCTATTCCCCCATCTTAAGGATAGAATTTCAAAAATCTCTTCTTAAACGTTGCCTTCAGTATTAGGTCCACACCTTGGCCAAATTTCTTATTCCTATCCTTTTATATCTTGATGTAATGTCACTTTTGTGAAGCCTTCAGTGAATTGGGATGAGAAAGTGTGTGCAGATACAGAGATTGTGTGAGTGTCTCATGGAGGCGGCTGGCCATATCCCTCGTAAGCAGCTTGGCAGCTCTACTGCGGCTCTGACTGTGCCCAACACAGCCAGCAGTGAGTGGCAGACAGCAGGGAGCAAGAGCAGCCGGAAGTGACGTGACGTATGTCGGTCCAGCTGAATGGCAGAGTCACCTCGCCAGCTGTCAGAGGAACCTCCTCACCCCAACAACAAGGGTACCCACACCTGACCGCATGGCGCTTACCTGTGTGAGCACTAACTCAGAAAGTGTGCAGATGAGTGAACGTGAAGTGAGATTCCTTCTCCAGGGACCAGACGGTGGAGGGAAAGATGTGGTGCCTGTTGGTGACTCCCCCTCCATGCTGACACAAGTACAGCGATGTCAGAGGAGCAGTACTACAGGTAGCAGAGAGTAAGCTCTGTCTTATCATGTTTCTCTTTTGTAATCAATATTCGAGTTGTCATACGTTCAATGTGACACTACAGAAGATATCTTTCTTCTTAGTATCTCCAAGCTTTAAGATTCAGTAGAATAGGCTCCCTTAGATGGCAGTTCTGTAAGAATTATTTGTGCAGACTTCCCGTTAGACCAACTGAGCGCTGCACATAACTATAGTTTCAGCAAGGGCTGTGTTTCAACAGTCCTGTAATTTCCCTTATGTCGATCATGACAATAATTCGACTAAAATTCCAGAACCCGTGAGCTCTGAAGAAAGAAGTCGAAACCAAATTAATATTTCCTGTTCCTCTACTGGACAGCAGCTTACTATTCCAGTCTCAATATTGATTCAACTCTAAACAGGATGGAACACTACTTCTTCCAACTTCTACTATTTAACGCAGAAAAAAACCATGCCCAACAATTTGAGTTCTATCGTACCTTACTCTGCCATATCAACGATGAGACAATCTAGAGGAGATCGAGTTCCTGTTTTGTATACTCCCCACACAGTCTGTTACATAGACGAATCCAGCCCAGGAGACTCAGTCTGCTGCAGTGGAGAGCCAAATATTCAATGCAGGCCCCACTGGTCTGTCATCCAGCATGTGTGTACACGCAGTGTTGCAGTCATTTCTAGCACATGGTCCTCAAGCTACTTCAGGCTAGTTACCGGCACCAGACCTCATTAATCTGCACCACATTGCCGCTTTGTTTGATACTCCAGGTGTTGTATGTTGTGATTATGTCTTGTGTTTATGCAAGAGTGTATGATGTAAGGCGGAAAAGCAGAATACACATTGCACATGTGAATTGTTTATTACCAACTGTAGGCCATCATTGTCGAAGAACCAAGAATTTTTTAATGAATTTTTCTTGTGTAATGTACTTTTTCTGTTACTAAGGTTTTTTTATAGTTTTGTCTAAAGACGTTCGGTACATGTATCCTACGATTGTCTACATTATAATTAAGAATAGCGCGATTTTATAATGTTTGTTACGCCATATTGCGCACATCAAGCCATTTAATCGCTTACAGTCATTTTTGCTTGCAGTTAACGCCATTTTATTGCCATTTTTTGCTTAAATGATCATGTGTTCCAACCCAAACCTAACTTCACACAAATTAACCCCTATACACTAACATATACATGAAAATGTAGTTTGCACTCAAACAGCTGCTTGCACTGTTGTCACTATATATACGTATGTAGGGCAATATATACGCAGTATACTGCACACTTGCCTGCTGTCTATCATGTTTCAATGTTGTTATCACTTACATACACACAATTTTTGATTCTATATAGATTTTTTAAACATATCATGAGTGACACTGTTTTAATAATGTATTTTTTGAAACATTGATGCTACTTGTACACTTGTAGCACAGTTAACGTGACACTGCAGCTAAACCAAACTCACTTTTATGTTTATTTTCTTAGGAGACTGTTTGATTCCATTGTGACTGATTAAATGTTTCACTATCAACGCCTACAGTCTGTCTGTATAGTATTTGCAATGTCATCAACTTAGAGGACATAAACTTAGAGGACAGGAAGATCTAGGTGTCTTGCAAATCGTAAACAAACTATGTCACAAGGAAGTGAATGTGTTGCTCGCTGGCTATTAAACTTTCATGATTATTGTTTCTGGAAAGAACGTCATGTTCCCGTGGATCAAATAACCAAACTAGAAGAGCGACTGGCTGCCCTCTCGTCAGCATATATTCAGCGCTTTAAATGTGAGTGACAGTCGGTGTACTTCTTCCTGAGTACATTTGAGTGTTGAGCGTAGTCCAGTATCAAGTTTCTTTTTAGCTGGCAAGTAACCTTCTGATTCCTGTACTTTTATTCAGTCTTCCTTTGGATATTCTGCATTAAAATTATTTCTTATCCATGCCTTACTGTCTGACAAGTACATAAGACGCTCCCTAAGCATCAACTGACACCGAAGAGAAGGCTTGTGAAAGGGGCCTGTTTTATTTAACAGTCCTCTTTCCACTCAGGTTAATTTTATTAAGAATTTGATATTATTTTTGTATCATTTAGGGTTTTTTACCTTGTTATTGGTAATTGACCATCGATCGTTACAATGATTGGAATCAACAGTGGCACCACAAAGTTAACATTACTGGGGTACATTCGATGGATTTACTAATCGAGCCTTCATTCTGAGTGGGGAAGTGGCTCTCAGCCACAGTGGGAGGCGGCGTCCAGGCTCTCACACTGCAGGTGTTTGCGGGCTGCGATCCTGTTCCAAACCCCGGAGGTCGACTGTACACAATAGCCGAGGTGCAGACTCACCAGGGCTGGCGCCTAGCAGACGTCGCAGAGGGCGGCTGATTTCAAATGGGTGCTCTGGTCGTGAGACATTACCTGCGACTCACCTGCTAAGCAGCTGCGGTTGTAGCTGTGGGTATGACAGCTCTAGAAGCTGTTAATCTTGACTAGTCCACTACTTCGTGGAACCGATTAGAGACGTCTAGTTTCCACCTTTTTATTTTAGTTTTGTGTCGTGAGGCTAGGGGCTAGTTTTGGTGGAGTGTAATGTTCGACTGGACGGATGCCTTGCGACATCACCGTCATAGAGCACATTTTCCCACCGCTGGAGAGGATATACATTAATGGCATAGCATGGTAGCTGATACAGACACAGCCACCGAATATGAAAAATGTCCTATAATTAAGATAAATGAAGTAGACAAAGTATGAAACACACTGAAACATACATATACTAAAAATAATATTCAAAATGTGTGCGTTAAGTGGCTAGTGTGTTGAGGGATGTAGTGGAGTGCTTCACTTCAAAAAGATTTTTATTGCGAGAAAAAAATTTTCAGTGGTAAGTGAGAGCTACTAAATACAATAGTGTCAAGTTTAAATAACGATGGATGCCCAGGGTTTCAATTTGAGGTAAAAGAATTAAGTAAGACTGTTCAGACATATGGCTAGGGTACCTTTGTGAGTGGGACGCATCAGTGAAAGTTTCAGTAAGACATGAAAGATAGAAACCTTTCATGGACCAGTATCATATTGGAAATGTGGGAGTCATATGGGTCCACAAGCGGTAAGGTGGGAGGAGATAAGGTGGGAGGCGAGCGGAGGAGGGATAGTGAGGTTGGAGGGAAGAGGGGAAGAGGGGGTATCTGCCCCTCCTGAAATCTGAGGATAAATTAGTACTTTCTCACATTTTTAACAATCGTTGCCTGCTGTTCTATTAAATCAGAGATTTAAAACTTCTGAGCGCGACTGGAATTATGTGATTTTTAAAGCATATTTCCGTTTGAATGCTTTGGAGAGTATAAATTTTGCATTGTTCGCTGATTAGTTTTGTTGCCGTCCCACAGGATTTTCTAAATCGTTGTGACTTTTTTTCCTGTCATTTTCATTTTCATTTTCTGTGAAAACCAAAAATTAACCGCACATGAACAAAAACTGTTTTGTGGATGATTCATTGGAAACCCCAAGTTTAATTAAAATACGGTTGCTATTTTAGACCGTTGAATGAAAATAAGGGTATTGACATTGATGACGTAAAAAGTATATCAGCCACATTAGCTTATACTAATGAAATATGCGTGGTATCTCGGTATAAAAATGAAGCACCGGAAAACAATGAGTCGATAATTACCGGTCGTTTGAGATAGATGTTTCCCGTAGGTCCATTCAAATTTACCTTTTCGGCCATTATACACTACTGGCCATTAAAATTGCTACACCACGAAGATGACTTGCTACAGACGCGAAATTTAACCAACAGGAAGAAGATGCTGTGATTTGCAAATGATTAGCTTTTCACAGCATTCGCTCAAGGTTGGCGCCGGTGGTGACACTTACAACGTGCTGACATGAGGAAAGTTACCAACCGATTTCTCATACACATACAACAGTTCACCGGCGTTGCCTGGTGAACCGTTATTGTGATGCTTCGTGTAAGGAGGAAATGCGTACCATCACGCTTCTGACTTTGATAAAGGTCGGATTGTAGCCTATCGCGATTGTGGTTTGTCGTATCGCGACATTGCTGCTCGCGTTGGTCGAGATCCAATGACTGCTAGCAGAATATGGAATCGGTGGGTTCAGGAGGGTAATACGGAACGCCGTGCTGGATCCCAATGGCCTCGTATCACTAGCAGTCGAGATGACAGGCATCCTATCCGCATGGCTGTAACGGATCGCGCAGCCACGTCTCGATTGCTGAGTCAACAGATGGGAACGTTCGCAAGTTAACAACCATGTGTACCAACAGTTCGACGACGTTTGCAGCTGCGTGGACTATCAGCTTGGAGACTATGGCTGCGGTTACCCTTGACGCTGCATCGCAGACAGGAGCGGCTGCGATGGTGTACTCAACGACGAACCTGTGTGCACGAATGGCAAAAAGTAATTTTTTTCGGATGAATCCAGTTTCTGTTTACAGCACCATGATCGCCTCATCCGTGTTTGGCGACATCGCGGTGAACGCACATTGGAAGCGTGTATTCGTCATTGCCACACTGGCGTATCACCTGGCATGATGGTATGCAGTATCATTGTTTACACGTCTCGGTCACCTCTTGTTAGCATTGACGGCACTTTCTACAGTGGACGTTACATTTCAGATTTGTTACGAACCGTGGCTCTACCCTTCATTCGATCCCTGCGAAACCCTACATTTCAGCAGGATAATGCACGACCGCATGTTGCAGGTCCTGTACGGGCCAATCTGAATACAGAAAATGTTCGACTGCTGCCCTGGCCAGCACATTTCTCAGATCTCTCACCAATTGAAAACGTCTGGTCAATGGTGGCCGAGCAAGTGGCTCGTCACAATACGCCATTCACTACTCTTGATGAAATGTGGTATCGTGTTGAAGCTGCATGGGCGGCTGCACCTTTACACGCCAACAAAGCGCTGTTAGACTCAATTCCCGGGCGTATAAAGGCCGTTATTACGGTGAGAGGTGGTTGTTCTGGGTACTGATTTCTCAGGATTTATGCACCCAAATTGGGTGAAAATGTAATCACATGTCAATTCTAGTATAATATATTTGTCCTATGAATACCCGTTTATTATCTGCATTTCTCCTTGGTGTAGCAATTTTAATGCCCAGTTGTGTACATTCTCAAACTCACCGAATCGGATACTTCGAAAATTAAAATTATAGAACTTGGTCCCCTCATGGATGTCCATACTGGGAGGTAAGTTAGTAGTCATATGCTCACACACGGTAGTGTAATACAAAATATTCTAGAAGGTATGGTTTAAGAGAAAAGCTGTACTGAGATGTGAGGATATCGTTGTGAAAAAATCATTAAGAAGACCGTTTTGCTTGTTGAAATTACATGAAGTCAGCTACACATTTTGTGACTGAGGAGAAACGTCCTGCATCACCTAAGATGTCATAATGCAACATAGAAATGAAATCAACCAGATGACGCAAAGTAATAAATGTAGGAGTTCACATCACACGTTGTTTCAAAATAACATAACTGTGCGACAATCCAAACTGCAAATCTTATGATACGATATATCTTTCTAAAGCTCAGTTTACAAAAAAAACATTGCTGGAAATTATTCCAGAATATTATTATTTTAGGTGGCCCCAGTATTCAAATTTGTTAAGAGCCAAATAAATATGATTCTTGATGTCTCGATAAAATCACCTTTCTACGGGTAGAGCTGTTGCTGCGACAAATTATCTACTTAATCCACTATAAATGTGAATATAACGCAGATTTTTTTTAAACAGCCCGTGTCCTACATCATACTTGATAAAACTGCAGAACTATTACAAAGTAAGCAGCACTAGGACCAAGAAATGACACAAAGAGAGACACATTGATGTCAAGAAAGGACGACGCCTTGAAACTCATCCTGTCCATCGGCAGATGGAGGATGTCCACAGCCTTCCACGATCTCAGGAACAACAGAACTCTGCTCATGAGTAGTGCCGCTCTGGCAGAACGCTCTGCGGCTGAAGAACACGCCCAGCAAATGGTCAGCAAGCGGCAACACAATGATGATCACCCACAGCGTCAACAGGAAGATCTGGACAAATTTCTCCTTCCAGACTAGGTCAGTGTGCAGCGTCTCCAATAGGGCGTAGGAGTAGTTGATGGTGAGGACTAAGTTACCAGCAGCGGTGAGCAGGAGCGTGGGTCCGAATTCTCCTCCGCAGAGGCGGGCGCAGCGGTGCAGCGCCAGCCGGGCGCGCTGCAGACGCCGCAGCCCTCCCTCCAGTGGCACTGGAGCTCCCGGAAGGTCTACACGCATCACCACATTCTGCAGCTGTGCCTCGCAGTCCAGCGGCGGGCGCACGCTTCTCAGCAGCAGAGCATTCACACTGCCCATCCTATCTCTGAACGACGGTCCATCTGCCACAACATGGAGAATCCTTGCAGTCCGACGAAAACGTGTTTCCCTGGTAATCCATCGAATATATTGAATGCTACGCAAATGGCTGGTACAGAAAGTAGAAGCACTAGAACATCCAACATTACGTCAGGAATTGATCTTGTTTTTTTGTATGTTCGTCTGCCGTATGCGTTTTCACAACGAGTAAGCAATATGTCCACAAGTTCTAGAAGCTCTAGCACCTCCTCCAACTTTCGGTTAGCTGTAAGGAGGCTTATGCTTAGCATCGAGGTTGGTTCTAACAATATAAATAATAAAGACGTCGGATATGAAATACAGATCAGCAATGGCTATGTCCATGGAATACCAGCAGCGCTGTGGATGTATATGTACCACACACCAGCTACAGCAACAACAGCGAACCACAACAGAGCGGCAGAAACACTGATGATCCTCTCGAAACGCTCGCATAAATTTTCTGCTGAATAACGCTCGCCATCACTTCTCACTGGAGCAAGACCACATATAGTGCACACACAAAAAAAATTGGTCTGACTGCCTTGCGAAAGCTATAATTACGCATTGCTAAATCAGTAAGGAATGTCTGTAAGTGACAAACTATGCAGGGTGTTACAAAAAGGGTACGGCCAAGCTTTCAGGAAACACTCCTCTCACACAAAGAAAAAAAATATGTTATGTGGACATGGGTCAGGAAACGCTTACTTTCCATGTTAGCGCTCATTTTATTACTTCTCTTCAAATCACATTAATCATGGAATGGAAACACACAGCAAGAGAACGTACCAGCGTGACTTCAAACACTTTGTTACAGGAAATGCTCAAAATGTCCTCCGTTAGCGAGGATACATGCATCCACCCTCCGTCGCATGGAATCCCTCATGCTCTGATGCAGCCCTGGAGAATGGCGTATTGTATCACAGTCGTCCATAATACGAGCAGGAAGAGTCTCTACATTTAGTACCAGGGTTGCGTAGACAAGAGCTTTCTAATGCCCCCATAAATGAAAGTCAAGAGGGTTGAGGTCAGAAGAGCGTGGAGGCCATGGAATTCGTCCGCCTCTACCAATCCATCGGTCACCGAACCTGTTGTTGAGAAGCGTACGAACACTTCGACTCAAAAGTGCAGGTGCTCCTTCGTGCATGAACCACATGTTGTGTCGTACTTGTAAAGGCACATGTTGTAGCAGCACAGGTAGAGCATCCCGTATGAAATCATGATAACGTGCTCCATTGAGCGTAGATGGAACGAAAATAAAATGAGCTGTAACATGGAAATTAAGCGTTTCCGGACACATGTCCACATAACATCTTTTCTTTATTTGTGTGTGAGGAATGTTTCCTGAAAGTTTGGCCGTATCTTTTTGTAACACCCTGTATAACATTCAGATTCACACTGAGAATTCTCATGTTACTGGATGTTTCGCGTTGCAGCTACGATGATGCATATACGCCCGAGTCCTTCCAGCTAATAACAGGCTATCGCACTGATGTCAGCCATTGGACTGAATTTTCGCACCGGCAATACCGTTAATGAAACATCGGTCGAAGTTCATTAATTCGTGATGCCACACCCACACATGGCATGAGTCATCAACAGGTTCTCGAAAGTCGAACACACGCAGTGAACAGCAAATTTGTGTTCCAATTAATTTAATTCTCACTTAGGAAAATTTCCCAGGACAGTATAATTTATGACTTTCTTGCAGTAAAGGAGTCCTCATTCCTGTGTTGTAACGTTCATATGTAAAAAGCTAAGCTTCCGTGACTACTCTACGAAAATTTATTTTCTTAATGAACTCTCTTTCCGAATAAAAGCACATTTTCTGCCAGAACGCTTGGCTGAGGTGCAGGAATAGATCGACACAGACTGTCAAGCTACACACGAGATGAGAAACATAACGCAGATCCCAGGCGGTTACAATTAAATTGCAGCTACTGAGGAAGGTCCAGTGAGGACAGTAATTATCGTATGGGCACGAAACTTGCTAGATGCTAAAGCCTTAATGTGGAATCGGTTGATGCTAAAAAAAATTAATTTCAGTTTCGGCGACCATGTGCGAATCTGTCACTGTACACCGTTTGTATGACGGTGCGACATCCATGCTGTCATTTGACACGCCATAACGCGAGTGAACGGTGTGGATATCAACAAGAGAAGCTGTGTGCTGTTAGTAAAACATTTTTATGTGAACGGCAGCAATTAAAGTGCTGCAGTGAAAGCGTATCGCCGACAGAAAGATTTGAGGAGAGTCCCGAGTTCATGAAATCTTTAAAGGTAATGATGAAATTCCAAAATAAGTGTAATCGTGGTGTGGAAAGGCGTCCTATTCCGCTGTAAGTTATTGCCGAGGTTACCGTTGTAGCAAGTTACCATGCCGCACGTACCCCACGTAGTGCGTTGCTCTTGCAGTGCCACGAGAATTGACCACCCTACAGTCAACAGCACGGCAAGTTTTAAGGTCTTTATTACACTGGTACCCATACAGTATCCAGACGGTGCAGTACTGAAACCTCCTGGTTTGTAGGAACATCTTGAAACTGCTCTTCGGTTCCTGGCACGGATAGAACTTGATGACATGTGGCCAGACAATAGTTAATGAAGTCACGAGGCACACTTTACACTACAGGGTGGACTGGATACACATAACTGCCGAATTTGGGGTACAGTTAATCCACATGTTGTGCACGAAGAGCCGTAGCACACGCACTGTGTGACTGTGTGGTGTGGATTCACAACCAGTGTGGCGGTCGGTGCATTCTTCTCTGAAGAGAACACACCCAGAGGGCCAGTCAGATGTACCGTGACGTTTGTACGTTATCGAAATCCCCTTGTACAGCATGCGATTCCTCCTATGGAAAAGCACAGCTGAGTTGTAACCACTGTTTTCATGCAAGATGGTTAATAATAGAATCAACATGTTAGACAGTTTTCACGTGTTAGACTTTCTCACATGTTAGACCTTTTTTTTTTTTTTGCGCGATCCGATCTTAATTCATTACCCATGGAAACATTTCCACACGTCTTCCTTGCGATCACAGCGCTGAATTTCCTCTGGTGGCCAAAACTGGAACTAATTTTTTTCAGCTTACATCGATTCTGCACGAACGCATTGATGTATCTACTAAGCTTTGCTGCCATACGATAATTAAAGCAAACATTTGACCTACGTGAGCAGCTGCATTTTAATTATAAGCACCCAGAGCCAACAGGAGAACAACGTTGCAATCCAGCTTCCAGCCGTTGCGACAACTGTCATGTTTTACCAGATGCAAGCAGACACCTAACTCAGGAATGGTTCTCGTGTTTATTATTATGACTATTTTACAAAGTGCTGTAAATGTTAGCCTTTCGTCCTGATGTCTGCTGTAGAGTGGTTCTCTAAAGACAGTCAGGATGAGACGAAGAACCCGGATAGGTGAGTATCAAGGATAGTTGCGTTTTAAGTTATTAACTGTCGAAATAAATCTCGTGAATAACAATACTCCTTTTATTTTCATTCCAAAGGATACATATATCGCACCAATGGGTGTCACCATATGTACGGAGGTACTGTTATGGTCAACGTTCTGGAGGAGACATTGGAGAGCAGGGGAGTGATGTGTTAGCGGATCAGAAGAAAGCAGGCAATAGAGAGAACCGTCTTCTCCATGTCCTCAGCTGCCTATGTCCGAGGTTGGACGTGATCCTTTTCTACGCTCCTGTTGGCCAAGGACCGCGACCGAGACTTTGCCGAGGCGTCCGGTCCACCCAAGAGCAATCTCTGCCGTTGGAATCCTGCCAAGCTGCGAGTAAAGAATTGGCAAAAGTGGTGAATCATGGAATGCTATCTGGACAGACGGTTCTTTGGAAAAGGACATTACAAGCTAATGGAAGGTAACTGTTATTACATTAATTTTGGGTTCAGGCTCACAGCTTTACAGATTCTTTCAGTATTTTTTGGGGAGAGGGGGAGATGCACAAACAATTACAGGGAAAGTTTGGTGATATGCCTCAGCTTACAAATTTGAACGGATCGACCAGGACGATTGTGGAATGGAGTGGCGAGTTGAGATGACATGGCGATGTGGCCACGTCCAGCATGGAAGTGGATCCATGGATGCTGGTGGTTTATGTGCATGCCGTAGAGGGAGTTCAGGGGTTGTTTTGACTGTAAAAATTGGTTCGTTTTCGAGAGGGGTTTGTCAATAATTTGTCAGTATACCAGGTGTTCGTAATTCAAACCAAAAGATGGGGGTCTACTTGGGTGAATCCTGTAACTATAACAATTTCATTGATAACCCTCCAATCCGTTGCAGCACCTTTCCAATTCGTGTTATAGTTACCGACGTAGGCTCAATGAAAAGAACAAGTGCAGTTACTGCTAAAATTCTACTTCTAAGTCTTGGAATAGTATGAACCATAGGCGCAGGAAACGGCTATTTATTTTCTTTAAAATTTAAGTAACTTTTTGAGTTAGCAGTTCCTACAGTTGGTCCCTTTCGTAGTACCTGTTGTAATTGAACCCGTTAAGGTAAAAGTAAGTTAAACAAACTCATCCCTATTCCACACAATGCACCTGGCTTCTTTTACACAGCGTCGCAGTCATGCGGGTTTGCAGTTCCATAGAGAGAGGTTCACATGCACACGCGCACAGATGAAAAGTCTTTAAATCTTTGGGATGTATACCTGCTGATTCAAATTCGTCACGAATATCTGTGATATTTACTCCTAAGAGCAACAAAGGTCTGCTTCAGCGATCTTGCAACCAGGTAGTAAGGTTACGGTTGGATCCGTATCCTATTTCTTTTGATTCACATTTATTTATTATTGTTCTGGTATCCGCGAATCAGGTATAACTTCTTCTGGCGATCTCCAAAGTCGTTTACAGTAATCTTTTTAATGCAAGAGTCATATGACTAATCCAAGAAAAAGTAGAAAGACAGGAATTAAAATGGTTGAAATAGTAGCGTTACAATCAACATATATCTGTGAAGGAGCCAGTCACTAAAATGCGCAATAGTGTGATCCGTACTGGTACCCCCAATTGCCATGAACGATGAGTTTGTCTTTTCATCACAGCAGATGGTCGCCAGAGAGGTTTGAGTGGCACCGACCAGTTTCAGATTTGATGAGAGTGTACCTTCAAGGGTAATTCCAGTAAATGCATCGGAAATAGTTGTAGCCTTACATTAAAATCATATTCGAGACGTGCTAACAGCTTAAGAGAGTGTGTGGCGATATAACAACGGGGTTATTAAACAAGAAACGCTACTGGTCAGTGTAACGCGGCAAGTTTGAGGAAGAGGCACGTCATCTTAGCAGTGTAGGGTAACATTCAAAGGCACGGGCGTTGAGTGCAGCCGACTGTCAGCAACAGGAATAAATGCAGGCTTTCGTGAGAACCCTGAATTGGCATATGTAACCTGAAACACTTACAGTGTTGTACCACAGCTTGGAGGGGAAGGAAAGGAGACATGAAACCGGTGTCTGTGACGTTAGCTGAAGACTAGTGCCGCCCGCTTCATGCTAGACTTGTTGCGAGGGGAATTATAGATGGAAATTAACGTGTGGGACTTTTTCTGGACGAATTGACAGAGGCATTCCAGACACGATTGAAAAGCATAGGTGTCTTGTAGCGTTCTAGGCAATCCAACGCTTTGTGTACAGTGTATACACGTAGTCAATACCATCAATTTGTGCTCAAAAGGCCCCTAACGGAAAAGTTGTGTAGTTTTAACTTCTCCCATTCTGGGTGTTTTTGGGAGTGCTGGAACCCAAAATTAGGACTGACAACAAAATTTCGTGACACAACATTGAAAAAATACAAAAACAGGTAAAAAATTATTGAAGTGGTTTTTTTGTTACAACTCGAAGATTTTCAACTTTTCATGAATTCAAGTGCATAAAATTTCTTACAACTTTCACTGTTTAGGTTTATATGTTCGACGAACCGCTGGGACTAAAGAGATAGTTGAAAGCTGGCGTATGTCAGTTGTTTCCGCGAAAACCCACTTTATCTAGTCCAAAACTCTAATTCATTATGAAAGGCTGTAATTTTGTGATTGGTTTATGATGAATACGATGAAGATTGGTTTCCTCTGTTATGCTAGCTCGAATAGTAAGAAAAAAAAGTCATTTGCAAATTCAGAATGTACTTAAAATCTGTGCAAATATAATTCTGTTTTGTACTGTTTGTCATTTTATACTGGGTGAATTTTTCCACCGTGTGCTAACTCAAGGGATTGATCGATGAATGCATCTCCGGAAATACATGTTTCCCTTCTAGAGGCCATTTATTCAATCATACTTTGTTACAGAAACTGCGGTCTAATACGCGCTGTACCATGTAGCCACAATTATAGTGTACATGGTTTCCTCCTAGTGGGTGGTACTTTTATTCATAAGTCATCCCCTAACGCCATATCCTGCCATAGTAATTGCCAATGTTGTGTCCCATTCACTTCTCTTGCTGACTGCTCTTAAAGTGGATGTGATACAGCGTATTCGAATCGAGAGCTTGCTGACATTGTGTTTACTTAGGGTAAGGCAAATGGCAACGGGAGGCGGGCAGCAAAGTTCTAATAGGGGACCCATTCCCGCTGGTAACGATCAAATCATTCAGTGTTTGCAACAATGTTTCGCAGATTGTCTGAGACAGGGTCATTTCAGGAAGCCGGAAATCATGAAGAACGTGCCCGAAATGTTCGGAAACGCGACTTGGGGGAAAATCTGGTTATTACTTTGGAAGGTCACCGCCGTCTCAGTACCAGGCAGTGCTCCTACCAGTACAGGGTAAGCCAGGCGACTGTGTGGAACATTCTGCATGACCATTGTTACTACCCTTATCACACGGAAATCACAATTCTGCGATTTGTGTCATCCATCTTATTCACAGATGAAGCCACCTTTCATGGAGTGGTATCTTCAACTTTCATAACAGTCATCTGTCGGACAGTATGCAGCACTCCCATGGTATCGCGACAGCGAATCATCGGCGTAAATGCAGCCTGAATGTGTGGACTGGCATAAATGGCGACCAGTCTTCTTTCCACGTCGCCTAAGAGGCCGTAACTATCGGAGTTTCCTGCGGGTGACTTTGCCTCCCCTGCTGGAAGAAGTGCCATTGATGAATCGTAGGGTTATGTGGTTGGTACATCATGGTGCCTCAGCCCACTTCACCGTTAACGTCCGGACGCATTTCAGTCGTGTCTTCCCTGGTCGGCGGATCACACTAGGACGTTCGGCTGGATGGCCTGCTCGTTTACCGGATCTCTACCCGAGCGATTTCTGGTTATGGAGCCATCTCAAAAATATCGTGTATGCAAAGTCCATTCCAGATGTGGAGACACTAAAACAGCGTAGCCATGAAGCCTTTGACATTGTTCGTATGCACTCTGGCCGATGTGAACGTATGAAACAGAACAGGCTACAGCCCACACACGCATGACTTGAGGTATAAGGAAACTATTTCCAGCGCATAATGTAGTAGTGGCTGCATGTTACGGTGCGAGTTAGAGTGTTGTTTCTGTAACTACGCTACTGGGCATTAAAATTGCTACACCAAGAAGAAATGCACATGATATAGGGGTATTCATTGGACAAATATATTATACTAAACACGCAATTTGCTTGCTTGGATCCTGAGAAATCAGTACCCAGAACAACCAACTCTGGCGCTAATAACGGCTTTGATAAGACTGGGCATTGAGTCAAACAGAGCTTGGATGGCGTGTACAGGTACAGCTGCCCATGAAGCTTCAACACGATACAACAGTTCATCAAGGGTACTGACTGGCGTATTGTGACGAGCCAGTTGCTCGGCCACCATTGACCAGACGTTTTCAATTGGTGAGAGATCTGGAGAATGTGCTGGCCAGGCCAGCAGTCGAACATTTTCTGTATCCAGAAAGGCCCGTACAGGACGTGCAACATGCGGTCGTGCATTATCCTGCCGGAATGTAAGGTTTCGCAGGGATCGAATGAAGGGTAGAGCCATGGGTCGTAACACATGTGAAATGTAACGTCCACTGTTCGAAGTGCCGTCAATGCGAACAAGAGGTGACCGAGACGTGTAACCAATGGCACCCCATACCATCACGCCGGGTGATACGCCAGTAGGGCGATGACGAATACATGCTTCCACCACACATTCAGGCAGCTACTCATTGCCCCCTGATCTGCACATCATGCAGAGCTGTGTGAAATTGTTGAGCTTCCGGAAGGCAGTAGTGACATATTCGAAGAAGAGATTGAAGAAAGCGTGCGAGAACAGACTGAAGAAAGATGCTTACACCATATGAAACGTATGTCCAATCCCACAATCGCTTTCGTAATCATTCCGCTCTCCATGAGGTATGATCACGAGTTGTTTTCTCACCACCTCTTTCATTTTCCAAATGATCAAACCTTGACACTCCCAATACAACAACCCGAAACTATGCTAGACGCACCGCCTTCGAAGAACCTCATTCGGGACACACTAAACGACCACAGCAAACATATTCCATTTAAACGAATGCTTTTCCAGCGGAATCGCTTCTCAGTGGCTGCACGTGGAGGCAGCCTAATTTGAACAAAGACATGTTGAAAGATACATTTTAAAATAAGTTAGGTAAAATGTAGCCAACGGCCAATATACGACTAGATGAATCTGCGAAAGCTCCCAAAACCATCGTCATATTGACTCATCTCTTAGAAGATTGCACTCATCTCTCCAGTTTGTCACATTATTGTGCTGCCATGCAAACTGAAGTGCAATATTTATTTGTCTGTGAGTGAGTGTGGTTCTATGGCGCACTCATAAACTTGGAGAAGGTCCCAGTCTAGGAGAACACATTTTCTACCTTTCAATACCTTTTCCCTCGCTTCCAACACAGAATTTATAGAAATCCACTTCTACAGTACAGTATGCCTATAACCTCTCTGAGGTTGTCTTCATCCAACTTTACTCAAATACGTGGCTATGGCGTGTAAAACTGAATGTAGAAGCATCAAGTCACCATAAGTTGTCCCTGTCCACAGACAAATGGTAAACTACTGTTGTGATTCCACTGTGCAGTAAGCGGGTCCTTACGAGAATCAGGAATGGATGACTAACAAGTTTACTGCTGCCATCTTTGTGACGAGCTGGAAACTGGCGACAGAATTCGCACACCAGGCTGTTTGAGCGGCTACTTTCTGCAGCACGGGAAAGTGCTGAGCTAGGAAGCAACAGAAAAGTACTGGGGGTATTACAACGGCACTGTTTTGTAAAGTTTCGCATCATATTGACTACAGAAAAGCGCCGAAACTGCAGCCACACCAAGCAATCGGGCTAATTTGGGCATAATCGACAACCAAGAAAAATCAGTATACGAGGCATGTTCAGAAGGTAAGACTTTTACATTTATCTTATAAGAAGCATATTTGAAAAAAATCGCAGAATATTGTTGATACACTTGTTGACTACTTTTACATATAATCGCCTTCTCACTAAATGCATGTGTTGAGCAGTGGCACGAGCTTCTTATGCCTCCCCCCCCCCCTTGAAAAACTCTCTCCCCAGATCCTTACCCCCATTCAGAACCCCTTTCTGCACTTGCTCGTCAGTCGGAAACTTAATTCTCCTCATGTGTGCATTCATAAAGATGAAAAGGTGATAATCTGTAGGCATCAAGTCTGGGGAATTCGGGGAGTGGTTTGAAACATCTCAACCAAATGAGTTCAAGGCCGTCTGGGTGGCTAAGGTTGTTTTACGACGTGCATAGTCGTGCTGCAAGCATACCCCTTTCGCCAGCTTCCACAACCCCTTTTTTACTGAATTCTCCTTTAAAGGTTTTTAAGGCGTTTTGATATCATTGTGCGTTGATGGTCTCCCCGAGGCGGAAATTCGATCAAAATGTTGATATTTTTCTCCGGACACTGAGGCCATGATTTTTTTCTTTTTTTGCCTGAAACTGTGTCTTTCAATCTTTTGGCAGATGGGGAATTGGTCTGGTGCCACTATGAAGAATTTATTTTTGTCTCAGGCGTGTAATGAGCCACCCACGTTTCACCTACAGCCACAACACCTTCCAGTTCAGGTCGCGGACAATACTGACCTCATTTTTCTTGTGCTGCTCTGCCAGCTATTCTGGAACCCATATTGCGCAGTTTCTGGTATCCCACTGTTTCTGTGAGCATATTGTGCAATAGAGTTTGGGAAGTTCTGGTAACATTGCAGAAGTTTCAACCAAAGTCTTCAGAATCAGCTTCCTCGATGTTTTGCACCAACTCACCACTCAAAGTGGAAGGTGTCACATTCCTCTGTTCATCATGAACATTTGTTCTGCCTCCAAGTCTCTAAACCACTGAAGCACCCCCTCTATTTTCGTAACACCTTCGCTGTAAATCATTTTCATTCACTAAAAAACTTTGATAGGTGTCGTTACTTCCGCGAATAGGAAGCAGTGACTCATACTTGGCGAGATTTCTTGACCGACATATTTCACACAACTGATCACGACAGGGTGAGTTAAACTTGGCTAGTTCGATGCTCGTTCTCGTCAGGGGATCCCCCTCTAACACTCAGTATTGCCGGCTCTCAAAAAACAAGAAACGACAGCCCGCTATCGTCACAGTACAATTACTTTCTGAACATGCCTCATATACATTGGTTGATGAAGTTGCAGATTTTGTCGTCGGTGTCGGCGGTGTTAAAACTGCAGTTTTGTAAAGTCACAGACAATTACTGGTAGAAGTATTCTGTAATGAATAAAACAAGGCTGTACCTATGGTCCCCGGACGAATCAGTTATCTCCCCTTACGGACACCTGTGGCCGTCAGTAAATTAAAATTTCTGAGTTTCCACGACTAATGCCTCCGTGTAACGTCTACATGGTATTAGTCTATATCCATTATTTGTTTTGAATTTCCTCAAACTGACGTCGTACTGAATTAGTAAGCCTGTCTGTTTGGCTGGCAGTGATGAAACAGGAGCTTTCCATCAGTGGAAGGGCAGATATTAAGCTTGATGGGGGAAGGGGAGGGAGGAATGTTATAGTCTTAAATTTTAGTCATACCACACAAAAAAGTAGCAACGGCACTAATGTTTAAAAAATTGTCTTAATCTTTGATAATAAATTTCTATGTATGTACTACACTCCTGGAAATGGAAAAAAGAACACATTGACACCGGTGTGTCAGATCCACCTTACTTGCTCCGGACACTGCGAGAGGGCTGTACAAGCAATGATCACACGCACGGCACAGCGGACACACCAGGAACCGCGGTGTTGGCCGTCGAATGGCGCTAGCTGCGCAGCATTTGTGCACCGCCGCCGTCAGTGTCAGCCAGTTTGCCGTGGCATACGGAGCTCCATCGCAGTCTTTAACACCGGTAGCATGCCGCGACAGCGTGGACGTGAACCGTATGTGCAGTTGACGGACTTTGAGCGAGGGCGTATAGTGGGCATGCGGGAGGCCGGCTGGACGTACCGCCGAATTGCTCAACACGTGGGGCGTCAGGTCTCCACAGTACATCGATGTTGTCGCCAGTGGTCGGCGGAAGGTGCACGTGCCCGTCGACCTGGGACCGGACCGCAGCGACGCACGGATGCACGCCAAGACCGTAGGATCCTACGCAGTGCCGTAGGGGACTGCACCGCCACTTCCCAGCAAATTAGGGACACTGTTGCTCCTGGGGTATCGGCGAGGACCATTCGCAACCGTCTCCATGAAGCTGGGCTACGGTCCCGCACACCGTTAGGCCGTCTTCCGCTCACGCCCCAACATCGTGCAGCCCGCCTCCAGTGGTGTCGCGACAGGCGTGAATGGAGGGACGTATGGAGACGTGTTGTCTTCAGCGATGAGAGTCGCTTCTGCCTTGGTGCCAATGATGGTCGTATGCGTGTTTGGCGCCGTGCAGGTGAGCGCCACAATCAGGACTAAATACGACCGAGGCACACAGGGCCAACACCCGGCATCATGGTGTGGGGAGCGATCTCCTACACTGGCCGTACACCTCTGGTGATCGTCGAGGGGACACTGAATAGTGCACGGTACATCCAAACCGTCATCGAACCCATCGTTCTACCATTCCTAGACCGGCAAGGGAACTTGCTGTTCCAACAAGACAATGCACGTCCACATGTATCCCGTGCCACCCAACGTGCTCTAGAAGGTGTAAGTCAACTACCCTGGCCAGCAAGATCTCCGGATCTGTCCCCCATTGAGCATGTTTGGGACTGGATGAAGCGTCGTCTCACGCGGTCTGCACGTCGAGCACGAACGCTGGTCCAACTGAGGCGCCAGGTGGAAATGGCATGGCAAGCCATTCCACAGGACTACATCCAGCATCTCTACGATCGTCTCCATGGGAGAATAGCAGCCTGCATTGCTGCGAAAGGTGGATATACACTGTCCTAGTGCCGACATTGTGCATGCTCTGTTGCCTGTGTCTATGTGCCTGTGGTTCTGTCAGTGTGATCATGTGATGTATCTGACCCCAGGAATGTGTCAATAAAGTTTCCCCTTCCTGGGACAATGAATTCACGGTGTTCTTATTTCAATTTCCAGGAGTGTACATAAGTACATCCTTTGTTAATTATCTTAAAGAAGAAAGTTATGAGAACCAATTAAATAACATTATTGTACGCAATAAATTGCATTTCCAGGAAACAGTTTCTTTTTACAGCGTATCCGTTGACGACATCATCAGTTACAGTTTTGTGAGCTCCTCCTCACCTTCTGTTGGCACCTTCACACAAGGTTTAAGCGTATCCAGACGCATCAAATTTCTTAATTTTTCTGTCACCTTATTCATTGTGCTGAAATACCATTCTACACTTAAAGTACAAACGGGAATGCACAGCACACGCTCAGTGCCTCATAGACGTTGTCGGCTCTTACGATAGAAGAAGCTACACAACAGGACGAATCTTCTATTTATTACGTTCACCATACTTAAAAGAACGCAGAACGTAAAGCACAGTTATTTACAGTGATTATTATTGCTAAATTCTGGATATGTTTATAAACTTCCAAGACATGCATTAAGTTCTACCACTTCCGCAGCCTTGTAATTAAACCGCTTCTCAAATTCATTAATAATGTTTCTTTAAATGTTCCATAGCCCCAGAAACAAATACAACTGTTTGTATAATTCTGAGCGATTTTTGTTGCCAAACTTTACTCTACTTTGAGACGGCAGTTAGTGTATCGTCCAAAACAACTAAAACTACAATGACAATGTAACTCATCATCTCTAACAAGATTTCTCCTGCCAAACTTGCAAAATTCGCCTCGTCCTTATCTGTATGTTTATATGGCAACATGACAGGAACATAGTAATATCAGCGAAAAATAGCAAAAAAGTGGTGAAGATGCTCCTCTTTAAAAGACTCTGACGGAAGTGCAAACCCAAATCCTCAAAGTTTTGGCATGCAAACATATTCACTGTTTTTTAACACAGAACATTCTAAATCCTCTTATACTCTCTTTCTTTGTAGGTAATTCATCATAGTCAGCATCTCCCTCTCACTGTTACTGTCTATATATGTCGTTATCCCATTATTTGTTTTCTTATCCCATTGGCACTTTCCCCTCTCTGTTTCTCCACTGTCATTGCCTTCATCACTTCTTCTCACTCTTCCTTACCACTGTCTCTTTTTCCGTCACTTTCACTGTCTCTCTGCCTGATTGCCATTGTCTTTGTCCCATTCGTTAACTCTCCCATTGCCACTGTCTGCTTCTTTCTCACTCCTAGAGTCCGCTGCCTTTCTCTTCAGCCACCACTCTCTCCTTGCCACACATGTCCTTGGTGAGGGTTTCCTCGGGGCTTTAACCCCTAGACTGGGAAAATTTAATACGAGGATATTCTCTTTTACTGCACTGTCTCTCACTGACCTCCAGTGTCTCCTCTCTGTTTCACACCCACATATCCGTCTTTTGTTGTCCTCCGACAGGAGCATTTTTTCACTGGTTCCTTCATTTTTCCTGCAACAGCAAGATGTGCTTCTTATATAAAACCAACTCTATAGGTAAGTACTATGGTGACAATTTGTTTCTATACATTTATTTACCTTGTCACATGTAAACAACAAGTACGAGCAGATAATACAGAATCCAGAAGAGACGTTCTTTTCGTCCAATTACAAAAGACTGAGTCCTACCATAAAATAAAATAAAATTGAAACTTTCATTTCAAGAATAAAATCAAAAGGTTTTGAAGAGATGCTACAAACGCACGGTATAACGTGACGACTCCACAAAATAGATGCTTCTTGTAGTTTATTGTGATCGCAGGACTCCCATCCAACGCAAGTTCACTTTACACTACTTTACACAAAAATGCATAACGATCTAAGCAAAAAACAGAGTTTTTGATATCGAAGTTTAAGGGATTTAGTATGACAAAATAATTCTTTTTAGGGCGCTTTCGCCGTGAGGTGGCACCATCGAACAATTTCCAGGTGAAGACAAGTTGTATATGAGTAAAGTACCCATTATACAGACACGTATCTTCATAAAACTTAACTGGTAGAAAAAATACTGACTACAAACATAGTATGGTGAGCTCAGCGTCCTTGTGGTGACACCAAAATCTTTGCCATGTGTTCACTACGTCAGTTAAAACTACATTTACACACAAGACTGATTATTACGTGCATATTTTACAAGCATTAGTATGGGAATTTTGAACTTCTGGATTTCAATAATGGGTAATAAAACCGAAAAAAGTTTCAATGTTCTCCGAGAACATCGTCTCAAGAACATGTGGCAAAATTTTGGACCATTTGCCAAGGAGTATAAGTGGCCATCCACACAATTGGTCGTCTATGTACCCAAAAAATTTTGGTTTTTAGGGTATATCATGATAACGGATAAAAATTTTCGGAAAATAGAAAATGGAGTATCTAGATAAACGTCAAAAGAATGTACAGTTAAAATTTGGGCCATTTTCCGTAGTGGTTATTTCCGTAATTGCAGCTCACTGTGCAAAAAGCGGGTAAAAGCTGGTCTTTGTGGACTTCTCAGGAATTGCCCACGAACAACTGGTAATTTTATAAAACGTCTAAGCCCCACACTAGGTCACACCTAATGCAAAAGATCCAGCCTGGACTGGAGGGAGCGTGTGATGTTTATATTATGACCTTGTATTGTAGGAAAGCTACAGAACGCCCGTTCTTCCGACAACTAGGCCTATACAGGGAGTCGCTAGGTGAAGGATAACCCAAATGACTTGATCCCGAATATCTGTGATGACTAGTACCCGAGGTACGACTACTTGAACAATCCCATTTTTGTACAGGACGCACTGGAAGATTTTGGTACCACTGACTGTCATACGCGAACGTGTAGCGTGAACTGTGCAATAGGTACTCAATGGATCTGAATAGCTTCGGTTTTTTTTAAACAGGTTGTTATAAAACAGACTGAATTTCATGCAATGCATTTTATCGCGTACGAAAAGCAATAGAAAGTTTATAAGCATTATTAACAATACGTAACATGCGTTTTAGAATGGTGTGTTTATTCGTACAGCTGATGGCAACAATTGACAAAACACGTGCTCTGCAGTGATTGTATAGCAACTCTTGCTCCCTTTTCTGTAATAACTGAGCGCGGAACTCAGTGAGAGAATCACTCAAATTTGCAGCAGCATCGAAGGAGCGTTTTACTAATTTGCCTCAATGAAGTTTTCGTTTCTTTAGTTCACTATCAGTTGCGGTGAGTGTAGATTCAGATGTAGTACTCTTTACTTCAACCAGACGTAAAATCCGTTCCATCACTTCAAAAGACGGCGATGGCCTAACATAACGAATTAGTAAAGACTATTCATTTTGGTTAAAAACTCTTTTACATTCGTCTGCCATTAAAATTGTATATTTATTTACGTATGTGAAGCTGTTACTCTGGAATGTAACCCACTGTCCTAGATTAATGTTGTTTTTAGTACTTTCTTACCAATTGGGGATTCATATTTTGCTGTGTAGGGTTTCTTCCCTATTAAGGAAGTTCCCACCACAAATTCATGTTCATTGACGTTGAATCAAATAGAAGGATGCCAGATTGATCATTGTCCAGCTTACGAAGTTAATTGACAATGAAACCAAATTTTCTCAAAGCTGGCAGTTATATGAAGACTTCCCTCTTGTACTCGTCCGGCATTAAGTTTTCAGTATACCACCTTCCTTACTGCGTTAATATGGCCACAAGTTCTTTTCAGAGAGTTTTCAGATACAGTTTATGTAGGCCTAGAAAATATTTTTAATGTAATGTATGCATTCCTGCTAAAGAGTGCAGAATTTTGGATCACCCTTCGAAAGTATCTCCTGAATTTGCTGAAGACACTGTAAAAATGTGTTGTGTATTGCACAGTTTTGTTCGTGGTCGAAAGAGATACAGATCTGAAGACATTTTGAATGCACTTGCGTTACGTAACATGTGCACAGACCCATCACAAAGGGAAGAAATGATGAACATTTGCCTCCAACATCCGGCAGTAACGTCCGGTGGGGTCTCAATGTCCGATGCAATTTCCAACATTGCACCCCCTCATAAGCTGTTATAGGTGCAAGTTTTAAAACTTCCAATTAAAGAAGACACTGCTTTGTGATCAAACACTTTTTTTTCATTTGCTTTAATTACGTGTGCATGAATTGGCGCATTTAATCCCTTTGAATTGCAGTTTTGAAGTATGATAGCAAAGGCATGTTTTTCTGACTTTGTGTGCACTTCTAATTTTTCCCTGCTATCAGTAGGTTTTCTAAATTTCAGAAAGGTACATAAATGAACACTCCCCCCATTTTTTGTGGAAATACGATATCTTTTGTTAAATGCATTCCACACAATTTGCAAAAATCTCTACAACAATCGCGATTACAGTACCTGCTGGTAATTAATCTCACCTTCAACACTTTGTTTTGGATGACGACTTAAAGAAGGATGGGAAATAGTAAATTTTTCGTTTGAAGACTGGTGAAGGGTAAATGAAGATTAAATAAGCGTTTCACCATCACATTCACTAGCAGTTCGTTCATTAAATTTACACTCTTATATGCCTTCTGCAATACGATGTCTTACGTTAGAAAAGAAATGGATTGAAGTTTGCTGTTTCGAAATTGTATTTCGGTACTAAAAATTATTTTCGTATTACGAACGGATGAAGACTGCATGCAGATTGTATGATAACCTCGCTCTTCTATAGTAAGCTGCTGACTACGGTGACCTTCACACGGAACCACTACGAAGCGCTCCTGAGTGGTGCTTCCGCTGGCAAAGTATTTATTAAAATGGACGCAGAATCACTGCAAGGCTCGTAAACAAATAAACAAACAAAAATTGATTCAAATGGCTCTGAGCACTATGGGACTTAACTTCTGAGGTCATCAGTCCCCTAGAACTTAGAACTACTTAAACCTTACTAACCTAAGGACATCCAACACATCCATGCCCGAGGCAGGATTCGAACCTGCGACCGTAGCTGTCACACGGTTCCAGACTGTAGCGCCTAGAACCGTTCGTTCTCTCCGGCCGGCTGCGTCGTAAACCGTCGGCTCGTGACGTATTGAAATTGTTGCTCATTATTATGTGGTAGGACTCCTGTGTAGGTCATACTATTGGCTAGATATCTCTGAAGCTGAAACATCCATCGATGTGCAACATGGGGTGTGAGGAATATCAGATAAAGGGCAGGACATTAAAGCATTCTAGAGATGTCAATGGCGTACTGTGGGTGGTGGCAGAGGGACTTATACACTACGGGCAAAGTTTTTAGGGGTGCAAGAAAATTGTAAGATACCATTTTTATCATCAAGTAAAATACAGTATTTTAGGGCTTGCATATAGTCATATTTAGTGTGTTATGTTATTTTTTTTACAGTTCTGTTTTAATTAACAGTTCTCCTTCCACTCAGATAAATTTTACAAATATGTTTATATTATCTTTCTATCATTTAGGTTTTTGCAACACAATCGGTGATTACTGTGATTTGAATCAACAGTGCTATCAGACGCTAAACATTACTTAGAAATGGCTTTCGGCCGCGGTGGGAGGCGGTGCCTTGGCCCTCACACTGAAGGTGTTTGCGGGCTGCGCTCCTGTTGTAAGACCTGGAGGGAGAGAAGGCGCAGACGACTTTCGAAAAATTCTGGACTGTTGGGGGACTGTGGACTATAGCCGAGGCATGGTCTCCGGGGACTGGTCTCCAGCCGACGTTGTACAAGGCGGCTGATTTCAAACAAATGCTGTGCTCGCGAACCATTACCTGCAACTCACTTACTACATAGCTGCGGTTGTATCTGTGGGAATGGAAGTTCTAGCTTTTAATGTTGACAGGCGCATGACTTTGTAGCGCCGAGTGCAGACCCCTATTTTCCACCTTTTTTATTTTAATTTGGTCACGTAAGGCTTCAGGTTAGTTTTGGTGGAGTCTCTCCTAAGGGCAGATCGTGAAACACGACGCGGGGGTGGTGTGGGTGCCTATGTTCGCTCTGATCTGACAACTACTGTGCTATGCACATCGGATGCAAAGGGCGAAGGAGAAGCAGAGTTCTTGTTTTTCGAAATAAATACATCAAATCAGAAACTGCTAATTGGAGTAATCTATAAACCTCCAAACGTCGGTGCCATGTCCTCCTTTCCGCCTGCCCTGTCCTCACTCGTGACACAGTATGAACACTTAATCATTATGGGCGACACAAACATCGACTTACAGTTAAAATCTCCCTCTGCCGAAAAACTAAGGCCACTGTTCCACTCCAATGATATGAGTTTAACACCGCTGCACCCAACTCATCACACGCCACACAGCCACACAATCATAGATATAATAGCAACAAAGCGACCAGATAAAATAATCCGCGCCAATCAGACATCAGCTCCGGGACTCTGCTCATGACGTGATATTCTTAAATTACTCATTGCATACTACCAAAGAAAAATCTCACCTGGTAACCTACAGAAACTTAAAAAATGTTAACCATGACGCTCTTCAAAAGGATTGCTCAGACATCCCTTGGCATGATATAAGCAATGAAACGACTTTAGACGAAAAAATTCAGCAATTATGTCGCAAAATTATTGCACTGTATGATAAACATGCTCCTCAACGCATTGTTAAGGTAAAGAGAGCTCCCGCTCCGTGGCTCACCACTGCACTACGCCAGTTAATGCATAAACGTGATGTTGCACATAGGGCCTTCAAGCGTAACCCAACTCCCGAGGCGTACGAAGCTTATAGGAAACTCCGAAACAGAACCAAGCAAAGCGTGAGGAATGCCAAAATCAGACATGCCCGCTCTGTCGTATGCAGCATATCAAAATCTGCTGCACTGTGGAAAAAGCTGCGCAGTTTCGGTATAGGGAAGCGAAGATCTGACGCTGTTTATCAAGCGTCTGCAGAAGAATTAAACGATTTCTTCTCAACAGCTGCAAACTGCCACACAGCGACAAATTACCAGCCCCAAGATATCAATCTCTCGAGAGACAACTTTTTCCTAAAACATGTCACTACCGGCACAGTACACAAGGCAATTATGAGAATCTCTTCCGAGGCAGTAGGAAATGATGGAGTGAGCATTGGCATCATTAAGAACGTCGTAGACACTATTATTCCAGTTATCACAGACATCTTCAACCTGTCTCTTGTCAGTAGTACATATCCTACTGAGTGGAAGCAAAGTTTAATTAAGCCTATACCCAAGACTGACAACCCTAAGTCGCCAGGTGACTACAGGCCGATCAGCATACTACCTGCAATTTCTAAAGCCCTAGAGTACATCGTCCATGAACAACTGACAGATTACCTCAAAACTCATAACATCCATGACGAATATCAGTCAGGCTTTCGAAAGCACCATAGTACAGCAACCGCATTAATGAAAGTAACTGATGACATTAAACATGCTATGGACAGACGTGAAGCTACTATCCTAACACTGCTTGACTTTAGCAAGGCTTTTGACACAGTTGACTTCGATATATTACTAATTAAAATGAAACAGCTGAATTTCTCAAACAGCGCAATACACTGGTTCGACAGCTACCTCAAAAACAGAAGTCAACAAGTCATTTGTGGGTCGGAAAAGTCATCATGGAAAAGCGTGCGCTCTGGAGTTCCCCAAGGCTCCGTCCTTGGTCCACTACTCTTCTCACTGTACATTAATGATTTTTCTTCAGTGATTAACTCCTGCAACTACCGTCTTTATGCCGACGACATCCAACTGTACATAAGTGCAAGCCCCAAAAACATTGCTGGCGCAGTAGCGAGTATGAACGCAGATCTTTGCTCTGTTTCTCGATGGGCACAGAACCTAGGTCTGAAACTAAACCCCAAGAAATCCCAGGTCATACTTATATCTCATCCAAAGTTAATCAGCCGGTACTTTCGCGAAACAGTCCCTAAAATACTCCTCAATGGTACCCAACTACCATATCAAAAACAGTAAAAGACCTTGGAATAATCTTGGATGAACACCTAAACTGGGAAGAACAAACAGTCACAGCTTGCCGGAAATCGCTCTCCTCCCTACATGCAATTCAAAAATTTAGAAAAATATTTCCAACCCATGTTAAACAAAAATTAGTCCAAACACTAGTCTTGCCTAATCTTTACTACTGTGATGTAGTTCAACACGGCACAAATAGTGAAAATTCTAGATGCCTCGAGCTAGTGATGAATGCTTGCGTTAGATACGTGTGCAATATTCGGTTGTATGATCATATCAGTCCTTCATACTCCCAGCTAGGTTGGATACGCCCACATACGGCACGCGATCTCCACACGATGTGCTTACTTCATCGATTTCTTAGCCACTGGTGCCCCCAATACTTATCTTCTCACATTAAACACCTATCATCATTCCACAATCGCAACACCAGATCGGATACGTCTATCATCCTGGCTGTACCTTTACATAACACAAAATATTTCTCCGTGTCATTCTCCATCTCAGCCATACGACTATGGAACGCGCTCCCCTGTGATCTGCGTCTTATCCAGAACTACTCAACATTCAAGAGGGAACTCAAAACTTACATATTAGGGACGGTATAGCCACCATTCTTGTGCCCCTCCCATCTCTTTCTTTCTCCTCTCCATCACAGCTTCGAATTTTACCGTTCTATTTCTCTTCCTCTAACCTATCTACCTCTTATATATCTCTTTCACTCCATTCTATCGTCTTATGTCTCTGCTCGATGAGAATAACTCACAAGCTGCAAGAACATAACGAGAAAATTCCCAACTAACAAAGGAACTGACATTCAGAAAAGAAAAGTATGTTTACTTGCATATACATAGTCATTATTATTATTATTATTATTATTATTGATTGTTATAATTATTTTTTATTGTTATAATTATCATTGTACTACTGTTATAATATCTATTTTTTTCTTTAACATCAATACTGCATAATAGGCTATATGTCCTTAATGTTATGTAGAAACTGTAACTCGTTCAATCTGAGTATGCCTGGTTAGGTGTAAGAGAGGGCCTGAAGGCCCTAATCTTTCCAGGTAAAATAAATGCATCAATAAATAAATAAAATAAATAAATAATTTTCGATTGGGCGTACACCTTGTGACGTCATCGTTCCTGAGCACGTTTTTCCATCGCTGTAGTGACGCTATTGGCTCCAGTGAATTAGAGACATGTTGGAAGAAGTTTGTGTCTTGTGGCGAAATTTTGCGATTGACGCCACCTTAGCGCGCTCTTTGAGCATTGGATTGTGTTTTGGTTGTGGAGCGACCACAGAAGTGTCGCGTCAGGAGAGAGGCGAACTGCGCTCTGAGCAGGACATTCGGTCGGCGGCCGGCGTCGCGTGGAGTTTGATCGAGGCGGCGACCGCCATAGTGAGAGGTTCGAGTTGGAGGATTCGGCCGAGAGTCGTTTTGTGGTGTGCAGCCGAGCCTGGCTTAGCAGATTCACCTTGCGGCGTTCACGAAGTGCTTCGACGCAGCCGTGATGCGGGGAGAACTTGGAGCTTCTGCGCTTAGGAACTCCGGAGTACGAACGTGCTGTAGGTTATCTGTTGGACTCCGTTTCACTCAGACTGGTTAGTCTAGCGCAACATTTCGTATATTGCCAAGTCTAGTGTGTCACATGCGATTTTTCATTTTTTAGTCAGTATTATGTGAGATTTTTACCATTTCAGGTAAATAAATGTTAAGTTATTACACTCTACGTTGGCCTATTGATTCTAAAGTATTCCTTATACCCTGTTTTTGGGGGACTGTTCAGTTATCTCTCTTATATCCTATCTGTGAAAAAATACAAAGGTTTTACCCATGGTACCCCTCTGTCAGGTGCCACGTGTTCTGTAATTCGAGGACAGGGATAGGTAACCGGTACTCGTTAGTGGACAGTTATAACACTGTACTTTCCAACACAGGAGCTCTGACAAGATCGCACTTTGCTGTGAAGAAATAATCGAAGTTGTCTATCTTCAATTCGTTCGTTTTGTCGCAGGGCTTTGCTTAATTTCACTGCTGCTGTAACCTAATATTTGACAAAACGACTGACCTTTTCCATGTTTAAGTGTCGACTGAACAAGGATCACGCACTGCCAATTCGTCTCTGGCGCAGTCACAAAACATTGTGTCGAAAATTACTAAATTACCGCCAGCGTTTGCACTCGGAACTTGTATTGTCCGACCCACAATCAAACACTTAACACTATGTCCATTTTGCCGCAAAAGTCAATGTTAGTAATGAACCGTTGTTTTCAGTCTATCTTATTACAGATAGGCTCTCATTTCAATTAATTGAGAAGTAGTTGAATCAGTACTTACTTAGAATATGTAGTGCGTATACTGGCGCAGAGAGCAATGTGATTTATTTCAGCTTTGATTTATGCGGTTTGGTTTCTGCACCACTCTGTGATTGCTACAACTGCGTTGCGTTTATTTTGGTGGTTTATATTTATAATTTTTTGTGTGCGCTTTTATTCGTGTTACACATGTTTCATGGGTTATGATTTTCTCACGAACTCTGTATTTATGATTTCTGTATGCTTCCGAGCAGCAGGACAAAGTTTAAGCGTGGTAGACGCTTCCGGAATCCCGTGCAGTAGGTGGAATCACAAAATATGCATGCTTTTAAAATTGTTTAGAGTCTCATATGAGGCTCGAAATGTGAAAAAAAAACAGAGAATCAATGACGAAGAACGGTTAGAGGTAGAAAAGACAAGGCCAAGGAAGGAAAAAGTAGCGGAAGAAGAGAGAAAAGAATAGGCTAGGCCAGAGGAAGAGGTGAAAAAAAGAAAAAAAAAAACAGGAGAGGCGTTAAGGAAAGGAGTTGGATTGGAAGCAAAAGAAAAAATTTACGACCGTAATTCGAGAGAGGATCAATACGGGGTTAGATGATTTGAACGAAGTAGCAGGCGTAGCAGCCAAATGGAAAACTATCACCATCGAATGGAAGAAAGACGCTCGTCTGGCTTTGGTAGATGCGTTACAGAGACAAAAACGTGTTTCCTAATGAAGAAACATGATAATGTCGCTCGAAACACACTGGCAAAGACGAAAAGTGTACCCGACACACTACAAGAAAAAAACCGCCCGAATGTTCGAGAAACCGAAGAGGAAACTTCACAAAATTCGCAGAGGATAGAAACTTTGGAACAGGATAGAACAGATTTGAAACAGATAACTGATAGAGAGGAGATTAGAGCATCACAAAAGCACATTCTCCATTACTTAAAGGGAGCACAGGATCAAGTACACATTATTAAGCGAAGCGATTATGATAACGTACAGTGTGATTGCTGATCTGCGCCAGAGGCTTCAGAGAACAATGTAGAAGGATCATCACCTGTATCGAGGGCCGACACTGGACCTGCTGCTAACGTGTTTGCCAGCAGAACCGGTGAGTCAGTACTAGGCAGACGGCTTGCTCCTGAGATACGTAACATGTTACGCGATGCTGAAGTGAAACACGGTTGTTGCTCCTCGGCATCGTACAGAATATTTGATTAAGCAACAGGTTAGCTGTACAGGCAGAATTGTAAACGGTGCAGTGCAGATGTGGAGAGAAGAAGAGATGTGCTAAATTTTGAGTGTACAGGAGCATGTGCGATAAGATCTACGCAGTCCTTTGATCGCAAACACTTCCGTTCAGTACAGAACTTTCAGAATTATAAAGAATCAAGCAATACTTTGCATTCCAAAAAATTCATCGCCAGGTTTGACTGGACATTGCCTTGAGATTGGCCACTAGCTTATAACTTGCATTTATTTGCCGACACATTAAAAGTTCTGCGGCGGAGAAAATGAGGGGCATATCACTTTCCTGTCGTACCTACAACTAATCCAAGGACATAGCTGAGTCAGGATATAGAATCGTGTGGTTTCAGAAGCCCACTGAAACTGTTTCAATCCTTATTCAAAAAGAATCAATTTCTGAATGAACCATGTAGCTACAACAAATATGTAACGTGTTCGTCAGTCAAAATGGACTCGATAAGCAACCTCTGCTGACAATAAACGGAGTCAAACCTGCATACCACCGTGTGCGTGCTATATGAGTGTCAATTTCACTGTCATTTAAGCCCTCAAAGGATCGTTGTATGAAAAACTTATCATTTGGATACGAATATGAAAAACTACAGGACCCCGTAACAAAGAATACCTAAGTTATCTGACTGCGATTTCGAACAAGAATTTACAAGTGATACAGAATCTGGCTTGTGCAACGAAATTTACTGGATTAGTGCATGACATGCTGTGGTTGTCAGTGTCTCTATTTTGCCTTAAATTTTGCACTCACCTCTTTAGATGACTGCCTTTTTCCATGTGGTTTACAACAATTCACAGCAGCGTGCAGCAGCGGCGGCTAAAGCTTACTGTTACTAAGAATGAAAAGGAGTTTGGGTCATGTTAACTACTAAATAACTTGTAAGTAGGTAATTCATAAATAAAGCCTATTTAAAAACTTCAGAAATAATCATGACGAATAATATACACTACTGACCATTAAAATTGCTACACCACGAAGATGACGTGCTATAGACGCGAAATTTAACCGACAGGAGGAAGATGCTTTGACATGCAAACGATTAGCTTTTCACAGCATTCACAGAAGGTTGGCAACGGTGGCGACACCTACAATGTGCTGACATGAGGATAGTTTTCTCATACACAAACAGCAGTTGACCGACGTAGCCTGATGAAACGTTGTTGTGATGCCTCGTGTAAGGAGGAGAAATGCGTAAAAATCACGTTTCCGACTTTGATAAAGGTCGGATTGTAGCCTATCGCGATTGCGGTTTATCGTATTGCGACACTGCTGCTCGCGTTGGTCGAGATCCAGTGGCTGTTAGACGAATATGGAATCGGTGGGTTCAGGGAGGTAATACGGAACGCCGTGCTGGATACCAACGGCCTCGTATCACTAGCAGTCGACATGACAGTCATCTTATCCGCATGGCTGTAACGGATCGTGCAGCCACGTTTTGGTCCCTGAGTCAACAGATGGGGACGTTTGCAAGACAACAACCATCAGCATGAACAGTTCGACGACGTTTGCAGGATAATGGTCTATCAGCTCGGACACCATGTCTGCGGTTACCCTTGCAGCTGCATCACAGACAGGAGCGCCTGCGATGGTGTACTCAACGACAAACCTGGTTGGACGAATGGCAAAACATAATTTTTTCGGATGAATCCAGGTTCTGTTTACAGCATCATTATGGTCGCATCCGTGTTTGGCGACATCACGGTGAACGCACATTGGAAGCGTGTACTCGTCATTGCCATAGTGGCGTATTACCTGGCGTGATTGTATGGGGTGCTATTGGTTACACGTTTCGGTCACCTCTTGTTCGCATTGACGGCACTTCGAACAGAGGACGTTACATTTCACATGTGTTACGACCCATGGCTCTACCCTTCATTCGATCCCTGCGAAACCTTACATTCCGGCAGGATATTGCACGACCGCATGTTGCAGGTCCTGTACGGGCCTTTCTGGATACAGAAAATGTTCGACTGCTGCCCTGGCCAGCACATTCTCCAGATCTCTCACCACCTGAAAACGTCTCGTCAATGGTGGCCGAGCAACTGGCTCGTCACAATACGCCAGTCACTACTCTTGATGAACTGTGGTATCGTGCTGAAGGTGCATGGGCAGCTGTACCTGTACACGCCATTCGAGCTCTTTTTGACTCAATGCCCAGGCGTATCAAGGCCGTTATTACGACCAGAAGTGGTTGTTCTGGGTACTGATTTCTCAGGATCTATGCACCCAAATTGCGTGAAAATGTAATCACATGTCAATTCTAGTATAATATATTTGTCCAATGAATACCCGTTCATCATCTGCATTTCTTCTTGGTCCAGCAATTTTAATGGTCAGTAGTGTACAATGACAATTACTGAAGTATCAATAATGGCTGAGTGCCAGATTAACAAATTATTTTAATTTCAAAGTTACATCAACATTTAATAACCACAGCATATTATTTAGATGTGGAGAATAATAATTATTATTTGGAGGCTTCTTTAGCTGACAAGCAAAACAGGGGATTATTGCAAACTCGGACTAACGATAAGCAACCTAACCCTGCAATTGCTTTCAATCTATGCTTGCGACTTTTACCTTGAATTCCATCTTGAAGCGTAGTTAAGCCATCTAAATCTCTGCTGGCTACATAAATGGAATCAGGCCCTGAGCGTCGTAAGATATGCCATCACCGACGTGAGGGCAGCGTGACACGTCTTCTGTCTCCGAGCTATCGACCGACACTACTACTTCCACTCTCGCAGACAGACCTCGTCTCAAAACACTGCTTAGAATCGCCCTCGCATATTTCACCCTCAGATTGTTACAATCGATATCTGAGTGCTTATTTATCTCCAACTTTACACAATGCAAAGAATAGCGTTAAGTTTACTATATTGTTTTCAATGTAATGTAGAGTTCTGACACTCTCCTTAGAAGCGCATCGGGAACCATCCGAGTTTTCTATGTGGAGCTGACACTCAGTTATCAACAAGTCTTGGTTGGGCACTGTGGAAAAGATATTTAAGCTTTTAAACACATACTGTGAGAATTAGAATTCACCAACGAGACATTCAGCGTAAAATCGAGAAGAGTGCAATTTAGTGATGCTTTGTTGTGGTCCTCAGTCCAGAGACTGATTTGATGCAGCTCTCCATGCTACTCTATCCTGTGCACTCTTCTTTATCTTCCAGTGCTTGCTGCACCCTACATCCTTCTTAATCTGCTTAGTGTATTCATCTCGTGATCTCCCTCTAAGATTTTTACCCTCCACGCTGCCCTGCAATACTTAATTGGCGATCCCTTGATTCCTCAGAAGGCGTCCTGCCAACTGATCCTTTCTTCTAGTCACGTTGTACTACAAATTCCTCTTCTCCTAAATACTGTTCAGTACCTCTTCATTAGTTACGTGATTTACTCATCTAATCTTCAGCATTCTTCTGTAGCACCACATTTCGAAAGCTTCTATTCTCTTCTTGTCTAAACTACTTTTCGTCCATGTTTCACTTCCATACATGGCTACACTCCATACAACTACTTTCAGAAACGACTCCCTGACACTTAAACTATACTCGATGTTAACAAATTTCTCTTCTTCAGAAACGCTTTCCTTGCCATCGCTAGTTTACATAGTCTACATTTTATATCGTCTCTACTTCGAACATCATCAGTTATTTTGCTCTCAAAATAGCAGAACTCATTTACTACTTTAAGTGTCTCATTTCCTAATTTAATTCCCTCAGTGTCACCCGATTTAATTCGACTACATTCCATTATTCTCGTTTTGATTTTGTTGGTGTTTATCTTATATCTTTCTTTAAAGTCACCGTCCATCCCGTTCAACTGCTGTACCAGGTCCTTTGCTGTCTCTCACAGAATTAAAATGTCATCGGCGAACCTCAAAGTTTTTATTTCTTCTCCATGGATTGTAATTCCTATGCGAATTTTTCTTTTGTTTTCTTTCCCGCTTGCTCAGCACACAGATTGATTAGCATCGGGCATAGACTACAACCCTTTCTTACTCCCTTCCCAACCACTGCTTCTCTTTCATGTCTCTCGACTCTTATAACTGCTATATGGTTCTATAAAAGTTATAAATAGCCCTTCGATCTGTATTTGACCACCGACACCTTCAGAACTTGATAGAAAGTCCAAATTGTCAAAAGTTTTCTCCAAGTCTACAAATGTTAGAAACGTAAGTTTGCATTTCCTTACTGTATCTTCTAAGATAAATTGTAGGGTCAGTATTGCCTCACATATTTCAACATTTCTACGGAATCCATACTAATCTTCACCGAAGTTGGCTTCTAGCAGAGTTTCATTCGTCTGTAAAGAATTCGTGTTAGTATTTTGCAGCCATGACTTATTGAACTGATAGTTCGGTAATTTTCACATCTGCCAACACCTGCTTTCTTTGGGACTGGAATTTTTATATTATTCTTGAAGTCTGAGTGTATGTTGGCTCTCTCATACATCTTGCTCGCCAGATGGTAGAGTCTTGTCAGAGCTGGCTCTCCCAAGGCTATCAGTACTTCTAATGATCGTTGTCTACTCACAGGGCATTGTTTCATCTTAAGTCTTTCAGTGCTCTGTCAAACTCTTCACGCAATACAAAATTATTAAGGCTTTCGTGGCCCACTTGTTGACAAACTGCCTCTTGGCTTCTGTCTCGGGTTCTTCGGCCGACGTTCATCTAATTATTTTACTGACATTCGCCAGCCACCCGTGCTGGCTAAACGTCAATAAAATAATTAGATGAACGTCGGCCGAAGAACCCGAGACAGAAGCCAATAGGAAGTTTGTCATCACGCAATATCATATCTCCCACTTCATCTTCATCTACATCCTCTGCCATTTCCATAATATTGTCCTCAAGTACATCGCCCTTTATAGATCCTCTATATACTCCTACCACTTTTCTGTTCTCTCTTCTTTGCTTAGAACTGTGTTTCCACCTAAGTTCTTGATATTCAAACAAGTAATGCGTACCCACAGCAAAGTGATGAAAGTTTTGGCAGACGTAGTAATAACGGACGTAATAACACAGGCAGCGGCTCTGGAAAGAACCGAACTCAATTTAATGGGCACAGTATGAAAGATGCAACAGTTCTGGAAATGACAATATGAACACGCGTAACAAAGAACGCCCTCAGTTCATCTGTAATTGGAGGTAATGCGGACTAGATAATAATCAGCTAAAAGGAGATGAAATTCGTGGACCGAACTCTATGACAGAGCAGAGGGCTGGAAATACACAGCAACAGCGAGGGTACACTGACGGGAACATGGCTCGAAATTCGCTCGCTCGCCCGACCTGCTTGAGCTGAATAAACTTATTGGACTATAAAGATATATGTTGGCTGTAATTATAGCTAGGATCATGTAAGAATTTAGTGAGATCTATGTTGAAGAATAGCTACAGATATTTCATCGATGACGATGAATTTCCACTGTGCTATTAGGTGGGATGTGTCTTGGCTTGTCTAATTCCCGTACTTCTTTTTAAGCTGAGATGATGTATGAAGTACACTACATGAGACATTTTTGATTTGAGAATTTAGCCTGTTGTAGCTTTGTCAATCCGTTGTCATTGTGCGTGCAAAGATGTTTTTTATGTTTCATTTTTGCTTGGTCTATTTTGGAGGGGACATCCTGTTCATTTTTGTATTTCAAATTGGAGAGTATACTTAGATATGTTGTGTTCGTATCTTCTCGCCTGAATAGCGACAGTTTTTCAGACCTTTGTATTTTGAGAGTTTGGGATCGCCATCGCACGTTTGTGCCCTCTACTGTCTTTTTTTCACAGCCTGATATTTACCGGCCACACTTTTGAGCGTGATGTCGATCGCTTACGTATAGGCCCATTGCCAAAGCAACATGGCACGGTCTGTTTCGCGATATCTTAGCAAGCGTCATTGCATGCTTAGGGAATCATTGGTATCGAAATATTTTCTTAAAAACTTCCATTCCCTACTACACTCCGTTAAGGGTTAAATTTCTAGAAACACGGAACCACATGTTTTTTTTATTATTTCCAACCAAAGAAGTCAAATACAAATTGTCATAGACATAGCCTCAAAAATCCTTTAATAGTGTTCCAGTAACTACTTATTTTAAAAAAAAATTCACACACGATTTTACCCTCCCAATGTCTGAATTTCCAAAAATGCTGAAACATTTTTTTTATTTTCTTACTCAGGAACCAAATACTAGTTTTCATAGTTGTAGGTTAATAGCGACAGACTTCCAAAAAGCCTTTCATCCCCTATTTCACTCCTTTTGGAGAAGAATTTCGGACAATCCTTTATGAAACGACGCCTATATAATAAGATCCAGGCCTTCGCCCAATTTCACGTTTCTATCGTTAGAGATTTGGACTGGGTGATGATGAGTCAATAAATCAGTCTGACCCTAGTTCACCCCTCTAGCGGTTGAATTTCGAAAAACAAAGAATCATATTTTTCATCTCTAACCGAAAAGCGAAGCACCAGTTTTCAACATTTTAGCTTTAAAAAGACTTTCGCTATGAAATATTTTCATTAAACGTTTCACACACTATTTCACCACCTTACAGATATATGCAGTGTACAACACATTTTACACACTTGCTTGCTGTTTACCATGTTTCAATGCTATGATTTATCTGTTTTGTTCACTTATATGCACACAATTTCTGTTTCTATGTAGACCTGTTAATGTGTGATTATTTGACACTTTTCTTGGAAATCCACTTTTGCAATACTGCTGCTACTTCCAAACTTGTAACATGCATGGTTAATGTGAGATTGCAGCTGCACCAAAACTCATTTTTTTGTGGGAGTTTGTTTGACTCCATTGTAACTGATAAACTGTTTCATTGTCAAAGTCTAAGGAATGTCTGTTTAGTTTTTGCAATGTCATGAAGTTAGATGACAGGGGGTTCTAGGTCTCTTGCAAAACGGGAAGAAATTGTATCACAAGATACTAGAAGTGAATTTCTTGCTAGCTGGTACTAAATTTTCGTGATTATTGTTTTTGGAAAATTGTCATGTTCCCACAGATCAAATGTCCATACAACAAGAGGAACTGGCTACGTTCCCCTTAGTTTCTATCCAGCATTTTAAGTGTGGGTGACAGTGAGTGTAGCTCTCCCTGAGTATAACTGAGTGATAAGACTCCTTTTAGCTGGTAAGTATCCTTCTTATTCCTACATTTTCATTCAATCTTCCTCCGGATATTCTGCACTAAAATTTCTGCTATTCCATCTCTTACTGTCTGGTGAGTACATAAGACACTCCCTGCATCGACTAAAACCGATTGGAAAAATTGTGAAAGGAGTCTATTTTATTTAACAGTCCTCCTTCACTCCTTCCACATAGGTTAACTTTATTCAACATTTCATATTATTTTTGTATCGTCTAGGGTTTGTACGCTGGTATTGGTAATTGACAATTGGTCATTACTGTGATCTGAGTCAACAGTGGCACCACAATGTGAGTATTATTGGGAAACATTAGATGGATTTACTAGTGGAGCCTTGATTTTGAATGTATTAGGGACATGTTAGAAGCAGCTTTCTTCATGTGGCCAAATTTCGCCATTGGTGCTGCCTTAGCGCGCTCTTTTGGCACTGGGTAGTTTTCTGGTTGTGGCGAGAACACAGAAGTGTTGTGGCCGAGATAATGTTTAATCTTGTGTGACACCAGTTAGATTTATTTTTCGCGTTATCCGCTCGTAATTTTTGGTGGAGAGGATTATCCATTTCCTGCCCTTTCCCCTTACTTGACAACTTATTATATATATTTATCAGTGCTAGTTTATCAGATAGGATTATTCATTTTTAGTCAATATTATGTGTGATTTTTACCATATAAGTAAAATAAATGTAAACTCGTTACACTCTCCGTAGGCCTATTAACTCTAAAATATTCCCTACGCCATTATTTTGGAGGGACTGTTCAATTAACTTTTTATATTTTAAGTGTGAGAAAATAAACAGGCATTTACCTATGGTAGATTAGGCGCTTCTTATCCTTCTATCCTGACTTGCTAACTTTGCAAATACATATTTTTAGTTAGTATTTTATGTGTTTTTTACCATTTAAGGAAAATGAATGTAAATTTGTTACACTCTAAGTTGGTATATTAGTTCTTAATTATTGACCATGCCATTACTTCAGTGGGGCTGCTCAGTGGTACGTCCCTGTCTGGTGTCGCCTGTTATCTCAGTCTGTAATTCGAGGACATGAACATGTAAATGGTAGACGTTAGTGGACAATCACGACACTGTACTTTCGACCAGAGGAGCCATTGGCAAGATCGCACTTTGCTCTGAAGAAGTAATCAAGGTGTCTAACTGCTCCGTTTTGTCGTAAAGCTTTGTTTAGTTTCACAAAAACAACAACAACTACTACCACTGCTAGTAATAGTAGTAGTAGCAGCAGCACAACCGACCTCTTTCATATTTAGTCGTTGAAACGCGGTCCATCCCCGCCTCCGAGATGGCGGGTCGTGAGATCTCCGACTGGTAGCAATTGTCCGTTTTCGCTCATGGAGAGTGAGCGAAACACTTGCACCCGTTAGCTTCACGACTATATTATTGTGTTTATTTTCGAAAGGAAAGGTTCTTCCCAGTAACCTATATCAGACGTGGAAAGAAAGCAGAAAGAAGTAGCCTTTAGATGCAATGCACAGGTAAATAACATTTTTGTGTTACAGCGTGATGCAAAATAAAAAAATTATTTGTTGATATGTTTGTTTTATATTTGTGCGAACAACAGCTTTTTAAGACCAGCGCTTCTCAATTAAAAAAAGTTGATCCCAAAATAGTTTTAGCGAATTTCTCATGCATGACAGTAGCTGTTTATGTTAATTTCAACCCATGCAGACCCGACATGAATAATCAGGTTACCTGAAGCAATTTTTTTGCTAGTGATTTATTACTTTTTAGACATAATTGACTACATTTCTTGTGTTAGGCAGTCGAAGTGTCTATTTAGAGACAGAGACATTTTGTAATCGGAAGTAGACTGAAAAAATAAATAATCAAAAAAATTAGCTGTTGTTAGGTTGATACCTTACTCTTTGTCAGTGTTCCCTGTAACAGTGGTTTCTGGCTAGCTATAGGTTTTATTGTACACTCCTGTTTGCTTTTCTTGTACTGCCACCTATTGTAATCTCTGTCGCCTTCTTGCCATGAGAAGAATCACTGTCGCAGCTGAAAGGTTTACGCTCTACTTACCGATTAGATGTGTTTATTTATTAGTTGTCCATATGCGTTTTAAATTATTTAATTTTTCCCAAAATTCTTGACAAATCTATACAGTGTAAACATAGACATCACTGTTAGGTAATACAGAGAGACTGACTTCAGAGTTTTCAGTGATATTAGGTGTTGGTCAGTAAACGTAAGCGAGGCTCAAAACTAAATTTGTTACGAGACGGACGCGTGAACTACAGAATAAATATGCACATTTCAACAGGTAATACTGACACGTCATTATCTAAGAACTGTTTTCATATGAAATTAGGAAACGGTGACGGACATTTAATAACATGGCTGTAGTATTCTCCTGTGAAATGTGATTGTCTATATACTGCTTTCTTGCATGCTGGTTTTTGAAAGAATAAAGGGGTCAATTTTTTGTACAGTTACAAGATTTTAAAACAGTGAAAAGTTTTATACTAGAGTATTAGATCTTGCAATATGTTGTCATAATATTGAAGCATTTGGAAAATCAAAGAGCCTGTAATGCGACAACAGAAATGTGCAACCATTAATAATGTTGTTCAGTTACAACAACGTAAGTCTTTTGAGAAATGGGAACCAAGAATTCTTGACTGTGTTGCATTTTGTCAGACAGTCCTTACCATTGTTTGGTCACCTTTGTGACAGATATAATTAGCTGTTTTCCTATTTTAAAAATATGGTTTAGATTTTTATTATTTGAGTGCATTGAAATAGCCATCTAGGCCAATTTTGTTACAAAATATCTGTTGTTTTTATGTTATTGGGCATAAAAATCGGTAAATTTCAAAATATGGTCATGTGATCTGAAATGCTCTGTTTCTGGCTGACACTCTGGTGATGTCAGAGACAAGAAGTAAGAGGAAGCTGTTGTCGTTGTGATTTTCAGTCTGAAGACTGGTTTGATGCAGCTTTCGATGCTACTCTATCCTGTGCAAGCCACTTTGTCTCAAGGTAACTACCGCAACTTACAACCTTCTGAGTGTGATTATTGTATCATCTCTTAGCATGCCGTCTACTGTATTTACTCCCAACATTTCTATTCAACACTAAATTGGTGACCTCTTAATGTCTCAGAATGTGTGCTATCAAGCGATCCAATCTTCTAGTCAGATTTTGCCACGAATTTCTTTTCTGCCATCTTTATACTGTACCTCCTCATTTATTATGTGATAAACCCATTTAATCTTCAGCTTTCTTTTGTAGCATCACAGTTCAAAAACTTCTTTTCTCATCTTGTCTAAGCAGTTGATAATCCATATTTGACTCCATACAAATACTTTCAGGAAAAAGTTACTGACGCTCATATCGATATTCACTGTTAACAATTTTCTCTTATTCAGAAAAGCTTTTCTTGCCATTGTCAGTCTACATTTTATATCCTCTCCACTTCGGCCATACTACTTGGTTTTGCTGCCCTAATAGCAAAACTCATATACTTGCTTAAACGTTAAGTTTGCTAATCTAGTTCCCTTATCACCACCTAACTTAATTCGACTACATTCTCTTACCTTTGTTATGCTCTTGTTGGTATTCAAATTATATACCCCTTTCAAGACACTGTGCATTCTGTTGAACTGCTCTTCCAAGTCCTTTGCTGTCTCTGAAAGAATTACAGCGTCATCAGCAATCCACGAAGTTTTAATTTCTTCTCCCTGAACTTCAAGTCCTACTTCAAATTTTCGTTTGGTTTTCTTTACTGTTTGTTGATTGTACAGATTGAATAACGTTGAGGGTATGCTACATCCCTGCCTTTCTCAACCACTGCTCCCCTTTCATAACCCTCAACTCTTACAGTAGCTGTCTGGTTTTTGCGTACAAACTGTATACTTTCACTAGCTGTATTTTACCCCTACTACCTTCAGAATATGAAAGAGATTCTTGTAACACAAGTGAATGGGCTGGTATTGTTCCACGTGTTCCTACACTTTCCCAGAATCCAGACTGATATTCACTGAGTTTGGTTTCTAACAATTTTTCCTTTCTTCTGCAATGAATTTGTGATAGTATTTCGCAACGATTAGCTATTAAACTGATACATATATAATTTTCATGTCCGCAGCTCGTGGTGTCGCGGTCGCAGTCTCGCTTCCCGAGCACGGGGTCCAGGTTCAATTCCCGGCGATGTCAGGGATTTTCGCCTGCCTCAAGATGATTGGATGTTTCTGTTGTCCACGTCATTTCATCATTATTCCTGAAAGGGGTGCGTTTGGACTGAGCAAAGTTTTAGAATATGTACAGGCGCTGATAACCAAGCAGGTGAGCGCCCCACCAACCAATCATCATCATCATAATGTTCACAGCTGATACGAACTGCTTTCTTTGGAACCGGAATTACTTCATTCTTCTTGGTCTGATAGTATTTCGCCTGTATCACACACCATGCACATCTGATGGAATACTGTTGGTATGGCTGGCTCTCTCAAGGCTGTCAGTTGTTCTGACAGAATATCATCTACTATGGAAGCCTTCTTGCAAATAAGGTATTTCTGTACTCTGCCAAATGTTTCTCACACTGTCTTATCTCCCATCTCATTTTCATCTGCATGTTCTTCCACTTCTATAATATTTCCAGACAGTTCATTTCCCTTGTGTGGAACCTCTACACACTCTTTCCACCTTTCACCTTTCCTTTCTTTGCTTAAGAGTGGTTTCCCATTTGAAATCTTGATATTCATACAACTGCTACTGTTTGCTCCAAACCCCTTTCCAATTTTTCTGCAGGCAGTATCTATCTTTCCATTAGCTGTAAATGCTTCTACAGACTTACATTTGTCCTTTAGCCATTCCTGCTAAGGCATTTCGCAATTCCTGTTAATCTCATTTTTAGATGTTTGTGTTCCTTTTTGCCTTCTTCATATCCTACATTTTATATTTTCTCCTTTCATCAGGTAAATTCAATATCTCCTATGATATCCAAAGATTTCTACTAAGCCTTAAATTTTTACTTACTTGATCCTCTGCTGCCTTCACAATTTCGTCTTAGTTTGTCTTCTACTGTACACCTTTCCCCTCTTCTAGTCAACTGTTCTCCAATGCTTCCTCTGAAACTACCAACAGCCTCCAGTTCTCTCAAATCATCGATGTCTCAGTGTCCTACCTTGTTGCAAATTTCTTCTGTTTAAATCTGCAGCACATAATCAATCAATTGTGGTCAGAGTCCACATCTGCCCCCATAAATGCCTTGCAATTTAAAATCTAGTTACAGAATCTGTAGCTTACCATTACCAAATCAGTCTGAAACCTTCCAGTGTCTCCAGGTCTCTTCCACATACAAACTTTCAAGCATTAGTGGTGAATAAATTTCTTTTACATCATCATACATTTCTCAACTTCTTCATCATCTGCAGAGATCATTGTCATATAAGCTTTGTCCCTATGTCAGCTATGAAAATGTGTTCATTACATTGTTCATAGTAACTTACTTGCATTACTATTTTCTTGTTCATTATTAAATCTACTCCTGCACAACCACTATTTATCTTTGTAAATATAACACTATATTCACCTGACCAGTAGTCCTGTTGCCATCGAATTTGATTTGATTTATTGACCTATATTTAAACATTTCTCATGCAGTTGATGCCATCATCGTATAGCTACATAATAAATCATATATTTTTAACATATTGAAATAAAGTATGGTTTCTCTTGGGCACATTCAGTAACCATGGAACATAGATGTGTCTCTTGCAGAATGCAGCTTATTTAATAACAACAAAGGAATTTCAGATGCAATTGAAACATACTTGCATACACATCTGCTCATATCTGTATAATTTGCCATATATGACTGCTAACATCTAAACTTCATCAGTATTTCTTGCTAAAGTTCGTTCCATGCACTGATTACCATAGAAATAATCTGAGACTTAATGCTACAGATTCACGCAGGATGTTTTGAATTAGACCATAAAATATGTGAAATGCTGCTATGTGGAAAGTGATGTGGTAGTGTACATGTATAAAGTTAAATGAAACTGTTTCATGGGAAGACAGTACATATAATAATATAATTATCTGATTTAATCTTGGTTAGAGGTAACCCGTTGTATCTCCCATGAGCCATTTATTCCAGCTTGTTGTCTCCCAAAAGAAGGAAAGACAGTCCTAACAGTATCGGCACAATGTCTATCTACAGCAACATCGGCTGATTCGCTACAGATATTAACAAGAACAAAAACACTAGATATATCATTATGGCTACATATAGCATTATGGGGAGACAACTCAACTGGCCAGACAGGATGACTCCAACGCATCTGACAAAGTGCGAACCATCGTGACCGGGAAGTGAGTCTGCCTTCGACTACCATAATGCTTATGCAAGTGTAAATGCTATATGTGACCTTATTTAAATAAGAATGCAGTTTCCTGCAGCCAGTCCAGCTCATTTTACTGTGATTCGCTGTTTATACACCACTGACTCAGAGTTATGACCATGTACTGCAGTCTGTACTAGCATTTTCGTATATTCCACTGCCTACACTTGGCCAGGCTAACTGGACACTGTTTATCTGAATATACTTTGGAATGTTAACTCGACTTGTATTTTCGTAATGTCTCTGTGTTCTTACAGTCACAGCAAACATTGTGAGTTGATCTCATGATGAGTAAATACATCTAATAAAGTCAGATCACTTTAATGGACTGTGTGATGGTCATCAAGACTTACAAAGTAAGTAACAATAAGCAGAAATTAATGGAGACAGAATGCAGCAACTGAGTGAATCTCACACATGGAAAGATATGCACAATTCTACATATGTTGCATACATGGGCTGAAACAATACAACCTGTATTGATTCTCATTTCATTCAATACGTACAGAGATCACCAATCACTGGATCTGAATCTATGAATGCTTCCTTTATTATACTAACATATAATGAAGGTACCATTCACCTATTTACAACTTTTAAACTGGGCAGCTCTTTTACTGTGTCATAGAAAGAAATGACTGATTATATGTTTGGACCAATGAGCTGTAGTTATTTGGAACACATAAGCGAAGAGAAAACTGCAGTGATTTGCTGTATTGCTTTTTGAGTTAAGTGCGTGTGGAACATTGTTGTTGCGCACAAGAAAGTATATGACAATTCTTTAATCAGAAATACCAATTATTGACTAAGAAATGTTGAACTGATGCTTCCACATACGGTCCATATACACATTACAAACATACTACAATGCAATCAGAACTGCTCTCCCATCACTTGTGCTTATATTAGTACAACATTTCAGCAAGAAAAAATGACATTAAGTACACAAAAATTAATCATGAATGTCAAAAAACAATATTCACCACTACACAAACGAACACCCCACTCACAAATGGAAGATACCATTCATCCATCAGTCAAAAACACTGTATATCTTTATACATACTAATGACTTTATACTGGTGTGATGCATAATACTACATGAAGAATTAGGGGAATGAACCTACATGAAGAAAGATGCCCATTCAAAAGATACAATGTAATACGCATATAACACACAACACACAACCCCTTAAAGAGTCATTCGTTAATGCATTTGACACATATCCAAGTCACACTCAGTTACCACATACTGATACAGTAACCAGTTATTTATTTTTATGTTTTTTCATTCATCCAGAAATCAGCCCACAGTGAAGTAGAGTTTGTCATCATAATACAAAAAGTAAATAGGTCAAAATACTTGTGCAAATAGAATACATAAGTGTGTTTCGACTACAAAATAACAGGTAGAGTAATGTAGCATCATTGAAGGAACCAACCCAGTATTTGACTGAAATGATTTAAGAAAAGCACAAAGAGGATAAACCTGTATAGTCTGTCACAGGAACCTCCATTCTACTAAATAACAGCTGTACTTCATCTGGTTCTTGTTCTAGAATGTTCTTCTGACTGCATATGATTTCAGTCACTTAATTTTTAATATAATGTGTAGCTTATTGGACCACTCAGTATGGACATGTGCTGGTCACTTCTGGGCTATAACCTTAGCGTTATTCCCCATGCACTTCCTCCTATATTTTCTGAATACTGATTCCAGGCCTGTCAACATTCTGCTATGCCGCATTCAGGTCTTCACGTGCTCCCTGCAGTAAATCTGAAAAACTGAGTCAGCTTCCTCCCATTGGAAGAAAGTTATCACACTCAGGTAATAACATGATATTATTATTATGCACTACAGATCTTGTGAAAGCATTACAGTGTAATATATATAGTCTTCAGTTTCGCAGTATGCATTGCTCATGAAGTTTGTTTTGGCTACCTTATTGAAGAAGTGTATTTTTATGACATGTTTCATTTCCTTGATTGGGCAGTTAATTACACAGTTTTATTCCCTGATGGAAAAATATATTTGGATATTTTTGTTTATTTCTCTCTGGTAAACTAGTCTTGCCCTATAATTATGAATAGAACTATTAGCAAAATACTTAGTAACATCTCCTCCGATATGCACAACAGGTTGTTGAATGTACTCACTTGGTACAGAAAATACATCAGTTTCTTAAATAGATCTTTACAACAAGCCTGACACCTAATTTTACATATTGGTGTTGCACGTGGAAAGTTGTGTCCTTGTTTTTGCCGTTACACCACAAAAAGGAATCCTAAAACTAAGATCTGATTTTTAGAAATAGTATGTAACTATAATACTTGGCTGTAACAAACTGACAACAGCAGCCTATGAGCATTACATGCAAATGACATTCATTTTGCCACAAGCTTTCTGTGTTTTCTCCATCTTCATTGCCAGTTAGTTTCCATTATTGAAATTCTTGTCTTTTTTACACAGTCCATAAATTTATCATCTATTCTTAGTGCAACAGTGCTGTTTTTACTGTTTTGTTGAAGTGTATGTTCTTTGTTTGATTATGTTCAATGTCCTAGTGTATTGCATACTGTTGACTTGTAACCATCTTTGATGGTTTCATTTCCATTATCTATTTTTTTCTACATTTTCTTTGCTTTATCTTGGAAGACCACATAGTGGAACAAATCGTTCATGTGAAAAATAGTGGCTTACCTCTACCCCCGATTATAAACAGATACCTACATTTTTATCTGCACTCTCTTTCAACAGAAAAAGATTCTTTTCACTTTATACATGTAATCCACAACATCAGTATTCACAGAGCAACATTTCATATATTTTATAGTGGAGTTCAAAGTGTCTGGTATGAATATACTGCACTAATCCACATATTACTTCTCTGGTAAGTACTACATATTATGAAATGTGGCTAGAAATGCTGATGAAGTTTAGATGTTGGCATCCATAAACGTCAAACGAGACAGATATGATACGAAGTATGTTTCAGATGCATCTAGAACTCCATTGTTGTTATTAAATGAGCTACAGAGCTCTCTGTTATTTGTGTAGGCCATGAACAATGGACATTGCCCAGGTGGGGTGGCTTATGCACCTCAGTTATACAGACAGCTGCACTGTAAGTGCAACCACAGTGGAGGATTATCCGTGAAGAGGCCAGACCAACATGATCCTGAGGAGGGGCGGAACCCTTTTCAGTAGTAGTAATAGTAGGGGCAACAGTGTGGATGGTTGAATTGTCTGGCTCTTTAATGTCAGCTAACATGGTTTTGTTACACTAGTAGTGTGAGTGGCGTAATCAAGGAGAAACTGCATGCTCTTGGGTGAAGTATTCCAGAGGTAAAATAGTTCCCCATTTGGATTTCTGTGTTGGGACTAGTCAGGACGATGTTATCACCAGGAAAGCGTAACTGGCATACTATGGCCCAATGTGTGGAATTTCAGATCCCTTAGGTGGGTAGGTAGATTAGAATACCTGGAAAGCGAAATCAATGGCTTTAAGTTAGATGTAATATGGATTAGTGAAGTTTGGTGGTAGAATGAAAGGAAATTCTTATCAGATGAGTACTATATCACAAATAAAAAATCAAATAGAGCTAATGCAGAAGTTCTAGATAAAGTCTCAATTACAAAGGTCAACATAATTCTGTATGGGGACATTAACATCAATGTTGATATCATAAATGAATCCAGCAGCAAATTCATAAACATCCTTCCAAGTTTTGTTATATCCTTACTGGTCATGGCCAACTTTGCTCATGTTTCTCTGGTGCCTGTCGGGGCTATCAACCGATAGGGTTTCTCTAGGCATGGCCTACTCCTAAACAGGACTGGGAAGGGAAGATTGGTACAGCTGATTCATGAAAGGGGGTGGATCTCGGGCCACACATGGTCAAATACCTGTAGTCATAGGTAGGAAAAGCACGTCTTTCTTTTTAGGATAAATCCAGACAACAGGTTCCCCTGCCCGCAGAGTAACTCCAGCACTGCAAAAAATACTCAATCACTCATCAGAAAGATTTTAACACCTCAAATATCACATATACCAGATGTAAAGGAAAAACAAACTATTGGAAAGAGTAACAAGGTGCATTTCACAGACTAACAATTCTCCATCAAAACATGCAATCAATAAAAAATAAAATACAACTATTACAAGTTGAGCTCCGATCTCTGAACAGCACAGTAGTTTGTATTACTGGGCACTGGTGTAGAGACACAGAATTCCAACATGTGGTATTATCATTGTATGAAAAGGGAAACTCTTACTCCAAAACTACTTCAAGGGGTGGAGGAGCATGCATTTATATCAGAAAAGGAACATAGTTCAAATAAATACATGACCTCAATACAGTAAGTGAAGATAAACACTTTGAAATATCAGCTACTGAATTAACAATTCTTGATAACACCAACAAATTAATGAGTTTGTGTGTGTATAGGTCTCCCAGTGGTAGTATGGACACTTTTTTCAATAAGTTAACAGAAGTTCTAGATAAAGTCTCAATTACAAAGGTCAACGTAATTCTGTGTGGGGACATTAACATCAATGCTGATATCATAAATGAATCCAGCAACAAATTCATAAACATCCTACAACGTTTTGTCATGTCCTTGTTGGTCAATAGTGCAACAAGTTTTACTACATCAACTTAATCAGTAATTGACCATGTGGCCACAAATATGGACAGGGAAAAATGTGATGTAGCTCTAAAAGATGTCAGACTATCAGACCATCTCTGTCAAATAACAACAGTAAAATCGGGCATCGAATCATTCCCTAAACTACAAGCCTAAAAACGACATCTGTCAGAAATCAAAATAAAAGATTTTTCAAAAAACTATAAAAACAAATCTGGGATGAAGTGTATAAGGAAACCAATGTGAATGTGAAGTTCTCTAAATTCTTCACATTGTTCAAATTAAACTTTGAAAAGGTATTTCCGAAAGTATGCATTTCTGTATCAACATCTAACAAAAACAGATGGATGACAGCAGGTCTTAAGAAGTCCTTCCAAGCACTTAAATACCTCAGTTCCATGAAGAGGTTCGCAATGATCCAGAATTTTTAAATTTCTAACTTAAAAACAAAAAGATTTATTCGAAGGCGTGGATTGCTTGCAAAAAGTCATTAATGACAAAATAATACATAATGCAGGGAATAAAAGTAAAGCAGTCTGGGATGTTATAAAAAAGGAAACGAGAAGAGGCAAACAAACGCAGAATAACATACTGCTAATGGAGAAGGATAAGATAATAAATGATCCACAAGACTCAGCGAACTATGTAAACGACATTTTTCAAGTATTGCAGAGAAGTTACAGCAAAAATTCCCCCAAACAAAAATAACATCTGTAAATAATAATGCACTAAATTCAGTGATGTTACTTCCAACCATAGAGAATGAAGTAAATAAAACTGTTCAAAAAGGCTTAGATGATGTACCAGTGTGTGTACTGAAACAATTCATAAGGATTATACAAGGCCCATTAATAAATATAATAAATGAATCCTTCACATCAGGGACACTTCCAGTGTATTTAAAACAGGCAAGAGTTGCACCATTGCTTAACGAAAGGTTTTGAAAAAGACACAGAAAATTACTGGCCCATTTCCCTGCTGTCACAATTCTCAAAAATAATAGAAGTAATTGCGAAAGAAGATAGAAGTAATTGTGAAAGATAGAATGATGAATTACCTGTGTAATTATAATCTTTTAAATGAATCACAGTTTGCTTTCCAAAGTGGCAAAAAATACAGTCAGCCATAGTAGAATTCACAAAAGTTGTACTTGTTGCTCTTCATAAAGATGAGTGTGTCACAGGCATATTTTTCGATCTTTCTAAGGCGTTTGATATAGTCGACCACAAGAGTCTGTTAAATAAGTTAGAAGCATTAGGAATAAGAAGGGTAGCTAATGACTGGTTTTGATCATACCTAACAGATAGGGTACCAAGAGTAGAGATAACACGTACTTCAAATAGATCCAAACATTTCGTAAAACACTTATCAGAACCAAAATACATTAATAAAGAGGTTAAGCAAGGTAGCGTATTTGGACCAGTACTGTTCCTGATATACATCAATGCCTTTTCCAGTAGTGTTAGTCATGGTCAAAAAATTCTCTTCGCTGATGACAGCAATGTTATATTTACTGAGAAAACAAGAGAACTCCTTGTCAAGGAAGCAAATGAAACTCTCAAGGAATTTTATGATTCCTCAATAAGCAATAAAGTGACATTGAACATAAAGAAAACTAATACCATGAATTTCAGTATGAAGAGGAAAAATTACAATGTTAAATTAAATGTACATGGCACCTCTATAGACTTTGTAACAAATGCCAAATTTCAAGGAATGTATGTTCTCAGTTGAACTGGTGTAAACACACAAAAATACTTGTAAACAATGTCATAAGCATGTATCATCAGTGCGTAACATGCAGTGTCTTTTAGTTAAATGTTATTCATATGTACATTCAGTTCTTAGCTATGGCATCCTTTATTGAGGAACAAATGCACAAAATATGAACACAGTTTTCAAACTCCAGAAAAGAGAGATAAGAATAATAACCAAAAATACTAGTCAAGCTTATTGTAAAGATCTGTTTCAAAATATTGGGAATGTGAATACATTTACCAGACAGTTGTACACATAAAAAGTAACATTGGTAATTACTGCGCAGACAGATAGAGATAGACACAACATACATTTACCAAGGAAAAAAATAAACATAAAACTAAAAACAGCATTTTCTACCAAGGAATAAAACAGAACAATAAATTAGCAAAAGAGATTAAGGGAACTGCAAAAATACACTTATTTAAAAAGACAGGTAAAAAGTACCTGTTATGAAATACATTTTATACACTGAAGGATTATTGAGCTAAAACAGAGTAGGAATCTGATACAAAATGTACTAATAAATAATAATAATAATGATAATGAAAACATCCAACATTCCTCATAACAACTTCACTTTATGTTTATTTGCTTTCTAGAAATACTTACCCCCAAGCTGTGCATAGCACAGCACTAACGCCCTTTCCTCATTCTAAGCTCAACATCTCACTCATTATGGAGGGAGCTGACTCAGTTTTTCAGGGTAGCAAATGCGAAGTTGCATGTGTGTGTGTGTGTGTGTGTGTGTGTGTGTGTGTGTGTGTGTGTGTGTGTGTGTGTTTTAGTGTGTGTGTGTAGTGAGTGAATTGTTATCAAATAATGTTTGTATTGTGTGTGTAATGACTGATAGTGAGATATGAGTGAACAGTGTGGCATTACATTATTTAATAAGTTATTTGCAAAAGAAGTATTGTATATCAGGAGTAAATCTAGTGACTGACTCTAACTAAAAGTCTGTAAATACATGTGTATACAACTTAGTTTATTTTAAAGTGATCTAAATTTGTAAATACTATGACATGTCCTATATCCTTGTAAGAAGACATCTATGGATGAATAAAGCTACTACAAGTAAGGGAACTGGAGTGTGTGCAAGCTACTAAGTGTAGTGTAGTGAATCTATTATCACAGCCAAGGTAGATACAACGTCCACAGTGCTCAGAGCCATTCGAACCATTATAGATACAAAGTCAATGACTACCACAGCAGTACAAGTTTATATGCCAACTAGCTCAACAAACAATTCAGAGTCTGAAAGAATATATGATGAGTTAAAAGAAATTATTCAGACAGTAAAGGAAGACGAAATCTTAATTGTGATAGACAACTGGAAGTTGGTGCTAAGAAGAGGAAGAGAAGAAAAAGAAATTGAGAGGATATGGACTAGCGGAATGGAATGAAACAGGAAACCATTAGGCGGAGTTTTCTACAGAACTAACACTTTGTCCAGAATCATAAAATGAAATCATATGTATGGTAAGTATCTGTAAACCCTGGAAAGTTTGACTGATTCTATAATGGTAACACAAAGAGTTTAGAACCAGATTTGAAACTATCAGACATTTCTAAGGGGTGACGTGGGCAATGAGCACAGTTTATTGGTTATGAACTGTAAATTAAAACTGAATAATTTGAAAAAAGTTTGAAAATTATCGACATGTGACACAGATAAGGCGAGAAATGTACGGTTATTGAAAGTTTCAAAGAGAGCGCTAGGCAATGATATGCTGAAACAGGGAATATGGTAAAAGATGAATGGTCAACTTTGGCAGATGAAACACAGAAGGTAGCAGAGGATCAAACAAGCAAAACAGACAAGTCTTAGAAAAATGGCTAAACAGGAATAGCTGGACGACGAATATATGTGAATAGAAACATGTACAGGGGGGAAAGATAGATATTGCATGCAGAAAAAGTAAAGAGGCCTTTGGAGAAAAGAGAAGCAGCCATACGAATAGAATATCAAGAGCTCAGATGAAAAACAAATACTAAGCAAAGAAGGGAAAGCTTGGAACTTAAGGTATATATAGAGGAGCTATGCAAAAGAAAATGGGAAACATTATATTGCAAGAAGAATTTGACAGCACACTGATAGAAGCTGAAAAAAGGCCTCTCGACTAGACGATATTTTGTCAGAATTGCTGATATCCTTGGTTCAGCCAGCCATTACTAGACTATTCCAAATGGTGTGCAAGATATATAATACAGCAGAAGCACCCAAAAAGTAGACTAATAACTCCAATTGTAAAAAGAGCTTCAGACAGGTGTAATTATTAGCAAACTTTCAGTGTAACAAGTCATAGTAGACAAATAATGACACAGATTATTTACAGAAGAATGGAAGGACTGGTACAAGCTGTTATTGGAGGAAGATGTCTCTGAACACATGAGATAATACTGACTTAATTTAGAAGGTAGCTTAAGGAAAGTCAAGCCTACATCTATATTATTTATAGATTTGGAGAAAGCTTTTGATGAAGTTGACTGGTATATGCTTCTTAAATTTCTGAAGATATCTAAAGTAAAATACAGGAAGTGGAAGGTTACTTACAACCTGCACAGAAATCAGATAAGAATTATAAATGTTGAAGGGTGTGAAAGGGAAGAAGTAGTTGAGAAGAGAGTGAGACAAGGTGGTAGGCTATAACTAATGTTAATCACTCTGTTCATTAAGCAAGCTGTGAAGGAAAGCGTGGAAAAATTTGAAAAGATAATTAAAGTCCAAGGAGAAGAGATACAAATTTTTTGTTGGCGAATGACATTTTAATTCTCTTAGTGACGGCAAAGGATTGGGAGATCAAGTTGAACAGAATGAACAGCGTCTTGAAGGGATGGAAATTAACAAAAGAAAAACCAGGGTAATGAAATGTAGTCTAATTAAATGAGGTGATGCTGAGGGAATTAGATTATGTAATGAGATACTAAAATTAACAGATGTGTGTTGCTGTTTGGGTAGTAAAATAACATAATGGCTAAGGCAAAAAAGATACAAAATGTAGAATGACAAAGCCATAAAATCGATTCTGAAGAAGAGAAAAGTGTTAATAATAAACGTAAATTTTAGTGTTATGAAGTTTTTCTGAACGAATTTGTTTGAAGTGTAGCCTTGTACACAAGTGAAACACAAACCATACGATGTTCAGAAAAGAGGGGAATAGAAATCTTTGAAATGTGGTGCTACTAAAGATTGCTGAAGACTAGATTGGTAGATCGTGCAACTATTACTGAATAGTGTTGGCGAGGAAAGGAACTCTTAGCATAACTTGACTGAAAGAAGAGACTGGTTGCCAGGACACGATCTTAGGTATCCAGAAATTGTAAGAACTGCAGAGGATGATCAAACATAGTGTAGAATAAACAAGTTGAAATGGATGTGTGTTGGAGTAGTTATTCACACATCAAAGGGCTTGAACAGGATAAGTAGTGTGGAGAGCTACTTGAAACCACTTTTCAGACTGAAGACTACAACATCTAATAACCCATTGTGAAGGGGGCGGCAGGTTACATTAATTGCAGCAAAATATTTACTTATAGGGTCTTTGGGTGTGGTGTGAGTGTGCCAAATCTGTGTTCGACTTCGAAAGCAGGGGGAACAACGTTTGATGCCCGAAAAACCTCGAAATATTAGGACTCTTTCCCAGTGTTTTGCTAATAACACGAAAATGGTCCAAATTGTAGAAATAACCTTTCCGTAGCAAATTAAAGAGTACACGTTACCTCATCGACTAAAAGAAAAAGTTGACCATTTGGTGGAGCAGTTCGATTTTTATGGGGATCCAAAAAAACACCAAATTTTTCCTACTTTCTCAAAAACTATGTTTCACCTCTTTTACATAAGCGGTAACTTTCCAGCATCAAATTTTGTCAACAACCTGTAAAGCATCAATCTACAAACTCAAAAAGCTCCAATTTTTCGATATTGGGAAAATTTTAAATTTTTTTTCGACTCAAGCAAAATTAAGGAAACCCTTAAATTCACACTATCGGATATTCGCTATTTTTTCTATCTAGGAATACGGGAATCAGTTGTAACTTCAATCTGAGACTATATTATGCCAGTTGAATGCTTTATGATTTTGTTTTAAGGACTGTTGTGAACACTTTAAAATCTATATTTTGTTCACTTTGACCTGTTCCTACAATTTAAAATGTACATTTTTCGTGAGTTTGAGATGAATAGCTGTTTCATGTTCTCTGCATGTATATTTAGTACCTGAAGACATTTTTCTAATTGCATTAGGTATTTTATACATATTTTGTATGCAAATATTATAAAAAAGGTTTTGGAAAAGTGATAATTAAGTAAGTACTTCAAAAATTGTTTTATTTATTACTTAAAATAGAGGAAGGATTACTTATTTTTTTATTTTTAATCACAACATTATATGAAAGGTCAGGAATTACACTTATTTATAGGCATGTTAGAATAATTACGTAGATAATAAAAATATTCACAGTTTTGGTCGTTTGGATCGTCTCAGCTTAGGCTCTTCTTCCTCAGACTGATTGGCGAGATTTTCTGCCTCAGTCTCTTCCTCCTCCACTCCCTCGCAGCTAAGTTCCTCATCAGGCTCATCCTCATCTTATTCCTCACCCAGGTCCTTGTCCTCATCTTATTCCTCATTAAGGCCTTTGTCCAAGTCTATGTCAAGTTTGGTGTATGAAGTGTTTATGCAAAAACTTGAGGCCTGATTCTTGGCATGTCAATCACTGGAGAATCCCTTTTTGCAACTGCAGAACACCAGTTTCACAAGCTCTTGAGGAGCAGGTTGTTTCATTGCAGGAATGGGAGTGAGTCCGACGCTGTCTCATCTCCAACCATAATGAGCGTATTCCCCATCCACCATTGCACCTGGAAGAATGCTCTGTAACTGTGCAGATCCGCTACGTCGAGTACTGGAGGAAGTTGGGGTAAGATGAAGTTCGCCTTTGTTGAAATCCTCGTGAAGGGATGATCCGCCAGCTCACGTATGCTGTGGGCGGTCGTTCTGATGCCATACACTGTCATCAGGATCTTTTCCCAGCTCTGCCGTCTGCTGGAGTTGCAGATGCCTTGTAAAACACCATAGCAGCTTCCCTCAGTGCTAGGGTGCTGCCTATGAGACTAAACAGTTTGATTTTCCCATGCCCGAATGGCGTGGAGGTTGTGTCACACCCAAAAAAGGCATGCGAGAGCAGGAGATGGTTCTTCTCGAACTGGTACGATGAAGTGTAGTACATATCAGCTTGCCCCATCTTTCCTGGCTTTAGTAGGCAGTAGGTGGCATTGCTCAGAGCGCCCCCCCCCCCCCCCCCCCTGCCACCCATCGCCACCGCCCCCCCCCCCCCCCCACACACAGGATTGCTAATACGTCATTATCCTCGCAGAGCACAAGCACAGTATCGAATCAAGGCGAGTGAAGTGAAAACAAGCTGTTGTCACAACCACTAAATCAGCGTCCTCCGCTGCCTCCAGTACTCGAATGGAAGATTCTACCAGATGTTTTCTCAACATTTCAACAAGGTAGCTCTTAGCCGTTACATTTTCCATGAAATTCTTCTGTGAAACTGCCGTTAGTGTACTCTCATCAAATATTATATCGGCTTAAGTCTTCACTTTGAACGCTGAGCTCTTTCTGGGCTTTTAGCGCATTGTTGATTCGCCTGACTTGTGTACCATCGAACACATCATTCACTGTAGATTCGTAGTGCCAGCTGACGAAGCTGATGTACTTTTTGCAGATGACGCCATGAGATTGGAATGTGTTCCACAGAGCTTTGTGAAGATGGAATCTTCCACCCACAACAGCCATTTTATTTCGTAATCCTATAGTAAGAACTGTTGGTCTGGAAGCCTTGTACAACAGTGATTTGATTTGCTTTTGTAAGCTACCTTCATTGAACAATGATAATGGAAATAGCGCCAGTCCATGGGTGAAAAAGTGCTTCAGATCTTCACTGGACGATTCTGCTATGCAGTTTCGTTGAAACAGCCTCACAGGATCAACAGCAGTCAGCATTTTGAAGCCAACTTTCAAGCTTTGTTTGACCGGTATGAACGTAACAACTTTATCTATGCCTTTCACATTAGGCTGGGGAATTTTTGACCAATCATTTTTATCATATATGCCTCGTCTATTTCTTGGGCTGAAGACAATCCAGCTGCTCCCCACCAACTACTCCACTAGATGTTGACACGATCACATCAGTCTATGGAAATGGAGGAAGCTTGTGAAACCATGCTTTCAATTTGTGTGACTCAACACTGTCTCGAGCCACTCTGGTGAGACTTCCATCAAAGTGGTGCTCAGACGAAACAGCAGTCACTTGGCAGTAGTTTCCATGAATTCACACGCATATTGCAGGTTCATATTCGCTTGTGTACAGTAGGCAAGAACACTTTTAATAAAACGTTTGCTGCTACTAAGGCCCCCCGTTAACTTTGTTTTACCTCATCAAATACCACACCAAAATTTTTCACTTGGCCCTTAGGTGAAGTATCCTTTTCTGTTTAAATGGTAGAACTCAGTGAGTTCCATCCTTTCTTCTAAGGTCATCATGTCTTCTACGTGAAGATGAACACATTTAGCGTACAACAATTGCTCAGCTGCTTTAAAGAAGAGCCATTTTTAGTAGCGGCCAGATGTAGACTCGAATTACCCATACGTTCTGCCTCTATGAACTGTTTCACCAGGGTGGCAGTCTTGAAGTACACAATCCACAGTGTTGAAGTAGGGCCTCTTTGCTGAAGAGATTGCAAAATGCTTCGAAATTTCGTCAATGACTGACAGCACCACATTTTCTCATCAAGAATCCACGATTGATCTCCTCTCAACAGTCTTTCCATTTCAACTGTTTCCTCCTCACTCAGCGTAACTATGTCCCATGTCAGTAACGCCAATGTATTGTGAACGAGGGTGTGTGCTCTGACTGCTAGCCAGTAGGCATAGCTAGTTAGCATTCTATCAACACTGTTTGTATCATGGATGACTAAAAGCAACTCCTTCAACCCATCCCTTGCCATAATCGTTCCAATACATCCCATAAAAAATATAATAAGATGAAAGCACATTTTTAAAATCAGAATCCCCACTATAAACTATATCTATAGCATTCATGTACTCTTTTGTCCAATTTCTTAATTTTTTCAGGTTGCTTCCCGAAGAGAAGTGTAGACAGTGTTTAAGTCGGAAGGCGGTGGATTGATGAATGGGAGATGTATAATAACTAAGATGATGTATTCGGTGGTTTTCGTTGCTTCTTCCATGAGACCATTCCATCCAGGATGTTCTGGAAAGTTCTACAATTCTCGTACAGCCAGGTAATATCAGTAAATGATAGTAGGATTTCGTCAGCAATATTTATGTTTCAGGCAATGATATTTTTGGAACTGTTTTTTATCCTACACGAATGGAGTCGAACAGCGTTTGAACCTTTAACAATCTCTAAAGAGGAGCCACTGGGTAGTCCATCGTTTCAGCAGGAGCCATTGGAGAATGAGGAGTGATACACATGATGTTTCCCATTGAGTGGAACGTATTCAACCCGTTTAGAGTGCTGATATTACACTTAGCAGTCTCAAAGACAAATTGACGATAAGAGGGCTGCAGGACTGAATTTGTCTGAGAACTGAGCACACAACATGGCTCATAACGAATTTCTTCCCAGTAGGATGTAGAAAAACCCAGGGATGACAAAAAAATCTATGAGGAGCCTGGAGCCAAATCTTTCGTACAGATAAACACTTGTTCCAATCAATACTGAAGATAAAACCGAACATAGGCTGGCTGCTGCAACAATTCCGTGCGAGAGCGTAACAGCCTTCATTATTCACGTTCCCAACTCGCATTTCTTGTGTTTCGCGACCACTGTTTCAAGCAAGAGTTTCAGAATCGCTGGTTTTAGAGATCCTGCGTGGGACAGCAAGTTGTTGCCAGGAGGTGGATATTGCTCCATGTCATATGCAAAGGAGCAGATGTCTTCCAGAACTATTTCTGCTGCTGCTTTCACAATTGTGTATCGTTCTTCTTCAATGTTTTGGTTTTCGTTTTCGTAGAAAGAGGGCAGCGAGGATTTTATACCTAGCATTGCTGAAACAAATGACTGGTGACTTTTGTCCTCATTCAGCATAGAGTACATCATCACGAAACCGTTTGAACAGAAGAGCTTTCACTGTCGTTTCCTATTTCTTGATCCCCGCGATCTCTATCTCCATCATGCTCTGTCTGGCTTCAAGTTTCATGATCTTGTGAATTTGGTATTTCTTGTCATTTGGCCTGCGTTTCTGGCTCTCTTTGAATCCGTCTGTGAGTCTCTCACCACATAAAAAGTATTGTTCTCGAAAATTGAAAGTACGGCTTTTACCACGAAATCGTCCTGCTACAGTTGACTGTGCAGCTCCTTTATACCCATGGTGAATGTAAGGTCAATCGATTTAAGGTTACTTTGTAGTTTGACAATGTGTGGAAGTATACGACCAGTCGTTTTATTCACTGCTGAAACAAAACAATCTACAACATCCACAGGTGGTTTGTTCTGAACAATATACTAGGTAAGGACGTATTCCAAAAATTGTAATATTAATTATCCTCATACAACTAATTCGTAGATGAAAACTGAGAAGGGAAAAATATGGAGCCTGGTTTTGTGTAGACAGTTTAAATTATCAAGATAAATGACAATACCATGATTCAAGCTGGAATAATGCGATAGAAATTAATAATTTTACATGATAGGTGAAACAGGAATATTAGCACATTCAGAGAATCTGGAAAAAGGAATGTTTATATTTCATTAAGATAAATGAAGAAGATAAAGTTGGAACACATTGAAGTAGAGACATACTTGCCACAATATTTAGAATTTGTGTGTTAACCGGTTACTGCGTTGAGGGAAGTAGTGGACTGCTTCACGGCAAAAAGGTTTTTATTGTGAGCAGAACATTTTAAATGGTGAGTGAGAGCTACTAAGTTCAACAGTGTGAAGTTTAAATAACGATGGATTCCCAGGTTTTCAGTTTGAGGTAGAAGAATTAAGTGAGAGTGTTCTGAGACAGGACCAGGGTAACGTCACGAGTGGGGCGTGGCAGTGTGGAAGTTGGAATAAGAACAGATAGAATCCTTTCGTGCGCCGGAATTATTATGAAAATGTGGGAGGCATAGGCATCCGCAAATAGTGCAGGGGGAAGGGGGAGGGAGAAACAGGAGGTATGTCCCCCTTCTGAAATCTGATGGTACAACCCTAAATTCTCACATTTCTAACAATGGTTGCCTGCGGTTCTGTTGAATCACAGATCTGACACTGCTGAATGCGATTAGAATTAATGTGATTTTTTAAGTTTCATTCGGTTTGTACAATTTTTTTATCTCCAGTCTCTATTGTAACAAGTGTTTATCTGTTCCCTGATTATTTTTATTGCTATTCTGTAGGATTTTCTAAATCGTTGGGACATTTTTCCCAGTTTGAGATTTTTAATTTTCGGTGAAAATCAAAAAATCGATAATTATCGGTGGTTTGAATACATTTTCTGTGGCCTCTATGAAATTTAGTTTTTAAGCCAATACACATTTTCAAACTCACCGAACCAGATACATCAAAAATTAAAATTTTGGAACTTTGCCCCCTCTTGAATGGCCATGGTGAAAAGTAAGTTAGTGGTCATATGCTCACGAGCAGTGGTCGAATACAAAATATTCTAAAAGGTATGATGTCAGCTAACAGCTGCAATGAGTTCTGAGAAGATCGTCATGAAAACAAATTTACAGGACAGTTATTCATTGCTCGGATTACATGAAGTCAGCTGCGCGTTTTGTGTCTCAGGATACAGATTCTGTGTCACCTAAGACGTCATAATAGAACACAGATATAATATCAACCAAATGCTATGAAACAGTAAATGTAGGAGTTCAGAAAACACATATTTTGAAAGTGAAAAAACAATAGAACTATCTACATCACAAATCTTATGATAAAATACTGAGTGATCAAGAAGTAAGTGTAAATTTGAAAACTGAATAAATCACGGAATAATGTAGATAAAGAGGTACAAATTGACACAGATGCTTGAAATGACATGGGGTTTCATTAGAACCAAAACATACAAACGTTCAAACAATGTCCGATAGATGACGCTTTATCTCATCAGAATAGCAATAATTGGTATAACAAGTAAGACAAAGCAATGATTATGTTCTTTACAGGAAATGCTCAATATGTCCACCATCATTCCTCACCAATAGCTGTACTCGAGTAATAAAGTTGTGAACAGCACAGTAAAGCATGTCCGGAGTTATGGTGAGGCATTGGCGTCGGATGTTGGCTTTCAGCATCCCTAGAGATGTCGGCCGATCGGGATACACTTACCACTTAAGATAACCCCAAAGCAAAGAATCACGCGGACTGAAGTCTGGGGAAATGGGAGGCCAAACATGACGAAATTGGTGGCAGAGCACATGATCATCACCAAACGACCCGCTCAAGAGATCTTTTACGCGTCTATCAATATGGAGTGTTTGTTTTCGGTTCTAATAAATCCTCATGTCATTCCAAGATGTGTGTCAATTTTTACCTTTCTGTCTAAATTATTCCGTGGTTTATCAAGTTTTCAAATTTATACTGGCTTTTTGATTACCCGATATATCATTCTATGTCCAGTTTAGAAAAAAGCATCGCAGAAAATTACGCTAGGTTATTATTATATTAGGTGTTCCCAATGTTCAGATTTGTAAAGAGGATTTTCAAGGCAGAGCTTTTGCTACGACAAATCGTCTGTTTTTCCAGTTGAAATGTGAATATTATGCAGAATTTTAAAAAAAAATAGCACATGTCCTACGTCATATTCGAGAAAACTGTAGAACTATAATAAAGTAGGCAGTGTTAGCACTAAAAAATGACACAAAGAGAGATACATTGATGTCAAGAAAGGGAGACGCCTTGAAACGCATCCTGTCCATCGGCAGGTGGAGGATGTCCACAGCCTTCCACGATCTCAGGAACAACAGCACTCTGCTCATGAGAAATCCCGACCTGTCAGCACGCTCTGCGGTTGAAGAACACGCCCAGCAGATGGTCAACAAGCGGCACAGAATGATGACTATCCACAGCGTCAACAAGAGGATGTTGAAGAACTTTAGCTTCCAGACTATTTCTGTATGCAGGGTCACTATTAGGGCGTAGGAGTAGTTGATGGTGAGGACGAAGTTACCAGCAACGGTGAGCAGCAGCGCGGGTCCGAAGTGCCCTCCGCAGAGGCGGGCGCAGCGGTGCAGCGCCAGCCGGGCGCGCTGCAGACGCCGCAGCTCCCCCTCCACTGCCACTGGAGCCCCCGGAAGGTCTGCACGCACCACCGCATCCTCCAGCTGTGCCTCGCAGTCCAGTGGCGGACGCACGCTCCTCAGCAGCAGAGCATTCACACTGCCCATCCTATCTCGGACGGCCAGGACAATACCAAAGAACTCCATCTGCCATAACATGGAGAATCCTTGCAGTCCGACGAAAGCTTCTCTTCCTGGTAATCCATCGAATATACTGGTTGCCATACAAATGGCTGCTATAGACAGTAGAAGCACTAAAACACCCAACATCACGTTAGCGATTAACCGTGTTTTCCTGTATGTTCGTCTGGCATATGCGTTATCAGTGCGAGTAAGCAATATGTCCACAAGTTCTAGAAGCTCAAGCACCTCCTCCAATTTTCGGTTCGCTGTAAAGAGACAGATGCTCAGCACTGAAGCTGGCTCTAACGATGTTAGCAATGAACACGTTGGGTACATAATATACATTAACAATGGCCATTCCCAAGGAAAGTAAGAAGCGACATTAATGTACAAGTACCACACACCAGCTATAACAATGATAGCGAACCACAACGGAGTGGCAGAGACACTTATAATTCTCTTTAAACGCTCACGTAAAGTTTTTGCTGAATAACTCTTGCCATCACTTTTCACTGGAGCAAGACCGCATATCATGGTTACAAGAAAGAAAGGTCTGATTGCCTTTCGAAAGCTATAATCGCGCATTGCTAAGTCCCGAAGAAAACTCTGCAAGAGACACACTATATAACATTCAGATTCACACTGAGAAAACTCGTGATTTACTATCCGCTGCTGAAGTTCAAGTAGTTGCAAGTGGACAAACCTCACAGAGACTACATATAATAAATTTCTGATAATGATCAGTTGTTGAACTTTATCTCATCTATTGAAAAGAGTTACATACATCTGGCCAAATTCTTCTAGCCAGTAACAGACTACCACACTGCTGCCAACCATTGGACTGAATTTCTGCGCCGGCAATACCGTTAATGAAACATCGGTCGAAGTTTATTAATTTCGTGATGCCGCGCCCACACATAGGATGAGTCATCAATAGGTTCCCGAAAGTCAAACACACGCAATGAACAGGAAATTTGTTTTCCAATTAAGTTAACTCTCACTTAGGAAATTACCCCCGGGACAGTATAATGTCTTGCAGTAACGAAGTTCTCATCACTGTGATGCAATGTTGATGTGTAAAAACAAAGCTTCAGTTGCTGCTCTACTAACATTTATTTTCTTACGATTAAAAGCATGTTTTCTGCCGGAACACTTGGCTAACGCACAAGAATGGATCAAAACAGAATGTCAAGCTGCATACGAAGTGAGACATTCATGCAGCTAACAAAAAATATATTCAAAACGAGCCAAGATATCGAGACGTGGTTTTCGTCAAGCTGCAGCCGACAATGTCGCAAATATTATGACGTACACAAGTAACTTTTAACCCTTACAACTTTCGAATTGTGATACTGACCTTTTGTTAATGAAACTATTAATTTCCTTAGTAGAATTGAGAGGAAGTCCAAGACTACTTCAACGACATGAAAAGTATGGAACTGGGTCAAATACCAATGGTTATAATTAAATTGCAACTACTGAGAAATGTCCAGTGTAGACTGTAATTATCGTATGACAGCGAAACTTGGTGGATGCTAATGCGTTAACGCGGAACAGATTTACGCTAGAAATATGTTTCCAGTTTTGGCCACCATGTGTAAATCTGGCATTGTTTAGCGTTTGTATGACGGTATGACATCCACGCTGTCATTTGACCCACCATAACTTGACTGAACGATGTGGCTATCGACAAGAGAGACTCTGCGCTGTTAGTGAAGCTGGTTTATGTGACCGGCTGCAATAACAGGGCAGCAATGAAAGAGTATCACTTTCTGATACCCGGTATCGTCAAACTGTTAAAGAATATGATAATAAAATTCCTAAACAAGGGAAAGTTTGGTGTGGCATTTGGAATAGGAAGGCGTTCTCTCACGGTGGAAGTTATAGACGAGGTTACTGTTGCTGCAAGTTACCATGCCTCACATACACCAGGCAGTCCTGGTGCTCTCACAGTCTCACGAGAATTTTCCATCCTGTGGTCAAAAGTATGGAAAGTTTTATGGTCTCTGTTACTGGTGTGCGTACAAAATACAGATGGTGCAGCAAGTGAAACCTCATCACCTGTAGAAACGTTCAGAATCTGGTCGTCGGTTTGTGGTACGGATAGAAATTGATGACATGTGGCCGGGCAATAATTTATGAAGTCACAAGGCATCATTTTACACCATAGGAAGCGCAGAATACACAGAACCACCGTATATGGGGTAGGCCTAGTGTTAAATCGCATGTTGTTTACGAAGAGCCATTGCACTCACACTACGTGACGGTGTGGTGTGGATTCACAACTAGGTTTGTTCTCGGTCCATTCTTTTCTTCCGGCCGTTGTGGTCGAGCGGTTCTAGGCGCTTCAGTCCGGAACCACGCGGCTGCTACGATCGTTGGTACGAATCCTGCCTTGGGCATGGATGTGTGTGGTGTCCTTAGGTTAGTTAGGTTTAAGTAGTTCTAAGTCTATGGGACTGATGAGCTCACATGTTAAGTCCCATAGTGCTCAGAGCCATTCTTCTCTGAAGAGAATACACCCAGACTGCGAATCAAGTGTACTGTGACGTCTGCACGTTGTCGAAATCTCCTTGTAGATCATGTGATTCCTGCTTTGGAAGAGCGCAGCTAAGTGAGCACCAATGTTTCCACGCAAGATGGTTAATAATGAAATCAGTATTATGCCTTTAACACATGTTAGACATTTTTTGCCCGCGTGCCGTTCCTAATCCTTTATCTATGCAGACATTCCTGCACGTCTTTCTTGCATCCACATAGCGGGATCTGCACCTGGTGGCCAGAACTGGAACTAATTCTTTCGAGTGTAAATCGATTCTGCCTTAATGCCTTAGCATATCTTCTTAAGTTTCGCTGCCGTACGATAATTAAAACACACAGTTGATTATGGGAATAGTTGCACTTTAATTATAACCACCCGGTATCAACAAGATAACAACGCTGCGATCCAACTTTCCGCCGTTGCGACAACTGTCATGTTCTATCAGATGCAAGCAAACCCACAACTCAGGAATGGTTTTCGTGCTTATTACGAGTATTATGACTGCCTTACCAAGTGCCGGAAAATGTTGGCCTTCCGTCTTGACGTGTTCTGTAAAGCGGCTCAGCAAAGACAATACAGAACACAGTGGAGGATGACACGAAGATGGCAGATAGGTGGGTAGCCAGGATAGTTGTGTGACTGAGTAATTAACCATCAAAATTAATCTGTCAAAAGTCCTTTGTCTTTTTTTTCATTTTAAGCGTTACGCATGGCCGGTCAGTGTTCTAGAGGGGTCATAAGAAGGCAGGAGTGTCATGTGTTCGTGGATCAGAAGCCAGCATCCAAGAGATAGAAGCGTCTCTATCCCGGTCCTCAGCTGCCCATGTCCGCGGTTGCACGTGATCTTTTTCTACGCTCTTATTGGTCAAGAACCGCGGCCGGGACTTTATCAAGCCGTCCAGTCCATCCATGAGCAATCCTCGCCTTTGGAATCCCGCCGAGGCTTGCATCACGTGCTGCACCAGTGGACAAGCTGCGAGTGGTTTCCCAACAGCGGCGAGCTTGATTTTATTACTGGAACCATTCAAAAAAATATATTTTCTTTTTTTTTAGTATTTCGTGCCTATTCCCTCCAAATGGGAGGAAGAGTCGAGAAACGAGCTGACAAAAATGTTGAGTCATGGAATGCTGTTTAGGACAGCTGGTGCTTAAGGGGAAGGATATTACATGGCAATGGAAGGTAGTCGTTACATGTTTCATGATAATAAATTTAGTGTTTAGGGGCATAGCTTCTCAATTTCATTCAGTATTTCTGTACGGAGGGGGATGGGAGGGTGTGGGAGGGCACCACAGGAGAAGTCTGGTGATAAGTCTCGTCTTACACATTTGAGCCGATCAAGCAGGTGGATTACGGAGTGGTGTCGAGAGTTGTGAAGCCATGGCGGTGTGGTGACGTGCTGCAGCGAGGCGGATCGATGGTTGCTGGTGGTTGATGTGCATGCCGTAGAGAGAGTCCAAGAACTGTTTAATCTGTAAACTTAGAAAGGAGTCTCTTAATAAATTATCAGTATGACAGGTTTTTTTTGTAATTATAACCAAAGGAAACGGTATAGTTAGGTGAATCTTGTAACCATAACAATTTCTTTGGTAGTCCACCAGTCCGCTAAGGTATCTTTATAATTCCTGTTATAGTTACCAATGTGGACTCAAAGAAAAGAACAACTGAATTAGTGCCAAAACTCTAGTTCTAGATATGGAGTAGTATGAACAGTATGCACAGGAAGTGACTAACTTTTTTCTTTAAAATTTAACTTACTTTTTGAGTTAGCAGTTTCTACTGTTACTCTCTTCTGTGGTGTCTATTCTAATCTACCTCGTTAAGGTAAAAATAAGTTAACCAAACTCAAAACTATTCTACAAAATACATCTTGTTTCTTTTACACACTGTCACTTTTACTTTGGTTTACATTTCCATAGAGAGAGATCCATCTTCACACGTGCACCAGGTGGGAAATCTTTAAATCTTTGGTGGGAAAAAAACCCACTGATTCATCTTCGTAACGAATGTCTTTGGTATTTGCTCCTGAATGCAACAAAGGCCTGTATCAACAATCTTATTACAAAGTAGTAAGCTTATGGCCTTCAACCACAAATCGTCGGAGACGTGTTTGGAGACAGCTCTGTCAGGCTGACCGCCTTAGACACACTGTCCAACGAGTGCAGCAAGATGCAGTTCCCTGATGTTTGGGGGTAGCATTACGTGGGGACGACGATTACCGCTGGTGGTCATGGAAGGCGCTGTAACGACTGTACGATATGGAAATGCCTTCCTCCAATCGATAGTGCAACTATATCGGCAGCATACTGGCGATGTATTCGTCTTCATGGACGACTATTCGCGTCCCCATCTTGCACATCTTGTGAATTGACTTCCTTCAGGATAACGACATCGCTCGACTGGAGTGACAAGCATGCTCTTCACACATGAACCCAATCGAACATGCCTGGGCTAGATTAAAAAGGGCTCTTTATGGACGACGTGACCCACCAACAACTCTGAGGTATCTACGCCGAATCACCATTGACGAGTGGAACAATCTGGACCAACAGTTCCTTGATGAACTTGTAGACTGCATGCCACGACGAATACAGGCATGCGTCAATGCAAGAGGACGTGCTACTGGGTATTAGAGGCACCGGTGTCTACAGCAATCTAGACCACCTGCTCTGAAGGTCTGGCTGTATGGTGGTACAATGTGCAATGTGTGGTTTTCATGAGCAATAGAAACGGCAGAAATTATGTTTATGTTCATCTCTATTCCAATTTTCTGTACTGGTTCTGGAACTCTCGGTGACGCTAAACTTTTTTTGATGTGTGTAGTACAGTTTGTAGGAAATGTAATATACTTTCACTTCGAATAGCAAGGGAATTTACTACAAGCTGTTATTTTCCAAATTGTAAGCAAAAAAAGCAGACAAAAATGAGATTTTTTACCTGTTCTTTTTTGCGTTCTTTCTAATGATACATCCCGATACTTCGTCGGAAAACATCAGATTCGAATTCAGCACCCCCAAAACACTAAATGTTAGAAATCAAAACTACAACATAAATTTCCTCGTTAAGAGACAATGTAACTGCAGTTAGTTGATCGCTTCGTGCTCGCTACAAAGAGACGTTTACGGGGAATTCTAGTTAAGAGCACAGGTTGAAAGTTGCCTGTTTAATTTCGGTTAAATGTAATTAGACCTGCAATGCCGCCAGTGCTCCTGGTATATATTAGACCCCAAACATTGACATTTCTACTCTATATCAGCGCAGAATAAACCTTCACGCATATAAGTAGAGTAAAAAAAAATTCTGCTGCGAGAATGCTTAGACAAACGTAATTGTGAGAATTCTTAAAAAAACAAGAGAAATCATTCAAGCCGTGTCTGAAACTTTTTGTTATTACAAAATCTGATTATGAATTTGGATGAAAAACTGGTTACTTTGAAACTAAACTTGGTTCCTGTGAAACTTAATTAAAGAAATAATCTACTTTCTACACTATTTGGCTTGCCTGGGTCGCACTGCATGACGCCGAGCAAACTGCTCTTGTAGTTACATCGCATCTCGATACTGAAAATTAATTACTGTTGGGTTGGTGACACTGGCTTAAATGAACACAATAGCAATCATATATCATTTGAGTTAATAACATTTCATGAAAGTTGAATAATAGTTAAGCTTCCTCTGAAATCACGTAACTGCAGTCCAAGAATTACGAAAGCAAGTGTCACATGTATACTCTTTCCCGAAACAACATTCCAAAATCTATTTCTTAAATCGATTTCTCTCACAATGGCTGACAAACCCTAACCAAAAAAATATTAAAATAAGAAGCAAAATGATTCCTGATCTGGATATCTGACGAACCTAGAATGCTGCATTATGAAGTCGCTGCCACAAATAGAAGAAACTTAATCATAACATGTAATCTAGCCTTTACATAAAGTATAATCCTACCAATGTAAAAATCAGTACATTGTCTCTCCAGAATCAACCTTCCATTAATCTGTGTTATAATTCCCAAAAATGTCTATTGCTTGCTGCTTACTGCTACTAAATCAAAACTCGACTGTTCGCATGTCACATTCGAGTTCAACTGTCTCCCTCCTCTAACGTACATCTTCGTAGAGCAAAATCACCTCTAACCCATCTATATGCAGCGCAGCTTCTTTGCCGCGACTGCAATTCAGTCCTTAAGAGCTTAATTCCGGACATCCTATACACGATAAATTCCTGTGAATGTTTACACACACCTTTCACTACCTTTAGGCCTCCCCAGACAAAATTTTGCAGGAGGAGATTTGTAATTTACAAAGATTAGACTGCATATTTTGCGAACGAAGTTAAAACACGAACACCTTAATAAAAATAAAGAAATGATAACGGCAACATCATAAAAGGGTAACAAAATTCAGTATTTATAAACTGTTTTCAATTGTTCAGCGAGAAATCGGTTTAAATTATTATGCACAGGCGCACCAACAGACCCATGAATATCAGTATTCTCAAAGCATGAGTAAGAATATGTGATAATGTGATTCATGGTAATAGGTTGAGTGTTTTACTTTGCACATAGTATGTGAGTCCATGGGTAGGAAATTTGTTGTGTCACAAAGGTGAAGTTAAAACTTGACTAAAATGTCACATTTTTTGAACTATTTCAAAAACTACGTTGCCGTCGTTGAATTATATGTCTTCAGTGCAAATCGTCGTTACCTTGAGGATATCCAGTACACGACTAAAAAAAACTCGTCGAAGTATGTCTTGAAGTAAATACGCTTTGTCAAAGACTCAGTTACTAAACTTTGTGTGACTTGCATCTTTATATTAATTTATTCGTGAGGATGGTAAGAGGAGACACAGAAAATGCAGTATTTGTCCATAAGTATTCCACTAACTCCTCTGAACTAATGACTCTGACAAGAGTACCGTAAAACCCCATAATAAGGCCGAAATGTATCATTAGTTCACTATCGTTGTTCGTAAAAAAAAAAAAAAAAAAAAAAAAAAAAAAAAAAAAAAAAAAAAAAAACTTCTTTACATCCGTGTTACACAGTATTCCTGGTGCGAAAACATGAGTAAAAGCATGAATTGAGAATAAAAATTGAGGCCCAATACGAATGTCTGTCAGAATATAGCTAAAAAGTAAAAGCTTGCTTAAGCCTGTCTTTCTCACAGTGTACAGTAGTCATAAAACATAATACTACTTCCTGCAAAAATTGCTTGCTCAAGCAACTATTCCGAAGGAAAGTGAATGAAGGAAGGGAATAATTATTTTTGTACCCGTCGAAAGAAATAAATTACATCAAAGGGTCAGTCGTCAGTCTGTCACAGAACAGAATGAAAGTGAAAATGTGGCCACAGACACTTATCCTATGCGTTTGCTAACTAATCATTATCACGTATAGAAACGCTTAGTATACCCAAAGTGTAGCAAGGAGAATATACACTACTGGCCATTAAAATTGCTACACCACGAACATGACGTGCTACAGGCGCCGAATTTAACCGACATGAAGAGGATGCTGTGATATGCAAATTTTCAGTGGATTCACACAAGGTTGGTGCCGGTGGTGACACCTATAACTTCCTGACATGAGGAAATTTTCCAACCGATTTCTCATACACAAACAGCAGTTGACCGGCGTTGCCTGGTGAAACGTTATTTTGATGCCTCGTGTAAGGAAGAGAAATGCGTACCATCACATTTCCGACTTTGATAAAGGTCGGATTATAGCCTATCGTTATTGAGGTTTATCGCATCGCAACATTGCTGCTCGCGTTGGTCGAGATCCAATGACTGTTAGCAGAATATGGAATCGGTGGGTTCAGGAGGGTAATACGGAACGCTGTGCTGGATCCCAACGGCCTCGTATCACTAGCAGTCGAGATGACAGGCATCTTATCCGCATGGCTGTAACGGATCGCGTAGCCACGTCTCGATTCCTGAGTCAACAGATTGGGACGTTTGCAAGTTAACAACCATGTGCACCAAAAGTTCGACGACGTTTGCAGCTGCATGGACTATCAGCTCGGAGACTATGGCTGCGGTTACCCTTGACGCTGCATCGCAGACAGGAGCGGCTGCGACGGTGTACTCCACGACGAACCTGTGTGCACGAATGGCAAAAAGTCATGTTTTCGGATGAATCTAGTTTCTATTTACAGCACCATGATGGTCGCATCCGTGTTTGGCGACATCGCTGTGAACGCACATTAGAAGCGTATATTCGTCATCGCCATACTAGAGTCTAACCCTGCGTGATGGTATGGGGTGCCATTGGTTACACGTCTCGGTCACCTCTTGTTCGCATTGACGACACTTTGAACAGTATAACGTTACATTTCAGATGTGTTACGACCCGTGGCTCTACCCTTCATTCGATCCCTGCGAAACCCTACATTTCAGTACGATAATGCACGCCCGCATATTTCTGGTCCTGTATCGTGTTGAAGCTGCATGGGCATCTGTACCTGTACACGCCATCCAAGCTTTGTTTGACTCAATGTCCAGGCGTATCAAGGCCGTTATTACGGCCAGAGATGATTGTTCCGGGTACTGATTTCTCAGGATCTATGCACCCAAATTGTGTGAAAATGTAATCACATGTCAGTTTTAATATAATATATTTGTCCAATGAATACCCGTTTATCATCTGCATTTCTCCTTGGTGTAGCAATTTTAATGGCCAGTAGTGTAGTACCATAGAAGGTGTCTTATACCTATACATAAATAAAATAAAGAATAGTAGTGATAAATGACTAGTAAACATATTTACATTTCTTAGGCTGTACTGAAAAAGTGAAAAATCTCATTAAACTGTTAAGACTGAAAGAGAAATTTTTAGGACAAGAAAAACCAAACTGTGTTGAATCAAGCACCTTAACGGAAATGCCATCTCTCATAAATATCACTATTCACAGGGAAAAATGCTTACAGACTAAAAATATCTCATCACATTGTATCAAATAAAGTAGTATATTTACCAACAATGAAGCCGCCATTCATAATAAATGTCGTACCTGAGACAAAAATGACTAAACCATAACAAAGTCCTAACCTCTTTGTGTACATCCTGAAATCTGAAATCATATCTCTTCAAATACATATTTCATAAATCTACAGAATCATGAACTTCATCATGTCATCCCACAATTACTTCCATCATACACTATATATTACTCAAAAAACTTATATAACATTCTACTCATACATTTTATTATGGTCACTGCTGTATACTGAAAATATGGAACCTCCACCGATTAGTAACATTAAATGTTGAATCCATCCGAAAATTCTCTACTTTCTCCGCAGTTGTGTACTGTACAACATTTGCCAAATACCGCCCAATTAGTGCTTAATTCAGTGCGTTAGTCTGTAATAAAAAGTCTATTCCTTTCTGCAGTACCTGATGTTATCGTCCCACATTCACGGTTTTGTTCCATTACGCTTTTCTACTTGAGTAAAAGGTGGTGCTACTTTTTGCAATGCAGTTTTGCCAGAATATTTGTGTGACACATACCACTAGACAATTTCCTTGCTAGTGACATTGTAATCTATATCTGTAACAATAGAGTACATTATATTAACAAAAAACTTAAAGTGGAAGAAATACAATCAAATGGGCAACGTCTTCTACCTACTGTAAGGGGAAAAACTGTGAACCACGCATACATGGAATGAAATGGCCCGTGACTCAGTTTCTAAATATTACAACAATCCACTCGTCAATGGGAAAATTACATATATCACAAGATGATTGTTCTAAAAAACGTGTACTGACTTTTAAAAAAATGCTCACGGAATTACTCTACGAAATGTTTTACGTTGGAAATGTGATGTACTCCATGAGCTTTTCTTGTGTATGTTTCTCGACTTCAGTCGCATTTGGGTAAGATATTCAGCGAATACAGAATAATTCACTGCAGATTAAGAAGAATTTTTGGAACTAGTTTTTTGATTTGCACGATAATTCATGAAGGCAAAGTAGAACATCTTGACTTACTTTTAATTAGTTATTATTTCATCCAATTTCCCACAACTATCTCCTATTCTCTGCTCTGCTTTATGTTTTTAAAAGTTATTTCAGTAACTTCATGGTGCCTTAAGCGTTGTGACTTTGGAAAAAAAACGTAGTTTCTTTGATTCTCTCAGGTAGTTGTTTATATTTCAGTGCCAAATGTGAAGAAAATACAGCAGAATCATTAGGTAAAGAATGTATGGCGTCCTGAAAGATTTGAATACACCTACTCCGTTCTGCGTGCTTTTTGTGACAGAAAATCTGCATAATTTTTCTATTTCCTTCATGCTTCTTTCAAACGACCTGGAAGAAGTATTGTACTAGGAAATGAAAATTAATACAGTTTTTCTATCCAATGAACTGAACGAAATTGAGATATATTGCCAAATAGAAATTTGTCAACATGTCAAACTTATCTTACAAATCTTGGGTAAATGTTGCAGAAACAGTTCTCGCAATCGTTTCATAAAGTAGTGTAGAAGAGGCAAATTTCGTTGTGAGTTTTATTGCCACAAAAATATGCGAGAAACTTCGTCTGCTCATTGAAAAAGGTCCAAACAGATCCACAGCTGCTTTGCAGCTGGAATGATGGAAAACATCTGAGCAAAATGAGAGGTTGCTGAATGTTATAGCTTTCTGACAGATTTTACATTAGGTCAGAATATATCGAATGCTTCCCTGTGAAGTAAGTAAGAGCTTTAATGAAGAACGTAAAACATTTCCTCGCTCCACAGTGTGGATAACTAAGATGAATGTACCAGACTAACTTGTTGACCAAATCATGTGAAGTGCAAATAAGCCACGTACCAGTGCAAGGTTTCAAATGTTTGAAGAGAGAGTTGATCCTAGTTAAATAATAATGTCTAACTATCAAGTTGTTAATGTCTCGTCATAGCTGCTTGATATTCTTCCACATGAGATCTTTATCTTGTTCTTTCGCAGCGTCTTTTAAAGCAGAAAGAACGGCTTACTAAAGCCACCTCTTGTATGTATAAAAGGCAGAAATGGTACTGACAGAATTCTGTGGATGAACGAGATTGTGAGCAACAAAGAGATCGTGAAAAAGCATCAGCGACCATCTTACCTTTTCTAGCAATGAGTATAGCATAGAACTTAAATTCCTGTAAATATTATATCCATCTCCCAGCCCATCATAATAAAGTTTGTCGGTCATTAGGAATTGTGACATGCAGTGGTTTGTATATACTTTTGTATGTTTGCGATAAAACAAAATAACGACAATGCCTCAGGATTACAATGTACCATATTATTTCCTACTCTTTTGGCTACAAAAGCGTATTTTTCATCGAAATCTTCTTTCAATGCGACGGCCTTACGCCATCTTAACTGGGAGGGCGTGTGTGCTCGTATTATACCGTTGTACTGCTCAACGTCAGAGCCAACAGCTTGCTACGTGAATAGCCTCCCCATCATCCACGAACTGCTTCCTGCAGGTTGCATTATGCCAAACAGATGGTAGTCGGAAGGCGCGAGATGTGGTCTGCAGGGTGGGTGAAGAAGAAGAGTCCAATGAAGTTTTGTGAGCATGTCTCTGGTACACAAGCTTGTGTGAGTCTTTGCGTTCTCATGGATAAGGAGAGGTTCTTTTCAGCTTTGTGGCGATGAACACGCTGAAGTAGTTTGTTCCATTTCTTGAGCGAAGCACGATACATTTCAGAACTCGTCGTTGAACCACTAAGAATGATTTCAAAGACAAAACCTCCTTCAGAGTGCTAGAAGACCGCCATCACGACATTACCAGCTAAACTAGAGGCTCGGACTTTTTCTTTGGAGGAGAGGTGGTGTGGTGCCTCATTTTCTTCCGGTTCACGTGAAGAAGCCACGTTCCACCGCCTGTGACGACCTTCTACAGAACATTGTCACGATCAGCATCGTAACGCGCAAGCAATTCCGCACAGACGATCCTTCGTTGCTCTCTATTATTGTCTTCTGTTAGACAGTGTGGAACCCAGCAGGCTCACACCACTGAGTAATCCAACTGGTGGACGAGTGGGTCAGCACTACCAACTGAGGCGTCCAGTACAGCTGCAAGGTGTCTGTTTGTGATCTGTCGATCACGTCGAATTAGAGTGCCTGCACGTTCCAACATTGCAGGAGTCACGGCTGTATGCGGTCGGCCGACACATGGGAGATCGGACAAGTTTGAGCGACCTTGTTATGATGATAACAGGTACCTCGCCCAAAAACTCACCGTGCTTTTGTCCACTTGTGAAATGAGTCAGAGGTGGTCCGAACAGAGATCTCGCCATTATATCAATAGCTGCAATTCGGCTTTTGCTAGCTAGTTTTTAGAATAAATCAAAGTGTCTTTAAAAAAATATGGTTCTTGTAGAAATGTGCTTTCTTTACTTTTACACTGTGCAAGGTAGTGATGGGGTTACTTTACCTCTCAGTTTCTTCTTGTGATTTGTTGGCCCTGTCAGTAATATCGGGAATGGAAATCTGTCACGTCAAGGCGCAGGAGAGTGAAAGAGAAACGGGTTCAAGAGGTTTACAGGCCTGTCTGCAAGTCTAGAGCGATTAGGAGTAAATGCAGATAGAGAAACTTCCAGAGAAAGTAGGTTCAGTGCTTTCAGCAGTGCCGAACACTGTCATAGGGCAACTACGAGAAACGCGGATTTTGGGACTCGACAGGATACTCGCAAGAGGCTCAGGGGACTCTAGGATCCGAATAAATTTATTTATTTCCTTCAGACTAACTACTACTCTGCAGGCTAATTCCAAGCTCTAGAAAAGCAAAAGGATGAAACAGGTGGCACAACAGAGGTAAGTGTCTGAGTATCTGGGCTGAGAACTACCAGAAATAGCAATCGTTAGCGGCACTGTAGACTACAAATTTGAGAGCAGCACTGAAATTTAGAGAAACAGACTTGCCTGTGCTTACCTGAGGCTGGCGACACGAAATTGGGTCCCAGCTGTAGGACTGAGAAATCAACTGAACGCAAAAAAATCTCGGTTGTTCAAGGATGGTGGCGGTGTACTACCTATCCCTATCTACAGTCCACCAGTACTTTACAGAAACTGACCAATATGACGTGCCGCTCTACACCTCCCTGGTGCCTCTGATCGACAGCATTCAGAACTGGCACCTTCTTCTATTCTGTAGGTATGAATGTTCCCAGCTTTAGCATTAAAAACCTCCGAGTTTGGTACCAACTACTTTCAGTTGAAAGTTAACGATGTCTGCCGTCCTGTTATGGCTAGCAACAACAATGTTTGACGTCACTAGGCCTCACCCTGAAGATTCTGTTGAGTGAGGCCGCTGTTCCATTGGTTTTACTCATTTCCCGTCTCACACTAACCTGTGTAAATCCACTGACGATACTGTTCTCACGAGGAAGTGTGAAACTTGCTGCTTGTGCTGAGTCCATCTGAGACCATCTTCTACTGCGACATCTTACAACAGTGTGTAGGCGATGTATGAAGTTACCAGTTAATTCTTTAAAGTGAAACTTCTACCTGGAAATACTTGCCTTGGGAAAGCCAGACTTCTGCCGTTAGTTTACCTCTGGTGATCTAAACGCTAATACTTTTGCATGCTCTCTGCATGGTGTTTTGATTTCGCATCTTGGAATTCTCTCGTTGGCTTACGACAGCCTGAAGCTTAAAAATGTTGAAGTCATCAATACATGGCAAACCAGCAGGTCCTATTGCTACAAACTAGTATCGTCAATCAAGGTCTCCGCTAAATTATCTGAGAATGTATGGTATGAACTACTTCATTTGTAATATATGCCCTTTAAGTCACTATTGAGTCCCCTGAAATGTGACTAGTTAGAGTTGAAATTAGTTCCATCTAACAATACAGTGTAGATTGTCGTTTCTTCCGTTCTAGACGGATGACAATAGAAGGATGTTACAGCTGTTAGTACATGTGCGAGAACAGGCAAGGTCCCAAACACCTCTATAGCCTAGGGTCACAAGACTTCCATCTAACAATACAGTGTAGATTGTCGTTTCTTCCGTTCTAGACGGATGACAATAGAAGGATGTTACAGCTGTTAGTACATGTGCGAGAACAGGCAAGGTCCCAAACACCTCTATAGCCTAGGGTCACAAGAATGAGCATCTTCTTTTACGACCATGTAGCAAATGTTCTGCTGTTCTTCTGTGATTAAATTGGTCCCTATTCTTCACCAATCTCTACGACGCTTTATGCCTGAAATGAATGTCGCTGAACCAAGCAATTACGTAATCAAAATACAAACTCTTGCACCTAGTGCGTACAATAAGACAACATAAATAAAAAGAAACAAATGACGTATACTATAGTAGTATAACATGTTATACGTGTGTGAGCGTATTATGTTAGTTGATGAGGCAACGGATGCGAAATGCTAGTAGTTTATGGCAGAAGTAATCAATTCTATCTCATGGATACATTTTGGTATGTATGTGTGAAGTCGTTGCTTGCGAGTCGGAGTGGAATTGCGTTGGTATTGGGGGTACAGACCGTTAATACAAACACTACTGCCCATTGAAATTGCTAGATCAAGAAGAAATGCAGATGATAAACGGCTATTCATTGGACAAATATATTGTACTATAACTGACATGTGTTTACACTTTCACGCACTTTGGGTGCATATAGATCCTGAGAAATCAGTACCCAGAACAACCACCTCTGGCCGTAATAACGGCCTTGATACGCCTCGACATTGAGTCAAACAGAGCTTGGATGGCGTGTACAGGTACAGCTGCCCAAGCAGCTTCAACATGATACCACAGTTCATCAAAAGTAGTGACTGGCTTATTGTGACGAGCCAGTTGCTCGGCCACCACTGAGCAGACGTTTTCAGTTGGTGAGAGATCTGGAGAATGTGCTGGCCAGGACAGCAGTCGAACATTTTCTGCATCCAGAAAGGCCCGTGCAGGACCAGAAACATGCGGTCGTGCATTATCGTGCTGAAATGTAGGGTTTCGCAGGGATCGAATGAAGGGTAGAGCCACGGGTCGTAACACATCTGAAATATAACGTTGCACTGTTCAAAGGACCGTCAATGCGAACAAGAGGTGACCGAGACGTGTAACCAATGGCACTCCATACCATCACGCCGGGTGATACTCCAGTATGGCGATGACGAATATACGCTTCCAATGTGCGTACACAGCGATGTCGCCAAACACGGATGAGACCATCATGATGCTGTAAACAGCACCTGGAGTCATCCGAAAAAGTGACGTTTTGCCATTCCTGCACCCAGGTTCGTCGTTGAGTACACCGTCTGTGATGCAGCATCAGGGGTAACCGCAGCCACGGTCTCCGAGCTGATAGTCCATGCTGCTGCAAACGTCGTCGAACTGTTCGTGTAGATGGTTGTTGTCTTGCAAACGTCCCCATTTGTTGACTCAGGGATCGAGACGTGGCTGCACGATCCGTTACAGCCATGCAGATAAGATGCCTGTCATCTCGACTGCTAGTGATACGAGGCCGTTGGGATACAGCACGGCGTTCCGTATTAGCCTCCTGAAAACACCGATTCCATATGCTGCTAACAGTCATTGGATCTCGACCACTGCGAGCAGCAACGTTGCGATACGATAAACCGCAATTACGATAGTCTACAAACCCGACCTTTATCAAAGTCGGAAATGTGATGGTACGCATTTATCCTCCTTACACGAGGCATCACAAAAACGTTTCACCAGGCAACGCCGGTCAACTGCTGTTTGTGTATGAGAAATCGGTTGGAAACTCTCCTCATGTCAGCACGTTATGGGTGTCGCCACCGGCGCCAACCTTGTGTGAATGCTCTAAAAAGCTGATCATTTGCATATCACAGCATTTTCTTCCTGCCGGTTAAATTTCGCGACTGTAGCACGTCATCTTCCTGGTGTAGCAATTTTAATGGCCAGTAGTGTACAATGTTGACAATGCAAGCGTTAATGAGGAAATGAGGCAAAACTCAATGCTTGTAGGTAAGGTGTCAGGGAAATCTCTGCAGTTCCAATAGCGAGGCGTACAAACTGTCCTCGTTGTCGTGGAGTCAATAGAAGTTCTAAGGAGCGTAGTACTCTGTGACAAGGGGACCGCATATATTAGTTATCATTTATTTCATCCAAATTTATGATATACGCATGGCTTGGCCAGAAATTAAGGTGACAGATGCTGATGTCTGCCATAACCAAAAAAATGCATTTCTGATGCGGTTCGGGCGAGGCACGAGCCGTTTATGTTAGCGTCATCTCCAAGCAACGGCTGACGCAAGGGAAAGAGCACGGAGCGGTAACTTGAAGGTCGTGGGTTCCAGTTCATAAGCTGAAACTCCTCTTTATTTTCAATTTTTACGTTACTTTACGCTGCGTCACTTAAACCGAAATAATGCCCAATATATTGTATAGATTTAAGTGTCAGGAAGTCATTTCTGAAAGTATTTGTATGGAGTGTAGCCATGTATGGAAGTGAAACATGGACGATAAATAGTTTGGACCAGGAGAGAATAGAAGCTTTCGAAATGTGGTGCTACAGAAGAATGCTGAAGATTAGATGGGTAGATCACATAACTAATGAGGAAGTATTGAATAGGATTGGGGAGAAGAGAAGTTTGTGGCACAACTTGACCAGAATAAGGGATCGGTTGGTAGGACATGTTCTGGGGCATCAAGGGATCACCAATTTAGTATTGGAGGGCAGTGTGGAGGGTAAAAATCGTAGAGGGAGACCAAGAGATGAATACACTAAGCAGATTCAGAAGGATGTAGGTTGCAGTAGGTACTGGGAGATGAAGAAGCTTGCACAGTATAGAGTAGCATGGAGAGCTGCATCAAACCAGTCTCAGGACTGAAGACCACAACAACAACACAACATATTTTGCTTCTTAATATTTTCGTAATAGGCATGAAAAGGAAAGGCGAACGAAAATTTGAGATTGCAAATATATTTTCGAGAAAGAATTGTACTTATATCATCCAGGAGGAGCCTGCAAGTAAAATTCCAAGAAGATATGGTAATTAAAGTGTGCAAGACTTCGTATACTGTTGTTTCATTTTGGTCTTCAGACAGCCCTTGGCAGCTAATACATCTCTGCGATATGTATTTTTATCGTCGGGTAAAGAATTTGATGAAACAGCTGCTCTCATCTCATCGAGAGAGAAAAACAAACCACAGCACGAGAATACTGGAACAAAATACATAGCACTGTACTTCAGCAACTGTCACCACCAAACTTTGGTGAAATGCTGCGTTACGCGTAGTTCACACCCAAATTGTGCAATGAGAGAGAACCACTTATGTAAACCAAATTTATTTTTTTATAGTAACTTTAAAACTTATCACTCCAGTACGTGTACGTTGTCAGCTATTAAGTAATACATGTATGCAATTTTATGTATGAAGTTCTTATGTTCGCCTTACAATCCACCCTGTAAATATATCTGCAGTCTAAAATTTTCATCTGCGTTTCCTTTTCAAGTCTTTTACGAAAATATTGATTAATACAATACACTTTTCATTATTTAGATATTTTCGACCCACGATCTGCGTTTCCTTTTCATGTCTTTTATAAAAATATTGATTAATACAATACACTTTTCATTATTTAGGTATCTTCGAGTTACCGCTCCACGCTCTTTCCGCTGCTCCAAACGCTACCTGGATCGGCGCTACCAAAAACATCTCATGACTCGCCCGACCCGCGCCAGAAATGCTGCTGTTTTCTAAGCGCTTGGCCACTTGGGGCTCTCACCCCCGTGACTTTCATTTCTGGCCAAGCCATGCATAAACTACAGATTTGGGTGGAATCGATGTTGACGAGCGGCCACGGTTCCCTTGCGAACCAAGAGAGCTCACTGCACCAAGTGTTTGTCCTAGAAAGCGAACGCTGTGGTTGACATTGCTTGTTTCCAGCGCAGCGTTGGCACAAAGACCGTTCGGTGCGGCAGTGCTCTGTGAAGCAGCGTTCATTACTGATGGCCTTAGCTTCACGGCCAGACTACATGGTATCCGGGCTAGAGGTGTACAAAACACTCGTTTATGTTGCCGTACCTACTAAGATTTATAGCTGTATTTGTCCAGCGCTGTACAGAGGAACTTGACGTTTTTATTCATGTTGGTACAGTTCAGTACGAGCACCGATTGTTGCTCGACGGATATCAAAACTGTACTCCGCTTCTTGCCGCATATTCATAAGCGTGACAGGCGTTATGCCCTCTACAGCGGCGTAGATCCGTTTTCTCAAACCTGCCTGGTATCGAACCCTTGTTCTGTAAATAATGTCGCGGATAGACCCCCATGCATTGATATTCAGAGGAGTCAGATAGGCAGACCGAGGGGACAAGGCAATGGTACTCCCCCTTTCGATCCAACGCTCAAGAATCGTCTCATAGAAAAATGTGGTATCATCCCCATCATAGTGGAGTGGGAGCGGGGACTCTATCCTGTTGGGAAACTGCATCGGGAGATACATGTGGAACTGCATAGCTCGACAAGATGTCAGGGTAGGTGTGCCTTGTTAATGGCCATGCGGCTCAGCGCTGTTGATGAAATGGTGAGCATCACATCTTGGACAGTGTACCTACGACTGTGTGATTACTCAACAACATAAAATGTCGATTTCTTTCGTTATAAGGATTTTTTTGCTTATACCTCTAGCCCTAACACTCTGTTTACCCGGGAGTGCTATACAGTCGCAGCTGATGTAGAAAACATGAACTGCCATAGGCTTTAATGTGAGGGGATGGATAGTGAAATTGTTTGATGTGATAGTGTAGTTGTATAAAGCATTAATTAATAAAACAAAAATAATAAGTGTGTGAGAATCCAAAGTTCTAGAAAAAGAGTTGATTGAATAATGTACTTATGTGAAACGAAACAAGAAGTTCCCTTGTGAATCCAGTTAAACAAATGGAAAACAGTTGTTCTTAACCGATTCCCTTACAAATAAAGTTATTACTGCTGAATACACTCCTTTGGCTTGATTTCGTTAAGATAGTATACTCATCGAGTGACTCTCTAGGCCGAGGTCATGGAGGTACATTTATTTTGTTCATGTTTCATTAGAGTTCATCTTATCAGCTATACCGCTTTATCATATTCTACTCAGACCGAATGCCTATAGATAGTTACTTATGAGGTATGTGTTTTATTTTATCCTAGCTCTGTTTCATGAACACTTTCTGTCTTGCATGAAATCCATTCTGTTAGTCTGGTTGTGGCCTAAGGCTTATTTTCTGCTCTCGAAGCCTACTAGTGGAGGCTGAACCGTGGGAACGCACAGAACAATAGCAAAGGGTGGAGGGGTCGTGGATCTGAGAATCGAAGGAAAAGGAGAGAATTGGTGGCAGAGGAGTCCAGCCCTCTCTGTCTTGGCGTACGTAACTTGGATAACATAGGTGGAACGAGATTTCTCGCTGAATTCGTGGGCGAGTGTTTCCATTGGCTGCTGGAAGTTCTCGGTAGAAGCTTCGAGTTCCTTCTAGATAATCTGTCAGTTAAAACGGGGGAACAAAGCATCCGTAGGGGACGATTATTGACGCAAGCCGACTGGGCCGTTGTGTTGCTCATGGAAGCTAGGTCCTTGACTGGCTAGAATGTGCGCCAAAACAAATGCATCCTCACGGGGGTGTTGAGGAGTTAAAGGGGGCCTGTTGAAGAGGATTGCGAGCTACAGTATGGACGAGCTGAAGATGATGTTGGCTGGTGGGGACAGACTGTGGAGCTCTGCCCAGAGGCAACGGCGGTGCGACGCAATGTAACAGCTTGCTGTCGTCCTGTTAGTTAGGTCGCTATCAGAGCGTGATCTTAGTCACCGTTCTTTGCACCAAAATCTTTCCGAATAGCTGAAGTCTTTTCCACGTGAGTCGCAAGTTAAATTATTTACACTGTCCTACAATAGGCTGACCAGCGTGTTCGTTCTCTGGCGTTAATAACTGTAACTCATATCCATTTTTCTATGACTGTGCCATTGTCCCGTGCAAATCGGTTAAGTTATTTGTAAGTTTATCAACCCCGCTAATACCTGTGAATGAGTAATAAACTTCACTCTTGTTCTTTGCCCTCAGCAACGCTTATCTCTGTTGCAGTATGTTGGATAACGTTCGAGCTTGTAAAATCCCCTTCTTGTTCACAGTGGCACCCCACATGCTGGTCATTATGTGTTCAGTCTTCATTTCGTAAGAACACTGCTTGTTACGCAGTTCGCCGGCCGGAGTGACCGAGCGGTTCTAGGCGCTACAGTCTGGAACCGCGCGACCGCTACGGTAGCAGGTTCGAATCCTGCCTCGGGCATGGATGTGTGTGATGTCCTTAGCCTAGTTAGGTTTAAGTAGTTCTATGTTCTAGAGGACTGATGGCCTCAGCATTTAAGTCCCATAGTGCTCAGAGCCACTTTTTTTGTTACGCGGTACAGATTTACTTCAAGTAAAAGTAACTGTTAATAAATCTAAAGGTTTGAATTCAATCTTTTACTTCAAGCCGCTCCCCCCTCCCCCCCCCCCCCTCCAGGTCATTTTCAGATGCATCATGCAATATAGTTAGAAATATATGAAGTACAGGTAACAATTACGTTTGCCTCCGTAAGTCCATACTGTGCTAATTATTTCCGTGGCATTAGGTTAACGAAATTGATTTACTTGTTTTCAGTGCAGAAATTCCTCCTACTTTAATTAACCAGACTGTGGACATCGCACCGCCGGGATACGACACCATCATTAGTGGATGTGGTGAAAGAAGAACAGAAATCAGTGATTATAGGACTACTGTCCCCTTTTTGTCTATTTTCGGCCAGAAATACGGATTAAAGTCACTAATTTATCAGATAACTCGATGCTACCAAAGACTAAAATCACAGCCGGCACCTTACATAAATTATGGCGACCGTAACATAGGATTATTCTATGTGGCATTTCTGATCAAATTGTCAGATAATAATTAAGAAAATTATGTATGTGAATTATCTTTTTCCTTGGCTTTCATGAAGTGATTCTGGCTTCTTGTTCTCTGAGCTCTCTGAATTGGAAAGAAACCATCTTGTAGTTGTTTCCTTACCCATTTCCTTCATGTACCGTTTTGTCGTTGTAATTGTTGAGAATTCGTGAAAGAGGTTACATGACAAAGACAGGACTTGTGTGAGGCAATTACAGTTTTCTAGTGTTGTCCATGTTAATTTCACGGTGAATGTGTCAACGAGATAGGGTGCTAGGAGCATGGTTTGTTCGCTTCAGTTGAAGAGGAGATTTTGCCGGAAGCCATAACCCGGGAAAGTTCACGAAATGTGGGAAGCAAGATGGAAAGCTCGCAGAGTCCATTACTGCTCGGCGGTGGCGTGGAGGTTCCTACTGAATAAAACATGGACGTAACATGGAAAGTGAGGGCTGAGAATCTGTAAGGTTGTCCCACATGCAGAGCATACATTAAGAACTCAAGTACCTGCTACCATTAATTCCGATCTGGTGTATAATGCTTTTCAGTAAAGTAACATGACATATAGCTTAGGCAGCACTCAGACTTTCTTTTTCTCCTTGCAGTACTGCCTAGTACTAAATCTGTTCGCTGCTACCTTTGTGTGGTCTACATGTCACAAAGCACTGGTTACCGGATCGTATGGAATTGTGTAGGGTAGCTCTTAACAATAGTACTCTGCTGAGGGACAAAATAGTGTTTTTTTCCATCACGTGGAAGACTATACGTTGAGAAAATGGTGCTACTGTCTGTCAATTCTATACCTCGACGCTAAAAAAATCACGATTCTTTATCGCAGGTCAGAATGTGTTAAGATTTCAGTATAACCATAACTATGATATTAAGAGGAGACCTAAGTGGTATTGATGTAGGAAAAACAAGAAAAGGATCATTTTTAACTACAGTTCTTTATTATTTACAATGTGTATTAAAACTGTATAAACAATTAACAGTATGCCTTACCATGTCGTTGCTTTCATCAAAAATGCTCTTACTGTAGTTAAAACAGCTCTCTGACACACAGCAAATGCTTGTAGGTAGGAATATCTGGTAACCCTGTCTTACTGCACATCCTGTTTCTATCTCTGCGTGGTATTCATCCAACTGTGACTTTCTCTTGGTATTCTGACTTCTTCTGGCCTGATTTTACACATTTTCCACACACTGGTGCATTGCAATACTCCAATGGACGATGTAGGCCCCAGAAATTGAAGAATTTCTGAACAGCCACGATATCTTTGATGTATAAAGATTCGAACTGAATATACACTCCTGGAAATGGAAAAAATAACACATTGACACCGGTGTGTCAGACCCACCATACTTGCTCCGGACACTGCGAGAGGGCTGTACAAGCAATGATCACACACATGGCAAGGCGGACACACCAGGAACCGCGGTGTTGGCCGTCAAATGGCGCTAGCTGCGCAGCATTTGTGCACCGCCGCCGTCAGTGTCAGCCAGTTTGCCATGGCATACGGAGCTCCATCGCAGTCTTTAACACTGGTAGCATGCCGCGACAGCGTGGACGTGAACCGTATGTGCAGTTGACGGACTTTGAGCGAGGGCGTATAGTGGGCATGCGGGAGGCCGGGTGGACGTACCGCCGAATTGCTCAACACGTGGGGCGTGAGGTCTCCACAGTACATCGATGTTGTCGCCAGTGGTCGGCGGAAGGTGCACGTGTCCGTCGACCTGGGACCGGACCGCAGCAACGCACGGATGCACGCCAAGACCGTAGGATCCTACGCAATGCCGTAGGGGACCGCACCGCCACTTCCCAGCAAATTAGGGACACTGTTGCTCCTGGGGTATCGGCGAGGACCATTCGCAACCGTCTCCATGAAGCTGGGCTACGGTCCCGCACACCGTTAGGCCGTCTTCCGCTCACGCCCCAACATCGTGCAGCCCGCCTGCCTCCAGTGGTGTCGCGACAGGAGTGAATGGAGGGACGAATGGAGACGTGTCGTTTTCAGCGATGAGAGTCGCTTCTGCCTTGGTGCCAATGATGGTCGTATGCGTGTTTGGCGCTGTGCAGGTGAGCGCCACAATCAGGACTGCATACGACCGAGGCACACAGGGCCAACACCCGGCATCATGGTGTGGGGAGCGATCTCCTACACTGGCTGTACACCTCTGGTGATCATCGAGGGGACACTGAATAGTGCACGGTACATCCAAACCGTCATCGAACCCATCGTTCTACCATTCCTAGACCGGCAAAGGAACTTGCTGTTCCAACAGGACAATGCACGTCCGCATGTATCCCGTGCCACCCAACGTGCTCTAGAAGGTGTAAGTCAACTACCCTGGCCAGCAAGATCTCCGGATCTGTCCCCCATTGAGCATGTTTGGGACTGGATGGAGCGTCGTCTCACGCGGTCTACACGTCCAGCACGAACGCTGGTCCAACTGAGGCGCCAGGTGGAAATGGCATGGCAAGCCGTTCCACAGGACTACATCCAGCATCTCTACGATCGTCTCCCTGGGAGAATAGCAGCCTGCATTGCTGCGAAAGGTGGATATACACTGTACTAGTGCCGACATTGTGCATGCTCTGTTGCCTGTGTCTATGTGCCTGTGGTTCTGTCAGTGTGATCATGTGATGTATCTGACCCCAGGAATGTGTCAATAAAGTTTCCCCTTCCTGGGACAATGAATTCACGGTGTTCTTATTTCAATTTCCAGGAGTGTACTTTCCCTGTGTAGCAGCAAAAGACAAACCCGTGGTTCCAGGACATTATTTATGGGTTGTTTGCCTTCTGGAGCTGTTTCGAACTTTATTTTAACATTCTCTTATAACTCTTTTATAGAGATATGATCGCTTAAGTTGATTTCATGTAGTTCCTCCAGGAAGACCTGACAGAATAATTGCGACCTGATACAGTGCAAGGGGAGGTCAGAATTTCCTCGGCTCTTCACATCTAGTAGCTTTTAGCTGGGCTGTCTTTCCTATGAGTTATCTTTTATTTGCTTGGGTTTCTGTTTCTAAAATGATTGCATTTACTGTAGATTTGATTGCCTTAATTTTTATTTTCTCTTGTGTTGGTTGTTTTAGTGATTGCTTCATGTATGGCCTTTGCATCTTGATTGTTTTCCTTTTTTTAAAAAGAAGATACAGGACTGTTTTGATTTCGTTTGCTGTATGGTTCATCTACGTTGCTCTTTGGTTTGAGGCTGAGCCGGTGGCAGCAACCGCCGCATGATAGAGTGCAGTTGACTTACTTCCCGTTCTTAATCTTTGATTTTTCTGCTTAGAAGTCCGTTTTACTGACACCAGGTGGTGTATTCGTTCCAGGCTCCCGCGCATCTAGTATACTGGCGCTAGCTAACGTAAATGCTGGTTTTCTTTACTTAACTCCTCAATGCTCTGTTCTAATTTTGCTTGAATGACGACAAGCTCCCAGATTTTGTTGGTAACTGTTTCTGGTATACCTGTTATGGCTCTCTTATGCCTCAGTTCGGTTTGAAGCTCAGAGTATCGTCGACTCAGGCGATTGTTTCTGCAGTTGGCTCATCTGACGTGTTGTCGATGATGCCATTTCGGAAGAGGATCTTCGCTTTATAGCACCTGTTTCTCTGCCGCTCGATGGCTGTCATTCTGTTTGTTTTTTTTCTGAAGTAATCGTGATTACTAATTTTGGTGCTCCGCTGTCACTACAAGAACTAGCGGCGGCTGCCGCCAGCAGAGACCAAATAGTTTTTTCCAGTACCCAAGCTCTTACTTGCATATGAAAACACCACAATGGGCGCATCCCCAATTCTTAACAACATGAAGTGTTGGAAGCCAGTATCATTTCTGTTTTGTTAAAAGACAGTCGCTAGTCTGTTTGGCTAAAATGTAAAAACGTAACATACAGGGCACAAATAAGTCACAATTCAGTTGAATGTCGTTCCGCAACTACGTTGCTACTTCGCTTCTTGCTTCTCACATACACATATAGGCGCCATTGCTGCTGATGCGTGCCGACGTCACACTCCATCTCCGCCACTGAAACTGACCTCCCGATGGCCGGTGCTGTGGCAGCTGGTAGCGGTGCTGTTGCTGCTCCTGATGCTGATGTAAGCTGCGTTGATGTTTCGCAATCCGAGGTGGCGAGCCACAACCTGGGCCACGAGAAATTGCTGTTACACGCAGGCGAATTAATGAATAGTATTTACACATCTGTTATGGCCACAGTATTATCGGCATGGATTACACTCACTCACATCTGTATTGATGACACTACACTCACTCCTTAACAGTATGCGAAAGTTAGTAGATTCCGTTTTCCACCATAAATACGAGGGTTTGAACCTTAGCAGTGGTAATTATTTATTTACAGCTCGCACAAAATAGATACGTGTTTCAAAGTTTTTCTGACCAAAATGTAGTCACCGGAATTGTGTACAACCCGTTGCCAACGATGTGGAGGTCCTCTAAACAGTGCCAGTTGTGCTGACGGTTTGAGTCGTGCGGTCTATTGACCGGCGAATTTGTAGCAGTTCTGAAGCGAAAGCCATGAAGTGTTGCCTTCAGTTTAGAAATCGAGTTGAACTCATGAGGACTTAAGTCAGAGGAGTGCAGTAGGTCCTATAGCACTTAGCAGCCCCATCAGTGAAACAAATCAGTAACAGCTCGCCCTGTACGTGCTTGAGCATTGTCCTGCAAAATGAGGGTCAGGTCCTGCAGAAAGTGCCATTACTTTTGTCTCTATGCTGTTCATTTTTGGATCACAGCCTACGACCAGCTTAGAGACAGAACTGATGACACTTTCTGCAGGACCTGACCCTCATTTTGCAGGGCAATACTCAAGCACGTACAGGGCGAGCTGTTACTGATTCACTGATGGGGCTGCTAAGTGCTATAGGACCTAGAACTTAGAACTAATTAAACCTAACTAACCTAAGGACATCACACACATCCATGCCCGAGGCAGGATTCGAACCTGCGACCGAAGCGGTCGCTCGGCTCCAGACTGTAGCGCCTAGAACAGCACGGCGACTCCGCCCGGCAAGCTGTTAGTGATTTGTTTGACTGGTGGAGTTGCTAAGTGCTATACCACCTACTGCGCTCGCCTGACTGAAGCCCTCGTGACTTCAACTCTGGTACTGCTAAGAGTATCCTACGACTTCCACATTGCTGGCAGTGGGCTATAGACATTGCTGGTGATTACATTGAAGGTTAGTAAAACTTTGAAACACGTATCTATTTGGTACGAGCTGTAAATAAATAGTTGATACTCTTAGAGTTCCCACCCTCGTATGTAATAAGACCGGAATGCTCATTAACCCACTACCGGCACAACGGCCACCTTGACTAAGACAAGAAGCCACTATAAATTTCGGAAGTTGCTGACCAGACACAAACAATGATCACCACCCTGCTTCACCTGTCTGATCTTCCTTTTCTGACATTGCTCAACGAAAATCCGTTCTACCTAAATGCCACCCTAGATTCTACTCATCTAGCTTTAATGGACCAACTGATAACTGCTCAAAATAATCGAATAAACATGGAACAATTATTTTAGCAGGTGCTCCTATATTGCAAGAACTGGCAACCGTCTTAGTAGTACCAACTGCAAGTGCATCTTACTTCTCCAAGAGACTAGAAATCATACAAAATCCACGCACATCTTCTTTTCACCTACAAGTTTACTATATCAGCCCACCACAGAACTGCAGCCACTGACTAAAGCTCTACAAACACTGGTCAAGTTTGTCGTTTCTAAATGTAATATAGTGTCGATTTGTAGCACCTCCGCAGCTAGGTTTCCTCAGAGCAGTACAACACTAAACTAGGAGAACACATTTATTTGAGGACGGGAGGTTTGTCACAGTTCTGACGGTATACCATTTTGGAAAGAAGTGTGTTGCTCTGGTGATCGACAGACTGACATAAGACTTTTTTGGCCATGAAATACTGCTGCACCAATCACCCATGTAAGCAGTTACTGACAGATGGCAATACCACTTGGGACAGGGACACTATAAGTATGCACGCTAGATCACCCATCTGACAGTAAGAATTCGGCGATAGAGCTCTGCGGACAGATGTATTGAGTCACCTATTGTTGACCAGGCCACGCTCCATGTGGTTCTTGGATCAACAGCGCTAGGCTCTCCATGGAGTCGTGTTATTGCACTGTGCAGACGCTGTGTCCTCCAAAAATGCTGAACTGTTATCAGCTAGCTGTCACTGGAACACGTCATCAGCAGTGTACATGCTCTTCAACATGGTGACCTCCACTACTCCAGGCATGAAGCTCAGTGGTTCCATGTCAGACACGCCCACCAGTGAAGGACACACAACAGTGTCTGCTCCAGCACGATGTACTAATAACGAGCTGTACTGAAATCCATGTATCCTGCTTCGCCTACGCTAACCTTTGACTAACTTGTTCTCGACCACCGATTGAATTGAAAACACCTGGATGGGAGAGCACCTCTCAAAGACGACTGTTGAAATGCCTTGCTACAATGTAAATGAAACCACCTGATGGGTGCTGCGGAATGCCAAGCTGCCTTATTATTTCAGATAGCTGACTAAGGGAAAAGAGAATGGCAACGCAAAGGCAAAAAAAGAAGAGTTGGTGCTACTAATACACTCATGGAAATTGAAATAAGAACACCGTGAATTCATTGTCCCAGGAAGGGGAAACTTTATTGACACATTCCTGGGGTCAGATACATCACATGATCACACTGACAGAACCACAGGCACATAGACACAGGCAACAGAGCATGCACAATGTCGGCACTAGTACAGTGTATATCCACCTTTCGCAGCAATGCAGGCTGCTATTCT